>NW_026294492.1:30207929-31474179 GCF_007827085.1 Peromyscus californicus insignis | reverse complement strand
AAAGATGGAGTACAAGAAGCAAAGAAAACAGTCATTGGCATCAATATAAACACTGAATTTCATTGAAGCCCGTGAAGACTGAGGCGGTTGAAGGATGACCTCACTGTTCCTCCTGTTCTGATGTTTCTACAAGGCAAACAGGCCCAAACGACCCATAAACCATCACACGGGTGCAGCAGAGCAATGTCAGAAAAGGAAGCTCTCTTCTCTTTCTTGGAAACCGAAAGGCACATTGGAGCATGGGATCTCACAAGAATTCCAATTTGTAGATCGCACTTGGAAAGGGGACGGCTGTTAAATCATGAGTCACTCAACCTCTGGAAACCCACCGTTTAAAGACATGAAAGCACTCATGGGCTTTTCTTCAGAAATCTCTATTTATGCCATTCTTTGGCTTTGATCCACAGTGCCCTCCATATTTATTTTCATTTTGCTTGCAGAAATTGTTTTAGCAAGTGTAGACATGCAGCCCGTGTTAACTCCAGGCCTCTCGTCCTGCTTTTTGCATCTTCTCTGATGAGTAACAAGAACAAGATTCATTTGTGCTCTGAAATTGGGCATTCTGTCCAATTATTGGAGCATTTCTTGGGGGAATTGGAAAGCATATCCTCTTGGTACTCTACTCTGTTTGCCTTATGAGGACCACTTAATTTACATCATTGACTCCAATTCTCATCTGAAATGAGACAACATCCTATGGGGCTGGGGCAAGTGGTGTGATTGCTTCGTGGTTCAGTAAATTACAGAATTTTCTCGGGATTACAAAGCCACTTCTGGAAACAAGTATTTGACAAACAGATCATTGCCGTTACCCCTAAGCTTTCTCTGGTGTTGAGAGAGAGAGAGAGAGAGAGAGAGAGAGAGAGAGAGAGAGAGAGAGAGAGAGAGAATTAGTCTTTGCCAATTGTTTGGATTTTCAACAGCAACTATTAAAGCTTTGCTGTGATACTCTGCTCCTCAACATTCATTTGAAGTGCAATGGGGCCTTTCTATGGACAGTCTGCCTAGCTGTTCAAGAATGAGCTTCCTGGTTAATTATGCATTTTTTTTTTTTTTAGCTCAGAAGCAGGGTACTGTGCCAGCTTGAGACGACTGAGATGCTCTAGTTCTACTCACAATCATGAAAATGTAAGACGTGTCACTGAAAATCAGAGTCACTGTCCTTCAAGTCCATATTCTGTCTCCTAATGAACATTAGTCATGGAGGACTACGGGAGGGTGGGGGGTGAAGATGATTTATTGACTCCTTGCAATGGTTCTTGTTTTTTTTTTTCCTCAACATGTACAAACCCTTAGTATACGGGAAGTGTATCAGTGTAAGGGTTGTTGCATAGAATCACATTATTTAAAAATATCCTATCTCTATGTGGGGTGGGATGTGGAGGAAGCTGCTTGTCTCCTTCCCCTTACACGTGCCACTGCCCTATGGGTCCAGGGGGTTGAACTCAGGCCACCAGGCTTGGTAGCAAGTGCCATTGCCCCCTATTTCATCCCCCTAGCTCCCACATCATGTTCTTCAACTCCTACTTTGAAAATCACCATATCTGTCGCAAAACCTTGCCTGTCTTAAAGGCGACAATCAAGCCAAGGAGTCTGAGGAGGTGTCATACTAAGTAATAAATACAGATGATCTCAGTATTTGCAAGGGAGAAGAAAAATAAGTCTCAAAGACAGGGGGGTGGGGGAGATCTCTTGTTAGATACATATAGGAAAAAGCTTTTATCTCACATGACTGATGAGTAAGGAAACTGTAGGAAAGTATTTTAAAATTCATGAATTTACTTTGTTCTTGATAGCCTGAGGTTAAAATTCCCCCTCTAGTGGCATTGGATCTACAAATCCATGCTAATCTTAAATATATGAAAGTTGTCTTTTAAAATAATGAAGTGAAATCGTCCTCCCTAATACTGGGAACCAGGAGCTCTCTGCTTGCTTCGTTCAGAGCACATATGGTTCAGTCAGTAGTTTATTTTTACTGTATTACTGTGTTGTCATGCTCTGTCCTTTGGAGACAATGCTATTATTGTTCGTTATTAGTTACACATTTGTTTGGGGTGCCAGAGTGCTTTCTATGAATAAGTCCTGTACCATTTGGATCTCACGCAATAATTATTGTCTTACTAGTGTGAAGCTAGTGTTGAATTTCAGGGTGATAGTATGTGAAGAAAGGAATGGATATGGGAAACCTCTCCAGATTACTGAGAAGGTTGAAAAGGGGACAGACGGTCAGTGACTAGACTCTTTCAGAATCAGAGTTCTACCGAATTTACTCATGTAGGGAAAGTAGAGACAGAGATCGAAGGGATCCCACTGTGGCCAATGATGTCTTTCTAAATATAGAAAATGGCAGCTAATGGGTAAGGATGGTAGTTTCTTTTCCCTGAGATAAACAGGAGAATAGAGGGTGGTACTTTCAAAGGGAGCCACTGAGAATGTTCTCCAGGCTATTTATACTGCTGATGTGCTAACCAGGGAGCAAGAGCATTTCCTCTTTGGATAATCAAAAGTCTACTCTCCTCCCAATTCTTGGGCTTAATGGGAGAATGGTTGCTTTGCAAAATGTTTGCTTCTGAATAAAGGGATTTGGCGTGTTGTACCGAATAATGCCAAATTGCCCGATGCTTGAAGCTTACCTTATTTTTGATGTCTCCTATTCACCAAGGATTAACGTTAACCTCCAATTTAATTCTAAATTTAAGTCCCCGAATGGTTTTATGTGATGCTATTTTATGTGCCGTGTGCATGGAACCTGCGTCTTATACTTGTGAGTGTCATTTATGGGAGACACAAATGCCTAATTAGGGGAGAACTTCATGGCTTTAATTTTGTTAATTTTAGTTCTGGAGCAGAAAGTCAGAAATGAAAAGCTAATGACACTGTTGTGGTAGTAGCTAATAGAAAAGGCTTTCATGTGAGAGGAAGATAATTTACTAAGCACCAAGTTAAGGGGGGTGTGAATGATGGATGGTGTAGGCAAGGTGACAGTGGCTGAGTAATGACTTCAGAATAGTATCGAAGGTTAGCCCTTCACTTTCCTTTGGGGTAAAAGACTGAATATAAGCTCTTTTGTATGATACAGTCCAGAGTCCAGAGGTTACTTTGGCCTCTGGAAAAAAATCAATAGCAGGCACAAGTTAAAGAAACTACAGCTATCAATCTGGGTCATAGCAGCAACAAAAATAATCAAAGGAAATCTGAGGTTCCTTAGCACCCATATTTTAATCAATAGAAGCTTAAAGTTGTCCCTTTAAAACTGAAAGTTCAGATGTAGGACAATGAGCATATATATTTCTTAGTCTCCGGTTATACATGTTTTTAATGGGTGCTGACTTCTGTATTTAAACTCATGACTCATAAACTCAACAAAGATCAGAACATTCAAAAAATTCTCTCATTTTAATGAGTTAAACAGCCGCACAACCACACAAGCACTGTCTCTGTCTCTCTTTCTCCCCCTCTCTGTGTGTATATATATTATATATATATATATATATATATATATATATATATATATATATATAATATATGTGTGTGTGTGTGTATAGTGTGTGTACATATATGTATGTGTGTATATATATATATATATTCAGCTAGTATAGAAAAGCAGATCTAGATATCAATAAACATAGGATATATAATTATATATATATTATATATATAAATTCAGTTAGCAAATTCTTACAGCAAAGGTAAACAGAATCTGCTTTGTCTATGAGGAGTTGTTCCTTCATTACAAGAAATACATATGAAGAACTCAACAAGATTTTGTTAGTTTTCCACTAGCTCATTCAAGACTATTTTCCTCTGTCTGAAAAAAAGAGTTTGAGCATATCAAAAAGTGCAGAAAATGTTAAATTTGGTTTGGGAGGAAAAAAATGTATGAATTTCGTTAATACACAAACTCCTGATTAAAAAGTGTCATGGGAGAAAAACAGAAAGCGTAGAGGGTTCGACCTTGTAAGTCCTAGGTAGCATAACAGTAGCCCAGGCAGGGAAAAGATGCTCTGGCCACACAAACAATATAAACAAAGCACAGAGACAGGAGGATTTACAGCAGGCTTGAAGGATACCACAAATAGAGCTTTCACTTAAGGATATGATGCAGAAAATACACGGCGTTTAAAAGCAAACAGTAGGAAGTGCAGTCATGCCCCAGCAAAGCTGCCCACAAGCAGTAGTAGAAAGGACATTAGTGCCATAAAAGAAGGTTGGCCTTCAGATGTACCACTTGTCCTGAATGACCCTTCTCTCATACAGACGACAGGCACAGCTGTGTCACTGATGTGCTCAGCTCTCAGATCTCTGTTGTAGTGTGATGGACTCTGTGTTTTGTAAACTGGAAAACACTGTTCAAGCACTGGGCATGGATGTCTTCCTAGACCTAGAAACCACCAAGCCCGCCTGGCTCTCCCAGCCATGTCCTCCAAAGGTGGATTTCCCCCACTGCGTTTCGTGCTTCCTACCCATTTCCTGCCTCTCCTTATTGCAGAGAGAATTGGCACCCGGAACGGGGACTGCCTATGCCAGTTGGCAGACAAAGTCCTTAGAAGGCAGATGCTCTCTTTCTGACATCACCACCCAGATCTCTCCCTGACAGGAGCCTGCCCCTGCCCCCACCTCTCCAGGCTCTTCCATCCTGCCGAGTTCTCACTCCTGGGGGAGGCAGTTCAGTCAACCCAGCTTGCCTGCAGGGACACCCTCTCCCTTCCTTCCTCTCTTCTGGCCTCTCCTCCTCCTCCTTTCCTTTCCTTTCCATCTGATCCATGAATGCTTCACAAATGGCTTCTCTGTGGGCAGAAAGCAAACAAAAGATTGCAAAAGAAGAATTCAGTGGACATGTACAGCTTTGACTTGGAATGGGTCTTGCCATCTTACAAGGACTTCAAGTTGCCTTTGTGAAACCCTCAGTCCGGTCTAACAAACATTCCCCCCCTTTTTAAATTTCCTATATATACCTCTTTCTCAAATGATCCACCCTCATCTTTGATTTCTAGGATCTGCCTTCCGCTTCTGACCTTGTTCTTAAAGGGAGCTATTTGTTCAGTGTGGTTGGGTGTAGTGTCTTATCCAGATTATCACCCAGCTGAGGGGTTTTGGGAGAGGAGGAAATCCAGTTTTCATTATGCCAGTTACAACTAAAAACAACTTCAGAATTCTTCATCAGTCAGTCCCCTCTCCCCAAATGTCCCTGATTTTTAAAAGAGAGAGTATTTACTTAATATTGGTGTTTCCCACAGCGTAGTGTTTTTGGAAACACAATATAAGATCCCCAGGGAGCATTTAGATGGTTTTGCAGATGGTGAGAGTCAAAATAAAAATCAGTTTAAAAAAAAAATTTTTTTTGGATCCAGACCTCTAGAGATTTGGTCATTCTATATCTGCATACAATCCCTTCAGCTGACATCTTCTGAAAGGATTCTGTAAAAAAAAGTCACTCTAAGGTGGCTGTGACCCGGAGTAAGGTTCTAGTGGCCACAACCTCCTCCGTAGCAGATGTTTCTACTAATTCTCTCCCAACTGCTCTCATCCTCTCATTGTGTCTGAGAAGAAGAGGAAGTGAGTGATGCACAAAAGAGTGTCAGCAAAGCTCCCATTCGTTTCCCCGGGGCATTTTCTTAGCTCCAGCTTGCCTTGCATGAGCAGTGCTCTATGCTGGGACACAGTAGAAAAGCTTTCTTCCTTTCTGTAGGTCTGGTCTCAGCCAGAAAAAGAAAAGGTGCTTAGAAGATGCCTGAGCTGATTTCCCTGTGCCTTCCTTCATTTGGGGAACTGTTAGCAAATGAAGTTAGAGTTTCACAATGACAGCTACTCCAGACCGCAGAGTCTCTCAAGGGTGCTCTTTCACTCTGGACCCTGAGTCTCTCAAGGATGCGCTTTCACTCTGGACCCTGGGCTATTGGTACTTCCCTGTCCTCACTTCATTTTTTTTTCAGAGCTCATTTTCAAAACATGTTCCAAACATCTATGAAAATGCTGTAGTTGTCTTTGTCGGTGTTCTGTTTCTGTGAAGAGACACCACGGCCATGACAACTCTTATAAACAGAGAGCATTTAATTGGGGCTGGCTTACAGTTTCAGAGGTTTATCCCGTTGCTGTCATGGCAAGAAGCATGGCAGCATGCAGGCACCCACGATGCTGGAGAAGGAGCTGAGAGTTCTACATCTGAATCTGAAGGCAGCAGGAAAAGTGAGACACTCGGCCTGGCTTGAACTTTAGAAATCCCAAAGACCACCCCTGTTTCATGCTTCCTCCAACAAGACCACACCTCCTAACTCCCTGTTGACCAAGAATTCATATCTATGAGCCTGTGGTGTCCATTCTTACTCAAACACCACAATAATGAACCACAGTGGTTCTTGCTTTTGAAGCACATGAGCGTGGCAATAATGCATATTAGTCTGTTTCTTATGAGCCACGTCGACAGATTTTTTGCAAACATCCCAATCTGTTGCTTCTCCCCAGGCCTAGGAAGATGTGTCATTTATCATTCAAAATGGAAAATGGAAGCCGGGAAATAGCTACAAGGATTGTTCTTGCATAACTTACATAAGCAAAATACTTAGGATGGCTAAATATTTATGAATGTGTAGGTATATAAAGAAATTAAAAACAAATTGCATCTAGTCATTCAGAATGTTATAGTGAGTAAGTACCAGTTATCAATGAAGATGTTTACATATTTTAATGAGAATGGAATATTTTTATAATGTTAATTATTCTGTGATTGAGTTCTGAAAAGCAGAAAAAGAATGTGCACATAAGGACAGCATTTGGAAATTGTGGGAACAGTTGCTAACCTTTGGTGGTATGATAATAGAAGTTATTTTCCTCCCTACGTGCATCTATGTTTTCTATTTTTATGGTGAGCTTGTACTGCTATGTGACTTTTGAAATATTTAAGATTTTAATAGCTTGTCGTAGAAAAATTGATGTTCCCACAGTAGCCAGTTGGAAATGGGTCGAGAAATGATGCATTTGTTAGTAACACAGCCCAAAAATCAACAACACTGATAATTCTGGGAGATCTTTCTGAAAGTCAGCCAAGTGAGAGGCCGGGTCAGCCAGAAGAAGTGAACAAGAAGATGAAGACCTGTTAGGTCTCAGAAAGTCCATGTACCGAGAAATGAGCTCGAGTTGGACCATAGTGGGATTTCTGGAGTCTAGATAAAAACCAGCACTCCTCAGGAACTGGTGAAACCAGTTCCCATCTGCTGGAAGTAGTCATTTCCTTTACCTCTGGCAGAAGGGACATAGGGCTACCTGTGGTTGTGTATCGAAGCCGGTGCCAGCCTCCTAGCTCCCTCAGTCCCTACTCTCAAGTACTCATTATACATTTCAAAGTCCACACTAGCCTCCCCTGGCTCGCTTCCTCTCAGATACAAGTTTGTTCTCTTTATAGGGTAAGGTTTTTTCCCTTTACCCCCTCCACCCTCCTTTCTCTCACAGATAGCCCTGATAATGCGCAGTCTGCTTCCCTTTCTCTCTACTCTGGACTCTTCCGGGTGCCTGTGGATATTGTCTCTCTTTTACCTACAATAAAAACCCTCCACCATAACGGAAGGAACAGTCTTGTTGGCCATGTCTTTACCGAACCCCCTTACATACATCTGGTGCAGAAAACCTCACGTACATCTGCCGCTAACATCCCGAAGAGGCATAAATGGACCCCCTTCCCAGGGGGGCCCAGCGTCTAACAGAAGCAAGCTTCTAAGGTATGGATCATTTGTTTCTGCCGCCTTCCGTCACTCCAACTGTTAGCATCCTCTTCTTCTTCAGCCACTTCTCCTCCACCTGCTCTAACCATTGACCTCTCCTTGTCTACTCCAGTTAAGTACCAGCTCGGAGATGCTTGCTTAGTCTCTGTCCCTCTAGGCTCCTGAAGCTTCCTGCTGCTACAAATGTAGAGCCAGTGCATCAGGCATCTTCCCTTGCCCTACTAGGCCCCCATCACAGGGAAAGGGATGCCTCCCCTTGGTGATTTGGGACATCTTTCTCTCTGATCAGTCTCCTGGGGACTATCTGACATGAAATTCTTATCCCGAGGGCACAGACCCCTCTCTCTCCCATCCCTGCCCTCTTCCTCCCCACCCGTCGCTCAGCCCGCTTCTGAGATTGTTCTGTCTTTTTTTCCCTCCCCTGCTGGAGCCAGAACTCCATGGCCTTTACTCACCTGCCTTCTCTAATCTCTTTCCTCCTCGGACTCATATCTCATTCAAGCCTGTCTGTCTTATTGCAAACGGCTTGGCCTCAGTATGGCCAGATAAGCAGTCTCAATGGGTCAAGATAGGGATGCATTCGTTAGTAACATGGCTCAAAAATCAACAAGGCTGATTACACTGCGAGATTTCTACAAGCCAGCCAAGTGAGAGGCCAGATCAGCTAGTGAACAAACAGAAGACTAAAGCAAGTTTACATGGCACACTACGCTTCCCCTGAGCCAGGACCCGGGCTTGCACTGAACATGACCAGAAAGACTGCAGTTTGAGCTACCTTATTTTCTGTCAATGATTGCAGTTTAAAAAAAAAAAAAAAAAAGTGTTGTTTTGCTAAGCCGGCACCACTGTGAAATGCACAGAGGGTCTCTCCGTTCTGTTACTTTCTTGGCAGTGGAAGCATCCTGTTGGCTCAGCTGCTTAATGTGTGAGTGCCGTATCCCACGGGCCATTCTCCATATGGTAGCAGCTACCCAACCATGATAAATCCAGTGTCATGTCTGGAGTCTGAGCACTCTTGTGTCCCACTTTAAGACAGTGCCCTGGGTCACTGAGCCAGGGACAGAGATTTGTGTAAATTCTGGTGATTCCCAGAGGAGTGGGGGGATATTTTCTTTTGACCTCTAGTCTTTAGTGCTGCACAGAGTGACCCTTCTGGTGAGCACATTTTTTTTTTTTTTTTAATATCTGAACATGCTGCTCCACTTTCCTCAGGATGGGGTCCAATCCTCATCTGTTTTTAGCAGTTACACATAAATGAGTAAAATGTGTTAAGATTGGTCTGGGTAGGCAGGCTCAGCAAATGTATTCAGACATAAAATAAAGATGGCATGGCAATCTTTCTCTTCATGCAGGGTGCCTGTGCTCATGATTGGTCAGGAATACCTCTTGCATTCATTTTTTTTTCCACCAGTGAATGATTGGCAGCTAGTTCTCATCCATAATCCTCATTGTAGATTGGTTATAAGTGGCTTTAACAACAGAATGAGATAGAGGAATTTACTCTTGTTGGAACTGATCCTGAACCTCATTGTTCATCACACTCATTTTTTTCCTGTGTGTTTTTTATTAAGAAATTTTTTTATTCATTTTACATACTAAAGATCCCCCTCTTCCCTCCTTCTGCCCCTTCAGCCTCCCTCTCCCAACCCATCCCCTATTCCCTCCTACAAGAAGGTAAGACCTCCCATGGGGAGGTACATTTAGTAGAGGCAGGTCCAAGCCCCTCTCCCTGCCAAACTCCAGGAGTCCAGTTGAAGAGAGAGAAGAGAGATTCTATGAGCAAGGGGCATCAAGATCATGATGGGGAAACCTACAGAGACAACCAGACCAAACTAGTGGAGACTCATGAAATTTAGATCAATAGTTGTGGAGCCTACATGGGACTAGACTAGGCCCTCTGCATAGTGAGACAGTTGTGTAGCATGATCTGCTTAAGGGGCCCCCTGGAGTAGGATCAGAATCCACCACACTCATTTTTATCACTGAGAAAAACTGACTTAAGGACCACAAGCTAGACCATTAATGGGTGTGCTAGCCCATAGCCTGTATATGCTATTAACTTTGGGAACTTAAATATGGTTTAGAGAGAGACAGAGAGAGAGAGAGAGAGAGAGAGAGAGAGAGAGAGAGGTGGAAAATAGAATTAAAAACATCTTTTATCTCTCCTGTATACCAGAAATATTTTAAAATCTCTATCTGTTCTTTTTTGATTCATAAAATAATGACTTTCCTGTTCTTCACTAAAATTTGCTGATCCAGTCCCTACATGGTGTACTACTATTTTTCAGGTTAAAAAAAATACAAAAACAAAGACAGCATTGCTTTCCTAGGGCTATAGACTTTACAGATTTGAGCCCTGTTTTTCCTGCTTAGAACTGGCGAACCTTATACAGACTTGGAAGGCATGCTTTCCCTAATACCATCCTGTTAAGTAAGTCTCAATGGACGGCACAAAAAGCCAACCTCCAGTGTCTGGTTTCCATTGATAGTACGGTTGTCATGAACAAACCCATGTACACCGCTTTTCTCCTTTCTTCTTGTGTTTTATTTCCTTGTTAGACTTTGTGGTTGTTAGAAGGGTACTGCATAACAGAGACAGCAGTTCATCTACACCACAGCCTGGTTACCTCTTTAATGAGTCAATCAGGTTCTGTAGCATGTTGATGCATTAGTGAAGATATCATCACAATTTTTTTCACTGTGGACTGGTGTTTGAGGACTGGGTAGAATACTCAAAAGGTGTTGTTTCCTGTGCTATGCTTTGAAGGGGTCTTGTTTTTAATTGACCTTGCTCAGATTTTCGTCATCATCCAATGACCTGAAATTTGCATTGGGTTGCTAGACTAGAATAGCAATGTTTATTACTATTATTATTATTGACAACACAACTGAGTCTGTAGAATTATAAACCATGTATAGATTTATCCAAACTGAGAGATTAATAGCGCAGTATTTGAACACCTTACCGGACCTGACTTAAGCAGCTGCCTAATTAACAAATATATTTTTATGGACAGTGGATACATGGGGGAAGAATGGCCATGCTTAGTGAATTGAATGCCTTCTTTGCTTCCAGATGCATATTTCTCACGCTCTTGTAGAGGCCATTGATTTTGGAACAGTTTATTAAATGTTCTTTTTACTCTAACACAGATGAATTCTTTCAAGAGTGATTTAGCAAAAATATCCAAGGAGTCAGGAAGCACTCTTTCTTCCTTTTAACCCTTCCTGCCTAATTCCATGAAACTAAGAGGAAATGCACAGCCGAGTCTTTGTTCATAGTACAGAATATAGGAAACACGCTGGATTTATAGAACAATGTTGTTGGGCAAGTGCTGGGTGTGTTTGAGGTCCGTGTGCTCATTTTCCATGATCAGCCCTAGGAAGAATGAATGGGCCTCTCTCTCATCTGTTCTTAAGTAAAGCATATCATCCTTGTGTTGAGGTGCCCATGTTTGTGAGGTTACCAGATAAGGGTCATCCTTACCTACACATTCCTAATTTTACCCTTCCCCATGTCTTAATTTTTAGGTCCAATTGTTTTAATAATCCAGTATTTCTGAAAGTTGGAATTTTTATTGTCCTGCTATCAATCCCCCAAGCCCAGCCCTACCCCATCCTACCCAGTGCCTACTTATGTCAAGACAGTAAATGTCTTCATGGGAGCTGGAAGTCAAGGCGTGTGGCATTCTTCCTCTGACTCAAATGCTCTTCCGTGACTGTCTGATGGGCATTCCTCACAAGCAGGGCAGCCAGTGGGTGTGACGTGAGACCCCAGGAAGAACCTGGCCATTACAGCTTGGAATGTCAGAAAACCCAGTGAAACCCCCATGATTATCACAGACCCACCTGCACACAGTTGTAGATAAGTATATTTTTAGACAATCTTGGTTTTGAAAAGCAATCTAGGTCAGAATAGTTCTATTTTACTTAATATTAGAAAAAAAATTAACCAGTCAGAAGCCTTAAGCAGGATTTACTGCTTTGAGAAGAACTGAAACTTGATTTCAGTTTCTTCAATAAAATTTTCCTACTTCTCTTAGGCATCCTACAAGCTTCTGGAAGTTTCGTTTTGTTTGGTGGTAGTCTTGTATGTTTTTTTTTCCCCCTATACTCTTGGAAGTTGGTACATTCTTGTAAACTTTGATACTTAAGAACATTGTCTAATTAGTGACTGTTTTCCCCTCATCATTGGTCTTTTCAATCTAGATGCATTAGAACTGCTTTGTTTAGGAAGCGCCTGCCTCCTCCATTGCAGGATACTGGACGTGCTTGCTCTCGAAGACTCCAGGAGAATTCTTGGCACCCATATACTAACAATTGACTTTCTGGGAGTTTTTGCATAAATGACAATTTCTGTGGCCTTCAACTTCCCTCTGCTAGCATAATGAGTAGATTAATATGTTCCTTCTTGGCAGGAATGGAAACTAATTTATTAAAAGAAGGAGGAAAAAAACATGTTGTGCTAAATCAGTTACTAAGGCAACAGGCACTCCATACATGTTCGACAAGGGAGCAAAAAAAAATGCATTCACAGCTCTCTAAGGTGGAAGATAGCAGAAATCTGATCACAAACTCCACCCCCACCCTCACCACCAAGAGTCAGCTAAATATGTAGTAGATACCCAAGATATGTCTTGTATAAGAATCTTACCAAAGAATCTTGCAGAAACTTGCTAAAATGAAATGTCATTTTCTCTCTGACAAATAATGTGTACATTTTGATTTTGTTGGTTTTTTTTTCTGTCTCATATTTACATTTTTCAGACAGGGTCTTACCATGGAGCTGGCTATGTAGACCAGGCCTCAAACTCACAGAGATCTGCCTGCCTCTGCCTCCCAAATGAAGGGATTAAAGGTAGACACCACAATATCTGGCACCATTTTGAAAATAAAATAAATTTCAGCACCCCTATGAATCTATAGTAGAAGGCCAATATCTCCCTGGGTTAGTGGGCTGAAACACACTCACTGAAATGTCGGTTTTAGGAACTAGATATTTGTACCGCATATTACAGGGGCTTTAGCTGTCCTGTTTTTAAAGTACAGGGCACGTTTCTCAACTTAAACTGAGGTGGTGGGGCTTTTCTGATTTTGTAGGGTATTTATTAGAATTCTTGGCTCTTATCTATTAAATGCCAGGAACATCCTCCAAATGGCAGAAACCCAAACTCTCTTTGTCATCATTACATATAATGGAAGAGTCAGGTCCCTGCTAGTGTAACACTAGTGGTCTAGGGCGCCCCAGTCATGTGCTTGGGGCTTTGGTTAAGATAATGGCAGTGTCCCATCCTCGTGATAAAAGTGATAAGCACAAGTACAAAAGAGGAACATTCTGTTGGTTGGGTTGTCCATATCACTGGTTTAGCCAATTTGCATTCCATATGCTCTTTTGTGACAGGTCCTATTACATCCATTAGGTTTTTCTCTATTGTGATATGCAATTGTTGCCAAGGAGCTAATTAAGGAACACAGGGGTAGCATTGTACATCTTCCTCTTTACCTCATCTAGTTATGATCCTAATTTTTCCCCTCAGGGAACATCCTTCTATACATTCATATGGAATTTTGGAGGATTTTGGTAAATTTAATAGTATGCTCAGAATTGAGATCTCACAATGGAAATAAGAATATACTAATCTTTCACTACAAATGTCTGAACAGATTGCTGTGATGCACTGGAAACACACTGAGCTAAAAGAGGAGAGATAAACATTTGGTGCACGGCAATCCCTCTCTTGATCCTGTAAATCATCTTACACGTTTTATTTGTGAGATCTTGCTACACTGTAATGCCAGATGCAGTAACCACAAGTCAATACTCTAAGTTTCTTAATGTGCGTTCTCTAAGGTACAGCCCAGAGCACAACAGGACACTAAAATGTTTGTTCATATCTTTACCACACCAAGAAAAAAAAATCCACCCAGGATAAGAATAAGTGACCCCAGTACAAATTAATGTAATAATGATGTGATTTCAGATGAAAGAAGAACTCAAGAAGATATTTTATCTACACCTTATACCTGTGCATTACTAAACACAGAATAGTCAAAAGCCATCTCTAGAACTTAAGGTCTCCAAGAAAGCTAGAAATACCTTGGGAAGTCAGGACCCAAGTGGATTTAGGCTCATTTGCATGTAGCATGGACAAAATAAGTAACAGCACAAGGTGTCATGTGTTGTGGGACGTAACAGGCTGGTACCAATACTATAAAGCAGGTGCTAATGGCTGGAAGTCTACCAAACTTGCTTTATGCTTCCGCTACAATGTCTAAAACCCCACAGCTTTCCAACATTTTGTGAGGTGTAGGTTTTACGTTTTCTATGTTTCCACTTGTTCATCTCTAATGAAGCAGTAGCCGTCACAGTACTAGCATAAAAGGGCAAGGAAGGTGGCAGGTTAGGATGTGGGGATCAGAGCCAAGCTAAAGGCATTACCGTTCTGCGTTTAGTAATGCCCAGGTATAAGGTGTGGATAAAATATCCTCTTGAGTTCTTCTTTCATCTGAAATTGTGCTAAAAGTTGTAATAAAAAGAGATCCTCGGGTACCCAGATTTGCTTCTCCGACAATAGCATTTTGCAGCCTTCTTTGGAGGATTGAATGGAAGGAGATGGGCTTGATGAGGAGGACTGAGCTCAGTTTCATATGATAAGAGTGAGGAGAGCACATTGTAACTAGGATGACGTAGATAGAGATATGATGAGTGACATGAGGTGGGGGGAGGTTCTGCTTCAGATTGTGGCCTTCTGGTTGTCTATCATGATATCATCTGCATAATGAAGCTTCTTTGTCTATCTGAATTTGTCTTGCCACTGAACAAGGGAGGCTACTGGGGTTTAGTTATCCCCGAGTTTCCTCTGTAGTGCTGTACTGTGTGGGCCAAGAGATAATAATTTTAAGTAAGTACAGGAGAGAATATTACTGCTCAGAGCCACTTCTCGTCCCATAGGACTATGAAGTAATGACTGAGAAATAAAGAGCACCAGACACAGAGTGCCACTAAAAATCCTTGGGGACTGACAGAAGATACTTACAGCTTGTGTCAAATTCCTTACGGTTCTGCCTACTGTGCCACTCGGAATATACAGAAAGGAAATGCCTGTGAGCTACTAATTACCAACAGCCAGAACAACTAGATTCTCTCAAAAACCACGTATCACAACTCCTAGAAATACATTTCTAATTCTTATAAGAAGGACACATATTCCTGTTTATTCAAATCCCTTTATACCACACCAGTATCAGCTTCCATTTCTGAATAATAAAGAAAGGGGTTTCTTCAAAGCCAGCTTGCTTTCAAGATGAAGTTACCAAAATGAATGGAAATACGGAGCTTGGGAGATGACTCAATGGTAAAGAGCACTTGCCACTCTTAAGGATGACCTGAATTTGGATTCCAGTATTGATGTGATGGCTTAAACCACTTGTAACTATAGTTCAAGGAGATCTGATGTCATCTTCTTGCTCCGTGAGCACGAGGCATAAACAACTTTCTTACCTGATTTTTTTTTTATTTTAAACAAATTAACTATCTAATTAAATTTGTAGTGCAAAGGATCAAACCCAGGCCCTTGCACTTACTAGTGCCTCACCAATCACATGCATCCTCAGTTCTGATTTTACTCTTAATGTGTTAGAGCAGTGGTTCTCACCCTTCCTAAACCTGTAACCCTTTAATACAGTTCCTCACGTGGTGGCCTCCAACCATAAAATTATTTTTATTCCTACTTCATAATTGCAATTTTGCTACTGTTATAAGTTGTAATTTAAGTCTCTGTGTTTTCTGATGGTTGTAGGTGATCCCAAGGGTCACTTGACACCCCCGCCAAAAGGGGTCATGGCACACAGGTGAAGAATCACTGTTTTAGATAATATGCCCTTGATCTGAATGTATGTATTTGAAACACTTGCCAATTTTAACTCATTTCTTCAATACATATTGGTTATTAAAAGTGACAGGATGAATGAGAGTTGTCTTTGCCTTCTGGTTCAGTGAAAGAATGTTGCTCATTTGGCATTAGCATTTGATTTAGTGCAAGGTCTTGAACAAATCAAGGAATTTGGAAAAGGAAAACATCTAATAAAAAAGACAGAAACAGCCGGGCGGTGGTGGCGCATGCCTTTAATCCCAGCACTCGGGAAGCAGAGGCAGGCAGGTCTCTGTGAGTTTGAGGCCAGCCTGGGCTACAGAGTAAGTTCTAGGAAAGGCGCAAAGCTACACAGAGAAACCCTGTCTCGAAAAACCAAAAAAAAAAAAAAAAAAAAAGACAGAAACTGCCTCACCAGTCAGTAGGTCTCAAATAAGTAAGTAAGAAACGAAATAAATCATCAAAAGATACTGTTCAAAAAGCATCATCATCTAAGAAGTGTGTAATCCATGATGGAACAATAAACATATTTTGTTTGTTACATTCCTATAATTTCCATGTTTTCTAAAGGTTCAAGTTCAAGTACTTCTATACATCTAACCATGTCCCAGAGTGTAACGTTCTAACAACCAGAGCAGGCTGTGGTGATTCCCAAGTGGCTCGTTTCATCAGTGGGATGTGCATTTATTTGCTGGTCCTGTAGTGGCCTATTTACGATAGTAACTCAGTTTGAATTGGGGCCATGGGGTATTCATTCACAATTCAGACATGCCACACTGCTGCGATGCTTCTCAGAGCTGTGCATGTAACGTCTACACATAGAAGGTCATTCGGCTGAAATCATTATCCAGTAATCAGAAATTCCTTCTACTTAGTGATCCTTCAAACTCAACTGGATTTTAAAAGTACCTTAAGTTCATTTCCTCCTGGGAATGGTCTTCTTTGGCATCATCTGCATAGCTGGCCGTATCATGAAAAGTCTACCCTCTGCTTCTGCAATGCCCATCATTCAAAAAAACAGGAAAATTAGGAACAACTAATGTGCAACAGGGAAATCCTCTTGGGTAATGTGGCTATGAGGTCTGATAACTGGATTCATTTCACTTTAAAAAAAATCAGGAAAATACTTGAACTATGAACTCTTCAGATTATTTTATAAAATGTCAGTTTTGTTTTTTTTCTTCTACCCTACATGAGTAGGATATCTCAAGTATATTCTCACTTCTTTTGCCACACTTCAATCTGCTGTAGAAATGTGACATTATAATACCCACACTGAACTGAAAGTATTTTTGTATAGAAAGCCACACACAGAGAAAAGAACATCCCAATGTTGTGATAGATCCTATTAGTAACATTACTGTAGAGTAAGCAACTCCGTTAAGAATCCACCACAAGAAAGAAACACAGCGGTTAGATCCTGAAGTCCAGTGAAGGCATGGTAGCCCTCTGGAACAGTATTGTTTGCAGTCAACCAGTCGATCTTTGGGTTTCTTCAATGGCTACTGTGGCCTTTTACAGCCTACACATAGAGTTAGCCCCTGGTAGTCTAGGATAGGTTTCTTAAAAGATTTCAACTTTTATTGTTTTTAAATGGTCTATTACAGGAGAGTTTAAGGACAATTATTTGAGCTGAAATGATCTGTTACAGTAAAACCTACCCAAACAGAGGGCAGACTAGATGACAGCGGTGGCTTTTTTCTTCATTCATGACACTTGGCAGAGATATTATGTTAGATGACAAGGCTCACAGAGCAACAAAAGGAAACTGCCTGGTTGTTCATTAAACCTCCAACAGTGGAGCATAAGCCATTCTCATTAAATAAATTAGGAGTCATGTTTTCATAAAAGAATATCTGAACCAATTGCCATTTCTTATAAATATTGATTTAAACTTTTCATAAAAACGTAGCTGTTTTCTCTTTCACTCTCCCCCTTCCCCGATGTTTCAACTGCAGAAAACAATACTATTGGCAGAACATATTGCTTTGTGCAAGGTGAAAGCATAGTTCAATGGCCCCCATCTCTCCTTTTAAACTTATTTTAAAAGCTCAGCCTCTAATGGTAGCACTCAGGAGGCTGTGGGATAGAGGACTGTGAGGTTAAGGCCAGCCTCGGCTACAGAGTGAGTTCTAGGCCAGTGTGGGTCACAGCGTGAGACCCTGTCTCAAAAATAAAATCATACGCATACACTCCTCATCTGAAATGCAGGATTCATGGTCCATGCATTTGTTCTTTGGCAGGGATAAGTAGGAGAAAAGCTTTAGGCTGCTCGCCAATCACATATTTAACTGAAAGGAAGGTCAGGTTTCATTCAGAGGCTGTATGAGCCAAGGATGGGATTTCAACTGTTCTAGGAAGGTCCATTGATTTTTTTTAAAATTTCTTTTAAAAATACATATATTGACATATTTTCCTCTACAAAGATGGGAGGGGAGAAGTGAAAAATTGTAAATTCCGAAAAATAAGCATCTAAAGTGAATTTAAAGCGATAAATCCATGGGAGTCTGTTTAAGAAGTATTAGGGAAATTTATTAAGGTAAATTGAGGAAATACCCTCACAAATACAGAATGGACAGCTAAAGAGTCCTAAACAGCTAAAGTTGTACTCTGATCTGACCAGGAGCAAAAATATCTCACAGGCAGGAGCAGGAAGAAGGGGCGTGTGACCCTTCTCCCTCTCCTTTTAAGAGGTCATGTACAATGGCAGGAAGCACCATCTCCTTCAGGCCCTATAGCCCAAGGTCATGGGCAGAGTAAATACCACTACATTTCTCCTTTTTGTCTAAATAAGGTTCTAAACTTAGTGCAAACTATGTACAATAAGAATGATTATCAAGTATTGTTCAGGAAAAATAAATGGTAATAACATAAACAAAAATGAGATTACAACCAATAAGAATAACATCAAATAAGAAAGACATGCTAAATGTTCAGAAATGTCCAGAACATAGATAAATGGCAAATTACCAAGATTACTCTAAAAGCTGTCCTATCTTGGAGATTCTAACTCTAGTACTAATATGTTCTGGCTAAGATTCAAGAAGATTGTAACTGTAACTGTCTAGTCTTCAACTCCATCAAAGACCTGAGAAGGAAAATAATAATATCTGAGAACACAGAAATGCAAGCAAGCAATTTCCAAACTTCTTTTGAGAATAGACAGAGACATCTGGCAACCTGGACACCTAAAGTTTCTCAGCATCATTCGGTCATCCTTTGGCTACAGGCCTAGAATATCTGACAGACCATTTTCA
The DNA here is from genome assembly GCF_007827085.1 of Peromyscus californicus insignis. NCBI lineage: Eukaryota > Metazoa > Chordata > Mammalia > Rodentia > Cricetidae > Peromyscus > Peromyscus californicus. The sequence continues at coordinate 31,455,336 of NW_026294492.1, read as the reverse complement.
GAAGCAGAAATTTTGAAAGACCATCTTACCTTGTCTTAGCAGAGTTCAGTAGTCACTTTCCTCTGTGTCCCGCAGAATGTCTGGTGGTATCTTTGGAGAAGCAGGAACCAGAAGGACCATCTCACCTTGCAGAGTTCGGTGGTCACCTTCCTATGGGTCCTGCATGTCCAGTTTATACATCATACTATCAAGCAGTCCAGGCAGGAGCAGTTTCTTGCCCAAATGGCTAACTTTGGCCATAAAGAAAGCAAACACCATATGGAGTTCCTTTGATGCCCATCATCCTCTTTGAAGTAATTGGTGCTGCCAGGAGCAGACATGTCTCATTGTCCAGAAAAGTCTAAGTTTTTTTAAAACATTTTAAATGCCATATTCTGTAGGTCTTTGAAGTGTTTGGAGATTATCTACCTAATTGAAATATATCTTTGTATGTCTAGAAAACTTAACTAACATGACTATAAATTTGATTATTATAAATGATTAATTATTCTGAATTTTAACTATATATTACAATTTTAAATGAGTTGCATAAACATAATACCTTAAATGAGTAGAAATATATATATATATATAGTATAGCAAAATTAACTTTAAATTTGTATCAATAAACTAAAATCCATAGCAATGTAAAACATTTCAAACAAGTTGTTGCTCTTTAAAAGTAGATTCAATAGTCTACCCTTTTATCCTAGCATATCTATGTCCTATATTTCTATATCATATCTCCCTTTCTTCTTTTAGAAAGAGATTGACTATGACCAATAACAATTTGTAACCAACCCCTAAACAAAGAAAAACAGCTATAAACCATTTTTTGGGAAGGGAGGTAATGTGGGCATAGTCCTCTAGGCTACTTCTTGCTGATTGTGGGTGTTGTTAATCTTATGAGGGATCCTGAAGAAATAAAGAATTTTAATTAAATCTTGGCTGTAGTAGTCTTTGAGACTGGATCATCTCAGTCATTTGCTTTGATGCCGTTTGGGATGTTGGATCATCTGGGCCATGATTGTCATTGGAGATCTTTCAGGGAGTCTTGGTTGATCAAACCATTATTAGCCCAGAAGCAATCCACAGGTTCTCATCTTCTGTGGAAGCAAAAGCAGAACCTCTTTTCCAAAGGAACATATCCTTGGGCATAAATTTTGAAGTCAAGATACCTTTAAAATATGCACATTGGTTTAACTTGGTAGTCCCTACAATGGACTGTCTCTCTGCAGTTAAAAAATACCAATATAATAATATGTAGCATCCAGATTCTTTGTGTAGTTTCCATCTTTACTTGACTTAACTTTCTTATTATTCTTATTGTCTCTTTAAAGACTTTATTTTTTTAAACTACCTATTTCTTTATATAACTTTATATTCCTTTTCCTCTCTTCCCAACCTATGTACATTTTTACACACACTGTAAACCATTTAGAGTTTTATTCCATCTGAATCTGTCTTATTGTGAGTCTGTAGCCTTCCTTTTTGATTAGACAGAAAATGGGAAGTGCTGTGGGATGTCCTTCTGTATGCTGTGGATATGTGTTACTCTGGTTGGTTGATAAATAAAGCTGTTTGGCCAATGGTGAGGTGGAATAAGGTGAGGTGGTACATTCAAACTGGAGAGAGAATAGAAGAAAGGACAGTGGTGTAGACGCTGTGAGCCACCGCCAGGAGAAGCAAGATGTGAAAGTACCGGTAAGCCATGAAGTCACATGGCAATGCATAGATTAATAGACATGGGCTGAGTTAAGTTGTAAAAGCTAGTTAGCAAGAAGCCTGAGCCATTAGGCCATACAGTTGGTAAATAACATAAGCCTCTGTGTATTTATTTGAGTCCAAGCTGCAGGACTGGGCTGGACATAGGAAAACTTCTGACTACATGAATTAGAATATTACAAATTATATCCAAACTAATTCATCTCCAATTTTAATAAACTGTAACTGCATAAGATTCCTATGGATTCCCTTATAGTTATTTTGTGGGAGTACAGTAGTAAATGTAACCTATTTATTGGTAAAAATTTAATTATAATTTATGTGTTAATTATACCTGGAGTACCTACAGTGTTGTTGGGTATTCGTTTTTCATTCAATTGCTTTGGAGAAAAAATACAAATTCTCTAAATAAAACATGAAGAATATAAAAAGATAAATAGAAAATGAAAATCATGTAGTAACTTATTTAGAAATTCAACATCTTTATGTATGTCCTATTTGCCTCCAAAACATTTTAATGGCTGGATCATAATCCATCATAAAGTAGATCAATTGCATTCTCTTGTCCAGATTTGGTTATTTCCAGATAACATTTTCAGAAATCCTTATAGATTGCTGTCATCATGTATCCATGCATTTCTGTCTGTCAAGTAGTTGATTTTAAGATAGATTCTTATGAGGACATCTTCTGAATCACTTGTTCATATGTAATCAAATCATGTCATTATAGCAACAATAGCACCATAAAGAGGTTTAGGGAAAAAAATCCATAGCTATCTTTAGTAATTGTGCAGTTTCACAGAACAAACTTACTGGAGCACCAGGTTTTAGGTGCACCTATCCAGGGTAGCAAGGACAGCACAAGTCCACCCCAGAGACATCCTTCAGTGGAGATCAGCAGGACTTTGACTGGAAAGTCTAATTGAAAACCCACCACCTGCCAGTCCAAGACAGCATATCTTCAAGAATTAAGTCTAGTGAAGACAAGAGATCTATAAAGTGGTTACCCTAATCAATGGAAGTCCTACCATGCAATCCTGACAGCACAGAAGCAAGAATAGGACCAGTTAAAGAACACTTGACCCAGATTATGTAAGTCAAATAGAATTTTACCAGCTGAAAAGGGGGAGATGCAGTCTAGAATCATGGGGATTGGGATTTGGATACATGAAGACAGGCACAAAAGGGGTGGTGGTGCTGTGAAATGAGTCCTTTTGGTGTGTCTTAAGAAACTAGGTGACTGTTACGATGATGAGACATGCAAAGGGAGTTTTATAGGGAGACAGAGAAATTAAAAAGTTACTTCAGCCAGGGTTAGAGGCAGGGGTAGAGGATGTGGAGGACTGTGGAAGGCTTCCCCGTAAGAGGTGACATTTGCACATGTCTGGCAGTAAACCATTCCATGCATCGCTGATATTACAAAGCCTGTTCTGATATTAGTAGTATCCAACCAATGTTGTAGATAGGGATATAAAACTCTTAGAATCTGGCCAGTCTACTAGGTGGATGGACATTATTTTTTTTTTCTCTGTGGTCACATTACACTATAGGGAAAGAAGAGGTTCATGGAACTTAATGGATTCTGAGTATTTTCATTCTGGGAAAAACTTCGAACTCAGACTTTAACAGCATGGAAACTCTGCAAGTCAAAGCAAAATCTGTCATGTTACAAAAAAAGAGACATTGTCACTGCCCTACTTTGGGTCCAGCATGCAGGGTGATTTGTACAAAAGTAGCACATTCCCTAAAGAAGTAGGACACCTGGTAACCCTCATTTTATAATAGCAGAGAGGCCAGATCTAGCTATAGCCAGGCCAGTAAGTAGTTTCCTGGTTTTTAAGGTTGTGCAACACCCACTCAGATATAATGCAGACCCTTATTACTCACGATTCTTATTGCCTGTAATTACTGAACTCATAGTGAGTATAGTGATAAAATAATTAAGGTACTCATGACTTGATATAAGTTACCTTTTTTTTTTAATTTTTTTTATTCATTTTACATACCAACCACAGGTTCCCCTCTCATCCCTCCTCCAAAAGGGAACGGCCTCCCATGGGGAGTCAGCAAAGCCTGGTTCATTCAGTTGAGGAAGGACCAAGCCCCTCCCCCTGCAACAAGGCTAAGCAAGGCCTTGTGCCTCAAGTACAGCTGGTACAACCTGCTTCCGCTGTATAATTAATCATGTCTGTAATAAAGTCTCCATAACTTTCTGTACGTATGTTGTGGCCTCGGCTAAGTTTTTCTTTTTCCTTGTGGACGTTTCTTGTGAGGACTTCGGAGATACATGGAAAAAAAATGGAGCAAGCCATACATTCACCACACATGAATGATACATGATGTATGTATGTAATGATGAATGATATATAATGATGTGTGGCTCCTGGGACACTGAGTAGTGTTTCTTAGGACCCATGTCTTCCTATTCAAGTCTGTTTTGTGAGTAGACTGTGGGTACAAGACTCTGGCATCCTCCTTAGGCTATAGTTGAGTCTAACTCTCTTGTCTGTCAGCATGGTCTGCGGCCAGGCCTGTGACCTCACCCAGCTTCAGTTTGCTTGTATGGAAAATGAGTACCGAGTGCTTTGTTTTGTTTTGTTTTGTTTTGTTTTGTTTTGTTTTGTTTTTCAAGACAGAGTGTCTCTCTGTAGCTTTGGTGCCTGTCCTGGAACTCACTCTGTAGCCCAGGCTGGCTTCGAACTCACAGAGAGCCGCCTGCTTCAGCCTCCCGCGTGCTGGGATTAACAGAATGCTTGCTTTGTGTCTTTGTTTTTTGTTGTTGTTGTTGAAATAGAACAACAAAGGGTGATTTATAAGCTACAAAGCACTAACCAAGTTAAGAACACTAAATGCATGGTACCGATTACAGCTCTTGTGACATGATTTTAGCGCCAAAGAGTACCGATGAGTAGAATTAAGTTACATAAACCAGATTTGAAATGCTTATCAAAGTCTTAAGCTCGGGGCTGGAGAGATGGCTCAGAGGTTAAGAGCATTGACTGCTCTTCCAGAGGACCTGAGTTCAATTCCCAGCACCCACATGGTGGCTCACAGCCATCTGTAATGAGATCCGGTGCCCTCTTCTGGCATGCAAGGATACATGGAGGCAGAATGTTGTATACTTAATAAATAAATAAATCTTTTAAAAAAAAATCTTAAGCTCTTTGCTAGTAGTAAAATACTAGAGTGAGCTGTTAAGATTTTACTGTGAATTTATGTTTCACATTAAGTTTAGGCTGGTAACTTTAATAGATTTTTAAAAACCCGGAGTCATCTCTGTTAGCTAAAGCTTGTGGCATAACAGAAGCTGTCTAGATACGACGCGGTGGTATTCAGACTGCTCTGTCGGTTGGCAGCATCCACATCTCATGGGAACTTACACAGGCTTTCGACGATTGTTTAAACATTATTCACTTAAGATATTCCTCTTAAACAAAAGCACACCATAGCAGAATATTTTGCAAGTCCATCTACTAGTAAATTCCCTAGTGGAATTGAAAAAGAAAACAAACCAACCCACAGGAAGATGGAGGCTTCAATATTTTGAGTCAATTCTATCTTGAATAAATTCCAGCCAAAGCATTGGCATCCAAGTGTGTGCACTTGGATGGCTCCCCTAGGCTTTCTGGGGTCTGCTGCTTTCCTGTGTCTTAGGACTCACTCTTAATGAACTGATTGAGCATTCCCTCTATCTCTAATTTTCTTTACAATATCAAATGTGCCTTGTGACCATCACCAGCTGCAAGCACAGCATCAATTAACTCACCACAACGGAAGCTTTGGTGATTAATCTGTAATGACAGGGTTGCTCTCCCAACTGATTAGATTCATTATCAAGCGGCCAGAGGTAGAGCATGCTCCTTGGAAGATTTATTGCTCTGGAATGAATTACCTTGCCCTCTTATCTTCTCGAAAGTAGGCCTGGTGTGTAAGAAGGATGAAAATATCAACTGGAAGATAATGATGTAAAGAGGAGGAAGAAGAAGAGGAGGAGAGGGGGAGGAGGGAGAGGAGGAGGAGGAGGAGAAGGAGGAGGAGGAGGAGGAGGAGGAAGAGAACAAGAACAAGAAAAACAAGAAGAAACCATTGATATTTTCATGGCTTCAGTTCTGAAACAATACCTCCTTGAACAAATGCCATTTCTGATCATTTAGAGAGCCAAGGCATGACTGTACCCATTGTATTGACAGCAGCTTCTACACATGTGTCAGTCACGCCAGATGGGGAAATTTATTCCTCTTATTCCTTCTCCTTTCATCTTGGTTGACCAGATCAACAGCAAGCTCTAGTCTGGGTTATAAAGTTCTATACGCTTTATCTGCCCAGTTTTTTTTTTTCAAGCCTAATCATGGCCAACTTGATGCTCTTGTGATGTGTCTCTGATAGTGCATCCCCTTAATGTCAAACTTACTCTCTAAGATTTTTACACACCTACACACAAGCACATATGTGGATGCATACCCATATAGCCTTAGGTTTTTTTTCTATATCCAAATTTTACATATACATTACATTCCTTCTTTAAAATTGTCCTATCTGCCTGAGCCACGGAGGGCCACTCTTCTTGTCTGTGTGACTCTTACTTCTAATGGTCAGTTCCTTACCTTAATGGACGTTTGTTTGGAATCTCTAGTAAACTAGTGGATGCCCCAAATGTGGAAAATGAGTTCACCGTGCTGTGTGCTTCTCACTGAGTGAGGCAACACATCTGCTTTAAACAGACTGACACTTCTCTCTGAAATTTCTTGGGGCAGATGCAGGAATTTGCTTGCTCTGCCAAGTTGGTTTTCAGCTCATCTGAAATACTCTCATGTGGATAATGCCTGGGTTTAAGTGCCGTTGTCCTTGTTAGGGGCATGCAGGGAAGGATGGGAGAGTAGAAAGTGTTGGCACACACCAGTGCAGTCTGTAACTTCAACCTGTCTGTCTCCAGATCTTTTCTCTTAGGTTTTGTTTCTCTACTCTTCATTTATCATGGGCAGGAGAAATGGGAATCCCAGGTTCTAGATCTTCTTGTACAAATTTGATTACGCTACTCCGATTTTCTAAGCCTTCTTTGTCCTTCCCTGTAAACTGGATAAATTAGCATGTTTCCCCTTGACTCGTTCGACATCAAAGTGATATCAGCAAAACAACTTACATTTTTTTTTTTTAGTTTAAAGTAAACATTGAAGAGATCTGGATCCCCTCTCCCAACTGCAAGTTTGTCTTGGGGTCACTTTAAGGGAGGAAGAAACAGAGTGACTATGATTTATGATTAGTTGTTTATGGCATTGTTCATACTGACATTGAGTTATAGCCTGCAGATTTTGAACATGAGCGATTCATACACGACTGGTGGTCTGTTTCTGTAGGGCCTTGTTTTTGTTAGATTGACCCATGCAGAGGACCTGTTAACTATAAATCATCCATGGTAGCTTTGTGAGTGTGCAGGAGTGAAGGGATGGGTATCGGATCTGCTGAGACAGAATCATGTCACAGGGGACGCTTACCTTTTTAGTAAGCTCATTGTTAATGTAATAAAAACAGTACAAAATATAATGATCACATTTTGAGGAGACGTTTTTCAAGGCAAAAAAAAAAATTATTAGTGTTGATGGTAACAAATAGTTTGGCACTTTGGGATTGCCTTGTTCAATTTATAGCTGGCGACACTGTTTGACTTTTTACCCTTGAGTAAGCCAGATAAATGTGCCCTATGAGGTTGCTATTGGTATTTTGTAAGGATCCTTTTTTCCTTCACATTCCCCCAATGCCTCTCTCCACAAACCACAGGGGTTTTCCCTTCCGTTCACTATTAGAGGAGGCAATTTACTCTCCCTTCCCATGTTAAGATCAAAACCAGAGATAATGACTTTCCATTGTCACGCTGGGGAAATGAAGGAAGCAAGAAAATCTCACCCTATAAACAATAGTGTATTCACTGCAGGGAGGGAGGATCTCCAAGAGCCCTGGATCCAAGACTTATTGTGGATGACAAATGCAGGACAGAAGAACAAGCATTGAATGTGCTCCAGCACTTTCCAGAAACAGGCCTTATAGCCAGAAGGCCAAGAGAGGTAGAAAGAAGTGGGGGGGTGGGGGGGAGAAGGGGCCTTGTTCTCCAAGTAAGTCACAAGTGAAATGGAGAGCTCCTGCCCTCTGGGGCAGTGGAGCCCACAGAATATGGAATCAAGCTGTCTTCGACGTTTGTCTAGCCGGGCTTTCTGTTGGAGAAAAACCTTCACTCTGACAAACAGAGAGGTCTCCCAAAGGGAGAGGCATTCGGGGTTTCTTGCAATGGAAAGTGTTACATGCACTAGAGTAAAGCTGATTAATGATTCTTCCTTGTAGATTTTGCCAAGATCCCCACAGTAGAACATACACACAAATTATGAGACACATCATCTGGGTTTTCTTCTCTCCCTTTCTTTTTCTTACCCCTTAGGCCTTCTGTGACCATATATAGATAGCTATGGCTTGAGCTTATAATCTGTAAGGTTATGCTTTTCTGTTTAGATGAATGCGATTATTGTAAATAATTTCTAGTAGGAAGTCAAAATTGTAAATCTCGATTTCTAGTAGCAAGTCAAAAATCTTTCCTGTATTATGAAGGGCTTATCATAATTTTCCTCTTTATTTTGTAAATTTTTTTAAACTTCATTGCCAGGCCTCAGGAGAAAAAAAAAAGACGTTTCATTTGTCCTCATGCGAATAAACAGTGCTTTAGATTAAGGAATGCACAGTACATATCCTCACAGTTTCATAGGTAAATGTAGCCCTATTTCTGGTTTTAAATGCCTGGCCCTGGAGACATAGTTGGAACCTGGGTTCAGTTGTGAAATGATGTAGTCTGTAGCCAGGACCCAGGCTGAAACAATGGGGGAGCCAGTGATGTCACAGACTCGGAATCTGCCTGTGACATCAGAGACACTGCTTCCTGAGAACATGGTCAACACTGCAAAACCCAACCACAGGGAACCTTGTGTTCTCATGTTCTCTCTTCTCCTTCATTCTATTTGTCTCTGTTCTGGTTTCTAAATAAGCAAAATCTCAGAATAACAGCAAGAGCCAACATGCCCTGGGCATCCACAATGTGTAAGTGAGTGTGCATTGCATCTTACCTCCATGGCCTCATTAGTTCTCATGAGTATCTCACAAGGTAAAAGTTGTGCCTACGTCTTACGTTTTAGGGATGAAGGAGCTGAGGCTTGGGGACATTGTCCTATATTAGACAGTGAAGCCCATGACCATAACAATCAGAAGCATTCCCATTGTGATCCCTGATCACCTGGAGGACGGCCCTAGTCTGTGCCTCCCACCTTGCTTGGCCCTATGCCTACCTTTTTCTCTGTGTAAACCCCACTCTGTGGCTCACTTTGAATATTAATGACAAAACACACAGACTTCAACTTGAAAGATCTTTCTTTTTATCAAAAACTGATTGGAAATCAAATGTAATCCTGAGCCACTACAGACCTCTCTAATCCTAACTAATCTAGAGGCTGAGGCAGGGGGATCACAAGTTCAAGCTTAGCAGACAAGGATAAGGAAAGCATGGGCGGGGGCTGTAACCTAGTAGTGTGGCCCACTTGCCAAGCATGCTTGTGACTCTAGGTTCAGTTCTCATTCTGCCAAGGTCTAAAAGTGAGCTCATTGAAGTCCAGGATTCTGTGTGAAGACCTGAGATGATTGTGAGCAGGCATGTCTACAACTGGACAGAGGATACACCATTGCAAAAGGAAATCCTTCTAAGATATTGCCCTAATCAGGAAAATCTTCAAGAAAGTGAAAAGGGCAAACTCCTTAATTCAGCACATGGAATATATAGGTAGTCCTTAGAACTACAGATATCTAGGGTAGCTTGAAATAATGGCTATGTGCTTTGCCATGCCTCATTAAAAAAAAAAAAATACTTGACCTCTAGGGATTATTCCCTCAATGTCTCCAGTTACTCAACTTCACTCACCTTCTGGGTTTTTTTTTTTTTAATGCATGAAATGGAAATGGTAATACACAGTATTCCTTATAGTAGTGTTATAACTCAAAAGGACAGGGAGTGTGGAAGAGATTTGTGATACATAAAACCTTTACATTGGCATCACAGTAGAGACTTTCTCTTTGTTGTCACATATGTATTGAGTTAATATAGTTTGTAAATTTAAACAGGTTTTATCATTATAATTTGAGCTAAACACATTTTAGCAGGAAGCTCAACTCCATTTGATGAGAATAACATCTCAAAGAAATACGATTTTCACTGGGAGATGGTGTGAGACTCAGGATTGGTGATGCTGCCACTGCACAGGAAACAGCAGTCACTTAAAAAAACAATGTTAGACAAGTGAGGGCATCACACAAGTTCAACAGGAAAGGAAAGGTGGAAATGCAAATTTGAGAATCTCTGTTTTGCATGAAGAAAGCACCTTGGGAGTATGTGAGGCCTTGGGAACTTCCTATTTAGGTTATGGGTTATCAGTTCTACCTGTACAGAGACTCACACACAGAAGAGGCTCCTTTCCTTCATTTAAGTCATGTTCTGTGTTGAATCTGTTATCTTGTCTAGGTTTTCCATAATCTATAAACCTGTCGTCATTAAAATGCCCTCTCTCTACTATATTTTCCAAGATTGAAAACACTGCACATGGGTTTATGGATATCTCAAATTGTCTTCATTTTTGTGTCTTAATTGCAATGATTTCTCTCCTTTCAAGAATCTCGTGAAGATAGCAGAGTAGTCGTTTCTAAGTTATTCTATGTTTCTAAGCATCTTTCCTTCTCATGATGTAAATCCTCACCAGGCTTAGCCTCTAATGACTTCCCAAATTGGTTCCAGCTAATGGCTCAACAATTTAACGAGGATGACATCTACAGAAACTGTTGAAGAGAATTCGAAGTGACGTGTCGGAATGTTTTATTCATGTATACACTCTAGCATTGCTGCTAACAAGTATTAAAATAACTGACCACCGTAGAGAGAAGGGTAGGGACGGCAAAGCTGGCTAACCTTTAACCCTGCAGCCCTATTTGAAGCGACTTAAGATTTAGCAGGAGAACAATGAATTATCTCCAGACAATTGGTGGCTAATAAAAACCCTTAAAATTAGTATGCCTGCATTTGTCTTGCTTTGGCTAGGATGGAGTTATTGGAATTCATGCACACTTACCAATTAAGAGATTATGGGATGATCCTCTGTTTCCTACTTAATGTTTTCTGTTCTCGGCTGATGAGCGTCATGTAGATGTTACCCTCTTTAGTGCTGTAGCTTGGTGCAGGCCAGCCAGGCTTAGATGATGACAATGTTAATGCAATAACAGAAACTGTTCCGAATTTTAATAACAGAAAGAGCATCCTAGATTTTTTTCAATTAAACAGCAAGTTCCAATTCTTCCCAGTAAAAATTAGTTAATCCAAATTTCTTGCCAGTCAGAATCCAGATACAGAATATTGACTAGATTGCAAAACAAAAATGTGGGTCAGAAGGAACTAAATGAAGAGATTCCTTCAACTCCTTGTCAAATGCATTCATTTTTTTATTTTTGGTTTGATTGGTCATCAGAAGACATAACCTAGAATAGGTTCACTCAGTAAAAAAGTGTGTGACTTGGGTATTGAGCTAGACTTTTTATATGTGGACAGCTATAAAATGTTTTGATAATTAGTTCATTATCAAACCATGAATGGTTTTTAGTGAGCACGTTAGGACTTACTCCTTACCACTAGTGTCTACCACATGTTTACCAATGACTAAATGAAGTGTCAGGGTGAATACTTAATCAGACTTGCATATAACAAAAGTTGAGAGGAAAAGGTAAATATTAATGATGGATTAAAATTTCACAATGCTCTTGATAGGCTGATATACCTGATCTAAATTAAAAATGTAAGTTTTTTTCTCTCTTGATATTCTAATGTTTATTTTAATTAAAACAAAATTATGCCACTTCCTCCTCCAACTCCTCCTATGTATTCTCCCTTCTAGCTCCACCATGTCCTCATTATTCCCTCTCAAAGTGATGACCTCTCTTTTATTATTGTTACAGACAGATAGATGAATAAATATATAAATAGGACCTGTTGAGTTCATTTTTTTGTTTATGCATGTATGCTTTCAGTCATGTCAATAGACATGCTAATGTATAAGAGAGGAAAATCTCATGGGGTCCAACCCCTAGACAAAGGCAACTAATAGCTAACGAGAGAGGGACAATTAGCCTCTTCCAGAGGTGAACCCCTTAATTGGTTATCAAATACAAAGAAAGTATGCAGCCCTGAAATCATATACATATAAGCAACAACAACAACAAAAAAAAAAGATGTATGATTTAACAGGAATAAACACCAAGGCCTGAATGTTTTAAAAAAGCACCCTTATTTAGTGAAGGCATGGGAGACCTGAGAGCACCCCAGTCTTTGTGAATGTGATAGGGAGTCTCCATTGTCTTCAGACTTCATTGGAGCCCATAGTGTAATATGGCTATGCACAAAGCCAGTGTAGATGGTGATACATCATTAATAACAGCAGTGTATCCAGACCCCAGAGGCCATTGTGTCCTTGTACTGTGTACTGGGGTGACCACACCTTGAGTATTAGATTTCACTTCAGAACTTTCAATTTGGATATCATTTACATTTTAGAACGGTCTTCAGGAAACAGCAAATAGGACAGAGTAGCACACACTCAAGACACGCACCCACTGTCTCATTTGAGAGCAGGTCTACAGTTGTCATAAGAGCTAAGAAAAGACTCATGACCTGTCTTGGCAAATGTTTCTCATCTTCTATTGGAAGAACCAAGTTTCCAGTATAGAGACAGGCAAATTGAAGTTGGAAATGGGGACTGGTGAGCCTCTTTGGCAGAGAGGGTGAATCAACGTTTAGAATTATGGATTAGAATCAGTCAAGTAGAGTGCCCAAGGAGACAAATGCCAGTCTGTCAATGTCAGTAAATTCCATGGTGGCTGGAAAGCAGGGTAGAGGCAGATTGGGAGTGTGGACTCAAGTTGGATACACAGGAAATGAATGGGGGCAGAGTGGGGAGACCAGGAGTGAGGTGTGTTTGCGAGTGTACAGGTGGAGAACTGTGCTGCACATCTCAACTGATGCTGTCTGCCTGCTTGAACAAGAGCTGGCACGAGCTGTTTGCAATGGGAAATCTCATCTTTGGAGACTAGCATACAGACAAGGGACCAAGCTCTTTAATGAGACAAGAAGAGTCAGTTTGGTTTTGTAAAAACTTCTAGTGAAATCACCCAGAAAACTAGTAATCAATATCTCTTTTTTTTTTTTGATAACCCTAGTTTTAACAAAATAGTACTAAAATGTAAATTACATTTTTATCAACATTTTCAAATGCTATTAATGGGAAGCAACCACAACAACATACAGAAATAACACTGTGGAGAGATAGTAGCTTTGTACATAGCAAAAGTAATAAAGATAATTACTGGAATTAGAGGGATCCAAAAAATGACCAGACTTTGGGTATGTATTCCTGCATGTCATCTAAATGACCCTGAACAATTTACATAACTCCCTTTAATCCCATTGCCTCAGATAAATGAGGATAATCACATCTGCCAGTGTGTTTGTGAGGATGAAATGTAAGATTAAACATGGAAATGAAAACTCCCACACTTTACAATTATTGATAAAGCACCTCTAATGTGCACAGCCTCATTTTATTTTCATGAAAGTCTTGTGAGTCATCTTGCTCTATTGTTGGTCCCATGTCATTCTGCTTTTGTTGAAATAACTTTTTTTCCAAGGACACACGCTGACTGACAAAACAAATAATATTGAAAGTGCATCTTCCCATACACATTTATATTGTGACTACTGGGTGTCAGCACTATTTCAGGAGCCATGGGCAACTATAAAAGCAATCAAACTAAGAGCTAACATCATAACCTGTTTGCTTTATGTTGTTCTGAATCTTAACTGCTAGCCTATTTGGCAGTACCCCAAAACACTATGGTTGCTTCTCTTCCTACTAATTCAGGATAGAAACAAAGAAGGCCTACCAATTCCCAGTTAGTAGGGAGCCTGTACAGTACTAAGGAGCAGCAAACCTGGTTCTCTGGATTTCAAAGCCCTTCTCTGTATTTGATTTACTGAAACTTTTAGAGTTTCAGTTCAGTGTTAAGTGAATGTTTTGTGGCAATGTAGGCATGTAGGGTAGCCTGAAACCTGACCTCTGCCTTTTGCATAGGAAGGAAGGTCACTGAGAGGCTTCCCCAAGAGGCTCCAGTTCCCCACTACAGAAATTCTTGAATGCCACAATCAAGTCCAAAGATAGAGAAAGAAATATGTTTTTTTTTTTGGTCAGATATATTTAGATGAAAATTTAACGGAGCAGCTAATCCTGTCTCTAATATGTGTGAATGACAAATCTCTAGGTACCTGTGAATGTATTTGTCCTCAGCTGATTTCCATGGGTTGTTCTGAGGTTTGCATTTGTAAAACTAGCCTCTTAAGCAGGTCTCCTCCATTCAGTTACTCTTAAGACTGTTGTGTATCCATATACACCCAATGGAAAGTGGTGGGAAGCCTAGTTCCACATTCGTCGTTTTCAGTTGAGTCATGGGATACACACTTACAATACACTTATTTCTGTCTGCCTTCTAGTTTTCTGAGGTTCAAATAAGGTAACACATTTAAAGACGCTCTTAAATTAGTGCCATCAATAACTCATGGAAAACATGGCCCATGTGGATCCCAGAGCGGGATCAGGGTTAAAGAACACGCGCCACTCAGCAATCTCTCATAAAATTATTTAGAACTTTGATGTTTTGATTTCAGGAACAGGTGCCCCAGCCATGACTCCTAATATTCCCATTTCCTTCTCTTGTTTCCTGTCGACACAGACCCTGAAACTGTTTATTCCTTTTTCTCAATGCAAAGAAAAGGGGAGGAGGTGGAGGAGTGATCTTTTGCTCTTCTTCATCCTCATTTCTTAATTCTTTTCTCTCAATCCTCCCATTGAAAATATCTGGAAATGGGCTGTGGTACAAGGGTCTATGTGCAGGACTGGATTGTCTTTCATTTCTAGAGGAAAAGGAAGACTGAGAGGGAATTAAGATGGCGAACCTTTATCAGTGAATGAACAAAAGGCCAAGAATAGCTGGTATGCTATGTCGTCTGCCAACCCCAAGTAGTCTGTGTTTATGGGAGGGGGGACATGCTGCTTTGGAGAGAGTTGGAGGACATGTGAATGGAATGAAAAAAATGTTTAGGTGGCACACCCCTAAGAGTTACCGTTTCCTTGCAAAACTTTTAAGTGCCAGTCTCTCTTCCTCTCCATGCACAGGGCTCATTATGTCGCCCCAACTGGCCTAGAACTAACTCACTGTATAGCCCAGTCTGAGCCCAAATGTGAAACATTTCTCTGGCTTCAACATGTCACGTGCTGGAATTAGAGGCAGAGGCCATTAAGTATAGCTCATAGTTACATTTATTCTAAATCAGTAAAGTGTCTTTTGCCCCAGACAGCACTACTCTTACTGACTGGACAATTCCAATGAGTCTGACATTTTCAGGATGAGACCAGACACCCTTAAGAGATATTATCCCTGAAATTATTTTGTTTCTGCATGTTCAGATCACTTAATTCATTTATCAATTATTGAGAGAATCAGATCTGTGGATAATGGTTCCATTAAATTCCATTTCTTTAAAAATATCTGAAATCATGTTAGACACAGTGAAAACCTTCCATGTTATCTCTCAAGTATTAAAAAAAGAGTTGATTTTTAAACATCTGAAATACACACTGTCCTAAGAAAAATTACCAGAAAGATGGGCATTTTTACTATCCTTTTGAAATAGAAATAAGAGCTTCTAAATACAAAACTGTGCTTTGTACTGTGGGTCCAGAGGCTCTACCATTGAGAAAATGCAGAGTGATTTTAGCTATTCCCTTATTAGACCACTTACACTGTGCTTACATTATTTTTCTCCCTAAACTCCAAAGCACGCATAGCAATTCTACAATAAATAAATAAATAAATAACTCTCCCTTGGAAATTTCATTGCTTTACCAAACAAAAAAAAAATCCGACTGTCCAGAATCAATCAGCCTGGAAGAAATGAATGTTACGACTCAGGGCTCAAACATAAAGCAGTCCTTGCTGCACTGGGCACACTCTTCCCAACAGGCAGTCATAAATAATCAAATCCAAGCTAATGTGTGATTACCTGCCCCGGTGGTGCAAACCCAAAGGAAGTGTCTCCTAGACTCACTTCCATGCATATTTTCAGAAATGTATTGTCTAAGTCATGGGTGAGTCACTTATTCAACCGACATGGCAGGAGGGCATGCATTTTTGAGGTATGGTGTCAGGGTGCTTTGGGGAATAACATAAGAGCAGTTGTTTTTAACCACTTACCGTGTGTGGGGGTAGTTCTCTTGGCTTGTCTTCTAATCTTCCCAAGGTCTCTATGAACTCCAAAAGGTTGTTACACAGCTTGAGTTTCACGCTAGACATTGAATTTATTAACAGCACAAAACAAGAGTGTACATTAACGCCAGTGGCTGTTCTCAGCTTCGTCTTTGCCATGGTCTTAAAAGATGATCAGAGAAAGAGAAAGGAGGTCATTTTTTAACTTTTTTTTATTTATTTTTGTGTCTTCCACATCACGCATCTTGATCCCATTCATTTCCCGTCCCTGCCTATCCACCCTCTGCCCTTGCAACCCCCTCCTCCCCAGATAAAATTTAAGAGAAACAAGGAAAAGGACAAAAAGAAGGAGGGGGGGATATCTCCTCATGGAAGCTGTCTTGTGATGTAGTGAGTCAATCAGTAAGCCTTTTGTCCATTTATATCACTACCTCTTCTTTGTCCTTTTGCAAGAAATTTCAACTTCAGATGCCCAAGAGAAATCTCACTGGCTGTGTGCCTTCCTGGTGGCTCTGGGTCGAGTTTGATATCTTCAAGCTTCCATGCAGACGAAGGATTCTATGACTATGGCACTTGACCAATACCAAGCTTTTCCAGAAAAACTGTTCATTACCCTGTTTTATCAGTACATACTAGATGTAGACGAGTCCTGAAGGAAAGCCAGACCTGAAGGGTGATTTGGGATATTTATGGGGATTCTTGTGGTTTCCCCACTGACGTGGAGGACATAACAAACAACATAAGAGTTCCTTCAGTTCTAGGTCACTGGAGTGTCTCCCAGGAAATCCACTAAGTGAAAATTCAGTTTCTAAGTATCTTAGCATAGAATTTAACTTCTACAAAGCAAAAACAACAACAACAAGTAGACTTTAGAACATTTTAATAGATACTGGATGGTTGAGAGTGCAACTATTGTATAGATCAAAGGAAGATTGTATTTTATTCATTTCAGATCATAACTTAGCCCAGAATTAATTGTTCATTATTTTAGAAAATTGCATCACCTAAGGCAGTATCATTTGGGGTATTTGGGTCACCCAGACAACACACTTATATCTATATAAGGTTACGGGTGCCAAATGAACATGTAAAGCTTTTAATACAGTGTGTTATCTGAGTTTTAATGTTTCTTATGTAGCAGATTAAAATATCTTGTATTTGTTTTCCCACGTGATATAAAATGATGTGACTGCCATGATAACCCTCTTCATTTGTGAGTTTATAATTTGTCTTGTATTTATTGTTAATGTTTCAACATCTCCTTCTTTGGCTGATTATACACAAAGGAATCAAGTCTGTCATTACTAGTTGGGGCTTTTAGTTTTGTTTTTTGTTTTTAATAAAGGGAGCATTTTACATACGTGTGTGTGTGTGTGTGTGTGTGTGTGTGTGTGTGTGTGTGTGTGTTCCTGCATGCTCATATATATGTGTGCATATGCTTTTTCATTTTCTGGTACCTCTTAGACAAAATGGATATGATCTCACATCTAGGTAACTCCCTTTAAGAGGACATTTGATTATTTGATAAAGCTATCTCTGAGAAAATAGTTTTAAATATGTAATATTATAATTCAGTTTTTCATTTATATCACAACCTGGCCTTGCATATGCATATTTCTCTTTAGTTAGGGATGTGGTTACATTTATTTATTGTAATTGTAAAAATTCACAATAATTTACTTACTGGAAAAAAACTTGTCATTTTAAGACAAGAAAGAATCATGTTATAAAACAACTGCTATTAAGGAGAATTGGGTGGGCCTAGAAGAATTGGACAGCCATCATTGTAAGAAAAATTATAGAGTTAGGACTAACTTAGGACTACTCACATTTGTGCATATATTGCATATTATGATTTTAGGTAAATATTTCCCTAAGTAACATTATATCACTGAAGATAAATGTGTTATAAAAGAGATTATCATATGGAAGTCCATTCATTATAGGAGAAAAATAATTTCCCCCTAGGATCTGTAGGAAGGAACCAGTGTTGGGGTATTTGCAGGACTTCACCATTTCTTGGATATGTTGTCTGTTTGGCTGTGCTGTGTCTGTTTGTATTTACAGGCTGGTGGTCTGGGCTGATACCTGTTAAAGGTAAACTGTGAGACAGAGAAAGAGGCCTTCAAATGGAAATAGATGCTAGTGTTCTATAGGCTTGTGGCCTGAAATAACAAGGAACTGAGCAGAGAAGTGGCATGATGGGCGTTATTTGGAAAGATAGTGTAGATCCATCATATGAAGGAGTCCCTAGAGAAGAGGTCACTGGGAAGAAACAAGCCAGTTGGAACACTGCTTATATTTTACAGAGCAATGATGAGAACAGAAAGGTGCCCATTGATCAAGATGATGTTTATTAAAGAGAATTAACAAACATTGCTATCCAAAGTATGTGGGCAGGGGAGAAAGCAGGAGGAAGATATGGATAGACATATGATTGCCAAGTGTCTGCCTTGAAATGAGGTACATTCATCAAGATAGAGAACACAGAGTGGCATGGTGGACTGTGGGAACATGCCAGGTTAGCTTGGATAGGAGACCTCTTAACAGTCAATGATGTTGGCATCCAGGTACTTGGTTTAACTTCTCACATGTTAGCTAGCAGAGAAAAAAATAGATATGGGAATGCTTTAAAAAGCTTTAAAGTGATTAGTATTACAAAGTTAACCCACGACTCCAGATAATTAGATCTTCTAGAAGGAAAGACCCTCAAAGGCAAACTAATAGAATTTTTCCACTTTATATAGGATACCCCATTTAAACAAGTTCTGTTTAGACCAAGCTTTGGTTTAGTCTGTCTGTCATTTACCTAGAAGTAATGTGGAAGTAGGTCCAGAGCACCATTATTCTTCATCTTAGCCTCCTTTCATTTCCAGAAACCATCTCCAGAATATTCTTTACTGGTTACCCTTGAAAGATCAATTTAAGTTCCTGTAGGTTAAGCTTAGATGGAATCAAATGGAATAATTTTACTAGCATAAATATACTTGATATAATATGTAAAAGAGTACATGATTTTCTAGTTTCTTTTTTTTTTACTTTCTCTTTTTTTTTTCAAGACAGGGTTTCTCTGTATAACTCTGGAACTCTCTCTGTAGACCAGGATAACCTAGACCTCAGAGATCTGCCTGACTCTGCCTCCTGAGTGCTGGGATTACAGGCATGCATACCCAATAAGTATAGAATTTTTGAAGAAAAGCTCAAATGTTTCAAATATCATTTTCTTAGGGAAATTTCATGGGTTTTTTTTAAAAAAGCAGGTATTTCCTCTTTGTTATCTTTATTTTATTTTTAATGGAAAAATTATACTCTGCCTCCACAGGGCATAAATGCTGTGTGGTTTCTTCTAAAATTGAGTGTATTTGACTGTAGGTTGTTGAATGCCATTTAAAATTTCTTTATTTTTTATACTTTCAAATACATGCTTTGTTATTCCTTTCCCACTCTCTTGTACCCCAGTTCTTACTGTCAACCCTTGTTTTCTGGTCTTACTTTAAATCTTTATCTGTTTTAGTGTTGGTAAAATGTTGAAGGCTATGAACTGGATCAGCCCCTAATCAGGAGGGGGCTTCAATTTTTTAGTGTACCAGAGGAGACAGACAAGCAGTTCTAGTCTGTACTGAGGACAGTGTGGGTAACTGCTTGGTAGAGGCAGAGACAGGCCTTCCTAACCAGGAAGCATGTCTACTTAGCCAGCAGGAATTCATTCTCTTCCAGGAGATTGAGATGATTAAGTAGGGAAACATTCCAGACTGTTCTTAATGTGTAGGCAGTGGGATATCAGAAAACTCCTGAATAATGTCATCATGGTTATTATTCAGACCACTTTGTCAGGACATAAAATGAGGTCCCTTTTATGGAACACTACGTTGAGATATATTATACTGAACTATTAATACCATTTCTTAAAAAAAAAACCAAAGCAAAACAAACAAACAAACAAAAAAAACCAGGCAAAGACTGTTTCTTCCAGGACTATACTGAACTGTGTATAATAATGTTTTAAGTATTGTAAATGTGAAGTGTTCCTATGCAGGGCCAAATTTGCACAACAGACATTCCAAATCAAAGCTCCAAAGTCTCCTCATGTGTCACAAAATCAAACATGTATAATTTGACACTTGAAGTAACCAGCACATATAAAATGGGAGTAGACGGTGGGTTGTCACATCCAGTTGATTATCCTCGCTGCCAGTGAGGACTCCATGCTTAGTGTGCTTGGAGGGTCTCAAGTATTAAGCTCCATTAGTGAACAAGTGTCTCTTGAATACACTATTAACGCCCTACTGAGACAGTCTCTGCTGTTGGGAACTCTTCAATTTGCTAAGGCTCTTGTTCTGTCTCTTTTCCCCTGTTGTATCTGAGGACGTCATAGACAAATGAGAGCTTCCTGTCAGTGGCTATTTAAAGACCTGTGAGAAATGTGCTCGTCTCATTCTGTGAGATCCGCTAATAATCCACAGGATCTTTCTCCACTCATTCTTTTCCGACTCTTCTCATGTCGACTCACTATTTAGCCTTGAACTGACCAGAGAGAATCCAGATAGACTCCCGCTGGGAGGCCCAAAGGACAGGGGTGAAACAATGGGAAGAAGACAGACTTACCCTAAGGTTAGAGACCCTTGTGAGAACTGGGGTCTTGTGAAGCAGTGGGTTTAGTCCTACAGTGGTTCAGACTGTGCTATGAATTCTAGAAGCAGGTCTAAGGGTTCCGTGCCTCTCCAGGTATATGACCTTAGGCTAGTGACTGAGTCTCTGTTTGTTTCCGTGCAGAGAGTAACAGTACAGTTAGAAAAATCCAGGTATCTACCCCACAGGTTTGCTGGGAATGAGGAGGCATAAGTAATATAAGGAGAGTGCTTAGAATAGTGTCTGACACAGAGTAAGTATTCAGAAGATGTTAACTCATTATTATTCAGTGAGGTGCAGGATAACCATCTGTCAACTGATGAAGAGTCCTTACATAAATATCTGCTAACCTAACCATATGTATATAGGCCATCCCTAATTTAATTTTTTTTTAAATACTCCAACTTTATACCATATGCTCGAGTCAAGACACAAGAGGTTTGGAACATTACCTCTTATAAGCTGTAAAACCTTTGTTCCTTGTACATATTTGCTAAGAATCTAGTGTACCATGGCAGTGTACTGCACTTTGGCAGGCAGCAAGAAACAATCAAAATAGTCTCTGAATCCATGCAACTTTCATCAATATTTTAACCACTGGGAGACTCATTTTACTTACCTCTGAGCTAGGGATAATAATATGGCCTCCTAAGGTTCTTAGAAGGATGAAATGGATTCTAAAGCTGTGAAGGTCCTGGAACACAGCACTACACACTAAATAAATGCCAGTTCCCTTTCCTTCTCTCTGTAAAAGCAGCCTTTCACAGAGTCTTGCTCACGGTCAATATTAGCTATACTGCTGTTGATTTAAGTTCAGCTCTGTTTAAAAGATATTTAGTGTCCCGAGCAGGATTCAGTTTATTAACCTGATGATGGTACCCAAGTTGTAATGAAATCTGCCTAAAGGCAAGAGCAGTGGTGGTACTTTTTGCTATGTAAATCACATCCCTGAATTTCACTTTGTATTCTCCTCACTTCTCTCAATGCGCACTCCCAGGAAAGGATTTCTGATGTTTATTGTGTATTTCCATACTTTTCAAATAAACCTCATGGGTTTTTTTTTTCCTCAGCACTTCATGAACTCAGAATAAAAATTCTGTATGCCCCTTGAAGTTTTTCAATACAACACCTAATTCACTCTAGGGTCTGTTGGTATTTTCCACCTAAATGTCACTCAGGGCTCTCTGCTTCTCTTATCTCTATTTCTTGACTCTAAGCAAACTGTGATGAGAATTCTTGTTCGATCTAACCCTTCACAAAGCTCTTTTGCCTCTATTTCTTCCACTGGCCTTTTGGTGTTTCTCCATCCAGAAGCCAGAATGAGGCCATTACCTCTCCATGCAAATACTCCCATTGTGCTCATGACAAAACCCATTTTCCAAACTTAATATAGACACTGTCCAATAAAAAGGTAATGAGCCATATGTCTAATATTACCTTTTGAGGGGGGCATTATAAAAGCAAAAAGATACACATGAGAATAATCTTAATGATAAATTTCCAGCAATACAATATATCTCCAACATGGAATCAACATACACATAGATTTCACATTTATTTCGACATGGAATCAATATGCAAAGACTTTGATGCAGTCCTTTTTTTTTTTTTTTCAGAAAGTCATCAAAACAATGTGTGCTTAATATTCGGAGCTAATTTCATTTTGAACTAGGTGTACTTCAAGTGCCCAATGGTACAGATGTGGTAGATGTGCTTCAAGTGCCCAATGGTACAGATGTGGTAGATGTGCTTCAAGTGCCCAGTGGTACAGATGTGGTAGACTCTCCCCTTTGTACACTGTCAGTATTTCCCTGTCTGTTCACAACTTGAGAGTCACGTTAGCTTCTGTAAGTTCCTCCTGTCCCAGCTGTTCTGAAGCTGTTCTAGCCCCATCCCTCCCCACTTCATTGCCTTAGAGTTGTTGGTCTGCTACTTGGGCACATATTGTCTCTTGCTAAGTAGAACCTTCCCATGGCCCTGTCTTTTTATGGCTCTTTTGTCCAGGTTGTAGAAACATGTCCTTCCTTTGGAGAATACCCTTCAGTTGGTCATTATTAATTCATCAGCATGGTTATTTTATAAGCCTCTGGCTGCCTAGTAAACAAAGAACCCTGTGAAGGTGGGAGGCCTTGCCTGGTTTTATTCAACCTTGTATTCTGAGAGGCCCCTAGGATACTACTGGGGCCATTGTAGGAGACGTTGAGTGAATCGTTGGAGAAATGCTTGTGTGAACTACAGGATATCTGCAAGAAATGATTTGATTGATCCCCAGTCCAGGTCTCACAGAGCAAAGTGAGTGAAAAAAATGGATAGGGCCTGGTCTCACATAGGATTCTCTTCCTCCAATTTGCTCATTCTTTTCCTGATACTCTAATGAAGAAGACAATCAAAATTTGGGAAATTTCTGATATTTATACTTCTGTTTACTTTCACAAGTACCTGAATCTTTAGTGCTGGGTTTTGTTTTGTTTTGTTTTGTTTTAAAAAAAGCTGTCCCTGTACCTGTGAAAATATGCTCTGTGGGAGCTACAGATAGACATCTCTGCAGTTACATTTTTAAAAGATGTATTTAGATGTGGGCACAATGTAGTAGGTGTTTCTTGTAACACTCTGCCCTGATTTTAATTTCAAAAACCTATACACATTTAAGAAATGCTTAAGAAACCCAGGCAGTTAATGAAATTTTCTCCAATGAATAATGAGTGATTGAGAGGAGAAGTTGAGTTGATGGATGAATGCTGTTCTCAGCCTTCCTTGGGTTTCTTCCTGCATAGCAGAGGTGATGACTAAGCAGCCAGCAGCCTTTCATTTTTTTAAAAAACTTGCATTATTTGGCAAGCAAGGAGAAAAGGATGTGATGGCTTCTTTTTTATGCCCTTTCATACAAACCCATCACATATCTGGCGTCAGAAGAGAATAATGCAGTCCAAGAATAGAGGTTCATCTTCCCCACAGCATACAATTCCTTAAAGTTAGGAAACAGGAGAGATGGGAAGAGAGAAAGAAAAACATTCCGTTGAACTTTCCTCAAAGATGGTGAGGAACCCCCAGAGGAATGTCATCTCAGCCCCTTGGTTTGGTCAATATCTGTCAGAGCAGTTCAGCAGTTCAAAATAAGCTCGTTATTAATGTGGGAAACACATTTCACTGAGCACTAAATATTTTTCTGACATCCTTTCTAAAATGAACTTGGACGACGATTAAAATGTCGTTTCAAGGGCACATGGCTATCAGAAATAGACACTCTTCAGGCTGTTTGCTTTGGTGAAGCAGGAAGTCTTTCTCATATGCCTCATACTCAGCCTACCTGCGTTCCCGAACATTCTCCATGCTCTGCTCGGCAGATATGGCTAGCTGACTGAGTGTGCTTTCTTGTAATTATAGCCTGAAGATGTGTGGCATGCCCCTGTTTACAATAGAACAAGATAGCCAGTGACAAGAAATAGAGAAGACAGGCCATGTACCTTGTCGTCATTTTGTGTGGTTGAGGCTTAAGAAGACGTAAGGCTTTGTGTCTCTGTAATTCACCAGAACGGTAACTGCCATTGTCTCACTTCGCCTTCTCTCAACATTAGCAAGGATATGGAAGCTGCCCAGATAGCTGACAGCCTGAAAAAGCAGGCAGGTCCAGAAGAAAGCCCTGCTCTCTCCCAGCTCCCTCCCCTGCTTTACTGACACACCTTTCTCTTTACTGAGTCATGACTAGCTTCCAGTTATTTTAACATCATCCAGCCTTATCTTTGAAGGATGAATGTGGAAATGTCTCAATAGCTGAAGATATTTAGAGCGATCCATTAGATTTCTGTTAGAGGTATTGCATGTGAATTTTTGGTAGGTAAGTAGTTTTTAAAAACTGGGTGGCATTTGATTTGGTCTTAAGAACAAGATGTGTTTCTCTTTTCGTCTGACCAGTCACTGGTTCATAACCCTGAGTCCTAGCGATGTGACAGTCGCCACAATAGATGCCGAGATCCGATTAAGGAGCTGGAGACTTTGCTCTGAAGATCAGAGGTGTCCTCAAGGAAGGGGACCTGTGGTCGTGTGACTGTCATGTGTGATCTCTGGAGACTGATGCACAGTCCAGACTGCAGTGAGGTGAAGCGAACTTAGAGCATCCTGGAGGAGGAGCCATCTGAGCCTGCACACAGCGTGAAGTATGACAGAGCGTTAAAAAAAAAAATCAGCATGTGAGCTGCCGTTGGTGACTGTGTCCTTCCGGCACTCAGCAGAGTGTCTGGCATATTGTAGACTCGATACATGTTTATGACAATAGCAGCCAGAGGGCAAAGAAAAGCACCAGGCTTTTTCCAACAAATGCCACACCATGGCTCTCTGGTACCCTTGGAGGCGTTAATAATTTAGCAGCATTGATAGATTAGAATCTATATTGCTGTTGAACAAGCCTATGATACCAGAAAGGGAGCAAAAGCAAATACCAAAGAAACAGAACTATTGGGACCGCTAGTGGAGTTTATAGTGACATTTAAGAGATGGCCCCGAGCAGGACATCGCTGCTTATTGTTGGCACACGTGGCACATTAAGGCTTAGCTGGATTCTGGCTCATGTTGTGACTGGACTCCTGTGTAAGGCAATACAGAAACCAGTATGCACAGAGCAATAATGGGAGGGCATGCTTTTGTCTATAGGAAGCACGGGGATTAATATCAAGATCTAAATGATGTTTATGAGAAGACTCCCTGACTGCCATAAGGCTGTTTCTCATGGTGTCACACAAGTGTTGCTTTTTACGCTTCTGATCATGAGATGGCCCACAATCAAGTTGAGGAGGGAGATTCTGCAACCAAATTATAGTGGAAGACTTTCATTAGCTCCTGCCCGCATTAGGGGACTTCAGAGATCTTATAATGTTGCAGCTCATGCGCCTGCGTGTAACCCAGGATTTTATGTGCACAGCTGAGAACAGAACACTTTTATTGGGAAGTATAAATTTTATTATATGTAACACTCTGTAAGATTTCTTCATTCCTGTTCTCTGTGCCATATTTGCCAAATATTAATATCTTCTAGAGATATTTTCAGGCACAATTTGAAAGACAGGGGTGTGCCACCAAGGCCCTAAATATGTTGTACGTTGGTCAGAAATGTTCCGAAGGATAAAATAAAAATATAAAATAAAAAAATAAAGGATATACTTTTCAGGAAATTCTCTCTCTCCAGCTTCTACCATCTTGTTAAGGTTTATGGGGCTTACAAAATATGAGTATTACCACTTAGGAAGAATAAAAGATAAGCCATCTATAAAACACCCCAAAATAGCAAGAGATATAAATTGATAGAAAAACTTGTTCCTCCTAATCCAGAGTCACCTTCTCACATTTTTATCTGGCTTCTGCCAAATCAGTAACTAAAGAAGATGTGAGAAGACCGAAGCTTTCCAGGGATTTTTTTTTTTCTCATTGACACACATGCCACACCTACCCGCATTTGTCCCCAGAGCATGTGTGAGCAGCATTGGGTGGAATATCCATAGGCCCTTATTTAAAGGAAGGGGCATGAAGCTTTGAATTCACAGAGGCTTTCGTTCAAAGGCACGAATTTAGGGAAGGCTATACATAGCCCACAAACATATGACTGCCTCATTCAAAAATAATGTCAGTTCAAGTTGTAGTGAGAGACTTTCTCATTAATTAGGCTCTTAAACATGCAGCAGGTTGATAGTACAGTCTGTTGCAGGAGGTGGGAGGAAAGAGGGAGGCCTCCTACTTTTCTGGGGAGGTGCAGTGGTGTGACCCTTAGGAAGGGAGGATCTGGAAATATTTAACAGGATCAGAGAGGTGTTTATCTCTTGACCCAGCAACTCCTTTTCTGAGGCTCTGACCCATAACGACACTTGCCCAAGAATGAAAATGACTTGTGTAAAAGGTTGTACGGTTGTGTTGTTCTCAATTAGTCAACCACTTCCGAACTGTGTGACTTGTCCGTAACAGGAGATGCTTATCAAACATCTACCACGGTCCTTCTCCAAGTCAAGAAGGGATTTATTTAAGGGTAGTGGGGTATTTGGTCCTATTTTGACGCTCCTCTCCACCCACCCCCGCCCCCAACTCCAAAGGTGTCACTTCTATTGGAGGGCACACAGGTAGCATCCTAACACAGGTAGCATCCTAACACAGGTAGCATCCTAACACAGGTAGCATCCTAACACAGGTAGCATCCTAACACAGGTAGCATCCTAGTACCAGTGCCAGAGCACTTACCACCATCAGCAACCAGTGGATTGGGGGAAGGGCATGCAGCATCAGCTCCAAAGATCTGTTGAAGGAAGCTTTGGGGAGCAAGCAGGAAGGCAGCAGGGTGATATGAACGGTCCAAGTGCATCTGTGGATTGTACTGCTTTAGTCCATTCCCAGGTCTATAACCTGCCTGCAGTTTATACCAAACCTGGGAACTCTTCTTACAGTGTATAGCAGAAATGTTTTCCCATTGAAGAGACTAGGATACTGGACTCCTTGATGTTAGCGATGTTGTAATGGGGCACTGGGAGGGAAGGTGCAAGCTGTTTAATAATAGATTAGAGCTACTTGCCTTAATGAAAATTCAACAGTCCGTGGAAAGCCGGTGAAGAAGAGAAAAGAGTGATGGATGAGGCCAGGTGTTGAGGCTGAATGTCAGACAGGGCTGAGGCCACCAGCAGTGGGGGCTGCAGAAGGGTGGCCTCTTCCTTCACTTTTCTCCTTGGCTGTAAAGATGTGGTCCCTCTGGACACTCAGTGACAACCTCTGTGACAGTAGCACATATTTGGGGAAGGAAAAATTTAAGGTAAGAGATAGATAGATGATAGATAGATAGATAGATAGATAGATAGATTAAAGATAGATGGACGATATAGATATAGATGACATAGATATAGATCTCAGTACTGAAAAACATTACTTTTTTTACTAAAAAAAAAAACTCTCCTCTCTTCCACATAATTTCATAGTTAAGGACTAAATGTCACAGTTGATAAAAGAGTAAATTAGAAATCTAACACCAAAGCGTGGGCTTAAGATAGCCACCTCTTGAAGAAGAAAAAGGTAAGACCTAAAAATAAGACCAGGGTGTGGCCTGTCCTTCAGTGGACTTCACGCCCCACTTTTAACACCCTCCCTGGGTTCTCACATAGAGATCAGAAAGCCACAAAGACTTGGGAAGCTCTCATTTATACAGATGTGACTGTGACTAGAAATGGGTAGCAAGCCACCTATATCTAATAGACTTTAGTTTTAAATATTTTAATGGCTTGAATTATGAGTTAACTTAAAGCAACGCCCCACAGACTCTTACAGAAGACAGATTGTTTTGAAAAAAAAAAAAGAAGAACACTTTTGTCCAACTAAAATACTTTTCAGAAGTGCTGAGTAGGGTAAATCTTAGAAACTTAAGTCCTAAATATACATGGAAATTACCTTAAAAGGTCATTTGACTCATGCTTTGCACACAGCCAAAATTATATCCAGAGCTCTAGAGAACAAAATGTGTGCTATATTCTTTATAATCTCTAGGAAATTAAATTCCACACCCATTTTTGGTAATGCTCTCTGATGACTCACAGGCTTCTTGGAATTCCCAAAGACTATAGAAAGGGACCGCAACCAGCCTCTGGCTAAGTCACAGATGAAACCCCATTCCCTGGTGGATGGAGTCACCTGGGAAAGCATAACACAGCCCTTTGAGAACCTGAAACCGAAACCAGAGACCCCACATCCCTCAGTAGATTATTCGAGTTCTATAGAATGTTACTCCCATGGGCTACCTTTAGCTTCATTTACTTTAATTTGTAAACGGGAGTGTGGTTGGGTTGAATTGTTCACAGGGTGCCCTGGTAACAAACCCCAGCACATCTACAGCTTTCTTGCCTGGGAGGTCTTCATGCTAGATTGGAAGAAAACAGAAATGGGCATTCATCCTCCTACTTCTAAGGGACTAACTTTCACAGCCACTAGTAGCAGTTATTAGTTAGGCTGATGGAAGCAGTGTGTCTTTTGCACATCTTTGGATTTTCCTGATGCTAAGTTCAGTGAGTCCCTGGAATAAGGCCTGGCTAGTTTGTCAACACCTATGTGTCCTGTTTTACATGGCATGGAGTAGGCTGCAATGACCCTCTTGATTTCAGTTTGTGGCACAGAGGACGATATGAAGAGCAGTTGGCTTCTTGTTGTAGGACAACAGAAGCGTTTCGCCTTGCTCCAGTTCTTTGTTTGAAACGTTCCTTCTAGGGATTCCCGCAACCTCAAGTACTCAGGCGAGCTAACCCACAGACCTCAATCTGAGATCTT
Source organism: Peromyscus californicus insignis (assembly GCF_007827085.1). Taxonomy (NCBI): domain Eukaryota; kingdom Metazoa; phylum Chordata; class Mammalia; order Rodentia; family Cricetidae; genus Peromyscus; species Peromyscus californicus. The sequence continues at coordinate 31,426,344 of NW_026294492.1, read as the reverse complement.
CTCTGTTTCCATCACCGTCCCCCCTCCCTGATGTCTGGATTTCTTTATTTAATGAGAAGGAGCAGATTTTTGTGTGTTCAGAGAGTTGTTTGTGGCTCCTTGGTCTGTCCCCATAGAAACAGGACTACTGCATAGGTTTTTCCCAGCTTCTTGTTGAAGGCACTATTTTGGGTAGACCTATTTACTCTGATCTCACACACTGCTAATAATAGATCCCACATTTGGACTTAAGATACTAAAGACATCTCAAGAGAAGCCCTAAGCTGCCCAGAAAGTCACTGTGAATGACACAGCAGTAGAATAAGGCCACTAGGGCAGGTGTGTCCTCTGTCTACGGATTTCCCCTTGCATACATTAACTTCATGTTCTCCATCTCCTACATTCACTGTGAACAAGGAACTGAGGAAGTATGGAGAGAGGAGAAGGGGATCTTACCATACCAAGAAATTCCTTGAATTTTCTGCTTGTATGGGTAACTAGAGCCTTGTGGAACTCTTGTAAACACATGGTTAATGAAAATGGATAAATAGCATAAATAGCATGGCATTATTCATCACATTGCTTTCAAAAAAGTTTGAGTTATTGAGGTGAAATAGATTTTTAAAAGCCTCATACAAATATGATACATGAACTATATGAATGCAAACATTCTAATGAGGAAAGAATAAAGAATATAGCAAAAAGAGCCATTTTATCTATTAAGGAAAAATCCGTGGTCCAGAACAGGGACCCAAATTCTAATCTCACACCTTCAGTGTTCAGTGGAAACAACTTTTTTTTATTAAAGTGGAACTGCACTTTAATAAGAATATTGCTATTAAGAGTGTCCTTGGGAAGCAACAGCTGTATGCTCATAGATGGATGTTAGGTTTTGTTTTATGGCTTCAAACCATTTTGATTTGTAAGTTATTCTCAGAATCTGGGGGATTATATAATTCTAACATTAAGAGCACATTTTTCTTTTTGGAATTTGGTTTGTTTTTTTAGTTATTTTTTAAAGCTACATTCACATAAAGCACTTTGTTAATTAGGTCATGCCTGTTTGTTGGTGACAGATAATTTACTCTAGTTTACCTTACATGCTGGGCTCTATGCCAGGCACACTTCAGGCACTGACCTCTTCAATCCTCATGATGCCTAGACCATCTACCTCACTTCTGCAGAGTGTGGCTACATGTACCTATAACCCCAGTACTGTGGAGAGTGGGGACAGTGGGACCTCAGGGACTTTCGGGCTGCCAGCCTACCTCAGGATTCAGTGAGGGACTCAATCTCAAAGGAATCAGGTGAAGAGTGATAGAGCAGGCCACTGCCTTCCTCCTCTGGCCTGTGTGAGTATGTGAGCTCGCCCCCCTATGCACATACACAAATGTGCATATAGCACATGCCAAATTCACACACATATACATAGGGGGAAAAAAACACCTAACCAACGTTATACGTAAGTGAAAGGAAATTTTTACTTTGTTACAGCTAAACTATATTTTTATTGACTCTTTGTAACAGGCTGTATGAAGTTGGGTTTATGTTTAGTTCATGGATATCTAAACTGTTTGTCACATTAACAGCAAGGGGTGGAGCTAGGCACTGGCTAGACGCTGCCTGTCTCTCCAGTTCATGACTGTCCTCATTGCTCCATGATAACTTCGTGTATAGGCACAGGCCCTGCAGTAGGAAGAAGATGCCATGTGTGCTTCTCACAGATTCTGCCTTTGAAACAAAGGGTGGCCTTTCACTTACGTTAAAATTACATTGGTAGATTGTTTACTGCAAATGACAGCTTGTTAACCTCATTCTTATTTTAACATTCTTCTTCTTGGTGTAAAGTCGATATACAAAATGATGAGGTGTGTGTGAAAATTTCTTGATCCAATGCTACCATGTACTTGGGCCATATTCCCTTCCCTCTCCTCCTCCACCCCTCCACCCTCACATCCCTCGGCTCATTTTGCTCCTCTTCCCTTTCCCATCATTCTTAAGTGAGCTTGTCCCTTCCTGGAAAATCCTGGTTGACATTCAAGAGCAATCATGTATTTGTGTTGACATTTACATACTTTCTCCTAAAGGGTTCAGACACTACAGCTTTCCTGTTTATTTACTAAGCACTGCACATGCATTATCCCCATGTTAGGCTCTCAGCATTCCACGAGGTGTCTAAGCTAAGGATTAGAAAGCAGGTGTAACAAAGTCTGCTTCAACTAGAGCAATCCTTGATTTATAGCCTTTCCCTCACCCAAACCAGCTCACTGCCATTCATGTAGTTGCTCAGATCCCAAATCTATCAGTCATACATGGTTCTCTCTCCCTGCAGAGTGACTGTTTGCCCTTCCCTGACCACCTCCACAGCCTGCCCCAACTCCAGAATCTTTTCCCCCCTGTTCTTATGTTGACTGCAATGCACTTCCTCATGTCCCCTCTGTGAACTTTTAAACAACCCCTGGAATGAGCCTTAAAAATCTAAGCAAGGTCTTCACACTATCCACCTTAACACAACTCCAGGAGATTTCTGTGGTACTTCTTAAAAAGTATAAAGTACCATGGCCTACAGTTCTCAGGGGATGAAGTTCCTTTTAACATCTTTAAATTGTTTCTTTCCCCCTCTTCCTCCTCTATTATCAGAGTCACACGGGCCTCCCTCGTGCTGGTACAGTCTCGACTAATTTCTGCCTCAGCATTTTTGCATCTGTGGTCTGTCCTCTTTGTGGTTTTCCCTTCACATTTCACACCTCCTATTTCATTCAGTTCTCTGCTTAAGCATCAAAGATGCATTGACGACTCATTGAAATTTTATCCTCGTTATAGTCTCTTTATCTCCTGTCTCTCTGTGTATGTCTCTGTCTGTCTGTCTGTCTCTCTCTCTCTCTCCCACACACACAGACACACAGACACACACAGACACACACACACACACACACACACACACACACACACACACACACACACACTTCACTTCTATTTCTTGTCATTATCTTCTTCTGGAAAGTTTATGAGATCAGAGAGTGATACTCCTTCACCAAGTACGCTGTATTTATAACAGGTTTCAACACACACTCAAACCTAATTGTGAAACAAATGAATGAATCAGTCCCAAAAAGGATATGCTGCTCTTTCAAATAGCTAATAGCTCATAGAGGCAGCATCGGAACCCAAGCAACCCAACGTTCTATGCAGGATGCTGTCTACTCAGCTGATGTTACAGACATCCTCCTACTTCAGGCTGAACTTTGATGTATGCACAAAAGGAGATGTGGGAAGAAGAAAATGAAAGGTTTGGTTTTTTCCATCCCCAACTTGCTTATACGTGGGCTGATTACTCAGGGGAACTAAAGTCAGACTGAAACTTAGTGGACCTGACAGATGCTGGTTGAAACTGTGCTCAGATTATTACTCAATTTAAAATTATTCCAAACTTTAAAGACCGTTGAGCTGCGGGAATATTTTCCTCTTCCCTTCGTTTATTCTCTTGTGAATGTTGGTGCCTCAAGACAGGATACAGACGAAACAGTTTAGCCCTGCGGGTCATTCTCCTCTGTTTGGCACCCAAACTTCTTCCCCTCTCTGCCTCCTCGTGTCTTGCATTCCATTTGGGGAACTATACTTGAAAGGCCAGACATGTAAATTCCATTAGAGAAAGGTCTCTCCTGGAATGGAGGAAAACATTATGAACTCAAGTTCGCTCTCATCCCGGGAAGTGTCAAAATAACTCTCCAGGCAGCTGCAACTGAGGAGAAAGGATTCCATGACTACGGAACACTGAGCTTACAGCACTGAGGGTTAAGCCTCACACCCCTTAGGAACCCTAATGCAGCTACTCTGAGCTGCAGCCCTGGCAGCCCTGGCAGCCCTGGCAGCCCTGCAGTTCCTGATGGTGGCAGTCCCCTCGGAGTAGTGTAGTACCAAGTGCGCTTGTCCATACTATAAGAAATTACCCGCTGCAGCTCAGTTTCGGAAAGAAAGTCTTAGAACATGAAGACTTAGCCATCTTGGCACCCACCCTGTCAGCAGCTTCCTGTTGGCAGGAAGGAGAAGGAAAAACCCCAGATGCAGCCATACAGAGGCAGGCTATCTAAGGACTGGTTGACATAGGGTCTTAAACTAACTCGTTCGCGTTCTGAGCAGTGCAGCTGAGGGACCACGAAGCAATTAATGACTTTCAAAAAGCAGATTTTTCCAATCATTCAAAAGTGTATTGACTCAGATTGTGAATACCAATTTTTTTTCTTTCTTTTATTCGCTGACTAACATCTCCAGAAATAAATCAGCGACCTTTGTTGGAGTTGAAAGGTAGCATCTTTTATGTTCTTGACAAAAAGGATTTTTTTCCCTTTCACATTCTCCTTGAACCGTTTTACTCACAAGCATCATCTGAATGCTTCTCTAAGTACTTAAGAGATAAAATACAGTCCCTCCTCTATCACACTCAGTTCCTTTGCAGATGAATAGAAATGTAATTTTGAAGTACCTTTAATATTTCATAACCATGTCTATTTTTAACCATGTTACATTTTGTTTTGTCTTGCTTTGTTGGTATTACTGTTTGTTGGAAACAGGTTTTCCACATGTAGCTCACACTGGCCTTGAACTTACGATCCTGCTTTGGGCTCCTGAATTCCGAGATGTCAAGTATGTATCGATATTCCTAACTAACCACACATGATGGTGAGCTAGGGACCTGATCGTCCCTTTTAGAGCCTCTGCCCCAGAAGTCACATATTCAAGATGAGAAGCTTTGGTGCCTGGACATATAGGATTCATACATTTCATTGGCTAAGCCCAAAGGAGATGCAGAGTTAAAATAGCTGCTGTTTCCTGTTGTCACAACAAGCAAATATCAGCTACCACTCTATACCAAAGGGTTTCTTGACTCTGCGGGAGCAAACAGGATTGGAAAGGTGAAAATGATGGACCCTTGGCACCCCAAACCTAGGTGAGTCAGACTGAGCAAGTTATGAGTGTGGCTTAGAACATCCTTTACCTCTGTGAAACAGACAGAAACTGAAGGTGGCTCCCAGGGTTCATAGCAGTTAAACTAACTGTCTTGACCCAGAACCAATTTATTCATGATTAGTTGTCAAAGGAAATGAGTCATCTCGTGTGCTTATCACAGGCTAAATATTCCGTTTAGGAATCAAGGATAAGAATCTTTGGCATCTCAACTAAATGGACCAGGGTTTGCTGTGCCCCCCCCCCACCGGGATGACATCCTTTTGGAGAAGGGGACGGGGAGTGGGTCGGGGTAAATGCAGGGTGGGGGAACAGGAGGAAGGATAAGAGGGACATCTGTGATTGGTATGTAAAAATTAAAAAATTTTTAAATTAAAAAAAATCTTTGGCATCAGCCTGGGAGTTTGGTCCCCTAACGCATGTAACCTTCGACCAGTTGTGATTCAGAAGACCCTGGATGGCCCACACTCACCATTTTAAACATAGATATGTGGGGTCCTATTAATCAACTCTCAGGTCAAGATGAAGGTCTGATGTTTTGTGACTCTTCCTTCCTCACAACACTTAAAAATGGTGATGACACTCCTTTGTAGTGGGTAGCTGTTCAACTTTGACCTGGAAGTACTACCCCTAATGAGGCTTCTGGTAACTGCCATGCCTACCTAGGACCTGCCCCTGGGGTGTGGCCAGGACAGGAGCCCTTAAGACCTGAGATCTGGACATACCAGCCCTCTTGGTTGCTGGTGATCCTGGATACTGGATGGCAGACTGAGTCAGCGTTCTCCCGAGAACCCTGCTGCACTGTTCCTCACCTCTCCCGGATCCTGTAACCAACCCCTTTACTGCCCCTCACCTCTCCCAGATCCTGTAACCAACCCCTTTGCTGGCTGTCAGTTACCCCAAAATAAACCTCCTTTTTAACTGTGTGGAGTTACCTTGATAAATCCCCACCATACTCCTTATTCTCAACAGGTGCATCTTGGATGTGCTTTTTCTCTCTAGCATTCCTTCTCTCAAGTAGCTTACATTAAAATAAACTGAGTCAGGGTGTCTTGCCCAAATACGAAACTTCCTGGAGCTAAACCACACTTTCATGTTTGAGTTGCACACCCGGGGTGATCTGGCTTCTCGTTCCATTCTTTTTATACTTTTAGAGACAGGGAGGAGATTGAATAAAAATGACTTATATGTTTGGACTGACCCCTTCCAACATGTCTTCCCTAACTGACATGGTCATACATTTGGTCCTCAACACTTTTTTTTTTTCAAGACAGGATTTCTCTGTGTAGTTTTGGTGCCTGGCCTAGATCTCACTCTCTAGACCAGGCTGGCCTCGAACTCACAGAGATTCGCTTGGCTCTGCCTCCCAAGTGCTGGGATTAAAGGCGTGTGTCACCTGGCAGTCTTCAACACTTTTTAAAAATTGCCCAACCCCTCCCAGACAAATAGTATGCAGAGACATCCAAGATACGGGATTTGATTTAGATCTTCTGCTGCTAACATCTCAATATTGCAAATAGCTCTAGTAGAATATGTTTTGGATGCCATACTGTCGGCCAACCCCTTCTCCCTCACTGAGTGGCTGCTCTAAAGCTTTAGTCTGTCTTTTCCCCTTGGAAACTTCTTTAACTTAGCCCAGTATCTTCATGTTGCTCATAATTAATGAGATCCTAAGAGTTCAAACTCATCCATCAATTCGGGGGTAAGTTTGGAATGTGGTTACCATTCTTTACTGTAGGAGGTAAGATTCTCTATGGACACATTTTGTCCAGTTGCAGACGGTAAATCAATTAGTCCCTTTAGTATACAAATCTTCTATTGTAGCTCAGTTTGAGTCATCTTTACACTAACATGGCATGACTAACTACCAACATTCAGTTCTCACCACTTGAGGTATAAAGGGTAATCAAATGGCAGTGAACTTTGAAGTCCTTTCTATGAGACCTCTGTGCTATATACTGCGGGTAGCATCAGAAAGATCCATTTGTGGTGGCTTGAATGAGGATGACCCTAGTAGGTTCATATATTTGAATGCTTGATCCCCAGTTGGTGGCACTGTTTGGGAAGGTTTAAGAGGTGCGGCCTTTCTTATGTCATCTGGGGTGGGCCTTGAGGTTTCCAAAGCCCATGCTATTCCTAGTTAGTTTTCTCTTTCTCTCTCTTTCTCCCTCTCTCCCTCCCTCCCTCCCTCCCGCTCCCCCTTCCTCTCTCTCCCTTTCTCTCCCTTTCCGTCTTTGCCTTGTGGCGGTTGTTGTCTCAACATGTAAGCTTTCTGATACTGCTCCAGTGCCATACCTACCTGCCACTGTGCTCTCTGCCATGGTGATCACGGACTCACCTTCTGAAACTGTAAGCCTTCATTATGTGCTTTCTTTTGTAGTTTTCCTTGATGATGGTGCCTTAGCACAGCAACTGAAAAGTAACTGGGACATAATTCTTAAAGACAAATCTCTAAGCCGGGCGGTGGTGGCGCACGCCTTTAATCCCAGCACTCGGGAGGCAGAGCCAGGTGGATCTCTGTGAATTCAAGGCCAGCCTGGTCTCCAAAGCGAGTTCCAGGAAAGGCGCAAAGCTACACAGAGAAACCCTGTGTCGAAAAACCAAAAAAAAAAAAAAAAAAAAAAAAAAAGACAAATCTCTAATTTACCTGTCACTGTAACCCATATATCCATAATGAGCCCAGGAGAACAAAAGAAAATTAAGTTTTAGTGTTTATATTTAAAAGCTCCAGAAATTCTGTGTTCCCACCTGCCCATCAATCTGTCTATCATCCCATTCACATTTCAACTTTCTCCCCTAATATCAGAATGCATAGTCAAGTCCTACTATAATCATTACCTCAACAACAAAATTTCTCCATCACTGTGAGTGTTTAATTAAAACAATTTAAAACCTGACTTGCCCACATAAAATGAGCACTGTCAAAGAATTCTTACAACTCATTTGTTAGTAATGAAGCCAATAGTAAAGCCATCTTAAAGACTCTTTTAGCATCTGGATATTTATAGGCTAGCCATCTCATAAATGTTCAAGTAAGATTGTTCTGTTAGATACCAATGTGGTTAATATATCCAGGGCAATAAACTGTAACCTTTGGGGTTATCTATTCCACTAGCCAAAAATTATGTGTGTCTTTATCAGATATAATCCTGTAAGTTCATGTGAAACATCACTAACTCTTTGACCTTTGGTCACTAATAAATAAAACAAAATATATTTCCCCATAAAAAATGTAATAACACAGGACTTAGTCTATGTCTCTGTATAATGACAAAAGTAAATAATAACCACTTATTTTACTTGTTCTAGTATTTTAATAATTTTCCTAATGTCATAAGCAGGTTACATACTTCAGACAGATAAATTACATAATTTTAGAAGGATTTACTTAAAGGTGAATCTATACCCAACATAAATATATTTGGACTCAATAACACTATTGCCATTGAGATGTCAGGACAGGAACTGTATGTAAAACCAGTATTAACCACAATGTTTTTATAGAAGAGCTACATACAGATTGTCTTCATGCTCCTTGATGTAATATTAAAGGCAAACTTGAGTGCATTTTGCATCTTGCACTCAAGAAACTAGGAGAAATTAAAGAAACCTCCCCCAAAGATAGGATTCTAATACATGCTAAAGACAGGACAAGAATCCAAGTCCAGATATAATGGTATTTTGGCTGCATGTTGATAGATGTTGGACCCTTATAAGACTTATATGACCTCAAAGCTATAAAATTTGCTTTATATTTTGAAAACACTAAGACATTTTTTTTTTTTTTGCCTCTTTTACCGAGGAAATGTTCTTCACTGCTAAACAGACAGGCCAAGCAAGGACCCGAGAAAAGGACAGTCAGAGAAAACCCCTTTCCATTTGATAGAATAATGCACAAAGATCACCAGGGCCTCCTTCTCCTTTCCTGGATTTAGTCTCCAGAATAATCGCAGAGGGATGTGTTGTGGACGTCAGCAAAGGGTGGTGAGGACGCAGTAAGGAATGATGTATTACCCAACACATTATCCTTATTTTTGCTTTTTTATTCCCTCAGATTGGGAGCATAAACTTGAAGATCCTGTGAGTTATCCTGTTTTAGGAAGCTACTGACTCATCATGCTAACTTTTCTCTGAATAAAATAAATAATCATGGTGGATCAAAGAGTACTCAAGCAAAGCTGGTATACACATACAAGGAGACAGAACAAATTACTTCCTTCTTAGGGAACAAACCCCTCCAGCACGCCACAGCACACTGTGCCTCGCTGCTCTTAGGATTCAGCTCTTTTGAATGTTGTTTTCCTGTAAAGATCACATAAAACAATTCATTGCAGGCTGGCAACAGCTCACAAGTTTAGCTTTCCTGTGGGAGTTTGTATTTGTCCAGGAGTCAAAGCCTTAGGCTTGCAATGAGTGTTCGGTAGCTAGAGCAGAATTTCTTTCTTAATCTCTCAAATAACTCCTTCTAGCCATACTCTACCATCAAGACTTTTAAGGTTGGCTATCAAGATGGATTAGTCCTTTCCCTGCTTTTAACAAGAAATAGATTAACCCAAGCCAGACTTACCAACTGAACCCTGAAACTCCCTAAGTTTTGTGGGGTTTCATATTTTTTAAAAAATCTAATCATAGACAGGAACACGGAGAGGGTTTGAAAAGCTGTGTTTAATAGTCCCATTTTGCCAACTCCAACGTGCCTGGTCTCATTGACCCACAGAACTAAGATTCTAAAATAGACGTCTTCTTTACTTCCCAGACATTGTGTGTTGCTCGAAATCATAGACAGTCATTTCCAATATTCAAATCGTTCCTACCAAATCTTCATTTGAAAGCAAGATGGCCAAGAGTTATGAGGAATACATTCTACAATTGACCACTGGGAGCTTTTGTTCCTCTGCATAACAAATCTTAAATCAGATGATCACTTACTCCCACAGCTACCCATGTGCATACTTAAAAGCACTGAGAAGTCACAGTAATAATATATATTTTATTTCATTTAACTTGCCACTGTCCAATGAGTTTGGGAAAGCATACAGGAAGTATATAAAAGGATACATTGCATTTTGATAAATTACTTTTCCTCTATAATGATGCATGCTTATCGCTTTTTTCTAATGGCGAAGATGACATCTACTTATTTGTCTTTCTGTTTTCTATCAGTGTATATTTAGATACATCTTAGAAATGGAAAATATTTCACAATTCCCAACTTGTATTCCCATATCCCTGCTCATTGTTAACAACTGTGAACTTTTCAAACTTACTTATGCCTGTGCTGAACATTGGTCATTGGCAGCATGAAACCTTAGGTTACTTTCTCTTCCATAACTGATTTCAGTCACTTAGGAGTATATCCTGAGCAGTCTTTTAAACATATGTTTATCTCATTTAGTGACCTTCATAGAAAAGGCTGGTATAATAAAAGTGGAAAAAATACATGTTTCTAAAACACATTTTAAAGCCAAGTATGTGAGAAAATGGTTGGGTGTAGCATTCCTGACAATTATGACAAGAGCCCCAAGTTCATGTCAAGCATCCTGGTCCTCTGGCTCTTACAGTCTTTCTGTCCATCATTCTGCGAAGTTCCCTGAGTCTTGGGTGCAGGAGTTACATTGTGGATGGATTGATTGGGGCGGGGCCCCTTGCAATCCCTTGTTCTCTGCATTTTGGTCGCTGGTAGCTTTCTCTAATGGTCTCCATCCCCTGCGTTGTCCCTTTTGTTGAGGTGTGAGAGCTACACGGATCTGTGGGAATCGGAATAATACTTTGGATGCAGTTAGGAATTAACTCTGGTTTTGTAAAACGGTGGTTGCAGGTTCTCTCCAAGACCCGTGACTTCGCTCACCCAGGCAGTTGGCTGTGTTTCCAGAATCAGGCTTATTTCCCTCTTGCTGTACTTGCGTTCAGTTCAATTAGAGAGCTCTTGCCAATTGCCAGGAGATGAGCATCATGATGGCATCCCTAGGATTATTGTGCCATGCTTTTCACTGTTGAAGTTGTGAGGTTTCACCAACATGGCTGCCTAAACAAGACTTGAACAAGGACAGCACCGACAGACATGTCACCATGGGAGGCGGGTATCTCACAGAACCGTAGCCTTAGACAGAGAACTACAGGCAACTAAGAAATCCTGAGAGGAGGAGAAAATATTATTCCTCAGGAAAGATCCCACCAATTCTCTGATAAATTCTCAATCCCAAAACGACTTGACACAGACTGAGCATATTGAATTTATATATTGATGAGTGGAAGTGTGTGGGGGTGGGTGGGGTCTGTAAAAATGAAGAAAAAAAGGACTGAGGCCATGAACTTAAGAGAGGTACACGGGGAGGATTGGAGAAAGTTTAAAAAAAAAAAGGAGGGGGGAATAATATAATCATATTTTAATTTCAAGCAAAAAAAAAAGTTTAAGTGGCAGAGTAAATTATGGTTCTGCATGACTTTGCAAAGCCCTTCTCAGTGTTTGCTTCCTTCTTTCCTGCAGCTATCTAGACAGAACGTAGTGAAAGAGCCCATATCACATTGATCTACGCATCCACTGGCCCGCTTTAAGCAGGGTATTCCAATCTGACATGAGGCACGTGTTTCTGCAAGGCTGCAATTGCGACAGATAGTGACTTTCAGGAAGGGTTAGCCTGTGATTTTGGGTGTATACTAAGAATTGCACAGACATGAAGAAAAAAATGCTGGTCACACATCTTGGGTATTTGCTTAGTCATGAAAATTATATTGTTTTTTAAAGATCAGACACAGCCTATGCTTGTGTGGCTTGTGTTGTACAGTAGTGCCTCGCTTTCCTTACCTCAAGCTTCTTTTGTAAGGCAGACATTTGGTCTCAGCAAAGTTAGACCCACAGGTGTCTCTATCAGATCCCAGGCCAATATGCAACTGAACTTTTAATTATTTGCCATTTCAATTATTTTATATTTGTGTTTTATATTTAGAATGTGCAGTACCTTGGTTGCCATGTCTTAGGTCACACATAGGTGTTGTTTGCTGCAGTACGTATGGTGCTGTTTTAGGACCTATCAGAAATTTTAGAAGCGGACCATGAAACTACTGATCTGAGAGGAAAAATAGTCACTAATCACTTGTCGATGATCACAACCTGCGTTTATGTGGTGCACTGATTAGTGTGCTGAAAATACTGTCAGTATTGCTCATCGTTAAATAACCACTTCCCTACTGTGAGTCTATAAATGTACGTCCTCTGTGAGAGTTCCCATATGCTGCCCTCAGAGGAATTTCCCTTCAGAGGAGGGGTCTTGTTCAGACACAGTATTGCTCCTGGACTGTTGCCTACTTAATTTCAAAAGCTTAGTGATGCTATTCCAGTTGTCTAACACCTCTGTGCCTCGGGACCCTTTCCTCTGTAGACACATCCCAAAGGAAAACATGATTCTCTGAACCAAGCCAGAAAGACTAACCTAATTTCGATGGTTCAGGAGTATTAAATGGTAGATAGAACTACTGGCAGGTGAAAAAGAGGACTCAAAGAAAGCCACGCTTATATAGAACTTTGGAAATATCCTAATGCCTGAAATAAAGGTACTTCATAGAATCAACAGGATGGTGAACAGAAGGAACAATTTCACCCCTTCCTAGGACATATGCATAGGAAAAAAGGGTATAATTAACAAGGAAAAGAACAATAGAGACCAAAAGAAACAGTTCAGGTGAGTGTGGGTAAAGCATTGAAGGGATAGAAAAACCTGGTGAATCTACACTGAGTGGTATCACCATCATTGGTGGGTTCTAGAACCACTGCTGCCTTGCTGAGAATGTACTGGATGGGGTGGTACTTTTGTATTTCCTGTAGTTTTTTTTTTTTTAAACATGACTTCCTTGATGGGTTCCACTTACTATCAGGTACTTTACTTTTCTTGAAGATCTGTGTGTGTGTGTGTGTGTGTGCACGTGCGTGTGCGCGCGCGTTTTGCATCATGTGCATGTCTAATGCACGTGGACACCAGAAGAGGGCATCAGATCCTTTAAAAATTGTAGTTACATATGGTTGTGAGCCATGATCTGACTACTGGGAACTGGACCTACATCTTCCACAAGACCAGCAAGTGTTCTTAACTGCTGATCCATCTCTCCAGCCCCAGGTACTTTCTTAAAACTAGTAGCATCTAGAGTCATATGTCAAGAAAAGGGAACTACTCCATGCGATTAGGCTTCCTGCTGTAGCAGTATGACATTAACAAAATGACATCACTGTTTAGAGTGAGGACTGCTTTCCTGGAAGAACACTCTTAACACTATTTTGCAACTAAGATGTAAATATCAAGCACCACTCCGAGAGAGTAAATCTATTTTCTCCCATTCTCATCACTAAAGTGAAAGAAGAGGGGGAAAAATACTTTAAAGCCGTGAAGATGCTCCACAATGTCGTGCCCATCGCATTGAGTATCAAGATGACACAACTGTTGGGTTTCAAACACTTGCTTTCTTTCCATGCCCCCCCTCTCTCTAATTGTGGTATGTGTGTACATGCACATATGTGTACGTAACAGCCAGAGATTACCATCAGGTGTCTTCTATTGCTCTCCAATAGAAGACACCTGATGTCTTCTTTTTTTTGAGGCAGAATCTCTCACTGAACCTGGAGCTCACAGGTTAGTTTTGACTGGTTTGCCAGCAAGTTCCAGAGATCCTCATGATTCCACCCTTGTAGCGCTGGGATTACAACTGCACAGGACTGCCCAGCTTTTACATGGCTGCTATGGATTGCAACTCAGGTCCTCATGCTTTCAAAGTAAGTACTGTATCTATTGAGACATCCTCCTGCCCACTTAAGGCATCTTTAAAACCACTATTTATGGAGTATCTATTTGGTAGATGCATCTACCCAGATGCATCTCAGTTGAATTCCATTATTCCATATGAAGCCAACAGTGCCAGCCCCAAGACTCAAATAGTAAAGGTATACAGCATCAAAGAAAAAGTCCTTGAGCTGGGTTTTAAACTCAGATCACTGTCATCAAAGGCTGTAGATTTTATTTTTCATTGAAAAGGAAACATGAATACGAATACTAAGGCATCCTAAAATAGATCATCCTGGCCAAGCACAGAAGGTCAGGTCTGCATTTCTGGTGGGCCATCAAGAACCTAACTGCCCTTATCTGTGATAACATCACAAGCCGTGGAGCCTCAACCAGTGCCTGATGGATTCCCAGGGGAAAAGTCAGTTTAACCTCCCGAGGGAATAGGAAGCTATTTTTCAGAAGAAATATTTGGCAAAACAAGATTTATCTGGAACCCTAAAGAGCCCTCTGGCCTATTTTTGGCTTTTCTGGGATACCCAGAACTGACCTTATGTGATATAAGGCATTCTGTGCTAGGCTTTTATGTTTTATTATTTTTTAAACTAAAATGTCACTGTGGATTTCAGGCAAGAGTAACCCTTTTGAGGTCTTTTGTTGACTTGGCCACGTGTTCATTCATTCACTGTTTTGTTTGATTGTCTAAGTCTATAAAGTATTATATACTGATGCGATGGCATAAATACTCCTCCAAGTGGAATAGATGCAGTAATTGTCCTAGGGATGCTCATATGCCTTTGAAGTTTCACCCAAAGTAGTCCTAGGGGGGGGACCACAGTTACAGTAGAGACTGGAGGAGAGGAGAACATGGTTCATAGCAACCTTTTGCCTCAGGGACCATACTCCGCTGTCTGGTCTGATTTGCAAATCCCAAATTGTGTATTGTGTGAGTTGTAGATTTACGACACCCTTTGGAGAACTTTCTCCTCATCCCTTCTAACTTATTTCCATGCAGCACCCAGTAGAATTTTCCTGACTTCACTCACTGATTTTGACTATTAGGGTTTTTTGTTTGTTTGTTTGTTTGTTTTGTTTGTTTTTGCTTTGTTTTATGGTTGTTTTGAGACAAAATATCTTTACATAATAGCTCAGGTTCTCCATGACCTCACAATCTTCCTGCCTCAGCCTCGAGGTACTGGGATTGCAGGCATAACCAGCGATATGGGCTCTTTGGACTTGTTTTGCCCATGGATCCGTTTTGTTTATCTTAATATGGCCAGATTCCCAAAGAGCCTGTATTCTTCCAATAGAGCCAGGGAACCTTGCAAATGAGGGAGCCCCAGAACTTAACCTCATACTGAGAAGAACGCTTGGTTACTTTTCACTCCTTCCTCAGCTCCGTAATTCCCATGCTTTGACCAGGAAGGGCAGTTCTTAGGCTGGCCTCGGGGTCCTTGCTATTCTTGCTTCATTTAAAGCTATCTCAGTTTGGAGAGAAGATACTGTTCTGTTTCTTCACCTGATTTTTTTTTAAAAAAATATCATCAAAAGGAAGCTGAGTCTCTCACATTTCTTATCCTCTCTTCCTGGTTATTCAGCCTAGTGTTCACATGAAATGGTAACTATGACAAAGTTTTAATCATAGTGGCAGACCAAATTGCCTTTGTTAATTTACTGGAGCATGCTTTCTTAAGGAAACGTTGGCCGCATTTGAAAAGCATTGAGTATATACTAGGGGTGAGTTCTCTTGTTTATGCTTTGATATTCTGGGAGATAGACATATGGTCAGCTGTTATTTCTTTATAAGATTTAAAATTCTAAAACAATAAGAATGAAAGCCACCATGTAGCTACCTACGTATTGCTAGCCAGCCTCCCTTTTTAAAAATTTATTTATTTATTTTTCTATTATTAGCTTGATACAGTAAAAATTCTTATCCTAATAGTGAAATGTTTCATTGAGGCCTGCCCAGTAATTGAGTAAAACCAAAACTTAGGCCACAGTCATCCTAGGGTCCAGCCTCTCTTTTAGTGGGAAATTCGTTTAGGTTACAGAAAGTGGTCGTTCATAAAATTGGAGCACCATTTACCCATCTAGAGGTGGAGATCCATGAGTTGATATCAACCGGATTTTTGGCTAATGGAGGGATGGATAGACTGAAGGCCCTGGTACAGGACAGTGGGAGACGAGTACAGCAGCAGGTGACATGAGGTCTGTCCATCCCCCTTTTCCAACAGTAGGCCAGAGCGTTGGTTCTGAATGACACCACTGCATGGCTGAGGGAACGCTTCAGCAAACCTTCATTTTTACTTTCAATATCCCAGATATAAATTGGATCTCTTTCTTTGCTGCTATGCCATCACCTGCCTGGAAAAATAGGGCATCATTTGATCAATGGTTTGAGAATTTTCCTATTATAACCCTCAGTTTTGATTAGTCATATTTATGGCTGAATAAAAATGATTTGGGGGCATTTTAAGGACATTTTTCTTCGAATGACTTCCTTTCCTTTGAAAACATTTCAGGACCTACCCATCTTGTTTCTCTGTAGCAGAATTGTGAGTAATGTTTATGTTACTGGTACCAATAAGATCCACATTTAATAATTTTAATGCCCATGTACTATAACCTAAGTTGCATTAAGAAATTTTACATTCTAGTATGATATCAGAACTATGCGCACTGGCTATAAAATGTTGCCACTATTCAGGTCTGTGTCCTTGAACTGTACTGAAGTCATCTACATATAAAATGAAATGGCGGTTCCTGTGATATTAAAGTGTTGAGAATGGTGGGGTGGATTAAAAGGCGCCAAAAAGCCTAAAATGATGTTCCAAACATGGTGATTTTTCTTCCTTCCGTTTACAGCATCACGTTGTCCTGGAGCTCAGGGAAAATCATTAACCTCACTCAATCTTGTTTCAGTCACCTCCATAGTAAGGCATTGGAACCACCTCTAAGTCTCCTTTACACAATCTCCAGACGTTTTCCTTTCTAAGAGCATGTTGAGGGTAGTGCAGTGCAGTGCAGTGGAATACCCATGACTATGCATGTTGCAGTGCAATGCAGTGGAATACCCATGACTCTGCATGTTGCAGTGCAATGCAATGGAATACCCATGACTATATAGGTTCATATTTTGTTTGGGGATTGTTTTACCCCCAAATAGAATACAGAGGATGATGACATGTTAAACAGGTCTTTAAGGTCAAAACTGTTTTATTTATTCTTTATACCACAGAGATGAAGAAGATAGATAGAACATGTGTATATATTTTCAGTATAAAATGGTGTAAGCTCAGTGGGAGACCTGGGTCTTAGAGTAAATAGACATTAGTTTGTTGTTGTTTTCATAACACCAGTTTCTCTACCAGTTTAACACTGGCTTAGGAATGAGGAAGCCTTCTATCTGAACACACCAATCTTGTTTTATAAGATTGTGTCACAATTTATCATTGTACTGAGTCAACCTGTAGTCCAGTTAGGAGCCCTAAAATTCTAATATAACTCAGAGTCCTTAGGAAGGTGGAGTAAGGGAGAGAATGTTGCATGTTTGTGTCAGCTCACATGGAATTGCATACAAAAGTAAACAGAGGTTGCTTTGCATTTTTCTTTCTGAGAAAAAAAATCTTGGAAATTGAAGGAAAGTACCTTGTAAGATTTTTGTATGTGCGTGCGTGTGTGCGTGCATGTGTGTGCTTTATCATGTCATTTTGGTCCAAAGTACTTATGTAAAAACATATGACTGTAGATGTAACCAACCGTCTTTTTAAATAAGAAACACAGAACCAATGCAAAGAAGAAAGCCAAGAGGTCAGAGCTAAGAGCTAAAACCTTAGCATTCCTCCTTCGGTGGTCCTACCTCTCTGAACCAGAGCTACTTTCTGTGTTAAAGTCCTTATATAGAATCTCTGTTCTGCCTTCTCATTGGTTGTAAACCCAACCACATGACCGCCTCGTCACTGCCTGTCTATACAGACCTCCAGGTTTTCCATGATTGGTATTGAGATTAAAGGCATGTGTCTCCAATGCTGGCTGTATCCCTGAACACACAGAGACTTACCTAGCTCTGCCTACCAAGTGCTGGGATTACAAGCGTATGCCACCACTGCCCTGCTTTCCTATGGCTTGCTAATAGCTCTGACCCTGGGCAACTTTATTTATTAACATACAAATAACATTTTAGTACAAATAAAATATCACCATATGACCTTGTCTGATGACATAACATTGAAAAAAATGAACCAATCTAACTGTGCTCCTGAAAAATATGAAAATGACAATGTCAGTGCTTGGTTAGGGTAGTCTGGGATTGTAAATGCACTTCAAGGCACTGTTTAGCAGGTTTGAGAATTCCTCTTCTATAAGAAATCTGAATACACTTGACCTTTGGATTTCAGCCAACTCTGCTTTCCTTTTCTACAGCTTGGTTGGACTGTGTTCCTAAGCACTTTTTGGCTTCCTGTCTTTTTCCTTGTCTAGCATCCCTATGTAGAGCCGAAGCATATGGCTAGAAGAAAGGGCAGAATAAGGAAGTTTGAGATCTTTTTGCTCAAATGGACTCAGCCAATAAAGATACGCCAGCAGGCACAGGGGGAAACAGGTATGCACCCACGCATGTTAGGGAAGAGAAGATAATCATGTTGCCGCTCGAATTGAATTATGTGCAAAGCAAAGGGTAAATGCAGAGTCAAGACTTGCAGCCTCGGAGTTCAAAGCCATTTAATGAAAACCAGAGCCTTTCGCCATCCTCAAAAAGCATTTTCTCAGTTGCCAATTGAATATGGGCCTGCAAGGAGAGTCGCACAGAGCCAGCCCATGACCTTGAGGAAGGCATGAAAAGTTCAGAAGTGAAGTTTTTCTAGTTTTACCAAGTCTCTACAGAACATCTTTAATAAATCTCTATTTGGAAAAGCCACCCTAGAAGAAAGTAACCAATTTTTAATGCAAAACCTGCACTGTTCGATGTCATTGGCTAATATGAGAGTCCTCTGATGTATATGATATGGTTTCATTCTTTTGGAAAGGAGTGCTCTGCTGTAGGTATGTGTAAATGGTGCACAGAAGTGATGAGAAAATGCTAATCATGGAGGAATCTTGTGTGTCTGTGTTTTAACTAAGTTACTCTATGGACTTCCTGTAGAAAATGAAGTTAATGCAGATAGACAGTCCACTGTTTCCTCTCTACTGGCAATATAATGTGGGTGCAAAGACACCTTAATTAAACCTGACTTATTTGTCAGACGTAAAGCTTACTAGATAGATGGCAATTACTCAGTTTTTTCCACTGTTCTTACAGCATCCACATACTGTAGATAGGATCAGCCTCATTCAGTGATGGAGGAAACTGAAGCTTGGGGCCAGGATTTGAACCATAGCCTGCAGGATTCAGAGCTGGTGCAGCTGTTCTCTGTACTTGTCAGAGACATGCCTTAAATATGTTATTTGGGGCTGGAGAGATGGCTCAGTAGTTAAGAGCATATATTGTTTCTCCACAGGCGCCATGGTTGCTTATGAGAACCCAGGTCTGGTGGCTCACAACTACCAAGTAATTCCAGCCACAGGAGATCAAGTATCTCTAGCCGCCATGGGCACAGGCACTTATGAGCACATACATACCCTCTCCCCCATCACACACACATACACATGATTGAAAATAAATATTTTAAAAACATTATTTGACATGAAGAGAAAACCAAGTATGTATTACTCTTTGAATCAATTTTATCCATTGCATCCTGTATGTGGCTCTACAAGGAGGTTTACTCTATCAGATCGGATATTTACTTACAATAGCTTATTTATTTAGCAAATGCATCCATTAGATTCCAAAGTTAGCAAATCCTGGGACCTGTCCATTTAGAATGCTCTAATTCATTAATTTTTTTCAGGCAATCATTTAACAGCCCAACCATAAAAGTAAGTGCGTGTGTGTGTTTGTGTGTGTGTGTGTGTGTGTGTGTGTGTGTGTGTGTGTGTGTGTAAACTGAGCTAGTAATTGGTAAAACAATGACCACTTCTACATTCACCTTTGCAATTGTAAGCCACAGCCTTAGGGTGTGTAAAGTACGGGAAACAGATCATCTCGATCTAGGTTTTTGGTTTATTCTGATATCACATATGTAGAGCAAGTTTATGTTATTTCAGGGGAAATATCAGACAACGCACTCTTATTTTCCAGTCTTATTTTCGATTTCACTTTGTTAAACGTAGTCAACCTTATCTGTCACCTTTAGTGGCTACTACTTGTTTTATGCATTGGGGGCATTTGATCCAACAGTGTAAGCAGGTTTTTTTTTTTTAATGTAAAACTAAATTTCAGGGAAATTTTGCCTAAAGAATGGCAGGAAGGTCTGGCCTTGATAAGGCATTGCTATTAATTCTCATCATTTTAATGTGTTTTCTTTATCAGTCTCACTTCAGGCAAAAGCTGATCCTATCATTGCCCTGCCTCTACAATGGAGATGGATAAAACGTGACTCCAACCAATGGCGTGAAGTCAGAGACAGGTCTTGGGAATAACCCCGAGTCTGATTAAACAGGGCTGCATAGTCCATTCATTTAAAAGCCAGACTCCTTAAGATATGGCATTGGCATTTTAACGTCTTTAGCTCCACACCCTTTTCTGATTTAGAAACATTAGTTTATGTTTCTGAGGTTTCAGAGCCTGCTCTTTAAATAGCTTGGCTTTCATTCTCCACTCCACCTCCTTCTTTTTTATCAGCTCAGTACTTTCCCAGGGTAAATGATAAATAAAGCTGGAGGGTTGGTTATAAATTTTTTTCTTCTTTGTCCCTTTTCTTTAGACAGATTTAATACACTGTGCCAGGACACCAGTCACTGTCAAATGGAAAGGGACTGGATTAAAGACTCTGGTAGCCTGTGTGTCTTTACCCCCTAAACCTAAGCAATAACCTGGTAGAAAGAAGGAAGAGCCTAGATCAAGAATGAGACTCTGAAATACCATGCTCTCATTAACTACTTGTTAACTAAGTGATTAGAAGTTTTGGTCTAACCAAGAATTCCAGAACTGACAGGAAAGAAAAGCCATTGATAAACTCTCCTCCTCTTTGCCCTGACCCTTTGCCATACACATCTGTTGCATGAAGATGCTGTTGAATAGTGTCTAAAAGCTTTTAGAGTTAGCAGATTTTCTGGCCCCCACTTTTGGAGCATCAAGATGAAGTTCAGCCTTTGGTCAAAGAGATTAAAAACTGTAAACACAGTCAGATTTACTGAATTTCTTAACCTTGCCTTCAAAAAGGGAACATTCTGGTTAATGCTGCCTGAAACATAAACATAAATAAAGTCTGGGTAGCCTTTTTGGATGTGATGATTTGGGGTGGCTATAAAGATTTTGCAAGGCGTCAATGAATCAGAGCACATGAGAGTATTTAACACAAGGGAAACTATATAACCCACAGTTATATAGTTACAGCTGGCTGTAAATTTATATCTATTTTCAGTAAATAGACCAGGGAGGGTTTGTGTCTGACAGAGAGAGAGGGAGAAAGGGAGAGAGGGAGAGAGAGAGGGGGGGGGGAGAGAGAGAGAGAGAAAAGAAGAAGAACAAGAACAAGAACAAGAAGAACAAGAAGAAGAAGAACAAGAAGAAGAAGAACAAGAAGAGGGGGAGAGAGAAGGTAGAGGGTGTGGTTTATGGTGCAAGGAGACCGAAATCGCGATGTAGATTAAGTTCATGGCAAAAAGGAACAGGGGCGATCCATCAGTACATTAGCAATGGCATCTGCCAGCTAACAAGATCCACTGGAAGTTTTGGTTACACAAATGACTAATTCATTTGCTCTGAGAAGGTAACAGAGATTGGTTCAGAGCCTGGGTTTAAGTTAGAGTTAAGGAGATGAATAGGGTTCCTTTCAATGGTCTAGTTAAGAGATTTCAATTTGGGAGTCTCTGTGAAGCTGGGCCCAAACTTGAAAACTGATATAATATTAACCAGGATACTAAAGAGATCACAGAGATAGCGTGTACGCTGTGATGTTTGCAGGTGTTCTAAAGATCACTAGAAAGGGTCAAATTTGAGCAAGTTGGATTTTAATTGCAAACGTATCATGAGACTGAGAAGTAGGATTGAGAGCTTACTATAGAGACTTGTCGGGGAGGGGCTTTCTGCTATTAATTAATGGCTGAAGCCAGTCAATCAGGTGTCATGACCTTTAGGAAGAATATACAGAAAGAACTGGAGGAGATCTTTGAGAAATGTTCTCAGAGATGTAGTTGGAGGATGACAAACTTAGAATAAAAGAGCAGATTGACCAGAGTTAGAAGAGCTGCCCCCCTACCCTACTGAGGTTGAGTCACATGCCATGGAATGGAGAAGAGTGTGTTTCAAAGGCTTCTCTGAATACCTATGAGGAATGACAGAATGAAACCCTTGTTGTTCATGACCTGTCATTGTGTATGTCAAAGCTACTTACATAGTACTTGGGGTCACATAGACTTCAGTGGGATGTTCCTTTGTGGTTCTAGCATTACCAGCCTGGATTACTTCTTACAGTCATAAGGATTCTTCATTCTCTCCTGCCAAGTGTGATCTTCCTCTTTTTGTCTAAGTCCATGGAGTTAAAGTAATAGACCCTTTTACATAGGTGTGTCTTATTTCTCCTACTAGATGGCGTGATATGCTTCAGGGCCAAGGTTGTGCTTTATACACTCATTCGTTTCAGCTTCAAAGTCTAGAGAAGGCTTTGCTCAAAGAAAGTAATAAAACTATTTACAATGCTGCAATATGAAATTCAATAACATACCTGGAGTGTAATAAAACAATTACTTTTTCTGATACTTAGAACCTCTTCTGGGACCAAATTCTGCAGGATAATATGAAAGGCAAAACTATCCCATGCACCAACACACCAGAGTTCTTCCAAAGTAGTTCTAAGATCCGGGATCATGGCATCATATAGAACAGTTGGATGAGTGTAAATATAGTGCTCAAAAAAAGGGATGTAGCCTAATAACTCTAATGACAATGGCTTACCTCAATAGTGCAGAATGTTCTTAGCACCAGTGAGACCCCAGGTTCAAGCCCTAGCACAGCATAAAAGAAGAACAATGATTGTAAATGCGTATGCAAAATCCTTTACCAACTTAGACATAATATTTTTTTTTAAAGAAGCAAGGCACAAAGTTACTGCCCACTGTGGTTTCAAGTGGAAAATATTTGAAGTATGTCAAAATTATAAGTTTTAATAGAATCTGGAATGCAAGCAGTTTATTTTTTTAATTTGACCACATTGCATTATTGTCATGGGTCATCTTACATAAATACAGTGTTCTGTCTTCCATGAAGGTCTTAAGACTGTGCCCCCTGCACAGTCTTAAGGCTATAGGGGGCACTGGGATTTTCTATTAATGAGATGTGGCTTAGGATCAATACCTCTGTACTCTGCTCAAGATCCTTCCCTTGCTTGTTTCTACAGTCAACAACTTTCAGGTCACTTGTTAATCCAAATGGATCAAATATTAGGTTAAGGCAGCATTTAAGGTGCAGGCGCTTCTGATTAGCTAGAAGATGTCATCTTCAAACATTTGAATCACCAAAGGGTATCAGGAGCCATAAGTGGCCTGTAGGAACGATGGCCATTTCCATTAGTTGCTCTCAGCCATCATTTTCAGTTCATAATTTTGGAGAAAAGGGACCACCTTGTCCTCCTAACTTCTGGCAGTTCACAAGTTCAATGAGAAAACAAGTAGGAATAAGAGAGTTAAGGAAGGAAATTCAGGATCCAGAGAGGAAGCAGAAAGAGTAGTCTGCGAAAGAACAAGGAGGAAACAAGAAAAGGCTAAGGCAGCAAAGGTTTTTAAGTATAAAATAAAGTGTGTCTGCTGTGCTCTGGTGTGATTTTACTTTTTTCTCTCTTCCCTGCTGCTCATTGGAGCCTTTCAAAGAGAAGTGGTGTCATTTCAAATACCATGCCGACTTTTGATCTTTTCCTCTAATCAATATTCTTAGGTGGTCTCAGCAAGGAAAAGACTTACTGTCTTGACTCACAGAATCTACTACACCAGAAGTCGAGGTGGAGCATCACAGGCAAAGGCCACTACAAAATCTAGGGTAAACAGATCGTAGCAATAAGAAGGGGTATCCAGAGGGTAGGGGTCAACAGGGGGTATGGGACGTATTCTCTAGGTTCCAGTTAGCCCTTGCTGTGTTGGGAAGGCTTGTGCAGAGAAGAGTTTCTTTCGGCTCAGCTACATGAGCCAGACCAAACAAACCAAACCCAGTGTTGGGGAGTGGATAATGTAGTCCTCTCTATGTACAACTTGCAGAGTGATGGTGGGGGAGACTGCTGACAGAGGAGCCAGGATCAGGTTGGAGATTCAGGCTCACTCTATGTCCTAGAAAGCCAGCCCAGGTGTTTGGATACCACACAAGACCAGAGGCAATGCTAGCGTGGATATCCGTGTGCGCTTCATCTTTTACCTACAAAAAGTAACGTATAAAGGACAGATAGAGAGATATTGGAGTGGAAAGGTGCTGTATTTTTCAGAGAAGAAATCAAACAACTACTAGATTGATTCACATCTCAAGATTATTTTATAGGGAGTGTTGCAAATGTTTTAAGTCGCATATAATAGGATATATATCCCAGTGGTATGCAAACTGTAATGAGGGGCAAGCTTATCATATGCTTGGGTAGCCATTTTGCCTTTCTTGGGTGTTCCAGCTTACCCACCCGTTCTCAAGGGAAAATCAGCACCCTGGGCCAAGCTGTGACTCCCTCTGATCTCAGGGCCTGTTGTTCCTCTCAGGAAGCCTTCTCTTCCTGAATGACATCAGGAGATCAGGTTCCTTTACTTCACTTAACAGAGAGATGCCATTGTGTTTTCCCTAGATCACTGAGCATCAGCCCAAATGCTTCCGAGTCCACTTACTTCTGATCAGAGAAGAGAAAATCACTCTCTCTACAAAGTATTTGGGACTAGGAAGCTAGTTCAGTCAGTAAAGAGGTTGCTGCACAAGCTTGAGGACCTGAATTCGATCCCCTAGCTCTGATGTAGAAGTCAAGCAGGTTGTATTTGATTGTAATCCCACTGCCGTGGAAATAAAGACAGGAGGATCCCTGGGGTTTTGTTGGCCACCCTGCCCCCAGCCTAATCAGGGAGCCCTGGCCCCCATGAGAGACCTTGTCTTTAAAGATCAAGGTGTAACACACAGGAGAGAGAGGGAGAGAGAGTCAAGGTGTAACACACGCAAGAGAGAAGGAGGGAGAAAAGGAGGAGGAGGAGGAGGAAGAAGAAGAGATTGATTGATTGATTGATTGATTGATTGATTGATTGATTAGAGTTTTCCTTCACAAAGACTGTTGGAAAGAAGAAAACAGGTCTTTAAGTAAGCAGGTGAGGTCACCACTGCAGGAATTAGAAGTCATGTGCTGAAAGAAGACTTCAAGGATGTCAGAGTGCAGAGCAGTGGGCAGTGTGACGAGCAGGACATCTGGACACAGATGGAGCCTAGGGAGGAGGAGAGGAAGGGCTGCATCTTACCATCACTAGGACAGACACTGCGTCCGGCACCGCAGGAGCCAGGTACCATCAGCACCACTCCTGGAAACAGTCCAGACATGCCAGGCTTCAGCAACCACACCCTGCCCCCATGACACCGCACCTGCAGGTACAGCCTTTAAGGGTGATGACCGGT
The DNA here is from genome assembly GCF_007827085.1 of Peromyscus californicus insignis. Lineage (NCBI taxonomy): Eukaryota > Metazoa > Chordata > Mammalia > Rodentia > Cricetidae > Peromyscus > Peromyscus californicus. The sequence goes on along the minus strand of NW_026294492.1, from coordinate 31,400,970 downwards.
TGAAAAACTTCTGATTTAGTATTCATGCCACCAACTGAGAGAAAGAGAGAAAAAGAGAAAGTGAGAGGAGAGAGAAGGGAGGAAGAAAAGGATGGAGGGAGGGAAGGGGGCAGGCTAGAAGGCCATCCTATGACTTACTCTTTGTCCCTGTGCATAAACCAAAATGGCCCCATTTGGGAAGATGAAAACAATTCATTCTCAGTAACTTGATGAGATACTTCACTTTAAGTGATATTTAGTGTGGAGATTTGATACTCCTTCAATGTTAGGGGGGAAAAATGAATGTTTGTTGCTATTTATGTGTATAACAGGAAATATAAATAATCTTGTAGGTTTAGGAAGCATCCTAAAGTAACCTTACCTTATATTTGAAACATATTTGATAGCTGTTTGTCCTAAACCAGGTAAAGTTGCCACTTAGTGATTTTTGTGAGCATCTCCCTCTTTACATCCATAAGCCTCTAACCCTTGTAGTGCCCATGCCAACTCTTTTCAGTGTCGAGTTAAAAGTTCAAAGCTCCCTGCTAATGGTTTTAAGCTCATTAGGTTTCAATCCTGTGGGTTTATGTTTAGAAGATCCCCAAATCTTTAGTAAATGAATTCATTTATAAGTGGGGTGACTGCATGCCCCAGTTTTCAGGAGAAATCTCAATCTGCACATATCGCAATTATTCCCTTTCCTCACCAACAGCCTCAGTCCAAAATCTCAATTATATGGCAAACTCCAAGCATGCATGTAGAGGAGAAACATTTTTGTTCTAATGAATTTTGAAAATGTTAAATTCATAGAACACATCTTTCATCCTGTCCATTGAAGCGTCAACTAGGCACCTTGGTAGATATCTACCTTTCCAGCCTCATTCCCCATCACTAACTGTTTGGGCTATTTCTACACCCCAGCAACATGTGGACTGTCTAGTGAACCACTCCTGGAAGCTGTTGGCAAGCGGGGCTGTTTCCATTGTTCTTTCCCACCCCCACACTGGGCAATGGGACAAACCATCACCCAGCTGCAGCTGTTTGGGTCATCCGCTCCTTCATCAAGCCACCCTGGTAATTTTACATTATGCTGTTTCCTGCTACCCGAATTTTGTCACACAAATATTTGTGGAATGAGTGTTAATAGAATTTTAAATTGAGGATTTTAAAAAGGAGATTACAATAGGCAAATAAGCCAGAAATCCAGATTTGTGTTACACTGAATAGATTAATCACTCGAGGATATTTTTAGCTAAGGGAACTGACCCTTTTTTTTCAAATTCAAATGAAGAAATAATTTGAGATTCAGACATGACCAGTGTATTTACAAGACATGTGAGCTCTTTACTGACAGTGTTTTTTTTATGCGAGTTAAGGTCTTAAGTTGATACTGTTTTTCTTTATATTCTGAAAAGGCAATATGGATGAATTTCAAGATGGTTATTTGTCAAAGTGACATTATATATGAGTTTCTAGTATTCCTTTTTATTCAAGAAAAATGATTGTCAGCCTTGTAATTCATGTATGATAAGACACTCAATGCTCTTGGGACCACCACAGAAACTTGCCTGTTTGATATTGACTTACAAAGAATTAAGAACATATTTTGTAAGTACTAGTGTCTTCTGTCAATAACCTTAGACTCTGTCCATCATTGGCTTAAATATCATAGACTTGATTCAAACTCTTGGGGTCTAGTGAAATGGCTCAGGGAGCAAAGGCATTTGCTATCAGGCCAATTGACATGAGCTTGAGCAAATTCTAGGAAGTTGTCAATGTTGTCCTCTGACCTCTACAAGCATGCTGTGGCATGTGTGCCCACACATATATAAATATAAAACTTACTATAGAGAGTAAGAATTGAATGAAATTGGGGTGTGTGTGTGTGTGTGTGTGTGTGTGTGTGTGTTTAATGTCCAGTGTACTGTGTGTCAGGAAGTACACAAGTAGTGTATAAATGGTATTCATTATAATCACTTTTCTTATTTCACACTAAAATGATCCTGTTCAATTTTGACCGAATGGACTCTTGTGAAATAGGAGAAATAGTCTTCATGTTTTCATTCGCCAAATACTAAATGGCTAAACAGCAGAAGTTGGGGTAGTTCTGTGGAATAAAAATAGCCATTAATTCAGGAAATTTAGCTGCAAAGCCATGAGCTGACTTTCAGCAGTCGTGGCTTGTAAAATGTTGCCCTAAGCTTGTAAGATGAAGTATACTGCAACTAAGAAGTCAAGAAATTATTTGGATGCTTAAGGACATGCTAACTATAGGGGACAATGTGACCTTCATTTTAGTGGCAGTCTTTCCATTTTCTTTGGTGATTCTGAAGTGACTTCTAAGGTGAATGTGTAGTTAGGTTCTCTATTTAAAACAGACATCATCTAATAAATGCTTGAGAATTGATTGCATTGTAGAAAATACTTTGTTTCCCAGTATCTCAGGTGCCTCGTTGTAGATGATATGATGGCAAACCCATAGGACTCTGCCTTTGTGAAAAGACTTTGTTCTGTTTCCAGAGTGTTACGTGCTTTAGCATGTAAGTCTTTTCTCTATTAGAGATTATAATGCTAGTTTCTTAGTTCCCTTTGCCTTAGATAATTGGCTTGTGCAAACCATGCACCAAATTAAAAAAAAAAAAAGAAAAGAAATCGCATACATTCTTTGACAAATATTTTCCTGAAATATTTGAGCCATTATTTGGAAGGGCTAAGCCAACTATTGGTTTTGAATGACAGGAAGACCTTGAAAGTGAGGTGCCATGTTCCCCTTACCTAATAAATGGGGAGATTGATGCAGTGTCACCCTAAGTCCGTGCATTACCTTGAAAACACACAGAGCCAAATCTAACACCTGACATCTGGCTCCCAGTTAAGGACTTTTCCAACCTTTCTTTTCTATGGCTCTCTCACCCTTTCCATCTGGTTAGAATGGGAAGACCAGGGAAGAGATATAAGCTACCATGGCTAAGAGCCAGGTTGACTATTTCCATTAGGAGTTATGATTGAAGGAGCTCAGAGGGCATCAGGAGAAAAGAGGCCATCCACATTTTATTTTAATGCATTTCATTAGTTCATCAAATGTCCCTTTGAAGCGAGTCTTCAAAGATCAAATCTGGAAAACATTGAAAAATGGAGGGATGTCGCTCTTTAAGTATGATCTCCCATGTTATATGGTCCACTGAACTTCAAGCTGGTCCTTGGTCTTCTTAACAATGAGACATACCATCAAAGTAGCTCAAAGAGATGCTAAGAGTTTAAAAGAACCTAAAATAGTTTAAAGCTATTTCCTCATTATTTAATAAGCCTCTGGTCTTAGGTGAATCCTATCTTTACCATTTTTTTAACACCAAAATGAAGTTTGACATTGATTTTTAAGCTTATACATACCACGAAACATAAATGAATGCCATGAAAGCAAACCATATGCTCTCAACACCTATCGGCTACTCTCAGGTAAATGAGCTCGTCAGCTGAGTTCAGACAGGGCAGAGCAGTGTTGAAAACAGGGCAGTGTGGGAGGCAATGCTGACTAATGTTTTAATCAGGATTTTGATGGAGACATTGGATGTTCATTAAATCTTAAGTAATAATAGTAGTATACAAGTACTAGTGATGATTGACTGCCAGCTCCTCAGGTTCTTGGGAATTGATCTCAGCCTATACAGGGAGTTGGCATTACCTCTACTTAGTTAGAAGTATTTATTATTTACTAAATTTATCTATTTACTCAATAAACATCAACTGGATACTTTATGCTACTTAAGTATTAATATACCAAAGGAAAATAGCAGAGAAAATTCTCATTCCTAAGACATACTTAATGGATCTGATATGTCATTTATTTTCCTATATGCAAAACATACTTCATAGTTTAGAACATGATGGTTATCCAAAGAAATGTATTTATATTCCACAACCTGAAACAGAGGTATAAAATTAAGTTGCCAAGATATTCTAATGAGTTAAAGCTATTATCCACTCTAAACAACTAATAAATTCCTGAAAATAACAGTTTTTGAGATAGAGTCTTACTATATAGCCCTAGCAGACCTGCGGTGCACGATACAGACCAGAATAGCCTCAGACTCATAGAGATCTGTCTTCCTCTACCTCACAGAGCTGTGTAGTGCCATGCCTGGCTGAAAATAATGTGTCTTAAACACATATTGGCTTTGGAGGAAGGAGTGTTATCAGAGAGAAGGGAATTAAAGTTGAACAGAAACTGAAATTGTTTTCAGCTCATCTCAGCAACGTGGTCCTCAATTCTTAAGCGCCACATTTTAATAGTGTCATTGCCAAACACTCCTCCTCAGAGACAGGATGATCAGTTTGAGAAATGTCTAGAAGAAGTGAGATCGTAAAAGGAACAGTGGTCAAGGCTCAGGAAGATGGTCCTGACAAGGACATTCAAGTGTGAAAGGTGCTGATCCTGGGAAGACCTGTATGCGGCTTCAGAAAGGCAGCATGGGTGGCCAACACAGGGGAGGTGAGTAAGAGAGATTTCTGCCTTGAGTTGGTAGCAGCTGTATGCTGGGTGGGACTGCTTGGATGTTGGATTATGAGACGTTCTACTTAGTGAGGCATACACTCTTTCGTTCATTCATTCAACTGCGTGTTCAGGAAGCCTATGCTGACATGTACTGAACAACTCATGTAAAAGCCATATGGTCCAGAGAGGGCTTGAGACCATCAGAGCTGGATCCACCAGACAACAAATGGAGTCACCGAATAGCACCTGTGAAGGCCAAGCTTCAGGGAACCAAAGAAGAACAGATTGAAGACACTGATTGAAGAATAAGCCCCCTTGATCTAATATCTCTGAGCCAAGAGAAGGAAAACAAAAATGAAAGTCAGTGCTGAATATTTTTGTCATCCTCCAAATGACATGATCAGCTGCTGGAGGCTTCGTGAACACCTGCTTTCCACGGGGGGAAATTCCCTTTGTGATCGAAGGCACCTTGTAAGACAGCCCATCACGTTAATTTCTCTCGGAGGTGCCATCAAGCCGTTTGCACAATGCCTAGCAGAGGCATCTACCAGGAATCAAGACCTTGTTCTCATCATGTAAATCTACATTGCCTACTTAGCTCAGTATTCAGATCTTACTTCCCAAATCTGGAAGCTTCCCAAATTTGGTATACTTTCAGTAGGGATAAAGCTATACATCCAGTGTTCAAATTCTGGAAAACACATACACACATGCATACATATATTTCTAGAGAAAATCTTTACCCCTTATTCAAATTTGTCATTAAAAATATTAAAACCAAATTTGAGAGAATAAGTTTCCCAAGTACAGAATAAACTAAGCGCTGGATATATCAAATTCTTGCACAGAGTTCTTTGTGTAACTTCCAGAGTCCTGAAGAGGGAATTTGAATCTGTATGTTTTCATCATTAATTATAATCAGTAGGTAAAAACAGTAGCATTACTTTAATAGAGACTGTCCTAAACATGGCCAGGTATTACTTGGACAGCAATGGTTCACATTATCAGGGGTCCCTTTGAAGAGTGATTTGGTGGGTGGGTGGCATTTGGAACAAGGTGATTCTGGGTCATCACTCACTGACCAGTAAGAATTGATGTGACTGTGGGGAAGTCATCCAACCCTTCTCTATAAATATCAATGACAATAAAAGCTGGCTTCTAGAGTTGTCCTGTACTGTAGTCTACTCATTCAGCTAATGGAGCACAAGGAAGTGGCGTAGTGTAATCTTTGGTGCATGGTGAAAGCGAGCCAGAACCACACTGGCACCGGAATTGCCTGGGTTAGATATTTCACAGTGCGGATATCTAACATCCTCTAGGAGGCTCTGACTGTGCGGTTCTGAGATAAACTCAGATAACTATATTTGACTCTATGTCTCCAGGAAAGGCTGATGTGCATCAGAGTTCAAAAATCACATAGTTTGCTGATTTTGATTTTTTTTTTAACCCTCACCTGCCCACTTCCAACAAATTTACTTGGCTAGCTTAAGATGGAAAGAAAGAAAAGAAAGGTGTTTTCTATATCTTGGTACTGATTCTGTGGATCTATTTTAGCTGCCCATTTCCCATCTAAATCCCTTGATTCTCTTAGATGAAATCTTTGCACTCTCAAGGCCCACTGGATATCCAAAGCAACTCCACCACAGGACCCAGATCTCACTACAAGGACCATAACAAAGTCCATACCCGGTCTCCCGGTGTCATGAACATACACCACGAGTTTCAAAACTTGAAGAAATATCCCCCAAATTTCCAGTCTTTTTTCCACGCCACCATGATTGTCATATTAAAATGGTTCTGTTAAGAAACAACCACTTAGGTAATAGACATCTTGCTTATAAAATACTATGGTCTAGTTATACATTGATCTTGTTTCACTTAAAAAAAAATAGTTTTAAAGCACCAATGCAGGATAATGTTTCAAATAAATATTCCTGTTTTTTTCTAATACCTTCTTCTGAACCTGTGGGAATGCAGAATGCATGTTCTCACTTTTCAAATCAACCAGTGGGTGCATAGCACTGCGGGTTTTCTCAATAAAATTCACTTTTAGTTTGTTTTTTTCTTTTGATCACTGCTATGTCAGTGATTGTTAACATGAGTCAGAATTCTACTCCAGTCTGAGTCCAAGCAGCCATTTTCCTTAACTCAGAAAAAAAAAAATAGAGGCCATAAAACCATCTGATTACATGATGTATATGGCTTATTTTTTTAGCGTGGTGGCTTTGTATCAATCTGGGGAATGGGGGTCACTATCTACCTTAGGCTTTGCATCATCTCAGGGAAAGCTTGGAAACAGGAAGCTGGAGAACAGTGTCTCCTTGAATGAAGGACCCTTTCTGCCCACCAAAGCCTCGGAGAAGCTGCACTTTTAACCAACGTACAACTTTAAATTTAAGAGGTTTATTTCTGTCCCTGATATGGCTAATAATGAGTCTTCAACTAAACATCTGAGCATTATCTTCTTGGAGCTGAATGTGTGTAGGAGGAGACATAAATAAATAAATGAGCCTGTGATGAAAACACGATGCAACTTCAGGGGGGTAGAAGGCAAATAAGGGGTCTCCAAAGCTTCAAATCGTGCAATGTGACCCGTCTCCCAAGTCCTCACCTCAGATGCTGTTCCAGTACTGGGTGATATGTAAAGGCAGAACGGACAAGCAGGCATTTGCATATTGGCTGTGTTAGGGTCCTGCATATAGAGCAAAACTCCTGTCTGTAAAAGAGCTCAGGGGAGAGCTGAGAAGATGCGCAGGAGTGATGGAGAGCACGTGAAAATACTATCAGACAGAGTTCTGCAGGAAAGGGTCAACACAGACCTATGACATCACTGTGGGAACTTTATAGTCCTCTCTTTCTTCTGAAGCATCATGTAGGTGCTTGCTAGAAAGGCGGCATTCTCTGCTCACACACCCCCAACCCAGAGCCACTGAAGCAGGAACTCTGGAGGTAGAATTAGATGCCTGATCTATCTCAGACCTCCAGATGATCCTGGAAGCTTTCTTTTGAAATGACTCCTAGTGTATGAAGGAACTTTAGCCTCTCCAATTCCTCTAGAAAAAAAAATCATCAAGTAGGACTTTCGGCCCTCTCCCAAAGATTTGGCATTAAAGTAAGGGGGCTCTTTGAAGTCATAGGTGAAAGTATTGAGGATTCCGAGGTTAAGTCAGTGGCAGGGAACCTGAGAATGACCCTTTTGTGTTCCCCACCTCACAGAGTAATAGCATCTATTCTCAGAATGTTCACAAAATGGCATCACTCAAGAGTAACCTAAGACTTAGAAAATCAGTAATTTAATAAATATTGAGCAGTCACAGAAGCTAATATAAAAGTCACTGTGAAGCCAAACCCAGGTTCAAGTTCCCAGACTGCAGGACTGGTCAGTGATCATACAGATCACATCTGTATAGACACACTGAAGAGCCTGGCTTTCACACTGCTTACTGTACTGGATCATGTTGTAGAATATTATTTTAAGGTGTGTTACTTTTGTTTATGTTGTGTTTGTTTACCTCTGTGAAGCTGTGTTACTGTGCCTGTCTAAAACACCCAATGGTCTAATAAAGAGCTGAACGGCCAATGATGAGGCAGGAGAGAGAAATAGGTGGGGCTGACAGGCAGAGAGGATAAATAGAAGGAGAAATCTGGAAAAGAGAAAAAAGAGGTAGCCAGAGGAGGAGGAGGACTCCAGGGGCCAGCCACCCAACTACACAGCAAGCCAAGGAGTAAGAGTAAGATTTGCAGAAGTAAGAGAATGGGAAAAGCCCAGAGCTAAAAGGTAAAGGGGATAATTTAAGTTAGAAAAGCTGGCTAGAAACTAAGCCAAGCTAAGGCTGGGCATTCATAATTAAGAATGAGCCTCTGCGTGTGATTTATTTGGGAGCTGGGTGGCAGGCCCCAAAAAGAGCAAAAACAAACAACAGGATTAGGAAACAGCCAGGAGACATACCTCTAGGTGTGTCTATGAGGATGTTTTCAGGGCGCCTTAACTGAGGTGGAAAGTCGTGCTCTGAACATGAAAGGCAATGTCCCTTAGGCTGGAATCCAAGTAAATAAAAAGAGTAAAAAGCAGACACCATGATAAGCATCGGCACGGCACACATCTCTGTAATTCCTGGCTGTGGGTTTAGTGTGAATAGCTACCTCACCATGCTTTCCCTGCCAGGATGGACCATATGCCTTCAGCTATGAGCTGATAAGCTCCTCCTTCCTTGGGAGGCTTCTTATCAGATACTTGCCCCCAGTTACCAGGAGAGTAACTAATGCACCTGGGCAGCCGGGCGTGTTGAACAGCTGTCTTAATACATGGTCATTTCTCCCACAGGTTTCAGCCTCGAGCTGTCTGAGTTCAAATCCATGTTCCACAGCATCGCTTAGAACTTAAGTTTTTATCAACTGTGTTTTATGGATTAGTAGATTGTCCTTTATTATTGTGAAGATAGTGATAATGTCCACAATGACAATAAGAATAGTATTTGTGGAGTGTTTGCTCCACAACAGGCACTGAGCTAAGTGTACTTTAAGTGCATATGCTAAGGTCATTCTAAATTATGTGCTGTTGTTAACCCTTTTATGACAATGAGGAAAGGAAGGCCCAGGACGTTTAAATATTATACCTGAAACTAGACCAGTAGTTTATTGGAAGATCAGACATATAGACTCAAGCAATCCAGCTTAACTACTACTGCATGTTAATGTTTTATTACTCAAACCCTCATATTTAGATACAATATTATTCTAAGGTAGAGCAGAGAGACAAGCATCTCAAAGTCTGCAAGCAATGGCTTCTGGACATATTTGCATCTTTCTAGGTGTTTCATCCTCCTTGATTGATCATGTGACCAGTGAAACCCACGAGTGATTTTTTTAAACTTACCTATTTAATCCACCTCTAAGCATGGTACTTGGTGTGTTGCTTTCTTTGGGAGTGTCACATATTTGTGGATTTGTTTGGAGCACAGCATTCTTCAGTGTGTTTTAATGAAACGTAACACCCAGGTCTTACGTGTGCAACAGATGGGACCATTCAATAGAGGACCACACTGGCACTTTGGGAGAGGCTTTCCCAGAATGTGGACAAATGTTCTTCTCTGAGTCTTCTGTCACTGGGCTTACAGCAGTACATGTCACACTCCAATTATTTTATCTTCCTTCACACAGTTATCTCGATGTTTAGCCTTTCCCTGCATTATATTGGGCAGAATCTTCTAGTATTTTTTTCCCATTGAGTTAGAGTGCAAAAACCTGAAAAAAAAATAAAGCCATGTTATTATTTTAGTATTTCCCTAAACTGTATTCAAATATTCACACAAGTACTAGAGAAGGATCGGGGTGGGATTGGAAGTCAGTGATCTGTGATTTTTTTGTTAGCCTTCTCTGTTCAGTAGGAAGTCACATGATGCTCAGGAGTAATTAGCCATGAGACTATAAGTAACCCAAGGGACTGGTTGATCAATTCAATATAGATTTTAAATGTATTTGGAAAGTGTATAGGGGCAGACTTAGGGGGAAATTCTCTGCATAGTTAGGGGAAAATTCAATTCTGGTTCTGAAAGGCTTATTCAATCTATCTATCTATCTGTCTATCTATCTATCTCTGATATTCTTAATCTGGTGTTTGGTATTCTGGTCTTTTGTTTTTTTATTTTATGCTATGTTATTTTTGTTTATTCCAATTTGTCTATCAAGCACTCGTTCTATTACTGGAGCTTTTCTTCAAATTGACTTAACTCATAAACTTTCACAAGTGGATCACAAAAGGTGTGTGGCACCAACCAGGTCCAAACCAGTCTTTACCCAATCTGAAAGAGAAGCTTCATTGTTTTTTACCCAAATAATTAAGTGCAATAAGTTTACTTGAACAATATCTTGTATTTGGGTTAACCTGCAGTTACATATTGATTTCAGGAACATTTTATTTGGTCCTGTAATGATTTTTATATTAACATTGATTACAGTACATTTCACCTGTATCCGTGTCAACCCTCTGGCCCCTTCGGCAGCAGCAACGATCAGTTCTGCTTACAGGAGTATCAATTCAACTAGCTATTGTATCAAAAGGCATTTTATTCTACAGTAATGACCAATTAGTTAAAATAATGGCCATAATTCTATAATAATATAAGCTGAGCATTACATTTTACTTAGCAGTTGAATAGTAATGAACATTTAAGTACGTATTTGTAGTTATGTGCAATTTGATTTGGCATTCCTATATGACCTATGAAACAATTCAGACTTTGGTCATGAGTTAGTTTCAAAACTCGACCATTAGACTGGAAGAAATAGAAATTTTCTTCATTAGTTGCTGTCTCTGCATCCATACTAACTTCAATTTCAAAAGTTTCAAAACAAAATTAAAGAATGGAAAATACCTGTTGTGAACTATCTCAGCTAAAATTTTGTCATGCTAAAGCAAAATACTTGTAATTTTATTATAAAAAAAAAACAGTGGACTTTTTATACAAAACATATTCGTTGGAGCAAGAGAAATAGTGCAGTGGTTAAAAGTCCATATTGCTCTTGTAGAGGACGAGAGTTAGTTTCCAACACTCACATTATGAGGTTCACAGTCACCTATAACTGTATAGATTCAATGCCCTCTTCTGGCTTCTATAGGCTCTGCACGCATGCCCACTAACCTATACAACAGGCACACACATACACAAATCATTTAAAAAGAAAAAGCAATCATAAGCATATAACCAAATTATAGATTCATGTACAATATTGAAATGAATAGAGAATGTTTAAATTCTTACCGTTGTCTCTTTGAATCTATGCAAGTTTCTTCCAACTGAGACAACACACTGCTTTGTGGACATACCAAATAGTTTTTCTTATTGTGAATTGCTTCCCCCACCACCATTTTAGTGGCACATCAACTCCTATCTCTCCTTATAGTCTTAAACTCTGAGGAAAAATACACAGTAGTTCAGAATTATACTCGTTTAAATGGGTCCTGACTCATAGACCAAAATGTTTTTATTGATGAGGTCAGAACAAGCTAGCTTCTCCTTCTGCAGCCTGGGTACCATATCCACGAGTCCTGAGTGCCTACAAAAGCTGTCCTGACAACATGCACTCAGGAGCTTCTGAGAAATAAGGCTTCTATATGTTGTTTCAATGGAACATTTGTTGATACCAAAAGTATCAAATATTTTCTACATGGAAGGTATAAAATTGTCCTGGGGGCCAGGACAATTGCATTGCCTTGGTTGTGTGCCCAGTGAGATGTGTGGTTTCTCTTAGAAGCCTTTGGGTATTCCCGGCCTTCGGTTTCTTAATGAATCATAACTGTGCCAAAGGCTACAAAGAACTAAGGAAAATTTCACATAAATCCATATCTCTGGGACCTAGTACTAGAAACAAGCTTTCAAAAGCAGTAACTCCCTGGCTTTATTAAAAGAGTATTCTAGAATGTTTGCACAAGAGAGTGACATCACAGTCCAAGTGGTCTGGATTGTTTGTTTCTTTGCTTGTTTGTAATCTGTCTTATTTTGAAAAATTCTTTGTTCTTCACGTAGTTATCATGATTTGGGGAAATGTTTTAAGCCCCATGTGGTTGTTAAAGAATTCACTCCAATTTTCTTTCTTTTCTAAGTGTTAATCCAAAACAAACCCATGTAGAAATGTAGAAACAAAGCATGTGTAAGAGCTTCTCTCAATTGAAATTCATATTATCTTCTAAGCAAAGAATACATCTCCTTATTCACTTCAGTCCAACCTGCTGTCCTGTGGGCAGCAAACTTCTTCTGAAATTTTTGATATTATTATTAACAATATAATTAATTTAATGTTTTTAGTTTTTATTTAAAAATTTTTATTCTTAATCTTATTTTGTTATGTAAATAATTAAATAAATTGATTATTAAATAATTAAAAATATTAATAAAATGTTTGCCAAATTATTTTTATGCTCAGGTCCTTGCCATCCAAATAAGGGCCTAGAATGACTAAAACAGATTTGAAAAGAAGAGGGTTATTAGAATGGTAACATAATCTGACTTCAAAACTTATTTATAGAGTAACTATGGTAGTGTGTTGGTGGCATGAACATAGAAAGCTAACAGTGAACTACAACAAAGCATATGTCAGTTGACATACATGAGGATTTATGGTTGGGTTTTTTGTATTTTTATTTTTTGTGATGCTAGGAATTAAACACACTAGGCAAGTGCCCAAATGAGTGACACCTAAAGACCTAATTTGTTTTTTATTCATTTTTAATAAAGATGTAAATTAAATTAAAATGAAAATAAAGTCATTATAAATATTAGGATAACCATATAAAAATACGGTATTTCAAAGTTTATAAAAATTAACCCAAACTTTACCTTAAAGTAATATAAAATCTAAGCAACAAAACATTTAGAAGAAGACAGAAAAGATAAAATCTTTAGGAATTTAGGCAAAGATTTCGTGGACAACCCACCAGAAATATGGTCTGTTTAAAATTTGATAACATCTGGACCTGAATGAAAAGACAAGCTAGGACCAAAGAAAGCACTGGGAAATCATAGCTCTAACAAAAAGTTTCCAGCCTGAATATATAGCAAGTGCTCCAAATTCAACAATTAAGAAAACACACCATGAAACTGGCAGGAGATTTGAGGAGACACTTCACTCCAGAAAATGAGCAGTTACCAAATACGAACATGAACAGATGCTCAACATCATTAGGCACCGGGGAAATATCAATTAAAGCCACAGTGAAATATCACTGCCTCCTAAATAGAAACTTACCAGGTTTATGATGCTGAGCACCTTAAATATGTTGAGATTATCGTATGAGATTGATGCTAGTAGATGAGAATAACCACTAACAAATGTAAGATGCCGAACACACTCACCACTTGTTACAAATGGTAAAGCTCAGTGTAGCATGTGACCTGCTGGGATTCCTAATCTACAAGCAGAAGCATCTTCCATTATTTACACAATCAATTAGCTATTGAGTTTATCGCAGGTTTTTACAGTGGATGTGCCCCATTGGTCTTGCAATTAGAAGACTATCCTTAAAATTATCTTAAAACTTATAGAACATACATGTTTCTCCTGCTCTGTCTCCAATGTGTGTGTGTGTGTGTGTGTGTGTGTGTGTGTGTGTGTGTGTGTGTGCAAATCCTTAGTGTTTTATGATTTGGGGAGGAAAATGCTCTTCAAAGTCAGACATAGAAGATAAAACCAAAATTGAAGTGATAAAGGATACAGTTCCCTGGACCACTCTTAGAAGATACATGCTGTACAACTCACAGCATCATTAATACCATTGGAAGAATGACCTTTCACATAATCGGGATCATGATAATCTTTGTAGTTTAGCCCTTTGGAGCATGAACCTGGGCTGTTCCTGCATCTTTCAACACTGGTGATAAGCAGTTGGACAACTCAAAGTCCCCTAACATGGGAGTTTCCCGTGAGGTCCAGGTGTCAGTGAGCTCTCTAGGACAATGGTGTTGTAAACTCAGCGGCAGGGTAGAGATGACTTGCATGCTTCATCTGTCAAGTAGGAAAGACTAGAGCTTGGACAAACTCATAAACCATGAATTTTACATCACTCGGGAGATGATGATGGTTCAGGTCATGGAAATAAAGAAGGGAGCCATACCTCTTTGAGGTCCATGTGAGGATGAGAAGGAAGGACAGGCTCACAGGAGTTTACTTCCTTCTATAAGCTTCTCTTGTTTTGATTTACATTCATGTGGAACAGACGAGTGTTTTTCTGAGCTTCTAAAGATAGTGAGGACAGTTTGGTTTTACTTTTGCCATAAAAATCTAAAAACGGTGTCTGTTACAGGGACGGTGAACCTGTCTTGCAAACCCAATATTCAAAACAAAGCCTGTTTTCACATTTTTCATTGATACAAGTCATGTGTGTTCATTGTAGAAAAACTAGACAATGAAGAGGACAAAAACAAGCAGAAATGAAATCCTTGTAGAGTCTGCTACTTAAAGATAAATTCTTACTAATCTAAGCATGCTCTTCAAGAGTCTTAACTCCAGAAAGTTTCAGAGTATTTACTTTTTGAGATTATAATATAATTACATCATTTCTCCCTCCAAACCCTCCCATATAGACTCCTTGCTCATTTTCGAATTCATGTCATCTTATCATTAATTGTTGTTATATGCATGTATGTGTAATATGTGCCTATATATTCCTAAATACGTAACTACAGCTTGTGCAGTATGTATAATGTTATTTGTATGTTAAGTATTCAGGGCTGACCATTTGGTATTGGATAACTAATTGGTGTACTCTTCCCGGGGGAAGACTATTTTTACCACTCTATACATTCCCTAGTTGCTTGTAGTTCTTTGTGTAGGGTTGAGCTCTTGTGGCCTTTCCTGTTCATTTTGACATGTCTAGTGTTATTGACCTTGTTCACTTCATATTTAGACAGAGCTTGATATAGGTTTTTTGTTTTGCTTTATTTTTTACAACTTACATTTTACAATTATTATCTGCTTGAGATCTATTGCTTTAGTGTCTTTTAAAGATTAATTGAGGAATAGGGTCTGAGGAAAGGAGAGCTTGCTCAGCGGTTAATAGCACTGGACACTATTACCCAGGTTCGATTCCCAGCACCCACACAATGATTCACAGCCACCTGTAACTTCCTGTTCCAGAGAATCTGATGGCCCCTTCTGACCTCCACAGGGACCAGGTGTGCATGTGATGCACAAACATATATTCAGGTGAAATATTCATATACTAAAAATAAAGATATAAAAATTTTAGAGATAATTTTTAAGTGTGTGTATGTGTGTGTGTGTGTGTGTGTGTGTGTGTGTGCGCGCGCGCGCGCGCGCATGTGTGTGTAATAGAAAGGACCTGTGTTGCTCAGAGGTGCCAGATCCCCTTGGAGCTGAAGTTACAGGCACTTGTGAGCTGGCCTTCGTGGGAACTGGGAACAGAATGCAGATAATCTGCAAGAACAGCAAGTGCTTTTAACCACTGACACATCTCTTCAGCCCCATGTCATATTGTTGTCTTAACAGCTTTGTTTCATATACTAATTAGATTAATAAACATCAAAATTTTAAATCTCTTTTATAACCTTTGTTTCTCAGCATTGTACCAAAGTCTACATGTCAATAAATATATCATCATTTCAATGCCTGTTTTTCAATTGAAGAAGTTGTTTTGTTTTTCTAACTTCAACACTATTGGGTCTATTTATTTTTAATTTCTGTTTAATTTTTTATGAAGAAACATGAGCTTCTTCTATATGACTAGAAAAGAAACTTATTTAAAAAACTATAGTTGTGAATTTTAACCGGCAGAAGTTAACTTTACAAAAGCATGTTGAACACTAGGTACTTTTTCAGAGACACTGAATGATAGTTGGGTGTATATTCTGAGAATCACTGTTCTAATTACAAGATAAAATTAGGCATTTCTCATTGGCTAACCTGTTAGGAACTTTAATCCTAGCTTTCGATTTCTAAACCTATAGATTGGTAGTAATCTATGGATCTGAAAGTTTAAATGTTACGTGTATTTAAAAAGAATAGAAGGGACCCTAAGTGCTTAGATGATTGACTCGTAAGTATTATGTCAAATGGTGCCAGGTAGATGGTTCAGCTGGTAGCTGGTAAGATACCTGTGTAAGCATGTAGTTTGAGTTCAGATCCTAGCATCCATGGAAAAAGTTAGGTGTGTCTGTATTCATACCTGTAATCCCAGCACTGTCGCAGCATAGGGAACAAAAATAGAATGTCATTGGGGCTTTTTGGCTTCAAACCTGGATCCCGGGTCATTGAGAGAATTAGGAGGCTGGTGTCCTCCTCTGGACCCTGAGTACACCCACCCTGCACACACATTAAGTCAAAGGACAGACAAACTTTTAAAATCATTAAAAATATCTAAAACTTTCAGCTAGTTTTTGCATAAGCATGTCAATGTAAGAGGTAATAACTCCTAAACTGTACTTTGGTAAGAACCCAGGACCAAATTCACCTGTTGGGTTATGGCAGTGAGCTGAAATGAATTCTGCTGAGAAGGAGACTGAGGCTCAGGTTTATGGGCCTGAGGAACTCTATTAACCTGTTAAACCCAGAGTGTTCGTCTTCAAAATAATAGAGATGAGAAGATAATGTCAAGGTTTTTCAAGTGGATAACTCCCAGTTAGGGTTGCTGGTATTGAACCCCATTCTTCAGTTCTTGGCTGCTTGTCCTGCATCTTTGGGCACTGGCCTGGTCTTACCCCTGTTTTACCCCTCTCTTATTCGTCAACCATCAATTTACCTGGCCTTTTCTTCCCTAAGTCCCTAATTGTGATCTGTTTCTTTAGTGTGTTCCATGTAACCTGCCATCTATGACTGGGTTCACCCAACTACTTTTTGGTTACAGTGACCCTTAGCTAACACTGTAAGTATGCCTTTTGTGACTGTGGCATCCGTTAGACACAAAAATGGGTCTGGGCCAGTGCCACAATACCTATTGGTTTTGTATACTGCAATTGCTGAAAATGTTAGTACCTGATCATGTGATGTGAAAAACTTGAAAGCTTCATGGCAAGAAAAAGAAACCAGAAGCAAAGACCACATACTCTATCATTCTAGTGTTATACTGAATTGTCCAGTGAGCAGCTCACAGAGAGGATAAATTGAGGTTAGGGAGTGACAGGAGTTGAGGCTCTGGGAAAAATAGAAGTGATCATCTGTAGTATAGGGTTTCTTCTGGGCATGGTTAAAGTGTTCTGAAATTAGAGAGTGGTACTCATTACCTGTGAAAGCCCTATTATCACTGAATTGTGCACAGACTGGAGGATTTTATCCTATACAAATATGTCTCCTTAAATATGTTATTAAGTGAAATATTTAAGTAATTGTTTACTTATAGCAGGACTTGATTAGACATTTGTCAGACGGTGAATATCTGGAAGGTACAGCCTCAAATAGGTGCGTTCCATCTGAGTGACGGTACTCCAGATCACTATCATGAACAGCAGCAGGTTCTGCAAACTTCATCTCAGTGTGAAAAATGTCACTCTTTCCTATAACATTTGAACTGCATCTCAACTAAGGAGGGAAACAAGGAGGACATGAGGGTTTGCAGGAAGCATAGTCACAGTGGTATCTGTCCCCTCATGAGTTAAAATCACCATAACAAAACCAATTTGGTTTCTTCTAGATGTGCTGGATAATTTTTTGTCAACTTGACACAAACTAGACTCACCTGGGAAGAGGGAACCGTGGGGAACTTGAGGGAACTTGCCTGTAGGCTTTTAAGCTGTGGGCATACTCTTGACTAATGATTGATGTGGAGGCCCCGCCCACTGTGGGCGGTACTACCTCTGGGCAGGTGGTCCTGGCTGAGTAAGACAAGGAGAGCAAACCCAGTAAGCATCTTTCTTCTTTAGCCTCTGCCCTTGCTTGAGTTCCTGATCGCAGTTCCCTCAATGATGATGGATTGGGAATCCAACATGTAAGCCAAATTAACCATTTCCAACCTCCCAAATTGTTTTTGGTCAGTGTTTTATCACAGCAACAGAGAAGCAACATAGAACACCAGCAGGGATTATTTTACTTGTAATTTGATGCAATGGGACATTTGCTGTATCTGGGAGTTTTAAGCTGAACAAACATGATTTCAATATCTGCTATTAGCTGTGGAGCCCAAATGGACACAGAATCCAGTGCCCCACATAGTTTAAGATGTTGAAAGTCCATCTCTTTACCTTCTCCGTACTCCGGGAAGATTGATGCTGTGTCTTCTCCAACTGCTGAGAGCCTGTCTATTTTTAAAGGCCCCCAGAGAAGACACTGCCTCAAAGAGACGAGATGACAAAGGCTTGCCCTATGCGGTGTCCTCAGTGGAGCTAATCAGCCAGGTGTCTGATCTCCATGGCGTCTACCTAACTCTCTCCTCCCCCGCAGGACTACGCTGCTAGCGGAACTAATTGTGAGCCTGGTATTCCTTTAGAGGTTTGTTTTGATTCTGTTTTGATTTCTTTTTTTTTTTTTTTCTTGCCAACTGAGAAATTCCTTCTGCTTACGTTGTAGAGAACAGTACTGAGATGTCTGTGTGGATTCCCAGAGGGTCTGAGGGCTCAGAGCATTAGAACATCTCAGAGTAACCTTCCCAGCTTCCCCCTCACATTCCTGGCCTGCAAGAACTGGCCCAGCATCACCCAAATGAAGAACTTTCCCTGCTTACTTCCCATCACCTCTTCAAATACCCCATCTCCTGCTGCAGTAGATCTGAAAGGTGTCTAGCTCAGTCCTATCACTTCGCAGAAAAATCTGAGCTGGAACACAGACTTTCCCAGAAGGGACAACCTGTAACAGAATGGGGTCTAAGGGCTTCATTTGTGTAGTTCACACATCCCAGCTCCCTGTACAGTCAGGTTCATATCATTCTAGCTAAATCTGAGCTCCTTCCCCAATGAGAAGAAACATGAAGATAGTATCACTGTAGAAAACCATGAGGCATTATCTCTTCCAGAAATTGGCAACAAGCAGGGGCCAGGGCCACTGACTGCATAGTAGGGAGCAGAACTGCCCTAGTAGTTTGTTTCTATGGCCACTATGGGGGTTATTTGGGTGAGGAACAAAAACTGTGTTGGGTATTGTTTGTTTCCATTGGAACTTTTTATTGCTTTATTGTTCTGACTCCATTCAGCCTTTTCCTGTTCTTAATGATGTCATAGTGGAAACTGTCTGCAGTGGTGGCTGAGGGGAATGGTTCATTATCACAAATGAGTGATGCCCAGCCAGCTAACACAGTCTCCGGGTCTCTGGAGGGTTTCCTGTGCCTTTGCTGTTATCCCACGTAACAAAAAGATATAGGCTACATGGAACACGGGATGGTGGCCCTCCATTGGCACTTGCAGACTTACTTAATTTAGGTGAACAGAGTGGGCTCCTCACCAGAAAGTTCTGCTAGGAAGAATCTCGTCTGCCTTTCAAAGAAAACTAAGCCAACACTGCTTCTTCCCAGACAGTTCCTAACACTGAACCCTAAAGGGGCTATTATGTAAAGGCTCAGGTTCTCTTTCCCATGAATTTGATGGATTTTTACATGTCTTATACTGAATGGAACCTAGCTATAATTGTGTTTACATCACCGCCCCCTTTTCAAAGTCCATCCATGTTGAAGCATGTTACAAAACATATTCCCACCACATTTTATTTATCCATTCATCTGCTGTTGGATATTTCCTTCAGCCTTTTTGCTACTTGAATTGGGCCACGATAAATACAAAAGTGTAGATATGTATTCAAGACCTTCCTCTTAATTCCTGTGGATGGGGGAATTCTTTATTGTTGATGGGTTCCATTTAGAGCCAAACAAGCCTTTAGAATGCCAGGAACAAACAAAGTCAGGGATGGACCTCCTTACTCACCACCTACTTCTTCAACCCGGATCGGTGGAAAATTTAACTTCCCCATTTTCCAGATAGGAAAATTGGAGGAGAAATGTTCCTTCCACAAGTTTGGCCCCGACTTCTGATATGTCCCTTTCTACCCCATGTGCAGGAATTGACATTGGGCCTTAATTAAGAAACCATATTCAGAAAGGAAGGCTCTCCCATTTCTTGGGCGATGGCTTCCTGACTTTGGCCACAGGATGAAGAGTCACACTTTCCTTTGGCAACTGTGGGTATTTCTGTCCAGTTGCCATATATTTCCAAGAACATTCTCTGTGGGCCTTTGGCTTCCATCTGTAAAAGGTAAGGGAATAATAACACTTAGCAAGTGCATACCTAAAAGTTTGCACTGAAATGTTTCGTGCTATGCACACCCTTCAGCATTCTTTCATTTCTTTGTCCTCAAACACTCCCAACCCCTGTATCCCTAAGTCTTAGCCCTTTGTTCTGCCTCTAAGTCAGAGCCCTCTCTATTTCTACCTCCCTATGAAGATAAATCCCCAAAACATTCCCAGCTTGCCCTCCACTATGTAAGTGCAAAAATACAGACATTATTTCTGACCTTTGTCTTGCCATCTGATGATGGGACTCTAAAATACCTTCTGCTCTTGTCTCCTTGGTTCATCTCATCATTTCTTAGCAGATGCTCTGTGGTTTACCTCTTACTCAAGTTCCCCAACTGACCTGCTTGCTAGGTTCTCATCTGATTTATCCAAGGTCTATACATGGTCAGGTGTAGAGAGGCCTGAGGAACCCAGAATAGTGCCTCAGGAATGCTCTCAAGGCCAGGAAGCCTGCAGGGGAAATGTTGAGTTTAAAATGTGCCCAACAACAAAATGCAGCATGCCATTTAAAATCATTTACAGGGTTATATGTATACATGCTCCTTTTCTTCATTATCTAACATGGCTATGAGATTGATGTATAGAAAAGCATTGCAAATTGCCTTTAGAAACAACTGTTGAGTACCATGTTTTCTTACACATAGCCACATTTCATCTGAATTTTCGTTTAAAAAAAATAAGCTTTTTCTCCTTCCTCTTGTGGAACATTTAGTAAATATGTCCATGAAAGTACACAATGTCAGTAACTAGTTAGGTATTGGCATGTAGAATAGGAAGATATCTTTGGTAATAGCTATAGCCAGAAAAGTAAATTATTATGGCAACCAGGAATGTGAGGATGCCGACAGTTACTCATTTATCTAACAAACTTTCCTTGGGCACTTAGCATATGTCAAATGCTCAACATACACTAATACATTGAATCATCTGATTTTATGAATAATGTGTACACTGCTTCTGTAACCTGATTCTTATTGCGCTTCTTAATTTATTGTTCATATATGTATTTACCCCTATACCAGTGCTCTCAAATTGAGGTAATTTTGTCTCTCAGGGGACATGTGAAAATTTTGGGACATAGTTTTGCTAGTTGCAGATACAGGAATGTGACTGATTTATAGTAGACAGAGGACAAGGATGCTGATAAATAACCTTCAACTCACAATATCACATCTCTCGGCTGTGAATCATTGCCCCCAAACACCAGGTATAATCATATTGATAAATGCTGCCCTAAAGCTGAGTGGTGGTGGTGCATGCCTTTAATCCCAGTACTCAGGAGGCAGAGAGCAGGCGGATATCTGTGAGTTCGAGGACTACCAAGTCTACAGAGGGAGTTCCAGAATAGCCAAGGCTACACAGAGAAACCCTGTCTGGAAATGAAAAAAAAAAAGAAAGAAAGAAAGGAAGGAAGGAAGGAAGGAAGGAAGGAAGGAAGGAAGGAAGAAAGAAAGAAAGAAAGAAAGAAAGAAAGAAAGAAAGAAAGAAAGAAAGAAAGAAAGAAAGAAAAATGCTGCCCCAAACTTCAGGCTTTTGGTACTAGAGACTCATGAGGTCTTCCTTACCTCCTATGTAAAAGAGCTCCCCAAGGAGGCGGCATAGTAGGGGTGTGAGAATGCTAGGAGCAAGCCTCATCTCAGAGAACCACTATTCAAATTTAGTCCCTGGACCAGCAGAACCACCACTATCACCTAGGAAGTTATTAGGGATGAGGGAATCCCAAGCCCATCCCAGATGTCCCAAGTCAAAACTTTCACTCTACCAAAACCCTCAAGGAATTCAGTGGTTCAGTAAGACACTGACCAAAGGCTTTAGCATTCAAAGGTAGGTGAGATGAAGCAGTGGCGCTCAACTGTAGAAGGTTCAGATTCACCTAGCAACAGTGAGCCAAGGGCACTGCCTGGGTTCTCCTGGTGAGCATAGCTGTAGCCTAGGAACCATCTGAAAGCAGTTGGAGACCTTCAGGCCACTGACAACATGGGTGCAATGATGCAGTTGCAACAGACTCAAAGGCAGTGGGATGCTGCGCAAGCAAACTGCAGCGCCTGCGGCAACAGGAGGTCAAGGAAAGAGGCTGGACAAGGTTGTGCCAAATGCACTAAGAAAGAGGCTAACAGTGGGAAAGGACAGGCCGCGTGCCAAGCCCAGGAGAGGCCAAGACTCTGAGACAGCGGGGGTGAGCAGCAGCAGCCCAGACTGGCTACAGGCCTTTTCATTCCATTGTCTGGGTGGCTCCAGTTCATTAGGGGAATCGAGTTACCCAGAATCCTTATTCAATAGCTCACAGTCCTTCCAGGACTTGATAATGTGGCAATTAACATGGGGATTCCAGGAATGCTTTGGATTTGAGCTCTGTCTGTAGCAGGCTGATGCGTCTAGAATCTGGATATTGAAGGATGTTATTCCAACATTCCCTTCATTTCCTTCTGGAAGGATCAAGGGGACTGAACATCTGAGTGGAGGGGCAAGTGTAAAACTAAATAGAAGGGAATCTCTGAGGGGCCAGGCTAACAACAATTTTCAGATTCTCTACCTTCCTAGCTCTGACTGTGGTCAAAATACTGCCATTGTCTTTGAATAGTGTGTCATTGTTATATATCAAGAAAGATTATTTAAAGGACTTAAATACTGTCTATTTTATTACTTTATTTTATTCAAAAAGCCAATGGAATCATTTCTATGGAGATATAGACTTAATCAAGTTTTCTTTGTAAATGAAATCTACTTGATCAGGAGTCTCTCAACAACTTTACCACAAACATGACCAAGCACATGACCATGTCCATGACAATGATCACATCCATGACCATAACCATTGTCCATGACCGTGACCATGTCAATGACCATGACTATGACCATGTCCATGACCAAGACCAAGATCGTGACCACGACTATGACCAAAGACCATGACCATGACTATCTCACATGCTCTGAGAGGTGAGATGGGTATTAATTGCCCAGAGTGCCCGGATGAAACCCTAGGGCAACTGACATTCCAAGTTAGTGACAGCAGTGATACAAGGCTTAGACCTAAACAACCTAGAACACTTAGAACTGGAAAACCCAGATTCTTTTTCATGCCTTCAAGAAGAGCACAAGTTACTTAAATATCTGGGCAAGTGCCAGTGATTCTCTGAGTGTGACTTTATAGCAAACTGTGTTTCTGGGTGATGTTTTGTGCTTTATTTCAGATTTTTCTAGGCCTTGCAAGTCATCATGATGTCATACATTCTTCCCTCCTCTCCAGAACCTTCAGGAACCCACAGGAACATATGAACACCATCAGTTAGAGTTTCAGAACTGTTCTATTAGTTTGGAAATTAAGTACTTTGTTACTTTGGGTAGGTTATCTAAATTCCCTCACCTTCAGTTTCTTCATCATGGAAAAAGAAAAATAATGCTAATTTTATAAGACTGTTCTAAATCTTAAATGAAATATAAATAACTGAGCAAATTCTGAGCAGAGTTCAGTGAGCCAAACAGTCCTTGCTACTTTTATCATTGCTCTTGTTAGCTCAGATCTTGGCACTGATAGTGACCACATGTGTTAAGAAGCAGAGCTAGACCACCTGATCACCAGGCCTGTGAAGTTCCTTCACCCTCTGACTCCCCCTTTTCCACAAAACTGTAAGGCCCCACCACATTATCCTAGATCTCCTGGTTTGAAAGATTACTAAATAGACATGTTTTCTGAGTTTGAACTGAATCTCCTACACTTCCTGGTATGAAAATATGCGGTAGTTTCTTGACCCTGCTTCTTTGGTATTCATATCTAGTTAAGCATTGTCTTAAGGATTTGCCATTTATATGCCTGTTAAGATCATAAAATTCCCTACAAGGCAAAATAAAGAACAAGGATACTGTGGCTGGATTGTCACACACTGCAGTGTCTCCCACCCTTCTCTGGGGAGGATGCACCAGCCCTTGGCCTCTGGAGAGCCTGCACTTTCCATACTCAAGAACAGAAGGGTGAAGCTCTGGTCTTTAGGCTCTGCTCGAGGTCAAGGCTACATTAAAATTCAAAGGTCAGAGGACTATAACTTAGACCTTGGATCTAGAATTTGAACGGCAGATGACTTCTAGACTTAGAGTCTAAAGCAGGAGGGTGAAGAATGCTAACACAATCTTTGTAAGTTATATACATACATCCAATTCTAAATAATGCTGTTTTCCATAACTATAAACTGAATGTCAGTTAAAATTAAAATTTTATTCTAGCCTACTCTGCCTGTCTCCTTTCAAAGAGTTGAAAAAACATTTTGTTATGGTGGTCAGCCTAGGAAGCAAAGAGAAGATGTATGTCTTCCCTATAGGATGAACGCTCATAGCTCTACAGTGTTCCCGTCACATGATGCTATGTTAAGTATGCGACTGCTCTAAGCCTGTTTTCTTGTCTGTAACTTGAGTGTGATATTAATAATGAGGTTAGAGTGAGGTGGCATTTTACACAATGCCTGACATAGACTGGAGAATTATAGGTGCCTAGATTTCACTGAGAGCACTTGGCTCAAAGGGAATTTAAAACCAAGTCCCTGATCTTTACTGCGCTCGTGTGTGTGTGTGTGTGTGTGTGTGTGTGTGTGTGTGTGTGTGTGTGTGTGTGTGTACCTAGATCTTGCTTATTTGGTCATATTCGCTGGTCAGCATCCTCACAAAGGTGCTCAGGGACTCACAGGGAGAGTCTTTTGAAGTTTTGGCCAACACTGCCATAAACTGAACATTATGGAGCGAGGTCTGTTCATTGGCAAGCGACTCAATCTTATGAACACAGAATATGACGCAGGGATTATAAAACCGTCTCCGTCTTTTACCTACTGCATTTCTACTTTGAGGGATATTGTTAGAGGCAGATAGGAAGCTGTCACAATGGGATTTGCAGCAATGAATGGGAAAGGTGGTTGAAGGCAAGAGGCAAAGAGAAGTGAACCAGTTACATGTCATATTCTTATACCTCCCCTATCTTTGTGATGCCACGCCCAAGTGTCATGACAGAATTAGCAGGCCTTGCAGGATCCTTTTAATTCAAGATGAATGATCCTAACACTTATCCATAGTTCCTATTAGAGAATGGAGAAAACAGGGAGAAACACACACACACACACACACACACACACACACACACACACACACACACGCTTTAGATCCCTGTATCTTTAATGAGTTTTTTTTTTTCCTCAGTAGAAAGAGGGCAAAACACTTAGGCAATCAACTCCTTTCATGGCTAATGAGTGTGGACATCTTCCCTGGGATCCTGATGGTAGAAGATGACAGAAACAAATTGTTTGTGACAAGGAGCCACGGAGCCATTTGCTGGTCGGGATAGCACAACTGTCTCACAGGACTCCTCCCCTACAGAAGTGGGGGGTGCGATGCTCACCAGCTTCAAATCCAGGTCACTTGGTGAGAAGTGCTCTGAGTTATAGCCTTGCTTAAGTACAGGGATTCTGGGATGAAGTGTGTCTGCTCACCTGGGGGTAACCTCCTCCTGTTCCCCAACTGGATACAAGTTCATCGCCATTTCCTCTACTGTCTATTTGTGAGCAGCAGAATTGAGAAGAAGGGTTAGGATCCGCGGGAATAGAAATAAGGTTGAAGGACAGGGTGTCAAAATAAACAGTACAAGCAGTTTAAAGAGAGGAACACTTTATTTAGCTTACACGTTCAGAAGGAATAGTGTGTCCTAGCAGGGAAGGCAAGGTGGGGGGGGGGGGGGGGGACGACTCCGTCCCTGGCAGTAGGAGCTTGTGGTATAGCCTGTTCACGTCTTGGTAGATCACAAAGGCGAGAGAGCTGTGCGGAAGTAGGGCTGGGCTACTCCTCCCAAGACCCACCCTCCAGCTTGTCATTTCCTCCATCCCACAGTTTCCTAAAAGAGGGCCACCAGCTGGAGCTCAGGCATTCGAGCACATGCACCTTCCGTTTTTGAATTCTAATAAGCAGTATGGACTAACTGAACTCTCGCCTGCTGTGGATACTCTGACAATGCTAGAGAAGCATTTCCATTTTCTAAATAAATACTGGACTATGTATCTCATCGTAAATAATGCAACAATATTGTACTTCAAGTTCCTACAAATCTTGCCTGTTTTCACCTTCATTGTTTCGTGGCATCTTTAAAACAGCTCCCTAGTGTGTGTAAGTTATCACCAGCTAGCACACTAGCAAGTGTTGAACACAATGTTGAAATCGCCTCCTAATTTCTTTCAAAGAACAGGAAGTGACAGTATTAATTGAGAATTAATTTTAAAAGATTACAGTAATTCATTAGCTAAATGGACAACAGAATGTTGGTGAATGTCTATTATATATATATATATATATATACATACATATATATATATATATGTATTTGTGTGTGTGTGTGTGTGTGTATGTGTGTATTTTTCGTACAAGTATAACCTCCATGTATCCAGTGTATGCCCTACTCCATGGATTACATAGCTTAGCAGAGTACTCTTCTTTTTATGTAAAAACAGAAGGAACCTTCTTCACAAACTCCATTGAGTCAAAGCAGTTAAAAATAGCATGCCCAGTTTTCCAAGCCTGTGACCCAATCCATTTACGAGAAGAAAACAGCCAAGCAGTCAGTGAGATTCCCAATAGGAGGGTAGACGGAAGGCACAACCTACTGGTAAAGTAGCCAATTACTGTTTGATGTGCATGCCCCGTGTCCGTCACCCACACACTGCTGAGCCTCTGCAAATTGAGAGACACTGCAGCTTTATTAGAATATCCTTTTCACAAGTATCTAAGTCCCTGAGAAGATCACTCTTATACCATACATCTTCCTATTGGTTGGGGACAAAATGGTTCAACTTAACATTTGAAAACCAGTGTCCCTCCTCTTGGGTTGGGGGTGAGTCATTAAAGATGCGTTCATCCCCTGGAATTGTTTATCCATAGAGGCTATGATCCACATACCCACACAGAAGTGGTTTGGGGTTTCTGAGTGTGTGTATTCATACATGTTAAACAGCTTGAGAAAATCTGTTTTTCTATACTTTAAGATGATTGGTATCAAGATTAAGTCCTTTGATATATGGGTAAAGACTTGTTTTATACAGATTAGACACAAAGCAATGATTTCATCTCACAATCTCAGAAGACATGGACACATTGGGAAGTCTGTTTTAAATTTCTTTCAGAAAACTACATAGAGCTAAGAAACTGCCCCACTTTGTTATAAGGTAAAGAAGTCAACCTAGGTATAGTCTGATGTGCAAAAGTACCCTGCAACTTTTTAGCACTGTTTGTTTAGATTTAGACCTCAGTTTCTTAGGGACTAAGAAATGTGAGCTGAGCTATACAGAAAGGAATGATCATAGATCAGACTGCAAATCACTTTTCCCCCCAAAATCCTCAGACAGCTATCCAGCATGTGTTTATATGTCATGCTCTAAACATGGGAATCCAGAAGTGAGTGGAATATGTCAGCCTTCGTGGATTCACTCTCTGTCTCTGTATCTGTCATTATGGTCTCTAACAGTGACCAGAGGAATACCACAGGCCTCAAACGACTTCAGTTCACTAAACAATTGAGAAAAAACCTTTATAATAATTTGATATAAAACTTTGTCTTATAAAAAGATAAAGTTAACCACACTGACAGTAATATGAGATGCCAAGGAGGGAAGGGCCATGGATCTGTTAAGTGGCAATCATCCCCAAATGTGTTGATGTCAGCCTGGCCTAAAGGGAGTTTCCAGAGCAACACAGAACCATGAGTTGCTAGACCCATCTTTGATTTTATCAACTACCTCTGTGACTATAGGACTTGTTTGGTTTTTTTGTTTTGTTTTGTTTTGTTTTGTCTTTTTGTTGTTGTTGTTCTGTAAAAAGAGAAGTAAAAAGAGTTAAGAGTCAGGAAAATCATGCTACAAAGGAAAAGAGCAAAAGTTTTGTCTTAAGCTAATTCAGTTGCATCCAGTTCCCTGTGACTCACCATGCTTCCCCAAACCTTGAGAGCATTCTGTACAAAAGCAGATTTTTGACCTTCCCTAGTTATCTTAAAGCCAAAGTTTGAATTTTTTTTTTTTTTTTTTTTTTTTTGGTTTTTCAAGACAAGGTTTCTCTGTGTAGCTTTGCGCCTTTCCTGGAACTCACTTGGTAGTCCAGGCTGGCCTCGAACTCACAGAGATCCGCCTGGCTCTGCCTCCCGAGTGCTGGGATTAAAGGCGTGCGCCACCACCGCCCGGCCAAAGTTTGAATTTTATACATTATAGAATAAGTGTTTATATGACACATATGATCTGCACACACTGACAGAAGAGATAATAGATGTCTGAGTACATGTTATTTACCCCTAGGGTTTCCACTCCTTGGCATGTTTTAATATGTAGAAAATATGTAATTTAATATCTGGTCTACTGATGAAAAGTCACATAGGTAATGGAGTATTGAGAAGAATATACCAAGTCGTAGCTGGGTTAAAAGAAGCAACTCTGATGTCTTAGAAGAAGTAAACGTTATTTTAACTAACTACAAGTCTACTCGATGTCTCAGATGAACCCTAAGATCCTCATAGATTCTCACAGGAAGGTTGTTGCTTTTGTCCCCTCCCACCCCCCATCTCATCAAGTACCTCATCGACCCTTGCATATTGCATATCTCTGAACAAAGAGATGTCATTGCAATAATCTGTGACAGCCGGTCCTGCTCCCTCTGCCCTTGGCAATTTTTAGTTAAAGAAGAAATAACCTGAATCATTTTTTCCTCCTTGAATCACTTAATATTTTATGTTTGCCACAGAGGAAGTAGAGATGTGGGATGGTTATCAGATCCGACTAAATGGGATAAGAGTGGGTAGAGGTGGATGGAGGCCTGTCCCTTTTCTCTTGGCAAGACAGAATAAATTGTGAGCTCACCTGGCCTAGATCCAGGAACGTACAGGTTCTACAGTAAATAAGGACAGTGCTCAGGTTCTCAAGGTAGTGCCTGGGAACTAAAACTGCCTCCCTCTTACCTCTAACACCGGTACCTTTGTTTCCTCAGGATGTCTCTCTCTCTCTTCTCTCTACTTCCTGCTTACAATAATGAGTTGTTTGAAAAGAAGCAAGAGAAAAAAAAATTTTCCCCCTTAAGACTTAATGAAAGCTATCTCAAGGTTTAATGGATTCTGTGTGTCAATAGCTGGTAGAGGGTCTAAGACCAAAAAGCTTGTATTGGAAAAGAGCTATCAAATTCTTTTTAATTTATAGGACTGGTAATTTTTATCACATCATCACTATGTAGGACTTAATAAAATCTAACATTAACATTTCATGGTTTACCACATTTCTGGTGCTATGTTTCATTCTTATAATCAAAATCTTCTAGTGGGTTCTAAGGATGCCTCTATCATTGATCATATAGACAGCTTTATGACACAGTACTAAATAAGTAATTGAAATGGGTATCACCACAAAGAATTTCCCCATTTCAGTACTATTTATAGAGACATTTATAAAAATACATGCGCCATTTTGTATTGACAACAGAGCACCCTAAATCATTCCAGCTCCATAATGATTTCCGCACTGAGTATATTCTTTTTAAATTCACTCTCTGTGAAATAAGTTTTATCTTCATGATGACTTGGAGTCTTTTTTTCTCATATACTATGCTGTGTATCTAGAGAGAGGTTAAGTACGACTCTGTCCACTCCTAGAAGCCCTTCATTTAGGACTTTACATGTACAAATAGAGATTAGACATACATGTGAACCTAGCCTACATTTAAAAATGGATTGTTTTAATAATACCAGTTTGACTATCGGTGAAAGACAACAAGCACCATGTTTTAGAGTTTCTGTTGGCGGGGTGATGGGAAGAATGCAATGAACTGCATTTTAGTAACACTAGGAAGTATAACATCTTTGTCTTGTAAAAATATAAAATTCACAACATTGAGACGTTTAAAGGGCAAAAGGGGAACATCCACTTCACATCTCTGCTTAGAAGTCAAAGTGACCATTATCTGGTTTAGCGGTGATACATTCCTAAGTGTGAATTAACAGAGGCGGCAGTGCTGGTATGGCCACCGGGTTCGTTGTTTTACCAATTATCTTTTAAATTATTTATTCTTTCCCAAATTAGCCTACAAGGTATTAGATATCATTATGGCATTCTTGAACAAAGCATATTTATTATATCCTTCTTCTATGTTTTACCTGGCATGATGGCACATGCCTTACATCCCAGTACTTGGGAGGCAGAAGTAGGTGGATCTCTCTGAGTTCAAGGCCAGCCTGGTCTACAGAGTGGGTTCCAGGGCAACCAGAGCTATGTAGAAAAAAAAAACCATTCCTCTACTTCTTGCTTCTCCTGATCCTTCCTTATGAGCCCCCTCCGCAGTCTGTTTTCTTCTTTCATCTTCATTGTGTCCTTTTGCCCAATTTCCTCTTGTAACATGAATCTTAACAGGTCTTATAATAATAATAATAATAATAATAATAATAATAATAGTAATAATAAAAACAAACGAGCCAGACATTGGGCTGAAAGCTGAAAGATCAGAGAAGCAGAACAGCCAGCCACTAGCTTACTTCTATGAAATCCTCAGCCTCTAGAAAGCAAGTTCCTGTTTCCTCACACCTTATATACCTTTCTGTGTCCTGTCACATTACTTCCTGGGATTAAAGGCGTATGTCATCACTGCCTGGTTCTGTTTCTCTCATGCAGTCCAGTGTGACCTTGAACTCATCCAGGCAGATCTCTGCCTCCTGAATGATAGGATTAAAGGTTTGTGCCACCACTGCCTGACCTCTGTCTAATTTAGTGGCTGGCTCTGTCCTTTGATCCCCAGGTAAACTTTACTGGGGTACACACACAATATATCACCACATCCTCTATCCTTTTTTCACCCATTTTGTATCCTCCCTTGGTCTCTTCTACTTTTTTAGGCTTTAGCCACATCTACAACCACACACACACACACACACACACCACACACGTATACACACGCACGCACACTCATGTACATGTCTCTTTAACTTGGGTAATAGTGCTTAATATTATGCTTTCCAAGTTAATTCATTTTATGAATTTCAGATTTTTATTTTTCTTTACAGCTTAATAAAAGTCAACTGTGCATATAACTACATTTGCAACTTGCCTTTATTTTTAATTAAAGACATATACTATATATACTAAAACCCCCCTAACCCTGCCACATAAACCTTCGCCTCATCATTGAAGATGTCTTGACCTCCATTCCAATCAATACCACTTGTAAGATGACATACTGTTTCACAGCTGATTCACTAGTGTTGGGTTGGGCCTTTTTATCTTTGGAAGACCGAATATTAAGTAAATGAATGTACCATAGAGAAATGTGTGGAACCTACCCCATCCATATGCCTCTGAGTGGTTCACAATGGAGTAATCACTGGCAAATTGCACTCAATTGAGAGCTCCTCAATTGCCTTGAAGGAACTGAGAGAAACTAGGTCAAAAGCTTAATAGAACTGCTTTTCCTGCCCTCCACTTAGCATCAGTGCTGTGCTTTTTCTTGCTCTTACAAAGCCATAGAAGGGTGGCTATTAAAATGTCCCTTATATTAGGGGAAGGTGGCAATGTTTAACTATCACCTAGAGCATATGCATCTAATGAGGAAAAAATAGCACTTTAAAATATGAATGATAAAGTTTCCAGGACTCATGTACAAACTCTAAAACTCCCCAATTAAGAGCAAGGCATATTCAATTAAACATAGGAACACTAGCACTGTTTAATTTAAAATCTACAGTTATAATGATCCCTGTTATGGCAGAGACCCTTGTTCTTTCATTTATAGCATACATTTTAGCCCTTTTCTTAGAAGTATTGCTTTGGCCCCTATAATTTTAGCACCCACATTACCTGTCTTTGTGGGATTTTCATGCTGGTAGAATACACAGAAATAAGAAAGAAAACAAATACATAATTAAAAATAAACATCGATTCAGAGAAAATGTTATAAAAATGAAAGGCCTCAATAAAACATTGGGTCGGATAGAAGACCCAACTTACCAATTGAGTTGGTTCTCAACCCCCATAATGCTGTGACCCTTTAATACATTTCCTCATTTGTGGTGACCCCCAACCATTAAATTATTTCATTGCTACTTCATAACAATAATTTTACTACTGTTATGAATCATAATGTAAATATCTGATATGCAAATCCTGTGGGGGGGGGGGTCCCAACCCACAGGTTGAGAACCACTGACTTAAAGGAAAGATAAGCAGCTAATAAAAGAACATGGACCAGAAGGTGAGCCAGAGTTAAAACTGAGAAGTGCATGAGTTCCAGTCTAACTTGTCACAGGGTCTCACACTCAGTTGAGACTAACCTCTCAATGCTTGTTCTCTACCCCACCTTAAAGTTCCAGGATGATGAGCTAGATACTCTTCTCACAGAGTCATCTAAGATAATGAGCAATGTGATAGAGCATTGTTCTATCCCTCATGGGTACCGTTCCAGGTCGTAAGTCCACTGGTTCAGCAACCCTTTACCCCCAATGACTGAACAAAAGACAAATCAGAAACTTCAGTGGTATGTTAAGAAGCAAGTCTTTGTTTTCTGACGTCAATTTACAGAAGGCTTACAAGGGTTTATTGATTGAAAATATCAGAATCACTCCTCAGGGCGTACTTCTCTGTATTACCTCTTCCATCCTCGTTGTGCAGAAACAAGCCTTTCTGTTATAGATTTGTCTCCATGATGGACACTCATGTAGATCGTGGCAAGAGACCAAGAAGTTCTCTAAAAGTGTAACCTTAAGATGTTTGCAGCATCCCTCAAAACTAGCTTGGTTGCTAGAGACAAAGCACAGTGCTCCATATGAGAATCCCTGATCATTTGAGAAGAATGGATCAGCCTGACCTGTCAGAAAGAGGCATTGAAAGATTCCTGTAGTGTATTTAGCATCAGAAGTTTTTTTAAAAAAAAGTTCTGAAAACATGTATTTTCTTTTGTTGGTGCCTTAATGCCAGGATCTGTGTTACCAAAAGGGAAAACCTACATGCTGATCTCATTGCTTAGTTTTGCCTCCATCCTTTTTTAATTTTTTGCTACTGAGCTACAGGTCAAATTCTTTGTGTGGTCTCTTAAAATCACCACAGACAGACATACATATGAAATAAAGTATCTTGACAGATATTTTATATGTATAAAATATTTATTTTATACTATGTGGTTAAATTTGTATTTATAGAATGTAAAATATCAACTAAAAAAGAAAAAATATTAGTTATTAGTTTTAAGAGTTCTTGAAAACCTTTTAGCCAAGCCCATAAAATTACATATGACAACAAAAATGTTTTGTTTCCTGATCTACAATTAAAAAAAAAAACTTTGGTTGTTTTGTTTAGTTTTTCTTTCCATTTGTCTTAGTTGTAATTCCCTTTGGAGCATGCAACAGATTCCTGGGCACAACTCATCATTATAAATCCAGCCGTGGTTCTACCATACAATGTGTGAGGTTTTTTTTTTTTTCTCTTGACATTTCATTTGCATAGTTTCCCTGTCTGTAGAACAGGATGAAATAATTGCTAAAAGAACACAGTTTAAAATATAATAATGCCAGAAAACTTTGTGAGAATTGAAGCTACAGAAAGGTCAAACGAGGGATTTGGGTTTGCCTAAAGCCACTAGACTAAGAGAGAAACAAAAAAAAGATAATTTTTAGAGCATCCTTCCATATCCCAGTGATTCTTTTTACTGTGGTCTGGATACTGTGCAGGACAGAAGGATGAAGCAGCTACCGTCTTCATGACCTATGGAGTTGCCCATCCGTCTGGCCATCTAGCAGCTGAACTTGAGACCACGTCATCAATCAGCAACCTTCCAACCTTCCTCCCTCCCTCCCTCCCACCCATCCTCCCTCCCTTCCTCTCTCTCTCCCTCCTTCCCTCCCATTTCCACCAAGCCCCTGGGTTGTCCCTAATTGTCAAGAAAAGAGCTCTTGTTTCTGGACAGTACTTCTCCACGCTTCCATCTCCAAATGATACCCAGACACCTTCCTCGTCCGTCCTACCTCCTCAAACCCTGTCTGCCAATCTGATTTTTGAAATAATCTTCGGCTAATTCGTTCATTTCTGTGGGAAGCCCTAGGAACAATTTCCCGGAGAGCTACTTATTTGATTTTTAGGTGGAAATTCTTGAGCAAGCTATCATGAATCCAACCTGAAGGCAGGTTCATTACCAAAACAAAGTGTCTTGCCTGAAGCATCCCATATGGTTTGCTGCTTCTGTAGGGGGTGTGGGATAGTGCAGCTGGGGGCAGCGGAAGGAGAAAATAGAAACCCTTTGTAAGCCAGGAGACCAAGCACTGTTTTTTACACTAAAATATACCTCTTATTTTTCCTTTTCCACATTGCCCTAGGCTACTACCATTAAAGCTTCACAGCCTTGTAAATGACCTTCTCGTTCCCAGCCTCCCTGCAGAAACCCAGATTAGACGTGGGGCTTCATGATGTAGAGGGATGTCAGGGCTGAGCCCCAGAGCTTAGGGAAAACTGTCTCGTGTCACCACGGTTCTCTGCCCTCTGGAGCTACAGGAAATGAAGACACTCAGTGCAGTCAGAGACCTAAAGTCAGCAGATTTGCCTAAAGCCACTAGTGCTAGAAAATGAGCGAGATGCCTTTTGAACCCGTATTCTAGCAGTCTCCTGATAATTGGCTTTTTACCATTGTACTATTCTGTATTTATGGAGAAAAAAAAAAAAAGGAAGTGTCTGGCTTAGAGTCTGGCAGCGAGTTCAAGCTAGAGCAGGTGGGAGGAGAGATGACAGCGTGCCTTTTCCCCACTGACATGATGGGACTTTAATATCGTTGCCTGAAGAGCAGCCTTCCCAGTTTCCCATCTTTCTTCCTCCCTTATACCTCGATTTATATTGTATAACCCCATCCTCGGGGAGTAGTACATTGGAGCTAAGAATTCCCTTTCTCCCTATGTATAAAGACGTCTGTGCATTTCCCAGTCAGCAATAGGATTGCCTTCTGCAGGAAGCCTTTGGACAGGTGTTTAGCTGTCCTCCAAGATGTTGTAGCTGGTAGAACAATAAAGTACATCGTGATTTTGTCTTCATTACTGCATGATTTGGGGCCGGTTTGGACAATGTGTGCTCCCATCCAGTGCCCACCTCTCATTATGTCTCTGAAAACATGCACACATTGTTGCCAGCTGACTTTTTTTTTTTTTAACACAGCCAATCTGTCATACGAACTAGCCACTGAATTCTCCACCAAAACTTGACTTGCACCTCTCTGGAACCATTGTATTTGTGTCTGTCTTTTCTAGTCAGCTAGATTTCACACTGCATAGTACACTTGTGTGTCAAGTTAGTATAGCTCAGTAAATATTTTCTGAGCAGCTGCTAACCTAACCAGTCTCCAATCATTTTTACTAGTTTCTGCAAAGCAAACAATATGTAGAACTTAAGATAACATTATTTAAAGAACTCCAATTATTTAAAATCTCTTTTTATGAAGTAGATGTTTGGGTGGCTTATTTATTGCCTTGGATGACAACAGATATCTATTGCTTACATACCCTAAGAGTCACTTCAGAAAGGCCAACACCATGGCCCCAATTATACTCAAATGACCTTTGGAGTCATGTCCCCTTTCACCTTCAAATTCAAAGAACAACACTTGTGCACCTCTTGCTGAGTCATAACTGTGGTCGGGCCAATGACACCCATGTAACTTACAAGCAACTGGATCCACAGAACACTGGTCTCATCAGTTGAGAATGGTTCTGAATGGTCTGTGTGTGAATACCATTGGCCAGCTATGCCTAGTACCATACAGAAATCACCATTGCACCAGGAACATCCTGGAATCTGCCTGGTTCACTAGCCCAGAGGCCTTTAACTTTACTTCCCATCTTACAGCTGAGTCATCAAAGTACACCCAAACTTCCCTCCTAACCACTGAAGACCAGTCAGGTCGTTGGGAACCGAATAGTCTTCTCCAATCAAGAATCAGATTTTTTTTTTCAATAGCTCCTGTAACAGGCTTTCTACCAGCAAGGCTCTGAGGCAGCTAAGGTGTCTTTGTCTTGTGCTCTGGTCTAAAATTCTTGGTTAGATTTGAGTGTGAAAACTTGAGTGAGAAACAGAGCATGTCTTCCCGTGAGCCTGAGCTCTCCCTGAAATGAAGCCACTTCAAAGATAATTTTAGGGTATAATCAAAAATGGGTGAAAAATAATCATTTCTGGAACCTGCAGAAGGTAGCTAGGGGATTCCATTTACTCCTTGAACAGATATCTGCTGTCTAGTGCTGTCTGTGGGGTGCTGCACTAGTCTAGGCACTGAGTACTAAGCAATAAATAGCCCAGAGACTCAGCCCAGAATTCTGCTCTCTGGCTTTAAGGGGGGAACCCCTGCTTCAAAAATTTTCCTTTTATGGATTTTCTTCAATATTATTCATGTTTCAAACATAATTTTGGCATTTTTCTCTAAACATCGCATAAAGAATTTCTGTTAAATATTCTGTCAATAAACACTGAAATTAAAAATAAACTCCAGTCCATTTGTAATACTGTCTTTCAGTACAAAGCAGTATTCCTTCTTCTCTTCTTTATTAATTAGTGAAACAATATTATTATTACTATTAGTATTATTATAAGCATCATCATCACTTTAGCAGAGATTGAGAGCCAAGCCAGGGGTTTGTGCATGATAGGAAACTACTCTTCCAAGGAGCTCCAACCCCAGCTCTGTTCTTTTCTTTGTTTTGACTTCCAGAGACCAGTGTAATAGATTTTCATTTCTATTTCACTGAACAAGTGAACAAGTAATTCTGTTGTGAAAACCCACATTATCCAAGTCCAATGAAAAGAAATGGCCAAAACCATAAGCACCGCAAGTGTCTTTACTTTATAGGAGAAAATTCTTTATTTTGTTTAGCCAAGAGAGTAATTCTTTAACTTGGCACAGAAGGATCAGATGAAAACCTGAATTATCCCTTGGGTAAACACTGCTATCTTTCCTGGTCTGGCTCCAGACACCATTCTACTGGTGTCATTACCTGGGACTAGGTGAATCACATCAGCATGTGACAACTAATATAAATAAAAGTTAACACTTAGATCAATTGTTATTATATTTTATATTGAGAGGGAGAATGTCAAGAAACAGGGCATGTGTTTTAAAATCAAGCAAACAAAATTCCATCTAGAAGCTGGCTTTCCCAACCTAGCCTCTTGATCTATGATGCTAGTTTCTTTTAGGCTACACTACTAAACACTTTTATACTTTCGATAAGTTAGAGTTTCCAGTATCTAGTGTATGTGTGTGTGCATATATATGTGTGTGTATGTATATATGTATGATGTATTAGATACTAGAATATATATATTACATAGTAGAAACTCTAGTTTAGCAAAAGCTGTATGAAAGTTTTTAGCAGTACCGCATGTGTATATACATATGTGCATGTGTGTGTATATGATGTGTGTGTGTGTATGTGTATGTGTGTGCCTTAAAAACATTCAGACTTTGAAGTTCAACCCAAGTGTCAGATCAAATCAAGTCTCAAGAACCAGAAGCAAGTTGCATTTTCATTTTCTCATCTATAAAATGGAACTGTATAACTCAACCCACAGGCTTGTTCCCAGAGCCCTGGTAAATGTCTCTCCAAGAAGACATGATTGCCATCTGTTTTTGGAGTCTACTTGACAATTTCTCAAACTCGAATTTCTGAGAAGTTGTATTCTGTGGCCTGTATGACGCCTTATAACCATCTTGCTAATGTTGTTATAAACCCAGAACATCAGAATACATGAGAGTATCTGGGAGAGAAGAGATCCCAGACTTATGTGGGGTCTTAGGGTTTCCATTGCTGTGATGAAACACCATGCCCAAAGAAACTTGGGGAGAAAAGGGTTTATTTCAGCTTATACTCCCACATTTCTGTTCATCACTGAAGGAGGTCAGGACAGGAACTCAAACAGGCCAGGAACCTGGAGATGAGAGCTGATGCAGAAACCATGGAGAGGTACTGCTTACAGGCTTGCTTTCATGGATTTGCTCAGCCTGCTTTCTTGTAGAACCCAGTGCCACCATCCCAGAGATGGGCTGGACCCTGCCATATTAATCACTGATTTTAAAAATGCCTTACAGAGGGATCTTGCAGCATCAGTCCAATTTAGGTTCCCACCTTTCAGATGACTTTAGCTTGTGTCAAGTTGATGTGAAACTAGCCATGACACCCAGATAATCATTCATAAGAACAGGAAGATTGTTCATTCCTAGGGTATAATACCCGCCCCTTTTACTCCTGAAGAGGTCGAGTTAATACTCACCATACCTCAGCTGCCTAATTCAGCACTTTCCCTTAGTGAGCAGCTGTTTGCAAGACAGACATGTGCAAGCCTAACTCCATGGGAAAGGAGATGGAGGCAGCAAACGACACCAGACCATTTCAGACAAGACCAGGAGATAATAAATGGCAAATGCTATGAGAGTATGTGTACAATGTGTCTATATGCATGCATTATGTGATGTGTAGAGTTTGAAGAAATGGAAACTGTAAAACCTTACATGGGTCAGCAGTGCACTGCACCAACTGACCACTTAAAAATAATAAGCTCTCTTTGTAGAATTATTCTATACAATGCACCTACGACTGCTGCCTTCCTACGCAGCCACTAGAACCGTACTCATAATTTCAAGCCTCGTTTCCGTGAACTCAGCCTAAATCCCTGCTGATTAGCTGTCTAGTTTTGCTTTTCCAAATAGGAAAAAAAAAGTGGTGGTAGATCCGTGTGCCAAACTACTCCTCATTCCAATTACTCTGCCTGGTCATGGGCTCTGTTCCCAAGGCTTTTCTCCTTGAGAGGCTACTCCACGTTCAGGGTCCATCTAGAGCAGTGGTTCTCAACCTGTGCGTCTTGCATCAGGTATTTACATTATGGGTCATAATGGTAGCGAAGTTACAGTGGTGAAGGAGCAACAAGAATAACTTTATGGTTAGGGGGATCACACAACATGAGGAACTGTATTAAAGGGTTGCAGCATTAGGAAGTTGAGAACCACTGGCACAGAGGAATGCCTTTAAAGGTATGATCCACCTTTGTTTGGGTTCTCCTAGAGGGGACGCTTTTGGCTTATGACAAAACAGCTGAGGGATGTCCAGGAAGAGAGCACAGGAGCCCGTCATTTGGCCCTTTCGAAAGCCAGTCAGTCACAAGAGCGACACCCACTTTTCCTGTGGTCTGCCTTTGTCCTCTTCCTTTTGCTGTCTTAGAAAGCGCTGTCACAAACAGACGAGTTGGGAACCTGCAAATCTTCCTCAGTGTTCCCGGCAGCCGACGACTTCCATGGAGGTGTCTTTGACAGCGGCCAGGCTCTCAATAAACATCTCCTCCGTGGTTCCCACTGAACTGTTTGGCTCTAAAATTTCTCCTATTACTCTTGCAGAAGTCATTGCCTGGCACAGATCCAGATGTATTTACCATTTGGCAAAACCAGTTTTCACATAAATAAATAGATGATAGATAGATAGATGGATAGATAGATAGATGGATAGATAGATAGATAGATAGATAGATAGATAGATAGATAGATAGATAGATAGATAGATAGATGATAGATAGATAGATAGATAGACAGATTAGGCAGGCAGGCAGACAGACAGAGATAGAGAGATAGATAGAGAGTTAGAGAGATAGAGAGATAGATAAACAATGTCGGGCTTTTAGCATGACACTACAGCTGGTTGAGAAGTTGCAGAATCATCATCCAAACATGAACTTTCCTATTTCTTCTCTTCTACATCCTTTCTCTCCTGTTAGGACTAAAAGGAAAATCTTTAGTTTTGTGTCCTTTTTGTTTCAGTTGAGGGGACTAGTTGTTTTATTATCACACTGCAACCTAATCAACCCAAAATTGTCTTGGATTCGGGCACAATCATCAACAAAAGGGGAATCTGTGGTTTCATAATACTTTTTTAAAAGGGCACTAACTGGAAATTAGTGAAACCAAATTCTTACAGGAAGTGCCTTCACTGAATTGGTAGAATTTGTGCTAAATCATAGGCTGTCACTTTAGATATAGATAGGGTAAGGTTCAGCCCAGGTTCTCTAAGACTTACTGGGACCAGGGATGCAAGAGGGTGATTGGACAGCATATCTGCCTCATACTGAGTCAGAGGTCAAGGTCCTCTTGCAGCCAGTGTTTGAATACTTTTAATTACTACCTCTGTTGCCAGGCAAGACAGCCCACGGGTGATCCTTTCTTATGTTCCTGGCTATTGGATCCTACCGTCCCCCCGCCCCCGAAAGTTTTTTTTTTTTTCTTTTGGCACTAAACAAACTTGAGCCGAGAACAGTGTGCAAAAGAAAGAAGCATCAGCCTGATGAAGCGCAGTCATCAGTGGGACAAAGGTCTCCAGAGAGTGAAGTCTTTTAGGTGCAATTTCTATGCTTAATCATGGGTAGTAATAACGGTAATGGTCTGTATAAACCTGGGTCCATGAACAAATGTACTTGTGCAAACTTTGAAACCCAGCATCCTTGCGTCTCTAAGTATTATGCAGGCTCCCAGTAAGAGGCTCAACATCTCGAGTAGCAGGGAGATAGAGGCAGTGAGTCCCTTGAGCATGAAAAGAGATTTGATCCAACACACTCGTTCTTTTTATTAAGGGTTGAATCGAGGCTGAAAAACCTGATTACTGGAGCTTATCCCGGATAAGACATCACTCCCTGCTACTACTCCAGTCTTAAGGATTTCCAGAACATTTGGCTCTCAGAGTTAGGTAAATTTCCCAGCATGCCGCTGAATTGGATAAGGAATATGAATGTACTAGAAAGGTTGGCAGGTCAGAAAAAGTGACATTTTATTGCCTTTCATTGTTTTGCTACTATAATAGAGAGAAAGCCAACACTGATGGAGCCATTTCCGTCACAAAAGAGTCTTCTGGTGGCACTTAATTGAAAGGACAGGAACCAGGAGCTAATCCTGTTATAACA
The DNA here is from genome assembly GCF_007827085.1 of Peromyscus californicus insignis. NCBI lineage: Eukaryota > Metazoa > Chordata > Mammalia > Rodentia > Cricetidae > Peromyscus > Peromyscus californicus. The sequence continues at coordinate 31,359,836 of NW_026294492.1, read as the reverse complement.
CTTACGTGGATGGATAAACAGACTGCTCTGAGTTGCCAATTGCGAATAGTGGATTAGGACAAATCCAGAAGTTCTTTATTCCACCTCAAATTCAAATGAAGACAAAGCTCTCGAAGCACCAGGATAGGCAGTCACATCCTTAGGATCAAGGAGCATTTACCTGTGACAGCATCATCTGCTGCTTCCAGCTGACAGACATTCCCTGAATAATGGGTGTTGTGAGAACCCCGATCTCCACTTCACTTCTTTAAAAAGAAATCAGTTTTAAATAACGGGTCTTTGTTTTCCAGAATTTGTCAAAGCTTTCTTTTGGAAGTTGTCTGAAGGGAGCTGAGTCCCTAACCTTGTTCCAAAGTGAGCTTTCTCTGGAGGGAAGGTAGTCCCCTCTTTAAAGTGATATTTTTCATTTAAATTCTTGAGGGTTTGAGAATTTCAGACATGAGTATACATGGTAGTTATGTAATTTCTACTCCGTCCTCCCTTCCTCCAATTTCTCCTGTATTTGCCTCCCAACACAACATTCTCTTGAATTCAGTGTGTGTGTGTGTGTGTGTGTGTGTGTGTGTGTGTGTGTGTGTGTGTGTATCACACACAACCTATGGAATCTATTTAGTGACGCCCATGTGCACATGTGTTTGGGGTGACCACTTAGGATAGAAAATCGAAAGAACCTGTCCCTGAAGAGAACTGATTCTCCTTTCTTGGGCAGCCATTGTCTTCCCGTGGCTTTACATCCAGGGACCTAGTTCACAGAGTGACGTTTTAACAAATGCTGGCTGGGACTCCAAAGTTGCCAGACAGGGTTCACAGGGCTTGGCTGATGTGACTAGCCGCTTTGTAGTTATTCTTGGCAAGGGGGCCTGCCTGCGTAGAGTTGGCTTATGAGACATTCTCCTGTGTGTGGCCCTCTTTAGTTAGACACCAAGCCTGCTGACCAACACTGAGGCTGATGCTTTTTTATTTATTTATTTATTTATTTTTTTACTTCTCGCTGCCCTTTCCAGATGTTGAGCAAAAGGCAAAAACAATTCCCATTCCTCATTACAGCCCTGCCACCCGAGAAGCACATTTCTCAGTCTCCCTTTTTTCCACAGGACCACAAAAATGTCTTGCAGAAGACATGGTTTGAAAAGACGAAAAGGCTTTTCTCTTCCCACCCCTGGGGATAGGACTGCATTGGTAAAGCCCAGAGGGCTCTGCTTGTTAATGAGTGGGCTGATGAATGCTGAAGTGCAAGGATGGATCAGCTGGATTCTAGGGGCTGGTCCCTAAGGGAGGTGAGAATTCAGATCAATAAAGATACTTAAACTGCGCATGCTCAGAGAAATCGCTATGTGGCAATTGATTAATTATGCCTGAGAAAATGAGCTCTGTGTGTGTGTGTGTGTGTGTGTGTGTGTGTGTGTGTATTTGGCTTTTTTTCCAGACAGGGTTTCTCTGTGTAACAGCCCTAGCTGTCCTGGAACTCACTCTGTAGACCAGGCTGGCCTCGAACTCACAGAGATCCACCTGCCTCTGCCTCCTGAGTGCTGGGATTAAAAGCGTGTGCCACCACTCTCCAGCAAGCAATGATATTTTTAATGCATCTCTGATTTTATATTAATTGTTCTTCCTGTCCAGAGCACCTTTGCTTGGCGATTCTTTCAGAGTCCTCATATATATCATTCAAGTTATCACAGGAACCTTACCTAAATTGTTGGTCTGGAATCACTGTCTGTCATCAATTTACACCTGTATTTATCTCTGTCACAGGAGAATCACATAGACTCCTGAATGCAGGGGTAGATCACTTGGCTCAGCATCCCAGTGTCTATATATGAACCTCTGTGCGTTCCAATGAAAGAAAGAACCAATTGAGTTCATTAAGAACTGTGGTGTCCCAGGTAGTGTGCTTAGCAGCATTTCATAATTAAAGGCAAGTGTGATATTTGTACATTTTGACCACTAGCTCCTTCTTTACATCAAGATAGAGCATTTATCTACAAGTGTAACACATATTTCCATCTACTAACATGAAAATTTTCCTATGAGGTTTTACAGAAGTGGATTTTTGTGATTTTTTTCCCCATGTCACAGATGTTTTATCTTGTGATTATGAGTGGTGAAATTATATCTCAGGACATTTAAGGAAGGGCAATAATCTCCCATTTTCTAATATCTATTTCCTCAAGTTTTATTATAATTGGTCAGATTCTTTCAGAATGGTAGACATTCATATATTTTAGTCACTTACATCATCAATGTCCATGTCTGATATGTTAGTCACTTATATCAATGCCTATGTCTGCTTTTGTAGTCAGAGGTAATCTATAAGCTATGACCACTATCAAAAAGGTAAAACTTTTACATTTTTACTGTTCTCATGTAACTATTCAATGTGACAACCATCCTTCTCCACAGCTTATAATTCAGAAATGCCTTCTTTAAAACAATAGGCCTCAGGGCATTATCATATTGTCACATGGTGTCCTAAATGTAGTTGCCATTTTATATTAATCCTAATTTTAAAAATCATAATCCTACCATTTACAAATATGTTTTTGCCCTTACGAGAGTTCTATGATGCTATTGTTTTAACTGTTTTGTGGGTAAGACAACAGAGGAAGGACATGACAATGTGGGAGAATTAAGTGATACAACTGAAAACTAAATTTTAAAAAATGCTCAAAGTGGCGGGGCGGCGGCGGCGCACGCCTTTAATCCCAGCACTCAGGAGGCAGAGCCAGGCGGATCTCTGTGAGTTCGAGGTCAGCCTGGGCTACAGAGTGAGATCCAGGACAGGCACCAAAACTACACGGAGAAACCTTGTCTGGGGGCGGGGAGAGAAATAAAAATGCTCACAATGGAAGATCAAAAAACTGTAAACACTTAGGGTAGTCTCCACTTTCGCTCCACCTCAGAGATACATTAGCAAAAGAATAACATACTAGCAGAATGTCTTTTCATCATAGTCACCTACCTGACTGTGTGTGCCAACTCACTTCCCGAGGCTGAGGTAATGACTTCTTTCCCTAAGAGGATAGCAAGGCCTTTCCAGGGCACACCTGCTAAGAGCTTTGCCAAGCCCCATCAATCACAGAATCAAATAAAGCACTTCCAAAATGATGTTCATGCACAATAAAAGTTGGCTGCTTCTCGCTAAAGGCTTTTTTCTCTGATTCTCCAATAACAACATTTGGGAACTGCCCCCACGGAGTTGCAGAGTTCATATTGCCCATTGATGCTAAATGAACCACTTTGTATACTAAAGAATTTCTTTTCTTTTATCCTGGCTTGTGTAAATTTTTCTCAGTTTCTGGCATCTACTTTTTCTACGTGAGGGCCCTTTTCTATTTCACCAACATTTGAATACGTTACTTGTTTTATAAAACCTGAACTATAAGTAGTAAGTCATTACTAAAGTGCCCTGTGGCCCCCTGGAATGCTGCATGACCACAATATCCATAAAATGGCTAGCTGAAGGATAAGCTGTCTAAATGAGAATGGTATTAATAACAGTCCCATGAGGATCAGCTCTCGGACTCTCTGTGACTTTGGGCACAAAAAAAGCAACAGCTGTAAACCACCCATAAGCAGCTGTGGACCACACATTTCAAACTGTCGACATCAATGGGAAAACAGTTTTGATTCTGAAAATTACAGACTTGAACCAGGGCTTTTGGCCTTGTAAAATAATCAAGCTGTCACATCTTTAAAAGTCTGAGATCAAATTTTCAGATTCCATGAATCTGGAGTAAACATCAAGACCCAAAGCAACCGGTATTTAAGCAACTGTGCTCTGAGGACAAAACATTTGGAGTAAGTCATTAAAATTTTCTAAAGCAGCGAAAGTTGAATATTAATTAAATTTTTATAAGTTTTTTTTAAAGCGTTTATATGTCAAGTGTGAGGAGGGATCTGGCACTGAGAAATAGGAATAAGACATGGAGAAGGAAAAGAGAGGAATGGGCATGGTGCCACATGTCCAGATGCCTCATCAGTGTGTGCCCCCCCCACACACACAGGAGAGAAGGCAGAGACTGGAACACATTGCCTATGCCTCCAGCCCTCTGACACTTCCGCATATCACTTTTCCCACGTTTGCGTCGGGTTCTTTGTTTTCAAGTGTGGGAGTGAATGCTACACAGACTCTTGTCCCTGTCATCCCTCACTAATGCTCTCCTTCCCAACAACACAACGAAAATGGGAAAGCTATTGCAAGCAGGACTGTAGAGCAACCGACGCTCATTGCTGAGGCTAGAGCCAGTGATTCGATAAACATGTTTATTTTTACGATAAACTGTGACACACAACACCCCAACCCTGTGGGTTGCCTGGACTGATCCAGGCTCTGTCATGGAAACCAAGATGTGTCACTTGGCCTTTCTGTCCCTCGGTTTCCTTTTCTGCAAAACTGGAATGCTAACATATTTAACTCATGAAGTTGGTATTCGAGTTAAATACATGAATTAAAATTAAACATGCCTGTCCTTATATGTGGCCACTGTCTCCATCATTGTACTTAGTCGTTGTTTTTGTAGTCATGTGATAAGTCTTCTGGATTTTGCTACATCCATTTTTTTGTAGTGTTTTATATGTCACCTGCTGTGTTAAATGCTTTACATTATTTTATTCAAATTCTATGACAATCTGACATGGTATCTACTATTAACATCTCTATTTTATTTTTTCTTTTTATTGAAAATACGTCCTTTTCCCACATAATATATCCTGATTGTGGTTTCCCCTCCCTCTACTCCTGCCGGTTCCTCCCCACCTCCTCTCCTATCTGAACCCACTCTCTTCTTTCTATCTCTCATTAGAAAAGCACAGGCTTCTAAGAGATCATCATGAAGTATAAAACAAAACAAATTATAGTAAGATAAATCAAGGACTATCACATCAAAGTTAGACAAGACAGACCAACAGAAGGAAAAGAGCCCAAGAGAAGGCCCAAGAATCAGAGACCCACTCGTTCACACACTCAGGAGTCCCATAAAAACACTAACCTGGAAGCCATACTATAAATGCAAAGGACCTGGTGCAGACCTGTGCATGCTCCTTTAGTCTCTGTGAGTTCATCTGAGCTTTGCGGACACTATTTTAAATGTGAGAAAGTTGGGTCAGCAAGAAGGCTCAGCAGGTAAAGGCACTGGTCACCAAGCCTGACTACCTGAGTTTGATCCCTGGGACCCACACAGTCAAAGGCGAGAAATGACTCCTATGAACTTTCCTCTCACCTACATGCCTGTACCATGGCATACTCATACTCATATGCACACACACACACACACACACACACACACACACACACACGCACACACATGCACACATATGCACACACACACAATAAATAAACATAATATGAGAAGACTAGGGAATAGAGGGTGTAAGTAACCTACCACAGTGACAGAGCTAGCATGTGGCAGACCTACTCTGTTGTCTTGTTTATGAGCACAAACCCTGCATTTTTGTGTGACCTGTGTCTTCTTCTGTCCTTGCACCTGTTTCTATTACGTCTACACATGACATTGCTTTTGAGGTGCATGACTTTAGTCTGTGGTGCAGAATTCTCATTGTCTCCTACTTAAGCTTTCTAACTGAGGCTGCTTGATCACAACAGACTTTCTAAGCTGGAGCACCACCAAAGGTCATGTTTTCCCCCATAAAACGTAAAGCATCCTCGATGACTCCTGGGACATAAATCATCTGAACCACAGATAATGCCTACTATAGATCTTAGAAAGCAGAAAAAATAAAATATTCTCACAGCCTGGAATAAAAATGTCACTGAAAAGAATGGCCTATTTAAAGCACATCTCCAAAGATTAAACAAGTCATCACACTAAGACAAAGCAGAGTGCTGCCCTTGTCCTCCGCTGTCCCTGGGTGTGTGCCACTCAGTTTGATAGTCTTGATGTGTGTAGAAACCACTCAACTTCCTCAATGGCTGAGTTTGCGCTTTAAAGCCTTGGTTGCCACAAAGAAGGAAGAGCGTAGACATCTGTCTTCTGTTGACACAGGGAACAGATTCTTTTCTGAAGTGTTAGAAATGCTCCCAAACCTGGTTAGGGCTCTTGATTCCGCCCATTGTTCTCACTAAGCTTTTAAGATGTGACTGGGAACATCATCTCAGTGCTGTTTTCCCCGGTTACCACATCCTGAGACAGCTCAACCAACTTCCCTTGGAAACATCTCTTTAGGGAACATGTGGTCACAAGAGCCTTCCGTGAAAATCGGCTGAGTCTGATGGTTCTCAGTCTCGTCTTCTTGCCTGGCTGCCTTCATAGCAGGTGAGAGAACACGGAGCACATTTGAGCTCTCAAACTTCTCAGATTATTTTTTGCCAAGCTTGGCATTCTCAAGTCATCTACTGGCAAAATTCGCTTAGATCAGACAATTTCACATGTTTGACTTTTTACATCTAGCTTTGTAGATCTTTTAGAAAGTTGGAATAGAAACATCCTTGGTGCTAGCAAGTCTTTCAGCGAGTCTAACCACATTCTGCTTCATATGAGGAATTTACTGACGGGGGGTGGGGGGGCACAGTTCTTGAACCTCCAGGAGAAATCTATCACTCATTCCCCAACCCTCATGCCTCAATCTTCATTCATGCAGGCTGACATCACAAAACATGGACTCTTGAAAAAGCACTGCCTTAGTTTCTGCCTTCATTGATTATCTCTCTTCCAACAAAGCACCTTTCACACGGTTATCCTGTGTGCGATCCTCACGGCAGCCCTGCCATGTAGATTGGATACAGGTCACCATTCATTTTGGAGCCAGGGAAGTTCAAGCTGCAGAAGACAATTGGGTTATTCAAGGTACATGAAGCCCAACCACAAGGAAAATGCCACAAACCCAGACAGTCTGGCTTTCATTCCAGAGTTCCTTTCAGACAACCTGCTGCTGAAGATGACAGCAGACTCTCCTTCCAACATGACACAGTCTGTTGTTTTGGGGATTGGCCTTAAGTTTCTTTCTCCACAGACACAGGGTGGTTCATTTGCAGAAGCTAATCATGTACTTTATTAAAGTCTGAGCGACATTAATAAGTGCTACAACTTTGATGCTTTTTCAGTAGTGATAGAAGTGAAGTGGTGGTTTCATAGTCTGTGCATGACTTCTGGGAAAAAAAAACACTCCGTGCTGGTATAATTTCATATCTGGGTACAGTTTCTATTTAAGGCTATGCAAGAAAAAAGCCAGAAGCCTTTGACCCTTGTTCATTACAGGGAGACCTTCTGGTGAGCTGCTTTCAATTGTTTTATATAGAATCATTGAATTTTTGTATTTGTTGGCTCTTTTTTGATAGGAAACATTTTATTTATTTATTTATTTATTTATTTAGTATTTTTATACCAACTTTTTAAATGAAAATAACAATAATTCCTAATTTGGTTTCTTATAGCACAAATGGGAGCCAGTTCATGCTTTACTTAATCTTTTGCAATAGTCTATTAATTAACATGTAGGCCCAATAGTCAGTTAGGAAGGTTTCTTAAGTACACATACAAATCTTCACTTCCTGCAACACACAGAGATAACTTTTCCAAGATCCACATTTTTCAAACAGCCATATCCCATGCCATTTTACCTGGCTGTGTGTGGAAAGTCTTGTAGCATATTTTTCAATGCCCTTCAGTACTGGCCTTGGGCAATCTAGTCTTGCAATTGCTTGCTAAGTTGACCCAAAGAGCTGTGTTTTTATTTATACAGGAGCAAGTTTAGACTAATCCATATAAATAGAGCCACAACTATAAGATCCCATGCTCACACTTCATTGGTTGAAATCCCTTGATCAAGGAGGCAAGCAGCTGCTAAGGTAGCAGCCCCCAGTATCCTCTCTTCTATTTATATACATCTTACTGAAGTCTTCTCCCTCTACTTTATTAAATCAAAGAAATGATCAAGTGTGCCTCAGTGGCCTAAGCGTGGTGCACTGTCATCTTTATAAACAGGCTGAGAGACTGTTATTATAGGAGCTTTTGTTTTATTTTGTTTTGTTTGAGAGAGGGTTTCTCTGTGTAATTTTGGTGACTGTCCTGGATCTTGTTCTGTAGACCAGGCTGGCCTCGAACTCACACAGATCCGCCTGGCTCTGCCTCCCGAGTGCTGGGATTAATGGTGTGCACCACCTCCACCCAGCATCATTCAGCTTTTTGCACAAGCACTAACATACAGCAACACTGAGAGGCACAGAGCACCCCAACGACACCCAAGTCCCAGAAACAGAGTACCCTCCTCATGGTCTGCCTGGTCAAGAAAAAAGACCCATGAACCATCTCAGGGAAGGAAAGATGGAGATGGCATATTATCTGTGTTTCCTCTCTCTCTTTTCTTTGTTATGCAAATAAACGACTTGGAAAATGACTTTGAACTTAACTACGTTCTGAGACATTGAGCCAAGAAAGAAGAAAAGTGCAACCCCATCTGGTATTGCCATGGTGTTGTTGAATCACCTTATTTGGGTAATTACTGATTACTGAGTCTCAGTTTCAAAGTACAGAGAGGTATGAATTTCAATATTAAAAGACCTTATTATAGCTGATAAATAGCATCTAATTCTAGACGACATGGAATGAACTTTCACAACTTCCGTATGGCTAATCCTTTAACTAGAGCTCCTGGCATCAAGTTTTTTCCTCCACACTAACAAACAGGACAAGGATTTGTGTATTCTGTGTAGTTTTTTGTTGTAACCATTCATAGGAAGCCTATCCTTAATCTTCTGATTGATTAAGAACATTTGGAATACATGCGTTCTTCCACACATCACCCAAACTAACTATGCGCGGCACATATTTTGGTATATAAAGAGCTGAGTCAGTGTTCCAGATGTGGGGAAGGAGAGAATGAGGTCAGACTTGAAATTAGCCCTGGCTACTTTAGAATCATTTAATTCGCTTATGCTCACTAAGTGAAAGATGCAGAATTACAGCACCATTATGAACCAGAAGTGAAAACTTCCTGGAAGGTGGGAATGGGTGTCTGCTCTGACTCACCGGTGACGAGCCCACAACCTTCTAGGTGTGTGTGCTGGGGTCCGCAGAGCTGCTGCAACACGCCCCAGGCCTCACGGCACAACCTCTGCATTATGGTGCCATACCTACTTCTCTTGACTATTTTGTTACTGAAATCCTGCTTTTGCCTTAGGACCGTGCTTCATTTGTTTGTTTGTTTTGGGGTGGTTGTTGCTGTGTGTTTTTGAGGTTTGTTGCTTTGCAAGAGGCTCTTTTCTCTTAGTAAATGAGCTCATATGAAAAATAAGAAAGAGGGTCTGGAGAGAGGACTCAGCAGTCAAAGGTATTTATTGTTCTTCCAGAAGACCCATGTTCTGTTCCCAGGACCCGTGCCCAGGGGCTCACTACTGCCCAGGACTCCAGCTCCAAAGGATCTGATGTTCTCAGCATCAGCACCAGCTCGCTCTCTCTCGCTCTCTCTCTCTCTCTCTCTCTCTCTCTCTCTCTCTCTCTCTCTCTCTCTCTCTCTCTCGTCACACACACACACACACACACACACAGAAAGAGAGAGAGAGAGAGGAGAGAGAGAGAGAGAGAGAGAGAGAGAGAGAGAGAAACAAATATAAAATAAATTGTTTTCAAAAAAGGTTGGGAGTCATCACAAAAGCGTTGGACTAGAAGCACACAGAGGGAGGAATAAGACCCAAGGATCAAGCTTGCTTAGCAGACTGAAGGAGCAACCAAGAGGCAGTGTGTCCACAGCCCCGTGGCTCTGGGGAGGGGAGGGACCTCTGCCTCCTATGTAGACCACGTGGCACCACTGTGGGTCCTGAAGATTAGAAAAGTTCACCCTGCCATGGGCAAATTCAAAGTATCTGAGCATTAAAAAAAAAAAAATGAGTTCTCAAATTTTCTCCATCCACAGAGTAGTAGCGATTTGGCATTTCTGTACCTTCTTATGCCTCAGAGGCAGTCCAGTGCCAGCTCAACCACTACTGACTATTATAAACAGCTTCTGTACTTTGCCACTCCTACTAGGTATCTCGATGATTTTGATTAATTTTGGAGTCACTGGTCTGCCACACATATCAAGAGGCAAAGGATGAAAAATATGCCATGCATCCTTTATGTCACATGCCCTGGAAAACTTGTTTCCTTTTTTTTTTTTTTACACTCTTAGTGCTATAAAAACTAACACCATCAGAGTGACCCATGAGTGACACTCTGACGGACTGCAACCATATGGAAACGCCACTGAGCAAATGGCCCAGTCCTGGCCTGAGCTCACTGGGACCTTACCCAGGCTAAGCCTCATAAATCCTTTTCTAGCCTTAAAATTCTTCAAACTGTTGTGTAATGTCTCTTTTATAATAAAGAAAGCCTGGGATTGATGGGCTAAATGAAACTCTTAGCCAGTGACAAAGGCGATTTCTCACGGCCTTATAAATGCTCCCCCTTTACGTGTATATATGATTTCTCTCAGCCTCGTGAATAGACTTACCATCCTGGTGGTTTCCGTAGGAACTCAGGGGCTGTACACCTCTTGGACATCGTGAATTTGTATTCAAAGTTTCTAAGTCTGAACTGTGAGTTTTGTGCTGTTCTCCAAGCTGTAAATGAAGATATTTTGGAGTAGAAATTCGTTATTTGGGAAGGTTAATAGGTTGCAGCTACCTTATTCCACACTTAATCTTTTGGAGATGATTTTATTTATGCATTTTCTTGGTAATAAAGCTATTCTTACTTACATTGAGGGTTCCCTGACCTCTCTTAAGTCTTAGGCTGTCACTCACTGAGAAAGGTAAGTGGGCAGGAACACTTTCAGGTCTTTGGACTTTGCTGATATGATGGAATAGTTCCCAGAAAGTAGCTTACGGGCTGTGACCTATTTTCTGCCCTTATACATGTGCAGAGGAATCCAGATGGTTTGATTAAATATAGCTTCTCCTGGCTCTGAAGGGAACACTTTACAGCATAGAGCTTGGAGAATTAGCCACATGATTCCTATTAGCATTAATGGAGGGCACCACGGCATTCCCCATATTCTAAGCTGAAACTGCAACCCCAATGCTTGCTAAAGGGACATTTCTTCCATTTATAGACCATCTGGCTCCAACTGTTATTTATGCAAGTGCATGAAAAATGTCTTGCCCTGAGTCTGTGCATTTAGAGGTGGCTGGACACGGTCCAGCATTTCTTGAACTTTGGTTTGCATCAGAACCACTTACTGGATTGTTAAAAATGGAGATTCTAGGAATTCCACTTTAGTAGGTCTGGGGCAGGACCCAGAAACGTTCAACTTTAGCATCCATTTGAAATATGTCAAGTGGAGGTCACCCATAGATTACCCTAAAAGGCCTATGACAGAAGAAAGGAGGATTCCCGAGAAACACACACATGGTATGGAGCGCAGTGTGAACCCCAGCTTTCCATTTTGAGGAAAACAGCTTCACCTTTTCTAGCCTAGAAAAGTGATAATGCCAGGGTTAATGTGAAAACATACATAAAATGCCTGTTATATATAATGCAGTAGTTAGATTGTCTTTCTCATTCTATTGGACAAGAGATGAGTTTTCAACCAAAAGAGCAGCAGAAACTGTCACTATCAGAAGTCCTTCATGCCATCCCAGTGACGTCGTAGACTTAGCGAAATATAGGGGTTGAGCCCTTTGCTCTCAGAGAGGAGGAAATCACTGCAAAAAGCAGTGGCTGTGTGTCGAACTAACTGAAGGATTTTTCTCCATCTAAGACACAGAGAAGACAAAAGCTACCTTGTTGCAATATGAGAACTTAAAATATATTAACTGGGAAGTCAAGCTAGCATAGCCACTGTGTCATCTCATGATAAGTCCTATGAAATGATAAATTCCATGTTTCTCTTCGCTTATTATTTAATAAGTGGTTGCTGAATCCATCCTACATTCCAAGCACCCCTCTAATATCTATATGGACAGTCTCTCTCTCTATCTATATCTATATATAGATAGATAGATAGATTATATATATTACAACAGCTGAGTGGAGGCAAATAAGCAATTACATACTTAGGCCAAACAATGCCTTGAGGCAACTCCAATGCCCAAGGTGGAGGACAAATAATGGCATGATAGGAAACTAGTGAAAAATTGTCCTTTAGTCAATATTAGAGCCTGTTTACTAGGAGAATGCTGTTAAATTTCTAGTCTGTGAGTTCCTATATTTTCCCTGTCCAGATCCCTTGACATCTGCCTCTTAGATATGGCAGGGGTTAAGACAGCTGTTACCCAGAGCCAAAAGAATGATCTATGAGTTGATCAAATATTATCTTTGTTCCTTTAAGGGGAGAATCTGTGATCTTGCTAATATGTGAACAAAGCCCTTTTTTATTCACTTTCTTTTTCTTGCAGTTAGTGAAAGTATTTCACTATTAAAGGTGGTACAAAATCCTCTAGTTTTTTTTTTTCTTTTTTTCCCTACTCTATTTGAACCTTTGCCAACCATTTTCCCCAGCAAATCAAAGGACCTGGGCTGGGTAAAGTTTCTAATAAGTGATAAAAATCCTTACACAAGCAGGATGGAAAGCTCTTTTTTCCACGGCTCTAAACAAATACACGGACAGGGCGTTTTATCATGTATCATCCCAGTTGAGCCCTTTAATGATAGCCGTGCCTATTAAACAACTCAAGTCGGTGAGGGCAGAGGCAGAGTAGCAATTTCATTCACAGCTCACTTGAGAGGTTCAGCTCTGCTCAGTGACACAGGAAACAGGGATCCATAAACATCAGCCTGAAGTTTCGGCAGTATCATTAGCCCCATAAGGAGAAAGTGTGCGGTGATCCACGGACGAAGATGTTGTACAATATGCACACGAGTCTGTGAGTAGTATATAGTGCAGAGCTGGTAAGTGGCCAGCATCGCTCTACTAACTTTTCCCTTGGGAAAGTTTGCCCTAGAAAAGGGTAGAAGACAAAAAACATCAGGTCCCATTATCCAGCAGTCTGCATAGCCCTGTGAACCTGTAGTGTCCAGCCGTGAGCAGACCTGATTTCAGTGGTCCCAGAATAGATTCCCCGTTTCTCCTTTATGCTCAAGGTCTTTACTCCAACTTCTGTGAACAAAGGGCACAAGGAGTAGCCTCTCCTTACCCATGGGCTGTAGGTCTCGGGGTAGAGACTTCAGGTTGATGGAGTTGCTGAAAACTGAGCATTTTGACCCATGTGGAGTTGGCCCTCAGATGCATTTGGACATACAGGGTTCAGGCTTGCAAGCACAAGGGTAGGAAGCTTGGGAAGACAGTTCTACAGTTTGGAGAGGAAGGAATCCAGCATATGGTGGCCTAAAAAGACATCCCCTAGCAATTATATTATTAAAAATATTATAAGTGAATAATTACTTCAGTGTTTTGAAGTGAGCCATGACTACCAACATTTAGAAAAGGTTAAAACTCACTTGGGCTTCTGGGGGAACAAATAAAGCCAGGGGCATTCTAAATGCTTTATCTCCTCGTTGGTAAAGGTAGTGGTCATTATTTATTAAATAGAGTGGAGGCTCTTGGGAAATTAATTTGGCCCTTTGATGCCAAGTGGATCAAAGTGAATAGATTAAGAGCGTTTTGCCTTAGAATGTTTTCACAATGGTTATTTCCTAGTGTGTCCTTGGAATCCAGTAGGTCAGGAGGGGAGCTAGGACTCCCCTCAGCCAAGAATCACTAGCATAGAAATGCCATAGTTGCCAGTTCTGTTTCTGGTCATGCACAAGGAGAGTCCTGCTGGAAATACAAATTAGTCTTTTCTCACTACCCAAGCAACATGAGTGCCATGTGGGAAATAAATTACTGCCTCTGGTCCCAAAGACCATCACATAAATAATTTAAAAAGTGATTTTGTAGCTTTAGAGCCTCTATCCCACATAGTCTTCAGGTCATGAACCTGTAGGAAATAAAGAGTTTCTTTAAAAACCAACAGGCCTTTTCAATCACTTCGATTATCCACCACCTCTCTCCAACTTTTTCATTACCTTTCCCTCGGCCTTTGCTCAGTGAATATTTCTATGTCTTTCAAACCAAGAATAAGGGCAAAAGGTAAGTCAATTTTCTCCTGAAGAAAAGGATGCACTCACTTGGATTTCATTTCTAATAACCAGTGGGGATGTTTGGGAGGTGGTACAAAGGCTCTGTCTTCAATATTATACGGCCTGAGTTTGAATACTGGACCTTAATAGTTTTTCTCATTTGGGCAAATAAGGAAAAGGTGGGCTGTGCTTCAGTAAAAGCAACTATAATATCCCCAGTAGCTTAAAGTAATCATAGGTTGTTTTCTTTCTCATGCTGCACAGCCATCATCATGCGCGGGAGGCTGTGGATATTTTGTCCCTTCTCCAGGACACAAGTCACTGGACTGTCATCCACCGGAAACATCAGTGTGTAGTGGCCGAGGAAAGGAAAATGGCTCTAAAAGCTTCCATCTAGAAATACTCTATGCCTTCTTCACTTACGTTTCATTAGCAAAACAGGTCACATGGCTACATCCCACTCCCAGGGGAATGTGGCATATAATTCTCCTCTGTATCCACACACACTGAAAGTCATCATCTACCCTGCTAAACATCCATTTTCCTGCCTGCAAAATAGCACTGCTCACTTCTAAGGGGTGTTGAGATTAATGACCCTGGAAAGTGTGTTCCATGCTGAAGTAAGAGTGGCTTCTCCTGCAGCTCAGTCAGATCTACTATTACATGTCATTTAAGGTGTAGTTGATGCACTGGTTTGTTTTATTTTATGCTCACAATAGCCCTACCCTTTAGTTATTTTACAAATAACATGGAGACTAGAAAGGTAAAAAACCACTTTTTTAGGAAGTAGCTTGCCAATAATAGAGCAATAACTTCAGTCATCCTGCTGGTTTTCATTGACTCCCAATGTTAGGTTTTGATGCTGCTCTGTAGATTGTCATATTCTAAACCACGTGTCTATGTTCATATGTGAAAGTAAAAGGTCCCTGAGCCATGTCCCCTCTTCACCATCAATCAAGAGCAGTTCCTCTGATAGTCAGGATTTGAAGGGAATGAACAATGGATGCCATTGTATCTGCTTTTAAACTAAAGTTAATGTTTCTATACTGTTACTTAAAATGGTTTATTAACAAATAGATTTAAAAAAAAAGCAACTCCTATATATGTCTTTGATTTTCAAGTTAAATATCTCCAGCATTCCCAATGGATCAAAGACCATATTGATCAGCTGATCTTTAAACTACCACTGACTTCAGTCTTCACACTACCTAGATAAAATAATCCGTAAAGCTTTCTCAACTGAAGATGGAAACTACTAGTTTAAAGGAGATAAACTGCTTGGACTTTATGACACAAAGAACTCGGGTAAGTGGTGGGACTAGAGTAGTTAACAGAATAATAGCCTCTCCCATCTTCACGGAACTGAAGGTTTGTCTATGGAGCAATCATCAAATGGAAACATCACAAAGGAGATTTGTGAAGGTGTCAACCAGAAATTTGTGTGAAAGCAATTGCCTTCCCATGCCCTTTCCTAAACCTCCCTCTGGATCCTTTCTATTGTTCCCTTTTTGTCTGAACCACGAAGACTTGGTTTCTGGTTTAAAACTGCCCGGCAAAGACTAGATTGCATTGTTGCCCAATGCCCACTCACACATGTTCCTCTTTAAATCCCATTGACACCTGCACAAGGATCAAGGCAGAGTAGCTTGACGTCTAAAGGATCATGGGCTCTCCTTCCACTAGAGGACTCGGGTAGAGCCTCCTGGTGTTCAGACTACAGCAAACCTTCTGTCTAGCATTGCCTAAATTTCTGAGAGGAGAGGACCGAGTCAGCCAGGTGAGGAGGTGGGATTGAAATCACCTAAACCTCCCAACACATGCTGAGCATGTCAGTCCTGGTAGAGCCTTAGCACAGTCCCAGCTGAGCACTTTTTGATATATTCTGTTAGAGTGCTGTTCCTGCTTTGTATGAAGAAGAAACCTTCTCAGCCAGATGGGAACATAACCAATAACTAGTATCTGAAAAGACCCCCCAAAAACTATTGCTTTTTTTCTCCTTGTCTCTTTACCAAACTACATCCAAACCTTAGCTACTTTGGATATTGCCACCTCTTTTGTCTCATGGCTGTAAACAAGATGGAATATTCATGACCGAAACTGAGCTCTTAGTTTTGCCACACCTCAGGCTTGACAAAGTACAAGAGAGAATGGCGTGTTTCACATTCCAAACTGAGAGACATTGTTTCAGAGATGGTGTTTAGATGTAGGAGATCTCCTCTCTCTCTCTCTCTCTCTCTCTCTCTCTCTCTCTCTCTCTCTCTCTCTCTCTCTCTGATATTATCTGACAATGATCAGTAATAAAGTAGATTGGGAGCTCATGGGACAAAAAAACAAAGTTGCTGAAAATTGATTTTTAAAAAAATCACTAAAAATGACTTAAGTAAACAATACAGGCCTGCTCTCCATAAGCTAAAGACCCTTCAAGTTGTTTATCTATAGTAAATAACAATTTATAGTAAATAAATTATTATCTGATCATTCTTTACCAGGTCCCTATTCTATTTGTCCTAAAGTAGTTTGACGACATTAGATTAACATTTATCTATATAGAAAAACACTAAAAGCTGGAAATAGAGAGAGGAAGAGAAACCGAGTGGACTCTCTGATCAGAGTCCTGGATTAAGGAAACAAGCGACTGCTAACATACAAACACAGACAGTGCTGGTTGGGTTGAGGTGCAGTGAGTGTTCAAATCTAAGTTGTTAATTTAATTGATTAAATTGACTGTCGACGTTTTGGGGAATGAGACATTGAACATAGACAATATTGTAGGAAAGATAGCTAAGAAACATCCCATATGCCGCCCAATATGACTAAACCTGGTGAGAGATCCTTGGGCACCCAACAGAAAACACAGAAGCATTTATTCAGTACCTTAAGAAAAGAATTACAGAGGCGGATATATGTTGAAGGGGGAAACTGAGGCTCTATTTCTCTGTATACTAGGGCTATTGCCTGTTCCTAATGTTCAAAAGCCACTTATGAGAAATAAAGAAAACATAAAGGTTTGCTACATTAGTGGCACTGTCTAAATGCAGACCACAGAGACTCCTTCTATAGAATGGTTCTGCTGTGAGTGTACATATGAAAAGACAAGGGCAGGAAAGAGTCCTGATAATGGGATGGAAAGAAAGGACTATCCATCCAGTAAGGCATTCGGAAGAGAAGAGAGTTTCTCTCCTATGGGAATCCTTATGTTGGACAGGTTAATGGAAACGGAGAAGACCCCAATCTTAAAGCAGTTGGGTATTTGCAGTGGAAAGGTGCTTCACCTTGGTATTGAAAAAGTTCCCACTCAGAACTTCAGGCCCGATTCTCTCTTTCTTTAACAAGCTTGATTATTGACTAATTTTTTGCGTCGATACCTAGCAACCCAGTCCTGACTTAGAAACTACCCACAGGCTTTCCTCCCCTCTGCTCTTCAAACATGTCTCTTTGGGGTACTCCTCCCAGTTTATGACTGTGACAGACACTAAAGAAACAGTGAGAAGATTATCATTCCCATTCCTTGTCCTTGCTAATTCAATTACAACCATTGTGGGATAACATCGGGGATTTGACTCTATGCTGAAAAGATCAGTCCTTACAATAGGCATCAGTCAAGTCCAGAATCCCAAATAGTGTCTTGGGTACAGAGGGAAGAAGTGATATAGTAAGTAAGATTACGTGCAAAAGATCCTAATTTCAACCAACATGACCCTGGTAATCTGAAAAAAGGAACATGGCCCCTCGTGCTTCAAGAAGCAATGTGTTCTTGTTCTCAGCACAGCAGTAGCTGGCAACAGTGGCCAGGACCCATCCCAGACATGCCGCTTAATGAGGGAACAAATTGCTGAATGTTACATCTGACATTGGAAACGACAGTGTGCAGGCAGTCAGGGATTCCGAGGCCTGTAATTTGAACAAAATGTCACTTTTGAGATTTTTTCCTTTTACTGTGCTTTTCCTACGATGTTAAATCACAGGCCTGTGCACAGGATAATAACACAAAATGTTTGACAGCTTTCCCCACAATTGTTTGGCATTCTGTTTGCCTAATTATTGTCAGTACCCCCCACACACACTCGTCAGTTGCTGGAGAGAAATGTCAGAATAGGCGTGGTCCTTCCCATCCTGTTCTGCTCTGCCCCGATGGTGGATTAGAGTTGACTGACCATCATCCATCTTTACCGTGGAAAATGCTGCATTAACTTTGGAATCCTGTGTTCCCGTGGGGATGTAGATCGGCCATCCTATCAGACGACAAAACAAAGCAATAAAAATCCAGTGGAGAATGATGAACAGGTCATCTAAAAAGGAAAAGGAAGGGGGTGGGGAACAATTCAGTTTCATCTGGTTCCTTGACACATCGGGAGCAGTGCAGAGAAAAAGCCCTCTCCTGACTGGACGGGTATGGATTTGAAAGTTTTTATTTATATAATCACCTTGCTTTGTAAAGCAAGAGAATTAATTGTTCTCCTTAACTCTAGCAAGATCAGATTATTCAAGGGGATGTTGCCATAAAGTGATATGATTTTGGAAATGGTGGCTATCTTGGTAATCGGTTTTTGTCTCTGGGAATTTACTGATGATATTCTTACCGCAAACTGTATTGCCTGCAAAGAGAGGCAATAAAAGAAGAGACCAGAGAAAGAATGATGGGGATATATACATATATAATATATCACATTTATGTTTGTGTATGTATGTATGTATTGTGACACATGTGTGTATCCATATGTCCATATGTGTATATATGGATAAGATAAGTATTCCATTCTTCTTATTCTTCTTCTCAATGGTCATAGTCCTAAATTTTGGAAAGGTGACAGTGAGGAAACTCCCAGGCTGGACTAGCTGGTGGACTCACCTGCTGATAGAAATGTGTCGGTAGGGTTCTCCTCCACCCACTCCATCTCCGTAAGCCGCATTGAAGGAGAGAGTGCCAGAGACAGCCAAAAGCTTCCTCAAGTGGCAGATTGGATGAATAGTCCCAGCATCCCCACCCCTGTGGATTCAGGACATGCCTTTGGCCTCAAATCATTCTGGAGAAAGCCCAACTCGGAGTCTGACGGTAGGATTCTAGGCTCTTCTGCAGACTTCTATGCCCACACCAGACCGCCTGACCAACTATCAGGAAGTATTGAGTGACATGAAAAACAAAAACCAAACGTGCACACACACACACACACACCTACACAGTCCAAGGGAACAACTAATTTAAGACAGAAAACGAGAAAACTAAATATGGCCCACAGGGTCCTAGACAGCTGCGTCATAGAACAACTGGAAAGATGTTGATTTGCATAAAGGTGATTTGCATTTTCCCTAGAGCTTCTGTCATATGAATGTACACACACAGATGTCATGGCGGTCGTGCATTGTTAAATTCACAAAAGTATGTCTTGGTCAATGAGTCTCAGTTTTAAAACTTATTAGAAGGACTCCCTCAGAAGTTGGGCAGCCATTTTGAAAAATGATTACATATGCCATACCAGTCCTGCCTTCTCCCACAGTCTGAAGTGTCTTTAGACTGTGTCGTGTGGCATTCAGTTTGGGTCTAGAGGGACCAGTGTAGTTGGATTTCATTTAAGAGTCAAGATTAAGTGGTATGTTAAATAACTTACGATGTTCAAATAACTTACAAGGATAAAAGACAGCTTTTTTGTGCAGATAATGCCATATCACCACTGGTGTTAACTGTGACTTCTGCTGGTCACAGGACCAGTCAAACAGTGATGTTCTCCTATTTCACAAACTAGGGTCATTGTACAATGACCCTGATTTCGGTTTGATATACACATGGACACAAAGATGGTGCCAGGAAGGGTGTGAATTGGAATCCTTACTCCATTCTTTGAACAGAAGTCGCTGCTCTGGCTCAGTTTTCCTAAACACGTGGCTAGAAAATCCATAGCATTTGTTTCCTTGGCTAGCTGAAATCGTGCCTCACGGAAGTGTTGTAGAGATGCAAAGAGAGCCTGTTCTTACCACACGAAGAAAAGGCAAGAGCCCTATACTAGTTTTTTCCATTCTTCTTTTAATTCTACATATATTTTGTCTGAGAGTCCTGGAATCCTCAGGATGGAGACCCTCACTCAACTTGACAAATGAGGGAACCAAACTCCAATGGTAGAGTTACAGAAGCCAAATCCCACAACTGTAAAGGAGCACTGATAGTAAACACCAAAGTGCCCTGACATGGAGTTTAGAATACCATCCCCTTCTCCACATTGCCCCCTCCCTCACGTTAGAGTGAAGATTTTCGATTTACCAAACAGAAAATGGAAGCATTTCCTCTGTGAATGTACAGGACTGGAGGGACATCAGAGCTTCTAGGACGCTGAAGCTCTGGATGCCTGCCCTGGGCTGCGCCTCCAGCTGGTTCTCTGCCCACTTCCAGCCTGTGAGCAGGCAGATGGTGGGGATATCATCGTTTCCACCATGGAGGTGGGGGGAGAGGTTTATTTCAAATTCCTTCTTGTTTATCATGCTGAAATGCTCTCACATTTGCAGATGTTGACCAACAACTAGTCGGATAGAATTCTTGTTTTAAGCTCAGCCGTAGAAAAGCAGAATCTAAGAAAAGGTCTGTCGTTTTAGGGGAAAGGAGGAAAAAAGAGAAAAGGAAGGGCAAGTGGGAAATTTAAAAGGAAATAGAAACGTTGGAAAGAGGTAAGATGAAAGGCATAGAAAGATGGATGCTGGGCCTCCATCCTGTATTGTCTCTAATTAGAGGGGGCCTCACACATCTGCCTGAAGATTCACTCTACACTGTAATTGCTTCCTCGTTAACATACATGGAATTACAACTACACATGTTGGACTCTCAAAGGAAGAGGTCAACATTGTCGTAGTGAGCTTGTCAATCTTGCTGAACAAGAATGCAGAGTTTGGGTCTAGATAGTTTGAAGGTTCTGACTATTTATAGACTATTCAGGCTGACAAGACAGTATTAGGATTCCATTACCCTGGGTTGTATAACATGTAAGCCCAAGATGAGGACGCTCTGGAAGGAAATTTGCAATAAAAGGATGTAAGTTTGAAGCCATTTTTGTGAGAAGATGGTACATTCCAGAGTCCGAGATAGTAACTTAGTCATATTTAGCCTTGTGTTGTATGATGACCTTACTTGAATGGGCTGTCTGATGCAGGATTCTAACAACCCACAAAGAAAAAAAAAGGCTGTTTAACACTCAAATTGGGAGTGGTTTCATAGAAAAAGGGTATGCTATTTACTCAACATGTCAGCTTTGAGCACTGCATTTTTGGCTGCCTCCTTATGAAGTGTGACCCTGTCTTTTGACCTTACAATGTAGGGAAATGACTTAAGACCCCAATCTTGTTTCGATTTCTCATCTACTGACGACTCGGCTATTAAAAGAACTTGTTTTCTTTGACTGTGTAACTACCAGTTCTCACATTTGCTGTCTGTATGATAGGAAGAAGTCAGTGAAGCATGGAAAGATTGGAAACGTTACTTTATCTCCTTTTAATGCAAGCCCTTCTATGATGAAAGGTCTGAAAAGAAACGTTCAAAAAGGCATCTTACTGTCTGAGGAAAAAAACAAACAACAACCACTTGGAAACAAATAGCAAATGTATAAAGAACCTATCAATATCTGGGCTTCGTCAAACTTGGTCAAACCTAAGCATCCCAAACTTGGCAGGGAAATAAGCTGCAAACCAAAGCCTAAAATCAGACTCACATTAACAAATGATTCTCATCACATAAATAAATCCACACAGCCACATTATAGAAAATCTAGAGATGAAGATTAATCGAAGGAAAAAAATCATACTCTATGCACCATTAATTCCCATGAACTATTATTTTATTGGCTCAACAGTTTTGCACATTTGTAATCATGTGAATACATGGTGGTATGAATCCACAAATTCTTTCTCACCAAACTTAAAAAGATAAAATAAAATGAGAATCGATTTTGTGTATCACACAGTGTGAACGTCCTGAGGGCACAGGAATGCTTGTAACTTCACTGTGTTTTCCTAAAATGTCCCATATGTCTTGAGTGGATTTAATAATGAAGGAGAAATAATTGTTGTTGGACATGAAGTTGTGTTAGAAATCGCCTCAGGGGATGAAGCGAGAAAGTTGTACGGGATTGCCTTTGCTTAGGATGACTTCCTGGAGACCGGGACACAGCTCTTTGCCCTCTCCCCATCTCCCAGGCACCGTTCTGTCCAGGAAGCCTCAAGCAACCAGGCAGAATGTCTAATGGGAGATGCCCTGCCAAGACTCCCTCACATAGCCAGTCTAAGTGCGGGGACATTCATGTCAACAGACTCCCGAGAAAAAGCAGCAGGCTCACATGCTTTGTTTTTCGGGGGTTTATGAAGAGGTACACACTGTCTGTCAGGCTTCTCTCACAGCTTGCTTTGAGAAAAGAAAAAAAAAAAAAGACCCCCATTCTTGCTTTCCTCCCTGTGTGCCTGCCACCTCTTCCTACTCCTTTGAAAAGAAGCATGTCACACAATGAAGAGCTTTTCCACATTAGCCCCCGCTGCCAGCCAGCCACTTCTCTTTGTTTAAGTCTGTTTACACAGTCTCCTTGGCAACACAAGGTAGAAGTTGATATTTTTTTTATATCTCTGACTAGCAGGTTTGGTTTTTCCCGTTGTCTGAAGGTTATCCGCCTCACACAGTGAGTTACTCCTGCTGTGGCTTTTCTTTTTCTTTCCAGTCTTGAAAAGAGAGTCACGTTCACACCATATTTTAGGCCGTTCTTTCAAAAACACCTTCAAGACTGATTGCTGAATAAAAACATTTCTTTTTGGACTATAGTTATGAATACTTAAGTCTTCCTCCAAAATAGTAGGTCCCAGAGATCTCTGCATGTTCTCAGGCCTGATAGCCTCCTGAGATGGTGGGAGATGGTGGGAGAGGGCCCAGCTCTGGGCAGACACAAGGGAAAGCAGTCCGACCTCCCTGGCCGGTGGAACTACCAGAGTCATAGGCCCTCTTTTGCACATACATATACATTTTGCAGTTCAATTGTGCCCATCAGTCCAAAATATCCTATCTCCTGCACTTGTAAACCACAGGCATTTAACCCATGCATGGGAAAATGTGGTCCATAGAGAGATAGGAACCACAGCAATGGTGTTGGCAGTAGGCCAGAAGAAAATTTCTTTAGGAGCAGTTCATGACAATTAAATAAAATTCCATGTCTATGAAAAAGATTCAAAATAAGTAGACCAGTCATTCCTCATAGAGACACTCATCAGAATTATCTCGGAGGGGGGGGCATTCCTCATAGAGACACTCATCAGAATTATCTCGGGGGGTGGGTGTGTGTTCTCCCCCAAACACACAAGTTTTACCCTAGACTTAGATTCTTCTGTTTTGTAACATGCCACCAGGTTCTCTCTCTCTCTCTCCCTCTCTCCTCTCTCTCTTCTGTCTGTGTATGTATACACATATGCAAAATTTCTTAATTATGAATGATATTAATAATAGCAGAAATATGGCTGAGCACTTCCTATAGTCCTAGATTGACTTTTCCAGTTATTACTGTACTCTTTCTAACACATGTATTATTCCCATTTCATAGATAAAGAAATTGAGCCTCCAACACATTGAATAATTACACTGTTGTCAACAGAAGACATTTTAACATACCCCTATTCCAAAATCCTATTAACCTCACCTCTATTAAATTTGTACCCTCAAAACAATAATTACCTCTGAATTACTTTAATGCTCAAAGCAGTGCATTTCCTGGCAACCCCGTATTTAGTTAGCATGTTTTAACCAACACCACCATGCCCCTTTAACAATTTTAGTGAAGGGGCTGTTTTGTAGGTTAAGACAAGGTCCAGAGCAATGGCTGGATTAATATCACTTTAAATGTATCACTGTGTCACACACACACACACACACACACACACACACACACACACACACACACACGCACACACACGCACAAATACACCACACACATACACCTTTAAAAAATTTAAGACCAGCCCTAGTTTGGGATTTATTTTTTAATGTTACCTCAAAATTCACTGTATTGATTGAAATTTCTGAGTTGGATACCCATGAAGCATGTCCAGTGATGTCTCCACCTTTCCTTGTGTCGAGGGAGAGGTGAATGAGTAATACAACCATCAGATCAGACATTTCAACCCAAAAAATTCATTAGAGTTAGTCAATATGCTTAGGGTTTAAATGATGGCTTGGAAAATTTTACTAGCAACAATGAAAGAGTAACATTGTGGTTGATAATAGTTATACTACTACTACTACTACTAATAATAATAAGAATAATAATAACAATAATAATAATAATAATATTCACAGCTGGCTGCAGTTGTGCATTTTGATACTTTGAAAATCACCTGTAACTCTGCTTATAAACGTGCTTGAGATGGGAAAATACTTTTTTTCACTACAGTTTCTGCTGGAGAGTGAGGTACAGACCTTTCCATCCACTTAAGAAGCACTAAAGGTTAAGAAACCTTTATGCAAATGAGCAATGAGAGGCAGGATTTTCAAAACTTCAGGTGGACTAGGGACATAGTCTCTTTGCTCTTAACATTCATTTCGAGTAGAGACACCTAAATCTTTGCAATCTATCTCTTATTTCATCAAGTTCAAGTAAGGATGGACATTTTTATGTCAAAACCCCGATGGCCGGTTGAGAGCTGTGACAGATATGTCTAATAAGGAAATCGGAGGCACAGCATCAGCCCTTTTAAAAACCTTTTTCCTTTTGGTCTGCCACAGTTTTCAGTATTCATGACTCTCAGCTTTGCAGCTTTGCCTAATTGTTAATTTTTTGCTCTCTCTTTAAAGAGAAAAAACCTGGTAGGAACCCAAATTGCTTCAGAACAATAGGGTTCTGTAGAAGCGCCTGTTCATCCTGTTTGTTTCCCAGAATGCTCTTTGGGTATACGGTGGCAGGTGGATTCTTGTCTTTGGGTCATCCTGGTCTCAGCGGATGCTCCTAGAAATAAAAGCTCTGTTTTGCCCCAGTGGTGTGAAAGTGAAAAACCAATAGAAGGACAAGTTTTATTTGTTGATTTGCTCACCTTATGTCCTGAAGACCAGAACTAGATCACAGTCACGTGCTTACAGGATCCTTGCCTGACACCATCGTCTTAATTTGCATAGGCATGCCAACCAATCTCATTACACCCAGACCAAATACCATTCGAAAGAGAGGAAAATGTGCATTGCTAAACCTAAAACAACAAAAAAAAAAATGGCTTATTCTAGTCTTCCCCCAGTAAGTATGTTAGGGCATTCTTGTTGCTACAGCAAGGTACCGTAACTATCTGGCATCTAAAAACAGGAATATATAGTCTTACTCTTCTGGAGGCCATGAGGTCTAATGTCAAGGCTCCAACTGGCTTTTATCTGGTAAGATCCTTCTTCTCTACCTTCACATGGCAAAAGGTCAAAGAAACCCTCCAGTCCCTGTGTAACGAGGGCTGGAATATCAATCAGTCTTGACCTCATGATCTATGACCTCCTAGGAGAGTAAAGAGTACACATTCAGCCCTTAGCAAGAGGGAAACTCAGAAATCAATTTTAAATAACTGTGGAAACTTTTTCCTGAAGTTACAACTTTATTTGTTATCCACAACTGAGTGAACTCAGGTCCTTCACTGTGTCTTAATACCACTGGAGAGTTAGAAGTGCTCATTTATTCCTTAAAATGAATCTTCTCATTCACTTTGTATGAGTATAAATAATTTTAAGGTCATCATTTAGCATGCTTTTATTTTAAAATTTCATTGGAAATTAAGCATAGGTGAAATAGATTTTTTTTTCCATATAAATCTGTTTTGGATATAGCAGCCATGGAGTCAGAGAATCTGCATTCTAATTACTGTTCTAACATTAACTACCTGTAAGACCTTCAGGAAGTCATCCAACTTCTATGCATTTGGTGTGTGTGTGTGTGTATGTGTATGTGTGTGTGTTTTCCTGGAACTACCAGGAATTCCTTTTCCCTTGTAAATTACTTTTGCATTTTGTTAAAATTGTATGTAGAATATGTAAAAGAGACCTATTAGCACTTACCTTTAATGAAATAACAAAAATACTTAAAACAAAACTATATGCTAAACTAATTAAAAATGTATGCATTTATATTTAGGCCAATATAGCTAATGTGACATGTGACTTTAATGCCCTCAGCCTTTTTTTCTCATTTTTTCGTGGCACCATCTGGTGCTCTATTATAAGGAAGAGTTTGTCTAGATAACCACATTAGACATCAGATTAACTCATCTCTACACACACACACACACACACACACACACACACACACACACACACACACACCTTTTCTGCATTTTAAAATATCTTAGACTAGAGTTCTTCTTCTTCGTTCTTAGACTCAGAAATTCTAGTCAAATGACAAACTGAGAAAACTGTATCTGGATTTGGCCTAACTAGGAATCTAATTGGTCAGGAACTTGACGTGCCCAAGCTAGCTTCTTACTTTCACCTTGAGTAACTCCATGACCTACCCCTGAGGGTGGTTGCCACTCCTTTCCATGTGGCAGAAAGCCAATGCCCTGTGTTTACAAAGTTTACCAGGGCTTAAATTCCTAACGTTGTTAGAAGTTAATTCCAGTATACCAACTCCCTCCTCCTACCCAGGAAGATGGCTGACCTCTCCTATAGCAGTAGTCTAGAGGAGTACGTCTGCCTCCCCCTCCTGCACAGAGGTTCTTTGCTGTTCAGCTACAATTTTTCAAAGTATGTGTGGAAAGACTGGAGAGTCTGGGGTAGTTGTGAAAATTCTCCACCACTTTGCCCCTTACTGTCTCCTCCCTGCTTCTCTACTTCTCAGAAATTTGTTAGAGTATATATAGTTTTATACTGGCAACCAGATTGTGTTTGTATAGCCTACTCACATTATTAGAATATCCTACTTCAAAATGATAGAGTTAATACAAATAAAAAAAAGTTCCCTAAGCGATCCTAACAGAAAAGCATAAACAATAGCCAAGATTTTTTTTTTAATTATACAAGAATTCACAAGGCAGTGGTGGCACACGCCTTTAATCCCAGCACTCAGGAGGCGGAAGCAGGCGGATCTCCGAGGCCAGCCTGGGCTAAAGAGTTAGTTCCAGGAAAGGCTCCAAAGCTACACAGAGAAACCCTGTCTCAAAAAAAAAAAAAAATCAGCCGGGCGGTGGTGGCGCACGTCTTTAATCCCAGCACTCGGGAGGCAGAGCCAAGCGGATCTCTGTGAGTTCGAGGCCAGCCTGGTCTCCAAAGCGAGTTCCAGGAAAGGCGCAAAGCTACACAGAGAAACCCTGTCTCGAAAAACCAAAAAAAAAAAAAAAAAAAAAAAAAAAATCATACAGGAATTCAGACCATCTATGAGCATCTTTATTGTGAAAGTAACCTTTGTTCACCATCTGGGTTGGGACAAATGAAGGTGCCATGTTTTTCCTAAGAAAAGGTCAGAATTGGAAACACAGTCCACTAATATGGCATATCAGGAAAGCAGGATGTACAGAGAAACTGGCTCCTAAGGACAGTGACCCAGAGTGAGCCAGCTGAACTACTGTGAAGAAATATCAATGAACTACTGGAGGACTGGTTGAAAGAAAAAGTTACAACGAATGTGCTCTGTATAACTGTAGTTGTAAGTTTTCCTGTGTCCCCCGGCCGCTTATAAAATAATCATTCAGAGGCTTTGTCAGGCTTCTTGCTAGCTAGCTCTTTCATCTTAAATCAACCCATTTCTATTAATCTATGTTTTGCCACATGGCCATGGTGTTACCGGTCTGCTGGCATCTTGCTTCTCCTTTGGTGGCGACTGGCATCTTTTCCAACTCCACCTTTCTCTTTCCTGTCTCTCTCCTTGGATTTCCCACCTGCCCTAAGCTGCCTTGCCATAGGCCAAAGCAGCTTATTTATTAACCAATGGGAACAACATATATTCACAGCATACAGAAAGACATCCCCCAGCATATAACTCTGACCAAAAATTAAGTGAGCTCAGGGTAACTCAATACAAGCAAGCATTAGTTCACAGGAGCCAGAGTCCCACCTTGAGTGTCTAGTTCTTGTTAAGGAACCATTGTTTGCTTTTGTTTGGTATATGTATGACTACGGTTTTAACCTTGAACCATACCACTTAAGTAAACTACCAACTAATTTCCCGAACCCAAGGAGTACATTTCCAAAATAAGAACTGTGCGAATGAATATCATGTACTTGAAATTTGTTCATTTTTAAAAAATATTTCTTTTTGTGTGTGTGTGTGTGTGTGTGTGTGTGTGTGTGTGTGTGCGCGCGCGCGCGCGCGCGTGCGTGTGCAGGTGACCATGGAGGCCAGATGAGGGATTCAGACTCCCCAGGATCCAGAATCTCACAGGTGGTTGGTAGTTGCCTAGTGTGTGTGCTGGGAGCTAAATTCTGGTCCTCTGCAGGAACAGCAAATGCTCTTAACCTGAGAACCACCTCTCCAGGCTCTACAACTTCATTTGAGCTTAGGTATACACAGCTCAGAATTCAGGCTGAAGCCTAACTAGCAAAAACAGCACTTAAAGCTAGTTACACACTTTAAAGAGGAGAACTGTTCATCGGACATGTGTTTTACAAAGTAGTCTGAGGCGGGTCACATGGCATCGTGATTAAAATCATAGGTCATTGAATGTGTAGAAAACAGTCAACAGGTTTCTGACAAATAATATTGTAATATGAGGCATGACTGTAGCCACAAACCAAGCATGATGTCTTATATGATTTTAAAACATTATATTTGATACAATCTATGCCATGGAAGGCTTGCATATAGTCCATAGAAGGAGTAATTGCATCTTTAAGGAGTTGGCTTTATACACAGTATGAAACCAAATGAAAAATATTAATGTAAATACGTATCTCCCTTGGTTTGGTTTCTTTTGCTCGATTAAGTGTTTCAAGTGAGTCTAGTGTATTAATGGTGATTGTGAGGCAGAAGCAAGCAAACAGACACAGTAAAACCAGACTATGTGAAATTATACCTGGTCAAATCCCATGCCTGCCAGGCTGGTAATATTGCTCAGTGGGTAAAGGTGATTGCTGCCAAGTCAGAATTCAATCTACAGTTCCTACATGGTGGAAGCAGAAACCCAGCTCTGACTCATACAAACTGTCCTCTGACCTCTACAAATGTGCCATGGTGTGCAGGTGTCCACAAACGAGAGAGAGAGAGAGAGAGAGAGAGAGAGAGAGAGAGAGAGAGAGAGAGAGAGAGAGAGAGAGAGAGAGATTAAATAAATGAATACATAAATAAATGCAATAAAAATTACATGTCTTCTAAATTGTGCTCCTAAGCACTCTGCCAGAGAAAATTCTACTAACCCACTTTATTTTAAAAATAACTTTTGTTGCACATATTTAAAACTTTTTAATCATGATTTCATATTCTCTATGAATGCTAAAATCATTATTGTCATGTAATAAGTCACAGGAGAAACTACTAGCTCATTGAGCAAAAAAAACCACTCTGTTCTAATGCAGTTTATTGTCAGCCCTTCTGACTGGTCCATCCTATACATGTGCTACTTGACACTCCTTAAGCTACATCTTCTGTACATTTCCTCCCCACCACCCCTACCCAGCCTTGGTAGGAGTCGCTTCACTCTCTCCATAATTCATAGGAGGCTTATGCATTATTCTTTCTAAGTGGACATTTGACCTTACACTATAAATTTGTCATTAAGGAAAAATGGCTTTAATATATTTCTCCATTTGTGGACTTGTAACTACAGAGAGCATGCTAGAAATGGGAGAGGGATGTGAGATGGGACATGGATTATGCAAGCTGTAGGGCTCAGGGTCGTGCTGGCAACTGTATGTTAGCCAGAGTCAAGGAGAGCAGAGTATTCTCTCCCTCTTTACTTGCCCCCTCTGTAAGGCTGACTCAGATGGAGTCAGATGCTTGTCAGTTCACACCAAATTCCTCACTGTATGATGTATTTAATGGTCAATTACGAGTCACATCACAGCCCATCTTGGATTGCTCACTTGTATTGGTTGCCTGTCTTGAACATGCTGTTTTCTATAACATCCATCCCAGGGCCTGGAAGCTACCTTAAAAGACTATAAGCTGTCAAGTTGTATTTGATTTGTGAAGTTTCTTATCATTTAGCAACATACAGGAGACATTTTTCCAGACAACGACTACTCTGAGACCTACCCCCCAGCCACCCCTTCCCTTTGATCAGCAAGCTTACTGCTCATACTACCAACACTCTACATGGGAGGAAGAAGCCTCTAGACTTCAGGATTTCCCCCTGTGGGTGCTTCTCTGTCTACCTGGTCCTCTGCATTCCCCTGAGGGTACACGGAGCCAAAGCCGAGTTGGAAACAGAGCTGCGGCAAACCCTGTTCATTGTAGAGGCAGGCTGAGATAGACTACTGATAACATTAGAACTTTTTTCTCCTTTTCTTTCTTCACGTTGTACACACCACTTGCATGCTCAGCTCCAAAAACAACATTCTTTCACAGAATTTCCAGGGAAAACCATGAGGTGGAAAAATCAGTATAACATCTTCCCTTATGGTGAGATCACACAGGAAAAACCACTGGACGACTCCCAACCTGGGCTTCACAGGTTGGCAGAAAAGGTTGCCATTCCCTTAGCATTGCTGATAAATTTCAGGAAACCACAGACATGTGTGTAGAAGACTTTTGTGTATTAGGTGCTCAAAAAAATGACAGCAGTGTGTAGACCTCATTTTCTGAACTGGTGCTCTCTCAACACGCCTCCCGTCATAATATCCAAGCCCCCAGGACATCTATTTATTTTCTAATCCTTAGTAAGGAAGTGTAGAAGGCTCGCATTTCTACCCAGGAAAAATTAGCAAACACAATCAGTGAAATGTAAGGATTTCAGCTAAGTTTTCACAGGTCATTCCATTAAACTAGTCAAACATCCATTTTTGTGTAAGAGGAAAGACGTAGAGTTGCCTCCTTCGCAACTCTAGGATCCTGGGTAATTACCCAGAAACATCACATCCTTCCTACAAGCCAGCCTCATTCTACCCAGATCCCTTGTCCTTTGTTCTTGTTATAAGGGTTTTCCTCAAGGCTTTACAAGTGTTGTCTGTTGATCCTCCATCAGAGAGAAGCGCAAGAATAGTCCATGGGATTCTCGCCGCACTAAATAACTTTGTAGTTGTGAGGGGGAAAGAGTAGATTCAGCTATGCATAGCTGCGGAGTTACTCGTCTTTCCACTGTTACTGTCGTCACAAGTGCAGGGGCCAACCCACCAGGAAAGAGGAATGCGATGTGTTTCCAAAAATACACGATGCTGATGTAATACTGCATTCCTTAGTCTACTTTCTCAAAGCCGCGTTACCTCATTAAGAGGGTGCATTTGAGGGGATCACTCAATCGAAAATATAGGGGAGGTCATCCATCAACCTAGGTATTACTACTTTCTTAATATAAAATGCAGACTGAGACATATTCTTCTTTATTCCCATTGGAAATCATTCCAGTGGTGTTTAATTGACTTGGTCTAAAGAGTTGGGGGTATTCTTCAAATCCAAGGCATCATAGTTTTGGCATGTAGAAACTAAGGACATGAAATGAGCTTCACTGTAGTAGTGTTCTTCCCTGGCGTTCAGTAGTCCTTGTATCTCTGTTTTTGGAGGGAAAAAAAGGATATTTTTTCATAATTATACTGCATATGTCTCCTGTGGTCTCAGAGTCAAGGTCATCTTTGTAACTGTGAATCAGCTTTTCCTCACTCTGACAAAATCCCTGGCAGAAATATAAAAAAAGGCTTCTTCCCATGGTCAGCTGGGTCTGTTGATTGGGGGGTTATAGCAGGAATCTACTGAGGTTGGAAACACATGGCCGAAGAAGCTGCTTACATGATAACAGCCATGAAGCAAAGGAAAATGAGAAGGGGTGGGCATCCTAACATCCCCTTCACCAGCATGGTCCCACTAACCTAGCTTTATTACGCAAGGCTCCACCTTTTAAAGGATCCTCCATCTCACAAGAGCATCTTAGGCTGAAAGCAAGCCTTTAGGGGAGCGATTCTACCTCTTACTATCAACGGCTGAGAAAGAGCAAATGCATCACTAGGCTTGGAATTGTAAACATAGAGATGGCACAAAGGATATGTTATAGTGCGTGGTTCTCTTTCCAGTCTTCAAAAATTTACTCAGTGACACAAATTTAGTTCTCCCTTGACCTGTCCTCACCTGCCACCTTCCTTGCAGTGGGTCTCATTGTTGTTTGGCCCATGAGCCCCCAGGGGTTCTGCTGACTCTGCCTCCCAAGTCCCTGTAAGTTTGCTGGGTCTCCAGACACTCAGGCATTCATGTGAGTTCTGGAAATTTGGAGCCATGCCTTCAAGCTAGAATGCAACATGCTTTTACCTGCTGAGCCATCTTTTCACTACCACCACCACCACCACCACCACCACCACCACCACCACCACCACCACCACCCATGCCCTTTTCATGAATGTGTAGAAAGTGTGTGACTCAAGTTTGTTGTTGTTTTGTTTTGTTTTGTTTTGTTTTATTTCTTGCTCTTACTGGGTAATGATATAGTCTCTGCTCCTTGGTTTTCTTGTACCTGGATGGATAAACAGTACTTTGAGAAGATGCTAAAAGCGGTACTAAGTGCAAATAACCAGTGACAGCTGTTTCTCTGGCATTTGTAAGCTTTAAACACTCTGAATGGCAGCTACACTAATTGGTTTCCTATGTGGAGGGTCACACAATGAGGTAGAGCTGTTGGGTGCAAGTCATTATTGTTGTTAGTAGATGAGGATTTATAATTATGCCTCTTTCTGCTCAGAGCACATGGCACAAGACAGAAGCACCATAAACACGCGCTGCATGGCACGGGGTGCCAGGAGGCTTGCGAGGTTACACGTTAGACAAAGCAAGCCAAAACTGATGAAGCAAGCCTTATTCACAATTACCAGATGAGACGTAAATATCAAAGGCTTTACTTTGCTTCTCAATTTACATTTACAAAGACATAGACAATGGCTTAAATATCTTTGATGTTTTCTGTCTGGATTATGGTCAAATTCCAGTAGACTCACATCCCCTAAGTGTTCTCATGTTTATATTTTCTGTCTCTTCCTGCCTGTTGGTCTGCCTTTCTTTCATATATGTGTGTGTGTGTGTGTGTGTGTGTGTGTGTGTGTGTGTGTGTGTGTGTGTGTATGTATGTATGTGTATGTATGTGTATGTGTGTGTGTATGTATGTATGTGTATGTATGTGTATGTGCATGTGTATATATGTATGTAATATATATGGGTGTCCATATATGTATATATATGTGTGTGTTGTGTGTGTCACTATCACTGAGATCAACACCATTTTCCCTACCTAAAGTAGTTGTAAATTACTACCACTCCATATAGTCAAAATTCATAAGCCAACCATAGATTTATTGTGTTTAGTTGGGGGAGGGGATATCTCTAAGTCAATAGCAAACTGTTGATATTTTAGCATTTTTTACCTTTAATATTTTATGACAAATATTAAATAATACACATACATATATGTATCTTTTATAGTAAAGAAATACATCTGTTCTTTATCTATCTGTATTAGATTTGGTTAAGTTTGCTAATGTGTATAATGAGAAATCTCCCAGTCATTACTGGACACCAAAGGTAACAAGCCACTCTGTGAGTCTGCAGAATTTCTCATAAACTAGAGGATTCAGCATGCATTTCTACCCTAGGCTCTAGGCTGGCCTTTCAGAGGTCCATGCCCACATCCTATTCAGCAAAAGGTTTTTGTAGAATTTCAGGGCACAGGAAATTCTCTAGATGAAAGAGGGCAAAGAAGGAGACCTAAAGTGGTATAGATTTATAACATACTCATGTTATGCTCTTTTTACTCCTGTGAGGACTAGGGTAACTGCTGAGTATAGAATGAATTATTCTAGCAATAAAGGTTTACATCTCCTTGCTCAATTTGTATACATGTACATTTATTTGAATATGTTTTTCTGCATATTCCTGTGCAAACACATGAATGATGGAAAGATGTTCTCTCTGAAACTTGCTGATATGACAGGAAGCTTTGCCTGCTCTCAAACTGCCCTGGAATTCAATTCAAAAACTCCTCTTAACCAATCCAAGCAATGACACTTCCCAGCTGCAGTTTCGTACAGTTCAAGTGCCAAAAACTAAACCAAGAGAACGCCAAAGCAATTACACCCTGAACAGTAAAGAGGATTGTCCACCCATCATCACCATATGACACACCATCTCAGGGGCCTCCTTGAGCCTGGAGAATCCTCTGCTTGGCCAGAGCCCTGCCTGGGCACAGAGCCTGCCCTACCATCAGCCTCACCAAGAGTTACATAACAAGCACTCTCTCTATCTAGGGATATTCACGTTCTACTTGTTTTTTGACTGTGTGTTCAAAATTACGTGCCACGTCCCAATCAATTATCAGATAGCTTTTGTTAGGTTCTGTAGATATGTTTCCCAGGCTTTTGACTATCCCAGGCTTTTGACTGGAAGGGAAGCAGTGGTTTCATAGTTGGTGTCATTGTGAGCTTGGAACACATGTTTCGTATGACTTCGCAGAAGAGATGAAGCAATCGTAATGCATAAAGAAAACTTTCCCTTCTCTTATTACAATAAGATGGTAGTTTATGGGGCTGGAGAGACAGAGAAAATGAGAAGGGAGTTTACTGCTCTTGCAAGGGACCCCAGCTCAATTCTCAGCACCCAGTAACCCCACCCCCAACACCCAGGACTCACAACTGTCTGTAACTCCAGTTCCTAAAAGACCGATGCTCTCTTTTGACCTCTGCAGGCACCTGCAAAATTGTGGTACACATAAACGCATGAAGGAGCACACACACACACACACACATACACACACACACACACACACACACACACACACACACACACACGCACACACGCACACATGCATAAGATATAGATATATATTAGTTCTACGGAGAGAAGTAGTATTAGACACATGGCCTATAATATACTGATTGAAGAGATACGTTCTTTAAGAAAGTTGTAAAATTTTATTTCACTTAGCAAGACAGACTTAACTCCTTGGAAGATAAAGAAGGCAATATAGGCCCAGATATTTAAATTCAAAGCTAATTTCCTCCCACCCCCCATGAAAGATAGACCCGTTTTAACTAACACTGATAGGACTGTCTTTAGGGCAGAGCACAAGGGAGGAGGGGAGGAAGCTCAGCTTCCGTCCCGCCTGCAGATGTACTTGTAGCACATTTACTGAGACAACGCACTTCATTCCCCCCACCCAGGAATCAACTTCTGAATATGCACAGAGAAGAATTAGAATATATCCTGTGTCTTAGCACTGAAAATAGTGAGCCTTCTTACCTGATACCGATAGCAAGCCAAAAATCAGAAGTGAAGAATGATCTTCAGATAACTTCATGATCTTTCCGTGCATCATGAAGACAGTTAATGCTTCAAATATGCTTCTAATTAAAAAAAAAAGAGAAGTAGTGATTGGAAATCAGTGATGGTCAGTGTCGAACACTAAAGAGGCAGCAGTAGGGTGCTTTGTTTATCTCCAGATATGCCTACTTCATGTCCCATTCTACATCTTGACATGTCCTGGCTGTTGTCTCAGAGTGAAGCTCACCATTGTGTGTGTGTGGTCTTAATCGAGTGTAGTTGAGCAAACCTCACTAAATAATTTAGAAGTCTCCATGAAGTTCTTCTTTCCCTTCCACAATGTCATTAACAGTCACCTGGGAAACTATGCTACCTCAATCAGAGGAAAGTAGCTCATATTTTGTACCTCTTTCCCAAATGACAATGACAGGTGCAAGCTCTGGTGCCTGCATATGTTCATTTAAAAGGTAAGTCCAATTATCTCTGCAAAGGTAAATGTCTTTATGAGAAACATCTATGCCTCTACAGTGTTACCTTAAAAAGAAAGTGGCATCTGTATATAATGATGTACACTAATTTCCACCATCAGATAAAGATTTCCCTTAGAACATTACTCATAACCGAAAACCTGTGAACAGTACTTGAAATGTTTTCTATAATAGAAATCTGTATTAACATCATAGAATAATCAGGTTTAAGACATTTGTAAAGCCTATTGAATATTTCTAAGTTGGAGAATATTGCCGGGGATGTTGCTATGGATCGACTACCTTTTTATCCCACTCCGTAATCTTTCGTCTTTTTCTATAGATAGATGCCATATAAAAGGCACGGCACTGTGAATATACATCATCCCTTGGAAGGAAATTTGAATATGAAAAAGTACCTTGGACCACAGTTGCATGTCTATCTGCCTTGTATAATAACATCTTAATCCGAGCATCTACATGGCAACCAAAAATAAAAGGATGCACCCACTTGGTGCCCCTTAGTTTCTCCTCCCATTCTAGTCCTACAACTCACCCAGGTGCCCAAACATAGAAGGGTTCAATCCAGAGCAGAAAATGTCTTAGATACGGCTAAGGTCTCCAAAGGGTGCCTATTTTTATGAGTCCCTAACTAGATTCTGAGCCTTGTCTGCCTTGACTTTATATCGAATGCCGCCTCTTCTCTCAAGCCTTGGTTCTTTGATCTGAACCAGCTGCTCTGGAAAATCTTCATGGCTTGCTTTGTGGAAGGTGTGAGCATCATCCTATCAGACTGTAATGGTCTTCATCACAACATTATTTTGCTTCTACTTCCCCCTAGTCCATGGAGTCCATTGGCTCTGTATTTTATGCAGCCCTGACGAGAGCGCATGAGCATCCAAACCTGACTCCAATGTTTCTTAATGGGCTATACTTGTGGTCAAGTTCAGGAGTGCTGATGAAGAGAAAATAACTTTTCCACAGTAAGTTGATTTCGCAGGTGGTGGTGAAGGGAGATGCTATTGAAATAGGGGCCGTTAGTTCCTGATGAGAAACACACACACACTTCACAGGATCTTGACCTGAAGGGTTTGTCTTCCAAGGGACATATATGTAAAAGATTTAAGAGTTAGTAATTGTCAAAAGGTCAGGAGAGAAGATCACAGAAGGCATTCTGAATGCAGAAGAATTAATTTTGATAGGTATATTAGATTTATAATAGATGGGGAAACCCACTTGGAGTCAGCCCTAAAGGGAAGGGACAGGATGAGTAGCTGGATCCAATCTCAATTGAAGCAGGGTAGATGAGAATAGAGGACTGAAAGCCATTTTTAAACAAATGGGTTCCCTTCCCTCCAAATTATCAGTGGTGAAGATTGAATGGGAACATTTGAAATCCTAAACAACTGGAGGCTTCCAAGGTATATATCAGTATATTCCCAAGCAATTAAATGTCTATGCCAGAAGGGAGTATCTACCATTTCGTGTGTGTGTGTGTGTGTGTGTGTGTGTGTGTGTGTGTGTGTGTGTGTGTGTGTGTGTGTTGGACTCTTCAAATTTTATGTCAGTCCTTCTTTCTCAGTGAAAGAAAAGAAGGAAGGAAGGAAGGAAGGAAGGAAGGAAGAAAGGGAGGGAAGAATATCTGTATCTATAGATAGATAGATGATAGATATGTAGATAGGCCAAAATGCAGTACCTCTCTTATAGATACAACACCACTCTTCAGGAAATATTGAAAATTTACTTTCTTGTGTCATAAGACAAAGCAGGCTGGGAAGATTTTGGTGACAACAGGACCTAGTTCAAAGACTCATTCAAGGCTAGGGTGACATTCAAGGGGGAGTTTGGTTTCCATTGTCCCTCTTCATTTAATGGTAAAGTTTGGGCACTTGGTTATTTGTGCATAAAATAATTCAGGTTTGTTTTTAATTGTGTCTAATGCTCCTGCCACTTCTGCTTTCTACATAGGCAGTA
The DNA here is from genome assembly GCF_007827085.1 of Peromyscus californicus insignis. Lineage (NCBI taxonomy): Eukaryota > Metazoa > Chordata > Mammalia > Rodentia > Cricetidae > Peromyscus > Peromyscus californicus. The sequence goes on along the minus strand of NW_026294492.1, from coordinate 31,322,051 downwards.
GCAGAGATGGAAAACTCCCCTGTCATATGATGCAAGCTTTCAAAAAAAAATGACGGGGGGGTTTCTAATGTGGAGTGAGCACAGCCATCATTTTAACCTGCTTTTGAAAGTGTGTCTACTGCGTAAACATGATGTACAGCTGGGTTTGATAGGGAAGGCAACATTTCACGCTAAATTTTATGCCTCTATACATGAGATTAATTCTAAATAACATTTATTCATAGTACTAAAGAAAACTTACCAATAGCCTAGTGTTTTCCATTCCTTGAACCTCCACCTCTTTTAATTTGTCTCTGCTGATGCAGGCATCCTTTGCAGCGATCAAGCAAAAGTCAATGTGGAAAGTCAAAGTTGTCTCATGTCTTGAACTAAGTCCGGGAGCCAGGGGAGGGGACATGCTTGCTGTGTTTCACCATGCAGAGTTAAAAGTGTTCCTCACTTGACCTGAGATCCAGTGTCCAGCCCTTAGGGCGAATTACACTGGGGTGATGGTGAGTACCATCAGGAGTGGAAAAGGCAGAAAGTGATAACAAGGAGGCTACAGAGTTTGTCTGTAGCCAAATATTTATGTGCTGCAGTACAGGGGCAGACAAGGATACCAAGTGAAAGCTGAGGGTTTTAAAGAAACCCATATTGTTATAGACTAGCCGCACCTCGTGATATGTTGATGGTTTTGCCATCAGATAGCTTCTTTCCAGCCTGAAGTCCAATACTGTCCAAAAATGAGACTCTAGACATGAATTAGAGTCCCAGCATCAGTGATCACTCTGGAACTTATTAAAATAATTCATTTTTTTGCACCTTGGAGGTCTTCAAAACTGCAATACAAAATGTGATTCCATCTAAGAAGACATGAATGTAGCTCGAGGTACTGACGTGATATTGTCAATAACTAGGGTGTTTTACGTGTATATTATTTATAGCTTTAGTGTATAAGCAGTTTGTTCCTAGGATCTTTTCTCTTACATCAGCTTAATCCCTCTTTACAAAGAACCAAACAGAATATAGAAAGGGTTGGGAGATAATGCCTATGGCACACAACACATATTGCCAGGATGTTCCTGGGGACATTTCTAGATAAAGCATCCTAATGAACCTGTCCACAAAGGGACGCAGTGATGAAGCACATTAATAATGTGCTGTGGAAATGGAAGAGCTATAAGCTTCTACTGGGGAAATGTGTATCTCACAGGCTTACAAACAGTATCAATACCTTTGGCTGGCCGAAGAAGTGAAGTTTCACAGCTGTGTGGTCAGTACAGAAAGGAGACTTAGTGGCAGGACATATACTATTCAGTCAGTGCTGAAAAAAATTAAGGGGATGCTTTAACAGTTTTTTGAAATGCCTTTTTATTTTTTGTTTGTTTGTTTGTTTGTTTTGGTGATGTTTGCTTTAAGGCAAAGTTCCATTTTGTATCCCAAAATAGCCTGAAATTAACTATATAGCCCAAAGATGGCCTCTTAGCTGTAATCTCACCGCCTCAGCTTCACATATCCTTAGATTACAACCCTGCACCACTGTCCCTTGCTATTTTTCCTTGTATTCCCCAAGTTGTATGATAAGTATCCATCATAAATAGCTTTACTTACAGGGAAATACATTTCTATGGAACAGTGGCATTTTAATTATAATTATGTTTTTATTATAATTATGTTTTTCTTATTATAATTATGGGGAAAAGAAGACCTAATGTGACTTATTTGAGCCCCAGGCCATTCACAATGCTCTGTTACATTTTCTGATTAAGTTTCCCCCCTGCTAAGTACACAAAGAACCAATTGATATTCTACGTGATCAGCAGGTCGGTGAGTAAGCTTGGGGACACAGTTGAAATGACAAGTGGTATGATATTTATAGTTGTTAGTTTGTATGTAAAATAAAATGGACTGACATGAGCATCTTATCTTTGCATATAACCATTCTGAAATTAATCATAGCTAACGGATAGTTTTTTGAGTAAATGATGGCGTGAGGCTATGTGAAGGATTACTTTCTCCCCTTAGTAAGAAGAAAGTAAGTTAGCCAAACACGTGATTTTCAAATGGGAAAGAGAATGAACACTCTCGAAATAATGGAATATATTTCGAATAATGGTCTCAGCCATAGGCATGCTTCATTCCATCGCCTTTGACTGGTAATAAAGTCTTATTTCTTGACAATTGATGACTCAGAACAGGTCCACTTCCACATGCAACATAGATGGCAGCAGCCATCCATGGGTGCAAAAGCTCCCAGTCTCCCAAACCTCTAATGAGGACTAGAATGTGGTAATCATGGAGTTGGCCCTGATTGGAAACCTAGGGGTCTTTTCATTAAGTACAGCTCAGTGATGCCAATCCATTTCTGCCTGTTCCAAGTCCTACAGCAGGGAATTGGACACTTGGGGAATTGGCTGCAGCCAAGCTCCTGAGGTTTGTTTCAGAGGCCTCTGCAGCTGCCTCCAGTTGGCTTTAATTCCTGTGTCATGCCAAAGTAGACACAGCTTTTCCACAGCCAATTCCACGCCATCACGTGTCCTTACAAGCTAGAGCCGAGTTCATCTCTGCTTCTTCGCATATATGGACTTTTTTAAGGTTTCTGTTTTATTTATTTAGTTCTTGTACAAGCACAAATCACAAGGGGGCTTTTTTAAAAGCTGTCTTTAACTGAGTAGCAGGCTTCTAGCTTTCCACTTCCTGTTTAGCTGAGTCCATAGGAGACAGGGAGTTGGGAGTGTCTTTTTCTGTAGCATCCTTGGTGCTCAGTGTTGCTTATCCAGGGCTGGTAAGGGAAGTCCTTTTCAGTGTGCTGGACCTAAGCAAAGTAGGGGCTCAGAGCTGCCTCTGGGTGCTCCCAGAATCTGTCTGTCTGAAGAAGTGGCCCTCAGGGACACTGGCTGACACCATAGCCAGCTCTAGGAGAGGCTCTGGAATTTGAGTTCACAATTACGTCAAAAAACAGAAAGGACTGCTTAACAAGCTACTCATCACATAGTGGTCATTGACCAAACTGAACAGCAGGATCACTATGGAGCCCTTGTGAAGCCAGTGTGGACAATGTGGAATAGACAGAGGTTCCTTAGTCCACCCCTCAGTTTACAGCAGAGGGCACATGGTACCCCTCCCAAGTGTCTGCCTATTGGCATCAAGTAGCGTGTCTGGTTCCCCTTCCTTTCCAAGGCACATAAGCACATGACTGTCGTCCCTTTACAGATTGAGCAGCACCAGGGTGGTGCTGAAAGCATGGGCTTATTATCATGTGTGCTTATTGAACTCCGGTGTGGGTTGTATGTGTAGTTTTACCTAGGGAGGGTTAAAACTCAGGTGTTCAGCAGAAAGGAAAAAAAAAATCCTGTGCACATGATGCCAAAATTTATGTGAACTCATCACCGAGATGAAAGTGTGTGAAAATGGCCTGGCATCCGTCATTTTGTATTTCACAGCAAGGAACGGAACTTGGCCAATGCTTTCATCTCTAAAAGACAGTCATCAAGCACAATAGATCTTTACTAAATAAGAGATTAAATTTGGAAAGAGTGCAGTAGTTTTAAGACATTATAAATATTCCAGTTCCATTTCTGTGCAGTTCGCTCACCAGCTCCATTTGAGTTCAATGCATGTGAAATGTGCATAATAACCTTTCTAGACTGAGGACTCATTGACGACAGAGAACAGCTCATTGTTATCCAAGTTTCTAAAGGCACAGGATCAGACTGACTCTGGACTTGTTGATCACATTATGTAGCTCTACCCTCATGTTACCATAACTGAGTACTGTTCATAGAATCAGAAATAAAGGACGGAGTCCCTGATTTCAAAGAGCATTGTCAAGTACTTGGGTGGTTATTTGTACAAACTATGATTAAAGTATAACAAAGTGGGGACAGAAAATTCTTTAAGCTCAAAGACCACAGCAGTCATTTAGCTACAACTTAGAGAGAGGGAAGGAAGAGTTAAGGAAGATTTTTCTATTATAGGGAGGGTCCATGTTTTTTCATTGTTATTTTTTTCCCTGTGGAAATGGGTGATTATAAGGCAGAGAGTCATAAGTAAGCACAAACTAGAATTTTGAATTAAAAGATACAGGCTTTTGTCATCATGGCCAGACACGGGTCCTATACATGCAGTGATGTTCATGGGGAAGATGAAATTAGCAAGTAAGATCCTATAAAGAAAGAGGTTTTCAAGGCACATCTGTCCACTACCTCCCCTCCCTTTTAAAACACACTGGGGGGCTGGGGAGATTGTTTCCTCCCATTAAGTACTTGTTGTGCAAGATAAAGGGCCTGAATTTCATTCTGCAGAGTGTGTGTAAGATCAGGTACTGTGGCACGAATCTCTAATACCAGTGCTGGGAAGGCCGAGACAAATGGATCCCTGAAGCTCACCGGACAGACAGCCTACCCAATCAGTGAGAGACCCTGTCTCAGTGAGCAAGGTATACAGGGACTGAGGAAGACACTTGACATTGACAGTTGACTTCCACACAATATCCAGGCATACACATCCAATATTGAACTGGTTTTTATCTACATATTTTATCATGTCCCCTGGTCATTTCATTAGCAGTGTTATTCAGTCGTCTCCTATTCTTAGATGCTCATTAGTGGCATTTCCAATAACTAATTTCAGGAATATACTAAAAGCCACTGAGGCATCTCTTCAAGCATTCATTAACAGTTGGATGCCTACATTTGCTACTCTTGTAAGCAGTAAGATGTGGATGAATTAGTCAAGAATGCCTCCTCGTCACCTCAGAAGGAAACAAAACGTAGGTCAATCAAGTATCTACACTGTTGCTTCTCCTTAGCACCCAGATTAAGAATGAATATGAAGAACCCAGGCCCTTCCCAGAGGCTGGTTGAGTCCTGTGAGAGGAAGCATCCAGAGGTATAATATATGTTTAGAAACCAGATCGTTTTCAAAAACTTTGACCCTCTAGGCCAGTGGTTCTCAACCTTCCTAATGCTGTGTTATGGTGACCCCCAACCATAAAATTATTCCATTGCTATTCCATAACTATAATTTTGCTACTGTTATGAATATAATGTAAATATCTGATATGTAACACCTCTAAGGGGTTGTGATCCACAGGTTTAGAACCATATTTCTTGGCCTTCCCAGTGCCTTAACAGGTATTTGACTCTCACGTGTAGTCTGCAACTCCACAAGCCTTCATTTCAGCTTCTTTCAGAGCACAGCGCTGATCACTGAAACTCAAGGTTCAAGGTACAGTCATTACATGCTATGTGTGTGTCATGCATCCACATCCACTTCCCTCTTGAACCAGAGCATTCCATAATCACAGAAGTGCTGAATAGACTCGGCATGACTAAGCTTGTAAGAAAGTTGCATGAGCCCAATTTGCCATCCCTTGCCCAGCCTGTCATCCAGCAGGTGCCCCTCTGTTGGCAAAGTAGCACATCAAGGCCTGGTATTAGAGGGAAATCAGTAAAACCAACTGTCACCTCATGTCATTTACAATAGGTAAATTAGCCAGAATAAATTGCCAGCCAGTGGATGCCTTGAGGATTCCTCACAAGTCTGCAAGGAAGCAGGAGAGTTGTTTAGCATCATATTGACTTGTTAGTTAAGCGCACCAATCACAGAACAGCATCAGGTCTGTGCAGAGGGAAGTGTAAGTTGAGTCCTCTAACATGGAAGAGCATCACCCGAGTGATAAACATGTCTGTCTGCGTCTAGTGTAGGAGCTTCTGGAATCACACCAGAGAAACCTGTTTATCCAGGTAAAACCACTGTAATGTGATACATTAGGTGCATTGATGTAGGTACATTTCACCTACCCTCCCGAGGCTTGGGCAGCTACCCTAGGTCCCACCAAAGCACCAAAGCAAAGCAAAAAACAGGGCTTAATAGGTATAGCTCTTAAGGCTTCAGGATAAGTTCCCAAATTACACTTCATTTATGAGCCCTTTTGCCAAAATGACTTATGCTCCAATGGCTGTAAGAGATTCTCCATAAATCAATACAGTCTCTGACTCTGTGCCACCTCTAGTACCTTCTCCTCAATCATAATGTTCTTTTTGTTTAAATACAAATGGAAAGAGAAGTATTCATCAACCTTCTGCTAAGCAAAACTATCTCCTGCTTGACCATGCTTGGCAGATACTTCATCCTTGTTGAGACCTCCTATGTACCAGCTCCTAAGTACTTTATACTTTTCATGTCATGTTCCAGTTAATCTTTCTACATTGTTTATCATTCCCATTGCGCAAACCGAGAAAGGCGTGCATACCACAGCAAAGTGGCATGTCCACAGCTGTACACCTAGCCAGAATTAAAGCCACTGGAATGTAAATTCCTACATTCTTTCCCACAATCTCTGCCACTGTGAAGTGCATTCCTTGGATCCTCCTGAAAAGTGGAATCAGTTGGAGGGCCTATGATCAGTATCTCAAAACCTAAGACTTAACTGCCCGAGCATCCAGAAATGATGGAGCGAGTTTCAGCCTCAGAAGTGAGTTTCCTGTGAACCTGGCTCCCACTTGCTGGAGAGGATGAGAAAGCTCCTCGTAAACACAAGACTTAGATAGATGCTTCTGGGTCCTGCAATGACTCAGATTATCTTTAGCAGTAACTTGCTCGCCCTTGTTCTTCTCTACTCCAAAAACGTAAGGAATCAGAAGCAGGTAGGCAACTGCATGTTGGTTGCTTTTGTTTTCCATTTTCCATTTCTGTGTGTCATTGGAATGCAAGAAAGACTGTGGCCAATAAGGATTGGGCGCTAAACCTCCAACCTCCTAGCACAGCAGCAGGCACATGCTTGTCCTTAAGCTCTAGCTGTGAGTTCTGTGATGTCTCTGGAATCCCACTTCCTTTCTCATAAGATGATGGACTTCTATCTTTGAGAACTTCTGGTTCATTACAAGTAGTGTAGTAATTTGGGGCTCCGAGGCCTTTCAGGAAGGCCCAACCTCCACCCAGTCTTTAAGAGACAAAGTTCATTTATTGTCCCCCCCCACCCCAGCTGCCTCTTGGAAGCTCCACATTCATTGTTTCAGATTTGGGGTGTTTTGTTTTTGCAGAAGAGTTCTATGTGTTTTATGTTTATCATATAGCTTTAACTTTTATCAGCCCCCTACCATTCTTGTTTCTAGTACTTCCGCCCATACTTACCACTCTACTCATTTCTAAATTTCTATTTTTCTTTTATTGAAAATAGATGTTTTTAATACAATATATTCTGATTGTGGTTTCCCTCTCCCCCATCTCTACCCAGATCCTTTCTACTTCCCCTCCCACCCAAATCCACACCCTTTCTTTCTTTCCTTAGAAAGGAAACAGACATCTAATGAACCATAAAATACAATAAAACAAAACCAAACTCAGTTTTTTTAAAATCTGCCCAAGACCCCAGCCAGCCTCTTCCCAACAACTTCATCTCATTTTAAGCCTCTGCCTTTATTAGTCAACTAAAAGAACACAATGCTAAGAGATCAGCTACAGTAATGTGCCTCACTAGACAATTAACTATCATTTCCTCATCAGCACTGTGTAGGAGTCCCTACAAAGTGAACGTTCCAGCTCTTTTACTATAACCGTGGCAGACATAGTCGTGGATGCTCTGTGACAGGAATTGGCCACTTAGACAGCTTCATATGTAATTTTAGAGCAAAGGTTACTAGGACTTGGAAGTCCCTTCCTAACTTTTCTATGCTGAACATGGGATCAGATAAAACTTCTTGCTCACACTTCTCTCATATAAACTAGAACATGTAGCTGGGTGTGGTGACACACCCCTTTATTCCCAGCACCTGGGAGGCAAAGGCAGGAGGATCTCTGAACTCAAAAGTTAGCCTGGTCTACAGAGTGAATTCTAAGACAGCCAGGGCTACACAGAGAACCCCTGTCTTGAAAAATCAAAACTAACTAACTAAATAAGTACATAAGAACATGCTTCTAATCCAGTGACAATCCAACAGATCAAGGATACTGCATTAAATGTGAAGAGATCATTCTTTTAAATAAATCAACAAATATTTGATCATTTGTAGGAATATGTTGCATGCTGCTTGATTTCCTGAGATCAACAAGGCCCTAGAAACTAGATGTAGATGGGAGTTTTCTTTCCCTAGAAATTTCTGAAGCCTTGGAAAGACAAGAAAATATAAAGCAGGAAAGGGGAGTTTAAATTTTCCTAAGAAAGCCAAAGCACTCAAATAGCAATGCCTAATACTTAAAAGCACTCAGATACTCTCTTTAAGGAGAAAGATGAACTATCGAGAAGAAAGAGGCTTTGACAAGCTCTTTCTGTACTTTGTCTAGTCTGAGCCTGTTAGAATCAATCCTCCGCCAGCTGTGTTCCCACCAGACGGTCTGTCAGGAAAAAGGATGAACAAGGAAGACAGAACTGAGGGCGAGCGGCAGGAATAGAGAGAGCTCAGAGCCAACCAGAGATTGCTGAGGGCCTCACACCCATGCCCTAAAATAGACACCAAACTGCACATGCCTGTGCTTCATTGGCCAGGTTCAGAGTTAGCAGAAATTAATAGCTGAGTGCCCTTTATTTTTAACGGAAGCGCTGCTTTGCCGGGGAAGTCAAAGGAGATTCCACCAGTCCCCAGCTCAGCTGGCTAGCTGGCCAACGAGGGGCAGGGCAACACTCAGACCTCCGCACAAATGTCAGTCAGGTTGGAACCACCCCAACAAGCACCAAATGGTGATGTCTAGGCATGACTCCCTAATGACCTCTGTTAAAAATAGCGCTGCTCTCTCCTTGCTCAGAGGTGAAGGAGGGTGTCTCATCTGTCATAGCTGGCATTCCCATGGAAGGCCTGACAGCTAAAATTATCCCTTCCTCCTCCTCCTCTTCTTCTTCTTCTTCTTCTTCTTCTTCTTCTTCTTCTTCTTCTTCTTCTTCTCTTTCATCCTTCATTGGCTCCCTCCTCTTCCTCTGCCTTTTGCTTTTTTCTCGGTTTTCTTCAAATGCTAAGTGTATTGACCCCATTGCCATACTTCCGCTCCCCCAGAGTCATTGCTCACCAACTGCAAGATCAGGGGATCCAAGCTGTGAGATGGGCTGAGAAAAAAAAAAAAGTGGTCTCGGTTGCCTGAGATGAAAATTAATAAATAAATACAGAACAACAAAAAGCCCTCAGAAGCAATAGTCCAGGTCAAACAAGAAAAATGATCTTGCTGGTTAAAATTCAATAAAATCCTATCCTGACTAAACTTTGACACAAAGATATATCAATCTTTTTTTCAATCATCCAAGTCCAAGCTCTATTGTCACTAAAAGACATTTTCCAAGCCATCTTGTGTATGGGCGATGGAGTGAAAATCATGTCTCTCATGACCTCAGCAATGCTAACTAAGACAATGATTGGACTCTCTTATGACAACTTTCAAACCTTACAAATTTCAAACACAGTGACCACATATCTAAGTAACTTTAACAGACCTTTACTCTCTTAAAGAGGCTAAGTAAGCACTTCGAAGAATGATAACCAGAAGGGAAAAAATATATAACTTTGTAATTATTGCGTTTGGGCACCTTCTGAAACTGGGGATTTTCTTCCGTATAAAACGGTATCCCTGAAGGAGTCAACAGGCTGTATTTGGACCTCATTTCCAATTTCTCTTTCTTTCCAGTTCTTTCCAATGCGGATTTCAAGAGAGAGAGTGGTTAATGCCCTCACTGAGCTATTAGGGAATGGTGCGGGAACTAAAGAAAACTTGACCAATAATTCGAAATGTCTGCAAAGACCCCCCCTGCCGAACCATCCCCAGTCCCCTGCCTGTGTGCTGCTGGGATGTGCCACTACTTCACCTGCTCATGTGTCAGCCAGTTGCTGGATTTCAGTCCCCTGCCGTAGATGGGAGAGTTTCTCTGCTCTCCTTTCCCGTTGTCTTGTTTACTGTTCCCCCCTTTTTCATCCACACATCCTTGAAGAGTCCTCTACAGCACAGCCCTACCCCCATATTCCCACTGAAAGGGGCACTCGTGAGGGCACCTCCAAACTATAAAAAAAAGTACATGCACCCTGCCCTCTGTAACTGCCCCGGGGAACTCTTCTGTGGGTGTAGAGGTTATAGGACAGCAAAGAGGCCAGTGAAGGGTTGCAATTGGAAGTGAGATTTGATTGAGGTGATTATAGAGGGAAACCCCTGTCTCCTGCGATACGCAAGCGCATGGTACTCCCTCCGTCAAAACTTCAGAGTAAAAGTTGACAGAAGCACTCACGGTAACTCCTTCCCACAAGATCTGGGCACACAGCCAGGGCACGGTGCTGAGTGGCCTCGGGGTGAGCCAAGATTCCCAGAACACACCAGTCAGCATTTTTCATCCAAGGATGGGGGTGTCCTACTGAAATCTAAAGTACAACACCTAGGCCTACCAGTCTCGGATCGAGAAAGTTAATTAGTTTTACCTCCCCAAAGCATGTTTTCATCCTTTATAAAGCATGACAGTCCCTAGATAAATGTAATCATCCATAATCAGAAAAGCACATAGGCTAAGGCCTACGGCGGGCTGCTTCTTTGCTCTAAATACATAAAATCCAACAGATAATAATGTATAATGGTAATTTTAACCTACCTGGTCATGCCAAATTTGTCATTCAGAAATGCTCTTTTTAGCTGCTTATGGCTTATTTGAAAATGCTGTTTTGATTACCTAATTTATTGCCATTCCCTTGTTCACAATGTGGTAATTACACACAATTTGTAATGAGTTTATCTCAGCAAAACACAGTCAGCAACGGGAAAGAGGATGTTTTTATGTAAGCCAACCAGCTCAGGTCTCCTAATCAGCAGCAGAAGGAAGAAATATTGATAATTGAAACTTAGATCCAAAGTGGCTCTTAATTGAAACCTGCATTAATGACATGCCAGCATTAAGCAGAGCTGCAGGTTAACTGCAGCCTCCCATGCCATTCTGAAGCTTTTGTCTCTTCAATGCCTTACTGAAATTAATTAATTAGTTAATTAATTAATATCAGTCTTGGAGGCCTGGATGCAAAGACACACCTTTACACAATGTGTTTTCCAATTTATAGCAATATTAATTATAATTTTATGTCAGAATACAGAAATGTCTGCCTTGAATAAAATCCAAGTTCAGGACCTGGTTACTTAATGGCATTTTTCACTTTTTAACCCAAGTTCCGAAGCCATGCAGGTAAAGTCTAGCTGGGCTTATCAGTTGTATTTATAACTTGCTGAACTTAGAATTATGTGCCAAGGTTGTGGTTACAATATTCAAAGTAGTGTTTTCAAGGGCGGACAGGTAGGGCGAGTTAGGCAAAGCCTCACCTCGTTCTGTTTCATTTGGCTCATGTCCAGGGTAGCAATTTGCGGTTATAGTTTACTATAAAGTAAACATCCTCTGTGTTCACAATAACACCAAGAACAGCATTAGAAAACATCCGCCAAGATGACTTCTCACTACCTAAACATGATAACAAAGGGAAGAGAAGTATCTCAGAAACTAGAGGTGTCAGGGGACGATCCATTGATGTGACAGATCAATAAAGTTTAGGTCAACGAATAACATGTGCCAGAAAAGCTTACATGTCAACTCACTGTCACCCTTTGAAACCTACATTCAGGACACTCAAATCAGAGCACAGGAGTTTGATAGGATCATGAAAGACAAGAGAGACTCCCCCTTGGTTTTGGAGCTGAGGACCATGGGATATGATTGGAATAGGCCTACCGGTCAAAAGAGGGAAGAGGGGCAAACACCTAACTTAGCTGAACTTTGGGTTCATCTGACTATTCTTATACCATTGGTTTTCTTTATAGGAAGTCATGCAGTCTATGGGCCTAGTCTAGAATCTATAATAAACAAGTGCTTGGGATTACCACAGAAGCAGATGGTGTGATCTTGGACCACAAAAGCCGTCGAGCCTCTTTACCATCAAGATGGCTCTTCCAGATAGTCTTGTAAGCCTCTAAATATCTCTCTCCAAGAAAACCATGATCCATGATGTGGCCCATGACAGTGTGTGGCTAAGAGATCATCTAAACAGCTTCTGAAACACCAGGCCTGGATGTGTAAAGACAGCAGACACACACGCAAGAAGAGTCCAAGTGTTAAGGGCAGTGCTCCCACTTGACTCACTGATTTGGAGAGAAGTCTGTGTGGTCCCTGCTCATGGGCCTTTAAATAGTCAAAGAGACAACCTGATGCCTCTGGAGAGTGAGGAAGGTATTTGGGGAAATCAAGCAGTAGAGATTATAAGTAAACCTTCCCCTGATTCTGGGCAGAAAAAAAAAAAAAAAAGATGTACTTCTTCCTCTGAGCTTCCAGCAACCATGCCCATCATTCTTGAATGCATGAGGCCCCACAGGTGCATGTGGACACATATTTAAGCATGTACATGTACAGAGAAAGTTATGTCAGGTGCATATGCCACGTTGAAAGCACCCATCAAATTGAGGCTTCTCAGGACACACAACTACCAATCCTCCCTCTGGTTGACACTCTTGGAATCTTTATCAGTGACCTTCTGTGGCTGTTTATGGTCTGTGGCCCATTTAATTGAAAGGTAGTGGGTGTAGCTACTGCTTTTCTTTTAGGCAAGTGGAGGTTTTCGCCCTGCTGTCTCTGGAAATTGGCCATAGCTTGCAAACTTGGAACACCCTAAGCAAGCAAGATAAATGAACGCTCGTGTAATGTCCCCAGGGCTTCTGCCAGAAGAAAAGATTGGCAGCCTGAAAGAACTGATACAGCTCACTGTCGTACCTGCTGCAACGTGGACTTCCGACCCATTCCACGTGCACACTATAGCCAAACTACAGAATGAGAGGGCCACGTTTGAAAATTAAAAGATGTGGGAGAGAGAATGGAGCAGGATGATTTCCTAGATAAATGAAGAGACATGTAGTACCCTGAGCTGCCTCTGCCCCCCACTGCATTCTAGCTGATACTCCTGATAAAGTAGTCATCAATTCTACCCATGTTTTAATGAAATACTTTAGGCAAAACCACCCAAGTCATCCATTACATTCATCAACTACATCTGAAGGTCAAACTCATCAGTTAGTCATTCGCAATCACTTTGTCCCTTTAGAAAAAAAAAAAAAAATAGCTGGAAGACTATAGCAGTTGATCATCAGGTACAAGTTGCCTGTAATCGCTTACTCCATCTTGGAAACACTTACTCCATCTACTGGCCAAACACATCCATTTTCAACAAGACCATTTCCCTCTACTGGGGACTGTGTCACAGACAAGAAGGAGGGGTGTGTGTATGTGTGTGTGTGTGTGTGTGTGTGTGTGTGTGTGTGTGTGTGTGTGTGTGTGTGTGTGATTTCATTCCTGAGTCACTTTTTGATCTTCAAAGCAAATTATCTATAGATAACTGATGCCAATAGGAACTAGAATTTGAGACCTGGAAATCTGACATGAAATATGTAGCCTCGTTTCTGAAATCCTCCAACTCATAGGAGAAACCCATAGAGAAGAGGCGGACTAGTCATCTTGACACTACAAAGGTGTAGCGCATCTTCCATGATACAAACTCTGGTCACTATTGATTTGCATCTCATTCACTTATACAAATAAGATAGTTGGTCTATGGAGTTGCTTATGTATAGAATTTGTCCCTGCCTTAGCCCAACCACTACATCCACCATATCATGTCCTATACATTCTTAAGACACTTCAACCAACATTACATGTAATTGTAGTAGAAGACAGCATTGTTGCATGAAGAGAGGCTTGGAATTCAAGTCACTTAGTCTGAATATTTTGAAAATTTTCAATGTTTTCTGGATAAAAGAAAAGAATTAAAGTCTCAGCCCCTTGGTACTATACACTTCCTTCATTGTGCTTAGCAATGAGCATCAGAGAAACAGCAGAATAAGGAGCTATTGCCGTGTGTCTTTTCTCGAAAGGTTTGTTTCTCTTCTCTGTCTCCCTCTGAGCCATATTGAAGTCCTTCCTTTTCTTCTTTCTCCCCTTTCAAGTATGTACTTAAAGTGCATAAAATCCTTACAGATTTACGAAGCAAAAGTAAGTGTCTTAGTTGCTGTTCTATTTTACTGTGAAGAGACACCATGACCACAGCAATTGCTATAAAGGAAAGCATTTTAGTTGGGAGCTTGCTTACAGTTTCAGGGCCTTAAACTCTCCATTATCAACATGGCAGGGACCATGTTGGCACACATGGCACTAAAGTAGTAGCTGAGAGCTATGTCTTGATCCCTAGACAGCAGGCAGAGAGAGAGAGAGAGAAAGGGAGGGAGAGAGAGGGGGAAGGAGAGAGTTTGGGCCTGCCTTGGACTTTTGAAACATCAACCCCCCCCCATTGACACATTTTCTCCAACAAGGCCACACCCACTCCAGCAAAACCACACTTCCCAATCTTCCTAATCCTTTCAAATAGTGCCACACCCTGGTGACTAAGCATTCAAATATATGAGCCTGGGAACCATTCTTATTTAAATCACCACAGTAAGTAAAATTTATTGGAGAATATATTATGAAAATTCCTTTTATTTCTGCTGTTTATTTTCTTCATGAAACTTAAAGTATGGAATCATGGTATTATGTGAGTATTAAGTAAGAGTGTTGTGCCACATTTCATTAACACATCAATTTTTATTTTTAATGTTTCACTCACATTTCATTTCTCCCTTTATTCCTTCAGAAAAAAAAATCTGTGTAGAATCTTGTGCCCTGTACATTTATATCACTTCCATTAAACAAGACAAAAACCTATTGCATTGGAATCTAGCTATTCATCTGCCAGTTTGCTGAAACTACTCTCTTAAGAGAGTTTCCAAGTCTGCACCAGTTCATTTTAACCTTGATCGTGCTGGCCATTGGAAGCACTGTGAAGAGCTGTCCCTCTGACTTCCAGAGTGACGCCTTGAGGAGTCTTTATGTCGCTCTTCCCATTGCCCCAGTAAATCCGTCTCTATTTCCTCTTTCTCTTCCCACCACCTAAACATTAAATTCTCTTAAAACTCTTCTTCCTGATGCTTGTGCACCCAAAAACTTCTTTCCCATGCCAAACCTATACACCATTCACCTCAGTGAGGTTTTCCATCTGTATCATCAGCCTCAAACTCTGTTGGAAGCTCCTGGTATACATATTACTAGTGATGGGAAATGTCCAGTGGCAGGTCATGTTGGCTCTTCAAAATGACCAAATATGAAAACTGAATTTAAAGGGCCCAACATCGTTAGAAAATTTTCATAGCTAGAACTATACTGTAGTATCCTTAAAGGTGACAACCCAAATAATTTTCTAATATATTTAATATACACAGAAATAGAAAAGGAATAGAGAGAAAAAGAAGAAACTAGTGTGGGGTTTGTAAGCTGATCTGAGAAAATCACACTTGTAGCGGGCTTTCTCAGACCACCAGCACCCAAATCAGGACATGGAGACTTATTAGTTATGAATGCTCAGCCTTAGTTTAGACTTGTCCCACTAGCTCTTATAAGTTATTTTAACTTGTTTCTCTTCATCTACATTTTGCCTTGGGGCCTTTTATGGTTCTTTCATTCTGATGTCCTACTTCCCTGCTTCCTTCTTATCTGACTAGCTGGTGGCTGCCTGGCTGGCTGGTCCCTGGCATCTCTCTCATTCCCTCCTCTCTGGAGCCTAGATTACTCCTACTACTTATCCTCTCTGCCTGCAACTTCCACCTCTCCCTCTACCGCCGTTCAGCTTTTCATTAGACCAATCAGGTGCCTTAGGCAAGCAAGGTCAAACAAATGTAACACATCTTTCCATAGTTAAACAAATGCAGAATAAACAAATGCAACACACCTTTTCATAGTCAAAGTAATATTCCACAGCATACACCAATGGAACACATCTTTATGTGGTTAAAGTAATATTCCACAACACACACTTATTCCTGGCCAGCATTAGGTCCTCCATCAAAGACAATCATTCATTTTTATTATTGAATTGACTTTGTTTCTAGATTGGAAAGACAAGATATAGATAGATAGATAGATAGATAGATAGATAGATAGATAGATAGACAGATAGATGTATATGATATATGTGTACATATGGTATATATCAATATATGCATTATATATGTATATATGTTCACATGTGTGTGCATATGATATATCTCAATATATGCATTATATACATATGTATAGATACATACACATATGTGTGTGAAAAGGTTTGAGTAAATGAGGAACTCAATAAAATTCAGCAGAGCCCTCTGTTGGGTAAACCATACCTTGCCATCTGTTTATAACTGCACATGGCTCTATCTGTTAATATTGCCATATATACCTAACCAGTCTTGGAAACTATGCACAAAGAAAAGGACAGAATTATGATAAGACAAAGACCATGCACGAAAGAAGACTTGGAAAGGTCATTGGGCCTTCCAAGAAGTAAACTGAAGGGGAACCAGAGCCAGGAAGCAATCTGGAAGAGTGGGAAGTTCTGGACGTCAAAGCCCAACTCCTAATGTGAGCACAGAAAAGGCAACACATGCTCCCATTATTCAGTGTTCTCTGGGAGAATAGGAAGTTCTGGTGCAGCAGGAGAGCCATTTGCATTTCAAATTCACCCCTCTCCAATTTTCATCTCACATCGAGAACACTTTTAAGAGTCGCTAACAGGCCTTTTCCTCCCTTAAGTTCCAACTGCAAGCTCACACACCACATTCTATGAGTAGCTAACACTTTCTTAATTGTCCTCTCGGCTCTTGAAGTCATGTGCAATGGCGGGGTCCTGCTAATCTATGCAAAACACAAGCCATGGATGATCTCCTTAGAACCTTTTGAATCATGGAGCTAGTCTACACATTAGCTAGAGCTCTGAGCCAGGAGGCTAAAGGCTCTGAGTTAACTGGAAAATCTATGTGCAGGCATCTTCTTCCTGTTGTGGTATCAAGGCTCTTGTTTCTGCTGTGTCCCTCAGTACCTTTGTCTTCAGAGGTCAGATTTCCAAGAGTCATGGTTTAGCAGGCCAGACACCCAGGGATGAGCAGTCTTCTCCCCTAGATGCCCAGTAAATTCACTTCTGGCATTTTAGCCCTAATGTTCTTTCTTCTGTTCTCACAGTCTTGCCTCTGATACTAGCATTTCAGGATAATCCAAGCAAGTAATGGGGGGAATGCTTCCTGAGTTTCTGCATCCCTACCCAGTAATGTGATCAATTAGTGTTCTCAAATTGAATGTGATAGCCATACCATCAAGTAAGAAATAATTCCTAAAATCAAAAAAAAAAAAAAAAAGAATCCCCCACTGAAAAGAAGAAAAAGGGGAACTCTCCAGGATTATCCTTCACTTGGACTCTAAAAACCTGGAACAGCAGTGACTCAGAAGTGAATGATACAATCACCCTCTGAGGGAAGATGTGTGACAATAGCTTCATTAAATAATCACTTTCCATGAAGTGCAATGTATGTTCCAAAGCAGTAATGTGACAGTTTTGATGCTAGACATGGATGGCTGGGGAAGGTAACCTAGTATAAGTTTTCACTCAACAAGTTCCCACAGGCCCCTTCACACTACCACTGCAGAAGCTGAGGGAAGCAATCCCCTCACTTCCTCTTTATGGACATTTCATAGCCTTCATCTTCTTGCTAGTCTCACTGAAACTGAGAAGTAGAAGCATGGTCATTTATTCCCTTTTGAGTGAATTCTCTGAAAACAACCCAATTTGTCTGCCATTTTATGGTTTCCAACCAATTCTTGCCATGAAGACTTGTCGCCTTTCCACGTCTTGGTGGTCATTTATTTTTATATCACCAAGTCATATAAGCACAAATGACTCATTGTCAGACCATGCTGTTTTTTCTCAAAGTGGAAAAATGTCACCATTGCACCCATAGGCAGTATAATTATTTGTCTAGATTTTGGAGAAGATTCAATGTAACTCATATATTCACAATATACCTTAATACCCTTGAACCATTGTGAAACTGTAAAGACTTACTGTGCTCAACAGGCTACTGGGATTTGCCATATTAATAATCTGACCAAAATACTCTTTAGACATATATATATGTATGTGTACATTATATGTATATATGTGTATGTGTACATATATATATAAAATCCATTTTTATTTTTAATACATAGTGAATATTTTATTTATGTATTGATACTTTATGTATTACACTTATATTTATCTATTATAAAAATATGTATTTATTTATATATTGAATATTTTATTTTTTTCTATATTGAATATATATGTTGTATATTGGATGTATCTATTGAAGATATATATATATTTGATATACATATATACATATATTCAATATATATATTTTGAAAAATATAAATTGGTTGCATTTATGCCATACAGTATTCTTTGAAATGTATATATTGTGGAATGGCTAATGTGAACTCACTGGCATCTAAACTGCCTCATGTAATGGCACATATTTAGATAGAGAACGATGGGGAGAAGACAAAAGGTCTAAACTCACTTCTTTTTTTTTTTTTTTTTTTTTTTTTTTTTTAAACCAGAACTTTTTTTTTTAAAGATTTATTTATTTGTTATGTATACAGTATTCTGCCTGCATGTGTCCCTGCAGGCCAGAAGAGGGCACCAGATCTCACCACAAGTGGTTGTGAGCCACCATGTGGTTGCTGGGAATTGAACTCAGGACCTCTGGAAGAGCAGTCGGTGCTCTTAACGACTGAGCCATCTCTCCAGCCCTAAACTCACTTCTTAATCATGTCCTGTTCAACACCATAGCTAACTACTCATATGCTGCTATCAAATAATTGAAATTTGACTAGCTGACATTAACAGGTGCTATAACTACAAAGTACATCCCAGATTTCAAATATTTAGTATGAAAAGACGAGATGTATGATCCCATTAATCAATTTTATGATACTTGTGTGTTAAGATGATAACAGCTTGGATATCCTGGGTAAATCACATACATATATTATTAAAAATGACTTTATCTTTATCTTTTTATTTTTCAAAAAAAACTGTGTGGTTTCTGCTGTAATCTATTAATCTGTCTAACCTGTTCAGAATGATGCAAACTTCTCTAGCCTGCTTTGAAACAAGACATTAACTGTGCCAGAAGGGGAAAAAAAATGGAGTCATTAAAATGGGGCCAATCCTTGGACTCTCACTGGATGGGCGCTTGGGCTTTGCAAATTTAATTAGCTAATGGAACGCTGGCTAAGAACGAGGTCCATATGGTTGTTTTTCTTTCAGCTACAGGCAAAAAAAAAAAAATATGTAGTCACTTCTGCTGACTACATATTGTTGTTGTTACTGTGGTAATTCTCCACTGAGATTTAAAAAATATCAATAATAATCTGAAAATCTGTACCTGGATGTGCTGTAAGATCATGGGAGAAGCAATCCTTTGGAAGTATCCACATAGGCTTGCAGCAGTTGTTGGAACGTTGGAGCTTCTACGCACAATGCACCTGGTAATTGCATAATTCTTATAAAATAAGTAACATGTTAAACCAGTCTTAAAAGATAGGACAGTGCATCCTAAATTTAAGATGTTTTCTGAACAGACAGACGTTAAGGATGTTGCCTGAATAGTAACTTCTACAAATGGCTTTTAGAACCATGTCTGTATGTTTCAAATGTCATTTAAAGAACACCCAGACCGCTGTGTATTTTTTCTTTCCTCCCTGAAATTTGGTTTGCAAAATTGTTTTCAACCTTTACCACACTGGATTTAGATTAAATTAGATTTAGATGAAAGGATCTTGCCTCTACCCTTACCAGCACTTACTTAGCAGCTAATCTTTCCCAATTTATTATTCTATTAGTCTTCACCATATGGTATAATTACGTCTTTTTGGCCAAGATACCGTGGGCTATTCTTGCAGCTTTGTTGGGCAACTGATAGAAGCTTTAGCACTAGGCATACCAGAATGGCATTTTTTTTTTCGGTCTAATGATTTGAGAATAGTTGGTGGATGAGGAACAACTTCTGTTTAGATTTTGCTGGCAGCAGCCAGTAAATGGAAAGCCCCAGTGGTAGCACAATGTTATGGGAACAGAGTGCCTGAGTCCCAAATACCACAATGAAGCTCTCTAGTTATAAACCACCCCAGTCTTCTACGCCCTGTGCTTTGTTTACCTCTGGCTATGCTCTGACCGTCTTTTCCATTTGCTGATGAAAGCTGTGTCTCCAGGTTCACTTCCTCCAGCACCAGGAATGCAGAGTTTCTACTAAGTGACATTTGGGAGGAACCGCAAGTAATCAGGGCAAGAGGGGCCTGAGCAAACCATCCTGAGAAGCAGCCAGCTGCTGAGGACAGGGGGGAAGGCTGCCTCAAGTTTATGCCTGTGTTTTATTGACTGTGAGCAGTTGGCTTAAAAGCAGCCATCCCCTGCTGCTGTCTGTGTGGGCTGTGAGCATAACAGGGCAGTGGAGTTACTGAGTTCTTCACCATGGATGTCATTTCTCGTGGCTCGTCACGGTGACACCTTTTAAAAGCATGTCTGAAGTTGCTTATATAGATGCCATTCTGCTTGGCATCAGCTCCTGCTGGGAAAGCCAGGAACATACTCTATCTGGTCCTAGAGACAGTTTCTTAATCACAAGAGCATTCTTTAAGACAAAACATTAATTGAAATTTGTGAACAGAGACTTCTTGTCTAAGTGATACAATGATGCTCCATGCTCATGACTCTGTGCACTGCATAAGGGAGGCATCTGATTTCTTTAGGCTTCATCCTGCTTAGCTTCTTATACCTTGTTAATGGTAGGTTGTGATTTCTAGGGATGCTAGAAAGAGTAGAGGAAATGCTATTAGTTTAGGAGAGAAAAAAAACTGTATGGCTTATTACATAAGCCATAGATTTTACTTATTAAACAATAGTGACTACTTTCTCTCCTCTTGAGAAATGAAAAGTTGTGGAAGATATAATTTTGCTTTCAATGTGCTAATAGATCAGTCTTGGAGATCAAGTAGGGATATAATCATGCAAGCCAGGAATTGATAGGCATGGGGAAGGAGAGGCTACAGAAAACTTACTATAGTAAATTCAGAACAGAAATGTCTGGTTCTAAATGAATGATTCACATGTGGCTTGGTGGAGAAGGCAGCCTTACAGCTTTGGAGACACACAGGCATGGAACCAGAGCACTGCAAGTGATCACACCCTGAGAGATCACAGCCAGATTCCAATGAGAATGTCAAACCTCTTGACTTCTCCTCCTCATTACCCCGAGTTGATGACTTTTGATGCATTTCCCCTTTTCACACTTTGCATGCCTGGTGCCAGTCTAAATCTCTGTAAGCTCATCCTTTGAAGATGGTTCAGGTACACACACACACACACACACACACACACACACACATGCTCACACTTAGTATTTCTATGTCCAAAAGGTTTTTCCATATTCAAGTTGTATGACCCTTTTCCTTGGCTGACATGACCCACATCTGTATAATTCAAGCTGGGATCTCCAATAGCCTCTAAGTTTCCATTGACATAAATAAATCTTCAGTACAATGCAATATAGCCATTTGGAGACAGTGAACCATGACCACACCTTCAGTCTAGACCAGAGGTTCTCATTGGCCTTGTGACAGTGGAGAGTTCTTATAACATTAATAATTTTGCTCTAAAACAAGCTAATTTCTGTTTCTCTCCAAAATAAAATAGTCACCTCAGAATCTCTGATTTAGAATAATATGTACTCCCAATTTTTTTCCACATAGGAATAAATCTACAAACTACGTCTCATTTTTTTCTTCACACCCAGAAAGTATTGAATAGGTAGAGAGCCCTGATCAGACTCCACCTGTTATGTCTTGGGTAAATTGTAAGAAACTGGAAGCCAGAAAAATCACAAAACGTCTACCCTAAGAAGCATGAGAAACAGGGGTGATGTTTATTTTCCTTGTCCTGGTAATCTTAAAAGAGGTGTGTGTTCTTTATGATAATGTTTTACTTTTTGAGGGTGTACTCTCTTTGGAGTCATATTTTTTCAGTGTTTTTGTCTTATAACTTACATGCTACCTTCATCATCTTTCTTTTTTTTTTCCTGTCAGAGGCAAAAAGAGGAGATAATAGAACAAAAGAATGTAATGTGGAAATGAGAATTTCTTTAGCATTCCCTGCAAGTTTATTTCACTATTCTTGCTCACAATAACTGGTTTCAATAAACATAAACATCTAAGTGGGCCGCTTCGCTCTAACATGAATCCATCACCTAACAATGTGTATCGGGGATGATGAGAACCACGGAGCCAACTAAGGACAAAGTCTAAAGGGATGCAAAGGTTTTCTTCAGGCTCACTGCAATAGTTTCAAGACAGTGACTGACATCCTTGTGTGGCATTGTACCACCAGGGTTCCCCCAAAGAAGAGTTTTCATTGTGCATGCATGAGGAGTTCTTGGTCCCCAAATCTACCGTTAAGTCTACTAAAGTGATAACCCAAGTGGGACCGCACAAAGGGAAAGGCAAAGGTGAGACTAAGCTGTCAAAACGATGGCTTTCTGTGTGCTAAAGCCAATAAACCCAGCCTCCAGTCTAGAAGTCTTCCAGGTTCCAGATGCTAAGTGGACAAAAGTGGTGTGCATGCAGCCCTTAAGCTTTAGAACCAAAAATTAATTTCGGGTAACCATGGTCCAAGAAGGACAGAAAATGATATGAATAACCAAGTAGCCCCAGACATCAAAATGTCTGGTCTTCTACCTACCACGGGGACATGGTTAAATTCCTCCACGAACCAGAGAGCTCCAAAGGGGGTTTGTGTGGTAACGACTTGAAATATTCCATACTGCCTCGCTGAAGTTAGGAGATGTGTAAGCCAGCTGGTGAGTGCCCTGAGAAAGTCTTGACTCCTCCTATCGTTTGTGCTTGGCAAGCTCTCTGGAAAGATCTAACTCACCCTCTCCATGACAGTGTAGAGAGGAACATTACTGTGATGTATTGAAGCGTGATGTAAGCTGATTCTGTTATGAAAACAATGTCATTTTAACTTTGGAATGACATCTGTTCTGTGTCACTACTCTATCAGGATAAATGATACAGGGATTTTTTGGGGGGGGGGGGGGGGGGGGACTTGATTGGCCAAATATGGCCACTGGTGAGTATTTCTCCAGCCTTCTCAGAATGCCTCTGTTAAAACCAAACCTAAGAACAAGAGCCAAGTGTAAGTTCCTGTCAATTTCACACTGACTGGTCATCATGTAGAACCAGGATAATGTGTCAAAAGGCATAAACTCTTTGCCTGTGATTTTGTACTTGTGTTTTTCTAATTGAGAAGAATTTTGAAGGCAAAGTTTCTTTGCAAAGTATGGGCGAGTTTTCTCTTTGCTTCCAAAATGCTAATTCGCACTGCTCTAGAAATACAAAGAGAGATTCTTTTTCACTGTGAGCAACACTGTGTCCTCTCTAAAGCCTCTTTCTGTCCTGTAGAAAATAAGCCTCAAGGGATGCTAGGGTTTTGATCACCAGCAGTATAGTACAGACTATACTTGGATTCTTCTGGAAGGCCATTCTTTGCAGGGCGACCATTGTGGATTAAGAAATAGCCTGGAGAAGGATGGCTTTAGGACAACATATAGACCATACCCTCCAAGTCCCATCCAAAGCGAATGATGATCTAGTCACAAGCCCCAAAGCACACAACCTCATTTTCCTTCAGTTGGCTCTAGCTACTCTCTATGTAACCTGTACATCCTTTCTTAGAGCACTGCTCATGAGGACATCCCTCCAATATTATATTGACTGGAAAGTGGAATGTCTACAGAATTGCCATGAACATTGTCAGAGTAATGATCACCCTGGGAATAAGTCCAGACGTACTTTCTAGGTCAGGGAGTGTCTTGAAGAAAGGACCTATCCAGTATTAAGTCTGTACATTTATAAGCATGCTCAGAACATACTCTCCATTCCCCCTAGAGGAGGTCAATTACCACATCCTTTACTTTGGGTTTTCAGTCACCTTTTTTTTCCATCTCACTGTGCAGTTTATTTCAGAGTGTCGAATATATTCTGTTTGTGGTTGGGGAGGTTTTGCTAATAGTCTTTTTAAAACTAGCATTCAGTGTCCCACAGCAAATGACATTAATACTTGAAATATTTTACAGAAATGACATGAAGTAATTAGATGTCAGTTGAGTGGGCATTTTGAAGAACACACTGCATGACTACCTGACATTTATATTTATAAATCAGTTTCCCAGGTTAGAGAAATTTAAAAAAAAATCTCGTTTGTAGCCTCCCATGAGAGAATAGCCAGTGTGCATGAGCCTAACACTTCACTTAACCACGGTTGTTTTCAAAATGAAGGATTGTGTTGCCATAGGATTATCTTCCCTACGATCAGCTCAGTTATGTCTAATTTCTGTATTTTACTCATGTTGACACGATCACATTATTCCTATATCTTATGTAGAACCACTACATGTTCAGTTTAGAAGAGAATATGTACACAAAGACATTCTCAATGATTTAAGGTAGAAACAAAGTTTAGTTATGTAACTTCATCTTAAATTTTCAGAGAGTCTCCAAGATCCTCTACCTTTCCTTTCTTCTTTACAAACACTGACTGAGAATCAGTGAGTTCTCCGAGAAGCTTAGGGTTCTGCTTCTCTGCCCATCTGGTCAGTGCTGTCGAGTGTCCCTTGCTTGTGTGGGTGAGAAGGGGGTCGAGACCTCATTTGCGCTCTAGGCAACTGACAGAGGTAGAGATGGGGGCAGGAAGCCCTGCTTTCTCTCCGTGAAAGCCACCCCCGCCCCATGCAGCATTCTGAAGCAGCCATTCACGCTGGACCTTTGCCAAAAGACCTCATCTAGAACCTTGTCGGTAGCATCATGCTTAGTTCCACAGAGAGCATGGGGAAAGTCCAAAAAGCTAAGCAAAAAACCCAAACAGGGAAGAGTTTCAGAGATCAGTTTCCCTCCAGATACCCAGTTCTCTCCTGTTCTAAGAACACTGAATTAGGCTTGAGATTCCCTGCTTAAAGATTTGAGTCAAGGGAAGCTGACCCAAGAACGTACCTGCCAGAGGGTGGGATGCCAGCCAGAGGAGGGCGTAAAGGGGAAAACACCTGCTAGTGTGGCCAAGTGCCTCTCTTTCTTTTAACCACCCGCTTAATTGAGTGAATTTCTTAGGCTATTTCATTCATAAAAGTCAGTGAATAGGTTAGGGAATTAATTGATTGCTTAGATGCTGGCAAGCCCTTCTTAAGGAACTTTTCTCTCTATGGCGTCTTAGGCATTTGTGATTTGCTGGTTCCTTTCTGTCCTTAGACTGTGCACAATAAGATTATAGTCCTATCCCTAGACATCAGCTATCATTTCTGCTAATGATCTCCGAACTTAGGGAAAATAATGCAGATGTCTGCATGCATGAGACATTGGGTCCCTCCTATACGAGGAGATGCATCACTATTGAATTATTTCATCAGGCCTCTAAACATGGAAGTGATGGAAATAGTTTGCATGGGAGAGAGACAGATAAGCCTGGTCTAGTTCCTCAGTAGCATGTGTCAGCTGTGTTGGATTGGCAGCTGCAGATGTGTGGGATATACGTCTGTGCCATCCTCCAATGGAAAGTCATATATACAGGTTGTAGAACAAATTGATACACCATAAAGAACCCCTCCTCCCCAGAAGACAACTCTGGACTTAATAATTCTATCCTATAATAAACTGACTTTTACTGCGAATCAATATGCTGAAAGTAGATGAGTTGGAGAATTTCTCTATTAAATAAAATCTGCCAGACCCACCATTTGTTTTCATCCCCTGAACATATCTGATCAGTGTAAGAAAGTGTTATGGAAGGAGATCGATCCCAGGAGCTATTTAAAGGCAGAGAATGATTTTAAAAAAATAGTAATAATAATAAACCTAGAAAGACCTGAGGTCTTTGAGACTCTTTTGTTGTTGTTGTTTTGGTTTTGTTTTGGTTTTTGGTTTTTCAGGACAGGGTTTCTCTGTGTAGTTTTGGTGCCTGTCCTGGATCTTGCTCTGTAGACCAGGCTGGCCTGAAACTCACAGAGATCCATCTGCCTCTGCCTCCTGAGTACTGGGATTAAAGGTGTGCGCCACCGAGGCTGTTTTCTTAATGCCGTTTACTTCTTAACCTGGAGATAGGAGTACACCTAACATTTTCCTCATGTCTATTGGTGGATCATGACCTTAGGTTTATTAGGGAGACTCTTAAGCATTAGCGATTTCTCTTGCTCACCTTCCACCTACATAGCCAGAGGTTCTGAGGTCAGGGAAAGGGAAGGCATCTGTGGTGTTTGTCTGTTATGAGGTTTCATGTAGCTCAAGCTATTCCTGTCCCCACTATAGATGGGAGGATGGCCTTGAACTTCTGGTCTTTCTGCCTCTACCTCCTGAGTTTTGGGATTATAGGCATGCTGGCACATGCCCAGTTTATGCAGTGCTGGGGATGGAACCCAAGGCTTCCTGCATACTGGGTAAGCTTTCTGTTCTGGTCACCACTTGGATCCAATGACACACTGGTCTAATATTGTGGGAGTTTTTTTTCTATAAGTCTTTGTTGTAGTTTGAATGGAATTGGCCCCCATAAGTTCATAGGAAATGGGACTATTAGGAGTTGTGGCTTTCTTGAAATAGGTATGGCCTTGTTGGAGGAAATGTATCACTGTGGAGGCAGGCTTCGAGGTCTCAGTTCACTTCCTGTTGCCTGCAGTCAAAGATGTAGGACCCTCAGCAACCTCTCCAGCACCATGTCTGCCTGCACGCTGCCGTGTCCCGCCATGACAATAATGGACTAAACCTCTGAAACCATAAACCAGCCCCAATTAAATGTTCTCCTTTATAAGAGTTGCCATAGTCAAGGGGTCTCTTCACAGCAATAGAAATCCTCACTAAGACAGTCTCAGAACCACTCAAGTTCAAAAGTGATTTCTTCAGATCCTTGGTTTTGCTGGGAATCCATTTCTTCATTGTTAATCTAACTTTCAGTTTCTTTTTGTCATCTCCATTTAAAAATTGTCAGTCATTACAGCTCCTCCTCTTCTTTTTCTTTTTCAAAGCTCAATGCATTCACAATATTCCACCTCAAGTTCCTTCCTTCCCCACTCCCGACCCTGCCATCACAACACAAATCAACTCTTTGGCTT
This sequence comes from Peromyscus californicus insignis, assembly GCF_007827085.1. Classification (NCBI taxonomy): domain Eukaryota; kingdom Metazoa; phylum Chordata; class Mammalia; order Rodentia; family Cricetidae; genus Peromyscus; species Peromyscus californicus. Next base: position 31,295,051 of record NW_026294492.1, on the reverse strand, counting down.
AGTTTCTAAAATATTGTCCAAGACCTAGAACAGCGTCTAAGTGGAAACACATCCTACCATACACCCCATAGTTCCTAAGGACTCTGCAATTGCTTAGTGTTCCTATGGCGGGCCTCTTCACCTTCTGCTACCCCACTTCCCCACCTCCCTCCTCCTTTAGCATACTTTTTCCAGCAACATTATTCAAGAAAAAGATTTCACATTCTGTGAACATTTTATTCTAAGATAATTCTCTTGGGAAAAGAAATTAAGTCTGCTCACACCACAAAATTGTCTTCAGTTACCATCTCAATGTGTATGACAAACATACAACACTCTCCCCTATAAGAGTTTCCTCTTCATTTCAAACATATTCTCCATAATGTCTGTAAGACTTATCCCACCCTGACTTAGATTAAACACACCAAGGCAACGGTTTATTATCCCCACCTTCCCAGTTCCTTAATCTTTTATGTCGTTACCCATCTCCCATGCTTGGACCCATTACTTAAATAGCTAGTAGCTGTAAACTAGCAAAAGATAACCATAGAAAAGAGATTCAAGTAAATCAGGTAGAAAATGTCCAGGGAAGAGGCATTGTGACCATTTCAGGTTTTCTCCAAAATTTTTCTCAGCATTCTTCCTCTCCTTTGCATCTCACAACACTAGATTGATCCTAGTAAGCTTCCTCAGCCCACCTCAGCTGCCTCACCTTAAGTAGGAAGGAACTTCAGACACCCTACTGTAACCTTCTAGCCCTTGGCATCATAGAAAGCATGCTTGTCACAAGTTCTGGCCTACATGCCTGTTCCACAACCCTGTCTTCCTTTCCAAATGTGTCAAACTTCTGTGGATTCCAACTATTCTTCCAGGAACTTGGGGAAGTCAGTAGAGTCACATATTTCTGAAATCCACATAAAAGTCAGATTCGATTTTACATCTTCTTTCCATCCTGCTGGCTTGATCTCAGGACTCAGCTCATCTTCAATAGACGCTCATCCTTGCTGTCATCGCTGTCTTTGGAGGAGTGCCGCTTCTCCCAGGTGGTGACAGTGATCTGCTGTGTGATGCTATCTATGCACAGCCTTGTGTTATTTCTCAATTCCATGAAGCCACAGTGCACATATTTTTGCCCATCACCACAGACACTTTACCTGGCTTCCATCTTACATAGGTCTACACTTTCTGAGTGCATCTTTGGAATGGATCTTCTCTATTAATGCCTTGTATAACTCCCTAACATCCAGCAACCTGCTCTACCTCAGGGGGAAGATCACATTCTAGTCTTAACTACTTTCAATTAGTCTCATCCTACTATCATGGACCAGACCCACCTACCCCTGGCAACGACATGACATGCTCCTGCTGAATCCTTGGTCTCTACTTTACCTTCAGCCCATCTCTACTCATACCTTTATAAAAGAAAGAAAAGACAGGAGCCAATGGCATGCTATTCATGCCTTCAATCTTCTTGTATTGCAGTTGCCTATAATATTAAATGATTGGCCCCAAGATGTTTCATTCTCTTCCTGTATCCCATTTCTGTCTCCCTCACATACCACACTACCAACTGAGTAACTTGAATATTTGTGTGTGTGTGTGTGTGTGTGTGTGTGTGTGTGTGTGTGTGTGTATGTGTATGTGTGTGTGTGTGTGATTATATCGAGAGAATGATATTCCTTTTACCCCTTTTTACACCTCTTTCTTTAACTGGTCATTTAGTTACACTTTTTTTTTTGCTATAATTCTCTCACCAGCTCCTCTGTCAGTACTGTATAAAATAATACAATTGCAATCTTACATGTAATTCAGACATCCAGTATTTCAATTTTTGATAAGTTAATTTTAAAACTTAATTTGTAAAGCCAAGCATCATTTTGTCAAAAGCTGGCAAAAAAAATCACTCATGGTAGATAAAAATAAAGTAAAATATGTGCTCAGACATGAGTTTGTGTTAGATAATTGGATTTTTTGCTCATGCAAATCAGGTCAGTTTACAATTCACTGGTGTTTTCTCCAGTAGAATGTGTATTTCACTACTTCCATCTTGTGATGAGAAATGGGTCTTTGCAGTCTAAAGAAGGAGCTCAAAGAGAGCAATTCGTGGAATTTCAGTCTGTTTTCTCTGACCTGCAGACAGGTTTTCAGGAATGAGAAACTGCAGAAAAGAAATTAGAGCAGCTTCTATTTCTTCAGCTTTGGCAGTCAGACTGGAAGACAAGAGGCCAAACATTTCTTCAAATATTATTTAAATACTTCCTGGCTTCCTTCTTGTTTGAAATGACTATGTCAAAGGTCAAAAGAAGTCATGGTAGTCCATAACCAAGACCCCCTTTCCTTTCCTTTCAAAATTGTGCCCACATGACTTTGTATTTCCTTTGGCTTCAAACACTCGGGTTTTGTTTTGTTTTGTTTTGTTTTGTTTTGTTTTGTTTTGTTTTTAAACATCACTCACCAATCTCCGACCTCACACGTGTACCTCATACATATAGTAAAATGGACCTGATGCTTCTTGTAGGTAGCAGGCTCTTTCCTTGCCCTGATCATTTGTACTAGGTTTGTTTGTTTATCTGGCTTCGACTTATGTTTGTGTCATGCTGCATTGTATTTCACCCCGCCCCCTCCCCCCTGTCTCTCTCTCTCTCACACACACACACACACACACACACACACACAGTGTCTTTGAGTCTTGAATATATTTCTGCCTGGAAGAAACTTCTTCTCTTGCATCAAGACTCAGACCACTTATTCTTGATTTTTGTAAAGTTCCTCCTCCTCTGTGTTCCCATAACACAGAGCCCTGCTTCCAATTAACACAGATGAAAATATGTATTCTCTGCGGTCCATGTCAGTCCTTTCTTGAAACTGTGAACTCACGGCTTCTCTGACAGCTAACGTAGGCTCCATACATAATCCTACCCTTAGTAAAGACTTAGGAAATGGATGAATGGAAAAATACACTGTAGAAATCTGATGTATAGTTTTTAAGTATGTCTAACCTGCCCCAATAATATCCATGCCATAAGCTTGAATCACCTACATGCCATTCATTTTGCTCACTTACTTGGTGAAATCAACACTAACAAACCTCCTATTTTTTTTAATTCTAAAATATATGTTGATTGCCCTTGCTGAGAAATGTAAGGAACCATCACAGATTAGAAAACAAAACAACAACAATAACAACAACAAACTCAAGTACAAACGTATGATACTGAGCTCAGCCATGACAATCATAGTGACCAGGTATCAGCCCTAGACTAATTGTCACAGCATATACAGGTGTCAGGTCCATAGATAATGTGATTACTATTGAATAGGGGCCACTGTCCAAAGAGTTCACATTATTTGGGAACGTGAATTTTCCGAGCTATGTAACTGGTAGATCGTGTAGCTATATGATAGAGCCTCTTCCCTTCCCTCCCAATGTCTCCGTCCTTGAAATGTCTCAGAAAGCTTGACCTCTTGAAGGAAGATCCAGTCAAAACTGTAACAGAGATTTGATTATCCTACAAATCCAAAGGAAACCACTAGAAAAGGGAGTCAAGATCTACTAATATTGTACCAAGATAACAACTGACTATGGAGGCAGAAATCTATAACTATAATGACTCTCTAAAGATTTTCTGTTCCAAATAACATAAAAACTGAAGGCCTATTTCTGTTGAATGACTCGGATTCGCTCACAATATGTAGACCTGCCTCTGAGAATCATTGCTTTCCCTTCATTGGTATTTATTTCATGGGATATATAACTAACACAACTTAAATCCAATTCTACCTGGCGTGTGTGTACAAATGCTAAAATCCAGTGTGACGCCACCATAATAAATAATTAATGAGGGGTGTGTTTGTGGTCTGTCGGTCAACTCTGCCTGCCGCTGCTGCCAGTTTCAAAAGGCTCTGGTTCTATAAATATACGACAGACCTCCGAAGTGAGGCAGCACAAAAGCGTGGGTAGACATCAGGTGCTGCTGTGTCTGCACTCACACAGAAAACCCTTATCTCCCAAAATGAATATTTCCCTATTCAGACATTATTTCCCTATGCATTTTGGGGAAGGAATTGAGGCGCTTTAGTTTACTGAAAGGATTGCCAAGTCCGAGTTGAGCAAACATAGTTACCAAATGAGAAAATGAAGTAGCTGGACTGTAATCACAAAGGCACTCTACCTGTGAGACTTTCTTAATTGAGAAAGTCTTCCGATATTCGATATCACATTTTTTTATATTAAGCCCCTGAGCTGCATCCATCTTTTTTTTCCTCCTTTCACAAAACTGAAATGCAGAGAGAGTGACTAGATAAGGTCATACTGCTGAAAGCTGCAGGTCTAGATCCCACTGTCTGCTCCGCCTACACAAGTGCCTGAACAGAAAAAAAGAAATGCAGACTTTCTACAAGTTTTTCAAAATAATCTGGATCCTGAAATGACAATGAAGATTTGTTTTCTGGATCCTAAGCCAACTGTACGCCCCATAATAAAATGAAATTATTCTAACAGCCGCTTACAAAGTCCCCGCCCCGCTACAGTGTGCACTTTAAACATAACTACATCAGAAAGAAGTCGATAATCGATTGACAAACTTCTCACCAAGTACATCCTCACCATGTTTGGTCCAGTCGTTCAGTTTTATTAAACAGCGTCATTATTTGCATTCTGTAAGCCAGCTGCAGTTCTACAAGGCTTAACTGGGGGAAAACTTCCATTAAAGCAAGGAACATAAATGAGAAAGAGAAAAAAAAAAAAGCAAAACACATTTTCCCTTCAAAGCCAATAGGGTCCATTCTGGCTTTGCTAATTTTGATTTTAAGCTTCAAATTACTCGTATCATTGAACGGCTAAATTGTTTCCTTGCTAATTTTGTCTTACCTATAAAGCACCCTGGGTCCCTTCCATTAAGAACAAGGGTTTGCAAATGATAACTATTAGGTGGGTTTTAGGTGAGCAGAATATCCTGGAAGGGTTTTTAAAGCCACCTAGGTGCTGTACTGGAAAGTTCATTAAGAGTCCACAGTGTGCCTGTTGGTTTTGCAACAACAGTCCAAGGCAACAACACAAAGCAGGAGGCATATGGAGGCCCTTGATACTTTGCTGCTAATAATTTGGATTCCTAATTGATGTCAGTTTTAATTCTTATCTGTTGTCATCAACTATTCCGGAAGCATCTTCCCCATAGAGTCACCCAACCCAGCATCCTAAGAGGCTTACCACATCACTGCAAAGCCAATTCCTTCTATAATTACTCTCTTTCAATTAAGGAAATTAAGGCCTTTTTTAAAAATAGAAAGCTGTTTTCTAGGTGTCACACACAGTCACATATATACAAATATACAGTTACTAACCAAATTCCTACTATATGAAAATAGATTAATAGATTGTCATTGTGTTCTTTGTTTAGTGATTGGTTGGGTTGACACGCTAGGACCCTGGTCAATGAAAGAAGAGAACAATACACAGATGTATGCTAGGATGAAGGGATCCTGATATGATTGTGGTTCAGTTTTGAGTGTTTATTTCTTTACCTTGGCTCTTCATTGCTGTGTCTGTAGATGTCATGCATTTGTTACAGGTCATAGACTCCGTAAGCCATAGTTCTATATAGCCGTCTCTACTAAAGGAAGACTGAAATCCCACTGTGTAAGCCATTACATTTATAAAGTAACCCTCAGCATGATGGACAACACGGAAAAGGTGGTGAGTTACTGTAGTGGGTAGCCATTCCAACTTTGATCTGGAAGTTCCAACTCCCATTGAGGCTTGGGTAACTGTCACGCCTACAAGGCAGGGCCAAGAGAGGACCCTGAAGACCCGAGATCCGGATGCAAGGGCTCTCTTGGTTCCTGGACCCTGGACGCTGGAGGTAGACCGAGCGGAGTTCTCCAGAGAACACCGCCGGACTGCGCTACGTCTTTCCCAGACCCTGCAACCTACCTATCCCTTCATTTGTAAGTTAAGTCACTAAATAAACCTCCCTTTTAACTATGTGGAGTGGCCTTAATAATTTCACCAATAAGTTACAGAACTAACAGAAAAAAAAAATGTGGTTCCTTCTGAACTTAACACTGGCTTATAGTTAATTTTAAAAAGGAGGAGACTCAGGAAAGGTTTGCTGTGAATAGTGATAAACTGGCCTTCAGTAGCCAGAGAGGAAGAACCCAGAGTAATGACAGAGTAATCAAATGCCTGACATGGAACTAGATAGAGTCTGGAGATGAGTTTTAATATTGATTCGGGAAGCCACTAGTTTTGAGATATTGGCTGATTTCATTACATTTCAATTTGCTCCTCTCGGTAATGAGAGGTGAACGGGACATTTCCATGATAAGAACTGGGAGATTTTTTTTTTCTTTTCTTCTAGACTAGAAAATGAAGCACTTGGGAAGGCAAAGGCTGAATCCGAGTGGAAATGCCTAATGCTATGTTGATGACAACCCAGGGAATAGCCACTTAGATGTAGGGCACTCAGCATTGGCAGAGCAAGTGGTTTAGAGAGGATTATTTATTAGGAAGCAAACGTGAGGTTTTGTGAGGTAGGCAGGAGGGCCTTCTGGGGAAACAACATTGGCGACTGAATCCTGAAAATCTGTTTAGAAAAAAAATAAACCTAAAAGTTAGTAGTAACCAAGGAGAGGATGTCTCCTCTTACACACGGACACACAAAATTTCCACATGACAAAATTGAGACAAGAACTTTCATAAAAAAAACAGTGGAGTGGAAGGGGCTGGAGAAGGTTACTATTCACAGTAAGTGTCAAAGGAGGTTCCAGATGTTGATGAAAACCGAAAGGAAAACAACCCACCTCTGAACAGGCTGATGCCAAATAGCTCACCCATAGAAAAACACATGCTGAAGGCTTTTCTGCAATTTGTTAGGAGCTGAATATTTTCAAAGTATCCGATTGAGAGGACCAGAGACTTGATCACAGACCCCCTCTAGTCAACAACCATTTCATAGATGCGCAGTCGGAGACAGTGGAGTTGCCACCCGTGATCCCCAACATCAAGGCTGTTACTTATTTTTTTCCCATTTCTCTATTTGTTAAATCTTAACAATGAACAGGTACTTATCTAGAGAAGCCAGGAAATGCTTCAAGTAAAACACGCATTATCTCGAAGCTGTCCACATTGCTGGATTGTGTTTAGTGAGAAAGAATGAGGGGAGTCCCAACCTACGGATTCAGAGTGAGGCTCACTGGAAGCTTATGGTGTTTTACATAAACAAAAGGATGGGAGTCTCTCAAGGGCAAGACTAGTTCTTGTTTTATTTTGTTTTTAGATTTTTTTTTTCAGAGGAAAATAGCCAAAGAAGATACACTGAATATCTGATTTGAGAAAACAAACGTGTCTCTCATTGATTCCTACTGATGTCGGGAAAGGAGCTTTCCTGAAATTCCTAATGTCTGTTCCTTAGCTCTTTATTTTCTGTAGAGTAGTGAATGCTTGCAATGCACCCAGTCCCTTCTTCTCCTCAGACCCTCTTACAACCTCATGGGGAAAGAATTGTATTTCTGCAGGTGAGGAAATTAAGACCTAGATGAAGTCATGTGCATGAGACCACAGGCAGTCCTGTTGCAAAAGGCCCGGTTCGTCACTTGACATAATGTCATCCAGGGTCCCATTGGACACTTGTCATAATATTGTGGTACCTAAAAGGTACCAGCCCTGGTGCATAATGCAATCAGATTCGATAAATACTATTATTGTACTCATCTCACAGTCCAGGAGCCTGAGCCTTAAGAGTAAAGAAATAATATAAGTACAGGCAGGAAGTGGGAAACAAGAGTTCAGCCACCCGAGTCTTGTCCCTGAGAAGGGTTCTTTAAGCCTTTTCTTTTGCCAATAATGTGGAGGTGCTCTGAGTCATGGTCCCATTGACATTATTATTATTAATTACTCATGGAAAAAATAGCATTTGGAACAATTTAAGCTCACCTAGGAACTTCTTAGAAGACTCCTTTGCCACAAGCAAAACTGAACCCCACCTGACCTTCCAAACCCACACCTCACTTGCTAGTCAGTGTATTTCTCTGTTACTTAGCTTTTTTCATGAGCAATGGGTATCCACCATGCAATACAGAATTAAAACCCAGATGTGTTTTTTTTAAATGCATACCTAGAGACAGAAATATGGAAAGCTTAATTTAATGTAAGGTAGCAATTAGATATTAAACAAAGAGCTGGGGGGAGATGGCTCAGTGGAAAAAAAAAATACATGTCTGCCTTGCAGCACAAAGACCTGCGTTCCATCCCAAGAATCTGCGTTAGGAACGTCTGGGTGTGGTGGTGCACACTTGTAATCCTAGCACTACAGCAGTGGATCACTGAGGTTCACTGGCCAGCCTGCTTCGCCTCCTTGCAAACTTTCAGGCCAATGGGAAACCTTGTCTCAAAAAAGGTAGACAACACCGAAAAATAACACTGAGTGTTGTCCTCTGACCTCCACGTGCATTTTATACATGTGCAGGCATGACTTCATATACATGTGGACACACACACAAAGTCATAGAACAGAAATGTGAAATTTAAATGTCAGCATCAACTCATTGCTTAATGGCTTATTCTAGCCATGTTCAAGAAAGTATTTAGTATCTGTCTCTAAGCATATTTTATGTGAATGCATGCAGAGAGATGAATTTGCTGCTGTAGGTTTTGTGGCTATGAAGATGGGAAGGAAGGAAATAAAGAAAGAATACGAATTTAAAGACCTAAGAAAATCCGGTTTCCCGACAATCCCAAATCAGGTTCCTTTCCTAGAGAGATGTTTTATTGGCCCGCAACATTCCAACAGCGCGATCCTTCCATTGATCTCCCCAGAAACTCTCTACTTTGAGCAAAATAGACATAGATAGATGATAGATAGATAGATAGATAGATAGATAGATAGATAGATAGATAGATAGATAGATAGCTATAGATACAGATGAGAAAAATAAGGTCTCAAGACAACAATAATCTGGGAGAAAAGTCTAATGCCAACATAGGAGGGCTTTTGAGGAAGCTTGGGGAAGCAGCCATCCTTGCAGTACAGTCTTATCAATTTCATTTTATTCTAAGTTCTTACAGAAGGCTGTTGGAAGACTTTTGCTGATTGGTTAGAGGTTGCAGTCTCCCCCTGGCCTGGAAGCTTATCTCCATAGCTCAGCCACCTGGGGCTCCCTCCCTCCAGCAGAACTTCCTGCCTCTACCTGCACTTATCTGCAGAATGTCCCTGGGCCTGGAGGACTGACCTTATCTGAAAGCTGTCTCTAAACTAGATGCCTGACTTATCTTTAGCTTGAACCCTGACGTAGATCCCAGCTAGAAGGCTCCCTTACTGCACATATAACTAAGACTTGTGTTAGGAGCCTTATGATAGGATCATGCCACTTAATGCAAATTAGGGTTTGTCCCCAGGCTCCCCAATCTTGTATGTTCCTTATACTCTGGAATAAAGTTGAGCTGATTCACTGAAATCTGCCTCCCGGAGCGCTGTCTCCTTTGTGCTCAGGGGCTGCCTACAAAGCTTTCCGTTGCTGCTTCTACCTCTTCCCCTCTCGAGCTGGTGGCCTACAGGCCGAGAGGGAAAGAGGACCCCCACACACACAGAAGGCAATGGCAGACTGAAATTAAGGGGCTGATAATAGTTTCTAAACTTGAACCTAAGAAATGAAATGTGTTATTTGGCCTAGAGAAGATGTTCTTTGTTCCTCCATTTTTTCCCCAATTCTGAGAATCTTACCATGTTTCCATGGCTGGCTTCAAGCTCTCGATCTTTCTTCTCAGCTGTCCAAGCTCTGGGGTTACAGGCATGGACTGCCATGCCTACCTTCCCATAAGACACTCTTGACGTTAACCTCAATGTTGAGGTGTTCGTTGAAATAATGGTTTCTAGAGAAGCTAGTTTCAAGGGCAGGTAACAACGTCATATTACAGAAATACACATAGTCTTGAGAACAAATCAGGGAATACCATGTCAAGGAGCAGGAGAAATTACTGAAGTTTGAAGCCCGAGCTTTGCACATGCTTAGATAGACACTCATTATGTGACATCTCCATGACCCATGAATACATTTTCAGAGGCTGAGTGAGAATCCATCATTAGGTTAAAAGTGTGCCTCTCAGAGTCCAGGATACAAGTGCTGTTCAACAACAAAAACAGACCAATAGACCAAGGTCTATTTTGACAAATGTCAACCATCATGGCCAGCCATTTTGTCTGATGCTTGATCCATTTTATTTTTCACTGAATGGACAATTGTCTCAGCATGCGGCCTTTAGTAACAATCCCTGGCTCCTTATACATTTACTCCCTTAAGACTGATGTTCATTGACTTCAATTGAGTGAGGCAACTATTAGGTTAATATGTAAATATCATAAAGTTACAGTCTCCAGAATACCATTGTCGCTTTCTCTTAATAGACTTTGCCAGTGTAGTTTTGTTGGTGTCCTGTCAAATTAGATCAGAACCTTGGTAGGTATTAGAATGCCTGATACAGTAGCTACTGGAACAGTGATCCTGTATTCCTGCATCATCTCTCCAAATCATTCACTGTATCTTCCAAGGAGAGGAAGACAGCTCATAGGTTCTCTTCGTTTGTTTGTTCGTTTCAAGAAGGGTAACCTCTGAGTTTCTCGGTTTGCTTCCATGTTTTCAGGAGGCTTTTGATTGTTACCATTTGTTTTCATTTTGTTTCCGTGGTCTTAGAGCCAAGGATTTATGTTGTAGCCCAGCCTGGCCTGCCGTGGGCCACAAGTAGCCCAGGCTGTCACCTAATTTCATCTTCCTGCTCCCACTCCCAGATTCCTGTAATCAAACACATGAGCCAAGATGTTGGTCATGTCTTCTGAGACTAAAGTTTACCACTGAGATTTAAAGAAACAAGAAATCAAGAATAAATTATCTTTGTTACTATTTTGCACTTGGGAAAAAAAATCAAGTACTCGCCATTCTGTTTAAGGAGTGAACAGAGAAAAATAAAACAGGAGAATTATTCTGGAAAACCCTCACTCCAGTATTCTTGGATGGTCCCTTGGTCTTCCTGGTGCAGCAGCATTTTAGCTGTCTTTGTCCCCTGCTCCCTCTGTTTGAAGCAATGATTTCAATTACCACTTAACGAGGCAAAGAGATCAGGGAGTGGATGACAGTCCTTCTGGAGAATCGTTTTGATTTAGCTACTTCAGGAACTCTCATCTTCAGAGTCCATTTCAGTGACAGACTGGCAGCATCACTATTTGCCAGGCTCTGCTTTCCAGAAGGAGCTCCAGGAAGGGAGACTTCAGACGCTCTGACATGCAGCTGGTGGTGACTGGGGACCCGACAGAGCTGGAACTGTGAAGCTAAGCAGAGTGAAATTGTGTCCTGCTTTGAGTTCAGTGTCCTGCCCTTGGCGATCTCAATATACAGGGGGTGGTCCAGAGCTGTAGCTGAGAGTGGATTTGTGGGGACTGCCCCCTACTTCATTTGATGTTTCCTGACTTCAGTCCCCACCGTTTTCCAACCACCCTTTTGGTAATTGGGCAAACAAGCAAAGAAGACATATAAAACTCTGCCACTACTTCCCAGCTAGGCAACAGCTGTACCACTGAGCCTCAACCCCCGCCATACTTTTCAGCTAATAATAACAAGGGACTAACGTTCATCGCCCTTTACAAAATATCTTTGCATGTACTATTCCATCTGATCTTGTAACAACCTGTGGCTCTCCAGCATCCAAACTTTGTGAACAGTGACACTCCTTATTTGATCATCACAGCCCTGCAAACATATCATAATTGCTGTGATGTGAGGTGTGTTAATCTCATTCAATATATTATATCTTTGATATTCGGAAAGAAGCCAGGTAGAGCCCATCCAATTACCTGAACCAAAAAGAGCCAAGTGAGGAACCCAGTTATATGAGCTTCTTTTACATACTCTCACCATTTCAAAAGAATAAACAGATGAAATCATGGGTGCTTTTCCTGTAACCATCTTAGCATGGGATATTAAACAAATTCCCTGGTGAACCCATGCCTAACGCTTCTCCCTAGCTTCCTCACAATAATGTAAGAGTATTAACAAAGAGGATAAGAATAGCAACCTGTTCATATCTGGAATGTTGTAAGAAGGGAGAGTCAATTTAGATCACTTAAGAAAAATGGCAAATATCTATTCAAGAGTCTCCTCTGAGTTCCATTTTCTTTCTCTATGCCCAAATCGAAAAGCCACTCACCAATCAATTCTGGAAGAGGAAGGGAAAGTTTAAAGTTTAACGGGAATTCAAGTCATGCAGAGCAATCTTATTGCTTGCTCCTTGTGGGGAGAGAGAAATGAATGTCAACGATGGAGCTGGAGATTGCCCTCAGTGATGGAAGAGCACGGTGCCTCCTGAAGGAGGACAGACATAACCTATGATTAGAGCCCTTTTTTTTTCCTTTTTAAACAAATGCTGTGAGGGGTGTGATGCTTCTGGCCTTTTCATAATACTTTAGACTCCTGGGGAAAGAAATAAGGCCTGGAAGCCATGCCTGAGGTAACAGCCACCAGAAATACTTAGCATGTCAAAGAAGCAGGCAGCCCTTGATGCTGAAGGAAGCAGGCAGCTTTCTGTAAGGATGCTGAGAGCCCTGGGCTGAGGGGAAGTGGAACTGACAGACACAGGGAAGGTACTTAGCTTTGATGTAATGGCTTGCTCTGTCTCCTGGCATGCTGCACCCCAGCTCCTTCTTGGCAATACTGGAAGAACTTGAGTCTTTACTGAAAGCTCTGAGCATTCTTACACTTTCTCACCCAAGGAAGCAGCCTTTTGTGAAGACTGATATATTGTAAAACTTGCAGATTTTTAGTTTCGGCTCTTTGAGGTAAACCTCAGATACCACAGAAACAAATCAATTTAAAAACATACAGTTCAGCAGATTTAGTATGTCCTCAGAATTTGCAACCATCGCTGATATCAAATTCAGAAACTTTATCCACAAAGCAAAACCCTTTATTCACCCATGGGGTTTTAGCAACCTAGAGAAATTCTTGTGATATATTCTTTGTCTCTGGATATGCCCGTTCTGGAGTGTAGGGGGTGTGTGTAAATGGAATTATACAGTATGTCATCTCTGATGCCTTGCTTCTTTCACTGAATATACTATACTCTTCTAAAGTTTTCTATACATTAGTATGTATCAATACTTCCTTCCTTTACATTGCCAAGTAATATTCTGTTTTGTAAATAGATCCCATTTCGCTTATTCATCCATTAGTTGATAATTCTTGTCTTGCTTCCAGTTTTTATTTTCTTTGCCACATACCTAGAAGTAGAATTGTTGGTCCTATGGTGACTCTCTTTTTAAACATCTGAGGACTTTTCCAAACTGTTCACTGTACTACTTTGCATTAGTACTGGTAGTTTGGTGAAGATCTTAATTTCTCCACATTCTCACTTAACATGTTATCCGTTTCATCACCTCCATCCTGGTGAGACTTGGTATCTCAATGCAACTTGGACTTGCCTTTCCCTGGTGGCTAATCATGCATTTATTGGCCATTTGTTTATCTTCATTAATGAAATGCCTATTTTGATTCTTAGTGCTCAGATCTTTTTGAGTTGTGGAACTCTCTCCTGAAGACTCACTGGAGGTGCACTTTAGATCAGTTGTCAAACTCACTCATGATATGGACTCCACTTTGTGACTTCAGACATTGCAGGGATCTTTGTGGTCAGTCCAGCGACACTTCTAAGTCTGAAAGTAGAGTGCTCATGTGTGTTAGTTCCCAGTTCCAACCACGTGGTCTCTTCCTCGCAAGACTCAAAGGCTTTCTGGGGAACCAGGAAAAGAGAGGAGACAGAACCGTCTTCGGTGCAATTGACGCCTTAGGTTTTTACTCTGTGGCAACCACTGTTGCATGAAACATATCACAGAGTTCCAATCTGTTGTTGAGAGGGAAATGATTCTGCATGAATGTAAGTGCTGCTGCCTGGATGCTAAAGGGGTTTTTCTCACCCATGTTATTAAGATTGTCTGCTGAAAGGAAAGATCCCATAGAATTCAGTAAAAGACAAAAAACAATACTGCAGTGTCCTGTTTCAACCCAGATTGCTCATTAGATCTAAAGTTTTGTTTTGTCTGGAACTTTCTCACAATCCCATCCTTCCCATACATACCAAACTCTGATGCACCTAATTTCATAAAAAGTGTACTACTGAAATCAAAGACACAGATTAACACCAAGCCAATCATGGTAGGTGATAGCAGTACCCACTTTCTCTAATGTAGCCTTTTAGACACCAGGATACACATTCTAGCTGGCCATCAGCATCAGCCAGTTACCAGCCCTGATCAAATATTAGAGTCATCTGAAACATTTTAAAACTATGTTTGTACTGGGTCTCCACAACTAAAGAATTTTGTTCAGCTTATCTGGAGTGAAACCAGATAATTGAAAGTTTGTGATGCTCCCAGGTGATTCTGACAGACGGGGAGATCTGTAACAAACTCAACTTTCGCCAACCTCTTAATATATTATCCAATTTAAGAGTCCATTTGTCTTCTTATCATGGCTTCTTGGACTTCACCATGCATAGAACTAATCTGGAAATATTAAAATATAGATACTAATTTTGGTGGTCAGGAGTGGACCTGAAATTATCCAATTCTATCAGGCAGCACTGAATGAGGCTGAGCCTATTATTGTTCGACTACTCAGCCCTCAGTTTTGGTGAAGCCCCTTGTGTTTAATGTGACATTTTCCAATTAAAGTTTTATCTCCTCAAAGATTTAATTTTGTAAGGCAGCCATCATAGACTATACCATGTCCTGTATTCCTTTCAAAAATAGAAATAAAATTCTATCCTTGTTCATACAAGAAGTCTTTGTGAATGTAAAGATAAAATAATAAGTCTGCATTTAATCTAGTCTAATGATCTCCATCATTTAATGTGGTCATAAATGTACTGAATAGTTAACTATGGGACCTGGTGCTTGGCATTAGGTGATTTAATTCAAAGGAGCTGGTCCTTGAAGCCAGTTCAGGAAATAAACAGTTAAAGTTGGATGCCACTAACTTCTTGGAGTCTAATTTCCTCTGTAAATTGTAAGTAGTAAGAATTACTTCTAGGGACAACAGAAAGACCTATGGATTAAGAAATAAAAAGGGCCTGATTCTACTCTTCTCCAAGTGTGCCTAAATGAGGGTAAATCTTAACGGGGAGAGCTCGGGAAGCATCCAAATCTGTGATGTTCTCATTGAAACATTCAGCATGAGAATCTGGAAAGGAATTCCTCCTCTCTAAGCCCCAGGCTCATCTTTTTCTTGCCGCCATCTTCTTCTAACACCAGGGGCAGACCTAGGAACACAAAACCACGGAAAGACAAAGTCAGATTTAAATTAAAAATCTTTTTTAAAAAAGAAGATAGGAGTGCCACTGTAGCTGAACAAAGACTAAAGTATATTTTAACGAGATTTTTCTGTGTCAACCACCGCTAATAAAGCCATGGCTTTCTCCCCTTCATCAATGACTCACCACCAGACTCCTTGGTAGTCTGGAGGGGGTGAGTCCTTTGAGACCCATCAGATAAGAGGAACTAAGAAGCAGAATCCTATTGGCCTGATGTGTGCACATGAAAGGCACCATCAAGACCAGAAGGGAAGATCTGTATTTTTTCTACTAAATAACTCCTTTCTTAGCTGAAACTTTAGAAATAAAATGAAAAATAGCTTCTATAAACGTCTTGGCCCATTGAGAAATATTTTAACGTTATCATAAGATTTTCAGCTGTTTTACTCATTTCTATTTAAAAAAGTGCAATTTTTTGTAGTTAAGAATGGAAAAGACCGAGTGAGTTCTCCTCGAGGTCTTTATAACAATCAGGATTGCTGAAAACAGCAAGGCGATTGTTTTTCTATCTATTCCTCATCAGTGCAATAATGTATGAGTTGTGCTTGCTTAAAAGACTATGTTTAGCCAACTCTCTCAGGCTCGATTTTGTCAGCCTGTCAACTGAAAGAAATCACACTTACCTGACAGCCTCCTATGGGTAAAGAAAGCAGAAAGGCCAGTATGCGACTGTGATCTCAGTGAGGGAGAGTCCCTATAACAGGGTTTTAATGTGGCAATGGGGAAGACTGGAACACTTCAGGACCCCTCAGTCCTTGAGGCTCCATTTCTACTGTCAAATCCTGGGAAGCAAAAGCATGCTCCCAGTGGTTATCCAGACTGTCCAGCTGCACTCAGCAAACCAGCCCCAGCTTGTGCAGCGAGCGTGCTCTGTGGTGGGTGAGTTGGCAGCTTGGTCTTCAAGGGTGGGCTCCGCGAAGTGAGACATGACAATAGAGTCCCGCATCTCACATGACATTTCCCTCTAAAAATTACAAAGGTTCGTTTCACCATCACTACCTTCTGGTCTGAAGTATATATAACGTGAACCTAGCAAGCAATGGTTCCTGACTTTGTCTGTCTTCATTTAGAGAATTAACTCAGGGCTGACTTCATCCTGCTACTTTAGAGCGACTGAAATGGCCTCTAATAATCACATCTCCTATTAATAGCTTTACTGTACTACAGAAGCTAAATCAATATATAATTTAATGGCTTCTCTTGCCAAGGGCATTATTGATTCTGTCTCTAATGATTTTGAAATGATATGCTGTTATGCAAATGCTATCCATCCTAGGTGTCTTTATAAAAGCATACATGGATATATTTCTTTGTCTTTATCTTTCATTTCTTTTTCATATCATGATTACCAAATGCTAAGATATTCCCAAAGAATTCTGGTCCTGATGAATAGAGATGCTCAAATGACAAACTGCAAACTAGTTTTAAGGGATATTGTAACTCTTGCCATGGGGCATAGGAAATAAAGCTATTACAATATGTTCTAGTTTCATTTCTGTTACTGTGATAAGGTACCCTGACTAAAAGCAGCGTAGGGGAGTAAGGGTCTGTTTTTACCTTAGAATTCCAAGCTACAGCCCATTATTGCAGGGAAGTCGTGTCAGGAATTATGCAGCTAGTCACGTCAAACCCATAGTCAAGAACAGAGAGAAACAAATGCACCCATACTACCTGCTTACTGGCTTTCATTTCCGTTATATAGTTCAGTACCCAGCCTGGGATATGGTCACTACCACATTGAAGATGGGTCTTTCCACCTCAGTTAACAGTCAAGACAATCCCCCACAGATATGCCCACAGTTCCTGATCTGGGTGATTCCTCCACTGAAACTCTCTTCCCAGGTGGTTCTGGGTTGTATCAAGTTGACCACTAAGGCTAACTAGTGCACGATGGTCGAGGAATAGTAACGACATTCGGCAGTGATAAGAAACAAGACATCAGTGGGTGATTTGGGGGTACTGAATATGTTGGTGTATTGTCCCTCGGACATAAAATTGGTGCCTTTCCTATACACTGACTCACTAGAAAGGCTTTCTTGACTTCTGTAGTACAACTGTATCTGTGACGTTCTGTGGACTGGGAATATTACATGGGTCATATAATAAAAAGTAAGGACATTGCAACCTGACTTGCTATCATGGGGGCTTTCCAGTTTGATGCTGCCTACCAGGAAGGGCCTTCACGAGGAATGTTGGGGCGTCGGTCCTAAGGACAATAGCGAACATGACGCTTTCAGTTTCCTTCACATTCCCTCTCCTGTTCTCATGACATTGCTTGCTTTAGGACAGATGTGCAACTCCAGTTGAAGATTGCAAGAATGCAAAGTGGAAAGTAGTACCTAAAGAGCACAAGTTTTATTAACAAAAGAGAGAGAGAGAAAGAGAACTTTGGTCATATTTTGAATGGTAAATTTGATCTAACTTAAAAATAGCAGATACTTTCTATTTTTCAATTAGAACGTACATTTCCAAATATGCTTCAAATAGGTCTTCTTGGGGTTCTTAGAGTATTTTGGATGTTTAGATGTAAATTAACAACTAAACATCCCAAGTTAGTCAGGCCAGCTGATCTTAATACACACACACACACACACACACACACACACACACACACACACACACACGGAGTAAATAGGTGAAATCCAGAAAGCTGTCTAACAATTAGGCAGGAGCTGTTTTTACGTGCAGTTGGACTTTGTCATACTCTTGAAATTATTGTTACATTAGTCATGTTAGCTGTTCACCTGCTGTAGTCGTTGGAACACAAAGAGAAGGCACCTTCACGAGCCCTGGCTTCTCAGGAGGAAGAAATTGAGGCGTCAGTATCATGATGCTATGTCGCTGGGTAAGAGAAGGACCATACGAGACCCCAAGCTATCACTGGGTCTCCCTTTTATGATGCTGAGCCCAGGAAGGAAGATTTAAACATTTGGAATGAGGGGCTGGGAAATTCGGAGAATTTCTCTATACTTTCTCCGTGCTAGGATAAAAAGACAAATGATCCTTAGAAAGCCCATGTCTAAGTGCAACTTGGCAGATTTCATCAATGAACTAAAAGCAAGATTATGGACCCACCCTTTTCTAAAAGATCCAGAAAATGTTAGCAAAAAGTAAAGTCTCCACGTCACTAAAACTTTCTGTTTATACAAGCCTATTGTTTCAAAAACTTTAATCAGATATTATCTCGGTTAATGTTATTTTAAAAATCTTGTTAGGTCAGTATTTAGGAGGCTCGGGGTAAACTGTAATATATACCACACTTTAACTTTGTTAGTTAAAAGGTAATATCAGGATGATCTATTTTCAGATCCATCAAGAGTTGTGTCTGGCATCATTCCTGGCATTTAGATTTGCATAATATTTGCATTTGTCCTGACTGCTCATCAGTCATTCACAGCCATAGGACCATAGCGCAAACATTACCGAAGGCTGGATTGCAGGAAGAATTCGCCATGAAGCACCACAATGTATTGATGAAGATGAAAAGAAGTATAATGCCACAGCTTAATGAAAGTTGAAAGTCAATTGGACACGGGATGAAAATAATTACATCAGCAGTTATCCCCTCCATTGCCACCACACTTTGTTTCCATCTTTAGGAATGCAAACTGTAAAACAATAACAACTTCCAAGGAACTTAAATAAGTTAGATTATAGGACACTAGGTAGAAAGAGAGAAGAGATTTTGTTCTCTTCTATAATGCTTTTACACATACATTGTGTTACTTGAAATGAAATATAATGATAAAAATACCAAATGATCATCCCTGACAAGTTATATATGCAAGTAACATTATACAGACTGAGCAAGTCGTCTTTCTGTATTTAGGAATATATATCATTTGTAATATAATACACACACACACACACACACACACACACACACACACACACAATCACAACAGTAAATGGAAAAAGAGGCCATGCATTTTTTTTAAAGTAGTGAGTGGTAGATGGGAGAGTCTGGAGGGAGGAAAAGGATGAGGGAAAATGATGTAGTTCTATTATAAACTCAACAAAACCTTTTCACATGTTATTTTTGGAAATAAAGTAAAACACAGAAAAAGAGAAATTGTCCACCACTAGGGTAACATCTCTATCAATGTTTTATTGTGTTTGTAGTCCCTTTATTTATTTATGTGTGTATGTGGGAGGGGTGTAGGTAAGTATGTGTGCATACATGTATGGGGGTGTACCTGCCGTGGCATGTGAGTGAAGGTCAGAGGTCAACTTGCTGAAGCCAGTTCTCTCCTTCTACCAGGTGATTTCCATGGACAGAACTCAAGTCATCAGACTGGGTGGCAAGGGCCTTCACCCACGGAAACTTCTCACTGGCCCTACTGTACTTTATTAATTTGTTCTAAAGCAATGACTTCCAGGAGATACCTAAGACAACACAAGAGTTAAATACTTAAACAAGCATTTTTTTTTCCCTTTTCTTGCTATAATCTATATTTTTCTGCTTTTCTTTCTCATGCCGATGGCAAGCTTATTAATGTTGAGAACTGTACTTTGTCCGAGTTAATTCTGTGGCCCTGGGCACGGAACTTAGGTTTTCAGTGACTTCTCTGAACTCGCTTTCCTCTTGCCTGTGTTCCTCTGCATGCCTCTTCCCCTGTTCGCCAACCTCTATTCTTCTCTGTTTCAGCAAAACAATTGCAGTCAAGGTAATTGATGATGAGGAGTATGAGAAAAACAAGACCTTCTTCATTGAGATTGGAGAGCCCCGCCTGGTGGAGATGAGTGAGAAGAAAGGTGGGGAAGCCGCTCCAGGGCGGACTCCGACAGCTTCTGCTGGCCTGTGCCTCCCTGGACGCCTGCATTCCTCAGAACATGACTAAACAATGCACACATGCCTCCACTATGTAACAGGGCACAGCTCTCACCCTGGCAGCAGGGAGCCAGAACTGCTGCTGCATCAGCCAGTCCTGGCCACCGTGCACCACGCGGGCGGGTCCGAAAGTTAATTTGGGGCACACTCCATCAAGCCCCCAGAGCTGGGGAAATTGGCACAGAGAGTACCCGATCTCCAAATTCTAAGCCAGCTCTCTGAATGGTGGAAGAAGCAGCCAGATGTATGCAAGCGTTCCATTTAACACAGACACCCCAGGTGGAGACCAGGGAAGAGCACCCAAGATGCCCTTTTACATACGCCCGGAGGTCATGTGCTGCCGGTTTCTCCCTCCGTCCGTAACATCACAATAACATTCGGCTTGGTGGACATCCAGAGCATGAGCGTGTGACTCCAACCATTCGTTTTGCCTTTGTCTTGTGTCCCCACAGGAAGATCATTACCATTAGAATATTTGATCGTGAGGAATATGAGAAAGAGTGCAGTTTCTCCCTTGTGCTTGAGGAACCAAAATGGATGAGAAGAGGCACGAAAGGTGTGGGAGTATTCAAAGGCATACCAGCGAGAAATTGTACTCTTCTCCCCTCTCCGTGTCTCCCTACTCTCACACTGAACTCTCTCCTCTTCCTCGGCTTCGAGTACTAAACTCCATTGCCTTTGAAGCTTAGCGGGTCCGTTTTCCTTCCCCAATGAGTGCACCAAGCGATTCCCATTTTCTTTGGGAAGGGCTGACTAACCCGGATTGCAACCAGATTTGCTAAATATTAAGAAATACTGAAGGAATTCCTGTAATTCAGAAATGAGGAGATAAGAGAACATGCTCTACCTTCAACTGAAGCTTCAGAACCATTTAAAATATGGCTACAAAGGTTCACTCCTCCCTTAAAGTACTAGTGATAAAAACCTGACATATCTTGTCTGAAAGGAAAAGGAAAAGAAACCCCACCTAAAAGTTCATGGTAGACTAAGAGTACAAGGATCTAATAACAATTTATAAGAAAATTCAGTAATCAGGCTTCTTAGAGAATCTGGATTGAGAAGATTTTGTTTTGTTTTGTTTTGTTGACTTTTCGTTTTTTGAGACAAGGTCTCATGTAGCTGAGGATGACCCAGAACTCCTGATCCTCCTAGCTCTACTTCCAAAGTACTGAGAGGTGTGTGCCAATCTGTCCAGCCCCAGCTTTTAAGAAAGCAATTAATAGGAACAAGAAGTCTTAAGACTCACGTTGTCAATAAGCTAATTTACTTATTTTGATATGGTATTTTCCATATCATCAAATACATCGTTTAGAAGAAGCCATGTAACTAGACATGATGGCACATGCCTGGGATTCGAGTACTTGGGAGATCGAAGGGGAAAGGTTGAGAGTTCAAGGGCAGCCTGAACTACAGCAAGACCCTATCTCATTAATAATAATAATAATAGTAATAGTAATAACAATCATAATAATAATAAAACTCTAACAAATAAGGTACCATACATATGAAACCACAGTCATATGTATGAGGTCAGTTTTCAGTAGCTAATGTGGCCCCTTGTCAACATTTAACCCTGACTTGCACTAATCCTACCCAGGATCCAAAATCTTTTGATACTTATAGAATTAATATGATTTTAATATGAATAGTAAAAAGACAAATTGTGCAGTGCTATCCTTATAGCTAGATTTTTTAATGACATTTTTGTTAGTGTTTTGAGAATTTCATAATTAGGTTTTTTTGGTTCTCACTGTTTTAGAAAACATTTCCAAATGGGAGCCCATTCGGTTCCCTAACTCTTCCCTCCTTTATAAGAGATGCTGTTTCATAAGACAGAAGGAGAATTTTATTTAAATTTTCAAATGGAGGGCAAGAAATGCAATATATATGACCAATTCCTATGTAGGCTTGGCATTTGGGGAAATACAATCTCACTTTCTGAGAACTCACTGACCTCAGAGCCCATCGGGGGAAAAAATTTTTTTTTTTCCTAATGTCCCTAACTGAAGTACAGAATGGCCACAGGAGTGATGGAGAAAGGGAGGCTTGGGACTCATTTGAATGCAACTCATTTAATAAGTCCCACAGCCAGTAAACAGAAGAGAGACTTCAAGAAAATATGCCTTACAAAGATGGGATCACAGGTGCCTCATTGGCAGCCAGGGAAGAAGCGTTTAGTGCTGAATGTGTTCCTCCAGAGAACTGTCTTTTATCTCCAGGAGGAGTGTCTTGGATTCAGCTCTTCTGATTGTCATTTTAGTAAAAATATGCCCTCATATAGAAGCAAATTAAAATTCCTTGATGGTGCTATCCTGTGTTATAGCAGCCAAATGAGTTCTTCTCAGTATAAATAAACTTATTGACCCGTTTTCCTAGGTTCCTTCTGATTCCACTACCATGATACAAGGAAAACCAGGCTGAAAACAAGCACTTGTAGTATTCCTGTGACAACTAGGAGGTCTTTAATTGGACTTGCTTAGCAAGTTAACTTTTATTCAAATAAAGTGCTATGGTGCCAATTGTATTTAAAGAACATAATCTAAAAAGCTACATTGTATCTTGGCCCACATTCTAACCCTGTCAATTTCTCTGGAGTTACACATCGACTAGAAAACATTCTGGTCCACTTATTAATGTGTAGAAGTTACTGATAAAGACAACACAAATACTTGTCCATTTAGGGCCTCTTAAAATTTGAGACTTTAAAAAGCATAAGCAATTTTGAAGGAGTCAAAATATCTTCCAAATAAAATATGCAGAGAGAGCTTCACCTGAGCCAAAATCTCCTTCCAGGAAGGCAGGCTAATGGATTTTTTTTCTGGGGATTTTTACCTGTTCTCGTGGAAGGTAGCTGAGGCCTTGAGTCATTTAAGACTTCCAAACATCAGCTCTCAGGCAATATTTATTGGAAGAAGCCCACCCCCAAACCAAATTCAAGATTACCTTCTCCAATATCCACAGTAGATTTTGTACACACTCTCTGTCAACAGCTGTTGGAGAAATATCTCATGAGATACATAGAGATGACACTATAAGATGATTTTTTTCAGTCTCACCCAAATATTCCTGTTGGGATCGTTTATTTGGAAATGTCCCCAACAATGCATTCCCTTGGGATGAACAAAATTTTTTTTATAAGCAATGGTTTCCCTGCGCTAGTCAGAACTGCCTAGATTTCTTTCTGCTAATATTCCTCTCTCATTATTCATGTGGTCTCTTATTCTGTGTTTGTCTCTGTCTGTTTCCTTCACAGCCCTGTTATTGAATGAGCTTGGTAAGCATTTCATTTCTTGCATTTCCTTCCCATTTTTATAGGTTATTTTCCACTTCTCTGAGATAATACCCTAACTCCTGATTTTTATCTTTGTCTATGGATTGGCCAGATTTTCATTTCAGGCTATTGGCCTCATTTTAGTCGAGGCTATATCAATCATATCACATTTCTTAATTTAGTGTATATAAATTTAAAAGGGCTAAGATTACAAGAACTACGATTGGCGTTTGGGGAAAATACAATCTCATATTCTGAGAACTTGCTGGCCTTGGAACCCATCTGAAAAAAAATATTTTTTCCTAATGCCCCTGACTTAAGTATAGAATGGCAGCAGGGGTGATGGAGAAAGGAATGCTTGGGACTCATTTGAATGCAGCTCATTTAATAAGTCCCACAGTCAGTAAACAGAAGAGAGACTTCAAAAAAGTATGTCTTACAAAGATGGGATCACAGGTGCCTCATTGGCACCCAGGAAAGAAGCATTTAGTATCTACAGTAACTATGATTGTGTGCTAAATTGCATGATCCTAAAAGAATGTGTTCAGTTGTGACTGGACTGTTCATATCCTTCTTAATCATAAATCTGGCAAGTTTTCATAACTCAGGTGGGTTATCAAGCATATTATGTCACTAGTACTTGTTATTTGTCATGTAAATTAAATTTTGACATTCCTTTTCTGTTTTTCTTTCTTTTTTAGGTGGCTTTACACTATCAGGTACGAACTTTTCAAGTCTAATACTGTCTAATTATATTTATACTGTCACTGTCAATATATTACATTGTTAAAAAATATGTGTTTTTTTCTTGTTTTATTTCTTTTTACTTAAGGAAAAAAACATTCTGGTAAGATAATGCCTTTTAAAAGTTCCTATTTTTTGCCCAGGTAGCCTAAATACCAAACCAAATATAACCTGAATTAATGCTTAACTGTGACCCAACTATCCTCTTGTTGATTTTACGCATTAACATTTTTACACATTAACATTTTTACGAATTAACAACAGCCTGTGTGTGTTGTATTTATTTGTAAGAAAGCTCTCAGGGAGAGCCTCTAACTGTTCGTATTTTGATACTCATCTACAGGTGCCCACAGAGCACCGAGAATTTGCAGTGTACTCTGATAGACTGCGCACAGGGCTCCAGAGTAGGACAAGCTTGCTGGTCTCGGATGGTGGATATGAGACCCACACAGACTTCACAGCAGAGGATCATCAGGATCCTAAAAGTAGATAAGGCCACCTTAGAAGAGGATTAACAATCTAAACCCTTCTTTGAGCACTTGGCTTTAGTGCTAATAGCATGGCGACAAGAACTATTTCTGCTACTTGAGACACATTACAAAACCCTACGTAAGCAATCAAGATCCTAATGAGAAAACTTGAAACCCTTACTTTCTAAATTCTACCATCTCTAGAGCTAGTGACTTGTGCACAGGTGAAATCATTCCTAATTGCAGCATCTTTGGGTTCTGCATACCTTCTCATGTTTCCAGACTCATTTCTGCAGATTTAGAGAGGAGGGTGACTATCCAGCAATGGCTCTAACTTGTCTGAGGCTGCAGGTTGAAAAGGTCTCTAGTGACCCACTTCTTCGATGGCCTTTTGCAAATACCAGAAATTTCCAATAGATCATGCAAATACTAAATCAGAGTGCTAGAAAAATATCTAGAAGGAAATGCTACCAAAATTTCTAGTAAATTAAAACGCTGTAATAGGCATGGGGGTTGATCTCAACCACTGTTAGTATTAACTCATGGACAGTGGGTACCAAAGTGATTCTGCCCAGAGTGGAACTTTCAAACTATGGCAGTTCTAGATGGATGGCTGCTCCCAACTCATCTCTAGACACAGCAGTAAATGACAGAATGACTGGTAGATTCTCAGAGACATAGAAACTAGAAAAACTTAAAATTGGTATGCAGAGTGGTCTTCTTACAGAAATCCCTGAATCTCAATCAGCTGAGCCTCTCCCAAGTCAGATTTTTCCGAATTCTGCCCTCCAGGGCTTGTCCTTGTCCATGCATCTAAGTACAGGAATACACACACACACACACACACACACACACACACACACACACACACACACACACACATATATATACACTACTTTTAAAATTATCTCATTTTTCCATTTGCAACATTTGAGATCACTGATGTCATCTTGGAAATACTCTGATTCTGTCCAGAGGAACAGCTCCCCATGAGAGAGTTGAAGATGGTAGAAATTCCGCCTCTCAACCTTCACGGCTTTGTGGATTATTTTTCTAAAGTCAACCATAGTCTTGAGAAATAGCATACTGTATAGCCATTCCTTACATTATATGCAAGCTTACATTCTGTGCAAACTTTACACAGTGTCAGTCCAGAGTACCTTATTAAGAGTGCATATATGTCTTTGGTTATCCTGCATTACATGTGTGAGGATTCCATTTCTAAGGCTTTCTTTCCATGCCACTTGAACTGTCCTCCCATTTAGTATCTCAGTTAGTAGAATTCTCATTTTCTTTTCTTACCAATCCTTTCCATAAAGTTTCCCATATCCCTCATATCAGCATTTCCTACCTTGGCCGTATCCTGCATCCAACGTGATACAGAAGGCTTCTACATTATGAGTAGCTCATTGGGTCCTCCCTATGGCCAAAACTTTAACCAAAATTAGACGTCTCTCCATTGTGACGTCTCCCAATATAGATATCAATGCAGCTAGAATGGGAGACTATTCCAGAACTCCTTCTGGAAATTTCTACATTGGCCTAATTGTTACTTACCTGGGTACTGTCTAATTTCATATCCTTCTTCTCCCATAAAACCAGAAATCCCGGGGTTCAGTTGCTGCTGATGCCTCTAAGAAACTTCTGTAACTTAGGTCTGTACAGTGAACAGCAGCAATAAAGCCTAAAGAGTTCTCTTTGAAGTAACGTTGAGGCTTTGAAGTCGAGCCTTTGAGGTACAAGGAAGAAGAGAAGAATTAATGTAGCCTTTGGACTTAGCCTGCAGGTTTTACATGGACTTGCACCGATGAGAATGGATGTGGAATTTGGAAACAGTATATATGGAAACTTAAAAAAAAAAATCCATTTGGTCCACAGCCTCACACCAATAATTTAGAGACCTAGTTAGTAATAGACATTGAATGCTGGAGGTGCCTTTGAAATTTGCAAGTCTTTACCTGCTGTTCTAGCCCTTGTCTCACTGTGTTTAAATCTATGATCTCATTCCCCTCTGACCTTATGGTTTTATGATAACATTATAACTCATTAGAGTTTATAATGAAATATTATTTTATCACCATTCTTTTGGACTTTATTGTGCACACTTACAGGAAGTAAAAAAAAAAAGTTTCCAAAAGATTAATCTACCCCAAACCACTCATCCAAAGGCCCTTTGATGATTATCCTAACACTAGCCCTGTCCTTTGGCTGGTCCAATAGTGCAAACCATTTCCTCCTCCCTTCATTTTTACACTATACATTGAAACCTTTATCACTCTAAAGCACAACTGTAGCTTATAAAAAGCCATCATTAGGAATGTTAGTCAAAGGAAACATAAAGGGAAAATTAGATTACACAGATAATGATACTTTTAAATCAAATTCAGAATCCTGGCTAAATCTGTATATTTGTTTCCCCCGAAAACTTGTAAGACATGCATCTATCTGTCTATCTATAGCTCTCCCTCAAGTTACAAGACACTCTAATCACTTTGTAGTCTTGTAACAGACTTAAGATGCATGTCTATGTAAATGGGCCAAACTTTGAGAATCTTGACACTTGGGAACACTTCCACCACCCCAATGTAAAAAAAAAAAAAAAAAAAAAAAAAAAAGCCCCTCCATCGAAGTTTGCCTCATTTTACAACCGGGAAAACTGCGCGTCTTCACGAGGCGAAATGTCTTGCCCACATTTAAATGGCCCTGAGTCCAAGTCTCAAGATTCTAAGTTTAATTCTCGGTAGATCTTTGTAGACAAAATTAGCAGGTGAACAGCTGGAGGAGAAGTTCAGTGAAATCCTTAGGCCTGGTTAGTGGAAACTGCTGGGTGATAATGACTTGCCCTTATTCCACGGAAGCATATATGACACTTTCCATTCGGCACAGGAAATGGATGTCGTGAGCACCTTCACAGGGTTATCTACTCCCTATCCTTCAAAGAAACCTGTGACATAAATGGAGTAGATACTACCTGCATTTGATATGTGGGAGAACAGAAACGCTAGCCTACTGGGGGCTGTATAGATGCCACTAATAGGCTTCAGAAATTAGAATGCAAGTCATAATACCAAGTGCTTTCTGTTGTTTTATGATACCTCTGGAATCAGTAATTGAAGGACCTGGCTCATCCATTTCAAGCACTTGCTGTGCTGGGTCCACCTCTTACCGCAAAGAAAGAGGTCCATTATCTCATCCATCAAACTTAATCAAGCATGATTTGGTTTGGCTTATGGAACATTTGCCCCCATTGGTGGGTGGTAATCTCTATGAGTAACCACCAGAATTCCTCCTGGTGGCCTCCAGGGGATGACCTATAACCGCCCCCACTAACATGGCTTGCAGTGTGTGTGCATCTGGGTTATTGTTTTTAGCTTACTAATTTCAAAAGGCACTGATAGCGAAGCAATGTGATCCATCCTGCTGATTTTCTGCCTGTCCTTTTGCTAGGCCAACCTCTCTTCAGGAAGGTTCATGCTAGAGATCATCCGCTTCCCTCCACTGTAATCAGCTTTTCAGGTACTCGTTTCCCTGTGGTCCTTGAAAAACCACAGCTTTCAGGTATACTCTTTATAAGATTTATAGATGTCAGTCCCTGGGCCTTCTAAAGTATTGCTGATTAATGAGTGACTTCTCTGACAGCTGGGATACCTTGAATGATCAAAAACTGAAGGCAGTATAAAAAAACTGAAGATAATATGGACCTACAAAGAGGTTGATCCAATGCTTTCTTTCTCTCAGATTTTAATGTTTCAGATTTCTTCCTAATACCTCTTTTACATGTTAAGTTTTTCATGTAAGTGTAATGAAAATTCTTAAAAATAAAAGTAAAACCAAAACAGGTTTTTTTTCCCACCAGAAGGTGCCTTTCCTGGTGTACAAGGAAACACAGGAATGTTGGCAGGGCAACCCAAGGATCACACAGCTCTTCCAGTTCTCCTGAGGCTTTCCAGCTTACTAGTCAGCTCCTAGCACAGAGTCTGTAGCTGAGGACAGCAGTCCCTCCTCCTCCAGTCATTACTGCTGCCTGTCACTGACCTTGATGGGGGAAATACCTCTACCTGAACCTGTGGGTCCGCCTCACCCTCACAAACCATACCTCCACCCAACAAGCACAATTCTAAGATCCAACTTCAGATTTTTCTCAGGATATTCCTCAAGAGACGAAAAATAGAAATCTTCCTGGGTTCTAATCAGAGAGGCCAGCAGGAGCTGAAACATTGTCAAGTGGCCTATGTTTTCAGGCATGTCTGTATAGTTCTGAACAAAGCATCAGAATAATCCTGAGATGATTTTCCCATCACTGCCCTTTCCCCCACTTTCAGTGTTCTATGTTGTTTATTGGGATTAAAACAAAACAACAAAAAGAAAAAAGAAAACTATGGCATTGGCTCCTTGTGTACAGACTTCTCTGTATTGAACTAGCCATGTGGGTAATAGTGTCCTCTTAAAGGAATATCCCACTCTCACCCCTTCATTACCACAATGCTGTTTCAAGATCCAGCTTCAACCAGGAAGCATTGAAAACAGCTTTACATAATCCATCTGTTTCTGGAACTCAGATACCTAAAGCTAATGATTGTATTGTTGTTTATAAAAGTCGACCACTAAAGAATGAAGACCCCAAATCTGGTGATTTTATCTCAGGGATTCCCTGTGTCCTCTCAACACTGGTTTGTAGCCATGGTTGCTGATAAGGCACAGGATCTCCAAGATGTTTTGGTGGGTCAAGATTGTGACATTGTATATAGAATAGATAGATAAATGATAGATCGGTGATAGATAGATAGATAGATAGATAGATAGATAGATAGATAGATAGAATATAAAATATACAATGTCACAGTTAGACTGGTGAGCTTTATAAGGATGGATAGATAGATAGATAGATAGATAGATAGATAGATAGATAGATTGATAGATAGATAGATAGGCCCAGAGTAGCACACAGAGAGAATTAATGTTCTCTAAGAAATAACACCGAAAATCCATCATGTTGTCCCCCTGCATACATAAGGAAATAAAATGACCTAGGCTACAATAAAATAATCTGCTTTTGATCCGTTCGTTCAAAGAGGAAAAGAAACAAGTATAGTATATACTTGTTTATACTATATAGTATAGTAATTGATCCTGAAAAATGCTGTTAAACCATTTCCCTAAATAAAAGGCACACCTAAGGAGAACACTAAGACAAAAAAAAAAAAAAAAACACCTCAACTCTCTTCTTTGCCACCATCAGAACCCTACATTGTAACCACTCATATATCAGTACTGTTGTAGATCAACCACACTTTCCATGTGTCACTTCTCAATTACACATAACTGTGACCGTCTCTTAGATGTACATAATACTCATCGAATGAAAATAGCCCTGCCCTTTCCATGATGCTGTGCCCATCCCTGGACTATGGCCACTCATCTCTACACCTCCTAGTCATCCTTACCATCCTATCCACCTGGCAAGCTCTCGACCTGCTTCCAAGATAGCTGCCAATGGATCCTCTGTCCTGATGCTTTCCATGCCTCCTGTAGGCAAAAATGTTCTCCCAGAAGACTCTGGGCCCTCAGTCACTGCCACACTGATTCTAGTTTTTCATTCATGTGTCTCTTTTCCCACTACACCAGAAGTTTCTGGAAGATAGCTGGAGAAAGAGGAGGACTGTGTCTGTGCTGACATATTCCAAGAGGACATACCATGTGTTTAAATAATGGATGGTCCTTTTATTTAAAAAAAAAAAATGAGCAGACGAAAAAATATTACTAATGGTAACTTGAAGAATCTCATAACAAATAGTTGAGTAAGTTTTCAACATTCCAAACATTGTACTAGACAAGAGTAAAGACAGCCCAAAGAGTGCTGAGGCATATCCTAGCTCTGAAAGTCAACAGACTAGGTATTTGTATGTAAAGATAATTTAAAATAATCCCGAAGCCACATGAAGCTGTTCATGTTCAGCACACACTAAATACCAAGGAATTGAATGATATTTACTAAATCCCAGTTGTCAGTCGGTGAACTAATGGAAGAAGGGCCTTAAATATGACTAAAGGAAGGTATAGGAGCATTTCTTGGTGATTGCATGATGGGTAAACCTGTGCTTTGGAGTAAGCGTACAGCAAGATGTAGAAACAAGGTCCCTAGCCTTTCTTTATGTGAATATCAAATCTGTTAAGATGAGATATCCACACTTCAGCTTCTTAAGAGATTTTTGTTAAGGTTGAATATTAATCAGATTATAATTTACATGCTGTGATTTTTTTCTAAATTACCTTGTCTTTTACTTAATTAAAAGAAAAACTAGTAAGATTTTGCCATAAGTAGAAAATATGGTAACATTTGTTTTTCACAGTGAAAAGAATGTCACTGCATTCTGGCTAGTCAAAGATTCTGTGCCTGTAAACTACTTTATCTTAAATGAAAGAAAGCCAAATGTTAGAGCCGTGCGGTGGTGGCACACGCCTTTAATCCCAACACACGCCTTTAATCCCAGAGGCAGGCGGATCTCTGTGAGTTCGAGGCCAGCCTGGTCTACAAAGCAAGTTCTAGGAAAGGCGCAAAGCTACACAGAGAAACCCTGTCTCAAAAAACCAAAAAAGAAAGAAAGAAAGAAAGAAAGAAAGAAAGAAAGAAAGAAAGAAAGAAAGAAAGAGAGAGAGAAAGAGAGAGAAAGAAAGAGAAAGAAAGAGAAAGAAAGAAAGAAGGAAAAGAAGAAAGGAAGAAAGGCAAGCAAATGTTAAGAAGCAGTTATAGACCCAGGTCCATCAAACACGCACTTATTGCTGACCAGAAAGACTGAAGGATTCCTGGGGGCACCTTTTCACCCATAGGATGATTCCGCTTCATTTGCTGCCATGTCCATGTATTTGACACCATGTTCTGGATCCGTTTCATTCTGTGAGATGCTTTCCTGAACAATCCCAGGACATTACATTGCCTCCCTAACTGCTATGTTATTTTCCACCTAAATTACCTTGAGTCCCATTCAAAACGACTTATCATTTGTAAGTAAATCACAGAAATGATGGCCCCAATAAATATTCTCCCACACATAGCTTTGCATTTCAAATAGGTACCTAAGTGGCAATATTTCTCATGAGAGAAGTCATTATTATTCAGTGTTTGTCAGAGATTTGGACAAAGACACAAATAAAATCAACCTGAACTACCAGTGACATTGTCATTGGCCCAAAGATCAGAAAGCAGTGAGAACCAAACTATAATTGATTTGAACACTAGGCAAAGGGACTTCACACTTGTCTACCCACCCCCTTGACTGGAACACATGATTTCAGAAGGACAGACTTGGAGACTCTAACTAGCCCTTGCCTCTCTTTGATTTATAATTTCCCAGTCCTTGTATAAAATCCTTTACCACTCTTACAGTTAAAATTAATCCCCTTTCCTCTCTGCTTTGCCTCTGCTCGTGTTCAACAGCTTCTCAACAGGCCAAATAACCCATTGTCATTTTCCTTTGATTTGGTGGGATTATAGACCACTAGGGACTTAAAATACATTATTTTAGAATATGTTATTAAATGCACGCTCAAGACTGTGTCAGCAGCTACATTCTGCTTTTGCCTTCCATGACTCCTGGCACATGAAATCTAAGGCACTAACCATGCTTCCAGCACCTCTGTCCCCCAACCCTAGTCTTCACAGTAGCCTGCTAGCCAAAAACAAAACAAAACAAAACAAAAAAACCATCCTTTGAAACAATTGCTAGATCAATAATTAGAACCAACTACAGCAGGGTCCCAGAGCAGAGGGGAACCTACTCTATGCACGAAATAGAAGGTACAAACCCCTGCTAAAGCTGCTATCTGTCTAAATGCAAAAGGCAGGTCAGGCAGCCTGAACAAAAAGGTCAGCCTTTCCCAGTCTGGATGAATCAGACAGCAGACTCCACTTACA
The DNA here is from genome assembly GCF_007827085.1 of Peromyscus californicus insignis. Taxonomy (NCBI): domain Eukaryota; kingdom Metazoa; phylum Chordata; class Mammalia; order Rodentia; family Cricetidae; genus Peromyscus; species Peromyscus californicus. The sequence continues at coordinate 31,262,495 of NW_026294492.1, read as the reverse complement.
GGCAATTGTCCAGATGTCCTGGAGGTGAGGGCCTCTGAGTGGAGGTTTTTCCATAGCAACATCACTGCCTCCCTGGATATGAGCGCTTCGCTTGCCTCTGAGGAAGTAGCCTATCATTTTCCAGCATCCTGGACCTGAAGGACAAGGGTGATTACAGGACAAGCATTTGTCCTCCACATATGCTTGGCCTTTTCAGTCTGGGATTTATCCCAATGACCTCTATGCAGAGAGAGACAACTCTGAGCTCCTCCTCATGGATAGACTTTTCTGAGCACCCTCCATCCCCCACCTCTCCTAGAATGAGAGCTACTTGGTGGTTCTGGAAGTAATCATGCTCACATAGTGAATATTAGCTCCCCAAAGGCCTCACCCTCGCCCTCTCTGTTTGTTTTAAGATTAACATGGTCAAGGCTTTCCTAATACATTTCGCCTTTGCACCAGAGAGGACGCGCTGGGGCCCAGCCATCTCAAAGAAACATAAAATGGATGTTTTGGAGCTGAACCTGTGACAGGGACTCTTGGCGAGTGTAAAGCTGAGATCAGAATTTCCCTCCCATGTCTCTTTGGCCCTGAGGCATCTTCTGACGCCTCTAGAAAGTGGAAAGGAAAAGACCGAACTCTCACATCAGGGTTACTTTAAGACTTTTAATTGCGTTTCCCTTTGATCACGTGCTGGAAAAAAAAATATGCACAGACTGCCAAACTGGCTAGCTTCACAGAGAACAGCTAGGTGATTCCCTCAGCCCAGACAATGTGCAGCAGGGTCTTTCTCAGTGACGTGCCCTGATGAACATGGCTTTTCCCGATCAGTGCTTTCACATGACCCGAGACCTTACTAGATTTCAATCATCTGCGGCTTCAGTGTGGCGGCGTTGCCCTGCCGACCAAGCTCTGTCCGCTCCTCCCCACAGCCTCACTATCTCACCTAAGAGACTGAGTCGGTCCTTAGGGTACCCTTCCTCCCTGCTTTGTCTTATGGCAGGATCCTGGGACTTGCAAAGGTAAAGGAGCACACTGTTCACACTGTTGCCTTCCCTTTCTCAGACGAATATGATGACAAGCAGCCGCTGACCAGCAAAGAGGAAGAGGAGAGGCGCATTGCCGAAATGGGGCGCCCCATCCTGGGAGAGCACACCAGGCTGGAGGTGATCATTGAAGAGTCTTATGAATTCAAGGTACGTCTGTCAACACCGCCAAAAAAGTGGTTCGGGGTGGTCTGTGCTGGCAAGAGCCTTCTGGAGACACTGGAAAAATGTGATTTCACATACAGGCTCATTCACTCAAAGGCTGTCAGATCCAATTTGAAACTGGGGCATTAGCAGAGAACCAAGAAATCCTATACAGTAAACAGCATCAGAGCCAGGGTCCAGCAGGTGACAGGCAGTGAGTGTGACAGGGTCAGAACTGCCCCCTTTGAAGGAAGGGCTTTGTCCGAAAGGAGACTACAAAAGTAGATCTTCGGCGATTCTTGTGCACTAGAAGAACCTGATGAATCTATCAGAAGCCAAGCATTTGCTGTGTGGACATTCAAAGGCTATGGTTTTGCAGAATGGTCACTTCTAAGCTACTCAGATCTGAGAACTCTTTAGCACTGCCTACCAAAAATGCAATGTCTGCAACTGTACAGTTTATTCATGAGCTGGTAAGATTGGATTCTCTAGTTCATTTTCTCGTGTGTGTGTGTGTGTGTGTGTGTGTGTGTGTGTGTGTGTGTGTGTGTTACTCGGTATTGAACCCGGGGACTCACATATGTCAGGCAAAGCACCACCCCACTAAGCTACATCCTCAGCCCAAATTGAAAATTTCCCATGAAATTTAAAAAGTCATACCTTTAAAAGTTAAATATACATACGGGGATGAGCTTCCGACTTGAGGATGCAACTTCCTGTCTGTCTCTCCTAACCCACTGCTCTGCTCCAGTCCTCCCTGCCCACCCATCCCCCACACATAGCTCTTCTTACCCAGATCCTTAGTGTCTCAGAACACTTGAGGTGGAGCCAAACTTCGGTTGGATAACAGGGATAAGAAAGAGCCTATGTATCTCTTCCTGTAACATCCAAAATTACAAACCCAGAAAAGAACAATGTTTTCTTTACTTATTTCTCAAAGAGACATGGTGCCTATTCAAACAAGCAAAGAAAAAAAAAAAAAAAAACTAGAGAGCCAGGCTAATATAGAAGCCTCAGAATCCTACATGGGTCTTTAGTAATAATTGCCTCTTTTCCTTTTGTTGATTCCTTAAATTTAATCCCCAAATTGACCTGCCTGATAGGTAGCAAGTAAAAAGGTGTTTTTGCAACTAAAATGGAATTTTTAAAAGATAAAAATGCACTTAAACCTTCTTCTGGCCACTAAAAGTCTATCAATTAGTGTTTTTTGTTTGTTTGTTTGTTTGTTTTTCCACTCACACCCATAGAAAGAGGGGTAAACAGTGGAATGCAGATTATGAGACTGATCCCACTGTCAGGGTCCTGCACGGCATAGCCTTGAGCCTGGCTCACTGAGCACAGGAAGGGGGCATGCATAAGTTCATGCAATCTCCCATGAACCTCAGCCCACTCCATCACTTGGTGTCCCTGTGCGTCCTGCTTCCCTTTTCCTCCTGCAGCTTTTCTGCAGTGGGAATCCAAGGGTTCTGTGTCACCTGCCACAGCAGGGGACTGCCGTTTCTGGAGCTAATTCACTCCCGCACTTCTTAGAGAGAATGTGTCCTCTCTACCTCAGAGGACAGGACACCCAGGCTTGCCCTCCCATGCACCGGCCATGGACAGAGCAATGGTAGCAGCTACTTTAGAAAATACTGGGTTAGATAACTCTTCCCGGAGAAAAGAAAAAAATCTTGGATCAGACAGAGCCCTCCCTGGTCATATGCCACAATCTAGAATTGTAAAGCCTCCCTGGTCTCCAGTTCTTTATGTCAGTGCACTTGTCTGAGTTGTTTCTAGAATAACTTTGAAGCACGTCTTCAGGTTTACAAGCACAGTCATCATTAACCTTAACGCCTACAGGGCATCTTGGGGGCACACTTCTCACGTGCAGTAATACCACCTTTGACTTTCTTCATTTAGGGATTGTGTTTTTCTAGAATGTAACTTGAGAGCTTGTTCAAAGCTCTAAAACAGCATGGACTAGACTGCATGTCCCCCATCCCGCCACCCCCCCCCCCCCCCCCCCCGACTTCTCACCCGCCATGCTAAGATGATGGCTTTACTAATGCCCACTGTCAAGGGTGAGGTGTTCATAACATCTTGAATGTCACTAACAGTTTAAGAACTCTCCGGGTAAATAAAGAGATGTAGTACAAACTTTAATCCATCATGATTCACTCTCCTTTATCAGCCCTTGGAAAAATTTTGACTCTGCCCCTCTGGTTAAAATTGACTACATTTTAATATATACCTGGGTTCTTCCACATCAACAAAGGTTGAGTTTAGTTTCTCTTAAAAAGTCTAATCTTTAGCCAGCCGTCATTTCATGGAGGAAGTCTGTGTTCGGCTGATGGAGCGATATTCAGCTGCTTATCTCTCGGATGAGCGGATGCTCCCGCTGCGGCACAGTGTGTTCTCTCCCCTTTAGAGAGACATGCTCCAAGTTTCCACTACATGGAGGAAAAACTGAGGTCATTTCTTCTTACATTCCACACAGCAAGATGCATAGAATACTGGATAAGACGTGGCTGAGCTGGGAGACAAAAGACAGATGCCTGTCGTGTGTTTCAGTTCGTTATGTCCAAGACCAGTGACTGCTAGAGCTGTTATCAGGGGCACAAGCAGTTCTGGATATGAGGCAAGAAGCTGAGAGGCCACCCCCTCCCCCCAAGGACATACTAGCTGACCAAGAATACGGTTGCAGATACAGCGTGAGCTGGTTGGCGATGGATCCTTACATTTCTTTTCTTCTCAATGTCTCAAGTCAGTTCCAATGACTCGTTCTGAACTAACATCCTTGATATTATAAATTGGCTTTGGCCTCTCATACAACCTCTCAGATCCTATTTTCCTGACTCCTGCACAGGCAATATTGTTAGCTCTCTCAAACCGTAGTTCGGTATCCTGCTTTGAACATGTACAAGTCATTACCTAAGGCAAATAATGTGTGTTTTCTGCCTCTTTGCGGTTAGTGGAAATTCGAGGATGCTCTGACAGTAAGTGTGGGCGTTTGGTAGACTAGTCGGTGCAGTAGTTTCTCTGGGAGGAGCAGCCTCGGTGTCTGGAAATGTCCCTTGCCTCTGTAGTTGCAGTGACTTGTGGTAGCGCTTTGACTGTACGGCTTACTTAGTTTTCTTGTGACCGCTTGGCAAGTCCTGTTGTTTTTATTAACCAAATTTAGAAAGCTCATTGCACCAAACTAATTGCCTAATAAGCTCTAAAGCAGAAGAAAGGGCAGGCACCTCAGTGCTATTAAAGCATGCAAATGGGATGCAAGGTTATTAGCAGTGTGCCCTAAGCCACAGGTGTTGACTTTTGCTTGTCTACCCTGTTCCTGATGTAACAGCAGGAGAGTGAGAATAGAATTGCCTGAATGTTAGCAAGCTGAAAAATCTAGTGACCTCTCTGCAACCGTCCCCCCCCCACCCCCACCCTCACCACCAAATGATCTGTTTGTTGATCATACAGCAAGAAACCTTGAAGCCCTGCTGCCTGCCTTCATTTTACCGACAAAAATACAGCCCTCTGTCTTCCATTCCAGACCTGTCACTTTCAGGTGGTCACAGACACTAAATACTGAACAGGGTCAATATTGATTCACTTCCAGACCGCATGCCACAGACAAGCCAAAGGGAATCAGGCTTGCAGAGCAATGGAGGAGTGCGGGTGGCCTTTCAGACGGCTGCTCTTGGAAACACTGTAGCTGCTCCTGATTGGCCGTTAGGCTGGAAAGGAGGCTAGACTTCTCTGTGGAGAAGTTCCCGTGTCAGAATGTTTCTAAGGACCACAATTGTTTGCATAATCCTAACAGTGTTAGATGTGGATACATTTGTTCGGAACCTGACATTTGCTAACCCTTCCTAGCACCCCCAGGCCTCCAAAGGTTTTAGATTTCCTGAGGCCTTCACAACCCCAGGAGTTATTGTCTTATCCCTTTGCCCCTTTCTAGAGCACTGTGGACAAACTCATTAAGAAGACCAACCTGGCCCTTGTGGTGGGAACAAACAGCTGGAGGGAACAGTTCATCGAAGCGATCACCGTCAGTGCTGGTGAGTGCCTCTCTCGGTACCCTACGAGGTGACATGGCCGGGCTTGCCTAAGTTTTCCTATTCTGCCACGGGCAAAGCACCACACACACGTGGCAAAATTAAGAGAAGCCAGCATGTCTGTTGCCTGCTCTTGGAGGGTAGACGGGCTGAGTTTAAACCCATGTGCGTCTTAATTTGCTGTGGAACCAATCCTGGGGTTTTTGTCTTGGATCCCTGAAAGCAGCACACATTGACCAAGTGGAGGTCACAAGGAGCAAGTTCAGGGGAAAAGAAGGAAGACATAAAGACCTTTGCACTGCTGTTTGTATCATTTTACACCCCCTTCCATGGCACTGAACATCTTAAGCATCTGCATCGCCCCCCCCCTTTGCCGTCAAGCCCCGTCCACTCTCACTGTGGACAGGGACAGAGGGACACCTTGACATTATCAAAGTAACACTGCTTTGCATTTTTGTCTTCTTTTCTAGCTCTTTTATTCCACCTACACTAGTTCTTTCTCCCAAATCCCCACTGCCGCCATCAACAGAACTAGGGTTTCTAAGCATCCAGTGATACCCAAGCTGTAAAAGGTGCCAACAGCACCATCATTAGCAGTTAGGCCTTGACTTTTGTCATAGCCTCCTCTTTCCAGTCTGCCACAGAACACTTGAAAAAAAAAGTAGAGCTGTTTTTTATTCATGCTGGCTGTGGCCATGCTGTAGATTTTTTGCAGAATGGTCACTTCTATCTAAGCTACTCAGATCTGAGAACTCTTTAGCACTGCCTACCAAAAAAATGCAGTGTCTTCAACTGTACAGTTTATTCATGAGCTGATAATATACAATAGGGATTTATGAGCATTGAGCAGCAGAATACTGTTTGGAGGGTGGATTTAAATTTTACATGTCAGCAGTAATAGAAGAGGGAAACACCCCCTGGGTGACTTACGTTTTTCTGAAGTACGAGGAAGTATCAGAAATGACCAAATTATTATGGAGCTTTGAGCCCTTCCAATTACAACATGAAAAACAACATAACACTATGTTGAAACATCTCCAGTAGGCTCCGAGTCTCCTTTGGTTGTGGCTGTATAAGCAGTTGTGTGATGGCTGTGTGATGGGTACCAGTCATGGTCTGCCTGTGTCCATCACTGCTCTTGTGGTGGTGAACGGAATAGACAGCTACTCCTGCTCTGATTCTAGTCTAGGAGAGAGCAAGTAAGGCACTTAGTTTACATGTGTCTGATCAAAAGCTCCGGATAGAGAATACTGAGGCTGTGGGGGGGAACAGGGAGTATGCAGGTGACCGATCTGACTCCATCAAAAGACCATTTAAGGGCAGATTTGCTTTCCTAGCAACAGAGTGGATTCATGTCCTTACACATTTTAGTAACTTTTAGAAAATGTACCAACTACCTCAGGACTGCTCTAAGCTAATGCAGTGCTAAACAGTGATGGGGATTATGCTATGGACAAAGCCAAAGTCATGCATTGGATGCTCAGGCATGCAGAGAAACAAGTATAAAGATGTTGGTATTCCCTTCATTAAAAGAGCTGGAATTGGGATTGTAGACACTGAAGAAATCCTTTTAGATTCCCATGTAGCACTTTGAGTTGTTGTCTTTGCTGTATAGATGGAAGAATCTACGTAGTTCCAGAGAAACAGCTCGGCTCGAGAAGATAGTGTATGTGTCCGTGTGTCCGTGTGTGTGTGTGTGTGTGTGTGTGTGTGTGTGTGTGTGTGTGTGTGTTACTGAAGACTGCACACAGGGTTTTACATATGCCAGGCAGGCTCTTTACCCTTCATTGAGTTATATCCCTAGCCTTAATTTGTTTTTAACTTTGAGGCAGTATCTCAATAACTTGCCCGCCCTAGCCTTGAACTCACTCGGTAGCCTGAAGCTTTGCCTCCTTCCAAGTATATTGCAGATGTGTGATGATTCACTCGGCTCCAAATCCTTTGAAAACCAGTGAATCAATGAAGTTCAAAATCTACCAAGCATTATGGGTTTTTATGTGTATATGTGTGTGTGTGTGTGTTTGTGTGTGTGTGTATTTCTAAATGACTGCTTAGAGACAGACGATGTTTAGAAACTTGGCATTTCCTGGGCTAATTGACCTTATTTACAATTTTGAGATAAAGAAGACCTGAAAATAAACACATAGTTTATAGGCACTGAATTACATTAAATTACATGAAAGACAGTTTTCAAAGTGCAATTTTTGTAATTATAACTGAATTTAAGTGCCTAGGGAATGTTAATACTCTCAGGTTGTTAAGCAGACAATAAAATTTGTAAAGCAGCCTTTATTGAAGGCAAACTTTCATTGGATTTTTAAGATTTCATGGCTTAAACAGTTGAGAATCAGAAAGATTTTCCTTATTAAAAATATTAAATTGTCTTTGAAGAGCTCTGCCGAGAGTCTTTTTTTCCCAAGCAATTTTCTGTGCAAAATTGAATCTATGTGTCTTGCTAAACAAAAGTAATAATTTTGTAAATGGGATTTGGCTTCTCTCTCTTTCTCTCTCTGTTTTATTAACTATATCAAAACTGGTTTCGAAGTAACTAGCTGGTAAAGTTGTTCCTCACTGTGCCTGAACTGCACAGCTCGATACCTGGGCTACCTATGGCCGTCATGTGTCCGCTCGCCAAGTTCTGACAGTTGAGTGTTTGAAGAGCTGAAGGAGTCAAGAGACTCAGGAGATTAGGAAGGGATTAGACAGTCATGTTCCAGCAATTCTCCTTCTGCTGCTTCCTGGACAGGAGACCAGAAGCCGCAGTGTGCAGCAGTTAACCGTGAAAGAGCTGTCAGAGCATTGCAAGGCAAGCCCAGTCCCACCAGGTGCTTTTAGGATGTGTCCACACATGTACTTCTCCATGAAGCTAGCACTTAGTGCCTATCCAGTTTGAGTCTCCCCACCCTCCCCCACCCCCGCAGTTCTTCCTTCCTCCCTATGTCCTCCCACCCTTTGGGAGCAGCACCTTTGGGTTGACCTTAAGAATCAAGGGTCAGTCAAATACAGGGGAGGCAGGAAGACCGGCATAGAGGGCAGACATAAGCTGGGTAAAGACCGGGAGGATGTATGTTCCTGTCGTGTCCACAGCCTCCATGGTGTTAACTCATCACTTCAGCCTCTGGCTAGGGAAGGGTGTGGGAAGTCAGAGCAAGGCCAGCCCTGCAGACAGATGGAGGTTTGTGAGTCTGCCCTTCAAACACTCCCTGGGTGACTCAGCAGATTATTTCGTGGGGGGAGGGGGTGCGGGGAGGGTGCACACGCACACACAGCCCCACCCCCATCTCTGTTCCCTCGTATGTAAAGTGGAGAAAAGTATGCCTGATTCATGAGCTCACCACCGTATTAGTTAAGACAATGCACATTTTCAGTTATAAATTTGGGTACCAAAATTGGCTATCTGGGAAGTAACTAATACACACACACATATGCATCCCTGCACAGACACAGACATACACAGGCACACAGACAGGCACAGGCTTACACAGACACACGGAGATGCAGGCATACACTGACACTCAGAGATGCAGGCATACACAGACACAGGTATGCAAAATACCTGCACACAATGGGACATGTGCCACCATCTGGGTACCGGAACCACAGCTTACAACATAAAGTGTTTTCCACAATACTTGTTGTCTCTTTACAATCTAGTTCACAGTTCTTTGGGGAGGATCCTCATCAATTCCCAAAAGAACAGAGGGAAGCATTTGTTTTCCTACTCACACCCATGGGCTTCTACTGCCTGATAATCTGTGAGGTTTTTTTTTTTTTTAAGTGCCTTTATTTCACTGATAACTTAAAAAAAACAAAAGTAAAGAGTTTTCTGAAATTCCTTTTTAACATAATTTTTGTATATCTTACATAGCACCTATTAGCATTTTCATAATAAAAAGACACACACACACACACAGAGAGAGAGAGAGAGAGAGAGAGAGAGAGAGAGAGAGAGAGAGAGAGAGAGAGAGAGAGCTCTCAAAAGAACATCCTTCTGGCTGTCTTGGTTCAACCTCTGGCCATATCCTTGACCAAATATATACTTTTTCTGACTTTGGATCTCTAAAGTAGAGAAATGAAAAGGCAAGACCGGGCTAGCACTAAGGTACCAACCCATATTGAGACCTGGGAGCTCATTCAGAGACCGTCCCGTCCCTGCAGTATCCCTGGTAACACTGGGCTTTGTGCCCTACCTGATTTAGGGCGATGGGAAAACACACCCTGCCCACCCACCTGGCTTGCCCAGAGTAAACGTTCAGAACAGGAGCAGCATACACTCCATGTCTCTCCTCCCAGTAGGGAAAGGAGGTGGGGGACCATTCTGGATTAGCCTCAGAGGAAACTAACTGAGATGATAAAGATTCAACAGTGTTCATTCTCGGATCAGCATTCTCTAAGGACAGGGGAAACTTCACTGTGTAAGAGAAACCATTCAAGGTAAGCCCAGTTTAGCTCAAGCAGTTGCTGTGTCCAGTCTGAAGCAGGTCACAGTGGACGGGTCGAATCAGGAGATAGCCCAGTGCACCTGGAGGCAGGCACAGTGTACCGGATGCTGCTGTTTCCAGTATTTTGCCAGTACTTTGCCCATGCATGCCGAGTGGATTGGGAGGGTTCTCAATGAAAGCCAAGTGTTGACTTCCCAAAGCTGCCAACTCGGTAGTGCCCCCCAGACAGTAATGGACTTAAGTAATTGTCAGCTTGAAGACTGGTCCACTTCAAAGGTCTTAAATAATAAAAAAAATGAAACCTCAAATGAGTTTCAGGGGATTTCCAGGCAGTCTGGTCGAAGCAGAGATCTTCCCAGCAGCCCTTGTCATCGAATAGCACCACGAGGACATTCTCAGTACATGTGCTGATGCCAGGTCTCCCTCAAATCCTACCTATGTATTTGAAAACGATCCTGCTTGTCCGGGTTTGACACAGCCTCTGCTGGACAATGTGACTAGAAAAGGGGACACATCGTTTTTTACTAATTTCTCACACACTGTGAAGATTCTTAAACACCCTTTGTCTAAAATCAAAGAAACCAGCTTCGTGAGAGAGGGTTGGTCCAACTGTTTGTCTTGAATGAAGTCCACCAAAGGCCAGCAAATTAAAGGGTGGCTTACTCTGCTTGAATAACATTCTCACTACAAGTCCGAGGCTTTGTACACATGGCCTCTGCTCATCACAGCTGCGCTTTGAGCAGCACCACTGAACATCCCGAGACTCAGATGGTGACCTAGCTGTATAGCATCACACAGTGGAAAAGGACAGCTGGCCTATGGAACCTCGTCTTTGCCAGGCTACACCCAGCAAGTGTCGAGCTTGGTCATATGTGAGACTCCTTTAGTCATGGAGTAACTGGTAGCAAGTCAGATGAAGTGATACAGGAAAAGAGATTGACAATAGATAAGTCTTTTGGTTCTCAGATACAGGATTGTGAAGTTGAGGCTTTGGAAAAGAATGTGCAAGCCTAAAACAGATGGACTGACTGACTAGAAAGAAAAGTCAGTCTTCAAACACAAACTAGATCAGCCTGGAGAGATGGCTCAGCAGCTAAGAGCACCGGCTGCTCTTCCAGAGGACCTGGATTCCATTCCCAGCACCTACATGGCAGCTCACAACTGTCTGTAACTCCAGTTCCAGGGGACCTGACACCCTCACACACACATACATGCGGGCAAAAACATCAATACATATAAAATAAAAAGTAAATAAAAATCTTTTAAAAAGCAGCAAGCTAGATCAGTTCCTGGGTTTCCCAGAGTCTCCGGGTTACATCCCATCCTGAGGAACCCAGGAGGCTTCCAAAGTGAGTCTATGACTTTGAGCTGTGTTGTGTCTGCTCCTAGATGTAAGGTTGTTTGTTTAAACTCAGACAAGAGTCACTGACCAGCCTCTTCTATATGCTCTTGGCCTTTCCCTGTGACATGACATTCTCTAGATAGATTCTTCATGCCTAGAATCCCCTGTAGGCTTGGTCAGCCTTGTGTGGAAAGAATAGCAATTACTTGACATGGAGAGTGGATAGTGCTGTCGCCATCCACCTCTGATCCCTTCTCTCAGCACATAGCTGGAACACACTCTTTGTGAGAGAAACTACATTTAAATCACTTAATTTTTCCAGTTTATGCTGGAAACCCTTACCTTCTTTGATCACTTGAATTAAAATAGTCAAAGAGCCACAAAAACTCACTGTGTTGCTCTAGGTAATTCTTCTAGCCTTCCTGACCTGTGAATGGACGGGATAGAACACACAGCTTTATGAGTTGTCTTTGAGACACAGCAACAATGAAGGAAGGAGACGGAAATGTTGATGGAGTCCCCAAAGGGTTCTTTATCTTAAGGAATCAACTTGCATAGTTCTGTTATTTGAAATTGAAGGTCTAAGTTTAATGGAGATGGACTATCTGCCGTGGAGTATATGTTAAATAAATTGTGTCATTACATTTGATCAAAGGTCAACATAGACATCAGATGCACTGTTTGTACTAAGTTGATATGGTATCAGATCTAAGAGATTAAAGACATATATATATATATTAGGTGTATATATATATTTGTAATATATATTTATAATATATAAATATATATTTAGCATATATACACATACACACAGACTCTTACACATATGCTATGCTATGCTTCAAGAACACCTTGAAACATCTGTAACCCTATAAATTTACAAAATCCATATACATGTGGCCAACAAAGGTACAAAAGTACGTACTTGTAAATAGAAAGTGTGTGTGTGTACAGATTGAATATGCAAATAATTCATGTTTAAAATGGCACTCTCTGTCACTGTGGTTGGTGAAATGTTGTCATGTGGCCGATAATTGTGAACCTACCCAAGAAAGAGGAAAGGTAGAAGGAGTGAGTGAGAAAATACTGAGGACCGTAATTTCCAGAAACTCTTTCTGGGAGGCACACTAGGTCATCCTAGTATGGAGGCCCCATGATATCCATCCATTTAAAAACTGCCAATGGAAGCAGGCAAAAATGAAGAACCCAGCAGCTTCCCCTCCTCATTTTCTAACAAGGCAGGCCGGACAGCCACAATGGGGTGCAAGTACAGGAGACAGGATGCAGAGCAATTATTTTCTGGCCCCTGGATAGCCGATTTTTTTTTTTCAGAAAAAGAATATTGGCTTGTTGGGCTGTTTTTCTCTTAAATTGCCTATTACAAAAATCCCGAGGAAAACACTGTAGTGAAGGACTCGGGAATGAGTCAGCGCTCTCTCCTTCCTTCACAAGCCTGAAGTCATGTCTCTAATGCGGCTTTTGTCTGGAGAGGCGCTGGCTCAGCCCTGCCAACAATGCTCCATCTCTGGAATCCAGTAGCTCTTTTGTTGGCATTGGCTGCTGCGACGGTGAAGACAGATTTAGCTGTTGCTTGCCCATCAGTGCTGGAGACGCAGGGCTCTTTCCATCCCTAGATGGGAGCCTTTGGATAGTGTTTCAATGGGGGAAGCATTTCAGTATCACCCAAAGAACTGGAAAACAGAATAAACATACCCTCTGAGTGTTTACAGCCTCCCCCGACACACACACACACACACACACACACACACACACACACACACACACACACACATACACCCTATAGGCAGCAACGGCCCATACCACAGCAGCCTACAGCACTAATTCTTGCTGTTCACAGCGTGCCCTCTTGATGAGGATCTTGTCATCCAAAATCCTACAGTGAAAAGCCACTTGCCTGAATCAACTTTGGCACACACTCCCCACCCAGTACATATTTCCTTCCTTGTCCTTGTTGGATCATTTCTGGCAGAGTGTTGTGTCCTTTTTCCTATTAAAACATCTTAGGTCCAAATCATGGCAAAGCACTGGACAGCAGCCTATTAATAATCTATTCCAATTTCCCGCTATATAATAAAGATTGTGACCAGAGAGAGAGAGTCTCCTCCAAGGCAGCACAGAGGCAGCTTTCGAACTCAAGACTCTTGCTATCCTCATACAGCAGTGTTCTCATTTTTCCTGTTGGAGCTGTGGGCTGCTGCCTTTGCCAGTCAGACAGACATTCTGTCTGTGGGATTCCCAGTGATGTGATACCTCAAGACTAGGCGGAGCCAAGGTTAGAACTTCCCTGGGCCCCAGAGTGTTAGCAGCAGGACTGAGCGGAAGACCTTGATGTGGTGAGTGGCTGTTTCCTGTTCCCACTGCTCCACAGCAGCCCTGTGCAGCGCCACGGAGCACACCCAACCACATGGGGACACAGATGTCGGATTCTTACCCTGAGCCGAGGTTTCTGATTCTGAAACTACCAGTCCTCTTTGCGTCTTGTCTGGCTTACGCCTTGCAGAGAGAGCACCACGCCTGTAAGAAGCCACTTCTCACTCTATGCACAGACCCATCCTCTGCCTCTGCATGCAATGCCTTTACTCTTTACATGGCTATTTCTCTGAGCTCACAGGGCACCTCATCTTAGGGGGTTCTCAACTAGCCAGATTCTCTCTCTCTCTCTCTCTCTCTCTCTCTCTCTCTCTCTCTCTCTCTCTCTCTCTCTCACACACACACACACACACACACACACATATTTACATTTTTAAAAATCTCATCACAAAAGAAATACCTAGTTGTTCCTATCACCCATTTATCTAAAGGAAGAAACGAGGTACAAAGGGACTTTGTGAGGTACCCATGTCAATCATGGGCAGAGCCTTGTTTTCAGCGGTGGGTCCCATTTATGGAGATCTCATTGAAAATCACAACAAAGAGAAGGAATAGGAGCGCACAGATGAAGGATGTCCTGAGCAATGGCAATCACTTTGTATTGTGTAAACCGAGGAGGCCATGATTAGAATCTCGGGTGCTCACTCACACCACCACTTTGTCAATGATAGACTCATGTAACTCCAAGATCCAAACAGTCCGTGCAGGCGGCCCTGAGATCAGGAAAATGATCCTAGGAAGGTTGTTATCACCATTGAAAGACAAGGAGGTCTTCCTGCTTGGTGGCCAGAGAGAAAAATGTTTGAACCAAAGTAAAAGAGAATCCTAGTCCCCAGCAAAGCTGGAGTAAGCCATTGACCTGAGTATCATATCAAAGCTGAATTCTTAAGAATAAAGTAGAGCCAACCATTCTCCCAAAGACTAATTCAGCATTTTATAAACCACATAGAGGCTTAAAGGAGACAGATATTTCTCAATTATACCTCCCCCAAAAAACAAAAACCAATGAGATTAGATTGTACCCGAATGAACGTTTGCTACACAAAGGACAGGGTTTATCCCCCCCCCCCCCCCCCCCCCCCCCCCCCGTGGACACGACGGATCTAGTTAGTCATGGCAGCAAGGAAGCAGAATTTCAGAGCTTGTAAGGAAGTCACTTGCATCTTTAGAGCCTTGGTTTGGGTCGTTAATATGGTCTTTTCAGGTTCCTGGGAATGTGAGGGGGTGAGATGTGTGCATTTATCAATATGCATGGAAGTAAGTGTCCAGGGAGGGAGCTAGCATCCACAGTGTTACCACAATCACATCTTAAGTGGCTCCAGGTATCCTTTGTGCTCCCCTGCATGAGGGGAGACTTGGGTACTTAGCTACCCTTTATGTAAACTTGAACATCTTCCTGAGATATCACATCAGTATTTTTTTTTAAATAATAGGCTCATGGCTGCCCCCACAGCTCCTCCAATCTCAGCATTACCCCACCTCCCCCAGGAGGTTGATGTAGACACAGCTGCTGCTGTTTACAAAGAGCTAAGGGAACCCCCAGGTCACTCTCAGAACCTGGTGTGCCCACCTACTACCTGCTAATAACCAACCCATCAAAAGTAGCAGGTGTCTGCATTTGCTGTGTGTAGGTTCTCCTTGCCAAAGGTTTGTTTCTTAGGTTACTCAAGCCTGCAGGAAATGTGTTTCCATTGCTGGAGCCTGGAATCCTTTCTCTCCTGCAATTAATTGATGATGAGAGAACATTGAGTTTTAAGATTCTTGCTCTGATGTAGTGGGGAGGAGCGCTAGAGGCAAAAACATGTGTGATGGATAATGTCAAGCTCTAATTATGTAGGAGAAGTGGGGTGAGGGGCACCCAACAGTCTCCCTCCTAACAGTTTCATTTTGTTAATAATCCGACTTAGAGAGAACTGGAATGCCTTAGTGGACCCACCTTTCATCTTGACAATGGCTGTAGTGCTGAGAAATATCTGTGCCCCATGAAATATTTCTTTAGCTGTGTTAACCATCCTAACTAGAGCTGGAAAAGCCTAAGGATGATCTTCATGAAAAGCCTCTGCCAGAGGCTCATTCGTCTCACACAAGGTTGAGACTCACACACGGACAGCGGGTTCCTGTTTGGAGTCCCTTTCTAATATTGTCACAGATCACCTGAGCCTTGGCTCCCTAATAATAAACACCTGTCTTATAGAGAAGAATGCCCCACAGCTGTCTGTGCCCTGGAAGTAACTGGTGAAATTTATCAGGAGGGCCTATGTAGTATCCACCCACGATTAGGCCAGCAGTCCAAGCTATAACGTCTATAGCAATCTTCGACTCAAATTTGGTGGACAATGATATTGGGATCCAGTGCCTTCACTGATAAAAGTAGGATCCCAACTGGAGAGTATCCCAGAAGTGACCTGGATACTGTTGTGCATGCCAGTGTCCAGTAACCACAGATTCCAGGACTAGTGTCCCCATGCTAATTCCAATCCCATTAGCTAGTGAAAAAAAAAAATACTACTCAATTGTAACACTGGCGTCTCTCTCAGGCCTTTGGCTCCATGGGGCTCAGTCTGTAAGGAAAGCGGCCAATAACCAGGCCCACACTCACCCCGGGAAGCACAATCCACTTTAAGGGACATGATTTTTTTTCAAAATTCAAATGTATTTTAAGAAGGTTCCAGAGGACAAATTCATTTTCAGTTCATTTGCAATTATTTAAGTTTTCATACAAGTATACATCACGTCGGGAGCATATCCCCCACAGCACCCATCATCCAGGTTCTCACTCCTTCCTACCCCTCCCTGTTAGCACCCTTTGCTGCTCTGGAAAGTTTCACTTCCACTTTCATTCCATATTTGGTTTTCTGCATCTATATAACGACATACATGATTTTATGCATCCATACAAAATCTAGATCCACAAACACGAGAAAACATACAATTTTTGCCTTCCTAAAGCCTTAATGGCTTTACTGTGACCATCTTAAGCTGTATTTTCTTGTAAGTGACATAAGTTATTTCTTGTTTATGGCTAAAACTTTCCATAGATAAGATACCACATTTCTCCATAGATTAGATACCACATTTCTCCATCCATTCCTCGCTTCTTGAACAGGTAGGTGGAATGCTACACTGTAGCTATTCTGAGTGGTGCTACAATACAAGGGGGTGAGTTCTTAGGAGGAAAAGAGAAACCTGGCGTGTTATCAAGACACAGAATTGTCTTATGAGAAAGTTTTACATAGACCGAAGGAGAGGAAAACAAGAAGTAATCACTTCTCTTAAAGAGCCTAAGAACGATAGACAGGAACGTCCCCGGAAACCAGCCATAGTATTGGCCACATGGCCTTGCATGGCTTTGAGCACTGAGTTGTTGTTGAGTAAAGGTATAAGTAAGCTCACTATATGATGCAGCTACCAGAAGCTTCAAGAATATATTAATCAAAGTATAATGCCTCATATGAGAAAAGTAAAAGACCTTCCGGTTGCAGCCAGGTTAAGTGGAGATGTTTTCAGTTAGCGGTGGAGATGGGTTTTGTTCCAAGCATCATATTTTAAGTAATGAGTAGTGGCTCACTAAGAGGATCCTCAGAGGAGTAGGACCAGGCTCACAAAGGAACATGGACCTCAGCCTGAAAGTGACATGACTATATCCATCTCAAACGCATGGAACCCATCACCTGGGTGAGGGTTAGATAGTGGCTGTTGCCTAGGGGGTGGGACCAGAAGAAATGAGACCCAGCAGCCCGAGCTCTCTACCAGAACCACCAAACTCAGATTGTGAAATGGTAACTCCTCTGGTATGGCTGAATCTCTCGAGTGTGGCATCAGTGGTCATTTTAGAAGAACAATTATAGCGGAATTCACATTAACCAGCAGGTTGAATTTGGCCAACTTTGGGTTCAGCTTTTGCCCAACACATTCATTTCAGAGGACAGAAGCAAATGGCTACAGTTTCTGCTGTGCTTCAGCAGCTCACATATCTGACAATACGCAAGCAGAGTTTTGAGATATTTCTAACAGGAAAGCATCTTTCTAAGTTTCCTTAGAAGAAAACTTCAACAATGTCTCTTTTCCCTCCAAGAATGTAGTAGTGTTCTCACTGAGCAAGCTATAGAGAATGCTGATTATTGTCCAGACCTAGAACAAGAGGTGAATCTTCAGGACTTGCTTTTGGGTAGGTCACTGAGCTTACAGTACATAGAAACCATTAAGACCAGGAAATGGTGATGATTCTTAATAAAAATAATTTACAAGTATGTAAAAGGGGAAAGGAAAAGAACATTTAAGTCATAGTAAGGACAAGACAGGAAAATGCTACTGAACTTAACTGAAGCTTTATGTACTAAACACAGATACATACACAGGTACACAAGAATAGGGAAATAGAAATTGGCTTGTTGAATTATGGATCTTGGGTTGTTGCTGCTATTGTTGCTGTTGCTACTGTTGTTGGTATTGCTACTCTTGTTGCTGTTGTCTCCCTCTCTGAATAAGAGAAAGGCAAATTAATTAGCTGACTGGCTGATGGCTATGTTTTCCTTTGCCTTTTCCATTTCAAGATTACACCTAAACCTTTGCAGGCAATGGGAAATCGACATAGAACAGGATAGGAGCACTTAGGTTGATTCTAAACATTAAGTTGTAAAAGAAGAGAAGCTTCTGGAATGGTAGAGCAGAGAGCTCATTGGATACCTGTGAAGGATTAGGATGATCTAACACTGACCCAGGCTAACAGCAGTCTGTGTCTCCCAGTCTGCCTTACACATACACTTACGGCCCTTCAAGCAGTTTCCCAGGCTCTAGAATGGGCGGTTAGATGCAGGTCCAGGTGTTCTGAATTGGAAAGCTGACCTTTGTCCATTAGAAACAGGAGTAAGAACTTGGCATTTTCCAATGCAGAGATTCCAGAATGGTCATAACCACGATGCCCTCTTTGTTTGGTTCCCTGTGTGCATGGTCCCCAAAGACATAAAGAACAGCATACATCTGACTCAGTGAATAAAAACTATGTCTCAGAATTCTAGAATTCAAATGTGACTGGTTGTGTGTGCCAATATTTTTCATATTCATAGAAGGCACAGCATTGTATGTACCTGGCACTGGGCAATGGAAGGGTAGAATCAGTATGTGAACGATGCTAACCCTACTTGCTTCAATACGGCATCATGTAGGAATATGTTCCCTCAGGCAGTTAGATCAAATCACAACTCAGATACTTACCCAGCTTACCCACTGAATGATTATTATTAAAAAAAAAATTAAATTGCCTAAGCTTGAGAGTTTTCCTATACAGGATAAGAATAATGATACCCATCCTAGAGGGTTACTGTGAAGTCGATAGAAGGTCAGTATGGAAAAGTTTGTTTGCTTATTTGTTTAACTCAGTGTCGTCTCTAGTTAGGCACTCCCTCAGGTCCTTTCTCCCTGCTCCCTCCTTTTTTAAAAAAGAAATCCGCTGGAGGAAATAGTGGCGACGAATGTTCACTTGAGCTGTATGTATATAGATCCATTGACATCAGACTGCTGGGTCTGGATTGATTTTATGCCTTCCTGTCAGCAAACAACAATGCTGGGCTGTAGCACATGGCTGTGAAGGGTTTCATGTTTTCACAAAGGACACGGATCCTTCCTCTCCCAGTCTTCAGAGCAGCACCGTGATATGGCAGTTGGCAAACTCTGATGCTTGGGAAATGTAAGTGTCTTCCCAAAGCAAGCAATGAGAAACAGAAATTGGTTTGTAGTATTTCTGACTCAAGTGTGGTACATCCCAGCAGCTTCATTTTCTGGTTCCCAAAGCACTCCTTGAGGCCCATGTCTATGGAGGGATGTCATCAAACACCTGTTTACTGTAGAAGATAAGTTATCAGATGGTGGCAAGCCTCCTGCTCAGCTCCCATGGCCCACTGAGCTGATGATGCCCTTGTTCTGTGCTCCAGGGAAAGTGCCAAGGCCTTGTTATTGCATCAATAGTTGAAGTGAAGTCGTCTCTACAGCCTGCACTTTTAATGCTTTGACTATTTTTATGGTTATATTTATGGAGGCCAACATGTATCAGGGAAGCCATTTATAAGGCTCCGGGAGGGATTAATGGAACACAGATTGTTTATCTTTCCATTAGTGGACCCTATAAAGCTGAAAGGAAGGGTTCTGAGATAAGAGGGATTTAACTAGGAGCCTATAAAAGCAAACCCACCAGCATGCCTATCTCCATGCTAAGCTCAGAAGAGGGACGTGAAGGAAGCTTGTAGCCCTAAGCAATCCTGTGCCGAGAGACTACAGAAGCAGCAGATTGCTGTACTCCCTGCTACAGCATAAAAGATGCTCCCAAGTTATGGAGGAAGAGGGCTAATGTTCCATTTCCCTTTGCAAGAAACAGACTCTTAAGGATAGTCCAGCAGGTGATGGACACCCTTAATACTCTGTCCTTCACCAAGACAGGATAATTGTGCAGCATGCATGGTAGTCAGTGGTCACTTTTAAAAGTTACATGACTTGTCAGCTAATCATTAAAATTTATAAAGTTCAGTGAGATCCAAGGAAAAAAGAATGAACGCACATGTCTACTTTAAAATGCTGTAACATACAATGTGGACTTCCCATTTCAGACTGAAGCATGAAAACATTTAAGATTCTCTATAATGCTGGAAGGCTACGGGGTATTCTCTCTCTCTCTCTCTCTCTCTCTCTCTCTCTCTCTCTCTCTCTCTCTCTCTCTCTCTCTCTGACACACACACACACAATGTTTGAATTTTGTTTTTGAAACAGAGTCTTGCTATATAGCTCCAGCTAAGCCTCAAACTCACAGAGATCCACCTGCCTCTGCTTCCTGAGAAGTAAAAGAGTATACCACAACACTCTGGGATTTATGTTATTTTGTTTTAAAACTCGTAGACTATAACATTAGGAAACAGCTCATTAATTATGCAATGAAATAGTGATGGGAAACACAGCTGTCCACCTAAGTAGAAGGATATAATGATAAGCAACATGATAATCATTAGCTTGAAGCATCTTCAGATACCTGATACAAATCGTCTAATTATTCCCATTCACAGCCCTCCTGGGAAAGGTGTTATTATTTCCACCTTTAAAATAAATGTAATATCTACTCCTGATTTATATGTGTCATTTCTTTTGAGAAGCTCCATTCTCTGCTTTCTGGTTCATCTCTAAACTTTGAGATTTGATCATTCCTGAAATAAATAATTTTGCAGAGGCAGAGTGTTCTTTGCTTCTGTGGATGATTGATATAAATTCAGTGTTTACCAAACATTTTCATCATATATCCTGAGAAATTATAAAGTGCCCAAAAATATGGAAGTTAAGAAAATGATCTGATACAAAATAATTATAAATGGAAATTGCAGTGCATTTGCAGAGTGTACAGATGGACATGCTTACGGCAGAATCCATCCCTGGTGCATGAGGGGGCTTTTTGGAGCCCACTGCCTATGATGGGACACTTTGTGCAGCCTTGAGGCATGGGGGAGGGCTTGGACTTGCCTCTACTGGATGTGCCTCTCCATGGGATGCCTTGCCTTCTTGTGGCGGGGGAGGAGTTGCGGGGGAGACTGGGAGGGTGAGAGGAGGGAAGCGGGGGATCTTTGATTGGGATGTAAAATGAATGAAAAAAAATTTCTAAATAAAAAAAAAGAAACTAACCCCCAAACCCCCCCGAAAGAAAGAAAGAGAGAGAGAAGGAGGGAGGGAGGAAGGGAGGGAGGAAGGGAGAAAATAAGGAAGAAAGGAAGGAAAGGAGTTAGACACAAGTCAGGCACAAAACTAACATGGTTCTTGTCTCCCTCCCACCTTAAAATGAACTATGAAAACTGAAGCTTTCACAGTTTTATCTGGAGCGGAAAAGTAGGGTAAAAGAAAAGTAAGGATTGCAAGGAGAGAAAGGGCAGAGAAGAAACAGGGAGCAGGGAAATCTCCTAAATGCGTGGGCCGTGTTTACTTTGTTTTTAAGTGACACGTAGTAATTGTGCATAGTTGTGGCTACAGTGTGGTATGCTGATACCTGTACCTCAGATTTGAGTAGTGACACATGAGGGTTCCAAATAACTGCCACTGGTTGACCAAAGCTGCCATAATAAACCGCCACGAATTGATGGTTAAACGGAAGAAATGTATTCCCTGTGCATCAAGGTGTGAGTAGGTTTGGTTCTCCCAAGCAATTCCTCGGCTAGCACCTATACATATATCCTTGCAAGAAGGTCTCACTGTACAGCCCAGCTGGCCTCAAACTCTATAGTGAGTGCCTGCCTCTACCTCTCAAATGCTGGACAACAGGACTATGCCACCACGCCCAGAGCCAAATGTCTTTCTGATGCATCGTCTCACATTATCGTCCAAAGGCGTTATCTCTAAATAAGATTGCATTCTAGGGGTTGGGGTTTAGGGCTTCAAAGCATTGATTTGGAGGGAGGAGTATCATGTAGCCCATATCAGACACTTTTATTCCAAAAGTGTTTGTGCTTTCAGACAAGGCTATTAAAAGCATGTTCTCAGCATGAACCTGGGAGGTCAACAATGTTTTTCCACTCGCAGAATTTTCTGTCAATTCACTTGACTCAAGTTCTTCACCTAAGCAGTCCCCAAAGGTGATTCCGTATATCCAGGGCTGCCTCCCAAAACCTCAAAGACAAGGCCACATTTTCTACAATCAAACTATTTATGTAATAATTGTCACTATGTGCTCACGGAAGAGCAGTCCATCACCTCCTCTCTATTTTTGTATGGCCAGGAGCAAACCCAGGCATGACACCCACTCACTGCTCCAAGCTGGAGTGTGTTTAAGGGGTTTTCCAAACTTCATTTTGCCCCAGATGGCTTCACCCTGGACTATGTCACAAAGAGCACAGGCATTTGCTTGGTACTGGCATTCTCATATCATACAGTCAGGTAGAGAGCTACCAGCCCCACCTGCTGCCAGCCACATTAGTTGGAACAAAGTAAAGTAAATTCCGAACGGTGTTGGAGAAAGTCAACAAAATGTTCAAAGAGACGTTCCTTTTAAAAATCGTCACAAAACACACAAACATGTATCTTCTATCACTTTGAGAAAAGGGACATTGACTGTCATAACTTGAAAACACATGAATGGAGGTTATTTTTTCCTTAATAAAAATTACATTTACGCTAATCTTACATCATCTATTAATGAAATAAGTCTTAGGTCATTGTTATTAACTTCCTGGTCTTTTTAACTAGCAATCCACCTGCCTTTCTATGTGTGTTCAAGTGTGATTTAACTTGTGATCTACCTACATATATTAGGTAATTACATAGTGATGTAAAATCAGTAGAAATTCATGCATGCATTTCTTTAGTTAACAAGTGCTTGGTCACCTAAGTGATGGAGATGGTACCAAATACTAGATGCAAAAAGGGCTCACAGTCAACGGGAGAGGAGAAGATATTGAACGGGCTAATTTTAGATAAAGCAGCAGCTTTCAAAGTTGAACATGCCATCAAATCACAAGGAGGGTTTATTCAAGCCCAGATTTCTTGTCACATTCAGTGAGATGGAGAATTTGCATTTGTAGTAGGATCCGCAGTGCTGTTCTCAAGGGAGCACAACGAGAACCATTCACCCAAAGTTATAAGTATCTGGAGCCACGGCGGCTCTGAAGAGGGGTGCGAGGCATTTTAACGGGTGAGTGGAGGAGAATGATGGAGGGAGAAGAATATGGGGCACACTTTTAGCTCTAAAAGCAGAGGACGTGACGATGGTTTAAAAAATGCAGATAATACTATTAGGCTAAGACAAGGTTTGAAATAGTTGAAGGAGGTGAATCCAGAGTGGCATAAAAGGCCCATTGCTGTGCTTAGGAGCCCTGACTAAATACCACACTGTAGACATCACACAACTATCAATCTCCAATTAGACTTTAAGCTGAAAGAAAAGAATTCTAGTAGAACGTTGTCTGAGCTTCCAGAGGGGCTTTTCTCTTGGCTTTCCAACTCTTGACAAGGAATCTTCTTCATAACTCTGATGACAAATCCCACTGGGAGGTAACATGAGCAGCATGTAGGAAGGGTGCATTGATTGCATGTGAGCTTTTGCCCCTGACCACTGAGCCACAATGAAGTGGTTCCTGAGTACCATGACCAATAATTGGTTCATGATGGTTGACGTTTAGAAAGCCCTGAGCTTCATTGACTTCTGATGGCCTCCTGTCCCTCAGAAGCGTATGACAACAGTCTAGAAGGAGATGCAGAGGACAGAAGAAGTCCCCAGTAGCTGGGTCTTAATGAAATGTGCTTTGTTTTCTTTCCTAGGGGAAGATGATGACGACGATGATTGTGGGGAGGAGAAGCTGCCCTCCTGTTTTGATTACGTGATGCACTTTCTCACGGTGTTCTGGAAGGTTCTGTTTGCCTTCGTCCCCCCGACAGAATACTGGAATGGCTGGGCCTGTTTCATCGTCTCCATCCTCATGATTGGCCTCCTGACAGCCTTCATTGGAGATCTGGCCTCCCACTTTGGCTGCACCATTGGTCTGAAAGATTCCGTGACTGCGGTGGTCTTTGTCGCCCTTGGAACCTCAGTGCCAGGTAAAGGATGATTTGTGCAACGTCCGCAAACAGAAAAGCACACATACAAAAACACCACTGAGTTCACGCTGTGTTGGCAAGCTACTCCTGGGCATGGGGCGTGCCCTGGAGTGCGGATGATATACCCAGTGACACTCCATCGGAAAAAACTGATTTTTTCCTTTCCCAGCAGGAAATTCCAATATCAATTCCAAATAGCTCCTTGGTTAGGGGTGTAACTTTGTGTCCCCTTCCCCTTTTCAGTGCTGGGATTGTGTCCTTGTGCAGGTTCGAACCTGTGCAGGTCTTGCGTGTGCTGCCGCAGTCTCTGTGAGTTCACATCCGTATCAGTACTCTTCTGTCTGGATGATCCTGTTTCCTTGGGGTCATTTGCCACCTGTGGCTCTGACAATCTTTCCCCCTCCTCGTCTACATAGGTCCCTAAGCCTTGAAAGGCAGGATTTGATCAAGATGCCCACGTAGTGCTGCTGAGTGCTCCAAAGTCTCTCACCCCCTCACTTCACGTTTGTTAATTTCCATCCACGGCAAGGAGCTTCTGTGATGGGGCATGAGTGATGCTCTGCTCTGTGGCTAGAGTAATAGGATAATGTGGTGGTTTTTTGAGTCTCCTGACCATGAGAAATTCCAGTCTTCTCGTCTCATCGGCCAGGACCTGCCCCTTCTCAAATTCCCCCATCCTGTTGGTGTAAGACATGGAGCTTGAGACGGCCCCTTGATTGTGGGCTCAGTCATATGGCAGACTGACTCCCAAGTTCTGAGACCAGGCAGCAGTCAAAAGAGAGAGGGGACCATAGCACCCATGGCTTACCTGTGGCTTTGATAAACTTCAACCATACTATATACCTCCCCCCCAAAAAATGGAGCATAACAATTGACTTCTTATTAGGAGAATACAACAAAACCGTTAGTTGTTTCAGTGGCTTTTCTGCTCTACCAGAAATGCTTCCCACTGGGCTACAGCACTGTTTGCTGCAGTATGGGGAAGTCCTCTGTGATCTATTACAATATTAACTGTACATCATGCTCCCCAAATAAGATATTTACAGGAAATGTCAGAATGTATATGTGTGTCTGTACACATATATGTATATATGTGTGTGTATATATATGTATGTCTGTATGTGTGTGTGTGTGTGTGTGTGTGCATGCGCGCGTGTGGAATCCCCACACCTCAAAAAGCTGTGCAAATTAAAGATGCTAAATGAATAGACCATGTGGCTTTATTCATCCTACCGATCCTGACATCTGTTTTTATTATATCCCAGACACCTAAAAAGAAAAGGGAAATGATGCTATTGTTTCTGGGACACAACACTTGATTTTTATAAGTGGACAAAATTAAGACAAAAAATAAAATGAATGCTCTTCACTTGAGCCTGCTCTTAGTCAGCAGCGGCCGTAGGACCCAGCTGATGTCTTGACACTTCTAAAGTAGAAGGGCTACTGCCTACAGTCTGATGAACTGCTTTCTCTTTCTGCTGAAGACTCTGATATGTAGACTCTGTGAGGACCAGACAGCTGCTGACAATTTCCTCATGCTATTCTTCCAGCCTTGGGGCAGGATTGAATGCCCACATGTTTAAAAATACCTTTTACCATATTATTCCAAATCTATGGGGGAACGTTTGTGGCTTTGAGGGTGACAGAACTTTTCTCTCATCAGACCAGCACGTGCCAAGAGCTCATTCATGTGCTGGGTGGGGGGAGAGGGGGCTACTCATAAGGGTCCTCGCTCTTCCTAGTGCTTGAAAGCTACACCTGTCAGTGGAGCAAGGCCCCTTTTCTCAGTCACCTTTCTAGGCGCAGGAAGAGGCTTCCAGACAGCGTCTTCTAACCTTGGACTGATGGAGTGAGCCACAGCTTTGGTCCCCAGCCCTGTCCCTTCTCTTCCCACAATTCCATGGGAACAGTCTTCATGACATGCACGCCATCTATATACCAGTGCTTGCCAGATGCACAGTATCAGCCCCTGCTTACCCCTGAGCTAAGTCACATAGCATTGACCTTTCCTGCCTCCGTGTCCGGAATGTGATGTGTGATTTGCAGCTCACTGTCATATCCAAACAGAGGTGACAATTTCAGCAGCCCAGTGACTTCAGTTCTTCCATCAAACATGTTCTCTCCAGGCTTGACCTTTTCAGAAAAAAAACAATAACATCATCCGCCCAGGAGGCCTTGATTCTTATTTTTCCTTCACCTTCAACTCCAGCATGCCTTCCATCTAACGTGCAATTAATGGGTCCACATAACTGCCCCCCCACTTCCGTCTTACAACTGTTCCTTATTCAGACCCTGCAAGCAGCCTCCTACCTGTCTCTCTGCTTCTACAGGGGATCTTTTGAGGAAGTAAAGCAGACCAAAGTACTGCTTATGGTCTCACTTAGGGTAAAGCTCACAGGCATCAGTCTCCCTTGCAGACTGACAGACTGACGTCATCTAGCCATTCCATGACATGCCCCTCTGTTCCCTCTGCCCACTGTGCTTTGGGCTTGCTACTCTGTTTCGGTTCTCCACAACTGAGTTAGTTGCTATCTCAGGGTTTCACTGGCTGTGAAACACTCGTCTGCTTCATGTGCACAGAACTGTTTGCTCATCGACAATTGTGTTTAACCTTAATTGGTAACCTCCAAGTGTCAAGCAGACCACTCAATTGCTTTGTATCATCAGTTTCTTTTCTGTACAGCTTTATTACTTCATGAGGGTTGAGGTTCTTTTTCGTTCACTACATTTTTATTTATTCTCTCTCTCTCTCTCTCTCTCTCTCTCTCTCTCTCTCTCTCTCTCTCTCTCTCTAGACAAATTGTGGAAGTCTGTTTTCTCCTTTCTCAATCTTAAGTCATCAGTCTTGGTGGCTTCATTTACACATTTACCTACTAATGCATCTCACTGGCCTCTTGGTTTTGTTCTTGAACATTATTATTATTATCTAACACACACACACACACACACACACACACACACACACACACACACACACACACACCAGAATGGGCAAACCAGGCATTTACTCATTAGCGTTAATTGACTTCGTCAGACTCTTCCTAAAGCTCTCTAGAGACTGCTAAGCATCTCTGATTGTGGAGGAAGACAAATACAGAATCTTTCAGAGTGTGGCTGGTTCCTGAGGGGCAGAGCACATCTGAGAAAGCCTTTGCTGTAAAGAGGGCAAAGGGCAAAGCCAAAAGGCGCAGAGGACCTCAGAGGAGAAACGTCTCTTTCTCATTCATACTTTTGTGTGTAGCGGGAACTGTGTCGAGCAACAAGACAAATTTTTGCCTCTGCTTCTTCTTTTCTCTCCTATGATTCCTGCTCCTAAGACCCAGAACTCAGACCACTACTTTTAAATGTTTCAGTATACTCTGTTGTCCCCCTAGTCCAAAACTACATCACGTCCCTCTGTTTCTAAAGAAAAGGAAACTCAAGATTCAACGAGGACACAAGAGCAAAAACTCTTGGCTATCAGCCTGTTGAAACTGAGAGGCCTCCCTTGATTGGACATTTCACTCACAGAAATTTACTCGGATAAATCCTGTCTGTGGGGCCAAGACAGTCTGCTTCATAGCCTGGATTCTAGATACAGGCTTTCCTTTCCCTCTTGTTTACATTGGATTCAGATAGAAGAAAACATTCTTCTGGTGTTACAAGGAAACCTCTTAGGGACTGAGCAGTTGCGAGTATTTTGCCTCCCACCCCCAAAGCCTGGTCTTGGTCTTTCTGCAGTCTATCAGCCGGTCTGTACCTGATGCTTGCCTACTGTCCCCTCAAGCTTCCCGCTGCCAGCTGCTCACTACAGACCAGAGCATTTCCAAAGCATGGGTATTCTAGCCTGTCTTTTAGCCTCTGGCACTGTAAGATTTTCTATTTCCTTTAGTGTTCTGACTATCCCTTTATCCTTTGAAATATGTCATGTAGGAATTATTTCCCTCTGGAGGTTTTAAGACATGAAAGGAAACACAATTCTAGATGGCTTTGAACATTTTTTTTTCAGTTTGTATATTGAAAAATTCACAAACAAAAGCTCTTATTTTTTGGGGGGGAGCTTTATATCATTTTTGAATGATAGCACCCTCAGATTCTTAAATACCACGAAAGAATTTGGGATGAAGCTGATTCTATTGACTGTCCACCATGTTCTCTTCCTGCAGTGCCGATACGCACCAGGAGTTCAGTTCAGGTCTCTGTCCTGTTATTCACAGTGTGGGCCTAAGAGGTGTCTGGACTCTCCGTGCCTTAGTTCTCATACCTGAAAAATGGGCAGTAATACTACATGGCAGTTCAAATATAATTGATTAGTGGATTAAATAATATGCTCTGAACACTAACATACAGTGCAGGAATTAATTATCTCAGAACTGATGCCAAGATCACTTCTGAACAATGTCAAAAGGATTGGAGGTCAACAGAAAGTGATGATAAGTGGAAAAAGTTATGAGCAAGAGAGGAAATTTTGCAGGTGACCATAAAGCTCCAAGTGGGTGTGAGATGTGTGTACTCTATTCACAGTGCCTATGATCTCATTTTGAAGTGATATGGTGCTGCTCCCTTGCAACCTCAGTTTGTATATTTTGTCCCTTGCTCCTGCTCCAAAAGTGAGCTTGTTCAATTTGTTTTCCCCTGTGCTTAAAAACATACTATTTTTGTGATCTCTTTACAACAAAAATTACTCACTAATGGTCTATGTTTCAGTTTTTAATTTCCTAGCGCCTAATGGCTATCAGAACTAACATATTCTATATGATATTTAAGTAAGAAGTATTCTATCATTTTCCACATCATGTTGCTTTATTTCTTGGTGGGCCTTAAAATATCTTGTATGTAGCCAAAGTCATATTACTATCTCAGGGAGATGCAAATCTCAATGTCACCATGGAAATGTCTGAGGTACCACATCTACAGTTGCAGACGGTGGTGGCACTTCCTAAAGACAAATCCACAAGAGAGTGGCTTTCATGTTTCACCAGGTTAAGAGAATAAATTATTTGTCCACACTTAAAGTTCAGATGGATGGAATTTGTGGAACTGATAATACAGTTCTTAGCCATCCTGCAATGCCATTTTGAACAGATATTTAAAGTATACACACTCTTTCCCATATGACTTAACAATTTTCCTGGAATTATTCCTTTCTCTGTGCTTCAGTTTTGACATTTTCTACTTTTAAAATATGCCATCCTGGGGTTATATGCAAGCTCTTGATCCCAGGCTGTTATTCCCTTTGGAATAAAAATCAGCTAGTAGGCTTTATGTTTCAAACAATTTCAGAAGTTAGTAAAGACTTGTCTTTATAATCCTATACTCATTATTTTAAGTCAACATTTTAAAGCTTGGTCTACTGGAAACTCTTATCATTATTCAGCTCTGAAATAGCTAGTGATAAACAAAATGCCAAGCCATTCCTCATCAGCACAGACACATACAGCTAATGCATGCGAACCCTTGTTTTTAATCATTGCAAGGCTAGGTCCAGCTGCCAGGAGTACACAGCTGTCTAGATGTGGGAAGTTGGAGCCCAGAGAGATTCAGGATGCTCTCCCAACAGACAAGAAAAAGATCACTGATAGCTTTGATAGTCAACCTCCAGGAGATTGAGAGTGAGCATCTGTCCAAGGATTTGTCAAGAAACTTGTTCAGTCTGCCCTTTGCTTAACCATGGAGGTTGGACCATAAGGGGACAGGACAACACTCTATCCAAGCAAAGCACCTATCAGTGGGAAATCCTACCCAGCCATTCTAAATCAGCGGCCATCTGAGCTCTATAGAGAAGAGCAGGGAGTCATATTGGCTCAGTTTCCTCTTGCATCGCATTCAAAAAGACTTGATATTGTTGGTGCAGAGCTCACAGACAGGTTGATATAAAAGAACGTGAGCTGATGAGTCAGGTGGACCGGAGTGGAAGCCACCCTTCCCTCCCCCACTTACTATTGTGCATGAAGCACTGTGGAGGCACATTGTTTGATGCCTGTAAGCCTTGCTTTCCTGGCCTGACTCAGACAACAACAACAACAACCACCAAAAATAATCTCTCTGAAATAAGGACGTGGTTGAGCAATTAAAGTGCTTGTCTCGCAAACATGAGGGTGAGGATTAGGAAATCTGCAATTCCAGCGTTCAGAATGTGGAGACAGGAGACCCCCGGAGCAAGCTGGCCAGCTAGACTAGACTAATCAGCAAGCTTGGGGTCCAGTGAGAGACCCTGACTCAGTGAATAAGATAGAGAGCTACTGAGGAAGACTTCTGATGTCAACCTCAGGCCTTCATATGCATGTGTGAGTTCACATATGTGAACCCATATGAAGATATACACACACAGCAGGGGAAACATTGAAAATATGTCTGACAGAACTGTTGTGAGAATCACCTCTCTTTAAAGGACCTGGCACCAGGCAAAACAGACACAAAAAGAAATGTTCTATCTCTTTTAATCTTCTCATTCAATCTGCTGGTTAAAAAGTTGAGTCCTCCTGGGGTATTTAGCCCCAGACCTATCAAAGCATGGATAACTACATAAATGATAGGCCGGTCTCCCCTGACACAGTGTGCTGGGGCTTTGGGTGAGTGGGAATCCCTCGTGTCTTTGTGTCCTGCAATTGTACTGCATCTTCGTGAGCTTGAGCCTTGGAACACTGGCACCTCAAGTCAGACACGCATGCTCAAGGAGAGCCACCCTACAGTGTGTATGCACACCTAGTTAGATGCTAAACATTTCCTGTCATTCCAAAGGGTCCACCCGCTGCCTTGATTCCCCAGCGGCCATGGTGTCGGCTCCCCCGAGAGGCTACATTGTGGCAGGAATGTTTACTCTCCTGATACTCTAACTTTAGACAGCCAGCGTCTTTACTACCAAGAAAGGTCAGAACGGCTCAAAAGGGACTGTCAGGCCTACAGTCAGGCTGGAGGCAAGGCCACCCAGGGACCGGGCCAGAGAAGCTGCCCCAGTGCAGCATTAGTCACTCTGGTGGCTTTCCTAGAGACCCTATCTTAACCCCTGGGCAGCCAGGAGCAGTCGCCCGCGGTTAAGTGATGTAATTGGAGTTGAAAGAAACTTAAACGAGCAAAACTTGACAGAGACAGCAAAACAAAAGAAGGCTGGACACCAGATTTCCTAAGAACTGTTCTGTCGCCCATACCACGGCTGCCTGTGGTTCTAGAGTGAAACACTCTGCAAAAGAGACGGTACAGAGAGCCCGGAACACGTGTAAGCACCTGGGAGATCCATTTCAAAACTACTTGCAGCCTTTATTTTTTCTACTCAGACGAAGAGTCTGCATTACATGTCTTTCAAGAAAACTTTCAAGCGTCCCATTAGCAGTTACTGAACTTGATTTTTCCCCAATCCTGTAAAAAACACCTGGTATTGAACACAAGGCTGGATGGTGACCAGGAGGATGGCAATGACGTCATCTCTCAGGAGGCAGGGCAGGGAGCAGAGATCCTCAGCATGTGTCATGCCAGCCTGAAGCCTTGCAGAGGCTTTGGGTTAGAGCCCAATCGCATGCCAGCCAATTTCACTCAGCCTCATTAGAATCGCAGGATAAGAGGAGCTAAAAATACTTCATTCTGTCTTATCTGAGACTTAGCATACTATGCTCTCTGCCAGTCAAAGCAAGGGCGTCAGTATAAATGAGATGCTATGTGTGTATGTGTACATGCTGATCCATGTGGGCACATCTTCTTATGCTTGAAATCCCGTTGTGATTCTCGGGTGTTGTGAGTGAGTGTAAATCCCCACTTCTTTCTGTCTTAGGGACAGGTCACAAGAGGCAAACGTCATGTAGAATAAGGACATCAGTCCCCTTAGCTCCCTGAAGTTCAACAAGCGTGCAGGCCTGTGGCAAGTGACTTAGAATGGTGCCTTGGTTGGTTTTCCTTTCTTTCTCTTTACATTTGAAGACAAGATAATGAAAAATTTCAAAGACCACTTCTCTGTTCTTTTAACTGCAGGCCCACCCAGCCTACAATTTTAACACTTTACTGAGGCATTACTTCCAAACCTAAAATTCACACATTTGAAGAACAGTCCATAGTGACTGTTTAGTAAGTTCACTGGGTTACACCATCTTTTATCCTACGCCTGTTTTATGGCATTGAATGATCCCAATAAGGTCCCTCACTATTTACAGATAATCTTGATTTCTTCCTTCAGCCTTGAGCAAGCCCTCACACAGTTTCTGACTCTACTGTTCTGTCTTTTCCGAGTTAGCACTGAAGAAATGTCGATATAAAAACTTGGGATCTCCATCTTACTGTAATTGTCTTTCCTTGAACAGTACAGAAGGGTAGAATTTACCGCAAACTTTTAAAGGTGTCTGAAAGTTCTTCTCGCCGGACATCTCACAACTCTGTGTGGGGTATTTCCATTTTTATTGCTTTGTGCATCTGTAGATTTGAATGTCTTGAGAACAATCCAAATACCTTCTCCCCAGGAGTACTATTAACTCAGTCATTATTGTTTACGAGGGGGAAAACTTACACAGTGATGCCTAGAATCAACACTGTGAGGAATCTCAGGTCACTCCCCAGTGTTTAACATTATATAAGTGTGAATGAATGTCTTTGGCCACTTCAGTCTGTTGATCGAAACACAGTGTCAAGGAGCCCCATGCCATTACTTCAGCTTTTCATGCTCCTCCTGGTGGCCCCAAGGTGTCAATCTTTTAGTCCTCTTATCAGTACAAATCCATCCCAACCATTAGGGAGAGAATACAGAAGCCAGGACTTATCCATCAGGAACCACTGGCTCATTGCCCTGTACAAGGAATTCTACACTGCTACCAAACGCCTAAGAAGAAAGAAACATTAGGCTATAAGAAGGTGTAACTATCTTACCGTGTCCCGTGACAGTGTGAACAAGAGTGAATTTAGGCTCATTGGTGTTTTTAGAAAAGAGCGCAAAAACAATGCTCACTGAATTTGAAAGGTAAATCTCACACGTGGGTATAAAAGAATGTTGGTATCTATTTGGAATAATGCATGGTATAAATATGAAGCCATGGTGCTTGGCATTTATAGGCAATGCCAGCTGGGTACCATCTTTGCTCCCCCAGCACACAGACCTTACATTCTGCATAAACTTCATATTATTTGTTTATATACCTGCTTCATTCTAAAAGTTAAATCCACAAAGTGCCTTGCATGATGTAGACACCTTTTCCAGCACATGATCCCAAAGATGCTTAAAATGGGGAGTGGCTGTATTTGGATGACCTTCGTTTAGCTCAGCAAATATAAATCCTGTATGTCAAGCACAAAAAGTAGATGGCTGATTTGTGCTCCATTATTTGCTATCAGAAAACTGTATTATTCTTGTTTTCTTTTTTTTTCCTCCTCTGGAATCTGGTGGGTGGGGGGGGCGGCTTTGGGACATGGTCTCTCATAAATTACAAGCTATTATTAGGTTATCATAGTATAACATCATGGGTCAAGACAAACAGCAAAACTCTCCGCAGTTCCAAACAAAAATGATCCCCAATAGGGTCTGCAACCAGGCTCAGCAGAGGACTAATTACAGCCTGCCGTTCCTGAGTTGTATTTACAGAATAACAAAGAAAGCATAGTTGTACAAAATGGTCATGAAAATGCCCTTCTTGCTGAGGCTTCGGATTGCTGAAACTGGCAACAAGAGCCCCCAAAGGTAGCTTGTCTGTCAGGTGGGGATCTGAGGGTGAGGATGCTCGTGTGGGCGTGAGCAGTTGCTATGGCCCTGCTCTAGAAATCCTTGGAGGTGCTACCTGCCCCAAGCTCTGTGCTTCTGGAGTCCTGCGTTTAGTCAGTAGAGAGAAGTTGATACAGAAGAAGTTGCTATCAGTACGTTTTCTAAAATCAAATAGTGTTGTCCTGAGTCTATGGTGGATTTTTAGTGACAAGAAATAAGCATAAAAAAATCTGTAAAATTGCCTGACAAGACCCATAAATAACTAGGAAGCCTAAAATGATTTGTGAAATAACATGGCACTCTTCCACGGAAAAAACTCAAGTTGTCTTTCTTCTGCACTTGTCTTAAAGGCATTCAAAAAGAGGGCTGTACCAGTTTTCAAAAATATTCAAAGAAAGGAAGGAGCATATAAGCAGGGAGCGGCTTCAGGCCACTCTGCATCCCTTCCCCTCAGATTCATTCTAGAAATATCTCACCAGGACCCACTAAGCACTAGGCAAAACTTCACAAGAGAGCGGTAGAAGGATGTAGGGAATTCCAGGGAGCCCGTACCCCGTTTCTGGGCATGGCACTTAGGAATGAAGATAGAAGCTGTTGAGAAGAAAATAAAACAAACTGTGATGTCATAGAACAGTCTTTACGTGGGGGTGGGGCAACGTTTGAATAGGGCAGGTCAACTCCTTAGACCACTCATCACTGACACTTGCACATAAGCCTTTAGCCTTCCCCCACAGACTTACACTGACAGGTCTAGTCTTTAAAGCTATGGGAACGTATTGCATTTTCTAAGCTTCCCATTTCACGTAATGCCTTTGATCATTTAGTGTTTTCTTCTCTCTCTGGAAGCTACTACCCTCATGTCACGTCTACCACAGCTGCTCTCCCCAGTGCCCTGGAGTTTTTCTCCCTAACCTCCTCGATTCCCTCCATACTAAATATTCTAGGTTATTTCTGGCTTTGAAAATATCCGAAACATGACCCCACCAAGGCATGAATTATTATTAATGATGATTTCCTAAGGGTAGACTATTTTAAATGAATACACACAACGACGAAATGTTTCAATGTCAGCTACACTGGTGTGGTTTCATTGACTAGAAAGTAATTTTGTGTAACTTAATCACTTTAATACTCACAGACGCTCCGAAAGTTAGATAATACAGAGGTTTATCAGTGCCAAACATGGGTCACGATCTAGGAAAGTGATGAAAAGATATTGTTTTCCCCTTGGGGGTGAGCTAAGGGCAGCTGTCCAACTCACCTCATGATTGTTGGTGAAAGCAGGAAAAATCACATAACAGCTGTGTCAGTGCTCTGAAACGATCATACATCTGTAAGATTAGAAGATGTTTGCCAGCAGGTATTAAGTATCCAGGGCTATTGTTCTGGGTGAGTGGGAAAGAGACAGGTGGGTTCAACTCATTGGGTGTCCTGGGCATCCTGTGTAGCATTTGTAGTACTAATTATACATCTAGAAGGATCCCAAGTATAAAGGCTGAGAGATGCAGGCATTGTGTTTCTTTCTCAAGTATCTCAAAGGTACAGATCTCTTAGCAAGCCTATAAAAGTTTTTTTAATCAGGTCAAGTGACTATGCAGAGCAACTCTGTGCAATGCAATCAACAGAACATACTGATTGGTCAATAAAATATAAGGTATCTGTAACACAGGATACAAAATGAA
The DNA here is from genome assembly GCF_007827085.1 of Peromyscus californicus insignis. Classification (NCBI taxonomy): domain Eukaryota; kingdom Metazoa; phylum Chordata; class Mammalia; order Rodentia; family Cricetidae; genus Peromyscus; species Peromyscus californicus. The sequence goes on along the minus strand of NW_026294492.1, from coordinate 31,227,238 downwards.
GACACAAGGAATCGGAGACACAGAGGCTCTCTGTTGGTGATGTTTCTTTAAAGGTCATGCTCCTCAGCTGAGCACAACGGTCCTAGCCTTTAATCCCAGTACTTGTGAGGCAGACATAAGCAAATCTCTGTGAATGGAAGGGCAGCCTGGGCTACATAACTAGTTTTGAACCAGCCAGTGCTATATCGTAAGACTTAATCCTGTTTTAAAAAAAAGAAAAAAATGATTTTTTTTTTTTAAGAAAGAAAAAAAATCTGCTCTTCTTTTTAACTTGCCCTATCCTGGACACATTCCTGAACCTAAGCTCCAAGCTAAGCCCTGATGGCCAGGATGCCCCCCATTTGGTCTCTTATGCAACCCCCTCCTCAGCCTCTATACCCTTTAAACACTTCCATTCTGTATGTTGTATGTATGATGCTTTCCATTTGCCTGGCTTAGCTCTGACCATTGGAACAGCCAAAAGTACCAGAAAAAATTCTTAAACCCAACTCTCATTCCTGTAGATAAACTGTATCGCTTATAAGCCTATTTTTAGTGTCTATATTTATTATGAGCCTTTTAATAACATAAATAACAATACATGTTCTTTGTAAATAAGACAGGAAATATTAATGAGCTGTGAAATATTCAGTCTCACCATCAATTAACATTCCAGTAGCTTTTAAATTTTAAATTTCTGTAATGTTTAAAGAAATTGCACAAAAATATTCACACAAGTCTATCTGACTTATTGACCCACACTTTTTAAACGAACTAATCTTACATGTATCACATGACCTGCTTTGTCACTGAATAATAGTGTGTCATGAACACTTAGAGTACTCTTATGATTTTAAGAGTTGTAAAATATTATATGAAGTAACAATTTATTTTATCAAGGATATTGGACAAGTCGGTTTTCCTAATTTTCCTCTAACATTAAAAACTCTGCATTAAGGAAGACTTTACACAGACTTATACACCTGCTCGATTTATTCCCAACCTTAGTTCCGTTTCTAAATCTGCAGAAGTGCTGGAACGGTGCGTGAGCTCTTAGGCTTTTGATCGGCACCTGTGTGTTCTCACCTCACATAGTTATGTACACTTATGCAGGAATGAGCTAATTCCGGGATCCACACCAAATCACAGTCAAATGGGAACTCAACACTTAAATCACCAAAACTTTTCAGCATCCCCTCCAGAACACCTGTCCTTGAATGTCACCTCCCATCCAAGTGCTGATGGGGGTTAAACACTGACGTCTTCTGTTTGTTGCCTCCATTTGCTTACCTTAAGTAGTGTCTATATTTATCCAGACTTAAAATGAACAAAGACACTCATTCAGAAGAGTCCATCTGGGTGGAATAATTATCCCCAGGACAAAGGAACATGTTGGGTGTCTAATGTGCTGTCTAGATTCACAGGGTCAATTGCTACAGTATCTGAGCTGACCAGGAAGTTCCATCACAGCCCTATAGGTGAGAAGAGGGGTTTGGAGACAGGTGGGGGTGGGTGGATGAAAGTACCATTTCTCCATCAGATCCTTGGCAGTTACCTCTAGCTCTACCAAGACCCCTAGCTCCAAGGCACATGATTTTCCCACTCTAGACTGGGGCTTGAAGCAGAGATGACTTGAGAGGATTCAAGGAGATGATAAGTGTTCCAAAATTATAACAAAAGCATAGGAGTAAAAGGGTAGGCTTTGTACACAATGACAGTGGGGCAGGTGAATAGCCAGGCAATGATGGCACATGCCTTTAATCCCAGAACTCAGAGGCAGAGGCAGGCGGATCTCTGTGAGTTCAAGACCAGTCTGGTCTACACAGTGATATCCATGGCACCCAGGGCTGCACACAGAGAAACCCTGTCTCAGAAAACAAAAAACGAAAGAGAGAGAGAAGAGAGAGAGAGAGAGAGAGAGAGAGAGAGAGAGAGAGAGAGAGAGAGAGAGAGAGAGAGAGAGAGATTGAGAAACTGGGCCTGGATTATCTTAGAAACAGAAAGTGAGTTTCTATATCACAAACCAGCTGGCATGAGATGACAACTAGTAATGCCCCTATGTGTTGGAGATCCAAATGTTTTTCTTTTCCCTTTTCAAAATCAGCCAAATGTTGCTGAATTAGTTCAAACTGAATTTATACTCTCATAGACTCCGTGTTATTAAGTTTCATAATACAAGTAATAGAATCATACTTCAAATGTAGAATTATGAGAACCCTGGTGCTATTTTAAAAATAGGTTTACTTATGCCTGTTTGGGGGTATTGCAGAGAGAGAAAACATAAACGTGATCCAAGAAAAGCCAGAAATCAAGGACTGAGCAATGACTTTGATGTCAGTTACTACTCTCCTAAAGTTCTAGAAGAACAGAGGGCCTTCCATGAAAGCAGCTCCCTTTTAGCCTGTTTCTAGCCCTATTCAGTATAGTATTTTGCTTAAGAAGCTGATCTGGTGCTTCCACACAAAATGATTTTATTCATTTTCTTTCTCATGTGCAGCCATTGTAACATTGGGTAGTTACATTTGATGGCAGATGAGACAAGGGTTCTTGGTATTTTCTTTCAGCTCTTTTCAGTTTTATGATGTGTCTGTGGTCTAATCTTTTCAGTTGCCCCCAGGACTGACGATGAAGGAATCTGGCCTCCAGCCAAAGTCCTATGTAACGGGTCTCTTTTTGTCCTGCCAGCCAGCTCCCAAATAACAACACAAAGACTTTTTAATCAACTATGAAAGCTCAGCCTTTAGCTTAGGCTTGTTCCTAACTAGCTCTTAGAACTTTAATTAACCTACTTTTATTAATCTATGTGCTGCCACGTGACTCATGGCTGTAACCTCTCTTTCTGTGTGTCTTGCTTGTTGTGTGTCTCCTGGAATCTCTCATGCACCTCTGACACTGGCCTGCCTGGGAGACTGCAGAACTAGGATTCCACAGCTGGCTTCTTGTTCAGAACTTTTTGTAGCTTTTTCAGACCCTATGTTTGGATTTTTGAGCCCTACATTAGGTGCCAGATATGACATTTTTCTTTTATTGGTTTATTAATAAAAAAAATGATCAGGAGTCAGATATTAGGGTAAAACCTGGTAGATTCACAGAGCAACAGAGGAAACGACCAGAGACCTCTACTCTCCATGCTTCCCTGCTCCAAAAGGCCTTCCCAATCTCATTTGGGCCCTCCATATTCCTCTTGTGTGTCCATGTTCCCTGAGTCTGCCAGAGAACTCTATGGTCCACTCCTGCCAGCTAAATGTGGACTGTGCCCTCTGAACCAAGGCCCAACTCCATTGGCAGTCTCTGAGTAAAAGCACAAGCCAATCTCCTACAACAGCCTTGCTCCTTTGTAATGAATCTCAGCTTCGCCTCCCATTGGTAAATGTAACTTTGAGCACATCCCTTCCTCTTTACACTTTATTTGTCTTATCTATAAAATAGAGGTAACAATAGGTGTACACATTACAGGGTGTTCTACATTAAGTGAAAATCCATGTATAATGCTTAACCTAGTAAGCCCAAATAAAGGTTCACTATTGTCTCCATTACTACCATCATTTCTAGACATGGCAGACCAAAATACATTCTCTCATCATCCAACAGAAAATCTATTAGCCCCAAATCACCTTACTGAAGGAAATTGTGATGCATGTCATCACCATAATCTCTGCTATTGATGGAACAAAAAGTTCTGAAAATGTAATAATAGATACTGAAGTTTTTTTTGGGGGGGGGCGGGGGGGGGGGGGTGTTTTTGTTTTTGTTTTCTTTTTTTCCACAACTACCATCTTCCAGGTACCAGGCGAGGCCTTTTTACATTGCTTTGTAAGATCACTCTTTAACATCCATACAAATGAGCGCTAACATTTTACCCAATTTACAAAAGAGGTTTCAGAGGCCTTTGAGATCAATTATCCTGAATTAACATAGTCAGTTCAGGGAAAAAGAGAGCAGGGCCAGATCTGTCTCCACAGCTTGGCTCCTTGCTACCAAACCTGTATTATGTAGATCATGTCAGTTAGGACCAGGGTTCCTCAGTAGTAATAGTGGTCACCCACAGAGTTACACTGATTCGGGTGAACCTATCAGCCACCTCCCTTAGCCTCCATTTGGTAAACATCTCCATGATGAACAGATATCATCATCGTTCAACTGCCTGCCCATAACGTTTAAAAAGAGCCAAAGGACCTCTCTCACATCAGTGTACCTCACACCCCTTTCTTGATCAAATACATATTGGAATTTCAGACATTGTTGTAGCTAGAGAGCTTCTCCCCAGGTCCCACCAAGCCCCCGCAGTCCCACAACCCACGTATAAAATAATCACTCAGACGCTTATATTATTTATAAACTGTGTGGCCGTGTCAGGCTTCTTGTTATCTACTTTTTCTATCTTTAATTAACCCATTTCTATTCATCTATAAGTTGCCACGTGGTCGTGGCTTATCGGTACCTTACATCTCGCTTGTCATGGCGGCGGCTTGCAGGTCTCTCTCTCTCTGCTTTCCTGTTCCCTCAATTCTCCTCTGTGTTAGTCCCGCCTATACTTCCTGCCTGGCTATTGGCCAATCAGTGTTTTATTTATTAACCAATCAGAGCAGCACATTCGCCATACAGAACATCCCACAGCACATTGTTACTTATATAAGTCATTTTTTTATTTCTTGCAATAAACAAATGGGACTCAAAAGCGAGGGTACCAAGGCGGCAAGCACACATAGTCGGGTCTACTTCAGACCCACAGGAAAATCTCCAGAGACAGCGAGAGAGGACTAGCACTGGTTTTCTGCAAACTCGGCTAGTCTGTTCAGGGTTTCTTTAGAACCAGAGAGAAGACGGAGTGAGTGACCAAGAAATTTAAATAAATAAAGCAATTCCCATTCCAAGTCAGCCATCAGGGTCATTTTAAAGATTCGAGATGGGGCTGAAGAGACAGCTGGCTCAGCAGTTAGGAGTGTGCACTGTTCTTAAAGATACACAGTTCTGTTCCCAGCACTCACATCCAAGGGCTTGCAACTGCCTGCAGCTCCGGCTCAAAGGGGCCCAGTGGTCTCTCGATGTCTGCAGGCACTGCACTCGTGTGCATAATCCCCCTTCCCACATGCACACAATTAAAGAAATACAAATAAAATCTTTTAAAAAGTAAAATGCTCAGGATATTTATTCAGCAAGGAAAAAAATAGAGCCAGGGATTTTTTTTTTTACCAAATTTTACCAAATGCCAGGAACCTAGGAGTTCCACGGAGGAAGAGTCTAGTTTGGGATCCTTTCAAGAATTTATGAACATTTCACTTAAAAAACTACCCTGTTGGAGTGCGATAGATTAGAGGATTGCCATTTTCAGCTGAGAATATATATCAAAGTACACTTTGGAAAGATGATTAAATTGTTTGTGCTCTTCCTTTTCTTCACTTTGTGTACCCTAAAATATATCAACTCTCTTTATTTCCCTCTTTGAATGGGAATTTCTTTCTTTGAGCTTTAACTCCAGAGCGCCAGATATATGGTAGGAAATCTAAGGCCCAGGAGTACCTTTGCCAAATGCTTGCGTTCACGTTAACAAATCAAAATGAGAAATAATTTGTCATTTGATAGCAAAGGCAGCTCACTTTGCTGGTGACATCAGAGCCATCCCATCGGAAATCTTGCCGGTTTAGCCTAGGGGAGTTGCCTGTCTTCCATTCAGGGAGGAAGAAGCCATGGACGCCAGTGGCTAATGCTTGTGAAACCTTTAAAACCGTCGATGCTATGGCCCTGCCCCAGACTAGTAAGCAGAGTCCGGGAGACCCAGCAAGTTGCCCTTTCCCAAAGTGATCCTGCTGATTCCAATTTGCCCCTGGGGATAAAAATGACAAACAGCAGGAGCTTTGATCTTGACAACATGCAACCTCTTGAGTTTTTAGTGACTATCTCCATATCTTCCTCAACCTCTTTAAGGACAGACAGCTTTTATAGGCAGAAAGTTTGAGGGCTCCCCCACCTCATCTCCACCTTTGACTTAGTTTTTACAATTCTTTTCCTTACTCAAAGTTAATCAGTCAATTGTAATTCTCTGGTTTCTGGCACTCTGCTTGGAGGCTAAATATGGATTCCTTTCATGTGAACCAGTGAAATGGGGGGGAGGAATCCATATTTACTTGGGTATATAAATGTCACAACTAACTCTAACCAGAAGCTAAAGCCTGTTTATGTCTGGCTAGCCATAACAGAAGAATTAACACCAGAATAGATTATTTCTGCCTGAATTCTTGAGAGGGAGGCAGAGGACCAGGAAGGGAGAAAAGGACAGAGGAGCATGCATATGTAATGCTTAAACAGCGCCTGCATTACAGCCATTTGGAAGATGGCTGGCTTAGCCAGATCTCTAATGACTTTTGATGACTTGGGTCTTCCGAAACTCTAAAGCTAAGAATTGCTTTCATTTGTGAGGATAATTTTTATGTGATCATATTTAAAAGCAGGGAACTGTAAAGTTGCGAAGTTTCTTTGACAAAAGGCGTTTGTTACGGCTCCCAAAAGTTTAGAAGCATCAGCATGAAGACTGGCAGCTCCCCGACACTGCAGAGTCTCTGACTCTGCTGCGTTACAGAATCAGCTAGTGATGTTAAGCACTCATTAGATTCCATTCGTGATGACTCACTTCCTTTCAAAGCCTCCAGGTAGATACGCCCTACCTTTTCTCCTCTAGGAAGAGGAGCCAGAATCTAGTTCATTTAGGAAGATCCCTCCCCTCCCTTCCCACCACCACCACTGGCTTTTCAGGGTAGCTGTGCAGAAATACTGTTTTTTTTTTAAATAAAAATAAAAATAAGCACGAAGCATAACTCAGGGTGAGATTTCGGTTAAGCAGCCCCAGCACCGTCACCGGGGCCACCCAAGTTGTTTTATGAGCAAAATGACTATCATATCTAGGTATCTAGGGCATCAAGATTTCCAAGAGACTCCAGCTGCCCCCCACCTCTGATTAGCTGCTTCCCCGGAACATCGGCATCCATGCCTTCCAGCAGGACCCCACACCATGGGCACTAGCAGCCTGTCCTCTTATTTCAGGATCATAGAACCGTGGCTCTCTAGCTGTGGAACTAAAGTACTTGTTAAAAAGGTGTATTCCTAAGTCCTTTTTCTATAGGGTTTAAGTAAATTAGCCTAGAGTGGATCCCAAATGTACATTTTGTAAGCAAAGGTTTCCGCACATGTCTGATGCCAATGATATGAAAACACTACTAAAATGAACCACAGCCTTTGAGACGAAGTTTCCTCTATCCCATTTACACTGTAGCTTCCCACATAAAGGTGGGAGATAATACATTTACCAACGCTTTCTACCTAATGTTAAAAGATAAAAGGCTGGGCTGTGTGGTTTAATTTTATTAAAACTAATAACATCTTGGTCAGTGCAAGGGCTTCAGGTCTGAAAATCTTCCTTCCTTGAACTGCCAGTACTTCTAACAGAAGCAACTGGTCACATCTAAACTGTAGAAGAAATCCCACAGTGAACTTAATATGCTGGCATAGTGTGTGGACCACCCAATAAACAGCAGTGTTAGCGGTTTAGAGATCTTCTGGATTCTTCATTTTTAGATGAGGAAACTGGAACTGGAAGGGGTATGGCTTACAAAGGAGACTTCAGATAGCTGCAAGAGCATCTCCCTGGTGAGCTGCCTCCTCCTTTGACACCATGAACCTCCATATATCATGGACCGTGTCTTAGAGTGTCTGCAATCTGTATGTACTGAAGGAGAAATAACCGTATCTCCACCATGGAGCTGGGCTCCAGAAAAGTCCCTCCTAAGTACAAATCACTTTGGAACTGGGCAGTTGTCTTCAAACAATAGAGAATAAGATAAGCCCTCTGAGGTGAAATGGCACTCTTGAATTATAACAGAGAAGCCTATGTCCCACCTGTGGCATTGTAAGGATGGCCATTTCCAAGAGAGATGTTTAAGTAACTGTAAAGTTGAAGAGATCCAGGTTAAGAAAAAAATAAGTCCTGGAAGAAAACAGGGAGTTATTCTTGTATGCTGACCTGATGTCTTGGCCAAGGCTATATAAAGTAAACTGGAAACAGCTCTACAAAGGACAGTTATGACCTAACTTTCTGATGTTAGGTTTAATTCCTGGAAACCTTCCCTCTTCCTGATTTATAGTCATACAGACTAACAGGACTAAATATTGTAGACTTTACAACTAGGTTACAACTCATTGGTGCTCAAGATGGGAATTACAGCATGAGAAGCTGGCTGGGGGTATGCATGTATAAAAGTAGATGTATGCCATCATCAACATGTCTTAATGTATGTGAATGGCAATGGAAATCTGATTCCTCTATCTCTGTGTTTGGTGAGCCAACCTCCCAGCATTACTCCAACCCAGCAAACATGACCAGCTCCCCTGGATACCTGAATCTTTGACTATATTCTTTTCCCCTGCAGAGTGGAGGAGGTAGGACCCCTGGAACCACATGTCAGGGGCGGAGGACTGCTTTGTAACCTGTCCCTGCATCAGAAGGGAATCTCTCCTCCTCCGACTGCCCCACCTCACTTGGTTGGCCACCTGTCAGCACCAGACAGTGATGGCAGTCACTGGAGATCAGAACAAGGTTCAGGGGCTCCCCAGTAGGCACTCTCCCCTAAGCTGCTTTCTCCCACCATGGCCTCTTGATTCTTTATCTCTTTGTTCCATTACACTGGCTGCCCTTGGAGAAGAAAAGCATAAAACTTTGTTTCTTTTAGGCAGCTTCAGCATCAGCAGCTCCAATAACTTTTGATAATGAAATGCAGAGACCATTAGGATGTGTCTGGCTTGTGTTATCCCCCCATCTCCGAGGCTCCTGATGGAGCTGCTCTGTGTAATGGCAAATGCAAAAGAAGGCAGAGCAAATCCAAAAGGTGGATTAGCAGATGGTCTGTACCTTCTCAGGCTTCTTCCCCTTGAAACAGAGAAAGCTCTTTGATGAAAACCTGCTTCAAAGTTTCTGGGTAGAAGGAACAAAGGGACTTGTAACAAACTAAGAAGAAAGAAACCTTTGGTCTTCCTGGGATAGGCAGTGTGGTGTGGGCTGGGAATGGACCCTGAAATCATGTTGGCCTAAAAATTTTTCTTCTGTCCAGGACCCTTATCCAAGAGTCATAAGATGACATCAGAGATTCCAAAATTACAAAAAAAAAAAAAAAAATGGAATGATTGCATGTAGCTATCAGACCATGAGAGGGTTAAATGAGAATATACACATAACCTGTGTACATTATACAGAGTACGTAGTGCTTTTCTTCATCTCTTTAGTTTTAGAAGACACACAAAATCTACCATCCATCATAGACAGTGATCAGAGTCAGTAAAACGGGCCCTCAGGGCTGACCAGCTCCTGTAGTTAGAAGTTTTTCTGTGTCCCACCAGACCCCCAGTCAAGACAAATCTCTCACCCACCAGTCCCAGAGCCGCTTGGACTCAAGTAAACACTCAGAGGCTTATATTAATTACAAACTGTATGGCCATTAGCTCTGACTTATTACTGACTAGCTCTTACACTTAAATTAACCCATAATTCTTATTTATGTTTAGCCACGTGACTGGGTACCTTTTCTCAGTTCTGCCTTCACATCTTGCTTCCTCTGTGTCTGGCTGGCAACTCCTGACTCAGCCTTCCTCTTCCCAGAATTCTCCTTGTCTGCTTGCCCCACCTATACTTCCTGCCTGGCTACTGGCCAATCAGCGTTTTATTTATCAACCACTCAGAGCAGCACATATTCACAGCATACAGAACATCCCACAGCAAGCTCCCCTTTAGAAAGAATGTGATATACAGGTGCAGTAGGCTCTGGTCAACCTAAATAACTTCCTTCCCCATTACAAAGCAGCAGAACTACAGGATGATATGAACAGGCATGCTTTTCACATTGTTCCCATGGAAGTTTATTCATAAGGATGCTGATGACAGAGTAGGAGCTGAAAGAAGACATTGATTCAAGTATCACGTGGCCACTTGCCTGCCAGAGCCTGCGAGGCACCCATGGGGCTCAGAAGCTGGTAGTTCTACAACACTCACTGTCACTAAAGCTACAAATGGGAATTCAGTGTGTGGCCATTATGGGCATCCATTATGAGCATGTTGCTTACGGTTCTTTACAGGGATGATGAAAATGGCTGTGTGTGTGTGTGTGTGTGTGTGTGTGTGTGTGTGTGTGTGTGAGAGAGAGAGAGAGAGAGAGAGAGAGAGAGAGAGAGAGAGAGAGTGTGTGTGATGAGTGTGTACGTGAGAGAGAGTGTATGCATGCCATCTCATGGGTGTGGAAATTGAGGACAACAACTTTGGAGAGTTAGTTTTTTTACACAGGTTCCAAGGATTGAACTCAGGACAGGAGGCTTGCACTGCAGGTGCCTTTATCCACTGAGCCATCTCACCAGCCCTGAAAAAAAATCCTCATTGTCAGGGACTAGGCATCACACAGGCCAGAAATGGAATATCTTCCTAATTAACAAGTGGGGCCATAGCTCAACCCATCCCAACTTGTAAACTAATCCAGATGACTCTAGTTTTATTATCTCTACAAAACAACAGAAAGCTACCTACCCTGACCAAGAAGTGTAAACAGCATTTTCCATATTCTCTCCCATCTTAAAAACAGCAAGTCTAAGTGAGTATCAGTATCCCATTCCACAGATGAACAACTGAGGCCTAGGGTCACAAAGTTCATTGTAAAGGAGGATTAGAAACCTCTGTATGCTAATAAGCTATTGCTATCCAAAAACTTGCCCTCTAGTGAGCCATGACATCCCTGTCTTCACAAAATGGCACAGTGAAGAGTGTTGGCCAACAGAGAGCTTGGAGGATGCCTACTGGTATCTGTGGCATGGCGAGGGTTAAGATGGTTCAGTGAACATGGTAATGGAGTGAGTCTTGAAGGCAGGAGGCAGATGCCCCAAATTCACCATCATTTCCTCTTAGCCGTGTGACATGGCGCCTGCTGTGTATGTATCATCTATAGGCCTCATTTCATGACCTATTATTATTATCACAATCAATACTGTCAAACAGGTGAACCTACTTTCCTATTCTCGGGGCTCTAGGCAAATGTCAGCTGTGATTACAGTCTGATTCTTTCCAGTTGCAGTATTGACTTGCTCCTTGATCTTAGGAAATTCTCTCCTGACATGTTAGCCCGCTCATCTGTAAGCAATAGCTGCTGATCCAGCATTTTCATAATACCCTCCAGCAACCGTTTTCAACACGTAGTGACCTAGAAATCTTGCGGAATTCTGTGAAAATAGATTTCTGGGCCCCAGGGATTATGACCAAGAACAGCTGGAGGGAGCCTGGCAATAGTCAGTCTTTTGAAGGCCCCCATTGGATTTTGATATAACTTGGGCTATGAACACTTCAGAAAGAAAAAAAAAAAAAAAACTGCCATGTAAGCCCAGTGGACAAAGAACTATAATATCTGTGGATAAAGAAATTGACTCACAGGACTTTCTCTGTTGGTAACACAGGCAGCACCAAGCCCTTGACTCCTGATGTCTATACTCTGTTCCTTTGACCAGAAGACTAACTCAAAGAGACACAACAGACTACTCCGGGCTTGAGTCTAGACTACCCAGTAGAAGCTCCTGGCACCCCATGGGCATGCATGTGAGGTTAACTCAGTGTCATGGCCTTTTTTTTTTTCTTCTTCTTCTTTCTCTTGCAGACACATTTGCCAGCAAAGTAGCAGCCACTCAGGACCAGTACGCAGATGCATCCATCGGCAACGTCACTGGAAGCAATGCTGTGAACGTCTTCCTGGGAATCGGCGTGGCCTGGTCCATTGCTGCCATCTACCATGCAGCCAACGGGGAACAGTTCAGAGTGTCACCTGGCACCCTAGCTTTCTCGGTCACGCTCTTCACCATTTTTGCATTCATCAACGTGGGGGTGCTGCTGTATCGGCGGAGGCCAGAAATAGGAGGTGAGCTGGGTGGGCCCCGGACTGCCAAGCTCCTCACATCCTGCCTGTTCGTGCTCCTGTGGCTCTTGTACATTTTCTTCTCCTCCCTGGAGGCCTACTGCCACATAAAAGGCTTCTAAAGGAACGATCAGATATAGTAAATTTATATATATACATATATATACATAAAAAAATTATGTATAATGAACAGAGGAAACTGACATTGGTCATGTTCACTTAACCTGCTGATGGAATCCAGCTTCAAGAGCATACTCTATACTAGGGCGCAAGTCAGAAACCACCATCTCCCATTCCCGGGGCATCATCGTGTTGAACAAGGCGTGGAGGCAGGGCCATCTTGCATCTCAGCCGAGAAGGGCTGGACTCTCTCCAAGTTCATAAACGATTGAGGCTTTTATTTGTTTTTCTTGTTTTGTTTTGTTCCCGATGGGGTCGGGGAGGTGGCGGTTGGCGTTTGGTTTCACCTTGTTCCGTTTGGAGAGCCAGGATCCTACTTCTCTTTATGGGAAGCGGTGATCCACCCAAAGGTGAATGGATGTGGGATCGGTATGGAAGTCATTACGATTCTCTCCTCACCTCCTCCAAACACTTTACACATTACTTTGGATTAAGGAAGGATCTGGGCATGGAAGAAGAAAGAAGCCACGTCTTTGCTATGTTACCAAATTTTCTGCTTATCTCCGAGATGTGAACAGAGGCGACCTGCCTCAAGGAAGCAAAGCATGGGAACTGAAATGGAGCCAGGAAAAGTGATGGTTCTAGACGTAGCTAAGGAAATGGTGCCTGGCAGTCTTGTTCAACAGGCACAGGGATAACGTGCCTAGATTCCCAGGAACACACAGAACTCTTTATCCCTTAACCTCTTGAGCTCTGAACTGTGATTAGCAAGACCTTTATTCCTTCCAGCCCAGCTCATTCCCCAGGTATCCCATCCCAGACCTCCTCCTGCCCACCACCCAACCCCCTGCAAGCAGGAAGATTAACCCCATCCAAAAAAAAAAAGAAAGAAATCTATCATCCTTTTGGTCATCAGGTGTGTCCAGGTACCATGTTGCTGTTGCCTGGGATTTTTCCATCCGTTTTATTTTCCATGGCTTGCACAATCCTGTCCCAGTCATGACTGAACATTTGCCCTCCTTCATGTGCCTGTTTGGGAATGTTGTTGTGATCCCCATTACACAGTGCATGGACAAAAAAAAAAAAAAAAAACAAATAAAACAAAGAGTATCTGTATATAGTAGAGTATAGCAAATACCGTTCTCCCATTCAGCGACGTTGATTGGACATTGAAGACGTAAGTGAGTTTTCCTTTCACCTGAGTTGTTACTTTTGAGTTGTTACTGAGTTTGAATACCAGTAGGGAAAAAAAAAAGAAAATGGCTTAATGTTCATGAATCTGCACGTTCATTTCTAAGAAGCAATAATTGTCCATGTGAGGAGAGACTGAAGTTATTGAGAGGACCGCAGGAAAACTACAGAGATCTCCATGGGATTTTAGCCATGTAGAACGTATCAGAGGCCTCCAAGATTCACCCATCATTAATTCAGGCAGGCCAAAGAGAGAGGCTGGGGAGAAAAGTGGATCCTTTGGATGTGCCTGGACTTTGAGAGCCACTTTTTCCCACACTACCCCTCCCCCAAAGTATTTATTGCACATCTTCTCTGTCTGGCACAGAAGGTGGATAGTGCTACTTCGTTTTATTTTTGTATGTAGAAGGCCGTTTTGAGCCCTGCTTCATTCACCTTCCAGAGCCTGAATTCATTAGCAGCTCCTGAGTGGAAAGGAAACCAGGGTGACCAGTAGGCCCCTTAAAGTCCCCTGTGTGTGAAGCAAAGAGGAGATGAGTCAAAGGGACCGAGGCCTCCTCCCGGGAGGATTACACTGGGGATCGTTAACCCTTTGAAGCAAACAGCTCTTTCTATTCAAAAATACCAAAGAGCAAAGAAAAACCCAACATTCCAAAAGTAGTGATTCCACTAACGAGGGAAAATGGAATGGCTTCGCCCATCTTCTCAGAGACTTCTCTGAGACCTCCGTGGCCCTTTGCATTGATTCAAAGATACTTAAGTAAATGTTGCTGAGACCTCCTTTCTCTTCTTCCACTGTGATCGTAGCTGTCCATTATTTAATAAACATTTTAGTGACTGAGTGAATAGTTAGATACCTGTTACCCATTCAACAGGCCAGGTAATATACTACCTCCTGGTAGCTGAACAGTGACCAAGACAAGCCAGATTCCCGCCCCCAGGGGGTACATAGTGGATGGGATTCCTATTCAAATACTAAGAGTTGACCTAACCATACTGAGAGGGTTTTATCTTGCAAGAGAAAGGTAATTATGACTTCTTTTTAACACAATCACATTAAAATTGCACAACAAAAGCAGTTGACCAAATGCTCATGTTTTTTTCTTGAAAGAATGTAATGTTTAGCTTTGGAAAAGTACTCTTCAGCCTTGGCCAACTGGTAGGTTTGTTCATCTTCCTACTTTAGACCAGGCAGGGTAATCATGGTGGTGACCGAAATCACTGAGAAGACGGGGTTAACCTGTTTTTAATCTATGTGGCAGTGATACCTTTCCATAACAAGATACCACAGCCCGCCAACATTGGTGACACCGGTGACCCTCGGTGATACATTCTAACCCGTCTTGCTGTGATTTTTTTTTTTAACTTCATTTTAGATTTTAAAAGTGGAAAGCTAGCCTAGAACTACTCAGTAAATACAGTCCAAGGATATACATGATTAAAACATTAGAAAGGTTTTGCACTGTTTTGTTTTGTTTTGTTTGTTTGTTTGTTTTACATTCCATCTTTGGAATGTCAATCATCCTGTAGTGAATTTTCACAGAGAACTTCCCAAGAAATTCTTGCTGTTGGTCAGTTTCAAGTTCAAGTTTTTTTGGTTTGTTTGCCTGTTCAGTCTTCATGCTGTAGGGAAAATATGATTCTGGATGTTCAGGGTTGTTAATTATTATGTGTAAAATGATTTCATCTTATTTGTTTGATTATTTTATTTTGTGTGTATTGTGCACAGCTGTAGGAGGACAGGCACTCACAGTGCTGTTCCTTAAAATTGGTACACATTATTGACACGGAAAAAAAATAATAAAGTTTCTAATTGTTTGTGATTTCATCACCAGCGGCACAGCAGAGTCTGTTCTGTGGAATGCCTCCCCTCATGATCACCTACTCCATTCTCCATTGTTTGTTTTTATGTTCTGAAGAAATAAAGACCAAAAAGGTATCATTGTGCACGTGGTATCCTCATCCATGGGAAAGGAGACAGCCAGAATTCAGGGTCGAGCAAACATTAGCTCTTTGGTCATGCAGTGTTCTCATTTAAATGTCCCAAGAGTGGCACATGGAGTCTGCGTGTCTGTCTGTCCTGTGATGCTGTGGTCAACATTGGATGTGCCTTGTTTCCACTGCTTTCTCACCTTTTAGTTGAACTCTGTCTTCTTGCTTTCTGCACCCAAGAACATGGACTCAAACTATGAATGGTCAGGCAACTTTCAGCACACAGCATGGTATACGAAATCATGTAGCCCATCACAATGGTTATTGGAAGAACAGTCACTTCCCAAGGGACAAGCAGATTGCCCACCTAGTATTATGTATTGTATTTCTTCTTGCTCCCAGTACAGCTTCAGCATTATGTTATTAATTTCTGGCTCTATGAATTGTATAAGTTACTGACTTTCCTGTCTCATACAATCAAAAGAGCACAGAAGAGGTGACACCAGACATAGAATAGGAATTGTGGGGAAAAAAAATATTGTCCTCTTACCGTGGTAGATTCTCAACAGACAGTAGGTGCATGAAAATGACACTCTGTTCATCTGATCATCGTAAAGATTCCCACAGAATCTTTCATCACAGCTTTGTGTGGACACCTGTAGCACATTTTCAAAGTGGAAGGAAATAAGGTACAATTTGAACACTCTTCTTGAGTCAAAGAATCGATAGGCCTCCTGAATATTGATCTTTAATTTCATATCAAATTGGTAGCCAGTGTTTACTTCTTGAACAAAGAGCCAAGTGAGTACTATAGTGGGGATCCTTGACCATTTAGTAGACTTGAGCCAAATTCTCTGGCTGATTAACATCAAGTGCTTAGGAACAAACATCCATTTGTTGACAGTGATCCAGGGCTTTCAACCAGAAACCTTTCAGAGAACCTTGCTCTCTATAGTATAAGTGCACTAAGTTTTTGTGGCTGTTGCTTCTCAAATATAAGATGATAGCCTAAACATGCTGTCTAAAACAAGCCTGAGGGATGGACAGGTAGCTCCTCGCATCTCACGAGTGTCCCCTCCCCAAGAAGTGATCTCCACACAAACAGAAACACATTGTTTCCATTGTCCTTTCCACACCGGGCTTCCTCATTAGAAATGCCATGCTTTCACATTTCTGGGCTTAAGCTCTCAAAAGAAAATGAGAGGGACCAGTTTGCTCTCACATCTGACAGCTTTGTCAAAGAAATTAGAGCCCCCTCCCTCTTTTTCTAAAGCAACTCAGCTTCAAGAAGACGTCTTTCATTTTCCTTCTGAGTTGAAAATGTGGTATCCATCTCTTGATTTTGATTTTCCTTTTCTGATCTTGGGAAACTATACCCAGAGCAAGTCGTGGCTGTACCTTTATGAGTTTAAGAACGTGTGGCCATTTCCCCATCGACAATGTATGTTCATCCTAACTTACAACTATCATCTAGTATGCTCTATAAGAATCATGCCTCTTGGGCAAGGCATTCTAACCATTGGCAAAAACTAGAAAGTGATGTGACTATCAGGTTGGCAAATAAGTGGTGTGTCACAGAAAAGAGACGTGCAAAAACCACATTTATCTTACTGAGGACATGTGTTCTTGTGAATAGATTCATTAATGTGTGTTCGTGTCTCCCTACGCATTTTATTTGATTTCTTTTGTAATGGACTTGGGGATTTTGCTATTCTTTTCACACACTGTTATTGCCGTACCCATTGTTTTCGCACAGGCCCGCACATTTCAAAGGTTGGGTAGTCCCAATGGTACTGTATCACCAGGGATACCGTGGAAAAGCAACATAACTGAAATAGTCAGGTGTTTCATTTTTAATACTTAACCAGGCCGTGGATACCAATGTCCCAAAGCAGAGAATGCCCTTCCCGCAGAAGGGCCAACCACTGAGAGGGAGAATTCCTAAGAGAGGCAGGGGGTGCTTTTGTTGTCCACTCCACAGGGAATGGTAAGTATCCAGCTTGCTGTGACTTTGCCTCAGCCTGCCAAGGTGTCCAAAGAGATGCACTCAAGAATCTCCAGATTTTCAGTTTTGTCAAAGGTTCTCTGATTCCACTGCCTCAAGGGACATTTACACATCATCAGTTATTTTGATGTACTTAACTTTTAGCTAAGAGCGTCACTTCATAGTGCAGCCTTTCCTTCCCGTATTGCCCAACTTTTGTCATTCTTCATCGGCCACTCAGTGCACTCAATAAATGTTGTGACGCCCGCTGTTGCCGCTCAGCAATAGGGGAAGGCTCATGCTACAAGGAATTGCTTGGGAATTTTTCTTCCAAGAGCGAACTTGTCATAGAAAATCAACTAGGATGACTTTCCACACAGACAACAGATTTTAGAACAAAGTGTAGTATCTCCACAAATGCTTGGGGGTGTGTGGTACCCTAGAGTTACATGCTAATTCACTGATGTCTTTGGGGGTCATATTTATCATGCCCAGTGTCCATCTCACGGCCTAGTCTCTCAATATCTATAAGTACAGAGTGGGAAAGAACAGTAAGACATATGTCCCCAAACCCCATGAAGAGGCTTCTCTAAAGGTGTCATACGTAAACACAGAAAAATAGATATGACTCTAAGAACTATGAGAGGCTTGAGTGTTTCACTGGCTACTGTGTTTCAGGTAGGCAATGTGTTGGAAAACTCACATTAATGACCAAATAGACTAAGAAAGAAATGACCAAGCTTCAGGGTTACTGGATCTGCTTTAATAGTTAATGCACAGAGTCCATCCCTAATAATTTGTGTGCTACAAAGACAAGTATACTCTGCCAAATCTAAAAATGTACTGGAGGCAGGGAAAGCTGATTATTGGGATGACTATACAGCCCTCTCTACCGACACTCCTTGACAGTGAGTGTACAATGTGCAGAACTGCTTCTTAGACTCTCTTGCAAACATGTAGTAGAGGAGAACAGTTTTGCAAAAAGGAGATCTTTTCTAAAAGTGTGGTTGTTCATTTGCAATGTCCCACATCCATTGTGAAGATCATCATCCTGAGTTTTCTTTCCAAACAAGAGAACTACCCCTATGTATTAAATGTATTCAATTAAACCAGATATGGAACTGCTTCACAAAATATTTCACTGAAGAAATAAACTAGGTAGTACTTCGATGATATGAATCATATGACTGTAATGGATGCTTTTGTGGAAAAAAAAATGAGACTCTTTGTGAATCTTTCTCTACATTGCTAAATTCATTTTAGCAAACATTAGACTTGAAAAATATCCTAAACAAAAATCTTAGGAGTTTTTTCAACTGCATTGCAGTAATGCTCATAGAATCAAGTTGTATGGTTAAGAAAATGATATGAATTAGCTACACTTTGACAAGATTATATCTTTTAAATGAAGTAGTTTGGCACAAAGAACATATGTTAAGTAGATTTCATCACGTGTTACCCTTATTTAAGATATTTGAATGTCATTAACCTTAAGTAAGAAAGATTCCCAGTTTCCTGAGACAACTGTGTAATTTAAACTCATTCTCCTGTTTGACATGAAAATCAAAGCTGGGCATATACAGTTTTTGGCTTGGACAACTAAAGAAAAGTATGCTTTTGGCATACTTTCCATGGCATTGAATTATTTTACGGAATACATTAGAGCTGTGCAGATGTCTCATAAAAATATTTTTCAAGAATTTCCTTCCATTTTTAAATGTATAATGCTTTTAAATTACTCAACTTGGTAACATAATACTTCACCCCTTTTAAAAGATGACTTCATTTTGATATTGTTACTACCATTTCAGGACTAATTATAATGTTGAATCGATATATGGGATGGGATATTGAACTTGAGTCTAGCCCCTGTAACCCCAAGGTCCAGGCAGATTTACCAGTAGTTAAATGTTTTTGATGGACCAGCGTTCTTGGGTATAACTAATGTGAATGTTGCCTTTAGTCTTTTTTCTACCAAAGGTTTGCATTTTAGCTGGTGTGAAACCAGGTTCAGAGTATTTGGAGTACTAGCTGCAAAATTCTTTTCCTTGAAATGGGACATTGTTTCAACACTGGCTCTCCTCTCTCCTATTTCTCCCACACCATGCAGACGTGGACATTAAAGACAAAAATAAGTTTCACATGTCCAGTAACTGGAACTGCATTCTACATATCTAGGGTTGCCCAGAAATCCATGTCAACTTAGTTTCTTTCAAATCGGATCTCTGTCATAAATGGAGCAAAGTTGTTCTTAAAGGTGTGCCTTCCAAGTTGTTTGAGAACTGTTTGGAATAACAAGTATTCTTCCCAAAACAGTTGTAAAAATCTTTTTTTAAAAAAAGAAGAAATTCATCTTTATTTCTTTTATTTAGCCAGCATTTCAGATAGGAAGCCTTTAGGGTTAATTTGGTTCTGTCTGCTTTTTTGAATGAGTGTCAAAAACAGCTCTTGAAAAAAAAAAAATTCTGGTCAAGGCCAAATTCTGGAAGTTAATAGGATGGGATTTTATATTTTCGCTTGAGAAATGGTACCAAGCAGCCAGGCAACCATGTATCAGTTAATACTTTCTAGAAATGTATTTTGGCATGTTGGGAGATACAGAGGAGGGGTCTCACCCAATCTGTCCACAGATATTTTATCACCCAGCCTGTGGATCTTTCACTAGCTCTGGTTAAGGTTAGACAGCCACAACAGAGCCAACCCCCTCCCCCCAACTTTCATGTCTGCTGATTGTTTTGTCTCTGCCATTTCTCCTCCAAAATCCTACTAGCCCGGCCAACCAGTTGCCCATGAAACTTCTCAAGCGGTCCTCTCAGGGCAAGGCATGGAGCTGAACGGGTGTAAAGCCTTTGGAAATCATTTACAATTGTTATCGTTAAGCCCTCAAAAAATGTTTGTCTTTGAAACTCCAAGAACAGAGTTTCTGCCATCATCAGTATCTTACAGGAACTTTGACTCCAGCGGTCATGTCATTGGTCAAATGAAAAGAAAGATTGCTTTATTACTGCTTAGGATTCCTTTCATATTGCTTCAGAGCTTCTGTTGATCAATATATCAGCTTTCACAGCCAGTAGTATTCTGTCTTCACCTCAAATTTAGAGTTGTTTTATTTTTTAAAAAAAATCAGAATTATTTTGGGTCTCTTTAAAGGCATGACAAAATATTTAATAATTTTTCAAAACCAAAACAGAAGGAAGGAAGGGTCTGCAGAGGCTGCTGGGTTAGAGATGATGACAGGGTTTTCAATGGGCTGTCTTGATGTTTTGCCCTTCTTGGTAACTTTATATCTCCCCCGTTCCCAGTGGAATGTTCTCCATACTCAGTCTATAAGAGGATACAGAAAGAGCACTGGTCTCCACTTTCTATCTTTTTAAATCCTCCCAGGGAAAGAGAACAGCTATTTCAGAGCATATAATGAAGGGGGCAGGGGAATGCCAAGTACTTCACTGGTTAAACCAGAAGCTTTGAACGAAAGCACACATCATTTTGAGTGTCTCTAAAGTAATACTGTGCTCACTAAAAAGCTGTCATAAAATGGGTGGAGCTAGATCAATATTAAATGAGTGATTTCAGATTGACAAGGGATCAGATAAAAGTCAAGCCAGAGAGGCATAAAAACAAACCAGTTGAACAAAGCCTCCATCCACAATCACTCAGTGACTATCCACTCAGTTCAAACTTTTAGCTTTTCAGTCTAGCCAGTGGAGCCGTTTCAAAATCAGACTTTATGTTTTTGACACTAACTCATAAACTTCAAGCATTTGTTTTGATAAAATGTTATATTAAGTATCATAAGGTAAGGTGAAGAATTAAAGGCAGGATGATTTAAGACAATTAACACTGGCCCTGGATTTAACCAGATTCCAATTACAGCCTTCTAATTAAATTAACCTTTCATTTTGGTCTAAGGATATTTTATGAATGTGAGATTATTTAACGGGGTCATTCTGCAACTGATCAAAGAACTTCCCTTTAATAAAAGTAGAAGTAATGACTTTCTTAATTTTCACATTCTGTCTTTCACCATCAAGATGAATGGGTTCGGACTCCACTAGCGCATTCCAGAGTCTTCTATGAGCCAATCACCATGTGAGACTGGGCTGTTAGTTAGCATTTCAAGGTGTGGAAAGCTTGTTCTTAGCGTCCTTTGCTTTGTTGTTATCGAAGTTCTTTCTACTAACTACCAACATTGAACGTCCTTGACGTGGTGGCTTCTGGCTCCTCTCTGAGCTAAAACTGCATTCTTCATCAATTGACAGCATCTAGAGAAGAGGACCTTAGCTTCTTTCTGAGTACACAGTGCTCTCTTCATTTGAATGCCCAGTCATCACCAGCGAAGAGACTCAAAGGCTTTCTCTTTTGGAAAGGTAGCCAGATCTATGTGTTTCCGAAAGTTATGAGTCTTCAGATCCCTCCGGCTTTGAATCTTCTCATTGCTACATGAGGGATGGATGAGGACGTCATGTCGTTGTGTTCCAGAACACATCCAGCCCCCCTGCGATCAGTAGCTTTCTGTTTCCTTCCTCTGGTAGGCGTGGGCTAAAGATGCTTCACATTGCCAACCAGTTGCTCCTCCTTGTACTCAATTAACAGAACAAGTGCCAAGCCACATGCATCTGGGAGGCACTTACCAATTTATTTGAAAATAATTACTTGTCCACTGCTGGGCGGAGGGAATGGGAAATTTCCTCCATTGGAAGAAGCATCTAAAAGGTTGGAATGGATTTCAACTCATTGACCTTCTGAAGGCCAAATCCATTCTTCTTCTAAGGGTGACCTTTAAGTTTTCACAGTGTCTCACAGCAACTCCCCTTTTGTTTCGCATTCCTTAAGCTCCCCAACGGATAGGAGAAAGAGATTGTCAGCACTGTTTTCTACTAAACTATATGAAATTATAAACAAGCTGCCCAGTGGCCAGCAGCCCACCCCCTCCAAGTTTATTTAAAGGTACAAGTATTCTACAGGAAAATGGGGGGAAAAAAAGGATACCATTTGCTACAGATTCAATTGTCTGTTAAATACCCTCTTTGTTATGGAGAAATGACTACTCCAAAAGATTTCACAGAAAGACTTCTTAAATCATAACCATAGCAATTACCTGGACTGCCACAGCCACAATGCTTCCTTGGTGATCTGAAATGGAACATAAAACACAGAAAAAGCATGTAGACATTTTCACAAGGAAAGGAAGGGAAAAAAAATAATAACAGAGCTCTGCTTATATAAACAAAGAATATTTCCGTGGAATGAATGTAAGCTTTCTCTTGAAGGAATCCCAATTGGAATGTCTTAAGAAATGACAAAATTATTTCAACATCAGTGGGAGTAATGCGTCCCAGCTTTATTAGTCCTGAGCCACAAAGCCAAATTTGTGAGGGGGAAGGAAGGGGTAACCAAACATGATTGACACATTGCAACATATAAAGTGGCTTTGTGAGCCTCAGCGTAGAGAGGAGAAATTTAAATGGGTAATATTTTTGTTCCAAGTATAATCATTTCTGTGACTGCCGCTTGGGGATAAAAATACCCTTCCTTTTCTCATTATAGATTTCCATCCAGAGATGCCATTCAGCTGCAGCAAATGCATCAGATTTTTAAATTGCAACGATTCTGTCACATCAAATTTGACCTCTATTTCACTTTTGATTAAGAAATAGTAAACTGAAAAAAAATAGGGTTTCATCTTTGTAAAAATAAATATGCACCATAGGCATTTTCTGCTGGTGACTGCCTTAAGCAATCCTGGTTGTGCTGTCAATCAAAGGGAAGCCTTTGCTTAAGGAAGAGAAACCCCTTTCTCCAACAAACTCAGCCTTCCTTCCATTCACACAAATGCCTGTCAATCTTCCTCAACCCCGCCAGAGCCACACCCCTTAAGCTGACCCAGGTCTTCCAGCCAAGCAAATTGCAATCTCTAATTGTGCCTGCTGACTGGCTTGTCCACCTTAACTCGCGCTCACCTGAAAGCCCAGAATGTCCCTTGAAACCTTCCCTCTGTTCAATCTTTTCCAGAAGCTCTTGGGATTAGCAAACTTTCACACAGATTTCACTAAGAAAACATCAACAACTCATTTGTTTGTGCTCAGCCAAGAAACTGTGAACAAATTTAGTCACAGCGTTAATTACCCTGAAGTGATAAGGTGACTGTCACCTAAGTGGCGGAAGAGAATTGTAATGTTATTACAAAAATAACATTATACGAAGAGTGTGGACTTTTCTAGAAATGGACTTTCAGGGCATCACGCTTAATAACATAGAAAATTATATAGGAAGGCCAGAGCATAGAACATGGGTTAGAATTATATTTTATGGACACGTTTATTGTATATGCTGATATATGCTTGACTTTCTAAACCTAAAAACGGTCTATAATTAAACCAACGCCAATGGAATCTAGCCCTTGCTACTTGATGAGCTTCTGGAGAGAAAATTCAGTATTGATCTTCCCATCCCACATGGAAAAGCTTTGATGTAAGAATGCAATTAGGGTGACAAGGGTAACTATATAAAGGCTGTTTTAGAATAAGCAACTACAGCGATTCTTAAAAGTTAGGTCTGCAGCCAAGCCACATCAGCAGGGACTTAGGAAACCTGTGAAATATGCAAATCAGCTGCTCCCACTTGAGACCCCAGCCCTCTATAAATCAGAAATGCCAGGAGTAGGTGCCGCACTGTGGGTTTTAACAAGCTCTTTGGATCGTTCTAATGCATGCTGCAGTTCAAAACCATCGATCCACACAGTGCTCTGCATGGCTAAGAATGGTCAATGTCACCCCCTCTTTAATTCTGCTCCCCCAGAAAGAAGCTTAAAGGCTTAAATGGCAGCCTTCCTTTCGGCACAATAGACTCAGACATGTGGGTTAAAAGTCCATAATTCAGACTTAGAATTAATTCAATTTGAAGGAAAACTAACTTCACAGTGGCTTCTTGTTTTTTCTTCTTTTCTTTCTATCTTTTTTTAAATGGGACTCCAGGAATCCTCTCTTCCCTGAGTCTTTCTTTTAAAATACACTTGTGCATGTACTTTACCTGACCACCCCACAGTCCAGAAAACAACTAAGGAACCGTTTCTCATGGTTGGTTTCCTGTGTTATCCTTCATGGGAAACTATTTTGTAGTGGTCCTGCATCCTGCTGAACGAATGTCTTCTGGTTTGAGGAGTGGGAGTCTACTGAGATACAGTGACTACTGGTTAGAGTTTGGGAAGCTGATTCAAGATAAACCAAGGGGCTCATAAGACTTGGAAACAGCAGGCGCTGTAGGCATCACCCTAGGTCCCCCCTGGGGTCAACTTCCAAGGCTCTCTTGCTGGCATTGGAGTGCTGAATATTCAGGTCACTTAGCAAATGAGAATGTCTTAAAAAGCCAGGCTAAGATAATGAGTTATGTGAGTATGTGTGGACATGTGTCTGTCTGTCCTCTAAAATCTAACCTGAAACCCTTGAGTACTTAAAATACCTGCGTGTGTTTGTCCTTGCTTTGGAGCCAGAAAAGCAATTCAGG
The DNA here is from genome assembly GCF_007827085.1 of Peromyscus californicus insignis. Taxonomy (NCBI): domain Eukaryota; kingdom Metazoa; phylum Chordata; class Mammalia; order Rodentia; family Cricetidae; genus Peromyscus; species Peromyscus californicus. The sequence goes on along the minus strand of NW_026294492.1, from coordinate 31,202,602 downwards.
AATCCGTGTGCCTCTACTGTTACTGGTCAAAACTGAGCGCTGATTGTCCATTTGCGCTGGTGGGGGTGGGGGGATGCTTTCCCAATGAAGCCCTCTCTCTTGTCCTATACCTCTCAAACAGACTTGACTACTTATAGCCCCAGTTCCAGCACAGCCCATTTGGTCTCAATCATCATCCCCTGCATCTCCACTTACATATTCTTTTACTCAAAATCAAAGCCTCTCTGAGAAGTCACATCGCCACAGCAGGCCATTGCCATGATGGGATCTAATATTCGAAGCTGAAGGCCTAAGTCAGATTCCATGCAGTCGCCTCAAATATGTCACTAAGACCCAAAGCCTTGATATTTTTTTTTCTGACCTTTGAAAGTCACCTTAGAAGCCTCCACAGTGGAAACTTCCAAGGTGAAATTGCCACGCATCTCTCCTCGGTCCACAATCCACGCACTGTGTAATTTGCTCCAATCCCGAGGCCTTGAAATAAACCTGGATTTGAATCGCAAAAGAGCAGGGAAACAGTTGGATAATGAAAGACCCTTATTGTGTAGAACATCAAAAGGGCTCGGACATGAGAAGGTGGCAGATGATTGTTTTAGAACCATAAGCAGATTTGCCTGTGAGTACCGTTCCCAGTGATAGTCACAGGTTAATGGGACAACACAAGTCTCCTCCCCAAAAGCCATATTAACCACCGCTGGCACAACTGTTACTGTAACCAGACTTCATGGGGTTTATTTGTAGAGTACAAAGCTCATACCAATGAGACGTCTCCTTCATGGCTCTCTAAACAAGGGCCAGGAAAGGAAATGGCTGTTGTACATATGGACAGAACATGGCCCTACCATGAGCAGTATTCCATGGAGCAGGCAAGAGGGTCGAGATCTCCAGTGGGAAACTAATTCACAATTGTCTCATGCCTCTAGTGGCTGTTGGTGGCCATTCTTCACCACTGAACAAAGTTGGTGGATGATTTAAGGGTAAACTGAATTCATCCTGAGCCATTTTAACAGGCAATCCCTATAGAAAAGGTTGCAATGTCCTCATGCCTGAAAGCTTCTCTGGAAAAGAGATGAGCACAAACAAGTCCCCCACCCCGACCCCACAGGCTAAAGGGCAAAGAGCAATGTGTACAGGTGCACTCCCAGTGTAAGGGAGCCCTCACAAATAACCTTTGGAGGCAAAGAGCAGGAGAAGGGAAAGACAGACAAAATTAGAGGCAATCTTAGCGTGAGTGAGTGTACACAATCCTCACATTCCTCCAGCTCAACCTGGAGATCGCCCATGTCTAAGACTGTGTTTTCAATAACTTCATCACACTTGGTATCTCCTGAATGGTGGTTTGGTGGCAATAATAGTGAGGGAAGCTTAGCTGAATCTTTCAGCTTTGAACCTCTCAGGCAAACAAAGGAAATCTACAAAGATTGCCGCTTTCAGCGCACAACACATACAGAAAGGTGTGCACCTCCTATGTTAGTCATTCTGTGGGGAAACACAATGTATAACAATCAGAAACTTTGCAGCGTATTCCTTCAGCATTGTAGAGATAAAATTCGGCGGGGAGAGGAAAGGTAACATGCCCATGATTGCTAACTGTGTTAAAATTATGATCATCAGAATTATGATCATCAGAAGTACTGTTAGAAATACTTGTGTAAAATACCTACAGCAATGGATCAATACTATTTGAATTTAACTGTCAATTTGTGCTCATTAAATATTTTTCTATCTGTGGTGTTCTATGATCCTGAAATAGTGACCACACACCTGAGAGGACCGGGAAAGAAAATGGCCTCATTGAAATGTTAGAAGCGGAGAAAGTTATTTATCGTCTTCTGCCAAAGAAAATTGTTTAATGATCTGTAAAATGTAGATTAACTTCTTGTATTATGAATGTGATTGTAAGAAACGCTCACTCCATCACTTATCTTTTGAAAATGAATCTTTTTGTGTTTCTCATGACTAAGGGAAATATTTTAAGCCGATGTAATACACAGAAGTCTAAGAAAAAGAAAGCTACGTCTGGATTTGAAAATCCAGTGGCACATTTATTAGTCTTTTCCTCAAATTCGGACATCACACTAGGTTGCATTTGGAGACCTTAAACACACCAACACTAACGACAGCTCTTGTCTCACAGAGAAAGCATTAAAACATTTCTCTTCAAGAACATTGAGTGGACAGAAATTGCTGTCTAATTTTCTCACCCAACCACCCCACACTCGTTGACTCAGAGGTCCTACCAACGTTGCACAGAGAGTTAATAGACTGTGTACGCCAATTTAATCTGTGCAGTTAGCAAGAACTAGCCATTAAACTATATATTTAAATGTTTTGTAAATAAACTTTTGATTACTACCGTTTTGTTCAAACTTCTGTCTTTTAAAATAATTAGACTTGATTTGAATTTTTTAAATAATCTGTTATATTAGATGTTGCGTTATTGACTGTGATTCAATGTACACTCAGCCATATTCCTGTGGGAAATATCAGTCCTATTGACTCTCTTGGCATGAGCCAGAAGCTCTTAGTTTCTCTAAGGACTTTAAGTATAAAGAAAAAAAATAAAAATAAAAATGAAATGCTAGTGAAGAAATAAGAAGCCTATTGTATAAAATGTATTTTTAAAAATCTTAAGATTCCTGTGATTTACACTGCCTGTTAATCTAGTCTCTTTGTGGAATAACCACAGCATATTCGTTAAAACAGAAACACCAAATATTTGTGATCTTTGTATAGCACCTTGTTATAATATGTGATTTCAAATGGTAAACATCTCTGTTGTGATCACGTGAGCCCACAGAAGACTAAGTCCCTGCTGTCATGTAAGATCCAGCTCTCAGAATTCCCTGCAGCTGCTGTTTCATCAATAAACAAGAATTAATTGTGAAAAAAATACTTTTTAAGTTTATGATCACTGTGCATTTTGTTAATGAATTCAGAAAATTTTATTTTTACCAGAAATTCTCTCAGCCAGTAAATACAACTGCTGATTTCAACCATACTATCATTTCTGTGGTTTCTGTATTCTTGATCTAACTACCAGAAAAAAAAAATTGGAAGCTCGGTGCAAAGTATGTCCTAACAAAGATACAATAAATGACTTTTCCTGCATGCTGCCTGAGATATACTGTAATTTGAAATGTCTTATCAAAAAAAAAGTATCTATTTCATAACCCAAACTGTAACTGGCAATATTTCTTATGTGTATAACTGATCGTATGTCAATATCAGAAGCAATGTCTGTCATACATGTATGTTATATGTGCTGTTAATCGTGTTAAGCTGTAATTTGTGAGAATGTCATTGCCTGAACTAGTTGACTGTGTACAAATCATTGTCTTCACTGTTTTCCTAATCTCACCATATTTCCTAACATTGAAATATAAATGTTTGTAAATGAGTCATTCATATTCTATCAACTTTCACGTACTCTTTCGTGTGGCTCTGTTAACTAACATGAACAAAGGAAAATCAAAATATTCATTGTTGCGGGTCCAGGGACACTTTAGTTAATGGATAAAATTTACTTACTCATTCAGTCAACAAATATCTACTATGTACTTCCTGTGTCCTTTACCAAATATTGGAAAAGTTCTTAATAGCCAGAGAAATCACCAATCTGTCTTCTGCTGAGGATTTTTCATCTCTCCCTAAGCCATGCTGTGAAACTATGGACTTCAATTATTTTTATTTCTCCTATAACAAAGTCTAAAATTGTCTACAAAGGAGCCCTAGCTTAAGATGTAGTATATTTGACCTAGGAAAATGCACTCACATAAGTATTAAGTCTCAAGGTCAAATTTGAAAGAAACAACAATGAATTTTAGGGGTTTGCTCCAGACTTAGTAAGAGCTTGGGGAGGCAGGGAGACACTTGAAAGATTCACTGTTGAAAATTGTATATACTGTCTGCTTTCTGATATAATCTTACTGTTCTATGGGGCCCATAAACAGCAACATCAGTTCTCATGTCATAAACTAGTACCCTGTAGATGATTGAAGATGTTCATAAAAGACAAGGGGATTGTCTGTTGAAAGATAAATAAACATGTCTAGAAGACCATAGAAGGAGAAGGGTTATACCACTATGATATTTTCTGAGTGATAGGTTTATTTACATATACCGTAACTGCTTACTGCTTTTTAAACGTGCATGTACACACACACACACACACACACACACACACACACACACACACACACACCCACCAGACCTAAACCTCTCACAGCATTCCCACAGTGATCGAAGGAGGTGCTCCCAATGGGTTTCATGGTAAGTTCTGAACATGAGAAAGATACATGGGCTCCAAATTTATCAAAATCAGAAGGCAGGTGAAAAGCACACTCAAAAATTGAAGGCCTGGGGTTCAAGAGATGGTTCAGTTGTTAAGAGTGGTGCTCTTACAGAGGACCCAAGTTCTAGTCCCAGAACTATCAGGCAGCTCATGGTTATAGCTACCTAGAGCTCCAGATCCGGGGTGTCCATTGGCCTCTTCTAGCCTCAATAGTCTCTCTCTCCCTCTCTCCCCCCACTCTCTCACACACACACCACACCACACCACACACACACACACACACACACACACACACACACACACACACACACACTAATAAAAATAAATCTTTAAAACCCCTAACTAAAATTCAAGTAGATAATTAGAAGGAAAAGTGGGAGAGGCTGAAAAATGATCAAGACTTGCACTTCTCCCCACAGTTCATTAACTGATCCACTCGCCTTTAATATGAACTAAACACAGAAGGTGAGGTTAGAGCGAGCCACACAGCCACACTTAGACAATGCAGAACAGTGCACATAGACTCAGCTTCGTAGCACCATCAACCTACCTGCGCAATTTGCACCAATCTGAACCCCAGTGGCCTTGTTTGTAAAGCTACCAGTGTCACTGGTGCTGACCTTAGTGCTTGCTCTTCAGGGTCATGGTAAGCATAAGTGTACACAGTGCTTGATAGCAAGGCTTGATACTCAGCAAATGATGGTCGCCGTTTACATCCTCTACGGTTACGACATCTCTTGTTCAAATAACCACTCTTAGCCCCATTTCTTCATCCATTGGGTCAGTTAAGTAAGAGTCCCCCTCCGTTGATGGCTGATCACATGCCCCATTCCGACTCACCCTACCTTACTTTCCATAACAGCACTGTTCACTTCATCCAGCAGAAATCACCTTAGACTTGAAATTCCTTCTTGATAATTTTTACCTTCTGACCATCATCATTTAAGTCTCACTTCCCCTTTATTTTCTCAAAGTTGAGCTTTACCCTGCTGCTAAGTATTGCTGCAATTGCCCTGTTCTTGAGTGTACAAGTCTTTTGCACTGCCTTGTCAAGTGTCTGAATAAATGTTTCTTTAACGCCAACACCACTCATCATTTTGAAAGATGCAAAGAATCAAGAGGCTAAATTAGCTGCATTCACTTCATTCGCTGTAACCAAAATGCCCTAAGTACTTCTTACCAACCAGGCAATATTTATTTATATTGTATCCCCGGTCCTCACAAAATCTTTTTGGAGTGGGAACAATTTGCAGTCCTTTACAGAGGTGAGAACTTGAGCTTAGAGAACGTAAGTATTTGCTCCAAATGCCAAAATTCCATAGTCACTAAGTGGCTGGCATGGCAAACCAAACTTCAGATTCAAATTTATTTGACTCGAAAGCTCAACCTTGGCAATCATCGCTTTATTCTGCCTTTTGAAAATCAAAAATTGAAAGTCTCTATTTATTTAGAATAAGCTTTCAAGCTGACAGAAAAAAATCTCAAAAAATAATGCAACAGCAAAACTATTATAAGTATGTAGATAGACATATGGATAGAATAGACCAGATCAGATACATCCTTAACTTACATTTGTATCAGGCCAGAGAAACTCCATACCGATTTGATACATATCTCCATAGTAACAATCATAAGACATAATTATTATCCTACTTTTTGTGGTTTTTGAAGACTTTTATATCACCCACATGAAAGGAACGAACACTGAATAAGTTCTGTATGCATCACCGAAGTCTCCGTGGAAACAGCTCACCAAGGTCACCTTCAGTAGTATCACACAACCACAGAGAACAGATATATTTATTCTTGTTTCTTTGGCAAGGGTTATCTGCAGGCATCTGATTTGGGAACAAAACATATATTTATATATAATTATATCTAATTCCTTTCCTAATTTAACCAATGGTTATTTTATTTTCACAAATCAGGTTCTGAGGTTATCCTCACAGCATCTACTAGCAGGTCATAGGCAGTAGTAGTTACTTCATAGAGGGGATTGATTACAAATATGAAATGACCTGGGACACGACAGAAATTCTCTTTTACAAATGAATATTTTGTTCTGAGCTTCCCTGTAAAACTATCTGTGTTGAAGTATTAGTTTTATCATTTCTGAAGAGCTGATTCTTTAGGTGTGCCTAGTAGGTGTACACACACACACACACACACACACACACACACACACACACACACACCACCACCACCACCACCACCACCACCACCACCACCATCACCATACTTAGCTTTGAATAAGATTCAACTATAAATTGGCAGTAAAACTTCACCCCATTTTGAGGAATAATGGTGGCCCACTGCAAAGACACAATTAGTGTGAGTCCACACTCAACCACTGCTTGGCCCCTTAGCCACATCATTTTCAAGTGTTCTGCTTCCATATCTCAGGTACTGGCTGAAAATAGAACGCAATGAAATATGTTCAGGGTGTCTACGGTGATAAGACCCTACAGTGAAGATATCTAAACAACCCAGGAATGCCCCATCTACCTGAGCCATCAGAATGACCTTCACCACAAAATATCTGACATCAAAGGGAGTTTTATTGTTTCCAGTAGCAATGAAAAATAATTAAGGGGACCACATACACAAGGGGCTTCCTTTATGATCATTTTTATTTGTATGTGTCACTAAAACACAAGGTACAGTGTGATAAGCATCCATCAACAGAGACTAGGAAAATAAAAGGTCAGGCCTCCATCAGACAGCTGCCACTGTCTCACAGCTCAGGATTCTTTTTCTTTGTAAGTAAAAATAATGTGAACAACCTCTTTTGGTTACCATGAGAACGAGAGGACAAATAACCAAATGAGTTTCCTAGATGGGAAAACGCATGTGGCCATCTGTTTTAAACTCAAGCCAACAAATTCCAAGCATATGGAAGGCCCGATCTCAGAGAAACCAAGACTCAAAGATGTAAATGTTAAAAAAAAAAAAAAGTTGTTATTAATTAACCCAAGAGTGTTTGAGTTTGGGACAGTGTGGTGAGAAATTAGGGGGAGAAATCTTGGTGTTTGCTTCTTCGACTGATTACAGAAAATCTGTCTTTTGTGATTGAAGCCCCCATACGGTTTCATGTTTTATACAACAGTGAGGGCTCCCACTAAGCCCGAGTTTTGTAAATTCTTTTTTTTTTCCCTGTGTATGTTGATATACGCATATATGTGGATATATGTGAGTGTGTGCATTTGCTTGTGTCTGCACATGTAGAGGTCAGAGGTCTATGTCAAGTGGCTGCCTCGGTTGCTCTTCTGCTTGCACCCTAGCCTCGAAATTACAGACATGCTCGACTGCACCCCGCCTCTCTGTGGGCACTGGGGATCTGAACTCAGGTGTTCATATTTCACAGCAAGGACTTCCACCACTGAGCCATCTCCTCAGCCCCCTCGGAGTTCCGTAAATAGGAGAAAGTTTGACTCAAAATGCCGACCTGCATTAGTTTTGTTGACCAGTCTGAACACCCACACTTCTCTCCCTTCTCTGAGACTCTTCAATTCACAACAGGAGCAAACAACCAGCCAGGCCATGTGTCAGAAGCTATTTGGGACCAAACTCAGAGGTTAGTTCTATTTATCAAGAACCTGACATGGGTCAAGAATGAGTTTTAAAAATACATACATGTGCAATGGGTTCAAAAGAACAAAGACAGTACCAGTACCTTGGGAATTCAACAAAATAAAATAAAATAGAAAAACAAAAAAAAAAAGGTAAAGTGTCAGTTTCCTTTAGGTCACCTGATCAGGGCACCTCGTTCCACTTGAGAAAGGGAAGCTGTAGTGGAGGAAAATGTCGCTTCGCCCATGGGTGGCATGAAGGTTTCATCTGATAGATGACGCTTGCAAGATTGCTGTGCCTCAGTTTGTACTTGGTGAGGGGAGGCCTGAGCGTCTGCAGCACCCCTGGATTGCCTTTCCCTCAGCCCTGGGATCCTCCAGAGGATCACCCACAAGTAACAATAGAGAGCATGCATTCCCAAACCAGATTACTTGGGTTCAAATTTTGTCTCTGCTAAATTGCACAATCACAAGCAAGCTATTTATTTATCCTGGTGCTTGTTTCCTCATAATTAAAACAAGGGGAATAATGGCATCTTTCTTATGGTTTTCTTATAAAATTGAAGTGAGTTAACTAACATACCTAAACTCTTTAGAATGCTGACACACAGTGAGTGTCAGCAAAGGTCACACACTATCGTCACAGCTCTGAAGACAGAGCTACAATTGGTTCTATTTGTTCATTATCCATAGAGAGCTGTGATGTGACTGACTGGACTCTTACTGTATTGGAGACAATGCAGAAGAACTGAGAATAGCAAAAGCCACAGCAGGGAATATACAAAAGTCAAATAAAACAGTGAGGTGGAAAAGAACAAGGAAATATTTTAATGTAAAATATGAAAAGAAACACAGAGTTGAGGCGATAGGTTGGTAAGTGGTGTGCGTGGTGGACAAGTATGAGGACCCAAGTTTGATGATCAGAACCCACAAATTAAGCTATGTCTGCTGGCGTGCACTTGAAATCACAACTCTGAAGAGGCAAAGACAGGACAATTCCTGGGGCTCACTGGCAAGCCAGCCTAGCCCAGTTAGGAACTCCCAGGACCTATTGAGGGACCCTGTCTCAAAATGCACAGAGGATGTCTCTTAAGGAATAATGCAGAAGATTCACCTCTGGCCTACACACACACACACACACACACACACACACACACGCCAGAAAGCAATGGGTGATATCTGCCAGAGTTCCCTGGTAACTTTTGCTATGATTTTGATATTATAAACAATAATAGCAATACAAAGACAGCCACTGCTAGAGAGTGGACAGATACTCTCTTACTTCATATACATGGATCCAAAAATTCAGTCCAGTAATATTATCTCCACGTTTCAAATTAAAAGACTGGAGGATAAAAGAGGCCCCTATGATGGTATGGCTAGTCAAGGATGAGCCAGCAAAAGGGCTAGTCTGACCCCAGAGGTTGCTTATCTAACCACTGGGCTTGCTCACATCTAAAGAGACTCAGTCCTAGAAAAATCCGAGCATTGAAATGGACAGAAATAGGAACAGCCATAAGACATGACACTGAATTATTTTGTTCTCCTATCCATAGATACCTGTGTGTTGCATTAACAGCATTTTGGAGATTGCTTAAGATCACGTGACCCCAGGGTCTCACGCATGCTCAATAAGCATTCCCTTTACCCTTCCAGGGTGTCAGCAGCAGCAAAGTCCTTACTCTGCCAAAGTCTTAACAAATCTCTGCACATACTATTTTTACTATTGTGCCTAGGCAAAATATAGTATCCTGTCCCAGAAAACTTCGTGATTGCAGAACCAAACCTCTGATGTATACAGAATAGAAGTAATCCTTATATTATGGGTTTATCTCTTTATAGTCTCACATATTAAAAATATCTTAAATCAAGTCTAACTTTCCCACCTGGGGGGGAATTGTGAAAAACAGAAATTAGGTTCTGGCCCAAAAATTCTTGATACACTACATTCCAAAAGAACTAAATGTAATAAGAGCTTTTAAAGCTGAAATCTATAGTTTTATTAAATGCACATAAATCTCTTCCACACTAACTCCAAGTATTTAGTTTCAGAAAAATCATATTATCCTCTCATAATTTATATCATCCTCTCATAATTCTCTCCATGCCTTTACTGTAATACACCAGAAGGTGAAACAAAATGTTTACTTTGAGAAATATCTGACTCATTATTTGGGGATGACAATTATACAGAAGTCTTTGAAAGGCCCCTGGAAAAGTTGCAGCGTTTCTTAGTCGTTGAAGGAAATGTGTGTGTGCTGTCTTCCTCATTTTTACCGTAATGGCATTGTGGCCCTCTATCCACAGCAAGCAGGTTGTTGCTCAAAGTTGGTATTCATTCACCCAGGCTGGCCAGGTGACAGATGATGACTTACACACCGTATCAGACAATATCTTAGAAACAGCATGTTTAGTTGACAAAATGTTTTAAGCAGAATTGCTTTGCATTAGTCACTGTACATGAGAATTCAGGACTGAATCTACTCAGAGCAGATGAGGAATAGGGTTTGGAATGCTCAATGATCTTTTGTTCCAGTAATATGTAGAAACATTTAATGGACTATTATCTTTGCATAATCAATCAAATAGAATTAAACGTTAGTAGGAGATTTTAGAAGCCACGGAAGACATTATTTGCATCTTTTCCTCATCTGCCACAATATGGAGTTCTTTCTTGACTTTGGGTGGAGGTCATTAGTTTGACCAAATGGCTCTCCCTGTTTATGCAGACTATGTTCAGAAAATAAAACAAAAGCTTCAGCAGCCATATGCTTGACTTGAGGTTGGCTCTCAGGTTTCAGATAGATGGATGAATGGAAGATTTAAGTTCTACCCGGTTAACCAAGTAGTTTTAAACTCTGGCCATACACTGATGGTACCTGTAGATGTGTAATGTAAACACTTACCTGAAGACCCCCCCACAGAGAGATCTACTCGGTGAGAATGTTTGCACCTGAAAATAGATGATGGAATTTAAGGATGGGTGTTTTTCCCAAATAGAATCACCACATTATGAAAAGCAAAACCCAGGGTGTCCAGCTAAATTTGAGTTTCAGATAAATAAATCATATTTAGTATGTCTCAAATATTTTACAAAGGACATATTTACACCAACAAAATTATTTCATATCCATTTCAATACCTGAAAGAAATGGGCAAGATCAACTATGAAAATGTGAGGGCTGGGGAGATGATTCAGACAGTAAAGTGCTTGCTGTACCACTGTGAGGACCTGAGTTTGGATTCACAGCACCCATGTAAAAGCTGGGGGAGGGGGGAGGGGGTGCTGGATGGCTCAGAGGTTAAGAGCACTGTCTGCTCTTCCAGAAGTCCTGAATTCAATTTCCAGCAACCACACGGTGGCTCACAACCATCTATAATGGGATCTGATGCCCTCTTCTGGCATGCAGGTATACATACATGTATGTAGTTGTACAGAGAGAGAGAGAGAGAGGGAGGGAGGGAGAGAGAAACACACACACACACACACACACACACACACACACACAAAGAAACATACCCAAAATGAAAATGAGAGTAGAAAAAATACATCCAAGCCAGCAAATGTTTGGTCACCAACACTGGATCCTAGAGAGACTGATAAGTAAATTCCCAGTGTTTGGGTTTGAATCTGAAATAGCCCTACATAGACTCACGTTCTAAGTACTGTTTCCTGCTTTGTGCCTTCCTGGTTTGTTTCCTATTTGGAAGGCTGTGGAGGCTTTCACAAATGGGTTGGGGAGGCAGAAGTAGATTCCTAGACAGAGGCCTTTGAAAGTTACCATCTCCTGTGTCCTGGTTCCTTTTTTTTTCTTCCTGGTCTACCTCCATGTGAACAATCCTCTACCACAACTCCCACTGCCATAGCAGGCTTCCTCAAATTGTTAGACTCTAATCCTCCAAAACCATGAGCCAAAATAGACCTCCCTCACTTATGTGGGTCATTTTGGTCACAGCATTGTGAAAGCAACTATTACAAGAAATTTTAGTACATTGTGGTAGGGATGGCATGATGGTGGCAATGACTCTGACCACAGCATCTAGAGCATGAGGTAGAAGCTCATTCATCTTAGGCAGGAAGGAAGCAGGAAAACACAGGCCAGAACCAAGACCAAGTTTACCCTTCAAAGGCCCACCCCCATGGGTTACCACCTTCAGCCAGGCATCACTCCTAAAAGGTTCCACGGCCTCCAAAGTAGTTCTACAAGCATGGGAATAAGTTCAAAACACAAGTCTGTGGGTGACATTTCTGACTCAATTCGTAAGATCCAATTCCAGAGAAACTGGGCAATCAACCAAGAAACCTAGGCAGAAACAAATTAGCAGAGACTGTTTTATGACATACTCTGGTTTTTGATGGTCAGAAAACCATTGTTGAAATGAGGGCAAATGTGGAAAGGGTATTTTCAAGTAAGCAATCGTACTTTGTTCTGTAACACAGAACAAAGCTGGGTGGCGCGGGGTGGGGAGTGGGGGGAGATGTCTCCTCTACTAAGAAATAAAATTTATTCTAGAGCCTGGAGCATGCAATTTCAAGAGAGTTTGGAAGTGACCTTAGTGTGATGAAGAGTCTTTGGGTACAGGGTCAGACCTTCATTGTGTCTTTTTCCACTAGCAAAATGACTCTGATACTGATAACTCTTCAGAACAGCTCTGTTGACCTGTATTTACAACATACTATTTGAGAAAAATATTCACAGAGATTAAGCCTTGAGCAAGACAAATGTCAGTCGCTACTTGCTAGATAGATTTTTGCAAAATGGAAACAGCAAAGTGGAAGAGCTTGACATCAATGGACAATCAAAGAAAAGATGATTTAAGGAGATGTGCCTTCTGTAGAAATTTGACTATATCCCGGGTAGGGGAACATTAGAAAACTAAATAGTAGAATGCATCCCATTTGTAATAGCAATAAAATAACTATAAAAATAATCTTGACAGAAATATGTAAAATATATTTAATAGCCTTATAAATTCTATGAATAAGTAAGAAAAGCGGCAAGAAGTTGCACACAGAGGAGTTACAAGAAACATGAAGAGGAACTGAACTGCTTTAAGATGCAGGAGAATGCATCCCAAATCCACAGTGAAGCCCACATGCCTAGAGAAACGACTCAGGCTGGAAGTCAAACAGCGTCAGGTGTTGTGGAGACCATGAATAATGGGAACCCATTCTTTGTTGGTGAGTATAAAGTAGTTCAATCTTTCTCTGTCATCTACCAAATTTGTGCACCTCCTCCTCCCCAGAAACTTCACCCCCAAATACACAACATGTGCTCAGATACACAATACAGCCTCCGATGCATGCGTACCAAGCCACACTTGAAAACAAAACCTCAGATGTGCAACCATAACATTGTTTAATTATCGTGTTGCATGCACAGCATGGAGATCTGATGTAGAAATGAAAATTGACAAACTATAACTATTCACAATCGTTTGATGAATCTCACTAACAAGAAGGTGAGGAGCAAGAGTTGGAGGAAAATACCACAGAAATAGCCTACCACGAGGAATACTGATAACGTTCTGTTTGTTTTCCTAGTAGAAGATATATATGAATGTTCACTTGGTTGTGCATGTTGGTTAATTTTTTTATCATTGTGCTATTTTCTATACATGCTATCCACGAATAACAAGTTTTAAAAATTAAAGAGATGAGCACCTGATGGAAGATTTGCCCAAATTTAAAGCCTTTATTCTTGAATAGGAAAATTCACTAAGGATGGCAAAGCTTAACTGCTTTTGTCCATCCCTGTCATAACAAAATATCTGAAACTGAATAATTTATAAACTATAAAAAATTATTACACAACTTGGAAGCTGGAAAATCTAAGCTCTCCGAGATCCAGATTTCGTGTCTAGCGAGGATTAAGAATTTACTCTGTGCTCCAAGATAACACTTTTGTTCTGTTTTTACATGAAGAGACAGGAACGACATTCTCCTTCAATACTCCTTCAAGTTCTTTTATTAAAGGGTCAATTTCATGAGAGTGGAGGCCTCCTGGCCTAAGCAGCCATCTCTCTCTTAACATCACCTTGAACCCTGTTAAGTTGTAGATATGAAGTGTCCTCCAGAAGAGATGATTTGTGGGGGCTTTGGTCCCCTGCTGGTGATGTTATTTTAGGAGATTCTGAAAACCTGATGGAGCCTAGAGAGAAAAAGTAGGGCACCAGAGGAGCATTTTTGAAGAACACATCTCGCTCTGCCCCTTTCTGCACCCATTCTGCTTACCACCCACCAGGTACTATGTGTCCCTGTCACATAGTACTGCCGGTGTGATGCTCTACCCAAGCACCTGGAGCTAAACCATGGACTAAGCCCTCTAAAACTGTAAGTCTACCTAAATCCTTTCCTTAAGGTGTTTCTGTCAGGTATTTCAGCAAAGTTTGCTAGGCCAAAGTAACTAGAACAAAGATTAAGTTCCAACATATGAACTTGGTGTGGCACTAACATTCAGAGCACATTATTAACTGATCCATAATCACAATCCCCATATAAGCCCAATCAAGATACCAACAGTTGTTTAGGGTGAGGACGTTACCCCCTTGGTTCAAGGGATGTAAAAAGTTACGAATAATGATAAGTAATATACCAACTCTCCCCAGGTAGACACGAGACATTTAGCAATTCCATAATAAAAATTGAAGGTAAATGCTTTACTAATCAAAATCCTAAATACGTAAGATGTATTGTAAAACTACAGTAAGAGAGCTGGTTTAGGGTTAGTATGGTAATAAAAAAAAATTGATAGGATAAATTGAATGGAATCTAGAAATAGACTCAGATGTATATGGAAATGTGGTAGCATTTCTAGTTCAGTAATTATGGTATATTTATAGAATAGGATAAAGATAAATGATCATTTCATGGCATACATTTGAAAAATGATGTATGTGTCTGGGAAATCTACCAAATTTTCATCTCACTCCATACAACAAACTATTTCCTGTACATTAAAGATTTAAATGAAAATAATTTAGAGCATTAGAAAGAAATGATAATCACAAAAAACTATTTTCTAAGATGCAGTAAGGGGTTAGATTACACATGCATACAATTTTAAATTCATGTGGAAAATAATATCAACCATATTGAATTTAAAAACCGAGAGAATATTTGAGACATTTTCCTCACTATAAAACTTCTCCTGCAAACCAATAAGGAAAGGAGCGTCAGTGGGAAAAATCACAGACAGAGGATTGGTCAAGTGATACAAATAGAGCTTAGATGCAGACAAATATGTTACCCTGTATCCATGTTTGGAAGAAGAATCTTCACCTTTTTAAACTATACAGTTTAGTAATCAGAAGTAGGTTCACACTTGACTGCAGAAAACACAAATTCAAACTTTAAATCCCCACACAGAGAACTGGCCATACTCACAAAATTCACAAAAAGGACTCCCATGTAAACTGATAGGAGTTCATAGGAGTTCAGCTTAAAGCACTAACTTTGAGTGCATGGCACTTTGGCGATGCCTTCCAAATTTTAAATACTTAGGCTCTTGATAATATTTACACTGCTTGGTGCTTGATTTTTTTTTCTCCAGAGTAAGTTTGTATTTTTTTTAATGGCTGATAAATCATCCTGGTTTTTGCCTGGTTGTGGAACCTACTGTCATAAACAGATCATACCATGTTTCTTCAACAAGACTAAGCCCCCCACCCACTCCAAAAAATAATAAAGTCAATATTAATAAAGATTGGAATCTGTTACAGACACATGAAATAACTTCCAAGATGTGTTAAAAGATTCAGAGTTGTGTATACCACTATGTGAGGGGCTAGAACTGAAAGGTCTGGGGAACATAAGTCCAGGCATTTTCCCACTGCTCCCTTTTTTAAAAAATTGATACTCGCCGCATCTATTTCTAATTAAACCAATAGTAGCAACAACAAAGAAGCCTGAATCAAAATCCCTCTTCCAGTGAATCTAGATGAGCCTTAACTTGTGGACATTTTTCTGGAAAGCAGAGCCGTGATTTATGGTATCACCTTGTTGCGTCACAGGTGAACATCATGTTGCTGCGCCTTCTTTAGATTTTGATGCTCTGGAAAGGCTAGTTCTCAGCCTGAGGGGGAACATCCCTAAGGTAGTCAGGTCTTCTTAGGGTTCTCCTCACTGAGGTTGGCTGAGCACTGAGCCACTCCACAGCTCTGTTTTGGGTTCATCTGTGAACTAGGCATTATCCATGCCTGCCTTGATCACAGGTTTATGTGTTAAAATAAAACCACGTTCATGAAAATGCGTCATCGACAGATGTTATTATCACTTATATGATCCATGTGGGTCCCTGACACCCAATTTCCAAAGGCATTAGCTTAGTGTTGGACATTAGTAATGCCTCTGAAAAAGGTCTTGCAGCAGTATTTTGCCTCCCTGCGCAAATAACACTTAGACAAGTACAGCCCACTGCTCTCTTGTCCTGTGACAAAGATGATGCACCATTTGGCCGTTTTAAACCTCAGACATAGCCGACGTGGAAGTGGTCCTTGTTTACCCCACACCCAGGGAACGCTTGTCTCAGGCTTTCAGAAAATGAAGTCGATAATTTGTCAGACTCTGTGTATTCACTACTCGTCTACCTCTCAGCTTCCAGGCCACAGGTACCAGAAATCTTCAGATTGGAAATGTAGTGATTCATGCCTAACAGAACGCCCTGGAGAAAAGCCCCGTGACACGTTAATACTGAAGTAAATTGAGGTGCAGTGGGCAGCCTCCTCCTCCTTCTCCTGCTGCTCTCATTTAGTGCAGATGCACCTTTCTGAGCCATACAGCCTTTAACTCCTGCCAAAAAGCATCCTTCCAGAGGCCAGAGGTCCTCCCGGGATTGTGCTGACTCAGCACTGCCTGTCCAGTCTTTGTGCCAGGGCTTTGGGCAGGTCACTCTACAGGTCATTCTTTATGGCTAAACTTTCCTCCCCCAGATACATTCCTGCTTCCCCTCACCCTGTGCACAGTCTGAAATGCTGGCTCCACTCTGCCCCTCTTCTTGCCTCCTTTGCCATTACACATATTTAAAATGAAAGCTTTCCCCCAGTTCTTCCCTCAGGAGATGTCAGGGGTGATGGAGGCAGAGGCACAGCTCCATGATGTTGCTGGCAGATTGAGAAGTTCCCTTCATTTTCTTCAGGGACCTCAGCTTGGGCCAAACTGTAGCCGTGGCTATACTGTAGAAAACATATCAGGATGAGACAGCCTGAGGCAGAGGTGGAGTTCGGGAGGTGGATAAAGGAAATAAGAATTAAGATCCTCAGCACCCATTTAAATGCTGCATGCACCTACAACCCCAGCAGTAGGAGGCAGCTCGTTGGCCAGACAGTCTAACTGAAATGCAGAGTTTCACATAAGGCACTCTGTCTCAAAAAAACGAGGAGCAAGATAGAAGAGAACACCAATGTCTACCTTCACAAGAAATGCACACAACACACACGTTTTTGTGTCTAAATGACATATATGTGCGTATTCATGCATATACCACATGCACACACAAACATATACACAATTAAAAAAACAGAGATGGGTGTACTATACAGACTATGTGATTATACCTGGGCTATGAATTTATCATTATGAAGCAAAATGTCATTATGAACAAGCCCTTGTATATGTGTGCATGTATGTACTGGTACACATACATGTGGATGTGTGTGCATGTGTGTATGGGGGGGGCAAGAGAACACCCTCAAGTGTCATTTCTCAAGTGACATTCACCTATATTTTGTATTCTGGGTCTCTCATTGCCCTTACTAGCTGGCCAGCAAACCCCGGTGACCTGTGGCTCCTATACATGTGCATTCACAAAAGAAACAAAAATCAAATATATTCATGTTTTTTTCATTTGTGATTGTTACTCAAGATAATAGGTGCCGGTCAACTCAGCTTTATCCACAGATGCAAAAGGGACCATGTCTCAAAAAAATTTGATGGAAATGAAAATGATGTGCTGTGGGGGGGTGGGGGGGGCGGGTTGCTAGATGACTCCATGGCAGTCATATTGAGAAGATACTGAAGAGGAATGCTTTGAGAGTTTTAACAGAATTATTTATGAAGCATGAGGGTAGGAAAAAAAACTGTATCACTGTTTCTGAATTAGACTATTTTAATGTCTGTGTGAATAAATAAACTATAGAATGTATTTTGGACACTCACTGCATACTCAAAAGTTTACATAGTATAATTGAACAAATCCCTGTGTGTCTGTGATACTTCCCAATGGGAAAACCAGAGACCTTGTTTGGAGTCCCCTCCTCCATGGGCTTGTGGGCTAGCCAAGCACCCCATGTATTCATACCACTGAGAAAGCGGAAGCCCTAAACATGGTATTACAGCGTGAGCACTGGAAATGGCGGTGGCAGCCATTGGACTGGAAGCAGATTGCTGCTTAGATCCACGTTCAGAAAGGAGGAAGCCAGTCCACTCAGAGAGGCTGACGCTGGAAAAGGAGGAAGAAATGAAGTCGTTGCTCTCCTGAACACGGCTATTTGATGCCACCAAATCATGTGACCCAGCAAAACCAATCAGAAAGAGTGTAGAAAAATACTTCTCCTGGGGCTGCAGAGTAGGAATAACAAAGGCCAGTGCTGGAACAGCCAGGAGTTCTGGTCACAGGGAGGCAGCTCATCTGCCCTGGAAGACAATAAGGCTAACTCTCAGAGAGACAAAGTCAAGAAATGTAAGGAGACTATTCTGCTTTGAGTCCTTTGTTCCGGCTCTTCCTGAAACAGGCCTTCCTGCTGCTTCTATTCATACACTAAACTCTCTAATTTCCCTATTTAACTGCAAAACAATAGTCTTGTGATTATATTGGGGTTTCCCAATTCAAAGGAAAACAATAGAAATGATCCCAGTCACCATTCAAGAATGAAATGTTAAACCTGAAAACTGCAGAGGAGAAAGACCGAATCCATGATTGTCCAGCTGAAGCAAACTTTATTAAATCCTGGCCAGGAAAATGGATCCTGGCCAGATCTATATCCTGGATTCCCAGAGAAATGGTGTTGAATTAGGTCAGTCAGTAGTCTACAAAGGCCAAACCCACAAGGCTACATACTTTATGAATTCATCCAATGGGGACAAAGTAAACATCCTGATGCATTTCCTGCCTACATATCCCCTGCCCACATGTGATCAAGTACATCCTGTGTAGTTGGGGGCAACCAACCTTGTTAATTGAAGTGAAAACAAGTGACTCGTTATTTTATGAGAGCAACAGCCTCCAACACTCCAGAAAGTTATTTGTCCTTGGGCAAGTGGGGCTTACAGGTTAACTTTAACCCTTAAAGAAAACACACACACACACACACACACACACACACACACACACACACACACACACACACACACCAGAGAAAGAGAGACATACAGAGACAGAAAGACAAAGACAGACAGAAAGTGAGGAGAGAGAGAGAGAGAGAGAGAGAGAGAGAGAGAATACATTATTTAACTAAAGGATTTTGTTGTTATTCTTGCTACTGTTTTTCATCATTCTGGTTTGAATGTGTAATGTCTGCCCCACAGCGGGCTCATGAATCTGAATACTTGGTCCCCAGCTGCTGATGTTATTTGGGGAGGTGTGGATCCTTGAAGAGACAGGGCCTAGCTGGCTGCTATAGTAGATGTGAGCTCTCTGTTTTCTGTCAGCTATAGCAGTGTGACCACCCACCATGAGTTTCCACCACCCAGATGCAGATCCACCCACCTGTAAGCCAAGCATCAAACAAACCTTCCTTTCCTACAGTTGCTTCTGTGGGGTATTCTGTTTTAATGCTAAGAAAACAATGATACACTTACCAACCATCCATTGCAAATACATTTTCACAGGAGATTTACCACTGATGCCAAACCTACTCTACCCAGTTGCGTGAGCTTGAACCATCTTTCAGCTATCTCTGGTTATCAGTGTTTACAACCTCCCAAATAAGGACTTGAGAAACAGATGGAGCATCAAGATTCAGGCAACTTGGTCCAGCAGGTAAAAGATTGTAAATGCCTGGTAGAAAGTTTGAACAGCAGTAACATAGGTCTCAGAACTCCATAATTCTATAATATTCTTTTATTTGATTTTTCTTCTTATACAGTACCATTTGAAATTTTAAGATAGTCAGGGTTCTCTAGAGTAACAGAACTTTTAGAATGAAACTCTGTATGTGTACAGAAAGGGGATTTATTAGAATGACTTAAGGCTGTGCTCCAGCTAATCCAACAATGGCTGGCTATGAATGAGAAGTCCAAGAATCCAGTAGTTGCTCAGCCTGTTAGGCTGGATATCTCAGTTGGTCTTGAGCTCATTATTCTTCCCATTTGATGGACGAGGGTCCCCACTCTAAGACCCTCTGCTAATCTAAGTGCTATTGATAGCTGGCCTCCCACCAGCCCCCATGACCTCCACTCACTCCTCGTCACGTAATTGCCTGTCTGTGGGTTTCCTTTTGATGCATTTCTAACTTTGATTTTATTTCCTTTTAGCCAAGGAGTGGAGGAATGGCAGAATGTATGGACTTGCTTCCCTTCTGGGAATTCTAGAAACCTGAGAAGGATTGTCTCAGTAAGGGACTCTTCAGAATAAAAGATCTCCCTGTGGAGAGATAAGTAAAGCCATTTATGGGGTCTGTGGCTCTTGCTCTTCTTTACAATAAATTCCTTGAGGAAAATGATTTCAATCTGGAATTAATGGATGCTGTAATGTTCCCTGTAGGACCCAAGAAGAGTGGCTTCTAACACAGACAGACAAGGCTTCCTCCCTGTGCCCCTATGACAGGGGTTTATTTATCACACAAGGGGTTTCATTCATGTTCCACCCCTTCAATAATATTTACAGTTTCTCCCAGATCGGTGTCTTGTCAACATGGCTTCTGACCCAGAAAGCCTGTTGACACATGCAGTCTGTCTGTGGGAGTAGGAGACAGTGGGAACACATGAAGAAGATGAAAACTGTGTCATGGAGCATCTAGTCGTAACCCTCCCCAGGAAGCCACAATGAGAAGTAACGTTTCTACACCTTTCTTAACCTAAAGCAGCCTCTTGCTGCTCATCTCCAGAGATCAGCACTGAGGAAATACTGATGCCCTATGGTGGTATCCTGTCACTCTAATTTCATCCCTTGCCCTCGTCTTTACCCTTGGAGAGAGATCTGAGCCTTTGCAGAGTGGGACTGCAGGCAAAATGTCCCATGATTATTACATGGCCAGAGGCATCCTCATGGTTAGCAGCCAGCTCAGTGAAGACGGTCTCCCCAAGAAGACTGGTTAGGCTCACAGCATTTGGTGACATATGACAAATAAAAAAAGCAGTCTGAGTCTTTGTTCTAGTTACAATGGGGCTGTGGGTAAGAACTTTTTTTTTTTAGCGGCTATGCTTGAGACCTTGGGCTCATGATAGTCTTATTGCAACAAGCTATGAGCCAGATCTCAACAAATGACATAAATGTACCAGTTCTAGACCAGGCTGGCTTAGTAGTAATCATCCAAGTAGTATAAAATACTACATGAGTCTTTTCATGTATACATATTTTTTTTTTTATATTATCCCTCTTGATGGTCATAATACTTTCATGAAGTTGATGTTACTTCAAGTTGACTGGGAATTTCAGATTTAGCTTCTGGGAAAGGTTGAGTAACTTGCTCAAAGTCACTAAGTAACAATCAGGACTCAAACTCGGGGTTCCAGAGTCAGATGCTGTTCTTCTACTGTGCCTCCTATTACAGTTACACCCTCACCCTTACATGCCCTAACACCAGAGTTCAGTAGTTAATAGTTCAACATTATAGGCTAACTGAAAGTGAAATGGGGGCGGGAGGGGGGCTCATAGGGACAGTAGGAAGAAATGGATGGTAGAAGGAGAGGGGACAAACATCAGCATGACAGTCCTCTTTGAACTTTGGGTATGGACTGAGCCTCATTGGCTAGCACAGAGAAATTGTAGTATTAATAAACTAGGCCTGGGATTTTACAGAACAACCACAACAACAACAAAAAAATCATGCTGCACTCAAATGATAAGACAGTGCAAGTACCCGAAGGTTATCAGAATATGTCTAAGACTCTGGAGAGCGCAACAGCTAAAGTCTGTAAGATGACAGACATTGAGAAGGTCAGGCCAGGAAAACAAGGGGCAGCTCTTCTGAAAAGCTGATCCACTCCACACACAAGACAAAGAGAAGCAAGGGTCCAGAATGCAGTCTCTATCCTAAGATGATAGGAAGATACAAGCCTCCAGGGGAAAAGGAACACTGTTTGATGGTGCCAACTTCTTCTAGCAACCTACTATACAACTAGGTTAACTCTCCAACTTCTCCAGCATCTAGAAAGAACTGGAGGGAGCAGCCGAGTTCAGTGAACCCTCTCCTGCTCTGGATGGTGTGCTTTAGTATATGACATCAGCATCCATTAAAAACCCTAGATGGAGTTAGGACTCATCCAAAGTGGACAAAGGACTCATTTAAGCTGTCATCCATTTTGACCTCTTTGTATGGTTTCTTTTCTTACAGATGTCACAGCAGGCCATATCTCAGGGGGAAGATAGGTGTTCTTATTATAGTTATATTGTAAGATATACTTATAAGACAACAGACTCATGGAGTTACATACCCACTTCATATTCTTTGTCTGGGATGCAGTAGTCTCTATTCTATGAACTGCAAGTTGTAAGAAGCGGGACTTGTGGGATGACTCTGAAAGTGTAGCATCAATATGTAACCAAAGAACTTCACAAAGGACCACCAAAATTCCAAAGGCCACTTAGGTGGTATCCAATACCACCAGAGAGGTGCTGCCTCATATTGAGAACCTCAAGATTATCATCATTTCACCTCTGTTCTCTGAGGTGTTTTCACAAAGGGGACAATGCTCTACCCTAGACTTCCGTCTTTATTCCCTGCTCTGATCATATAGACAAGATTATGGGTTAAATTATCTCAAAAGAATAAGAAAACGTTTTCAATCTCAGAATCTTAGATCATGAAAAGATAATAATTAAGGAAGTACTCAAGTTTAAATATATCATTAGAATGAACCTTAATCCATAATGATCAATAGCCCTATAGAAATTGGGAGATTTGCACACAAAGATAAATGCATATACACAAGGAGGTGATGTGAAGACATTTGGAGAGAGCCAGGCATGGTAGGAAAGCCTTTACTCCCAGCACTCTGAAAGGTAGGCAGATGTCAATAAGTATGAGGCTAACTTGGTCTAGCATTTCAGGCCCAACCAGAGATGCATATTGAGACCCCACCTGAAGCAAACAGGTCTGGAGAGATGACTCAGTGGTTAAGAGCACTTGGTGCTCTTTCAGAGGACCCGGGTTAGATTCCCAGTATCCACATAGTGGTTTACAACATCTGCAATTCCACTTTCAGAGGACCCTGTGCCCTATTCTGACCTTCAAGGGTACCAAGCATGCAAATGGTGCATATAACAACATGCAGGCAAAACACTAACAGAAAATAAATGAATAAATCTAAAAGCAAACAATGCCGTGTGGAAATGAAAGATGGGGTGATGTGTCTAGAAACCAAGGACTGCCTAAGGTTCCAGAAAGCAGACAGGAGCATCAGACTTTCCCCCGGAGGCATTTTTGGGGGCATGAGCATGCTGGCACATTGGTTCCCGACTTCTAGCTTCCAGACCGATGTAACAATCAAGCCCTGTTGTCTGAGACACTCAGTCTGCAAAGCTGTGTTATGGAAGGTCACTGACATTGTTGATTTCATGCCATGCACTTCCTGTCCTCACCCTGGGTACCTGGAGTTGATTGCAAAGTTTATTCCAGCTGTGAAGACTCCACGGAGAACTCCATCTTTGCATTTGCATCTTACTTCTGTCAAGCTTGTTTGGCCTCCTGGCTTAGATTCCTGATGCCCCCTCCCCACCCCACCAACACGCTGCTTCTAACAAAGCACAGTTGCTACTGATATAGCCAGACCTGACACTGTTCAATTGGATGTGTTGTTCTTAGCACAGTATACAGTGAATGGGGAACATATTCCACCATATTGACCTTGTGGCTCAGAAACTCACATGGACACCAAAGTCATTTAAACTGTTATGCTCCAACCCTGGAGTTTCTGATTCAGTAGATCTGGGCAACAGCCCACAAATCTCCAGATGTGCTAGTTGGGAACCGCACTCTGAGAACTATGCTTGGTGATACGGAAGACAGTCATTGGAACACTATCATGTTAAAAGGAAAGAAAATTCAGACTTCAGAGCTACCTATTACAGGGACTCTACTATGAATGTTTAAATAGTCACTACCCATATTGAAGGCATGAAGACAGATTATGAAAGCAAGAAGATATTATCTGGACATCTAAACTACAAAGGGAAACATTGCTTTATCTTTGCATCATGTGAGCCAACCTCTGGATAAATGGAAAGTCATTCAGGCACCCTCCCACCAAACTTCATGGTTCAAAAGTCCTGCGGTCCAACGTTTTGTTGCTCTAGCCTTCCATACAGGTTTAATGATTCGTCTGTAAAGCCCGCTTCCCAAGAGCACCATGAAGCTATCCTGGGAAGTGCTACTTCAGTGTGAACACCCTAAGAAGGTGTTCTATCAATGAAAAGCAGGAAGCACAATGACCACAAATTTGGCCTTGGATGTCAACAAACTTAGTTTCAATTCCTATTCTGCAGTATGTCTACAAACAGAGCAGCCTAGTCAGTCCTCCTATTTGGGTCAGGGTTCTAGCTTTCTGAAGTGGTTATAAGAACATTGCAAACTAATCTAGTTATTGGCATCTAATTGCACTGAAGTGTTGTGGGTTCTTCCCTGTATAAACTTCTCAGCAAGAATTCAGAGGAGTCTTCAGTTAGGAAGTACAGAAAAGGCCACTGGAATCTGGAGAACCATGACTTGGAGCACTGCCTCAAGGTGGCATGGTATATGAGAAGCTTAAAGAAAGAGGATACCCAAAGAAGGCAAATGATGAGAGAGAGCAGAAAATAAGGGGCTACTGGATGTGAGCCACTTGTGTGGAGAGCACTCCTGTGAAGAGATTAGGTCAAATTGTTTTGTTGCTTATGTGTTTATGCTTTTACTCTGGAAATGAAGATTCATCATTGTCAACTGAATCTAACAGAAAGTGTTCTTGCAAAACTGTCCCCTCTAAATAACATTTAGTAGAGTTAAGTGTAAAGGAATACGGAACAGATGGCTGATATTGCCTTTCAAACACAAAGGAGCCAAGAAGCAAATGGAAAAGGCAATTAGCACAAGTATTTTCAGAGTGAGCTGGACTTCGAGCACTTCAAATGGTGTTTGAAAGTCAAAATGTTGGTACTCCAGACCCCAAGGCCTCTTCCTCTTCTGCTTGATTGTCTCTCTGAGTCACCTCCTTCTACTTTCTCAAGAGCTGTGGTGGCTTGAATGAGCATGGCCTCCATAAGCTCATATATTTGAATTCTTGATCCCTATCTGTTGGAACTGTTCGGGAAGGCTTAAAGGTGTGGCCTTATTGAAGGAGGTGTGCCACTGGGGTGGGCTTTGGGGTTTTACAAGCCCACTCCATTTCCAGTTAGCTCCCTCCCTCTCTCTCTCTCTGCCTCATGCTTGTGGATAAAATGTGAGGGCTCAGTTATTGCTCTAGCGCCATGCCTGCCTGCCTGCCTGCTCCCACGCTTCTCACCATGATGGTCATGGACTCATTCTCTGAAAATGCAACCCTCATTAAACACTTTCTTCTGTAATTTTCCTTGGCCATGGTGTTTTTGTCATGGCAATAGAAAAGTAACTAAGGAATGGTGGTGACAAGCACGAAAGACTTGGTTTTATTATGGGCACGTACTTCACTCCTCCCATACGACACATTCTACGGTAAAGCTGCTCTACAACTTCTCTCCTTTTGAAACTGTTCTTCAGGCCCAGTTATATTTCCTTCCACTGAACAGCACAATGACAACAGGTCAAGATTAATGAGTATCTGGCTTTGAGATTCATAATTGCTGTATTCATGCTGTAATTGGCAGATACACACAGAGCCATCACAGCAAGTGCTGGGGGAACAAATGGAAATGCAAACAGTCGCAGACACCGAAATGAGAGGCATGACTTCAAAGGCAAGGGAAACAAACAGATGAATAAAAAGACGATGACGGCTCCCCATTTGTGGTTACATAAAGGGTCACAGGAGTTTAACAAACAGTTGCAAAGATCAGGGAAGGTGAAATGTTAACACCCAATTGCCTGATCTTATCACTGATTTTCTTCCTCTGGCAACTCTTTTGTACCTGGGTCAAGGTACCTATAGCTACAGAGCCGAGTCTCCTAATAACTGTGCCTTTTGTACTTTGTTAATAAAATGTTAACATTGAAAAACTCAATGCATAGGTCAGTTGATAGATCATTTGTGTGGCAGGGGAATGTCCCTGGATCAGTCCTCAATACCACATAACCCAAGAGTGGGGGCATATGCCTGTGATCCCAGCATGCTGGAAGTAGAAATATGAGGATCAGAAGGTCATCGTCATCTTTGGCTATGTAGCAAGTATAGGCTAGTCTTGGCTACAAGTGTCACTGTCTCAGAGAGAGAGAGAGAGAGAGAGAGAGAGAGAGAGAGAGAGAGAGAGAGAGAGATCTTAAACTTTGAACAGACATTTCCAGAAAGAAGGCACGTGGAGAGATGTATGAAAAAAATATTCAGTGCTACTAATCATGAAAAATGCAAATCAAATCTGCATGATATCTAATCTCCAATTTGTCAGGATGTCCGATATAAAAAGAAGACATGCATGTCAACAGTGTTGGTATCTAGGCTAGTTGTCTCCAGGTTCTTGGGGTCTTACTCAAGGAACCAGAAATGATGCCCAAGAAGCAAAGCAGCAAGAAACCACCCCAAGAGCAAAGCCAAAGCACACCTTCTGAACATGCTGCCAAGATATTCAGTGGTCACCTGAGTGAGAACACACTCAAGGACTCAGACATTTCTCAGGGCTTCCCTTTGGAGAGTTTAGGAGAAGAAAGGTCTGACAATTAAAGTGGATAATTTGCACACTTCTAGATTTTTGTGTTGTTTTGGCTTGGTTTGTTGTTTTTGAGTCAAGGTCTTTCTGTGCAGCCCTGACTGCCCTGGAATTTGATATGCAGACCAGGCTGGCTAGAACTACTGAGATCTGTCTGCCTCTGCCTCTCCAGTGCTCCGATTAAAGGTATAAGCCACCACGTCCAGTTGCTCCTCTATTTTGATGGACAATTCGACTTACGTAACCTTTTCTCTAATGTGCATGTCCCTTCCTAAGATATAACTAAATTTGATCAAAAATACGCCCAATCACGCATAGGTGTAAGATGGTAATACGGATTTTGCCATAAAACTGCGCTCAAAGGACACATTTTACCTTTTTTGCAGATGTACCAAACACCAGCCATGACCGGATTGGCCACCTATTATACCTACCTAGATATTTTCTGGGATATATTTGAATAGAATGTTACCCAAAATATGGACATTATGATGGTTGCTGGGGGAGTAAAATTGGATTCCATTGTTTGAAGTATGATGTATATGTTCCTTGATGCCCGTGGGGGTCCCAAGTTGTTAGGTGCATTGTTAGGAGAGGGGCCCAAACCAAATAGAGTCCCAGGTTGCTAAACTATTCCTTACTTGTGTATGCCTCAGCATAAATGTAGGGAATTTGGAACCTTTCAGACCATCCTTAAGATTGCAAAATGGCATAGCTACTTTGGAAGCAACATGGATATTCATAAAAACTAAAAATATAATGATCAGATGGTATAACAATATAATTTCTGGGTATTTATACAAAGAAGTTGAAATCAAGATCCCAAAAAGCTATTAGTACTCTGGTGTTTTTTGCAGAACTATAGTTGAGATATGTAAACAACGTAAATGTCCACTAACCAATTGGTGGACTTTTTTAATGTGGCATACACATACAAGAGGATAATAGTTGGCTTTAAAAGAAAAGATTAATATTTAACAGTGTACTACAGAACCCATTAAAGCAGTGGTTCTCAATCTGTGGGTTGTGACCCTTTTAGGAGTCCAATGACTTTCACAGGGGTTGCATAAGATCATTGGAAAACACAGATATTTACATTACAATTCATAACAGTAGCAAAATTACAGTTATGAAGTAGAAAAGAATTTTATGGTTACGGGTCACCACAGCATGAGGAACTGTATTAAAGGGTTGACGCGTTAGAAAGGCTGAGAACCACTGCATTAGAGGCTGTAGAGATGGCTCAGTGGTTAAAAGCACTTGCTGTTTTTTTCCTGATGACCCAGGTTCGATTCCCAGGACCCACGTGGCAACTTGGAGCTGTCCATTGAGTTCTTTGACCTCTCATTTACTGTGAAATAACATATGCAAGCTAAGGGGATACTATTGCGCAACAGGACGGACCCTAAATATTCTTTCTTTCTTCTTCATCATTGCTTTCTTTTTTAAAAGCAAAGATCATAAGCTTTGTCCTTCATTCCACCCATTTCTCTTTAAATCAGTCACACTCATTCATCACAAACAAGCCAGGATAAACACAGTGAGAACGGACCCACAGAAAATTGCCAACGCTGTTCTACCTGATGAGATACTGTCTTAATCTCTGCTTTCCAAGGTTCTGATTCAGTAGCCACTGCGTGATTCTGATCGTCTCTGGCCACACAGAAAATCCCTACTTGGTTACATATTACACATATTTCCCATGACTCTTCAAACCTATGGAGCAAAATGCATCCTCCCCAAACGTCCTATGAGTTGGAAAACTGCACCAACTCCCAGGCAAAAAGAATTTCAGCTGTGTCTTCTGACCTAATTCTTTTCCCTATCCACAAGAAAATCAATTCATCAGTGTTACAAATATTCACTGAATGGCTCCTGTCCTGGGAGTCTAGATGTCAAGTTAAGTGCCCTTAAGTTAGTTCATTCCCTAAACCCCTGTGGGTCACGTGCTACTTTAAGGAGGCACATATGAGAGCAGTGAAATTGAAGCACAAGCTTGGTAGGTGCAGTTCCAGGTCGAGTGCAGAAAACAGACAGAGCACAGAGTAACTAATTGCTCGGGGAGTTCAGTAAAAGTCAGTGACTTTAGGCCGGCTGTTAAGTTTACAGGTTTCATCAAATCAGGCAGCAAAGAGTAGTCCTTCAGTGAGCACCTAACCAGCCTTCTGTCTTACCGATAGAATGGTCAGAAATTCCGTATGGCAGAGGAGGAGGCAGTGGGATGCTGGGAGAAGAGGCCATCACTTCAAACCCCAGTCCGTGGGACTGACCAGGAGATCAAGTGAGAACTTGATTTGGCAAGAAGTAGAACGGGGTAAGAATTCAGAGCAAAGGGAAAGAGGTGGGGTGATTACATCTGGTCAGAATACCACCCCAGGCCAACTCTTCAGAGCCAGGGTTGTTTAAACATCCAGAAAATTACACCCAGATGTTTTGACGTGAAGACCTTACTTCCCGTGAAGTCAATTAGATGCATGTGTGACTAAAACACAGCCGTCTACTCTCTGCCTGATTAGTATGTGCTCTGAGGGGATGTGCTGTTCAGCCCTCCGGTTTCTCCACAGTGTAATTGTCATGCATGTGTCTGGAGTTAATTCACGCTTGCTTGCTTTTTAATAATTAGTCAGGTGGTGGTAATAAACACCGGGGAGAGAAATGAAAACCTGGGCTGAGCTCCACCTAATGACTCTTTGGATAATGAAAATGAACAATACAGTAGTAGTCCAAGCACAGCCTACCTTGACCTCGTGTACCGAAGTGGAGGGTGAAGACAGGTATCCCTGCTGTGACTCCCACTGAGTGGGAGGTGGGACACAGAAGAGATGCTGTGTGTCTATGATGGTTTCAGGTCCCCAGAGAAAGACTGAGTAATCATCAATGGCGCAAATAGAACCTTTCCCAACATCTCTCAGCATCCCCTCTTGTCTGCATTGCTTTCCCCACACCTGAACCTCTTCCCTCCGAGAGCTTTCCTATAGTCTCACTTTGCCAACTTCTCCACTGGAGAACTTCCAAGACCTGTCAATCCAGGAGGATCCTCTGGGTACCGTCTTAATCTTCCATGTGCAGGAAAAGATGTTAACAATGTACTACAAGCAATTCTACAAATGGCACAGAAAGTTCTGGAATTGAAGTTTAGACTACTCTATTAGATAAATAAACTCACTCAATTGAGACCTTGGCTGAAGCAAAGAGAACACAATTAATAATGTTAGAGGAAATTCATTAACATCAGCAGTACTCTTGAAATTAACTTTTAAAAACAACTACATCTGTTCTTCCTGCTTGCTTTGTATTATATTGCATTTACCACTTAAACCCTCATGCACAACACACTCCCGTATACATTATATCAGTCCGTAGAAGTATAAAAGACTTAGCATTAAACTTAATGTCTTTATTGAGGTTAGAAGATAAATATAGTCTGTCCAAAGCTAGACTCTATTTGTCCATCTTCTCTGTATGAATAGTGGCTGGCCCCCAACTTTCCATTTGCTCTGGTTTGGAACCACAACATTTTCTCTTTGTATGTCACATTTAATCCCTTAGCAAATACACTTGGAATCCTCCATTCTCTGACAAGTCCTGGGTCTCATCATTACTCATCACCTTCACTAGGACTTGTCTTCCAATGGAGGAGGTGGAAACAGGACAATCAGAAGGTTAAGGTCATCCTTGGCTACATAGAAAATTAAAGCTAACCTGGACTGCATACAAGACTGTCTCAACTCTCTCTCTCCATTAATCAGAGTACCTCTGGGCAGACTCTATAGGCTTTTCACATTCGGAATACAAAGTGATTTTTTTTTAAAATTACAAGCAGTTCTTACTGTGCACTAGCCACCAAATTAAGTATTGACAAGTACTGACTTGTTTTAGCTTTACAACACCATAAACTCAACATGAAGACATTGTCTCCAAATCTCCAAATGATAAGACAGAAGCCAGGAGAGGCAACATCTTGCCTAAGTTCCAAGATCTGCCATCTATTTTGTCCTTGAGAATTGGTTGGTTGCCTCTTGCTCTAGTGTTAACTGCTGTGGATATCACTCTATATAAATAAAGCACTGATTGGCCAGTGACCAGGCAGGAAGTATAGGCGGGACAAGGAGAGAGGAGAATTGAGGAAGGAGGAAGGAAAGAGAGACCGGCTGGAGCCACTGCCAAGACAAGGAAGATGTAAAGTACCAGTAAGCCACGAGCCACGTGGCAAAGTAAAGATTAATAGAAATGGGCTGAATATAAGAGTGAGAGCTAGACAATGATAGGCCTGAGCTAATGGCCAAGCAGTTTAAATAATGTAAGAGTCTGTGTGTTTATTTTATAAGTGGGCTCTGGGACTGGCGGGACTTGGCTGTGAGAGCTGGAGAAAAATTCTCCAACTACAGTTAACTCTCACCAATGTCCTTCCAATAATTTATAATTAAAAAGGAAAACATGAAGCTGGGATCTTGCGTGCCACAAGAATGTATTATAGAGATTCAGCTGGATATTAAAGCGACACCTAGAAATTTCAAGGCATATTTTTTTTCTAGAGGAAGCCATCCATCATGGAATATTTGGTGTTATTCAGTTTTTAATATTTCAGCTGTCTTCTGCTATGAAATTCTTGTGGGCTCATATAATACTAGACCATTTGGCAAACCGTTCAGCTTCTCAGACCTGTTGAACTTCTAGGTAACTAACTCCCTCCCTAAGCCTAGGAGAGGAGCAGTCTGTAGATGCAAAGCTTTGCTTCTTGTGCAAATGAAGCTCAGCTCATCCCTTGCCTTCAGGCCTAGTGACATTCCAGAGCAACTGACTGAGGACAATCGGGCTTTTTGCATAACCAGGTGCAGTAAAGACGGGAGCAGAATTCCAGAGGGGCAGAGAGTCTTGTGGCGAAGAGATGAAGGAAAAAGACAGTTTTTCTGTAGATGAGACAGAGAGTTATGTGGCCAGAGAGAAGAGAGGAAGACAGAGATTCTGTGGATGGAAAGGCAGAATTGCTCAGGCTGAGGAGTGAGGAGCAAGGAAAAGTTTCTTGTAGATTGTAGATGAATCCGATCAGGAGAAGAGAAGAGGAAGAAAAAATGGAGGATGAAGGAACAGAGGACGAAGATGAGATCAAAATCATAAGGGCTGTTATTACCAGGGCTATGAGGGGACAGAAAAAGTAGGTACAGAGAGGAACTGAGAGTCAGGACGGAACTGAAGTTGTGTAGATAGTTTTGTCATAGAGGAATAAAGTAAATGGACCAAGAGCTTGGTTTCCCCACCATTGGTAGCATCTCGCCTGGGCACCTGGGAAGGAAAGTAAGAGGCTGGACCTCAAAATTTCCAAGTCTACCGTGTAGGTCAGTTGGTAGAGTGAACGCTTAGAATGGCTGAGGTGCTGGGCTCCATCCTCAGGATAAGATTAACTAGGTATGGCGGTGAACACATACATCCTCAGCACACAGGAGGAGGCGATAGGAGAATCAGAAAGTTGAGGTCATCCTTGGCGACACAAAAAATCTAAAGCTAGCCTGGGACTAAAGCTAGCCCAAGTTTTGTCATTTGGAGAATTGGAGATGATGTTAATGAAGGAGTTTATGGTGTTGTTGTAAAGATAAAATAAGTCAGTGGTTGTGAGCTCTTTTTTTTCTCCAGTTATCCCTCAAATGTCCTTTATTGCAGCTATTTTTATAACATAATTCTTTATTGATTCTTTGTGAATTTCATGCCATGCACCCCAATCCCACTCACCTCCCAGTCCTTCCATAACACACCCCTTACCCCTACAGCATCCCCCCAAAAGAACCTCCCCCAAATTAATTAAAAGCAAAACAAAACAACAAAAAAATTCACCTTGATCCTCCATCTTGCCAACACCTCTTCATTCATCTTGGTGGCATTGGCGGTACTGTGATGTGTCACACAGTAAATCCTTTTGTCCAATCAGCCCAATGTATTCAAACATACATTACATTCATTGGTCTGGTTCAAGGCCACTGGCACACCATCATCACTGGACCTTTACTGACACTCCTCTCTAATATCCTGCTTTGACCAGAGTCATGGAGATCCTGTGGTAACCAATCTACAGAACCAGTCCCTTCACTCACTCCAGCAGGTCATAGATGGGGTAGATGTTAGGGTGAGCCAATCCAAGGGCCAAGATTGTGGGCTTGGGTGGTAGCTGACTTTGTCAGTTCAGGTCACCTTCCTCTCAGGTGAGGGGCAGAGTCAGCTCTCCTAGGCCCACACCACCAGGGCCAGCTCTCTCATGCCCATGGTGAAGGGTGAAGTCATCTCTCCTGAGTGCGGGGACCAGCTCTCCCATGGGGGCAGGGCCAGCTCTCCTGCAGCAGTGTCTAGAGAAGGGTAGGGCTAGCTATCCCAGGCCCAGCAAGGGGCTGGGCCAGCTTAGCACAGCCCTTGGATTTCAACACACATGGTTCCTTTGATCTGCTCTGGTAACATGGGCCATGGACATCATCATAGACCCCAGCTGCAGCAACAGCATGGATCCAGATGTGGCCCTCCACAGCAGCTCAGGCCCAGACATCACCATAACCCGGTGGCAGCACAGGTCACCCAGATAAGTATGGCCCTGGTTGCATAAAGGCCCTCAGACACCAACATGGTCCCAGGTGGCAGCCCAGACCCCTGGCATTGGCAAGGCCTTATATGGTACATGAGCCATGGACATCAACATAGACCTTGGCTTTGGTAGGACCACAGACCCAGATACAGCCCTCTGCAGCATCCTGGGCCTGAACGACACAAGGGCCACATGTGGCAGTACAAGCCACCCAAATCTGCATGGCCCCAGTGGCAGCAAGGCCCTTGGAGACCAATGTGGCCACAGGATTTGGCCAAGACCCTAGTCATCCGTGTGGCCTTTGGTGGCACCACGGGCCACGACCATCAACACAGGCCCTGGCTGTGGTAGGACCATGACTTGTGAACCCTTAATTCAGTGACTAATACATAGTAAGGACTGCTTGTAATTAAAAAACATTGTCTCAACAACAACAACAACACACACACACACACACACAATATTTTAGAACAGAACAAGAAATTGTTTTTGCATTCAAAGAAATATAACCTAGTCTCACTGAGCAATGTGTGCCCCTCCCCAATATTGCTTTCCTTTGAGGATGGGTATTTAGTTAAATAGCATGAAAATTTTAAGTGGTGTGTGTGTGTGTGTGTGTGTGTGTGTGTGTGTGTGTGTGTGTGTGAGAGAGAGAGAGAGAGAGAGAGAGAGAGAGAGAGAGAGAGAGAGAAGAGACCAATGGACACCCCAGATCTGGAGCTCTACGTAGCTGTAGACGTGAGCTGCCTGATAGTGCTAGGAATAGAACTTGGGTCCTCTGTAAGAGCACCACTTGACCTGTCCCGCGGGCCAGGTTATTGGGGAGACCCGAGGAGGCACCTCCTGAAAGATCAATGGGGGCGAGAGAGAAAGGAGACCAGGCGCATAAGGGAAGACAGAGTCAGTCTGAGTCGCGTCAAGGTCTCGTTTATTGACTGGGTATTGAGGCTTATAAGCAGGGCTTTAGGCAGGGAGGGGAAGCAGGGGAAGCAAAAGGAGAGAAGAATGGAAAATTCCTAAGGAAGGGTGAGGTCGCTTTGGTCTCAGGCCCCTGCAGCTGGCTGATTAGCACGTACTCCAGGAAGTTGTACAGCCCGTGGTTAGGCCAGGAACCTGTTTTTTGCAAGGTTTGATAAAGTAAGGAAGGTCACACAAAATTCAAGACACAGCTGTCCGGAGTCGGTCTCCAACAGTTCCCCCTCTTTTCTCAAAAATGGACCAAGTCCATGTGATCAGGGTGGCTAGGGTCCGAGAGAGTCCCTGTCTTAGGCTACACAGGGGGCTTCCCACGCTCGGCAGTGTGCCATGTTGAGCCGGTCTCGACGACCTCTGTACGCTGTTGTCTCCGGCATGGGCCCTGTACTATTCCTGTCATTGGGTACCCTCTAGCAGGACCGTGGGGATGTTAGGGCCTTAGGACACTGAATCTGGGTCCTTGATGGGGCTCCTGGCCGGCCTCCTCGGAATCTACTCTATGATAATGAATCGAGATGTGTCGTGGTAAGGCCGAATTAATCTGATTTTTGATAAACCGAGTCAACCGCTGAAAGGCCCAGGGACCAAAGGTAAACTCCCTTTTTCTTTGGGCTAGCCCTTCCCTTAATTTTTCCATCGATTCCCTGACAATACCAGTATGGTTGGCATAAAAGCAGCATTCTTCCTTCAAGGCTGCACATAATCCCCCCTCCTTTAAAAATAGTAAATCCAGACCTCTTATGTTTTGTAACACAACCTCAGAGAGTGAGGTTAAAGAGTTCTCCAGAGCAGAAATGGATCTTTCTATGGCCTCTAGATCAGTAGTCATAGCCATTTGTAACTGCATAAGGTGGTTGCTCTGCACAAGGGCAGTAGTTCCTGTACCAATTCCTGCAGTGATGCCCCCAATACCTAACAAGAGGGCAATAGTCATAGATACAGGTTCTTGAGTGTATCTGCCTCTCTGCTCAAAGAATTCCATATCGGAGACTAATTGGACCAGAATATAAGAGTTTTCCCATTATCAATGACAAAGCGAGCTTCCCCTTATTCAGTTTTTGCCATCTGCAAGTGTGTCATGGGTTCAGAGGTGGATATTGGAATTCTAGCATCCTCAGTTTAGTGGTACCCAGACATGAATCATCATTTAGTTAAGACATCAGTGATATAAGAGCCAACAGTAATTAGCAGAAGCACAAGGGCCAAAAGCCTTGTGATGGCTGACAGAGTTCCTTATCCTCAAGGAACTTGGAACTTTATCTCAGGTTCCCTATGACAAGAAATTCCCTTTTGATCTAACATTCTGGGGGGGCGGGAAACAAGGGCGATGTTTTCTCTTCTGTAATTACTTCCTGCTGACATTGGGGCATTGTTGTCAAGGCCCTGGAAAGCCAGAATGTTAGTCAAAGACAAGAGGGAACGTTCTATTGACCAGCTGAAGAGATGGTATGCATATCGGCTGAATTGGTCCATATCAGCTTTCAGCAAGTTCAGGGCTCACAGTCATTTGCAGTAGGTTGTCACCAGCAAATGATGCTAGGATGTATCTGTCAGCCAAGTGGAAACCTGTTGAGATACATATAAACTAGGAACAGGAGTTAAAACTTACGAACTTATTTATAACTTTTAGACCCATAGTCTTAGTAATTGTAGTATTATCAATTTGCCCTGAAATCCATAGTGTCTTTTCTATCTAGAGAGCCAAGTATAGATTGGACTGAAATTTCCTTGGCCCAATGAAAAGCATCTGTAAGTCTATATTTAGAACCTGTTTATCTTTTTTTAAAAAGACTTATTAGCTTTAATTAATTAATCCATTGATCAATCAATTACTAAGCTGAGAAAGCTATAACTAGTCCAGTCATCAATGTCATCAAAGATCTGAGAAAGATAAACTTTAACTGAGTGCAGACTTTTAAATCTATTTAAAAAACAACATAGACTATCCATTACCCAGACTGTCATCATCCCAGGCTCCTATAGTCTTCATAGTGTTGGCAGGACAGGTGTCAGGACAGCATCAGTCTTGGCTGCTGGGCCCATAATGTGAAATTTTCCCTGTTGAGGAGCAACTTGGTAAAAACTGACCTTATCTTGTCAGTGTCTCATAGGCCAGATCCCTGGAAGCAGGTGTTGAGTCAGAGTGTCTTGCCCAGTGGTCGGTGTTGTCCACAAATCAGGTGGCATCTTCTTGTAATATAAATGCCATATTCAACAGATCTTTGACAGGTTTGAGGACCATTATCTATTAAATGTTTTTTTTTTAAATAGAACAGTTTATGCTTTAAACTAGTATCTGAATAGCCAGATGACTAGTATTAACTTGTATTCCTTAACATAAAGGACATGCAAACTCAGACATTCAAAACCAAACATACATGTGGCCACATTTTTCATTCATACCTGTAGAGTAGACAGACATTTTTACAACTGTGACCCTTTGGAGTCTCAATGTAACAGCAGAATAGCAAGACAAAGAAATCTGAAACATGTTTTATTTTTTTTATCTATCTCAAGTCATTTTTTAAATCATTATTTAAGCCTTTTTATCCTCAAACCTTTATATCTTGCTATTACGTATTCTAATAACTTGCATTTTACATATTTTAAGACATTTTTTTTATCTTAACCAACAATAATTTGAAACCAATTCTCTTAAATGATGGCAAGTATTTGTAACCCATTGAACTCAAATGACCAAAACCCATGTTAATTTTTATTTTTTCTGTGGAAACAAAAGCATAATTTTCCCAGTATCTTGAACATTTAATTTAATTTAACATTTCTTTTTAAGCAATATCAGGACAGAGAAGGGTTAACAAGAGAAGCTGCTGGCCAGCAGAAGAGACCTTGAAGTTATTACAGTAAAGGAAGGGAAGGGGAGCAGTGGGCATAGAGCATGTCCTTGGCTGCCAATGTTCCTGAAAAAAAAGTTTTTGTTAACTCCTCTGACTAAAGTCAGATTCTCTGCTCAGTGTTCACACAGTTTTTGTCAATTGCAGGCAGTCCACATTGCCCTGTCCAGAGCTCCTATCTTTGCCCGACTGTATGGAGAGCACTCACCCCCACCCTCGTGAGAGCGGCCAGCTGGCTGCAGTCCTGATAGCAAGAGAGCTACGGAGGGATGGAGGTGGCCTTTGTTATGCCTCTCTTTCCTCCTCTTCCTTTAGGAAAATAAGGGAAGTTAGTAGACAGAAACAAATAACATTTACACAGACAATCCAAGAACCAGAACATCAGCACTGAGAGGACGGCCTCATTCACAGCTGGCAAGCCCCTCTTGCAGTATGCAAGCCCCACCTGGCAGGAGCTACCTGTTTATCTCAGTTCAATCAGGGAGTGGGGGTGGGGAACCCAGTTCCCTCTATTGTGGCTCACACATTCTTCCAGTGGGCTAGGCAAAGGTCTAGTGGAGAAGGGAACTGTCCCATAGCGTCCGTCACAGTCAAGTCAACAATGAGAACAGTTAATACATTACACACAAGACCAAGGGCACACGAAAAAACTTTGCCCCAACAAAACAACCAACAAAGCTCCAAGAACAATGACAGCCTGATGTGCTGGGTAACCCTCCAGGCTCAATCACATCAAAAACAATCCAGACTCGAGGATCTCTGTCCTTAATCAAACAGACATCAGGGGCTTCCACATCCCTGTCAGTCAGACATGCACCTTTTTTTTTTTTTTTCTTGGAAGAGAAGGAGAGAGTAAAGTAACAATGATCACAACAAAACATACAAAAAAACCCATAAAATGGCTCTGACAATTTCCCGGGACAAAATACAAAGTGGCACTTCCTCCCATCATGGGGAAGATACCCAAAGATGCTCCTAAACCAAATGGTCACCTCTGAGGTGGCCTTAGGGCTCTGGGACGTCTCCCTTCGCCACAGGTTCACTGTCCGGATTTGTACTGCAAAGTACAAATCAAGCCTGCAAAGTATAAAACAAAAGTAACAAGACAGAGAGACACAGACAAGACAGAGAGCGCTCTTACTAGTAGATGTCAATAAACCTCTGGACCCTTGGGTGTCAGGCAGGGGGAGTTTGAGAGAAAATCCTCTGCAAGGGCTAGTAAATGTGAAACATGCCCATCTCCCTCTGCTTCCTTTAGAAAGGGTGAATTCCTGGTCCATTAATCACTAACCAGGGACATTTCTCCTCCACATATTGGAAGAATTTTATCAAATCCTTTTTCTTTTTTTTGGTTTTTCGAGACAGGGTTTCTCTGTGTAGCTTTGCGCCTTTCCTGGATCTCGCTCTGTAGACCAGGCTGGCCTTGAGCTCACAAAGATCCGCCTGGCTCTGCCTCCCGAGTGCTGGGATTAAAGGCGTGCGCCACCACCGCCTGGCCTCAAATCCTTTTTCTTAACTCTTATTCCTCTCTCCCTAAAATTACCTTTCATCTCCTTGAGAAAAACAACCTCTTTAGATAAATTTTTGCCCATGATCGATGGGACGACATACTTACCTCAAGACTCTCCCGCGTTGCACGAGTGATGCGGTCCGGGCGTCTCTACCCTGATCCTCTCAGGGGGCCCCTTCTGTTGTCCGTCGTCCTGCAGGTCACCGTGCCTCGAGCCCCACGTTCGGGCGCCACTTGACCCGTCCCGCGGGCCAGGTTATTGGGGAGACCCGAGGAGGCACCTCCTGAAAGATCAATGGGAGCGAGAGAGAAAGGAGACCAGGCGCATAAGGGAAGACAGTCAGTCTGAGTCGCGTCAAGGTCTCGTTTATTGACTGGGTATTGAGGCTTATAAGCAGGGCTTCAGGCAGGGAGGGGGAGCAGGGGAAGCAAAAGGAGAGAAGAATGAAAAATTCCTGAGGAAGGGTGAGGTCACTTTGGTCC
Source organism: Peromyscus californicus insignis (assembly GCF_007827085.1). NCBI lineage: Eukaryota > Metazoa > Chordata > Mammalia > Rodentia > Cricetidae > Peromyscus > Peromyscus californicus. The sequence goes on along the minus strand of NW_026294492.1, from coordinate 31,163,383 downwards.
CAGGCCCCTGCAGCTGGCTGATTAGCACGTACTCCAGGAAGTTGTACAGCCCGTGGTTAGGCCAGGAACCTGTTTTTTGCAAGGTTTGATAAAGTAAGGAAGGTCACACAAAATTCAAGACACAGCTGTCCGGAGTCGGTCTCCAACAACCACTCTTAACAACTGAACCATCTTTTGGATCCCAGGACTTCAGTTTTTGAGGGTGCTTTTCACCTGCCTTCGATAAATTTGGAGCCCATTTGTCTCTCTCGTGTTCAGAACTTACCATGAAACCCATTGGGAACACCTCCTTCGATCACTGTGGGAATGCTGTGGGAGGTTTAGATCTGGGGTGTGTGTGTGTGTGTGTGTGTGTGTGAGAGAGAGAGAGAGAGAGAGAGAGAGAGAGAGAGAGAGAGAGAGAGAGAGAGAGAGAGAGAGAGAGCTTAACCAGTACAAGAAGTTTGTATTTCCAGACTTCTAGCCAGTCTCCCTTGCTTGAATCTGGAGCATCGAGTGATTAATTGCAAAATTCATGACACCTGAGCAGGTTCACATCGACACTTCTTCCTGTTAACAGAACCTGTTCTTAGATGTTTTCCTTAAAGTCAAACCTTATTAAAAACTGAACCCTAGTCTTGACACAATGCCATAAACTCTCTATGATCAATATGAAATCCCATGGAAAATAACCCCCCTTTCCAAATTTTTACAGAAATCCAACTTTTGAAAATTTTTCATAATGTTCTGAAAATGAACTTAGGGTATGAGGTAAGCCATTACACAAGCTGATAAAGATACAAAGAAAAAGAATCTTCTCCCCATTCTCCTTTCCTACTGTTCTTCACCCTCCTGCCTTCTCTTCACCTCTCCCTCTCTCCTCCCTTTCAAAGGGCCAAAAGGAGGAGCTCTGTATAATTCCAAAGAGATTTTTCTAGTTCTTTAAAGTGCTCCAAAGATAACATTGAAGAGAAAGGTTAGAGCTGTTGATTTATTAAATGAATGTGGCCTGTGAGTCCCTCTCATAAGAAAAAAATATTAGCATGGCCTTTGGTGTCAATGCCTTCAAAACTGCTTTCACATAGCTTGACGTAAGGCCAAATTTGCCAACTGCTAATGAAACCAGCAGTAAAAATGAAACCCTCATGGAATTATCTATTCTAAACCTTATCCAAATGCTTTTGATTATCAAGTACACTTTTTAAAAAAGTTAACTCTTTGCTGTCAAGAAGGCTAGAAGGTGATTTATACTAGAAATCACTAGAAAGATCTCAGAATGGTTCAGATTTTATTATGTCCAAGATAGAATAACCAGAGGACTTAGATGGAATCAAAATGAATGTTGTCATTAACAGAAAAAACAGCTAGCACATTTCTGTCCATTCCAGTTTGTCCCTTATTCCATCCACAGGGAAAAAAGGAAGTAAAATCCATAAGCTGGAAAGAATAAAAAGGAAAAACAAAATGATAGACGGGGCGGGAGGAGATGGATGATAAGCTTTAGCAACCACTTCATCGCTTCATTTACTTATCCAGAGGTTTCTATTATGTGCGCTGGGAAAACTGAGGAGCGTTTTAATGATAGCATGTAGTAGAAACACCGCAGACACTTAAAAAGGCATGAGATGCACCCTGAAATGGGAAGCAGAACAAAACAAATGGAAAGTCATTTGGAGGTCAAATTGTGCCTATCTGAAGGAAGAATGGGAAAAAATTGAATCAACAGAAGCTGCCGTAGAGAACACTGTGGACTGTCAGAAGGCAGAGATGTTCCACAGGCTGGGGCCAGAGTGAGAAGCTGAAGGGCACCCCAGATGGGGCAGCCACAGGGCTAAGGGACACAGTATGACAGAGGCAGATGGCTGCTCAACAAGTTTTAGGCTTACTATTGCAGCAAATATATCCATCAAAGGCATTTCAGCTTTAACAACAGCCTGAGAAATAGTGGAGTTTCTTTGGATTTGCAGTTGCCAAAGAGTGTTTTTGTTGGATACCAGAGTCTAGATTTAAGAAAGATAGTAAGTCATTTACACACAAAAAGAGTGTATACATCTTTCGGTGCTGAACACTATTCTTGCACTCTAAGCAAAGGTCACACCCTTATACCAATAAGCCATTTCCAGCTTCTTTTTCCAGGCACTAAAGATGTAGCACTAAAAAATAAACTGTAAGAAGGTCAAGGTAATAGTCTAAATCAGAAGTAAACATAGATCAGCGAGGATGCTAGCCATAAGGGACAGAGCAGACAGATTGATTTTTAAGTGACCCTGAATAAGAGAGTGGGTCAGGAAGGGACAAGCAAGATAGAGCAAAATGAGCATAAAATTTCTGTCTTGAACTATTTATGGATCTGCATTTTTTTTAAGGAAACATGAGGGATGAACAGGTGTGTGAGAGATGTCAGTGAGATCTGTTTTGCTTCCAAAATAGTTCCAGGTGAGTTGAAACACTCACGTGGAGACAGAAAAAAAAAAATTGTTTACAAATGGCTGTGACTTGGCCAGGGCCGGACATGAGTTTGCTTACTCAGCAAAACTACGAAATTAGGTGAATTTTGACCAAGAGCAGTGTAAAAAGTGAAAAAAAAAGAACCTCAAGGACTTTTAAAGTTTATGGCCACTTAAAGGGCTCAAAGAGCTGGTAGCTACTTAGAGCTGCCCAGAGGAAGTAAAAAAGAAATTATGAGAGAGGCTGGAAAGAGTGGAGCCCTGAGGAAGAAGTGTGGTTAACAACGGCAAGTGTTTCCATAAGGTCAAGGGAGGTAATGACTGAAAACCACCAGGTGCGTTCAACATGACTGAAGGTCCTTGGCAGCCTTGGTGAAGGCAGCTGTAATACAGTGATGGGGGTTGAACCACATTATGGTAGCTGGAGGAATAAGACACTAAAAAACTGAGACTCGATAAGGATAAAATAGCTAGAGTTTAGAAGGAGTAGAAAACCGGACCACCAAGAAATAATTTGGTCCGGGTTAAAAAAAATTGTGGGTTGTCAGCACATTGGGGAGAGGTGAGCCCCAGCCTACTTTGAAGTCAACCTTATCCTATCAATTTAGTGAGTTGTACTGCCTTGCCTCCCTCATCCCTAACTCCAACTGGTGGCTTTCCTTGTTGTTATTTTTTTTTTTTTTTTTTTTTTTTTTTTGGTTTTTCGAGACAGGGTTTCTCTGTGTAGCTTTGCGCCTTTCCTGGAACTCGCTTTGGAGACCAGGCTGGCCTTGAACTCACAGAGATCCGCCTGGCTCTGCCTCCCTTGTTGTTATTTTTGAAGAAGAGGAATTTGGCTGAGATACAGCCTATGTGGAGAAATTGCAGCCTCTGGAATTAGGAGGAATTTAACAACAGGATGAGCTCTGGGAAATGAGTAAGATGTAAGAATTGCACTATTAGAAGAGATACCCACTCCCTTGTAGTAGGACAGAGGAGGAAAGTATATTAAAGTGTAGGAGAGCTATGAAATTGGTAGCAGAAGTTGAGGAGGTTCCCGTCTGGTGATTTTTATAGTCCCTATTAAAGAGGAGTTGGAGCATCAGCTTCATGGAACATTGAGATACACAACTTTTAGAAGCTTGAGGACAGTGTGACAACTTGGAATGGAATAATGAGTTAATGGAAGATTTCTGGGTGATATTGTACCCTCCGATAGCAATGGTGTTCACACCCACATTGTTGTCCCAGTCTGTACAAAAATATGGCTTTTTGTCGAGATCAATAGATCAGATACAGCCGGGCGGTGGTGGCGCACGCCTTTAATCCCAGCACTCCAGAGGCAGAGGCAGGCGGATCTCTGTGAGTTTGAGGCCAGCCTGGTCTATAAAGTGAGTTCCAGGAAAGGCGCAAAGCTACACAGAGAAACCCTGTCTCGAAAACCCAAAAAAAATAGATCAGATACAAGAGCATAAGAATGTCAGATGGATTCATCTAGGGCTTGCAGGATCCTGGGTTTAGGAAGTGAACTTAGGGATATGAGGTTGGCATGCTAGAAAGAACAGTTCCAATGATAGAATATTGCATATACACTTGATAAGAATGAGAGATAGTAAGAAATAGCAGAATCAGGGGATGCAGAACCTGATGTGATAAAATCCAACATATCCTGAGAAAAAAATGAGCCAGAAGCTCAAAGGACAACTCTGGGTTAGTATTTCAGAACTGTTTTGACTCTAGACTTCGGTTGTTCATGGCTGAAACTGTCAGGAAGGGGCCCTACAAAGAAATGGAGTCCACGTGTGGAGCATGGTCTGGGGCCAGTGACAGGCTTCCAGATGGTGGCTGGGCATTGGAAGCAGAGGTACATGGTAATCAGGATTGATTGGGTTATTTTTGTTTTTGTTTTGTTTTGGTTGGTTGATTGGTTTTGGTTTTCTGAGACAGAGTTTTCTATGTAGCCTCAGCTGTCCTGGAACTTGCTCTGTAGACCAGGCTGGCCTGGAACTCACAGAGGTTTGCCTTCATCAGCCTCCCAACTGCTGGGATTAAAGGCGTGCGCCACCACCGCCCAACAGTAATCAAGACTGAAGACGACCTGAAATGATTGTGTGGTCAGTAGGTAACTGCAAAGAAGAAAAGTTAGTAACAGGAGCAAGGCTCCTGAGGCCTGTCTTGGTTTGAATGAGAAATATCCCCTGAAGACTCATGCTTTGAATGCTAGGCCCCCATCTTGGGGTGCTTCTCTGAAGGCTGTGCTGACATTATGTGGGGAACTGCCTGGGAAAAGTAAGTCATTAGGGATGGACCTTGAAGTTCATACCTGCTGCCGGTTCTAGCCTGAAGTTTTCTCTCCCACTTTGCATGCTGTGAAGAACCACTGCTTCAGGTTCCAATCCTCATGAGTTGAGCCTCTTCCGCTACCTGTCATGAAAGATTGAAATTCCTCTGGAACCATGATCCCAAATCAACCTTGTTTCCCATGTTGTTTCTGGAAGGTGTTTGAGTCACCAGTCACCAATTCGCATCTGTAAAGAGAAGCTGGGTACAAAATAATGAACTGGAAGCCTTAGGAAATGAAGATTATGCCACACAATCTTGGAGCCTAACAGAAGTATTGAAGTGTGACAGGGGAGAAATGTTGCTCAGGGGTGACCTGGGAGGATGGCACAACCATAAGTGGGGAGCTTTAAGCTCTAGAAAAGACAGGGGGCATGTTATCAATTGAGTGAGAACTGTGAATGTCAAATGAATGGAAATAATAGGGGAGAGAGAACCGGGAAATATACAAGAGGCAATATGTAAAAATAGCTCCAAGCTAAGACAGGAGGTATGGAGATATCAGTTACTTCATGACATTATAATCACATTTCTTTATGAATTTTGATCAACATTTATCAAAAGACAGAAAAAGATAACTGATATCTGGTTACTAAAAACATATCTGTACTTGTCATGTACAAAAGAGGGAAGTTCACACTTGAATTAAGCATATGAAACTTTTTGTCTGCCTCTCTGTTTGTTTAGACAGATTGGTCCTGAGCTTGTAAACCTCCCACTTCAGTTTCTCTAATGCTGGGATTGCAGACATGCGCCATCAAGCCTGGCTTTGCATGGAAGAATGATTTGTGAGGTGTTAAGTTTTTCCTTGTGTTTTCACCTTCTTAGTAACAAAGACAAAGAATGGGTATTAGAAGAGGACTCTGCTTCCCTAAGAAACACATGTTCCTTGGGGAGGGTTTTCCCTTCCCAAGACAGAGTGGCAGTGATGGATCTCATTGGTGAACTGGACAGAAGTCTGGGGATACAGGGCTTAGCACCTACCCTATTTCCACCTCCTTGGTTTTGCCTGCTCCCAGCATGAACCCAACAGCTGCTCTCTAATGAAGAGACAGTACGGTGTTGGTTGCTCGTGGACATTGAGTTGATAGACTGCTAGCAGTGAATGAGTGCCTACAACTTTCTAATCCAAGGGTGAAGTGTTGAGGAGTAGTCTACAGAGAACACAATTGAAAAGATACTTTCTTGGTAGTAAAATTAATAATTTCCTGTCTCTACCCATCTGTCTCCTATATTTCTGTTCTCAGATGACTTCAATCCCAGGAAGAAAACTCTTGAGTATGTATTATTGTCCTTACTGCTACACAAACAAGTTAGCACATTTGGGTGACTTAAAACAATACCACTGTATCAACCTACTATTTCGTACATCATGGTCCACAGATATCAGAGGTGGATATCACAAGGAGTCATTATTCTTCCTCCCAAAGTCAAAAGACTGTCTGTCACCCCACCTGAAGATGTGGGGCTTCCCACCTTGGTAGGTATTTGAAGAAAGGCTGGAAGCAGTCATAGCTACACAACCTGATTCTTCTGGGACCTTGTTTCTAAAGACCTTCAATATTGTATATAGGGTTTGCTGAATAATTTAGAAGACTTAAAGAGACAGAATACTGTAGCTAAAGTTTTCCTGCCTGGCCCACAGTCAGGACAAATCTCTATCACCCGCCAGTCCCACAGTCACTCAGACCCAACCAAGTAAACACAGAGACTTATATTGGTTACAAACTGTATGGCCGTGGCAGGCTTCTTGCTAACTGTTCTTATAGCTTAAATTAATCCATTTCCATTAATCTATACCTTGCCACGTGGCTTGTGGCTTACCGGCATCTTCACATCCTGTTTGTCATCGTGGCACCTGGCAGTGTCTCTCTGACTCAGCCTTCCACTTCCCAGCTTTATTCTCCTCCTTGTCCCGCCTATACTTCCTGCCTAGCCAATGGCCAATCAGTGTTTTATTTATTGACTAGTCAGCAACACATTTGCCATACAGAACATCCCACAGCAGAATACTTAAAGAAAAATGCAGAGAAAGGATTCCCTTCAGACTCACAGGAGGTTTTCAGAGTTTAGAAGATAGGAGGGTCTCACTTTCTATTCACTTCTGAATGAGGACACAATGACCCACCATGCCCAGAGAGGCAGGATCCTAACCAGAGCTCCCAGACCTGGAACTCATTCCCCAACCCCCAAGGGAAATGGAAACAAAAACATCAGTTCTCAGAGTATTGCTGTAACCTGGACAATATTCACAGTGCCTAGGATAGATGGTCTGGACTTCAAAAAGCTCTTCTGCCATTTCCTGACTCAGCCTTCAAAAGCTTCTTTAAAATGAGTGCTTTATCCCCTTCTTTTCATGTCAGAAAGGATTCCCAGCTGTCAACTGTCCTCCTCTGTGTCTCCTCATCCTTCTTTAACTTTCTCTTACAATTTTTCCAAACCAGATAATTTCTTGGAGAGCATATTAAAGTATTTGAATTTCTGATAATAAATCATTCATTTTCAGCAAATGGAACAGTTCCATCCTTGTTCAGTTTCTCTAGCCAACTGAGAGGGGAGGTGCCAGCTGGCTGATTTTTAATGGTAGATATAACGTGTAGGCACAAAGATGAAGTTGGTAAAGATGAAAATGTGTGTGCGTGTTTTAATTTACATTAAAATCTTACTGAAGGTATTATTTTGGAGTATTTGCTGACATAAGACAAATTTAAATTTCTTATAAGGAAGTTGCAGGAAAGCATAGCCCTCCCTTCCCAACATTGCCAAGAATTCTGGCATGCCCATTAATCTGTTCTTGTGAGAATTAGAAAAGTCCAGAGAGAATCCTCTTTTGGAGGACAGCTGAGATAAACAGCAACATGAAGCAAGATGGTTGGAGCGGCGGGAGGTCAGGCCTTAGAGTTCAGCTGAGCTATTGAGAACTTCAAAATGGAGCAAGATGATGCTTTGTTCTCTTCATCTAGCCTAATGATTAGATGTGGTCTAATTAGTGTGGCCAATAGTTCAATAAGATGAGGAGGAACTCTGATGAACCTGTGAAGGGTCTCTCTCCACTCTCCTTCACCTCAATTTGGGCTTCACTTAGAATTTGTGCAATCCCTGAATGAGGATTCTTTTTGCTAGGCTTCTGGTTACAAGAATCTACATACATAGTTTAGATTCCCGCCCCCCCTTGAGTACTATCTGCTTGACTTTGATTCTTGAGGATAATCCCATAGTTATTCTCTGTTGAAACAGCAGTTATTTGCCAGATATGTCCTTATCTGCACCTACCTAACCTCCTGTGTGCCTCTTCCAATCAGCACTGTAAGCATCTCATAGAGGGAACGGTCTTTTGCACAAGGGCTTAGGGAAGAGTAGTTTCTAATACCCCGCCCCCATTCTCTCCTGTGGAAACTCATAGACTCTACAGTCAGATGGTCGGATGCTTGCTCCAAACCAAGAAATCCTGAGCAACCCCAGCAAAGGCAGGAAGGTGGTTAAGAGTCAAGTTAATCAGAAATGATGAAGGAGGAGGAGCAGCACTTAAAGCAAGTGTTTTACAGCAGAATCCTGGCTCAGCATCTTGGCTCCTGTACCTTCAGAGCCCCCTTGGTTTCTCTTTGCCCATCCCCTGCCAGTTCAGGGACTCCCTCGCAATACCCTATTAGCAAGGAAATGGATTGCTGAAAATGATTTGCTTAAATCAAGAAGCTGGCTGCTACATAGTCTGTAAGGCTTTTTAGCCTATCAGTTTAAATATTTAAGGAATGACACTGAATAGTCTCCCCTATTCCAGGAAAAGGATTACATTGGAATGGGGATGCAGGCAGAAAGATGAGTGTGGCTCAGCTTTTGGTCCTTGCTATCATTCTGAGAGCAATCTATTCTCCCATAAATGAGGCAGAGTGGGTGGACTGAGGAGATATAGAATTAGGATGTTTCCCAGCACTGCCCTGCATCAGTGACATCATCATTCCTGAGGAAATATCCAGAACTCCCAGAGCACCCAACTGGGATATTCTAAAAATAATCCCAATGCAAAAATATATTCTGTCTCTAACAGTAATTATTTGTAGTATCCTAAATCATCATATGTAACTAACACTGTATCACAGAATTCATAAAAGTGGATGTGCTAAGAAGTAAATAAAATTAACAGAGTAAAACTCCAAAATGAACCCTGAAAGATACTACTATAAGGAGCTGATATTGGACTCGGAATTCTTTGGGGGTTTCAAGCTTATTCCAGCCAGCACAGTCCATCTTTCTGTTCTTTCTCACTGATATGAAAGTCTGATTTTACTAATGGAAACTCTAATTTCATTCCAAAATAAGTGATATGTAAGATATAAGCCAACAGAGAGCTACAAAGAAGCCAGATTTTTTAAAAAAAAATTCTCTTTAAGCACTCCAATGCACACTTCCTGTATATATTTAAGAAAGTCATTCACCAAATTAAATATAACAGTTATAGGTCTCCTTTTCTTTATTTTCTTCCTTCCTCCCTCTATTTATTTATTTGTTATGTTGGGGTGGGGGTGAGGCAGGCTCTGACTATGTAACCCAAGTTCCTTGCAAAGTCATGGAGGTCCTCCTGCCTGACCACCCCCCACCAAACTAGGATTACAGTTTTACCCCGGTAGAGGCTTTCAATTAGACTATTGGAACCAACAACAAAATGGGAATTGAAGCAGCACACCCAATAAGGTAAAGGTGTTGATTGATTAGCTCCAAAAATACTACGTGAAAGCTGAACATCTGTTCCCAAGTGCAAACGCAGGAAGTAAACACATACATGACTGCCAGCACTGGGATATTTGACAAGTTAAATCAGGACAGGGACTGCACAGTCACCACATTCAGAGTCCTGTAACTAAAGAACCCCAGGAACAACAGCTCACATCATTTAGGCACAGAATATTTAAGTTCTATCTGAAATTGACAAGTATACAGACATCTTCAAGCCCCGTGGCAAATGTGACAGAAATTATATCAGAATGATGTAGCCAATGTCTGTAATAAATGAAATCTAAATGAAGGAAGAGCCTAACAAGCCAATCCTGAGGAGCCCTGAGGTATGAATGCATATACTTTGACATCGGCAATGACTCAAGCGAGCAGCACTTTGATTTCATCCTTAGTGTTTTCCCTGTATGGTGTTCCCTCCTGCCATCCCGAATGGAGGGGAAGTGCAATGTTGACATTCTTATAAAATGTTTTTCACCCTGCTGAATCTGTGTTTGCATTAGCATGTGACGGATACACGAAGGTACAAGCAATTATTTAAGCCAATATCTGTTGACAGCCCTCGGCAAACAGCGTAGACACACAGTACCCACTGTCAAAGGAAAACGCATGGCCTACTTCCGTCTCTCCAGGCCATCTCTCTGGTGTTTATGTGAAAAATAAATGAGGACATCCACACCAGTACAATTGCTTCACGCTTAGAGGTGCAGTGTACACTATGGAGGCTCAGTCACCAAATGGACCATCTCCCCCTCGTAGTCCCATTCGCTCATCTTTTGGTCCCATGTTCACCATCAATTTTTCTCTGCTTCCGAGTCTAGCTGCAAAAAGAACAGAAAAGTTGCATGAAGAGAAACTGGTCCTTGGCTTCAAAGGGCACTGCGCTCCTATCTCATGGGTTTCCTGGCAGCCTCCAGTGTTGGCGTTGCAAATTTTGCAGCCTTCAGATGCTGCCCAAGTGGGACCTTCATCTATGTGCAGAAGGTCATGGAAATAGCTAAGTCAACAGGATGGTAAAGGCAAGATTCTATGTTTTAATTTAAAGGAAAGGCATGAGAGACAGCCTATGGAGTAGAGTTGAAGGGAGAGTTTATTCTGGCAACAACAAAAATCAAAAGTTTTTATTCTAATTTTTTATTAGAATAAAGTTTTTATTCAAATTATCCAAATCTTTTTTTTGAGACAGAGTTTCTTTGTGTATCCTAGGCTGTCCTAGAATTATCTCTGTAAACTAGGCTAGCTTCAAACTCACAGAGATCCTCCTGACTCTCTCTCTGCCTCCCAAGTGCTGGGATTAAAGATGTGCAGCACCAACACAAGCTTTTGCTTTTTTTTTCTTCCAAATTTTAAAAGGAAAATTGTCAAGTTCTTTCTTAATACATAACTACATCTCCTTGGATCCTGCAGAAATACTTTGTATGAAGATTTATAACTGTATACATATGTATACATATATGTTTATTAGGTTGGTACAAGAATAGTTTTGTTTTTGGCATTGTTAAAATTTGTTACTTGATGTTGGAAACATTCTTAAACAAATTTGGCTGTGCTATATAATATTTTAATATGTATTTGTCACTTTACTTTTTTTACTAATGATATTATTTGCTGTTTATTTTATACTATGAAAATGACGTAAAACAAAAAGCACATTTGAGTGGTTTTCTTATTGGAGTTCAATGGAATTGTAAAGCAACAAAGACAACGCACAACAATACCAAAAACACATTTGTCCCAGAAACTATTAACCAATATATAAGGCAGTGGTGCTAGAAGTTTTACAAAGGAGCAGAGAGTGTTGATGTGAGCAGTGTAGCCTGACACCAGAAGTTGACAATGATCTATACAGCATTTGAAGCAAGTTGGAATGATGAAAAAAAGACCTCTCTAAGTCAGTGGTTCTCTCTAAGTCAGTGGGTAGCTACCCCTTTGGCAAACCTCTATCTCCAAAAAAAATATTTACATTAAGATTCATAACAGTAGCAAAATTACAGTTATAATGTAGCAACAAGATAATTTTATGGTTGGGGTCAACACAACATTAGGAGCTGTATATTAAAGGGTCACAGCATCAGGAAGGTTGAGAACCACTGCACTGTGTAGTTGCCTTGTGAGTCTACTAAAATAAAAATGAATCTACATTCTGAACCATTGTCTTCTCTTCTTCTATGCAGCAATGACGAACAATTTCTCCCTCATGTCATGATGTGTGACTTAAAGTAGGCAGTTCACTGTTTAGACTGAGAAAATGCTCCAAGGTACTATCCAAAGCCACGTATGCATGGAAAAACGCCATGGCCTCTGTTTGGTGGATGCTACATATCTTATCAACTACAGCTTTCCAAATTGTGGAGAAACCATTACATCTGAGAAGTGAGCTCAGCAATTCAATGATATGTACCCAACACTACCATGCTGGCAGCTGGCATTGGTCAACAGAAAGAGGCTTAGTTATTCTCAACTATAATGTCTGATAGAAATTCATGCAATCAACACTTCAAGGGCTGAATAAACTGGGCAATGAAGTTTTGCCCAACCCACCAACATCCACCTGACATCTTCTCATCTATCAACTTCCACTTCTTTAAGCATCGCACCTGTCGACAAGGAAAATGTTTCCACATCCTCTAGGATGCAGAAAATTCTTTCCCATCCAAATGCTTTGGAGAGATGACAAATCCAAATTGGTAGACTTTTGTACTACAGGAATAAACAAATGTATGTCTCATTAACAAAAATGTGTTCCTATTTTGATTAATAAAGATGAGTCTAAATAGAATAATTTAAAATTCAAAGTCCAAACCCACCATTCCTTTTGAACTACCTAATACACACATGCACACACACATGCACACACACACACACACACACACAAACACTCACTCACTCAACATCGTTATTCATATTATACTTTGTGTGTGTGTGTGTGTGTGTGTGTGTGTGTGTTTGTATGTGTGTCAAATGTGTGCGCACATGTGGTAATATGATGGTCAGAAGCAAATCTCTGGCCATAATTCTTAAGGAGCCTTGTTTTTTTTTAGACAGAGCCTCTCAATGGCTATGCTGTCTGGCCAGGGAGCCCCAGGAATTCCTCTTTCTCTGTAAGTGCATTTCACTACCCAGAGCCTTTTATGTGGCTCTGGGGGTCTAACTCAGATCCCCATGCTTATACATAAGCTATCTCCTGCAATGAACTATCTCCCCAGCTCTACACTTTCCTTAATGCGGTATTAAATGAGAACTCATAAAATTATATTACACTACCCATTAGGAATTAGAAATGTTTTATGAAAGAAACCCCTTTATTTTTTATATGATGTCTTCTCTCAAGATGCATTTGGGATATATTCTTTATGGTAATGTATTACTCTGAGCTTTTTAGTAAATTTCCTTGGGAAAGAAGTGTGGTAAGATGAGAATTGTAAATATTTTCTTTCATTTTTAAAAACCTACTTATTTAGAATTGCTTTAAAATCCTCTTATGTATATTTTACTCTATTTTAAAATGAATGAAAGCAGCAAGGTAAAGCGAATCATAACTAAGTTGGAAGAAAAACACCAAACAAACAAAACAAGAAATAAAGTCAGTGAATAAATGCAAATGAATTCTGGAAGAGCCAGGAGAGAACTGATTCCGTGTTTCCTCCTAAAGGAGCTTGTGACATTTAATGCATTTGGATGTACTTTCATCCACTCATTTAATAACCATGTAGTGTCTGCCCCTGGCAAACACTTCCTGTGGAGTTTTCTCTTCCTTGATGTGTAGAGCATATCTGGCCTTCTTACTATGATTTCCTTGATACCCCCCTGTTCCTTCTTCCGTACTGGAAATTGGAGAATTGTTCTACTTCAGTCTTCTTGTTTTCTATATCCCTTTTAAAGTAAGTAATCTGGGGGTGAAGAGATGGCTCAGCAGTTAAGAGCATGCAGTGCTCTTTTAGAGGACCCCAGAGTTCAGTTTCAGCACCCACATGGAATAGCTCACAGCCACCTCTAACTCCAGCTCCAGGGGATTCAGCACCCTCGTCTGGCCTCTGAGTGTACCTGCATGCATGTGTACATGGCCATACACACACACTACACGTAAATCCATAGAAACAAATCTTTAAAGTAAGTAATCCCCAAATATGGGAAACCAATTCACCAAACTCAAAAGACAAGTCTAAAAAGCCACAGGGAGTATCTACTTCATATGCTTCGTCAGCATCACAAACTGATGCGACAAAAACTATTCTCTGCTAACACCTACTCACCAGAGGGCACCCATACAGTCTAGGCACAGAAACAGCCCCTGTTGCCATTCTTATGATGTTACTGCCTAACTTCCAGCCACCTAAACAGCAAACCATGAGATCATCTCCTATCCTTGTGCAATACCCTCCCTGTCATCTAGCACAGCACAAGAAAAAGAGGGTAGACAAAATCAGAGATCTTGATGTTATATGCCAACATCAAGAAGGTATAAGGGAATCATCTATTTACAAACATAAGAACTGGTTAAAAACACAAATCAATCTAAGAGAGGCAGAAAATTTGAAAACAAAATAAGCTGCCCAAAGAATTGTTTTTAAAGAGCTGAAGTCATTGTTGTAAAAGATTGACATATTTGTGAAAGTAATTTTATATGCAACTCTCTTGGAACTAATGTGTGAATAACACACATATCTTTTATTATATCCACAGTAAATATCATGGATGAACTCAATGAATAATAAACAAAATGTAGACATTGGAATTGCTCTGGGTACTCATTATTTGGGAGTTGATGCAAACAGCTTTTGGAATTTAATCATCATAACAGTCATCAAAAAAAAAAAACCCGAAAGCTTTTTACATACTTCTTTTGTGTGACAGATGGTATTTTAATCCCTTAATATTGGTTGATTACCACTCTATGAGTAAGGCACAAAGACAAAGATGAAGAAACTAAAAGAAAATCAACATGTGTAAGGTCAAAAACTATAGAGAGATGGGTTATGTGATGGAACCTCAGAAGTCTAACTGCAGGGTTGGTTCTGGTAAACGGATTAAGGCTTAAACATTGACTTGGAATACATATGCCTTAGTAGTAATATAATCCCAAGTTTTAGTGACCAAAAATGACAGTGGTTTGCTTCTTTCTCAGGTGAACCACAAGTCCAACTCTCTGGGGAAATTGCTCTGTAAACCAGTTCACTTCCATTTGGCAACACAACTACTACCCCAATACGTCATTTCATCAGTTTCCATGGCTCAGGGAAGAAGCTGGAGAGCTGCACAATGCCTTTAAATACTTCATTCTGGAAGTGACACACTTCACTTCCGCTCATAGCTCATTGCTAGGACTAATCACACAACCACAGACAGCCACAAGCTAAGTGCAAGAAAGGCCAGAGGATGCCGTCTTCTGAATGTTCAAGAAGGGGAAAATCAAGTGAGTTGTAAGGAGGTCACTTCCACAATACAATTGTATTGATCATTTTTATCATCACTGGAACCAAGTACCTGACAGAAACAACTTAAGAGAGAAAAGACTTATCCGGCTTACCATTTCAGACATTTCTGTTCACCATGACAGAGTGTGTGGCACAGTTCATGCCATGGAAGACAGAAAACAGAATGGAGCAATAACAGAAAGAGATAAAGTCAAGATATACCCCAAAGATCATGCCTCCTGTGACCCACTTTCTCCAACTAGACCTCACCTTCCATAGCTCCAGTATTTCCCCCCAAACTCTATTCAACTTTTAAAGCCATCAATAGAGTCAACTGTAGATTTCAGCAAAGTTTTCATTGTCTAATCATATCTAATCATCTTTACAGGCACAGCCAGAAAAGTACTTTCCAAAGCTTCTAAGAGGTTCTCAATTCCATGAAGATTAACCAAAAATGTGACTTAAAGATTTTTTTTTTTTTTTTTTTTTGGTTTTTCGAGACAGGGTTTCTCTGTGTAGCTTTGCGCCTTTCCTGGAACTCACTTGGTAGCCCAGGCTGGCCTCGAACTCACAGAGATCCGCCGGCCTCTGCCTCCCGAGTGCTGGGATTAAAGGCGTGCGCCACCACCACCCGGCGACTTAAAGATTTTTAAAGAGGCTGTTTTATGTGTCATATAGAACTTGATTCAACACAGTACGTTTAGTAAGTGTCGTCTTTAACTAGAAGAACTACGTCTCTAAGAAAACTAGAGGAGGCTATTAGTTGTTTTCTACAACCTGATGGTAAGGCCCTATTGCTGAAGACAGCATTTACGTATGTCACTGAGCATGGAAAAGTCATGTTAGTGCCTAACTGGAGGCTTCATCCCTACTGACATGTGTTCATGGTGCTGGAAGGTACTCTGCCCATGACTGGAGGAGGAAGGTAATATCAATATCACCAGTTACAAACTCTGCAACCTACAGCAGCAATCCACCTGCAAGAGACACTGGTGTAGTAGTGGTACAGACATTATGAGAGTAACCAACTATTTTCTAAATATTCAGTTTAAGGCCTATCCATGAGATGGAATCCACATCTAACACTGCTAAAATGACCAACAACCTAAGACTAGATAGGTCATGAGCCTAGGGGAAAACCTCTGATTATTCTTCTGCTAAAGGGGCACAGCAATAAAATGACTCCTTATGATAGATTGCTATGCTCATAAATCAGTGCCTTACCCGACCCACATCAGAGAAAATTCTTCTTATAGTTGATGAGATTAACACAGAGACCCACAACTGGGCAATGT
Source organism: Peromyscus californicus insignis (assembly GCF_007827085.1). NCBI lineage: Eukaryota > Metazoa > Chordata > Mammalia > Rodentia > Cricetidae > Peromyscus > Peromyscus californicus. The sequence goes on along the minus strand of NW_026294492.1, from coordinate 31,147,201 downwards.
ACAGAGAATAAGAGACTAGACCACTCAGTCCCAACTGGGATAACTTCATCAAACCCCTCCACCCAAGGCTCAGTGAGCTATGCAGAAGAGGAGGAGAGACAGAAAGGATGACTCCAAAGAAATAGTATCTTCCAGACACAACAGGACTGATAGACATATGAATTCACAGAGACTGTGACAGCATGCACAAAAGCTGCACAGGTCCAAGGCAGACAAAATTCCAAGACTGGAAAAAGAAAGTGGATACAAATTCCCATCCCTAAACAAGAAATTACTTGCAGTTGATACCTGCCGGGAAGGGGAAATTAGTTTTCTCCAATTGAGTAGTACTAGGTATCTCAACCACACTCCATGCCCAAGAGAAGTTGGCCAATGTGAACCAAGCTTCATGATTTGTGAGCTAGTGTGTATGTGTGTGTGTGTGTGTGTATGTATGTATGTATGTACTTTTTGTTTTGATATTTTTGTTTTATTGGTTTTCTTTTATTTTTCTGTTTTGACTTTGGTTTTGTTGTTGTTGTTGTTTTGGGGGATCTTTGTTGTTGTTGTTTTTCCTGAGTGGGTGTTAAGAGAGAGAGAGAGAGAGAGAGAGAGAGAGAGAGAGAGAGAGAGAGAGAACATGAAGTTGGGTGGGTAGTGAGGTGGATACAATTTGAGAGGAGTTAAGGGAGATGAAAGACTATGATCAAAACATTGTATGAAAAAAGTTTTAAGATAAAAATTAATAAACACAAAGAAAGATGCTTGCATATCTGAACTGATGCATCCCATGCCACAGGCATTCAGTTGGACCAAAGGCCCAGAAACCCCAATGCATGAGAAAGTAATCTTCCAGGAAATGAGAGAAACCTATCATCTATATCCTAACACTGCTTCATTTATTTCTTAAACAGAAAGCAGCAATGGGACAATATTCAAAGATGCATATGATGGTCACATTTGTTATTTACAAAAGTCCCACATCTTAGGAAAGGTCATAGTGCATTACGTGGAGCCATGCACCAGGCTCATTGCACTATGTAATCTGTCAGCATCACTACTGTGTGTTATTCCATCACCCTTATTCAGCAGATGCCACTGCTCTGCAGGCTTGGAACATTCAGAAGGGCAGACTGCTTCTCCTGTGCCTCACATGGAATCACATGGGAGGATTGGCAAGGCTGACCACTTCTCAGACTCAAGTTGTGTCCTCAAGTAATTGTCTTCCCACCTTCTGGTTACCCCTCAGGGTAATCCTAGACTGAGAGGATCTGTGATGCACAGGGGACTCCCAGGCTTCAAATGACCATCTGGTCTTCGGTGAAACCCCTTTCTTCTCTCCTGAAGTCATCAAAAAGATCTTGATTTCTCCTTTCTCTCTAGAACAAATTCTGAAGCATTCTTGGTCTTTCCAAAAAAATACAGAAAATGTTCTCACCTCATGTCCCATCTGTTTTCACTTTTTTAAATTACGGGAGACAGGTAAAGACCCAGCTTCTTTGAATAGAGCAGAAGCATGAGCCTAAGTAAAATTTCAGGTTTAACAAATGATACCCTACTGATGTCTTTTCTGTCAGCTTAGCCACTGCACATGAATCTACTGATATTTTAATTATCATCCACGGCCTCATGGTCCCACAGTCAGTATCCTGCCGGCCACTCAGGTGGTGGCCTGGAGGGCCTTCTGGTTCCATAGTCCTGGCTCTGCCATAGCCCTGACATGTAGGTTTACACTAAGTCTTTCTCGTTCTATTTGCCAAAAAGACTCAGAAGTCAGATGTGGGGTTGAAAACCTGCTAGATCAGAGAAGCTGAGAAGCCACCAGCTGGCCTTGCTTTTTGACTGGAGACTCAGCAAGAGACGCATCTTTTCACTTGTTCCCAAACCAAAAAAAAAAAAAAAAAAAAAAAAGTGCTGTTGTGGAATAATCTTTTTGTATACTGTGAATATGTGTCTTTGCCAAGTCACCTTCTTATTGATTTAATAAAAAGTTAAAAAGTTAAATGGTCCATTAGCTAGGCAGGAGGTAAACAGTGAGACACAGAGGATGCTTGGAAGAAGAAAGATGGGGGTCTCTAGGATACACAGAGGGAACAAGACATGCTGGAGGACAGGTAAAGCCATGAGCCATGCATCAATATGTGCATTCATAGATATGGGCTAGTTTAAGTTGTAAGAGCTAGTTAGTAACAAGCCTAAGCTATGGCTGATCTTTTGTAATTAATAATAAGTCTCCATGTCATTGCTGGGGAGCCAGCAGTCCTGACCAAAAAAGGTCCAGCTACAAAGTGCCAAGCCCAAGTCCCTGCTCTCTCCTTCTTGTGCATCTTCTCTATCCAAATTGTCCACTTCTCTATGGCTAATTCTGGTTAGCTAGTCGTTGGCTCCACCTCTTGATGAAAGGTAAACCTAATTAACAGTCTCTGAGTGTCACAGTGCAATCAAATATCCTGCAATACCCTACTACTACACACACATAGAATACAGACATCCACACAACAGGTGACCACTTTCAGTAAGAAACAGACCAGAACAACAACAATGGTTACCTTTAAAAATTGGAAAGTACTAAATTTTTCAAATCTTCTATATTGAACAACATGCACTGTTATGATAGAGAAAACTCGGGCTTTCCCAAGGACCAGGAGCCTTCTTAGTCTAAGGCACTGGGAAATGCTGTGGAGCAGACAACACAAGGACCAATCCTGAGTGGCAGAAGTTGAGATTCAGTAGATAATAATTCACTGCCTCCCCCATGCTCAGAATAGTCCCAAAACCCATGTACCACAAAGAACTTCAGAGATGTCCAGTGAAAGCTACCCCTCATCCACTGTCCAGAGAGGGACAAATGCTCATCAAAGTGCTTCGTAGTGGACTTTCTCCCTTCCCTGACTCATCTGACACGGTTACTCAGATTCATTACACACCAGACCAACAGCTTCCATGCCTATGAATTACAATATGCCACACAACTAAAGTGTGTACCATAGATGAGTGCAACTCTCGCCTCTCATCACGGAAGCTCCTCTTTGCAGCAAACAAAGGCCGTTACAGAACCACAACTTGCCAAAACATGGAGATCAACTGATTCTGTCCAGTCCCAAATGATACATTTACAATACAACTCATGCACCTAAGCCTCAGGGAATATTGTAGAAGAGAGCACAGAAAGACTCTAAGAGCCAGGGGACGAGGGTGTCTGTGAGAGTGTGTCTCCCAGAAGTCACAGGAAAGCAACACTCATGATAGCTCAACAGTATGGTTGCCTAAAACAAGATCCAAAGACAACAGACAGGTTAACATGGAAGGGAAAAAATCTCTAAGATAAAGAACTAGATAAAGAACTACAGGCCACTAATGACTGTTGAGAGGCAGCAAATAAATGTTCCCCAGGGATGACTCCCTAACTGGTTGTTCAATACCAAGTGGTCAGGCCTGAAATCATGCACACACATGCAACACTAAAGAGATACAGAAGGTTTTGTGTGTGTGTGTGTGTGTGTGTGTGTGTGTGTGTGTGTGTGTGTGTGTGTGTGTAAAATCAAAGGAAAGGAGACCATCAATTTGAAAGGGAATGAGGAGGAAGATATGGGAGTGGTTGAAGGAAGGGAATATAGAAGGGATTGGAGGAAGGAAAAGGAAGGGGAGAAATAATGCAATTATGTATTTATTCATTTTTAAAAGAGAACATAGTGACAATGTGGGTCTGCTTTAGAACCCTACAATAGGTAGGGAATGGGTGCTACTACTGATTAGTTTACATACTACCGCAGGTGGTACAATTTCAATAATTATGCATATTAAACAAGACTACTTTTCATGCTCATGCCTTCTAGAAGACTCTCATCTTGGGCCAGCAGCAGTATTCCCACAACGGGAAAGTTTCCCTCAGTGAGTAAATAGCTGCTCATTGGTATTCTCTCAATTTGAGTTCTCCATGAGCCATTACCCCCCCCAATTTGCTGGTACAATGAGAATTCATAGTAATACAGATGAAACCAAGCATTAATTTCATGACCCTCAAGTGTTTTTATCGAAGAAAAATTGAATTACATTTAATTGTAGAATCATTGTTCAAAAATTGTCAGTCAATCTCTGGAAGCCTTAGTTAATGAGAACATTTTATGAACAGCAAGCCCTCAGCTCAGTACTCTGAAGTACACAGGGATTCATACTATATATTCCTGAAGACACTGTGTACTGTACAGCACACTGGTAGAAGACCCAGCCCTTTTCTATGACTAGCATAGGACTCAGTCCCCTCAACATAGCATCATATAAACAAGAAAGGTGGCTGACTGTGATGATTATTTTCATGACCTTCTTAAGCAGTAGTCTCAAGAACTCAATAACATTTAAAAGTCCTAGAGAATGCCTTTCAGCCCCCACTGCATTTGAAAACTGGGACTCCTCTAGGATTGGTTCTTGCCAAAATGAAAAGTCATGATTTTCTCTGATGGTGTCTTCCATTCTCCCACTTGACAATCTTTCACATGTCCTCTTGAATGTACAAGATAAAAATAAAGGTGGGGAGAGAAAGCTTGGGACTTCAGGGCACACCTTCTTCCCACCTCCTTGATGATGGAGGTGTATCCTTTGAGTATATATTCTTCAGGAATATTTTCTCCTGGTTTCTCTTTTCTTCCTTCCTTCTCCCATCACTGCATCCACCTTCTCCATTCCATTTTCTATCTTTGCCCTCAAGAGCTAACTCATAAGAAAATGGAATGATGGCAGTTTGGGAATTTTGTTTTTTGCGTGTATGTAGGATGAATCTATTTATTATGTGATAAGCACTATTCAAGATAATTTAGTAGACTTGTTTGAATTAAAAGCAGTTATTCTCCTTCCTTGCTATTTTCTTCTTATTTAGAGGAAGACAAACAGAATAACTAGTAAAGCTCTCCTGGGTCTTCTTTGCCCAAATTCTTGGCATGAAGTTAAACACAAGAGCAACATTGGGTGCAACACAATTAAAAACAAGTGCATCATTCTCAATGGTGGTTAAAAGGACCAGTCTACCCTAGCTGAGCAAATGAAACAAGTGACTAAAACTTTGTGCTTTGGAGAGGTTTCAAGACCTACTAGTTATTCCCTTGTCAATGAAAAGGACACATGATAATCTTACCTCATAGGATGGTTATGAAATGAGGAACTGTACACAAACCTTTATTACAGTCCTTAGACATAAACCGTGAAATGAAAAGAGGCTGATTTTGAGTACAGATTTATTCTTAGTTTGTATTCTAGAGTAACCATTTTCTCTTTTTCTCTGATTTGCTTGTGTTTCCTGTGTAGGTAGTATCAGTTAGAATCTCTCCTAGCGGGAGAAACAGCCCTGTCCTGTTTCTCTGACCTGACGTAGGTATCACCCCCTCACTGTTAGCAGTAAAACACCGACAGCCATGGTGGCTCCTGACCCTTTACTACAACCACCCCCAAATGACATCTTGATCATGTACCTCCCTGCCTTGCTGATGTTGCTCTCCACATGGTACTAGGGGCCAACACTCTCTAACTTCCCAGGACATACATTCAGGCCAGTCTGCATGCTGCCCAGATGAAGTTGAATTGGATAAATGGTAGGGTGACAAAGAAAGAGGAAGTGGGTGAGTAAAGCAGCCGAGATCAAGGGAAAGCCCAGTGTGATCTACACATGAAAATCGATGGAGATGAATGAACAGAAGGAAGTGGAATGGATGGGGCTAGAAACAGGGAAACGCAAATCCCTGTGTTGGATTAGGTCTGGAGAATCACTTCTACAAATCCACAGGAGGTATGTGTAAGTTGCCAGTGTGCATGAAATCAAGTCCCATTTGAAATTCCTATACACTCACCCAACAAATATTTGTGAGGACACAAAATACAGCTACTCTGAGATGTTACAGCATAACGCTGAGAAAAACCAACTTATTTCTCTCACCAGCATTTGGCCTTCTTAGCTTTTCTCTTGGACACAGGGGTCTGAAAAGAGAAAGTTTCCCATGTCTGAAAATAGCAAAGGGGTTTCCACTCCTTCTTTTGCTGATATCTTTACAACAGGCTCTTAAAGTGTCCATACTTATGCACAAAAGCACACTAGAAGTGCCAGGGCAATGGCTCTCAACCTGTGTGTCATGACCCCCTTGCTAAACATGTATCTCTGAAAATATTTGCATTGCAATTTTTTACAGTAGCAAAATTACAGTTATGAGGTAGCAACTAAAATAATTTAATGGTTGGGGGTCAGCACAACGTGAGGAACTGTATTAAAGGGTGGCAGCATTAGGAAGGTTGAGAACCACTGCCCTAGGGGAAGGAACTAGACATAATTGGAATCAAAAGCTTTCACAACCTGGCAGGTCCATAAAGTCAATGCCATCAAAATGAGAAGATGTGCTCATAACGTGGATGCAAGGAATCTAAGAGCTAAGACACTGAAAACTGTTTCCTGCCACTTAACATCTGCACTAGAATTATTAATGCTGAAGAAACTAAAGCCGTCACTTTTTCCAAGCTAAGTCAGTTGAACTGATGAGCATTGAGAAGCCAGTGTGGGCAGCCATTCCGACTGACTTTAGTGGAACTTTAAGATCTGGGCACAGTGATGCAAAACACACACACACACACACACACACACACACACACACACACCAATATAAATCCATGCAATGGCCACCAATGGAGATCAATCCAAATCGTGTGGAGAATCCACCAGGGTGCCATGATTTTTTAAACTGCCTTTGGAGCAGAGTTCTTTCTGGAGAGAAAATAGGATTGCTAAGCCAGTCTTGGAGAAGAGAGGGAGTGTATTTGGAGCAGCATTGAACTCAATTTTTTACATTCCTGCCTCATCTCTATAGATATAACACAGGGGTTATAAGATTCACCTGAAATAGTTCTCTGAGATAAGGGCTAATACATAGAAAGCACCCAGCACAGAAATAGTCCTGAATAATAACGCTTCTGCTGCTGGTGGTAGTGTCACCCGACAGCTGCCATGGTAGCTGACAACCACATCTGGTTTCATGAATTAGGCATGCCTCTTCATGGAATTTGAATAACTCAGATCATCTCATCCTCAAATTCCTCACCATATACTTCCACTGACTCTGCCCACCATGATGTTTTATTTGGAATATCGCCAATCCTGTGGCCCTGAGGGTTGAAAGTTCATTCACTGTAACAGATATTTATCGAAGTCCCACCCTATGCTAGAGTGCTGTGTTTCAGCGATGAGCCAAAATCTGACTCTGCTTTTGTGCCACTTCTAGCCTGACAGAGGGGAAGGAGATCAATGAAATCACCCTCCAAGGAAGTGTGAAAACGTGACCCTCCTCACTGTAAAGGGGGCTGAACGGTGCTATGAGAGCTGGCACAGCCATCCATGGATACTGCAATCAAAGGAGAAACTAGACATTGCTGGGCAATTTCAATTATATGGTTGAAGCAGAATTTCTCATCTCATTTGCTCTCTTGTATGGCAACTCATAGGGGACACTAAACACCATTCTATTGCCAACTGCTGTGATGGCCTTGGATTGTCCAGTTTTGGAGTATTTTTTTTTCCTGAATAAAACCTTTAGATGTTCAAAATTAACAACCTAAATCTCTGTCCTCAAGTCTGTGGAATATGCTTAGAATATGCTTATACTACCCTTATTTCTAAGGTCTAAGTGTGTGTGTGTGTGTGTGTGTGTGTGTGTGTGTGTGTGTGTGTGTGTGTGTTTCTTGAAAAGAAAATGCTTCTTGCTGTGATATTTTAGTTTCTGATGGAGTCCTACTCTGACAGCCCCTGGCTAATCTAGGAAAAGAGTTGATGTGACAAAAATACCCAAATGAAAAAAGCTGGAATTATTTCCTTTTTGGCTCGCAGGGCAGAGCCAGGTTGAGAATGTCATTCTTTTCTCACTGGAAAATCACAGAACAGAAAAAGAAGGACTACCGTGGTTAAATGCTTATTACAGCAACATAAGTCTCTGTCTTGTTTTCCTTTGTGGGGAAATCAATGGTTCATTGAATAAGAAGAGTGATGTTGGTCATATTTATGCTGTACGTGCTCATGATTATTTGCATAATATAAATCCCATTAATGGCTTACTATATTCACCTAGTTTATGATTATTAGATGTATATCGAATCTTATTGGGTTTTTAATAGATCGCATATTCTAGAAAGAAATGAAGGTCCAGTTTTCAAATGATAACGAAAAGTAAAGGAACATGGTTAGTAACTACCAGAATTGAGAAGCATCATATAAAGGCATACGATTCTATGCAGCCCATACGAAGGCATGTCACTGACACACTCTCACCAGGACATGTCTGCTGAGACCAGAATTGTATCTAGTATGATTTGTCTTCATTCTCATCAACAGTTGGGTTGGATAAAAATTAATTATTTTAATTGATCTTAAATGCAAAAAAAATCTTAAAATGTTAAGGGTAGGAAAAAAAACAAGAAATTATGGTGGACTCAGTGAAGACAGCAAAGAATAACTACTTTATTCTCACTTATCAAAAATGATTTCCTGTTCTCTTCACTGAATCTCAGCATATACCCAGCATAGAAAAATGCCTGGTCATCCAGCTTCCATTTTCCATCCATCATATGGTCCTTGGCCAAAATAGTGGTAGATGTAATACATGTCATATGAAGGAAAGAATCATCTTGCAGGCAACATTTCAACCAAAGAGCATCCTCTACTTTGAGGAAATCCAACTCATAGGATTTTGAGATTTCAATCCCAAATCTGTATGTAAATGATGTATTGGAGGGGAAAGTGGGATTTTTTTAATTACTAAGAAGATCTGTCCTTTTGCACAAGATACCCTGAACATAATTCTTCAGTGGTTCACTGATACCTTAAAAACTGGACAGGACTTAATGCAATGGAAAAATTAATACAGTACCCAAGGCTACCCTTCCAGATACTTGCCTTTCCAAGTTAATTCCAAAAGGCTTATTGGGGAATTTGACTCTGGTAAACATTAGAGGTACAGGGAGATGCCACAGAATCAGTTAATAAATCACCTCATGATTCCCATGGATACAGCACATGTTGTTTTTTTTTTATTCTTCTGTTCCAAATGGTCTTAGATCCTGAGACTGGAGTCACTGTTTAAAAGGAGTCCCAAATGAATTAACCTTATTGTTTTCATAAAGTAGATAGAGCAATCGCTGACATGAAAGCACAATTTAATTAAAACTGAAGTGCAGATGAGCTGGAACGGAAGGCGGAGGAGGTGCTATTAAACCCAAAGCTGTCTTTCATCCAGTGCCCTCTGGCCCTCAGCATACAGAGCAGGCATCGTGTGCAGAGGAGATGTCACTGCCCTGTTAGGATAAAAATAATCACGCTAATAATAATACCATGACCATTATTAGAATGATTAAAAACATTAATATATTGAACTATATTGCAGATGGTATCAGAGTAATGACTATTTAGCTGAATTCCATTCCAATGGCTAGTTTTCATTATTAATAGCAATCACAGTGCTATTGAAATTTTTCCTTTATTCTTCAATACCCACATTCCCTCGGTGTCAGGGACTAAACAGATGCACATTTTAAAGTTTGGGACAGACTTATGGAGAGACTGGGTAATCTTGTTTGCATGTCCAAGTGGATCTGAGTATTAGTTCACTTCTCCCTGAGCCCCGCTTGTGGAGATGGTTTCCTTTGTGTTTATATGACCTCTTCGGCCTTTCCAGGACACAGTCATCACTTGACAGTGCCCAAACAGTACACCGTTTCTAACAACTTGAGAAAACATAGGCAACTCTCCTGGCTAATTCCAAGTTTGCCTTGATGTTCAATATTCATCCCATCACTTAAAGGAACATGCATTCTTCCATTCTTACATATCACACTATGATGGGAGACATCCAATAGTTGAAAACATAGCAACATCATATTGTACTAGAAAGCTTTATTCACCTGCTCAACTTATTAATACACAGTAACACAAGAATGCCTGAAATCCGAGTTTACAATATCCTAATACATGTTTCTCCCTTAACAACTGGTCTACCAGATAGATGAAGCAGCCCTGTGGTGCAGGAGCTCCAAACATCCTTTACAATGTTTCAATACTGGAAACCCTAACTTAGTTTTCTAATGTCTAAAAGTCTGTGTTGCTGGGTATTTTAAGACATATTTCCAAGGCTGGAGAGATGGCTCAGAGGTTAAGAGTACTGGCTGTTCTTCCAGAGGTTCTGAGTTCAATTCCTAGCAACCACATGGTGGCTCACAACCATCTGTAATGAGATCTGATGCCCTCTTTTGGCCATGCAGACACAGCACTGTATACATAATAAATAAATAAATCTTTTTTTTAAAAAAAAGACACATTTCCTGTAAGGAACATGATCCTTAGGTTTGGGGTTTATATTTTTGATCTGATTTGACAATGTTTATCCCAAATTGGAATTTTTCACCAGGTTGACTTCAAGTGTAGTTACTCGTGTATTTGATTTTAAACTACCCCATTACAGTTTGCTTTCTATTTTTCTTTTGCTCACTCTCAACTACTTTCTCCCTTCTCTTGTTTTTGTCTACTGTCTCTTATTATTGTCAATGTTTGTACAACTGTTGCATAGAGTGAGTCTCTGGCTTGAAATTTTTGTCCTTGGGAAAATTCCAGTTACTCGTTAAATATTATTTCTGCCACAATCTCTTATTCTTGCCTTTTCTTTTCTTGACATTTTTTAGTTTAATCTTATTTTTGAGGCAAAGTCTCACCGTGGCTGTCCTGGAACTCACAGAGATCTGCCTGTCTCTGCCTCCTGAGTGTGGGGAGGCATGTACCACCACACTAGTCCATCTTGAACATTTTAATCATAAGGATTTTGATGTCCGTATTTGTTAACTCCATTATCTGGAGTCTCCATGGGTCTAACTGTTTTGCCCTTTGCCTCTCCTGATTTGTAGTAATAAATTCATGTTTCTGCATAGTTACACAGAAAACACAGATGAAATGTAAGACTCTTCAATCAGAAATATTCTTCCTAAAAGAATTCTAAAATTGCTTCTGGATAAAGACCATGGAAAGCATTCCCAATGACTTCCAGTTCAATCAAAGCTTGACATGAAACAAAATCTACTCCCAACGGTTGGAGTATTGGTTCAGGCCTGTAATTCCAGAGAGAGAAGGATCATAAGTTCAAGGCCAGGTGGGAATACAAAGCAAGTTCAAAGTGCTACATGGTGAAATAGTAATATCCTATAAAAACAAAACAAGGCATGGTTGGAGAGGCTACATACTTATATCCATGGTAGAACCCTTGTCTAACATGCACAGGGTCCTGGGTTTGATCTGCAGCACTAAGCAATGATTTCCCATCTACCATTACTCCTAGAAAGAACAACCTTAAGACCTCAACACAAAGACAGGAGTTTGGCAGATCCCCGTTTCTTGATAAAGCTTTCCCTCAGATATTGACCTCACCAGCCTATGAACCTCACAGCTTTGCTTATCTTCAGAGATTTTAAGTTTTCTCCTGCAGAAATAGGAGAGCTGCAGAAGGGGAAGCAGCCCCAAGGGTCAGCCAGCCTCACCTCTTTGGGCTTCCTTCTTCTCTCCAATCTAGTCACTGTCTTACTAATTACTTAAGCTTCAGAAGAGACGCTTTTCATATCCTATACCTTTTTTTTTCATTGTTCCTGTGGGAAGATTGGCCCTAATTTCCTGGTTTTCCATCACCAGAAGTAGATCTCCCAATGTCTAGACTCTAAGCACTGGAGAACTGTCTATGACTGGAAGCTTTCTCTAGTCTTAGAATCCAAATGCCAGCAAAGAACACATCCATAAATTTCATTTATTTACATTTTAAGTAAATAAGTATGTTTATTCTGTCCTGGATGGTGGGGTTAGGATAGAGAATACAGAGGGGAACTTTAAGGGGTTCCAGTTGCCTCCCTTAGGGTTAAGCTGACAGGAAGATTCTCACAGAGCCTCTTGGATATACCGGGGTAACAGAGATAAAGCAGGATCTATATTCATCTACACATGCTTTTTCCTGATAGGGAATGTTTTAGATACTGCTGTCCAAAAGAAACTGTAATACCGAGGTTGTCTCACTGGGAAGATCAGGGTAAGGACACAGCTCATCTATATGTGGATGCCAATAGCAAGGTCGAGCATCATCTGCGTTGTCTGCCCTTAGCATGAAAACTCTGCTCAACCCTAGCCTGATGAGCCGCTCTGAAGCCTTTCCCCCAGGAAGCACTGGCTGCTAATTGCAGAGTGGTTCTGTCAGCATTTCAGAAAGTTTATGCTCTCTGCCAAGAGTAGGCATAGCCATTTATTTAATTAAATATTTATTCACAAACAGTGTTAATGTGCAAAGCACCCATCTAGGTATATGAAAAGTAAAAGGAAGGATTTTATTGCTGCCTTTTAATCATCTGATATCAGCTCTTTGACTGTGGTTTTTAAGATTTCTGTTGTTCACAGCTTTGTTGTAAGTCATTTCGAGCCCTTTCAGAAAGAAGACAAGACATAAATAATTAATAAACCCATGAACAAATGTCTATCTCCATTCTCGGGGTGTTTATGATCCATAACTAACTCAGCTTACTGGGAAGTTAATCATAGTGGGCTGTCCTTGAGCAGAAGGTCACTGAGCTACTTCAGAGCATGTAAGGATGCTCTTAGGAGGTGACATTGTGAGCTGTCTGCTCACAAACCAGTCCATCTCTTGATTTTCTTAGAGAATACACATGCTCTCTCTCCATTTATCTACTTGTCCCCCCCCACACACACACACATACAATAATGAGCCTTACAGGAATAATGAACCAACATCTTATATGGCTGGCCAAGCTCCAGGCTTGAGTTGGATGCATCTAAAGTTAATCTTCATGGATTCAGTAATTACGACAGTGATGGGCTCTGTGACCACTTCTGGACACTGGGATGTGAGAATAAGGAGCCTAAGTAGTTTGTAAGACAAGACACCCCAGAATAAGGTTTCTCCTTGGCTTCCTTTGGACGTTTGGTGTTCTTCTCTGACATCTAGACCTCCTACATCTTCCTTGCCATAAGGCTGAGGGGAAAGCCAACATGGACTATGGTAGCATAGATGTGCTGACTTTATTGATTTAGCCACTTAAAGATTAGGACTAGAGTTATTTCCAAGCATGTGTCCTTGCATGCAATACTACAGTGAGCCTAGATGCACTGAAATTTAGAATAGACACGTGAGCACATGCTACAGTAAATTATATGAAATGTGTACCTCCAAACATACAATTACAGGAACAAAAATCAAGAAGAATGGGTAATGTATAACTATGTTAATTGCATGCACAAAAAAATTAACTTGGGGAGTTTGAGGGTAAATTATTTTAGGTCACATAGACTTTTGTGGCAGAGCCAACACAAGAACACAGGCCTTGTGAATTCTACCATGGTATACTAGATAAGAATGCTGCTTTACACCACTTCAAGGCCCTTAGATCTTCAATGAAGCTCTTCTCGACTTCCAGGAAAAATGGCAGCGTGGAAGCTGTCACTGTGTGATGAAGTGAAGGAGAGTCAGGATAGGATGAAAGACCCTATTGCAGAGAGAGAGAGAGAGAGAGAGAGAGAGAGAGAGAGAGAGAGAGAGAGAGAGAGAGAGAGAGAGAGAGAGAGATATTGATTCAGAAATCTGTTGTGGGATATTTGATCACACTGTGTGAAAGGTGCCTTCTGATTGGCTTAATAGAAAGCTGAGTGGCCAATAGCTAGACAGGAGAGAATAGGCGGGACTTCCGGGGAAAGAGAGGACCTGGAGATGAATCTAGGGACATGGGAGAAGCCAACCAGATGTGGAGCAAGTCAGACATGCATTAAGGAGGAAAGGTAAAAAGAGTCGTGTGGCAGAATATACACTACTAGAGACCGGTTAATTTAAGTTATAAGAGCTAGTTGGGAGCAAGCCTAAGCTAAAGGCCAAGCTTTCATAGTTAATAATAAGTTTCCCATGTCATTATTTGGGAACTGCCAGCTAAAAAGAAAGGCCAACGACAGGAATCCACAGGGGGTGAAAGTTCAGAGAGAAGTGACGACGGGTGTCACGATGCTAAGCAATGACTGGACCAGTTTCATTGCTGCAGCTCCTCAGCGAAGGGAAGAGACACAGAAGCCCACAAAAGGAAGCCAGGACAGGCAATCCTACCTTCAAGACAGGCCCACAGCCCTCACAAGCCTCAAGTTCAGTCGCAGGCTTTGGTGAGACAACGTTTCCTCCCACAGCGGCGGTGGTGGAATCCATCCCACTGCGTCATGCTGTATGACTCGGGGCAGGGCTGGACACCATCTGGGAAAAAGAGCCCATTGTTAAAAACCAAGAAGGTTGGTGTGATCCCATTCTTTCTCTGTTCAGCACCCTCCAGCTGGTGGACAAGCTCAGGCTGGAGATTTAATGAGCACTTCCTCCAAAAAGAACACTACACTTACGGCAGGGGCTTGGAGCTCAGTGTTAGAGGCCTCCAGGCGGACTGTAGATATGACAAAGGCGTTGACTCTCATTGGTACAAATCAGATTCATAACAAATTTACAGAATGAAAAACTCCAGATAATGCGTGTCAATGTAGACATGAAGATCATGAAAAAAAAAAAAAATGATGTGTGCCTAGAACCCTTATAAATTGCACACTGTTATTAACATAAAACACACAAAAAGGCACCCATCCCAGGAAAGAGATATTGTGAAGACGCTTGGACTAGAAAAAGCGCGCGCGCGCGCGCATACACACATACACACACACACACACACACACACACACACACACACACACACACACCTCAAGTTCATGAGAAGATCCTTCAGTGAATGCAAAACTGAGAGTGGTTTAAGCACGTGATATAAGCCCAGCCCTGAAGCTTCCGCAAGGACTTTGGACAGAAAATAACATGTGTTCCATGTGCCTCGGGATCGCTGGGGAGTTAGTGGTACAGTGACATTTGAAGCCCGTGGAGCAGAAAGCAAGGCTCCCACAGCTTCAGATTACAACATGCAAATCATGTGTATTTAAAAGGAATTGTTTTCATTAAAAATATATATATTAAAAACAAAAAAACCTGACCTACACCATGGCCTGAAGTCAGGGGACAATCACGGGTCATGAAGCCTCACTTTGGTTTGCCAGAGCCCCAGGGGGAGGGAAAGACCAAAGAGTTCATTTCGTGGGTGGGGGCAGCATAAAGATGGAGTGCTGACAAGCAAGAAGATGTAGGTGGCATGTGGCTCTGGCTGGGAAGCTCATAGGGAGAGATGGCAAGGATGAATTGAGGAAAGTATGAATGGAAAAGTACTTGCCACACACGAGCATGCCTACCTACACACGAGTTCACACATGGACATGTACACATACATACAACTAATTAAAAGACAACCGGAAATTCTTCTCATTTGCTGATAGTAAACCTGAAGTAGGATAACTCTGAGCTTTGGATGAGTAGATAGATTGACTGGTAGAGCCATCAAGGTGCTATTTACTTCGGGAGAGCCTGAATCCTTCCACCAGGACAATCAAGGGGAAAATACAAAGAGAAGCCTTTCGCCTGTGTAGATGGATCTCAGAGCTGTGGTTTCTTCTAGCCTCACAGTGGACCTGGGAGATGCAGCTAGAATATTAGCCACCCCAGCAGTTAGAATCTTGAAAGTCCCAGGAAGGTGAAAGAATATGCTTGGCCTACAGATTTCAGGGCTTAATATGACCAGCTGAAGTCTCTTTATCCCTTTTATATCATTCAAAGAGGAAATGTCATCAAATTGAAGATAGCACTGGAAGACATTGAGTACATGCCCCATACAAGCCTAATCATCCTTGTGTAGGGAATTACATTAAACGTAAATGGATTAAACTCAGCAACAAAGAGACAAAAGCAATTGCAAAAGAATTTACTTTGTGGTAAGTTGGCATTCTCCCCTTACAGTTTTAAATATTGTTTCTTTGCTTTCTATCTTTGACATCTTGATATAATACGTCATAGAGTTGTTCTTTTCTGATACTGTCTACTTGGGTGATCAATGCCTCTCATGTTTGATTGACAGGTGCATAATTTATAGAAACTAAACAAGTACATGGATACTGAACAATATCTTTTGTTTTTTATTTTATTTATTTTTTGTCTTTTTTTGAGATTATAATTACATTTCTCTTTCCTTTCCTCCTTCCAAATCCTCTCATATATCTTTATTTTCTTTCAAATTCATGACTTTTTTTCATTAATTGCTATTGTATACATGTATGAACAATGTATTTTTAAATAGGTAGTGGGTCACTGAAAATGAGAAAGAAACTTGAAAAATTTATAGTTAAATAAAAGTAAGAACATAATTTATCAGAACCTTTGAGATACAGCCAAAACATTTATAAGAGGATAGTTTAAGTTAGTTATGAGTGTTTATATTTTTAAAAGAAAATTTCAAATAAATACCTTAATGATTCACTTCAAGGTCTTAGAAATGCAAACCCCAAAGAGGTAGATACCAAGAAATAATGAACATTGGGACAACAATTAAAATGAAAACTAAAAAAAAAAGTACATTGAGGCAATTAAAAACTGTTGATCTTAGGAAAGATAAATAAGATTGATGTACTTAGCCAAACCAGCTAAAAGAAGAATACCCAAAATTAGTAAAATTAGCATAAAAATGAGGTTATTATAGATTACAATGAAGTTCAGATAACCATTAATGAAAATTAAATTTTTTAAAAAATGGAAAGTTTAGAGGAAATGTATAAATTTCAAGACACATATGACATACCAAAATTAAATCAAGATATATAAGCAACTTAAACAGTTTCATAACAATGAGATTGAAGTAATAATAAAGCCTCTCAATGAAGAAAAGCCCAGGAGTTGATAAATTCAGTTCTGAATTCTACTAAACCATTTCAAAGGAGCTCCTTAAACTGTTTCATAAAGCGGAAGAGAAGGAAGATTGTCATTATTGTCACATTCATTCTATTAAACCAGTGTTAACCTGATACCAAAACTGGATAAGGACACAGCAGTAAAAGAAAACTCTTGACCAATTTTTCTGATGAACATAGATGCAAAAATTCTCAATAAAACTGAGACTTGTCCTCAATAAAATTCGTGAACACACTAAGGAGAGCAGACATCATTTAAAAAGGTGTTTTCACTGAAGAGATGCCAAGTTGGTTCAGTATCCACACAGCAACAAATGGCAATTGGCATATAAATCAACCTATGAACAGAAATTACACAGTTATCTTAAAAGATGTAGGAAATACCTTCAACATCACTTTCTAACAAAAGCTCCTGTGGAATTTTTGGTTGTGATAATTGTGTAGCTATTATTAGTTCCTAACAGACAGAAGTTATGGATGCTGACACTTCCTACAACACACAGCAGTACCTACAACACAGAATTACCAGGCCCCATATGACCACACTGCTGAAACCGAGCAAATCTAACATATAGAAATGACTTTCAGATAGAAAGCATGGAGGTTGTTTTCTAATAACAGGCATGGGGAGGGGATGGATATTCCCACATCCTTTCCTTACTAGTACTCCCCATGTTCATATCATCAGGGTTCACAGGGCAGTCCTGGGGATGAGAGTAATCATTAAGTACACACTTCATATTTTGCTCTGTATGTATTTAAAGTCATTTGGAGAAACATGGGAAATGGATAAATGAGAGTCCTGGTGAGGCTTGGGAAAAATAATTAGACTTGAGCTTCCTAATTAGTCTCTAAGTTGTACTCTCCTCTACCAAGTGGATCTTCCTCCATTCTTTGTAGGGACAGGATCCATCAAAAAATGTGTTACAGTAAATGTTACTGATCATTCCAAGAAACAGTAGGCCAGAGGAAGCACTCGTGCTTAAATCACTAATCAAAGTCCCTTATTTCATGTAACATGTACAAAAAGACACACATGTTCCTAACACCCAATTTTCAAGTTGGATAACAGTCAAGTAGTGGTTACCTTCTATCTGCAAGACTTAAAGGGGGCTAGCCCTCACACACAACTATGTCCCCAAAGTTCTACAGAGTGTGTGACTTATTAAATATTTACTGTAACGTAGACAGTTCCCTACAGATTTTACCAGCTTCTCAGAAATGTGAGTGTTTGTCATAGTTAGCAAAAGCTGAGAAAGAAGAGAAATGGCTTAAAATGTAATTTCAAATCAAGTGGGAAAGAATAAAAATGTTTACTCCTCAGTCTGATGAGCATCTCTGAGTAACAATACTCACAGATGACGTGAGATGACCAGCTCTGTTAGAATTCTCAAAGCTAATGCTCTGTGTATTCAAATGTGCAGCTTCCATCCTATTTCACATTTGGTCTGCAGGTAGTATGCCATGCAAGGAAAGAATGTTCTGGTAGCTCTAGCAGCTTAAAATTCTAGTATTGCAAAATGCTTTCGAGTCCGGTTACACAATATATATATATGTATGTATGTATGTATACACACACAAATATTGGGAGTGCAGATTCAAAATTACAAAAGAGATCATCAGTCAACATGCACAGGGCAAAGCTGTGCAGTCAACATTCAAAACCAGCATTTAATAACCAGGCACCCTGCATCCGAGGCTGACAAAAGTTGATGTGTTATATAGAACCAAGAGTTCTCAGAGTCATGCAGCCAAAGCTTGATTTTTTTTTTCTCACAGGAACTACTAGTAGAAATGAAGAAAAATGAAAGAACACCGACTTGAGCAGAGATTTAATATGTACAGGACTCTTTTCTGCCTATTGGGTTGCCTGGTCCAGCCTCCATACGAGGGCTTTTGTCTTGTCTTACTGTATCTTGTTTTGTGTTGTTTGGCTGTTGTCTCTTGGAGGCCTGCTGTCTTCTGAAGAGGAAATGAAAGGGGAGTAGATCACGGGGAGAGAGGAGCTGGGGGAGAACTGGGAAGAATGGAAGGAAGGAAAACTGTGGTCGGGTTGTGGTGTATGAGAGAAGAATCTATTACCAACGATAGATAGATAGATAGATAGATAGATAGATAGATAGATAGATAGATAGATAGAAAATAAATGTAATATGTGCATTAAAACACTTTCTGTATATAGAACTTTTGAAAAATGAAATTTGTAAAAAAAAAAATCATTGAGAATAATGAGATGAATATCTGTGCCCTCACTAATTTAAGAAAATTAACACATATGAGATATTTCTCTTTGGTGTTGCCTTTCTCTTAAGAAGTAAAACATGAATACTTATGAAATAGATTCTCCTTATCCTTCATATTACTCTCTTTCTTACCCAACAACTAAAGACTACACTGCATTTCCCATGCATGAAACTGTGTGTAAGTGTGTGTGAGTGTGTGTATGTGTGAGTGTGTGTGTGTGTGTGTGTATGTGTGATGCGTAAGCAACACACAATAGTATGTCTTTATTTATATAAATAGCACCCTACTCTCAATACCACTTCTGCAACTTGAATTTCTCTCTCAACATTATATTTTTTATACTTAACAGGCAATGAGTTTGGGTTTGAGAATTCTGAACAAAGGAACGGCAGGGCTTTCTTCTTCCTTTGACTCAGGCCACTGAAGTCTTGGGTTTAACACAGTAGATGAGTAACATCTGAAGTAATAATGACCCCAAGACCCATCAACGTCATTACAGGACCCATGCATAATGAGCCAATATCAATATCCCTGAAGCAAGTGGGAAAAGAGGCAATTCATCCTTTTAAAATATATTTTGCATTACATTTAGCACTTATCCTTTCATAAATAGCACTTCACTATTCTGTACCCCTCTAACCTTTCCGACTGCCACCATTCCTCCAAGACAAAAGGAAATATTTGAATATCGATGTCTTATAGAATATAAGAAACACAATAGGGATGGCCATGCTTACCTCACTAGGGTTACCTCAAAACAATTAAAAGTCAGCTTGGAAGAGTTAGAGTGTCTATATAAGAGACTAAATCCTCAAGTGAAAGTCAACAACAGGATTTGTTGTTATGGAGTGCAATCCTCATGAAGCCAGGGACTATATTTCTATTTTCCTGTGCCACGGTGTCCAGCATAAGGCTTGGCACCGAACACGTACAAAATGAATATTTCTCACTGATTCCAGATGGTGATGAACACAAGTTGGACTCCAAAATGCAACATTAACAAAGCTTCATGGTTTAAATCATCAACATTGCCAACGTCTTACATTGTTATGTAAGCTCTCCCAATTCTTTCTGTTCTTTCCTTCATGAGCATCCATCCCAATGTTCTCTCAGATTCATTAGGGAAAGCCTGCCATCTTTGAATACTAATTATCCTGACATTTTCAGACCTGAGGCTAAATGTATCATCAATGAGCTTTAACCTTATCAGTCAGAGAGCCCAGTACCACCGCACTGACAGGAGGACCAGCCAGTTCCCAAGACATTCTGTCATGCTGCAGACGGGAACCCTGAAGGAATTATCCAGTCTTGCCTCAGGACTTAGAAGGACAAAAAGGAAACTTATGTGTCTGAAAAACATTTACAGAAAGAAATATAATGAGTAAGGAAACCAGAACAGCCCTGGTGCTGAGCTTGGCCTTCTGAGAAGGACTGTTATTCACCGTCAGATGGCGAGCCCTGATGGATCTTAACCAAACTTATCCCAAGGTGTGTTGTCAGCCTAACAGGCTTCTCTGTAAAACTGTGAATGTCCCCCATTTGCTCTTATTGATTTCTTTTCATCCCTCCAATGTTCCTTATTCTTAAATTTAGATTTGATCTAGTGAAGTCCCGAGCCCCAAAGGGAACCTCAGGGTCCCTAGGAAAGGTGTGTACTTGAGGGCTGGTGTTGTAAAACTGACAGAGATGCTTTCCATGTGAAGAACACTCCAGGCTAGATCCACTGTTCTTAAAGCTGTCTAAAGATTGGCTACATATCATCATTGACAAAAGAAGTATATTTCTTCATGTTCATGTAGTTCATTGCAAAATCTCTCACAACCAAAAATGTTATGCTAAATTATAATCTCAATTAGTGGGCATATAGACAAAGAAATGGACAAATAATACAAGAAATGGAAAAAAAGAGAGCAAATAAGATTAATACTTTATGACGCTATTAAACCAGTATTTCACATTACCCAAATATATGCTTTGAGTACGTTAAATAATAGACTTTAAGAACAAAGATCACAACAGAGTTTAAGGTGACTTTGCATGATTAACATAACCAAATGACCACTCTGAACACGTCATCAGCACTTCAAGGCATCTACATCAAGTAACTATATATTTTTTAAAGAAAGATATTAATATGTCAAAATATATACTAAAAGCAAAAGCAACAAATTCATCATATTAAGTCCAAGAATGTTCAATCTTTAACCAGCATGCAAGGTCCCCCATACCCACTGTCTGATACTTGTAGACAATTCAAAAGAAAGAATTGGATCTGGTAAGGAGACCACACCAGGTATTGATCTATAAGTTATGTATAATTTAGTAACTGTCAAAGAAATTCTCAAGAAAAAGAGAAAGGCAGTCAAAAGTTTTAACTGATGTTAAAGGCTAATGTTTCAATCCTTCCCTCTGAGAATTAAAAAAAAAAAATAGATGAATAAGACTGAAGACAGGAGTCTAGTGGCTGCTACCCTAATGCGTAGTGGCCAGGCACTTAATCACCCCAAAGCTGGAAGTTCAAAATGGCGTCACCTACTGACTCTATCCAACAGTGGCTGAAAGGAGGGAAAGGGCAACTGACCTGGCTGACACCCATGCTTCAAGCCAGCAGGGGAATGTGACACATTAAGACAGATGAAAAGAAACTTTCAGCAATTTCTCTGATAACTTCTAACAAGTTCGGACCTAGTTATAAACCAGCAATTGAGCCATCCATACCCAACTCCTCACAGCTACACCCAAAGGGCACCCAAGTGTTAGTTGCTTCAGCGACATGGGGATGGAGTTACATATTACATCCCGTCCTCCTAGCTCTACCCTCGATTTCCTACCATGTACAAGCCGCTGTTCATGAACAAATTAATACTTCTCCAAACCACAATTGCTTTCCCAAAGGACACTGGCAGGAAGCTCAAGGAAAGATGAGCTGCTTTCTTTGTATGTGACCATACTTAACTTGTCTTGTCAGACAGCACATTGCAAAGGAAGGAGCCTGGAGAGTTACAGGTTTGAATCTCGCGTCCTTCACCTAGTACCTTATTCCAAAGGAACAGTCATGGACACCTCTAGGTTGTGTATATCGCATCCACACACAGGAAGAGCCTTCAGTAGGGAAGAGTGGGGAATGGCTAATAGGAAGTGTTGGGCATGTGTGCCTAGCATAGTGGCCAATAATGATCCTACTGCTCTCATTCCCATTGCTTGTTATGATTGCCACTATTCCACTCTTGGAGACTATGGGCTTGACTGCATAACAAAGCATAAGAGAACTTGGAGGGATGGCAGTGGGAAGAACGTGGGGGAAATGGAGATTCTAGGTGGAAATGCATGAACACAAATCAGTATTCTTCATGGTAATGGGATCACAGGTTGACATTGTGATACGTGTGATTACAGGGTCTCTGTGGATAAAGGTATGTCATCACCAAAGCCACCTGGAGGCCTGCAGGATGGGTGTGATTGCCACTGTTACACAGGCGTGGACGGGCATGTCATCTTACAATACCTTATGAAACATAAGGCACACACAAAGGCTGCTAGAGTGTCGGTTTCCTGCTGACTCCATAAATAGGAGATAGGAAAGGAAGGGTAATAGGGAAAAGGCTGTTCCAACTTCAGCCCATGTCTATGCAGCAATGGGTAGCAGAGACACTGGGGGAGAGGAGACATGGAGTTTCCATCAACCTTTTAGCCTTCAGCATCTGATCCTCCCGGTCCAGAGATCAACCATGCATGTCTCGGGGAAATTTCTGAGAAGATTTATTGCTAACACAAGTCAACTTGCTGAAACAGAGATGACCAATAAGGACAACTCAGGAAAAACCCAACAAGTTCCCCAGGAAATAGACACTGAGGGCTCCCCATGTAATAGCACACCTGGAAAGCCTTCCTATTCCAGAATGGCCAAAAGTCTGCCTTGTAAGACAAATGCAGATTCCTTGCCTTACATACTTCTTCACAGAACATCTCTATATGCTCAGCTGGGAAACTATACCTGCTTCTGACAGAACAGCAAGAAATCCCATGTTCTCAGCTTTCAATGACTTAGGACATTGTGATAGGAAAAAGGCCTCTTGCCTCTCCCTATTACATAAGGTGTATAAAGTAGATGAATTTCTCAAAATACCCTAAATGCCCCCAAACAGACTAACCTATAACAAAATAGATAAACATAGACTTTCCTAGGAAAAAGAAAAATTGCTTGATTCCCCAACAAGAATATAATAAGGCCAAGAGGGGGGCAGCAATAGGTAGAGACCCGGATTGAAATAGTGAGTGAAGGGCATTGAGAGTTCCATGAGAAATCAGCAAATGGGAAACAGGGAGTGGGTGTGAAATGAAGGAGCAGGGAAATCTCACCTGTCCATGTTGCTCAAGTCTGTGAAAGACAGCCCTCAAAGCACACCTCCACTCTCCTGACATGTAGCTTAAACATGGCTGCTTCCATGGGGAGCACAGTAAAGCTATGTTACTCTCCTTCCCTTGACCAGGTAGATTGTCACAAGGAGTCACCTTTTAGCCACATTACAGAGCACTGTAATTTCTGAGGCAAAAATATTGGGTACAAGATGTGAAAATGCATTCCTAAGAGTTGAGTGTCTTGTATGAGCCAAAGGGTAAGGGGTGTGTGTGTGTGTGTGTGTGTGTGTGTGTGTGTGTGTGTGTGTGTGTGTGTGTGTTCTGCACAACAACCTTTAAAATGTCTTCAGCACTAATGCTCCACATGGGGCAGGGTTCAGGGAGAAGTTGGTACTTGTTTTCCCACCCTCACTTAGATCTCAAAATATGAATATCATGTCAAAGAACGAACCCCTTAAATTCCCCTGACAAGTAAATGCTTGGAAAAAAAAAAAAACATGAAAAGAGAGACGCAAAGCCGAGGTCCTTCTGTTTTGCCTCTGGGTCGCTTAGTTATTGACACTTGAAGTTCGCATCACTTTGGTGGAATTGAGCAGCCAGAACCCTTTCACTGAATATTTACTCTTAAACAGTACACAAGTTTTCAAGTAGACTCCCCATCCCCGAGAAAGCACATTTGCCGTCAACTATTCAATGGTGACAAGTGTCTCCAACACTCTAGGGCAGTGTTCAAAGTAGGAAGGAAGGGAGACTAGGAGCTTCGGTTTCCCCAACCATTGGCGGCTTCTTCACTTATCCAAGCTTGGCAGTGCCGAAGCTGCCTAACGAATCAGCCCCAAGATTCTCAACTCCACCAAGTGAGCAGGAAGGGAAATGGTAAGAGTTCAGTCGACCTCCCTACACCTCCATTCCTGCTCCTTCTTCCTCCACATACCCACGACACAGACAGATAAGAAGAGAAAAAGAATAGCAACAGGACTGAGCCTGGAAAAGAGAGAAGAGTCAAGCCTCAGCAGGTGGAAGGAAGTTGTTTTTCTTTTTAATTCTTTACCTAATGCCAGGTCTCACTGAAACCCATCAATAAAACCACCTAGAACCTGGCAGCGATGGCACATGCCTTTATTCCCAGCACTCGGGAGGCAGAGCCAGGCAGATCTCTGTGAGTTCGAGGCCAGCCTGGTCTACAGAGTGAGATCCAGGACAGGCACCAAAATTACACAGAGGAACCTTGTTTGGGGGGGAGGGGAGGACGGGGAACCACCTAGAAATGAAAGGAATTCCCACATACGAATCAGTGCTTCTCCTCCACTGTATCTTATTTGTGCCGTCCCCACCCCCTAACCAAGACACAGTCTCTTCTATATATCCCTCACTGTACTGAAACTCGCTATGTGTAGACCAGGATATCTTTTTGAACTCACAGATCCACTGGCCTCTGGCTCCAGAGTGCCAAGATTAAAGGCATGCACCCCTAGGCCTGTCTGTTTCTGTTTTCTTCACCTTGGAAAGATTAGTCATAGCATGTGACACTGGATTTTATGACACAGAAGACCACAATGGAATAAGGTCTGGCTGTGAGTACCAACCAACCAGGTACTCAGTGTATATTCCTGATGCTTGAGGTCTGATGCCTTGCAAAGTCATTTAGGCAATTAAAAGGACAGATTTTTGCTGTAAAATTAAACAAAGCATGGCCAAGGAAACTATCAAACTGGTCTGCTCTACTGTTGTGGTCATAAGCACACTTTAAGAAAAAAAAAAAAAAAGGTAGTGATAGTCCATCCTGAATGGATGTCAGCGCTAAAAAATTCAGAGACATTTTATGCTTTGCTTTGTGTGATTCTCATGATGGCACCCTGCCAACTTTTGAAGCCTTGGTGAGACTTCAAAGCACAAGTAGAGTATTTACTGAGCATCTGTTGTGTGGATAGTCCAATGCCAACTGCTTGACCTCTGTTGTATCAGTCCTCCCACTCACCCTCCAAGAAAATGATTATTGCTCCCTATTTTTCAGAACCAAAGAAATGGGACTCCGGCTGAATAGCCTGCCCAAGGATGCAGAGCTAGTATATGGCCACATTGAAATTTTCATACTCTCTGGTGCTTCTGGGTGTGCCTCAGGGACAGCTAGCCTTCCAGGAGGGTTCTGTGGAAATTCTACAGGCTGAGACCCAAGACCTGAGATGGTAGGCAGGTGGGAATCATTCAGATGGGATGATTTTCTCATTCATTCTAGTGAGACGCTTTTTTCTGTCATTTTCTTTTTAGAAAGGAGAAACCTTTATTGAGCACACTGCAGGGGACATCAGGCTGGGTAGTAACTAGTGTACTGTCTGCCATCTGCAACAGTGGTGAGGAAAAAGCAGAAGGACAAATGGACATAAGACGAGAGGAGCAACTTGGAGGCCCTTGTGTAAACCCTCCCTAGTGGAATAGCTAGAAACAAAAGCATTCATTTTAATAACTTTTAAACTGTAGCTGAAATGCATATTCCATGACGTGTTACAACTTAAATTATAGTACCGTGAGCTGAAATTATTGACGGCATTTAAGGTTAAGAAGAGCACAGGGCTCTGGTTGCCTCTCTTTAAGTTTCACTAAAGCCAAATTGGTAGTTTCCCAAGCTTGGTAACGGACATGGGGGAGATGGGTTTTACTTCCTTGTTGTTGTTATTATTGTTGTTGTTGTTGTTTGAGACAGGGCTCACTGTGTAACCCTGGCTATCCTGGAACTTACAATGAAATCCTGGCTGGTTTCAAACCCTCAGAGATCTGCCTGCCTCTGCCACCCAAGTGTTGCTAATGTGTGCCCCACCACACCCAACAAGTTCCATTATGTAAGGCAACTATAGTGCCTCTACCTTTCTTCTGAGATGCCTCTGATATAATTGACTGTACAAAACTCATTCATTTCATATGTACCTTATACATATTTTAATTTTATACAATACTCCTAATTACCCTTCAGTCTCATATGGCCAACTATGGCAGTTCTAAACCAGCATCAATAGCTTCAGATTTTAGAGTATTTTAGGTTTTCTGATTAGGAATGTATAGCCTGTAGTCACACCGTTTATTTCTCTCAAAGCCTGCCTGTGCCTCCTTCTTCCATTCTACCATTTAGGATGTTTGGATCCCTATGTGGGAACGTGAAAGCCCTACTCCTATTAGCAGGCCTTCATGTGTAGGATTTGCATGTTTAAAGCCAAGGAAATACCTGGTGGTCTACGGTCAATGCTGCTTCCCAGAATTTAGAGATGAAGTCGTCTGTAGGGAAGGAGTCTCCCAGGAAGCTTCAACCCCACTGATTCAGAAGTAACTTCCAAATATACTGTTACTCCGAAGAATCAGGAGAGCCTTGAGACAAAAAGAGCCTGTCAGTAATAAATGAATACTATAAAGAAGTCCTTTTTCCTGTGACCTGTCTGAGATTTCTAGATTTCTAGAAGAAACAGTGTACTAAAGAAGGAGAGTAGTCTATAAAGATGCTTTTGGAGTCTATCCTGAGCCCATGATTTCTAAGCAACACAATTCTACCATAGAGCAGTTCTGCTTAAGAGCAGAGAGAGTTCCCACTGATGAGGTATTTCTATAACATGTATACATTTAAGGACAATTCACTTGCTTTTGTTCTGACTCTGAGATTCCCAAAGCAACTTTATAATCATTCTTGTATCCAAGATACCATGACATCCGGAAGAGGCTCTGATTCTGGCCACATTGTTTTACTCATTGGAAAGGTACTACTGCAAATCCATATATAAACCTCTTATGTTATCAAGGGTTTCATGGTTTGGGAGTGAACCTGTACTAAACAAAGTACCTCATAAATTCTGGGTAAATCGAATCTAGAAATCTCATTTGAGCCCAACAGTATCATCCATGAGGCTGTTAACAGAGCCGTTCCTGGCTACACTACTGTGTGTGTCTTCAGTCTAAAGGCAAACAACAACAACAAAGACAAAATTATCTCCTTGAATAAAGTACTCGATGATCTCTCCTCGTCCAGCAGCATCATGTGATCATGTGATCTCAGCAGATCATTCCAACGCACCTCCCACTATAAGTGCTGTGTTTTGCTCTGAGGAACAGTAAGTACTTCTGGAGGCAGATGGTAGACCAAGGAGACATTTTCATTGTGAAGCACATAGGTGTGCCTTGAACTAGTAGATTGGATAACTCATCATGTGAGTACCCAGAGGAAATTCGTGGAGTCTACTTCCCTGCAATAAAAGCCCCAGAGCACTCCAAACACCTCCAGAAAGAACTGGACACTCAACATACTTGAAACACCAAGGCAAAAAGGCACATGCATAAGATTCTGGATCCTTGAGCACAAGAAAGCATCATCCTTCTTTCTCTGGTTGTTGTTTTGAGACAGTGTCTCCCCTATGGAGCTCTAGCTGACCTGGAACTAACTACATATGGATGAGGCTATCCTTAAACTTGCGGCGATCCTCCTGCATCAGCTTCCCAAGTACTTGGATTACAGACCTGTAACACCATGCCTCATCTTCACTTGGTGTCATTGTCTCCTTATTCCCTTTGCAGAGATGTTCCAGGTGCTGTTGGTGCTGGGCATATCTCCCCTCTGCCATTTCAACTCTTCATAAAACACATCTCTTTATGATTATGTATCTAGGTGGCCTATCAGAAGAATGCCTAGAATAAAGCCTGTTTTATCTGTTAGCATGAATGATGCTTCAAGTGAGGCTTAGATAAAGGTTTGATCAGTCATTCAGAAAGTTGACTTCCAAAAAATGAACTAAAAAATAATGAATAATATAAATTTTAGCTAGCACTTACTTTGTATTATGCAGTACCTGACAACTTTGGGTGCATTTATCATTTTTAGTTATTCTGTAAAATAAGTAGTATCCAGCTTTTACTAACAGAGAATTCGTGGTTTAGAAAGAATAGGCAAACATGCCCAAGATCATGCAGCCAGAGAGAGAGAACCAAACCTATTTTGATGCCTAAAGATGGATTCTTTCAAATATGCTGGAGTGCTTCACAGCATCTTTGCTCAGTTCTGGACAAACGAAGAAATTTAAATAGCTTCTCTTTGCCTCAGATTATATATTTACAAAATAAAGACAGTCCACTAAATAAGTTTGAATTTCCCTCTTGCACTAAATCTTTATTATGTCATACGAGTCTCACAGTTGAAAAACCACATCACAAAATATGCCACGCAGCAAGGGTGGCCTAGGATTTATAGACATCTTTGGAAGCCTAAAATGCAAAATTCTACTTATAGTCTATTGATTAAACATTATGTTAGCAATTACCTTAATGCACAATTACAAAATCCGAACCTGGGGAGCCACAAATTGTCACAGCCTTCCTGAAAGCTTACGTGTAGTCCACAGAAAATAACAATGACAACAGCAAATGATTCCCCAGTGATTCCAGTTACAGTTCTGTCATCACGGGATAATCTCCCAATGCTGAGCCTGGAGAGAGCCATGGCTGTCACACTTCACACTTTTAAGGGCATTGTAGAGACACTGTATGCTCTCCTTCCCTTACAGTAATACTTCTCTGTCACATCGATGGGAGTATCTAAGAGCGGTAATAAAACAGTTGGGTTTTCAACCAAATTCCAAGTACATAAGGCCAAAAAACCCCAAAAAACAGAAAACAAAAAAAAAATTTTGTTGGAAGCATGAAATCTTTCTGAGAATATAAGTAAGTTATAAATATAACTATATATAAAAGAATATAAGTAAGTTTAAATACAGGTCCCAGTCCTATTAGTTAGAGCACTGACTAGTCCCCTCTGAGCCTAGTCCCTCACTGGTAAATGGGTACGATGACCTTAACAACAGTTTTTAAAGAATGAGAGAGAAGCATAGCCAAACTACCATGGTAAGATGCCAGGATTCTTGCTTCCCAGGTTCCTGCTGAACTCTCCATACTTTAGCACCTACACAGCCTTTTCCCTCAGCAGGGAGGCCAGAGGGAACCTGGCAGAAATGCAAATGAGATGACTTGCTATGGCGCCCTTGTGAATGCAGCCTCCTTACCGGTCCCATAAGGCCTTCCATGACCTGTGCCAGTCGCCCACTTCTTGGCCTTATTTCTGACCACTTCTGACCTTGACACTGTTTGTTCAACATGTGCAGCCTCCTGAAGGCTCTTGAGCACAGCAGTCATGCTCCTGTCCTGGGACCCTTGAGCTAGCTCTTCTCTGCTGGGAGTTCTCCTTTCCCATAAACAGGGATGGCCTGTTCCCTCACTGCATAAAGCACCTCCTAAAGACTTTCTCAGCATCCTGTCCAATATCATAGTTCCTCTGCCACATAATTCCCTCCTCTCCCTTCTTGACTGTTTACTTTTCACCTTAGCATGTATCACTATATCCTAAGCCACACCGTTTACTTATTTGCTTATATATTGGCAATTTTGCCTCTACGATGCAAGACACCAACACCTGGGTATCTTATTTGCTCACAGCTATAGTTTCGCCATTTTGGAATGGTGCTTGGAATAGTAGTACTACGGAAATATTTTTCAAAGACAGGATGGAAAGGAAAAAGGAGATAAGGAAGGAGGGAGGGGGAATGGAGAAAGAATCTTGTCCATAGTAGGGGAATTTGTCCATAGTAGGAAAAAAAAACAGAAAAGAATATGGCAAACGAATAAAAATTATTATAGTTGATGCAGAAAAAGTATAACAAGCTAGTGAAACAGTGGTCAACTATCAGCATATTGTAGTAATTACTTTGTATTAGAAGTTCCTTGAAAAATGAAAACTTGCTAAGTGCTATAAATAGATCATTTACAAGAAATAGAAAACTGAATATTCACTACCATGTAGGAAGATTTCCTCAGTTTTCTTAAAAATTAGGGAAATATAGTTAAAATAAAAGTTATGGGGAAAAAACTGACGTGTCTGAGAACACCAAATACTGAGGAAGACAAAGTGATTTTTTTTTTCTTCAAATTTCAACATCTCCAAATAGCAATATCTGTTAAGGATAAAATAACCCACATGCTACAATCCAACAGTTTCACACATAACTGAGTGCAGTGAAGAAACTCGGGTCTTACTCAAGCCAAAATCCGCAGCAATAGTCACTGCAAAAAATGTGTGAAAGCAAGTAGTGGAGTCTTTTGATATCCTTAAATGGGAGAACGATTAAATCACCTGTGATATGTTCACATGGAACACCACAACACAGCAAGAAGGTAAACACAAAGTTAAGTTAAAATAAGTAAGTTATAGAACACTATATATATATATATATATATATATATATATATATATATATATATAACCATTTGTATAATTTTATCTTTATCCAGAAGAAGGATCAACTTTATATATTTAAAAATATTGAACCAAAAGTTAAATCTATGGAATTAACATGCAGCAAAGTCTAAGATGAGATTATTTCTGGGAGGGGGAGGGGGTAAACAAATAGCTATAATGGGTACCTTTGCTAAAATCTAGGAAGCAATTTGTAGTCACTTATCAAACCTTAGGTGGGAATTTGGGTGACAATTTATTTTATTATTACTTATGTTTTCTGTGCCTAAACTACTGCATAACTCTTTTAGCTCTGAGTGTTATTGAGGATGTGGCTAAATTCTGCATTTAGGATGATCATGTCAGCAAAACAAATGAACTGGAGGAGAATTCATCTGCCCTCACAGGCCTAAAAGATACAGACTACTGACCATAGCAGTCTCCAGTAATAAATAAAAGCAGAGAGGGAGAAAGGAGAGAGACTTGCATATTCTTCTCTGTAGACTTTTTATCATCCAGATATTTGAGATGAGGTTATCTGAGAAATGAAAGAAATCGTAATGAAGAGAAACCCCAATGGAGCCTGTGGTGTACATTATGTTGGTAAAGTGCCATGTGCTGTTTATACTCACTAAAAGACTGGTTTAAAAAGCAGTGGTGCCTCCCCCACATTTCAGTCCCAAGCATGTCTGTCTCAAAGTGTCCACCCAGGCCCCTTGTCTAGGAATGGCCTGCACACCCCCACCCCATATCTGTGACAGAGAGGGAGGAGAACCACAGAAGACCTAAAAACATCTTTCCTTTGAGAGCAAGTCAAAGATAAGCTACTTCCAACAGAAGTTACAAGTGCCTCTCCCACAATACAAAAGTGCCCACAGATGGAAGAAAAGTGAAAATTCATCCGTGGGACATTCAGCCATAGGATGCTCATGCATAGAGAAAAGTCTCAACTGGGTACTCCAGTTGACTGCCTCAACTTCCCTAGTTGGTTCTACTGAATGTGATGAACACCTTACTTGATGATAACAACTCTGCCTGTGGCTATTGGTTCATTTATTGGAAGACTCACCCAAGGGGACATTCTTCCGCATCAGGACTCTCTTTATTAGAAATTCCAGCTGATTAACTTAATAGTGCTTTCCCCCTAACAATTTTGCTAGATGGTCTGAGTCTTTGGTGATGTTTTTGTATCCATCATCTATCTATCTCTTACTATTTATTCTTTTACTTGGGCTTACTATATCCTCACTAAATTCACTCATTCAAAACCAAAAGTATGGTTGTTGGTGATCAATCGCTGGACTGTGTAGCACAAGGCTAAATCTTGAGAGATATCCAAAGGGAAAATCCAGATAACAAGGCGTTTGGACCCCAATGAGATAGAAAAGTTGAAATGTCTCCCCTTTTTAGGAGCAGTGAGTCATTCTCAGGATACTTCCAAGTGCTAAATTATATGAGACATTGGAGTGGGGAGAGAATTCCTAATGTCCTTCTGAAACTACAACCCACTTAGCAGGAGGAGGCTGAGTCTTATGGTGATCCAAAGATTACAGTGTTCTTGTTTACCTATGAAGAGCTTTTGTTTCATAGGTCAAAGAGTATTCCTGAAATGGCACCATCCTGAGTCCTCTAGATTAATGACAGAACAAGGGAGGCTCTGAGAAGCAGCTCAGATCTCCAAAGATGGGAAAGCACATTCTCATTAATCAGAGTGAGATCAGAGCTCAGCAATAAAGCAGCTGGCTTGAAAATGATCTGTTTTCCAGGAGTCGTTTATTTATTTGATGCTGTGTCACTGATAAAGTGAGCCAACCACGACTCTGTGTGATTAAGCCAAGTTTATTCAGACACATATCACTGCCTCCTGGAACAGCCAAGGCCAGAACCTTCAATCATTGTCAGGAACTCCAAACTATTTGGGCAACTCTACAACAGGTCGCTGGTGGAACTTGTCAGTAGAACTTGAAAAGTAAGCTGTGCTCATTAAGATAACTGAATAAAATAAAGGAAGGGTGGGGTGGGAGAGAGAAAAAGAAAGGGGGGGAGTACTCCACAGACCCATGTCCTCAAAAGGTCTTAACAAGTCAGGGAGATCTCCCTCTATTATTTTCTTAAGTCCAAATAATTGAAGCAATACATGTTCACTTCAGTGTCTCCCATTTCTTGTGGACCAATCATAAGGCAAGTCAGGATGCTGAGTGCTGCCCATATCCTACTGCCTCCAATGACTACAACCTAATTTGGGCAACTGTGCCATCAGAGCACACCCTCCGGACTCTGCCACTTCAGGGCTCTGTATCCTGAGGCTGATTATGTGGGATACAATCTCCACATTTTTTAATCTTCTTCCTGAATTACTTTTGGCAAAATGTTCAATTTCTTTGATCTCCAGAATCTTGTCTTTAAAAATGAGTATGTTAATCCATAAGATTTTTGTAAGGATAAAATGGAATGCTGAACACAGAAGCTTTCTAAAAGTACAACATCGATTAATTGCCATAAAACCTAAAGGAACAACAAATGGGCGTTGTTCTTTAACAACCAACAAATCCACAGCACACAAAGACATGCCCGCACATCAAAGCCTGGCCTCAGTTTCTCCAGCAGGAAATCAACTTTCCTTTCTCTCAAATCATCATCTCAGCCCTCATCCTCAGAGCAAGATTATTTCCTTCTAGGAAAAAGTATAAGGAGACACTGAGGTGACATTTGTATAGGTAGTTCTGCCTACAGCATCCACTGTCATTTGGAGAAATCCACAGCTCTGATGGGGTGAGTGTGGGGTGAGACCTCCCTGACTCATCAGGATTCAGACAACTGCAGTCATTCCAATATGGTGTTGGGGAGTTTAGACAAGGCCCACATGCAGAAATGGCCTATCTTAAATCAAGAGACAAGAAGGGGGGGTGTTGAGAGTCAAGTATTCAATATACGGCAACACGTTGTCTTTAAGGATCACACTGCCCATCTTAAGATGCATTTCCAACCGCCACCATTCTGCCCACCAAACAAGCATTAACCAGATCTCTATACATAGGGGGGTATAGTTCTTTTTGTCCATTCATCACAAACAAAATTTCAATATAGCTGTATGACTTAATTTTTCACGTAAAAAAATATTTCTCATCAAAAAATGTAAATATTATAATTAACTTTAAAATCCTTTTGATCACTACCATTATTCATCTTATGCATTTGTCTGTGTGCACACATACATACAAAATCATTGTTGTCACAGAAATGTTTTTACACTGTACATATTCTGTAATACGGTTTTCTGCAACAAGATATATGGTGGATTTACTGATGTTATCTTTGATTTTTTTATATATTCTGTTTTGTGAAACTTGATGAGTTCAAGTGTATTCTACTTATTGCCACTTACAAAAAGTGGGAACAATCTCCACTTCCTTTTCTTTTTTTTTTTTTTTTTTTTTTTTTTAAAAAAACACTTCTTTAAAGTTTATTTTATGTACACTGGTGTTTTGCCTACATGTCTGTCTGTGTGAGGGTGTCAGAAGCCTTGGAACTGGAGTTACAGACAAGTGTGAGCTGCTATGTGGGTGCAGGGAATTGAACCTGGGTCCTCTGGAAGAGCAGTTAGTGTACTTAACCGCTGAGCCATCGCTGCTGCCCCTTCCCACCTGTCTTTACTCACAATCTCCACTTCCAATGAATAAGAGCAGATAACAGAATGAATCGTTGAATGATTCCACCTATGCTTAATCCCCTATTTATGAAAGGGATTGCATCATGAATCAGACAAACAACATAGAGAAAGAGAAATGACTCTCGGGATTTTGAAACACAATGTCATATATTTCACCAGAGAGGATGGACGAGATCTCATATTCCAAATCTCTTGTTTCATAAATACGATATTTGAGAATCAGAAATGTTATTGAATTACCCAAGAGGGCCACGTCTCCTGGATTCCCTCAAACATTGGGTTTTTATTTTCTACTTTTTCAGATTGATCTCAAGAATCTCAGAGGTAGGTGAAAGAGTGCTACATGTACTTTTAAAAAATAGGACTCGCCAGCTACAAGAGATGTGATATTGGATTATCCTTTGAGCAGGGACACTGCAGTAAAAATGACACTGATATTTAATCAATCAACAGTGACAGTGACAGGTTGATGTCAGTCAATAACAAAGGCCTAAAAAGTCAATATTTGCTCAAGTAGGAAAACTGCAGGGCTTCTCCCAGCCACCGATAATTCCTGCGGTGCAAATTCAATTTAATCAAGTGACGTGCGTTCATAGGACAGTGCCTAGTGTGTGCCCTATTCCTCAAGGTTTCACGTACGTCCTAATGTACACAACAGTAGGCATTTCTGTTTATCCCCTTTGCTAGAAAGTCTTTCATGGCTATGAATTGGGACCATTGGGAAGAAGACCACAGTGCCCTACCCTGCAGCTTCCCAGTGGTTGCGAGAGTTCTTTCGGAGAGAAGTAGTTTCTGGTGATTCCAGAACTATCCGGGTCAGTTCTTTAAATTTGATTTCCTGTCATTAGGAAAGGTGTCTTCCCTCTGTAGGAGTCAGCGATTTTGCTCCCTGGCATGTCTGCTCAGCTATGAGTGGGAACTATTTCCACTCCTTCTCCCGGGCCAGCCCTTCAAGCCTCAGGCAGCTGCCATGTGCCAGCTGGCAACAGACTCTGACATTAAGGGACTCTTCCCAGGCTTTCACATTTGCCATATTAGCAAGATTATCCGTTCGATTTTTTTTCCAGGGCCTCCTCTCTAAATGAAAAGTAAACTTGCCGTTGTCCTTGGATGAGAGCCTCCTTGACCTTCCCTCCAAGAAACTTATGGGAAGCAGATGTTATGTGGTTACAATGTGAACCCACAGAACCCCATCACTGTCCTAATCAGTTAGGTGAAAAACCAGATGTTGACCACGATATCCTGGCCCTTCAGATGTAGATAAAATCAACTTTAATCTCTGTCCTATGCTAGATGCAAGCCCAAATGGTCTGTGCGGACCCCAGACCCCAAGTCTCTACAGAATTCTGGACAGCTTCAATGCTACCTAATCTTAGCCACAACTCCTGGTTTTGTTTTAATTTTTTTAAATAGATTGTGTGCACGGGCATGTGTATGTGAGTGCAGGTGCCCATGGAGGCCAGAAGAGAGTATCAGATCCCTGGAGCAG
This sequence comes from Peromyscus californicus insignis, assembly GCF_007827085.1. Lineage (NCBI taxonomy): Eukaryota > Metazoa > Chordata > Mammalia > Rodentia > Cricetidae > Peromyscus > Peromyscus californicus. The sequence continues at coordinate 31,111,350 of NW_026294492.1, read as the reverse complement.
GAGTTAAAGGCAGATGAACCACCCAACACGATTGCTAGAAATGGTATTAAGGTCCTCTGCAAGAGCAACAAGTGCTCTGAACCACTGAGCCATCTCTCCAGCCCAAAGCTCCTGGTTTTTATATGTTTACTCTCTCTGTTCATCATCAAATTTTTCCAAATGCCAAATTCAGCTTTGCTAGAAATTCCTAATCAACCGAGCAAGCAAACATAGCTCCAAAACAGATCTGATTATAACTTGATGAACTGGTGATGTAAGATGCAGGGGGATGCAATGCAATGCAGCAGGTCAGTAGGATTCAATGTCTGCAAGTGCATCGTTGACTCTTTGTTTGGGTCATATGTAACATAAAGGTTGCTTCCATCAACACATGTCAATGTCTCTGGGAGAGAAGAACCCTCTCCAGGCTCACTTTTCAATCCACAGTGCACTCACTGTGTCCTTTCATATTGTTCCCCTAAATTTTCATTCAGTGGAGCCAGCAGCCAGAAAATCCACCCTGGAACAAGGGTCTGAAACTCTCTGCTGTGCAACAACACCCTAAGGACCCCCCTGAAATAGGTATAATGTGGAAATGGATCTTTGAGTCGTGATTGTGGGCTATTTAAAGAATCATTTGAAATCAGGTTATTTTTAACTAAAAGTATCTCTCCTAACTTATCATGAAAGTTAATCCCCCCTCCCCAATGCCACACAACTGTGTGGGCACGTACATCTGCCTTGCTGAGTACTCATCCAAGGGCTGGCATGTGCAAGACTGTGCCACATTCCAAAGAGGCTTCCAGCATAAAAAGAATACGGGGCTGAGGGATCAGGAACACCTCAGTCAAGGTAGGGTGGCAGATGGCAAGCAGAGGATCAGGCTGAATAGGTTCCAGAAAGAATATACAGAAGTCCCAGACAATATTCCTACCTTTGCAAAGCCCTAGCTACACAACTGTTTAGAGAAGAAAAATACTTGGAAAATTAGAAAATCTATTGCACAAGATGCTGTCAGTGGCTGGTGGGTTCTCTTTTGAAGGCAGCACTAATGGAGCCATGCAAATGAATTTCTATGGGTCAAGTCTTGAGCTAAAGGAATATCTTGAACAAGGGTGTCTTCTCTCTCTCTCTCTCTCTCTCTCTCTCTCTCTCTCTCTCTCTCTCTCTGAGAGAGAGAGTTTCTTTTCCTCTATAGCTACTACCATTAATTTCTATTTTCAATTTTTCATTTGCTATGTGCTTGTCTTAAAAAATTAAGAAAAAGGATGAAAAGTTTTTGTTTAATAAAAGGGTTAGGAAACTGATAAGAGTGGCGGGGATGGGGCCTCTCTCTCTGCTGTAGTAGCAGTGTGATTTTTATGTCAAGCCAGCCTGGCTGCAGCAGATTAAGTGCCTAAGAATTAGGTCAGAGATTTGGACAGTGGTTACAATTCTCTAACTTTTAGTGGAAACCCTGAGGAAAGGTTTCCGCGGCCAAATATATCTGGACAATGCCGCATACGAGACTCCAGCCTTTGATGTTCAAAATACGTGTTAAAGACGCCGAGGTTTCTTGTAGCAAAAGATAAATAAAACCATTGTGTTTGTCAGTTAGCTAGCCTTACCCAGATTAACGTGTCCAGCCCATAGGACCCTTTCATGTCTTTGTGATGGAATCATGTTTAGCTTCTCTTCGGCCATGGGGAGGTGAGTCTTAAAAGTTATAAAGCATCTGAAATAAAGTTATCATGATTGGCATTGACAGAAGAAAACGGGATGTGGAAACGGGGACTAGAGTGTAAATCTAACAGATAATTTCTTACTGGAAAAAAAAATGAAGATTTTTCTGTGAGGGGGCAGCATTCATTTACTTTAAAGGAAGAGTCACCATAATTCTGAAGCTGGCTTGGAACTGGCTATGTATTCCTGGAAAGCCTCAAGCTCACTGTGATCCTCTTGCCTCACTTAGCACCCTGGTTGCTAAGACTGTGAGTATATACCACCATGCACAGCAAAAGATGTAGGTTAGTCAAAAGTGTTGAGGGCTGGAGAAATGACTCAGTCAGTAAAGTGCTTATTCTGCAAGAGTAAAGACCTTGGTTTCATTCCCAGTACCCATGTAAAACAAATATGGAAGTGGAGATGGGAGGATCTCTGGGGCCTGCTTGGCTGACCAGTTGAGAAGAATCAGTGAGCAATAGGTTCAGGTTTGCAAGAAATACTACCTCAGAAATCAGATTGAGAATGATTGAGAAGGATACCTGATAGGGACCTCAGACTAAATAGACACACAGACACATACACAGAGAGAGAGAGAGAGAGAGAGAGAGAGAGAGAGAGAGAGAGAGAGAGAGAGACAGAGAGACAGAGAGACAGAGAGAGACAGAGAGACAGAGACAGAGACAGAGACAGAGAGAGACAGAGAGAGACAGAGAGACAGAGAGACAGAGTCAGACACAGAGACACAGAGACAGAGACAGAGACAGAAATGAAATGTTTTGGTTACCATGACGATCCTTTCTCTTGGTGATGGTTCTGGACAAGTGAAGGACCACATGATCTCGAGCAACTTCTACATGGTGTATTGTCTCGGCTCTCTTGTAACAAGACCTCCAGACTTCAGCACAACTGACACCATACTAGAAGCACTATTTTGACCTCAAAGCCTGGCACATAGGGCCCAACACCTGCCAAGGGGAAGAAAGACCTAATTCATCAAAGACCTAGTCCGTAGTTCCAAGAAAGTCCTTAAATGTGCTAACCTTGCTTTTGGCTTCTATAGTTCTGTTTCTCGATAACTGAAGTATGATAACCAGGATGTGGGTTTTGTGTATAAAAGACAAAGGCTTTAAGGTTGGGGGCTGCATGATTTGGGCAAGTTCCCTGTGCAGCCAACAATAAAGACTTTCTTTCCAGCTTTCAGAGTGTCCATGTGGTGGTCTCTGGTGGGCTTATCTCACAACACTCCCTTGGATCATTTTTCTTTCTCAGTTATTAGTAGGGTAACATAGGCTTACCATTGATGCAAGAATGGGCTTTACTATAAGACTCATAAAACCGATACATGAGTGGGTAGCAGTGGTGTTAAGAATGCCAGGGCACATGAAATCCAATACCTACCTGATACAATCAACAACAGTGAGAAGATGAGGTCACATCTTTTTTCAGAGTGGGGTAAGCAGGAGGAGGGGGCAAACAATTTACAATGTGGAAAAGGCCTGCTAAAAACCTATAGAGCACAGATGGAATACTGAATTTCATAGAATACTACAATGGTCCTGATTCATTTATAACAATCAGTACAGCCTCCTCTACACCTGTGAGGCATCCCTGCCCCCGCCCCATGAAGCTTCCAAAGCAGCAATGGGAATGGTGACCTAGTCCTTTCTGAAAGCACCATGTTCAAGTCTAGGTACCACAGCACTGAGAGTCCCTGTAACTACACTTCTTCTCTATAAGGCTATGTATGAGTCCTAGCATAGGCTAGCTCCTATTAGATGCCAAAAATTCTCTAATAAATGAGTGAATAAATTAACACTGAGTGGATGCAAAAATTGGTTAATAATTAACTGGTGATGTCAATAAAAGGGATACAAAGAATTGAACTAAGCAACAGGTGGATCTGATATTCAAGGTGCTGACCTATAGTTGTGAAAAAAAAGAGAATCTGAGTGGCCTGGTAACTGAAGTCTCTACAACTAACTGGCTATCAATTTTGATGATAATGAGAAGGATGCTGTTACTCACTGACATGGTGCATAAAACTTGGGTTTATTGTTTTGTTTTATTTTACCCCTAATAAATAGGCAAAATTTGTCCAGTGCCTTCATCGTCTCTCTGTGCACCTTCAAAGGATATTTTTTTTCTAAAAGACCATCTCATCTTGGTTCCAGGAGAGAATAGACCTCTGCGTTGCAGGCAAAACTTCAGGCTAAACTGAAATGAAATTTTTTTTAATTCCATTTCTGTCCTAACCATCTTGAAGTTCTTTCGGTCTTCAGCTAGGGAGGGCAATCCAGTCTTTATCATTTGCTTCGCAAGAACACAGCTGCTTCCTTTTGCTGAAGCAGCTGGAACTTATCTCATTTCCAAAGTTTTGCTTCAGAATTTGGCGTTTTCCCTCTTTTTCCAGTTCCCGGTGTAAATAAGGACATGGGCTAAAGGAATGAAAACATAAACCAAATACAGCCAGCAAAGGAGCACTAAAGCTTGTTCCCGTTGTGACCATTGATGGGACTCTCATCCATCACCAAATTCCCAGGAATGCTTAGTTGTTCGGTAGGAGGTCAATTATAGACATTCTGCAGAAAACAACCTATGTCTAAAAAAATGGAGCTCTGGGGGAACATGGAAAATCCTGTCAAATACTAATTGTCTGTTTAACTAGTTGTATTTGTTCTTTGACTGGTGGCCCTTCCTAAAAGAAGATTCATGACAATTTGGGTAGTGTGAATGAAGTCTTTGATAGCATGGCACACAATGATTCCAGAAACAGGTGCTGTATGACATTAGTCCCCCTGCCCTCAAAAAGCCACTCAATTAGACTTCAGACATTTTTATTTAAATTAACCAGTAAAAATTGTATTTGTCATGCATATTATGTCAATTTTGGATATGTATACATGGTAGAATAGCAAAATTAACCCAATTAATTCTATATTACCTCACATACTGTTTTGTGGTGAGAATGTTAAAAGTCCATTCCCATTGATGCTCAAGAATATAGCACACTATGATTAAGTACAGCCACCATGTCATATAACTGATCTCTTGACCTATTTTCTCCAGCCTAACTGAAGTTTTGCTTCCTTGACCCAGCACCTCTGCAGCCCCACCTAGTTCCTTTGGGAATCACCCTCATTCTCTCTACTTCTGTGATAGACCTCATTCATTGATCTTTTTTTCCAAATTAAGAATGTGTTCTGGTGATGTTTGGTAAGATAAGCTCAGAAGAAGACGTTTATATCACCTTGTTAAGACCTGGGAAACATCACAGAAAAGGGGCAGACAGATTGTAAGAGAGGGAGCAGGGCAGCCATAAAACGCCATCTTCTGAGTGTGGCACAGATATTATGATAGTCAGCTCAGCTTCCCTGGGCCTGTATAAGACTGGCTCTGTCACAATGAGACATGGATGGGGGAGGAGCTAGTGAGGTCCTGTACTCTTTGCTGATACTGATAGGTTCTGGGAGAAGAAGTACGTATGTTCAGTTGCGTAGTCCCTTGTGAGCCCACCAGGCTTCATCACACAGTTCCAAACTGATAGTCACACAGATAACTGATAGTCACACACAGATAACTGATAGTCACACAGACAACTGATAGTCACACAGATAGTTCTGTTTAAAGTCACAAGGTCACAACACAAAACAAAAAGACATGAGTGTTGGAAACAGTTTGTATGGAGAAGACCGTGATGGGGCTGGGAAGGGGGGGGGGGGTGTAAGAGAGTAGGGGTGAGAACAATCAGAATGTGTCATACACATGTATGAGCTTGCCAAAGGACAAACTGAATTCCTTTCTTTTTTAAGAGATTGTTGTCTTCTACATATTAGCAGTAGTGATTTTATAGTTAACGCTATTCAATTAATGTGCATAATTATTAATATTGTATTTGGGAGTACAAATGATAGCTGCATTTGATGTTTGAATTTGAATCTCAACTCTTGACACTTATAGCTATATATATATATATATATATATATATATATATATATATATATATAGAGAGAGAGAGAGAGAGAGAGAGAGAGAGAGAGAGAGAGTTTAATCTTTGTACCTCAGTTTGCTCATTTGTATATGGTTAATTAAGGTAACTAACTTCACGGAAGTATGTCAACATTAGGTCAACAGTGTCTGGTATAGAATAAGTGCCATATAGATTTCAGCTCCATTTTTATTGAGTTATCACTATGTATCTGGAAAAATAAAAATAATTTTACATTACTTCTGTCAAGTCAGTGGACTGTGTTCTGTAATTAGCTCTGTTTTGTGAATGCAGAACCTAAAACTAGATTAATAGGCTTGGAATCGCATTTGCATGCATGCCAGATACATGGTGTTCTTGTACCTGAATCTGACATTCCTGATCTTATGACTGTTCTAGTCTATACTGGATAATGAGTGTGGTGAGGGAGGAGGGCAGGGTAGGAAAAGAGGGACTCCACCCCATGGGTAAGCAGCTCACTTTGTGACCCTCATCATTTTAGAGAGAAAGTGATTTCTAAAACAGGATCCTCCAGGGACAGGGAATCTTGGAACAAATCACCCTGTGTCCTCCAAGTTTATTCCAGACCTTAATATCTCCAAACAGAGGGAAATCTAATGGAAATTAAAACCCATTCAACAAAGCTTCACTACAATTGAGTAAAACCAGGAAAGACCTCAGGGGATGGGAGGTGGGAAGACGGCAGAAAGGAATGGAACAGATGTGAGCATGGCATAGGGCAAGCTGCTGGTGACAGGAAGAGTCAATAGGATTCAAAGACAGTGGCTGCAGGTGTCACAATCAGCCTCGCTCTCTTGCTGTCTTACTCTTATTCTTTTGAGTGACATGACAGCAGGTCCCACATGGGCACCTGTTTCTAGGCAATCCCTGACAAAATAACTCAGATGATTTGAGGTACGAGAAGATACGGGGGAGGGTCTCAGGATCGCCTGTGATGCTGTGATAGGAGGTTGGGAACAGAAGAAGAGATAGCAGGAAGGACAGGCGTACGTGTGGAGCAACTGTAGCTACGGCTTAGCCCATGGGATTCCCCGGAGCTAAAATGGCCCATCAGATTTTTTTTAAAATATATAAATTTTATCATTCTTTTTTAAGTTTACATCCAAAGTAATGTGTTTCACTGTGGGATATTCATACATTTATGTTGTTACACTTTGTGCTTACTCTACACATACACTGATCTCTTCTTTTCCCACACCTTCTGGACCCTTACCTCCTCCACATTGTCTCTCCCCCTCTCCTCTTGTGTTTCAGACATTCTATTGCCCTCTCTTATTCTCCCCTCCCTTTAGACCTCCTCCCACACCCACAGTTCCTTTTATATGACTTCATGTTGTTGACAGATAAAATAGATTCTGCACATAAGATGAAACATGCAAAATGTATATTTCTGACCCTGGCTTATTATATTTAAAAAAATGGCCCCAACCCTCTGATGTAGAAAACGATTCAGAAGTAAAACCACACGACATGACCCACTAGTTTCGATAGTCTTGGGCACACTGGATCTTTGAAATCTTGGTGAGATCAGTGGCCTGTGTGAGATGTGGAAGAGGTTGCTTTGCATGGCTGCAGATGTCCCTAACACAGGACAGCATTCCCTCCTGGAAAGGGATTGGATGAACAACTTCCCATCACTCACAGCCACTGAATTAGGATCTCTCCACCTTCAGTCAAATAACCTATTGCGAACCATCATCTTAAAGGGCAGATTCCAGGGTCCTAACTTCCACTTTCTGAATCAGAGCCTTTGAGACAGGCTCCACAGGTGATTCTCACTCAGTGAAGGTTTGGATACGGCTATATATGGGAAAATTACAAACCATTTCCCCCACAGAGCAAAGCAAGACCTTGAAAAGGAGAACTTTGAATTCTACCACTAAACCAACAGTATTCGTGTAATTTATAAAGTCAATTCCTGCCTCGAGTAAATTTCCTCAGACACCTCAACAACTTGTGTAGCAGGATTTTAACCTATGAGCGTAGCATGGCTTGCCACCCTATCCTTCAATCCTGCATGGAAAAGGAACTTGGGGCTTCAGATATATCAACATGAGCTGCACGAGGGCTGGCTCATCCTGCTGGAAAGACTGAAGACATCGATGTGTTCATCTTCCACAGAAACTCATGCCCTCTGAAGCCCCTATCCTTCCAGTAGAGTTCAGCTAAGTCACTGCTGTGTCTAAGGAAGCTTTGGGAGAACAGGCAGCGAAGTGCTAGCTCCACTCATCCTGATCAGCCCAACGTTTGGAGAGCCTTTGATCTCTGTGCAGTCCCTCCACAGCCCGATGCCTAACTGCTCACATGGCGCCCACCCTCTGTGTCACTGACATCCTTACCCCTCTCGCTGCCTTCCTTCTGAAAAGGAATGTCTGGAGGAAATAATAGCACAAAACTCTTAAACCTAAGAACTGAACCATCAACATGGAATAAAGTACTCCAGAGAAAGCAAAGTTTGCTTCCTGAGAACTCAATAGGTCAGTCTGTCTAATGTACTACGAGACTTAACAAACTTCACAGGCCCCTGTACCCTGAAATTCACTTCTAAGGGATTAATAATAAATACAGAAAAAATACACAGATATTCACTAGAGAATCACCCATAACAGGGACAAGAATGGAAAAGCTAAATATTGTACAAAAATACAAAATAATTAAATATACAATATCACTTTGTACAGTTATTACAATGTTTATGACTAGTCTTGAATAACAAAGGAAAACGCTTTCATCTAATATTAAACAAAAGTTCAGGTCATATATTTGTCTATACAAAATTAATTCAACTATATTAAAAATGCATAGGAAAAAAAAGGCTTAAAAGTAAATTCACCGAACTGTTAATAGCATTGTGTCTGGATGATGGAACTGGATAATTTTCTTTCCTCCTTTTGGAATTTAAACTTCCCAGTGTAAGTTTACAACTTTTAAGAAACATAAAAAAAGAAATAAATGACTGAATTTGTCAAGGCTCATTTCATTATGGGAAAGCCCATTACAATGCAGTCTCCTAGACTATAAGACAGTCTGTTTTACAGAGATGCACTCTTGGTGGAGAGATGTATTGTAGTTATTGAAGTGATAATCTGCTATTACAAGTACCATCAGTCTAGACTTGGGCATGAGTATCCATAGTCATCGGTGTTTGCAGCCTGGTTTCACGTACTGATAGCCCCCCAAAGGAGCTCAGTCACATAGTCTGTCCCTTTGCACATATAACATCTACAGGTTGCTCATTTTATGAATCTGGAATCCTGGGTATTATTTCTGTCATTTCTCATGGATCACCTTCTCTACTTGTCCTTCCGCATAGAAAAGTGGCAACAACCTTTGTCATAGAATAATATATTCATTTATATGAATTTTATCCAACCTTCAGAGAGGTGTTTTCATGCAAACAAACAGAAAGGGGGAATGTACCATAAATATAAACAGGAAGATGGTGTTCTGTCATTAAAGAGTTTTATAAATAAAACATAAAAATGGTGTACACATAAGCAACTAAAGGGCTAATAGGCTTGAGTCAATAAGTTAACATTTGAAAATGAAAGTTACAGGAGTTTGATTATAACATTCCATGCATCCAGGTACATAGTCAAACAGACACTCTTGTACATTGATGATAGGGGTAGACACTGAGACTTACCTTCTAAACAGCCACAAAGCTCTATGTACCGGCAGTTGGTAAGATGTTTGTAGTGACCTTTCTGATAGCCCCCAAACCTAACCCCACACCAGGGTGTATTGAGTCCTTTCTGTCTGTTCGGACTGTAGATTATACTTGTTTGTTCTTTGACTGCCCCTTGAAATCATTACCACCCAAGGGCAGACACAGCCCTGGCCACCATATTTGAGGTAAGCATCAGCTACCCTTTAAAGCGGTTTACAATGCTTTCTCCCTTGCAATGTCTCACAAGAAAGGCTGGAAAGTCACATGCTTTGTTACCAGCCTTCCTTGTAGTTAAGCGTTTAATCCCATGACACATAATCCTAATGTGAGGCTTTCTCTTGGAAACCATATTTTCCTTCTCATGGTATTCCTTCCATCATAACAAATAGCTGGGTGAGTTTGCTCACCCTGAAGCCATCAGGGAAGAGCCAACAAAATTTGGGGGACAGGATGATTAATATCACTGAGCCTCTTTCTAATTTTTGTGATAGAAGCTTTCCAGAAGACAGCCAAGGCCATTCATTTACACACTGTTCATGATTGCTTTCGCAGGACAGCAGCAGAGATGAAACAAAGGCCACCTGGGAAAGGATGTAATACTCACTATCTATTCCTTTGCAAAGAATGCTTTCTGATGCCTGCATTAAGCACCCTTTAGACAGACTGCCTTTTCATCTCGGCCAAATGACCTTTTATGAATGACCCTTAATACTTCACACAAGGTCTATACCACAGAAAACACTTAGTAAATGATTGTCTGAGGAACAGACAGCTCTCTGACTTGAGATTGGTGACAATTTATCCTATTTAGTTTAGTATCTTGTTGTACTCAGTAGTCCTTGTGTTAGTAGGTGCTTAATAACATGTGCAGAGAGATTTTTGCCAGATGCATCTAGAAAAAAAAAAGACACTCAAGACATTGAGAGAAGATGCAAACGCTAAACTGAGCTTAAGAGGAACAGTTCTGAAAATGCTAGCCTGTATGTGTGAGTGCTCACAGTGCAGTAGAAATCCTAGCAATTGCACTCTCTTCTTTGGAAGGCATTATTCTCAGACAACTCACATGGCATTTCAGGACTGAAGGGCTCTTAAAGGCATGTTAACTATGATGATTCAGAAGAACATTTCCTGGGCCTTCTGTTACTAAATGGTTTGACAAGGACTCTCTGGAAGTTTGGGAACATAAAAGTTGGGTAAAATTGACAGACAAGGATACAGCAAGGCAAGTAAGTACTGCAGGCAGGAGGGCATTAATGCAAATATAGGCAAAAGGGTAAGAAAAACCACAGCATCTGTGGTGCAGAAGGAAGTTCATTTCTCACATCTACTTTGGAATGTTTTGCTTCTGAATGAAACAAACAAATGTTGGATTTAGGGGGAGACCTTTCCTGTTATAAACAACATTGTTCACGAGCACACAGATCTCGTCTTCTGAAATGATCAATATTTTAAGTTAACAGTCAACAGCTTTTACCTGAGGATAATATGTGCATAAGACAATGTTTACTTCAATCAACTGTTTATGGTGTGTATCTTTAATCTAAAAATTCAAGCCAACACATCAATGATTCTGCACTTTTTAATGATTCCTATAAAGAAAAAGTTTTTAAATAAAAGCACACATTTTTTTACACACCACACTAATTTATTTAAACACTGGAGACTCTACATGAAAGGGATGGTTTCTGTCTATGCTATAAAACTGCCAGAACCCTAAACAACCTCTTAGTTCTCAAGGAGAACGCATATGGAAAAACTGCATTGCTAGGAATGTGTAAGCAGTGCCACGGAGTGGGGAGACAGAGGTAAATAAACCCTACTTTGAGCTGAGTTTAATTCAGAACATTAGAATAATGCCCATAACAGAACTCCCTAACGTTGAGATGAGTGAATCACTGAACAGAGCAGGGCAGGACAATTGAGTGGATGAAGGGACACCACAGGATGAAGAACCAGCATTTAAAACCCACTGGCTGCTTCTCCAGTCTTGAGTTTGACAGCTCTGAATCCCATCCTTGCTTAGTCAACTGGAGTCTGTAAGGAAGATAAAGACAAGGGACATTTGTTCCCCAATACTTGAGATCTCTCATTAGGTGGCTTAGTTGAGGGACTTCTGTCTTTCTAACAACGTTATTCTTTCTCATAATAGAATTCCAAACACACAACACAAAACCATTGTCCCAAAAATGACTTTCCTAACTACATCGACCCATGATGATTCAAAAAAAAAAAAAAAAAAAAATCTCAAGTGATTTCTGATCCTAAGGATTGTCAGGGAATCAATTTCATCTAAAGACTCTGACACCTTGATTGATTAAAAATGAATTGCCCAGAGGATCCTGTTGTCTCCTCACACTCCTTTCTAGGTCCCTGGGGCTATTTAAAGGGAGGAAAAGAGCAGTTCACTAAAATGAAGACCTGGTTTCTGCCCAAAGTTCCGTCACTAACCTATGGCTCCAGTGAAGTCATTGAACCTTCAGTCTTCATTAGATCATTTGTAAATGAACAGTTTAGAACTCTGAAGTCCTTTCCACCGATGTGAGTCTCGGTGGTAGTTCCCAGATCATGCAGCTGCTCTTGTTCTGGATTGGAGCTACTCGAAGGTCACACTGAGTTCCCACAGAAAGACTTTCAAATTGAGTAAAGGTTATAGCAGAGAGCATGAAGACATGGGCCAGACAGAAAGAAGAGATCCAAGAGCTGTTCTGCATAAACACAGTCTGTGAGAAGGTGGGCTCCTGACGTGACCTCCTTGAGCCTCATTACATGAAACAACATATGCAAACCATGCGGCATGGTACCCAATAGAAACCACATACCCAGTTAATATGAGCTCCACAGTCTCTTTATAACTACTGATTATCCGTGAGAAAAAAAAAAAAAGGGCCAGAGAAAACACGGGCTGAAAATTTCTAAAGGCTTGACTGAGGATAACTGGGAAGAGAATGGACAGATGGAGACATTTTATCAAAAAGAATGGTTTTAAGCTACAAAGAGGTCACTTCTTAGGTACATTGGTGTCCCTCTTCTGGTGTTTCTAGGTTCAGGTACATTTCCATCAAAGTCACAGCCAAGTTCTAGCTGGCAGCCTATAGCCAGCTTCTCATGCTCTTCTGTTCCCACATGACAAAATGGGAATAATCATAATCGAAATTGCTTCCTGCCCCTCCCTAATGAGTGGTTCCCATTAAACCAAGTCCTTAGTCCCAATAAAAGAAGAGGTAATTTCCTAATATTGGTTTTTCTAAGGCTTCTTGGAAATGACTCAGAGAAGGGGGAAAATGCCTTTTTACCTAACTCTCTTCTCCTGTAACAACGTTCTGCCTAATATAAATAAAAAATGAAGAACATAATGAAGCTCGCTTTCCTATATTCCTTTGACCCTCCCCAACCTCTTTTAAAGGGTCACATAAGATTAAGGTAAATTGCCAAAAAAGACATTTTTTCTTGAATATCTTTTCTCCTGAAATTCTTCTCCTTTAAGATACATCCTAGATGCATTTGTTCATTCAGCGGAGATTTCCCTGGTCCCAATTAGTAGATCTTTCCTCTACAGCCCACAGCATCTCCATCTCACCTACCACACACTGCTGTGATACAACTCGTTTACAATCAGACTCCTAGGATGTAAAGGCTCACAGGGTGGAGGCCCTTAATGGGTAGTCATGCCGCTACATTGGAAACCCAAATCGTTTTTTGCTGTGGTGTTGATCAATATGAACAGTTCCCAAACTCTGTTGCCATTACAGTTTCCTTCAGAGTCAAAGCTGTGGATAGAGAGAAGATCTGTAGGGAAGAAAAAATAAATAAGAAAAGTAATGGTTGCTAAAGAATTTCTGCAATTACCAGTAACTAAGAAGCAGAGGTGGTTGGAATCTGAAACTAAGAGAAAAGCAGTTATACAGTAAGGCTTATAAAGATGCCAACCATGATCTACGTATTGCTCAGCAGGACCTAGAACTCACCACAATCTTGACTTTAGCCAGGTATATATAGTACTTTCTCAAAGTGTCATGATGCATTCACAAAGTGGTAAATGTTTCCCCACCTCGAAAGTAAAGAAACTAAGGCTGCTTTTATGTCTAACTTGCTTGAATTACTTAATCACTCTTTTTCTCACTCTTCTACTGAGTTTTTTGGTCCTTTGTTCTTCATATTTGAAGAAGAAATTTTAAGATTTCTTCAAATGTGAGGAATTCTAGACTTTAGTTTCAATCTATGTCCCAGATTTTTTTTTTACCATTTTTGATAGGCAAAGATAATTTACCTTAGTCAAAGATTACCCTTTTTTCTTATTTGCCATAGATTTTGAAAGGTAATTTGAAAGACTTTTTCTATACCAAAATTAAGGAAGAATCACCTCATTGCTGTGGGATGGTCTGTATGGCAAATGTGTTGCTAATTAGTCAATAAATAAAACACTGATTGGCCATTGGCTAGACAGGAAGTGTAGGCGGGACAAGGAGGAGAATAAAGCTGGGAAGTGGAAGGCTGAGTCAGAGAGACACTGACAGCCGCCACGATGAGAAACAGCATGTGAAGATGCCGGTAAGCCACGAGCCTCATGGCAAGGTATAGATTAATGGAAATGGATTAATTTAAGCTGTAAGAAAAGTTAGCAAGAAGCCTGCCACGGCCATACAGTTTGTAACCAGTATAAATCTCTGTGTTTACTTGGTTGGGTTTGAGCGGCTGTGGCACTGGAAGGTGAGAGAGATTTGTCCTGACTGTGGGCCAGGCAGGAAAACTCTAGCTACACCTCATGCTTTCTTACAGTGCTGTATGGTTTTCTTTTCATATAATTTTTAATGCATTTTGAGTTAAGTCATATTGTTTAAGGCATGAAACTATTTTTTGCCCTTCTAAATTATTAATAGGTTGTCTGACCTTCAGTTGTTATCTCTAGGGTTTGGAGATTTAGGTCAGTAGTAGAGCATTTAACTCCCAAGTGCAAGGCCCTGGGTTAGGTCTTCAAGTCCATGGGGGAAAAGGAGTCTCTCTTTGTCTTTTATTGTATATCCAATTTTCTTAGGAACTTTGGCCTAGTACTAGGTCTTCTACTCTTCCAGTCAGTTGATCTATAGATGTCCAGCACCTCATTGTTTTAATTACAGAGGTTTTACAGAGTCACTTAATATCTAATAGAATTACTCCATCCTGGTAAATTTTCTTTTTCATTATTTTCTTGCATTGAGATTTTTTTTAAAGCACTGAGACATCAACTTGTAAAACCCCATCAATATGCTTGTTCATAATTTTATAAGAACTGACATCTTAATAATGATGTTGGAGTTAGCTGCATTTTCATTCTCTTAGATTTTTCAAGGTGCCATATTATATGCATCATGCTACTTTTTATTTATCCATCCTATAATTTCAATTTTCTCTCTTTTCTTCAATTTAGTTTATTTTATTATATGGCAGTTTTGCCTGTATGTAGACTGTACCACATGTATGATCGGTGCCCGCAGAGGTCAGAGGAGGGCATTGGATGCCCTGGACTAAACATACAGGTCATTATGAACTGTCATGTGGGTACTGGGAACTGAACTTAGGTCTTCTGTAAGAGCAACCAGTGCTCTTATCCACAGTACCATCTCTCTAACTCCTATTTTTAATTTTTCTACTCTATTTAATTTGTAATTTAACTACAATGACTAATATGTCTAGTAAAAGGTTGAAGCTTAGTAAATATAGTGGGCATCTAAAACATTCATTCATTTTTTCAGATTGGCACATGCATATTTATAGGTTACTATGTGATATTTTATTGTACACATATATTGTGTAATATATCAAGATTTCCTTGATTCCTCAAACTTTATAATTTCTTATAAAAAAAAAGACCCATTCAATTCTTTCCTTCTGTTTTTAGTTCTTACTAATTTACAGGACATTCTTATCTATAGGTGTCCTACTGCTCCATAGGACAGAAAGTTTTTTCCTAACTGATAAGTAGTACTATTGATCAACCACTTCCTGTCTCTTCCTGTCCCCTATTTTTCCAGTTTCTGGTAACAACTATTCTAATCTCAACTTCTATGAGTCAGATTTTTTTAGGTTTCACATCAGAGTGAGATCATAACATACTCATCTTTCTAACACTATCTTATTTAACATAATGACCCTCTTCTCATCCACTGACACAAATGGTAAGATTTTGCCTTTTCATGACTAAATCATGGCATCCATTCTCGATAATAGTGAAAGTATTCTTGTGTTTCCCATTAGTCCTATCATATTAAGAAAGCCTCGTTTAGTTCCTGTTTACTTGGATGTTCCTGTCAAGAATAGGCATTGGTTTTCATCAGTGACCTGATCAATCTCTGTGGGGATGTGCCTACGATTTCCCCATGAAGATATTAACATGACCTGCAGCTTTAATGGAATCCCTAATGCTGAAACAACCCTGGAATAAATCTCATCTGGACATGATACAATATTTTCTTAATACAATGTTGAATTTGATGTGTTATTATTTTTTTCATCAATCAGAAATAACATTGGCTTTGGGTTTTCTCTTTTGTCCTGTATCAGGATCAGGGAGCAAGATTGTCAGAAATGGCAGATCATTTACTATGAGATAAACTCACGTTCTTTTTCTTTTAGTGAGCAAAACTCTTTCACACTGATTGGTGTGAGGGAGGCTTGGTGACAATCGCCACAAAGCAGTCACATTATTTTGTTACATTTTATGACATTTGCTATGTTTCTTGTTCCTTAATTTGCTTGAATTGTTTTGCTCCTAATTGAAATGCTTTGAGGATTTAGAAAAACTTAAATATTTGTTCTGGTAGTTACTAATTAGTTCCAGCATCTTTTAAGAAACTCTCTGTTTCTTCTTTTTTGCCTTTGACTATTTGGTACAATTAATCTACTATATTTTAACCCTCCGCATACTGACTATAACACTAACCAGTAATCTTATTCTGGTTCCTTCCTTCGAATTTTCAGTCACACTTTTTTTTTTTGCTTTGTCACAAGATAAAACATTTGGACTTTAGATTTCTACATGATCCATACTTTTATAATTTTCTGTATCTAGATTTATATGTTGAAATTATGCTGGGGGTTGAACAAAATCCTTTGGTGGAATTTTCTAAGTCATCGCATTACTGGACAAAGTGTGTCCTCTAGTACCAGCAAAACCCAACAAATAGTAAATGTATTTTCAATTTATTTCATTATTCAAATCTTATGTTAAAACTGTAATTTTTTTTTTCGTTGAACTCAAAGTCATAGCAAAATAACAGTGCTGTTCCTCCTTCCTGCCAAGTCTCCCGAGGAAAAGACAATCTCAAATCCACAATAATATCCTATTACAATAAATAACCCATTTGGAACTTTGTCACTAAGAGCAACAAGAACATACTATGTGTCAAAAAGGGGAGGGGGCTTTCCAAAGACCTTTTAGTAACATTCCCCACTGGAGTATTTAGATACAATCCCCATTTAATCCTATCTTTGTTGGAACCTATAACCTTAATAATGATACTCAGAGCTGGCATCATCCCCAGTCAATTGTAGTTCTACTTATTCATTTGACGTCTTAGCATTTAGTTGAATTATCTAACCCAAACACAGGCGCTAAAGAAGGGAATAATTATAGAAACACTTAGAGCAGAACAATTATAAAGCAAGAGCAGTTATCAAAGAGGGAGTGGAAGGCCTAGTCTACAGATGCAAATCCTGAGGTTTAAGCCCTGGTGACCTTGTCTATCCGTGTTATCATATTCTCCTTTGATTTTTGCATGTTTCCTTCTGAGTTCTCTGTAATTAGACACTATAGAATATCTTTCTTGTATAGACCTTATACATCAATTTCCTCTCAGAGATAAACCCAGGTATACCAGGTAAAGCGTGGTTATAGGACTCTCTCTGGATGCTCAAAAGAGAAGACACACATGCGATTAAGGTAAGGAGTCGGGTCTTTTCTTCCCAGGTTAAGCACAGAGTCTTGGAATTCACTGCCCTCTGGGATTTTCACCCTTTAGTTTACCAAGAATGCTCCCAGCATTAACTGTAAAAGAAAAAGTCAGGCAATTTCCACAGGCCTCCTTGCAGTTCGAGTCCCTCAGCTCCAGCAGCAACTTCTGGAAGAAGCAACTTCTCTGACCTTGTTTCCTCGATATCCTTTTCTCTCCTTTTTCCTTCTCGACAGGTCTCACAAAGAAGCTATACATTTCTCATAAGGCCACTTATTTAAAGACTTGACAGTTTGTCTTAATTCCCAAGGAACATGCCGTTTTGACTCATCCTCTGAGACTAAATCAAGTGCTTCAAAGCATGCTTCTCAAAAACCACACTGCCGGCATCAAAGTGAAGGCGAAGAACATTTAATGCAGTTGCATGGAACTACGATTCTCTTTGCAAAATAAAACAAAGCTCTTGACCCGGGGAATAACATTCTGCAATGTAAGAAGCAACAGTATCAGGGGGAGACCATGTTAGGATGGATCAGGCAACAGAAATATCATCTTCCACCTGTATGAATGTCTAGAGGATTGCTTTTATACACTTACTCTACATACCCTAGAATAAGGAGAGCAGAGGCACCTTCTCTTACCGATAGACAAAGAATTCCATGTGAGATATACACACTTAATGGTCTTGATGAGGTGGCTAGTGTGCAAAGGGAACACACAAGACTGATTCATAGTGACTCACTCTCATTTGCTCTGTAAAAAAAAATTAAACATCATGTAATTTCAAAGGACAAAGAAATTCTGTCACCAATTTTTCCATGACATGTTAAAGAATCTCTCAGTGAAGAAAAGTTTCTTTTGAGAAAGGGCATGATAAAAATGTTAGTTTCCTTGGGATATTAATGCTGCTCTTTCTAAACTGGATCAAATATCTTGATAGAGAGTTCTGCCTCCATGTGTTCCTAGAGAAGTCGCTAGTCTTCTTCTCTAATCTAGATGGGAAGAGGTCAAGAAAGGGGCGAAGTAAATACACTGTCTGGGTTCATAAGACAAAGGCTCAATGCAATAGAAAGACTGGACTTAAAGCCCAGAGGTATGCATGTGATACACTGGGGCATGGAGAGGTTATCTTTACATAAACAGTCTGAAAGGGTGCTAGGAGACATGAAGCTCCCTGGATATCAGCTGCATAACTCTATCATAACATGACCCTTATGTCTGTAAGAACTAGAAACTTATAAATGAACAGATTCTAGGTCAGCAGTTCTCAACCTGTGGATCGAGACTGCTTTGGCAAACCTCTGTCTCCAAACATATTTACATTATAATTCATAACAGTAGCAAAATTACAGTTATAGAATAGCAATGAAAATAATTTTATGGTTGGGGGGTCACCATATGAGGAACTGTATTAGAGGGTCGCCGCATTAGGAAGGTTGAGAACCACTGGACTAGGTGATAGAAGCACAATAATTAAATTTACGTGAAACTTGAGTATAAGGCAAAAAGCCTATTTATGGTATTTCCAGTGAGGATATTGTAGCGATAGAGGTTCTGGATCTGTCACAGAGTACCCACTGAAGCTATGCTGTTACCTAACAGTACTATGTGGGGGATACTATAGTCTGGCCATTTCTACCCAATCTAACCTAGATTCTTCTATCTATGGGCAATGCATAACTCCCTGTTAGCTTGGTAAATATTTCCTCAGAGTTAGAGCACAGTCTAAACTTGTTTCTTTCCCGCCTCTTTCACAACTATAAGATCTTCCCCGCACACTGTGAAGGCTCTCCCTGCCTTCTGCTGTTCTTGCTCCCCTTTTATGGGCATTACTCCCAATAAATCTCTTGCACATCTAACTCTTTCTTTGGCATCTTTTTCTACAGTTTTAACGTCCCAAGGGAGCTCTCACTTTCTTGTAACTAGAGCTCTTTATGTTTATGGCACTGCTTTTGTCTTCTTGCCAAAGTATCAGGAGAGCTCAATCAGAAATCTGTCTGTTGAGTCCAGTAATAAATAGGATGCAGCTGGTTCCTGGAACTTCAGGCCAATAGCAGTGAAATGCTTGTGATTTCTTCAAATTTACTATGCAGCTTCCTTCCTTTACCCAGTTTGCTCCATTCATACTTTAGTATCAGATTACGTATTTCTTCTTCCAGGGAGCCTTCTCTCACATTAGCTCACACAGAAGCTTGGGTAGCCCTGTTTTGTTTCTAAAGTGACATCCTTTCCTGTACCGATTACACTAAACAACACAAACCCTACATGGCTCCCCACCCTACCAGAGCGCTATCTTGCGAGTAGTGACTTCATTTTGTAGCTGTCTGTATCTCCCATACTAAGCTCAGTGTTTGATGCCCACTTGTTTCATAAAGGTCTGCTATGCAACTGCTTCTGATTGTGCACTGACAGCAGGCTCACATGGCTTTAAGACACTACTGCTGCCAGTGTCCGGCGGTAGATGAAATACAAGAAACATTCTTCTAGCAACTGCCTCGTGGACAACAAAAGAGGGGCATTCCAAAGGTCCGAAACAAATGCAGCCTTGAACCAGACATGAATGCTCCACGATGCTGTGGTTCTCCTAGGAGTACTTGGTGGGTACAGAGAGTACCAGTCTTAGCAAGCTGAGATAGGAATCCAATGACCACACAGAAATCAGAGATGAGGCTTTGAACCAACAGCAAGAGATGGGCTTGAGTTGAGACCCTTGAAGAATTGCAATTTTAGTGAAGGCTTTTGCTAGAAACA
This sequence comes from Peromyscus californicus insignis, assembly GCF_007827085.1. NCBI lineage: Eukaryota > Metazoa > Chordata > Mammalia > Rodentia > Cricetidae > Peromyscus > Peromyscus californicus. The sequence goes on along the minus strand of NW_026294492.1, from coordinate 31,091,315 downwards.
AAATCAATTCCCACCAGTAAAAGAAACCTATCTCTACTGGACTTGGGAATGCGTATAATAGATGTGTCTATAGGAATTTGAATCACAGGCCTGTACTTTCTCTGGCTCATAAGTCAAGTTTGTGTTGCCCTAGAATCTACACACTAACAGGAACTAGCCTCAGATCCACAACCTTCCACAATGTTCATCAAAATTACAAGTAGAAACTTTTCTGTCCATACCTCATCTTAGCCTAGGCTATAGAGCTCATCTACAGACACACTCTATGACCTGAAATCACAAACTACGCAAGGCAACAATTCAGTGAATTATGGACAAGAAAACTAAGGCTTAGAAGTGCTAGGTCATCTGAAGAGGAGTGAAGAGGCAGCAGGTGGTGAGAACAGCATTGGAGAAGACGAAGGTGAAATCCTTGTGCCACTACGCTATAGTTGCCTGTCCAATACCATCAAACTGTCACAATGAGTGATCACTTGAAGAAATGGCAAGTAAGTTTTAACTCATTCCAAATCTAGCCTATCAGTGACCGTTTCATTAAGAGCCCCGAGTCCCTTCAGGACTCAGTGAGAAAGAATACTGTGATCACTTAGCAATGTCTCCCATTGGGGCCAAAACAGCCACAGACTGACAATGTTCCCTGCGTATTTGTTGTTTCCAGAATAGTGAATTCTCTAAAGAGCGTCTATCTTTAATTCAGGTTAGAACTATATGAAGGAAAATAGTAATGACAATTGCTGCCACTCCTGATATCTTTGTAATAGAAAGACAGCCATCTGTGATACACGATTTAAAAATGGAATTCAAGATGCTAAACTCCTCTGAAGTGGATATTAGTGAAAGTTAACCTCAAATGCTTCAAACAGCCCATACATTTTATTGATAAGGAAACTGAGATCAATCTACAGAAATAAGATGAAGTTACGTGCTTTAAAATTAAAAAAAAACCTTTATAACTAGCACCAATTTCCAAGGGTCATAAAAATGATTTATTAACTTATCAGTAATAAATTGTAGTGTCTATTGATGCAGGGATACACACAGGAAAATCACATCAGCCTATGATCTGCTCATTATCATTTTCGTGACCAGATCAGAAGCCACCATGACCAAAGGCAGCTTCGCCTCTCAACTGGGTGATACAAAGCCCCCCTACCTGATCTCATACCTTCAACCTTTATCCTCTGCAGATGTTAGCGTGGGAGCTACAATGACACTTGTGAAATGTAAATCAGGTCCTGCCACTTAATCTCCTAAACTCCATGCCATCAAGCAGCATCCTTTGTTACTCTGTTGTGGAAGTCAACTCCAGCCGCCCTTTCCTCCTGCCTCCATCTCTCTGCTGCTCTTGCATCTCAATCCTAACCACACCAGTCTTGTCACAGGTATGTAGTTTGCTCCCCATGCTTCCTCCTTTTGTGCATGCGATTCCCGTCGGCGTGGAATATTTTCCTGACCACCCTCCCACCTCCAGCTCACTCCTCCTCCTGTCTTTGCTCAACGCGGCAGCCACAGCTCCCACTCCTGCCTTCCTGAAAGTGTTTATTTCCTGTGACTGACACCCTGTCACCACACAGTCACTGTGTCTCTGATGCACCGCCATTTTCCATGACTGTAAGCTTCATGACGGTGGGAGTCGTTTCCATCCTGTTCTCAGGGCTATAGCCAACATCTAAAACTGGGGCCTTTACATATGAGACACATCACAAATGGATGAATGAATGAATGAATGAATGAATGAATGAATGAATTGTGGTGATATTTTATTTGTGCTGAAATACGGTGATATTTTATTTGTATGTTAATAAATAAAGCATGCCTGGAGATCAAGGGGGAAAAGTCCAGCCATTTTTATGTAAACATAGAAGTCAGGCAGTGGTAGCACACACCCTTAATCCAATCACTTGGCAGGCAGGGTCTCTGTGTGTTCAAGGTCACACCGGGAACAGAGCCAAGTGTGGTGACACATGCCTTTAATCCCAGTACCAACCTTAGAGACCTGGAGGTCTGTACAGACAGGCAGTAACAAGGAAGTGAGGTAGCTGGGCTAAGAGCCAATGAGAGGGTAGAACGGCAAGGCAATAAAGGTGCAGGTTAGACAGGAAGTAGCTCCCTTTTTGGTAGCTGCAGAGCTGGAGAGGTAAGATTGGTTGGTGGCTCTCACTATTTCCCTGATCTCTAAGGCTTTCACTCCTATATTTGGCTCCGTGTTTTTTATTTAATAAGACCATTTAGAAATTCATCCACAATGAATGAATGAATCGTCCTGGATCATCAATTTAATTTCCCGTGAAATAGCAGTAAAAGGAGTAAAATCAAAATTTCCAGCCCCCACTTCATCCCCTTTCCTTCAGTAAATCTAGCACTTGGATTTTCCTAGATATTCCTAAATGAAACTTTATGTGAGGACCTGGGTCTGTTTCTCTATCAATACATAATGGTTTCTAAATGTCTTGGCCCCTAGAACCCACACGAAAGCCCTCGGCCTGCAATAACCACAGGGTGTCCCAGGCTTATGCTCCAGTGCAGACCTCCCCTGCCTCCCATCCTTGCGCCCTTTAGCCCCAAGTAATTCCCTTTCTACTTCCATGTGCTCTCTTACCCAGCTTTTTAAACTGCCCCCCCATAGTCCGCATTCTAGTTTAATGACCTACTGACCTACAGCACACTGACTCTCACATAAATAAACAGGGATAAAAATTAGAAGCCAAGACCCACATATGAGAGAAAACATATGGTAACTGTCTCTCTGAGTCTTAGATCATTCACTTAATTCAGTGATTTCCAGATCCACCCATTTTCCTGAAATTTTCCTAATTCTCCTTTTCTTTAATACTGAATAAAATCTCATCATGTATATGTACCACATTTTCTTTATTGATCTGTTGACGGGCATCTAAACTGATTCCACACCCCAGCTATGGTGAATAGAGCAGCAAGAAGCATGGACACACCAGTATCTCTGTGGTAGGACACAGAGCCCTTTGGGTATCTGCTCAGGAGCAGTATAACATGGTAGCTCTGTTTTTAGATTTTTGAGAAACTTCTACACCTATTTCTGTAACAGTGGCACCCGTTTATACTCACCGTAGCTGGGAACAGGAAATATTCTTTCCCAACCTGCCCACCAGCATTTACTGTCTTTTATTTTCTTGACCATAACCATTCTGACTGGGGTGAGATGGAATCTCAAATTAGTTTTAATTTGCAAAATCCCCTACATTCAAAAATAAGGTCATTCTTTAACATCCCTTTCTGTGTTTAGTGGCCCTCCTTCACCCAGCTTTCATGCTGGTTTGGGCAGGAGGATCCTGAACCAGGGAAGTGAAGCCTGGGATCTTGGGCTATGCTTCCTTTAGCTGCCATTGACTTCTGGGCCCTGGCTTCCTTCCTGTCTGTCATGAGGAGTGAAATACAGGCCTTACATCCTTCAAGGTGTTCTAAGTTTCAGGTAGAGTCATTTGAGAAAGTTCTCTGAACAGTCCCAGTGCTGCACAGAATGAGGCATCCCTCCAGTGTCGGGAATCTCACTTGCCATTTCCCAACATGAGCTTGCTTCATGCTGAGTGAGATGGATGCTGGCCATATCACGATTCACATCTGAGGACCAACTGTTGTTTGTTCTTACGCTAGAAACCACAGCAGCTAAGGTAGGCCTTCTTCCAATTACATGGTTTGGGTTCTAATTATCTTACACAGCACCCACACAACAGTGAGATCTTCCCTGTCACTAAGAGAATTCTCAGAAATAACGATCCTTCCTGAAACACCTCAGCACAGGAACTGTGAGTTCTCCCTGAATTCTCACCTTCTTGAGGTGCTTCAACCCCAACCCCCACTGAGGCTTGCCTCCCTTTGAGATATCCTTGCCCGTGCCAAAAAAAAGGAAACTTCCTACCTACCAGGGCAAGGAACTATTGTCCTTGAATCAGCAGGCAAGCTAGGGAGGGCTGCATACTGTCTGCCTATACACAGGGACAGGCTTTCCCTGGCCTCCAGGTCTGAGCCTTGTCCACCACCTATTTCCTAATACAGGGAATTTCTGCCTTTGTAGAAATCTGTATCCTTCCTATCCATGTCTGTAATATGCCTAGAGATTTGAAAGTCAGGTCCAGTTCTCTGATTCCTTCCCTGCTCCGTTTGGTTCATGACAAGTCCTTCTGACCTTGTTGGCATTTTCTGAATTCACAGAATTTACCTCCCCATAGTTCTACAGCTCCCGCAGACCCCCAGATGTGATCCTTGACTGTATACTACACCATCATCCAGAGCCAACCTGCCTGGACATACCCCACTCAAGAATGGGCACTCAGGTGCTCACCCTTCTCTGAACAGCGAGCCCTGCCTTTACTATCCAGAGATCTCTGCTCTCTCCAACTCCATGCCTCTTCTTCTGAAAGCTCCCTGATGACTCTCGGGTTTTAAATAAATTTACCTGCTACAGCATGATCAACAACAGGAACGTATACAAATCATGAAGATATTGATAAGTGTTCAGAGTGAATACCCAGGGCCGTTCTCATCTGGAACAAGAAAGGAGAGCCTTACCAGAAGTTCAGAAGCTCCTTGATGCTCCTTCAAAACCACTAAAATCCCTACTCATGATAAACAATTACCTGCCACAAGCCATTATTAGTAGAAGCAGCCTGTCACCTGGTCTCTCCCTGAAATACCATTTCCATGACTCCTCATACAGCAAATCATTTTTGCCTACTTGTTCCCCACATGTACAGAATCATGCATTCCTTTGTGACTGTCTCCTATGTTCAATGTGATGCTTGTGAGACCCTTCCATGTTGTCCATGTAGCAGCAGTTCATTCTCCATTATTACTAGCTAATGTTCATCATATGATCACATCGTTGTCTACTTTTGATGGACATGTGGTTATTTCTAGTTTTTGTCCTATTTCAAATGGCAATTTTGTAAATATCCTTGCTCATGATTTCTAGTGTACTCAATACATCTCCCGTTGAGTATATGACAAGGGGTGGGTATTAATGCCTTGACCTTTAATGGATGGAAGAGTTTCCCAAAAATAACATACCAGTTGATATCTCATTAATAGTGTTCGGCCATTCTGGTTATTATGACATGATATAACTTCCCTAGTGACCAACGATTTCAAATGCCTTTTCTTATGTTTATTGGCCACTCATCTTCCTAAGTGTCTGTTCATGGCAGATGGGAACTTTCTGTATAGTGCAAATTCCTTCTCCCATTCTATTATTTGCCCTGTTGTTCTCTTCCTGGGGTCTGTTGATGAAGAAAAGCTCTTAACTTTAAAAAATCCAAATATCTAATATAGTATCTGTCCAGAAACACTACAGGTAATAGGCTGCCTTTGGGGTCGGGGTCTGATATTTTCAGTATCAGATCTGCTGACTTGAAAGTCACTCAAAATAGATTTTTGTAGGCCTAATAGTTTGGACTTATTATTAAAGGTGTTATTCTTGTACTGGTCCCAACTTACCTGGCTTCAGCTGTACAATTAAGGCTAAACCTTCCACAGCTGTGCTCTCAACCCTGGAATCTTGCCTTCCAAATCACATATTCCCCGAGAATTGCTCACTTGTAGGAGTTCTAGATGTGTCGTACAGGGGCTCATTCACATTTAGCAACCGACAGGGGGTCAACCCTCGTATTTTTGCCTCTACCACTTTATAAAATAGAATGCTATGTCTCTTGCAATTTCATCTGTTACGTTTTGAAACATTCTTCCTATTATGTTTTTCAAATAAGACTTTCACAAAGTAAGACTACAGTCTTCATCAAAATAGATGCTGATTACCTATCACTTATGGCACTTTTCTTGGGAAGAGATTAACAAATGTCTATGCATCCAAGAAAGCGAACCAACAACAAGCGAAAGAAATGATCCCACCCAAGCCTAGACTGGTGAACCAGTGAGTTCATCGGGGTTACTTACAGGAACGTGGATGAAAGACGGATTACAAGAGTATAGGTGACGCAAAGGCAGCTGTATTACCAGAAAGCCCATCTCAACATCAATGACAACTCATGAAAGCAGCATCCCCGGAGATCCCTGCACAGCTTGCAGGCAATTCCACTGAAGAGTCTCCACCATGCCCGCAACTGTTTACTGCTTTAACCAGTTTTTTTTTTAAAAAAAAACTTTCTGTGCTTTCCAAGTCTTGTAATATATGTGAACTCCCTGAGCCCCATAAATTTTATCAGCTTTCTGGGCTTTATAAGCCTCCCTCCCTACTCCAGGACGGGTTGTTTATTTCAAAGGAAGTCATCACACAAGATTATCCCGAAATTTGATGAGTTGAAACAACAATTACTTTTACCATGCCCGGTCACCAACTGAAGCTGTGCTGACATGAGTGAATTTGATGCTGGCTAGGCTTACTCACACATCAGTGCTTTACCTGTAAGCGACACATAATCCTGCTTCCGGGACTTGAATGGATAACTGCTGGTGTGATAAAGGACCTGCCTGGGTCAAGTGTTTCTCATCATTCAGTCAGTTTGGGCTTATTTAGAAGATGGTTGTAAGGATCTAAGAAAATGACTTTAAGAATTCAGAGCCCCTTGGGATATAGTCTCAAAAACCAAAAAATCACTTTTGCTACATGTTAGTAGCAAGCAATAAAACAAGCCCAAATTAGGGCACTTAGGGAATAGACTTCACCTCTTCACAGTAAGGGATACTGCAAAAGTGTATTTGAAAAGTTGGCTACAGAGGCAGAAATAGCTGTAGCCGTTTTGAGAAATGTATTAGTGTATATAAGTTATTTTCAAGCATACATAATACACTGTGGTCCTATTCATCCTCTCATTACCTTCTCTTATCCCTCCTCTTTTAACAACTGGTCCTCTTTCTATTTATGGACTTTTAAAATAAAGTCTGTCATTGATTAATGTATTACTTTCTCCTTTATCATTTGAGACTTTATAAAACTGCTCGTACAAACATTAAAATGTGCTACAATGAGTATACACACAAATCAGACAAATATGTTAACTCTGTCCTTGTTGACTGGCGCTCTCCTGCAGTCATTTAAATGAGGATTTACTTTTATCTTCATTAAATGAGCAAATATTGAAAAATTCTTACAGGCATTACTAACAAGGAAGTAAGAAAAAGCAGTCTCACACACGGACATCCATGTGCACCAAAGTACATGTTTTTAAAGTCAGGAATTCATGTTGAGAAAATCATGAATGAATAATCATAGATTTCATGCAGATACAATCCTGAGGCCATTTAATAGAGTTCTTTCTCAAAAATAAAAGGCTGGGAAATTATCCAAATATAATTAATTAGTTGAAGACATTATGGTATGATTATATAGTAAAACACTACAGTAATTAAAAGATATGTAGAAAAATACTAAGTGATATAGGAAGGGAGTCACAACAAATTAAGGTAGAAAAGATTACATATGCTATTATTTGCCTTATCTATATTTCAGTAGCTGTATTTCTAAAGTTGTTAAAATTAGTACTTCTATGTGCAATCAAGATAAATGTTCTTTCATAATAAATATGTCACCTGCAGCAAATGTTTTAACAACAAAACCCCACTCCGGGTCTGCCTTCAACAATGTTCTGTTATCGAAGAGCTTAAAACTCTCCACAGCTGTGAGGGTATCACTAACTTCAGACTCCATCTGAGGAAGATGAAACACCAGGCCCCTTTCAGCCTCGTGTTCTCATGCCGGCTGCCTGTGCTCAGGGAGCAGCCTGCCTGCCTACTTCACAGATGAGCAAGCGTGTTGTGTCAGTGCCCATCATTCTGCCCTCTGGCTTTCGTGTAGAAAGGATAAAGGAGACCCTCACTTTCGTTATGTACCTCAACGGATTCTCTCCTGTGCAGATTCCAAAGGGACTGGTTGGTAACTTGTTCCAACCATGGTGGTTTCAGTGGCTTCCAGCTCTGTGGGAACTCTGACCAAGTTCACATGGGATCAACCCCTGAAAAGCTCATCCTGTACCCACATCACACATTCTTTGGCCTCCTGCTCCCTGCTCCCTGCACCCTTGACTTCCCTATTGAGGGAAAAGATTCCAATAAAGTCCCCCAAATAGCATCAAAGGGCATACGGCTTGTACATGTTACAAGACAAAATGCTACTCAACTGGTGAAGGTGGTCTACCTAGGGTTGCTGGCACATGATAGACAAAGGAAGGAGGCTAGAAGTAGATTACCCGAAGCATCTCTTGGTGATTCTCTACTCAGTAATATTGGTAAAGGGAGAGTTAAAGCCATCACAGCTTCATATGAGCAAGGCAGAAAACCCTTAGGGGTCAAAGTTTGGAATCAACTAGCTAGACAAGAATTCCAGGTTAATGAAGTATTGATCATAGGTGTAGTAAACCCAAACGAGATTGTGGAAGAGGGAGAGAATAAATTTTATTATGGGCTTTGGGGGTCATCTGTTTCAATGGCAACTATAATTTGCCTCATTCATTCTCCTGCCTTAAGTCTTTTCAGAATTGGTGGTAAGCCACTGCCTTGAAGGGAATCTTTTAGCGTATTGGTCGGGTATCTCATTTCCCAGAGAATTTTCCATGGTGTAGTGTAGGAGCTATGGATAATACTTCTTACATCCCCCTGATGTCTCCCCATACTGATAGCACACTGCTGAGTCTCATATGCATATCTATAAAGTCCATTGGAATAGCTTCCATGGCGCTAGCTCTGAACCAAGGCAGACAGAAAGGGGCAGGTGGCCAGATCCTTCTCCATTTGTCCCTTGGATAGTCCTTCTTACACACTGGCTATTTATAGCATCTCCCACAGAAGAAGATCCAGTAAGACTGAGCCATCAGTGTTTTCCTGGTACCAAGTGGTTGCTGACTTAACAATCTTCCTTTGTATTGCGTTCCCTCCTTTCCTGACTCATTCCTTTATTCCCTCCCGTTCCATCACCTAAGTCTGTGCTTCCTAATAAAGAAGTAACACATGAACAAAAACCTCTGCCTCAGGCTCCGATTTCTAGGGAAGCCAAGCTAATACAAAAATAGTTGACAGGCCCAGCCATGGTGTTTGTGCTGGAGCAGAGACCTGTAAAATAAGCAACCAAGCTCTTAGATAAAGTTAGCCTTTTCTTCTCCAGAGACAAGGGAATCCTCCTAAACTCTCCATGAACCTGACCCAGAGCCCCACACTAAGGTGAGGAACACCTAGTCACGAGCGGGCGAGTGGGCAGAAGTTCCCACAACTTTTCCTTATGTCTGCCTTAGAGCACACTGTTAATGCTCTAATAGTGCTGGCCCCATTTCCCCAGGGATGGACATGAGACCAGAGGTTCCCTACCACTATTCTTTTCTTTTTTAATGATTTACTTACTTTTATTTTATATGCATTGCTGTTTTGCCTGGATGCGTTAATGTATGACAAGTGACAAGTCCCCTGGAACTGGAGTTACAAACAGTTGTGAGCTGTCACATGGGTGCTGGGATTTGAACCTGGATCCTCTGAAAGAGCAGACGGTGCTCTTAACCACTGAGCCATTCATCACCCTCTAACACTATTCCTGAAGTGTGATGCTTTCAAAACTCATGGGTGGTATCAAGAGGCATTTAGAAAGAATTAGACTGTGGGATTCCATTCTCATGAATGAAAACAGGTTGAAGATTATACTTAGACATTCTTTTGTTCTTCCACCTGTTACCTCACACACAAAACAAGCATGGATGAGGCAGACCCTCCCTACAAGACAATAAATTTGTCAGTGCCTTGATCAAAGACATCCCAGCCTCCAAGACTGAGATATGCATTTCAGCTCTTTATGACTCCCTTAGCCTATGCTAATCTGCTCTATTAGCACAAAGGGACTAAGACATGCCTAGAAATCATGGCTGATTGCTTCAGGGATTAGGCTCTGATTATAGCCCAGCTACGTGAAACCATCTGGGAGACCTTTCCACCAGTGCTATAGAAAAGCATGGTTTTCCTACATCACTGATACTGGGGGGTACATTGGTATTGGGCAACGTTATTACTGACTGGTAGAATATGTTCAATAATAAAATTAACAAAAAGTGGGTGTCTAAGTTAGGGTTTCTATGGCTGTGAAGAGACACCATGACCACTGCAGCTCTTATAATGGAAAAACATTTTGTTGGGGTGGCTTACGTTTTCAGAGGTTCAGTCCATTATCATCATGATGCAACTCGGCACAGTATGCAGGCAGACAGGAGCTAAAGAAGTAGCTGAGAGCCCTACATCTTGGCTTGAAGGCAACAGGAAATGGTCTGAAACAGTGCACGTGGCTTGAGCATGTGTGAGACCTCAAACCCCACCTCCACAGTCATACACTTCCTCCAAAAATATCACACCTACTCCAACACCTCCGAATAGTGCCACTCCCTTTGGGGGCCATTTTCTTTCGAACCACCACAGTGAGGCAAGTATAGCATTGAACCTATAGATGATGGCAATTGCCACTACTGTCATGGGACCTTGTTGGTACTAGCAAGAGACAAGGGGTCAAGGTTTCCTCTGTGTATGTATGTGCAGGTGCCAAGGACAACCTTGGTTCTCATTCCTCTGACGCCACCAACCTTGGATTTTTGAGACAAGATTTCTCACTGGACTAGAACTCATCAAGTGGTCCAGGCTGGCTAGCCAACAAGCTCCAGCCAACCATCCACCTGTCCCTCCTTCCCTAGAGCTGAAAATACAAACACACATCTGACATTTTTTTTAAAAAACAGTGAGTTCAAAGAACCACTAAAGTCCTTACGCCTGCCAGGCAAGCATTTCACTGTCTCTCCCATCGGAGGGTAAGGTTTCCAATAAGCACAACGCAATCCACTGTGCCAAGATTTGTGGGTAACTAAAACACCATTAAGTCTAGCAAGCATATGGGGCTGGAAAGATTGCCCAATGGTTAGAGCATTGCTGTTCTTGCAGAATACCATGGTTCAGTTCCTTGTATCCAGGAATTCTGACACTTCCTTCTGACCTCTAAGGGTACCTGCATATATGTGATATACATAGAGACAAGTAGGCACACACACACACCTACACATTAAATATTTGTTTATATCTACCATGTACAGTAATTAAAATGTAGTGCGTGATTCAGACATGGCTGGCTCTGGTGGTCTAAATAAAAGAAACATATGAGAATGTCTATTTTCATCTCTAAGCTGTTTATCTGTTTGTTTCCCCCATTGGCTTCCCTATTAGGCATAATTGTAGCTTAAGTTTTTCTGTGTCCCATTGGGTCCACAGCCGCTCAGACCCAAGTAAACACACAGAGGCTTATATTAATTAAAACTGCTTGACCATTAGCTCAGGATAACTATTGACTAGCTCTTACACTTAAACTCAGTCCATTTCTGTTAAACTATATGTCACCACATGTTCTGTGGCTTTACCTGTGTGCCATTACATGCTGCTCCCTGGGCAGTGGGTTGGCATCTCCTCACTCAGCCTTCCTCCTCCCCAGAATTCTTCTTGCCTGCTTATCCCTCCTATACTTCCTGCCTGTCTACTGGCCAATCAATGTTTTATTAAGCCAGTGTACAAAAGCATTATTCCACAGCCCATAATGCACTGCAACATCAGTTGGGCCCTTTAGGCTGAGGGTAGAGACTGCACTGACCACAGCAACTGACTGCTGCAGCCATGCAGGAAGCAGGAGAAGGCGCTGTGATGACACAGCTCAGGAGAGGGAAAGGGCAGGGACACCCTTGCCTTGGGAGGGAGCAGCACCAAGTGGGAGAAATGTGCCACCCACTCCTGGATCTGCACCACCCACTCCTGGATCTGCACCATCCATTCCTGGACCTGGAGAAGAACACAGAAGAGGCAGAAGGAAACTACAGAAAGGCCTTTCTCCCACAGCTCCAATGTTGTCCTGCTGAAAGCATGAACCAAATCAAACATTAAGCAGATGACACTCATCAGGCACAATGCAACAGTTCTCTTTCTCCTTACCATAGCATCCCCCCACACACATACCACTTAAGAGGCCTCACTCTTGCCCAGAATTCTAACAGCTGAGTCATGAGAAGTGACAGACTGAAAAAAATGCTTCCCTTATTTTTTTTTTAATTTTTCAAGCCAAGCATACATACCAAACTGTAAAGACCAAACATGTATGAAATCTAGGTTTTTAAAAGCAATTTAAAATTTTTCTGATATTATAATTTAATTACATTTCTCTTTTCCCTTTCCTCCCTCCAAACCCTCCCTGTTCTCCTTCAAATTCATGGCTTCTTTTTTCACTGTGATTGCATATAGGTTGTATTTAGAAATATAATATATTATATTATTAATTATATTATATATATAATTTATATATTATATATAAGTATAATATATAATATAATGAATTATACTCTATATAACTATATATTATACATAATTAATTATATTCTTAATTATAATTAATATATCAGTTTAATATATTATATTCCTAAATACAACTTTCTGGTCCATAATCTTACTTATATGTACATTTTCAGGTCTGATCATCTGGCACGGGACAACCAATTGGTATGCCCTTCTCTGGGGAAGATCACCCCTCCCTGGTCCCAGCTTGCCTCAGTTGCTTGTAGCTCTTGTGTAGGCTTGAGGTCTTGTGGGCTTTTCCCCATCCAGTCTGGCATGTTCGTTGGTGTCCTCCTTGTTCAGTTCATGTTTGGGCAGTCGTGCTAGTGAGACTTTACAGGTGTAGTTTCTGACAATGCCATCAGACACAATCTCACAGCAAACTTCTTTCTATTGGTCTTACAATCTTTCCACCCCCTCTTTGGCAATGTTCCCTGAGCCTGAAGTGCAAGTGCTTTGTAGATGTATCCATTGTGAAAAACCAACAAGCTGCACTTCATACTTATCCAAAAATGCCCTTAAGTAACACAGTACCATGTTCAATGAATACATACGATGACCATTTTAAAAATAATAATAAAAAAAAAAAGGAGCTCATATGGGATATTCCCTAGTTCTGACTTATTCATTCTTGAAAAGAACAAGATTTGGGCTAGCCTCTGGTGAACTATATCTAATTCAGGCCACGTGAGGTATATATCAGACCCTCACATGGTTCCAAACATGCCAGACCTGAGCTTCTGCTCACCCATCAGCACTTGTTGACATAAATGCAAGGATTCATCCAAAGCAAAGACAAGAATGTGTAGCTATAATGAGGTCCAAATCCATATGGGGAGAAGCACATTCCAAGAGAAGCCTTCTCTGGAGATGGGATTCCGCATGCTTTAAAGACAAACTTCCAAGTTACAAAGCCAAAGAGATGAGCATTTTGTGACCACAAAGTCCCAGTCCTTTGGAAGTATAGAAAGAGAACTTTCAGGTAAAGGCAGAGGATGCCAGCTCTACAATAAAGCATGATGGTGACCTCTGCCTAATGAAGTTCTCTTGAAGCTCAAAAACACAAGATGTTTTTAAAAAGTAAACCAATATAATTTAAAGTAAAAATTTGTGTGTGAAAAGTATCCAATGGAAAGTAGAATTTTAAGACTATTCTAGCTACTGATCTTCATTCCAAAAAGTAAGAAAACTTTTTGATCGCAGATTTTCCTTACTTATCGAAGTGAGTTGGGCACATTAGCTACAGGAAGCAAAAATGGGAGCCTGTTGTGATGTCTAAGGCCTAGAGACTGCAGCAGTTAAATTCAACAGCTCCATTGTCATAAGCTTACTCTGCACTTGCAACAGTAGGCAGGAATTAAAGGTGATTTCTGTTTTACATTGTTTCAGTACTGATTGAAAAACTACTGATATTTTAAAATCCCATTTCACAAGAGCGTATGGAGCACATCAAAGATCAATGCAGTATATTTATATTGTGTATACTATCATCTGTAAAATTCCAAAATTTCTCCGTAAACAAAATTTCCAGTCGGAAAAAAAAAAAAAACACGAGATGTTTTATCCAAAATCTACCCACCGCACTGTTAAAGAGTGTGTGTAAGACTATAAGAAACACACAATCATCTGCCTATTATAGCCATACTGTTAAAATGTGTATGACTCACTTTATTTTATGGAGTTGAGGGGAGGCTGTGATGTAGCCAATATTTACCTCAAATTCAAAATCTTCTGACTGAATTACACGTATGTGCCTTCATGTTTATCTTTTATAATTAAAAAAAAAATAATGGTCACCTAAAGGTCAAATGTACATGAAAGGACTGTGGCAAGGGTAAAGCGCTGCCTCAGATCCTCTGCTAGGGTCAGTCTTTAAAAGACTGAAGACAAACTAATCTGAAGAAAATGCAGGTCAAAACAAAGCCCAAATCTTGCATACCTCAAACTCTTCCTCGCCCTAAATCATATCCTTATCACAATGTAAAGGTTCATCACTGCGTGTCCGTACAAGGGTGGTTCCACTTGGACTCTCAGAGCCCAGACCCTTAACTGCCTTGAAGATCTTTGGTGCTAGTTAGTCACTGGCTGATCAGCTGTTACTCAGAGTGCTGGAGTGCCCCTGGTAGCTAATAGCCCTCTCACAGAACTTATATTTACTGTAAGTGACATAAATCTGAAAATCAACCTTGGACCACCAATTAAACAGAACAACCTGAGCATGAGCTTGTCTTCCAGTCAGAGGAGAAGGTCTTCATCCACAGTCACAGTCCAAATTCTTCAGGTGGTTCAGAGGCTTACTCTTGTATGGTTGTGATGGAAATGCCTGAAAGAAGCCATGCTGGGGGGCGGGGAGGGGAATCTTTATTCTGGCCCAAAACACGCAGAGAAAAAAAAAATTCAGAGTGGGGAGGCGAAAAGAAAGGAAAAACCAGGGAGAACAGTTTCAGAGAACTGTTAACTGTTGTTGTCGAAGAGAAAAAGGATTTTTGAAAACATTACAAGAATGAAATGTTACAAAACAAAAAGGAACAGCATGCACCAAGAGACGGTTTGTAGAAATTCAAAACACAACACTTATTAAAATTCACCGTGGGAGAGACGGTGAGAGCTGAAGAAGTCTCCCAGTTAGCAAGGGGGCTAGCAGAGCCACTGAAAACTTGCCCCCCCCCCCCCCCCCCCCCCCCCCCCCCGCCTGGGCTGCTTCCTGTCTGCCTTGCTCTGGCTGGGAGCTCTGACAGCTCTGTGCATCCTAACAGTCAGAGGTAGACTCGGGCCTTTGAGCTTCTGATCCTTTTTCCTCTCACGCAGTGCCAGGGCACCCAAATCAACATGACAATTGATTTGTGAGAGAGACCGGTGAGCCCAGCATGCCAGCTATCAGCTATCGGGATGTGTAACTCAGTCTGTGCAGACACTGCTGTGAGATCCCTGAAATGCCCACTTACTGCGCACCATGCACCACAAAGCAGAGGGCCCTTTCCCCCCTCCTCCTCCCCTATTTTCCAGCTTCCTAAGTCAATGCCAAGTGAATAATGAAAACATAGGCATGCACCAGCCTCTGCCACACCCATCGCTGCTGAACGCTGATTACTTTAGTACGCAGGCATTGGCCCTGATAAGAAAAAGCGCATCTGCCTTGGTTTAATTGTATTGTGTGTGATTAATCATCTATGAAATTCACAAAGGAACAAAGGAATAAAAATCCCAGCCTATAAAAGTTTAACTTTTACTTTCTGAATAACTGCTGATATCAAACACTAAAATTATGCTTTAGTTTTTGACAGACAGAAAAAACTTTTTATTTTTATTTTATTTATTTACTTTATGTATATGGGTGTTTTGTCTCCATGTAAGTCTGTGTACCATGCCTGATGCCCACAGAGGCCAGGAAAAGGTGTCAGATTCCCTGGGCCTGAGTGGCCATGTGGGTGCTGGGAATCGAACCCAGTTTCTCTGGGAGAACAGCCAGTGTTCTTAACCATTGATCCATCTCTCCAGTTGAAGTGCTACTGTCTCAGTCAAGCAATTTCAATTGGGTGTTACCTTTTTCAGTATGATGACATATGTTATTTCAACTGTTGAGCAAAGCATATATTAAATCGGCTTTATAATTCAACTCAGGTCATAATCCAGAGTTCTCTTAAGTTTCTGTACAAAGTAAACTCTGGATCTCCCATTGATAACACGCAAGACAAGTGACTGCAGACCCATCTGGGCACAGCTGCCAGCTGGTGAGCAGGGAGGCTCTTCAGCAGAATGTCCTGGTACTGAGCAGGGCTTGCTGTTCATTCTCAGGATACACAACTGTCCCCATTTTCAGCACTTAAGTTGAATTACTGTGATAGAAACTTGAGATCCACTTGTCAAATGAAGAACCAGAAAGCAAGATGCACACAGTGGACACGGCATAAATACATCAGGTGCTGCCATGACTTTTGTGAGGACTAGCATGGGGAAAAGCAGAACAAAAATACAGCTCCTTCTCTCAGCCCCCCAGCCCACCCGGCCTCCCAAACACATGCATACACATTAGGTTTAGCATGGGACCTGAGAAGATGCATCCTGAAGGACACCGCCAGGTGGTAACAATAATGAATTAGAGGACCCCTTTTCTCTATGACCCATTAAATCCATTCCAGCGCTTTGGTGGATGGAAGACATGGTTTGTGCCCTCTAAGACACTGAAATACAATTAGAAAGTTAAAACCAGGCAGAGTAGTAGAAATTGTGTGAGTTGTATACACGATATAAATAAGAACCACACCAATACCATAAAGATTTGAGCTCATCTCTGATAGGGAAAGGCTGGGGATGATTCATATGTATCTGCCAATCAGTCATAGACTGGTATGTCAATATATCAGTCATATGTAGTCTGACATAGAGTTTAGAATAAATATATCAGTCAATATGTCGGCAAAATGTCAGGTGCAATGTAGGTAGTCACTCTGGAAGAGCTAGGAAATGAGCAAGTAGTAGGTGAAGCAGGCCCAGGGACATGGTGGCCAGTGAACACAGAACAGAAACAGGGTCAGCCTGACCCAGGGATCCCTTCTAGAGAGTTTTGACTTCCTGTTGGCTTACCCCCAGGTGTCATGCAAGTGGACAGGAAAGCGTATGCATTCTCACTCAGATGTAGCTTTCAAGTCTTAAGTTCAGCATCTTCAAAAAAAAAGACTTTTCACAGACCAACTCAAACTTACTGTCTCTTCCCTCCCCTGAAGGCAGCATGAATTGCAAGCACCTAAGTCACGGCTCCCATGGCAGCACATTATTCCAAGACATTTGGTTGCTTGACAGCTTCCACAGTGGAAGATAATAGAGGACAAGTAGGTCACTGGCCTCCCATTGACTGCCCCAAATCTCTACATTACCTCATCTTTCTTTCTTATTGAAAGAACACAGGAAGGCTGGGGAGATGGCTCAGTCAGTACACCACTTCCCTTGTGACATGAAGACCTGATTTCTATGCCAGAATCCAAATAAAGGAGCTAGATACTGCACCAGTAAGATGACTTAGTAGGTAAAGGCTCTTCCAACCATCCTGATGACCTAAGTCCCTGGGACCCACACCACACGGTAGAAGGAAAGAACCAACCCCTACAACTTGTCCCCTAACCTCCAGATACTTTTACACACACACACACACACACACACACATACACACACACATATATGTGTGTGTACATATACACATATATATATATATTGATATTATTTTTAAAGAAGCTAGATACAATGATACAGGTTTATAATCCCAGTACTGGGAAAGTAGAGACATGTGGCTCTCAGGGACTTGCTGGCCAGTCAACCTAGTCTATTGGGAGAGTTCTAGGCCACAGAGAGGCCATTTGTCACAGAGGCCAAGTGGGAAGTATAGTGGGTAGCCATTCCAGCTGTGGTCTGGAAGTTCCAACCCCCATTGAGGCTTCAGTAACTATCACACCTACAAGGCGGGGCCAAGGGAGGGCCCTGAAGACCCGAGATCGGGATGCGCCACGCTCTCTTTTTTCCTAGACCTGGACGCTAGAGGTAGACCAAGGAGAGTTCTCCAGAGAACACCACCGGACTGCACTGCGTCTTTTCCAGAACCCGCCACCTACCTATCCCTTCATTTGTAAGTTACCCACTAAATAAATCTTCCTTTTAACTATGTGGAGTGACCTTAATAATATCACCAATAGGAAAGTGTGTTAAGGAATGACACCAGTTGACTTCTAGCTCCTCCTGCATGCCCGTGTATGCATATACACGTGCTCGCATGCAAACACACAACACACAAAAGAATACAGCCTCCATTCTTAATGTTGACATTTGTATCACTTAATTTTCATCACCATCTGCAGAGTCCGATCCAGTACCAGACACATGGGCATCCAGTACACACATGTGAATCGAAAATGTGTAGTGTCTAAGTAAAGACTGCTTTTCTCCTCTGGGAAGGTAGAGTAGATACACTTCACCCTCTTCCTCTGGCTAAACATAACTATTAATAAAATCTCTGAAATTTTTACATTAAAAAAAAATCCATAGAAAGAAGGAGATTCAAAAAGATGGAGCTAAGGCAGCTGAACTGGGAGCTCAGGCCTCAAAAAATAAAGCACAGTAAATTTTTTAATTTTTCTTTTAACCTCCTGTATCCCGGGCTTAGGGCTAAAGAAGTTGGCTATCTGAGAAATGTTAAAGATGTGCACAAACACAACTCCAACAAAAGCTTGTCCTTCCGACCAAAGGACCAGGAAAGGACACTAACAAGACACACATTTGTAGACGTCAACCACTCTACTCCAGCTAAAACGGGGGAACAAAAATCTACATCCTTACCATCATCAATAGGAACTCCCACCAGACCTGAAGTTGGTACCAAGCTGATATCAGAGAAGTATAGGGGAGTAACAAATCACCCTCCTTCCAAGGATATCAGAAGAACATCCTCTGTGGAACCTAGATTGTAGATGAATTTCTAAACAGTCCTATTGAACAAGAAACACAGAGCCAGATACAGAGGTGATAGCCAAAGAGATCAGAGAACTAGCAAAGAGCCATAACTACCATATCTTATCACCTCGTCACCATCCCTTCCCCAGAGAGAGCTTCTTCCCATATAACTTGTGTTTTTATTGCCTTTCTGTTCTGCCTTCTCATTGGCTCTAAGCCCAGCCACATGACTTCCTCGTCACTTCCTGTCTATACAGACCTCCAGGTCTCTATGGTTGGTACTAGGATTAAAGGCTCATGTCACCACGCTTAACTGTGTCTGACTACACAGAGACTCTGCCTGCCATGTGATCAGATTAAGGGCGTGGGCTACCACCAGCCTGAATCCTGTTTATGGCTATGTGACCTCGTAATGTGACCTCTGATCTCCAGGCAAACTTTATTTATTAACATGCAAATAAAATCACATTTCAGCACAATTAAAGTATCACCACACTAGGCTTTCATTCCCCGCCATCTGTAATAAAGCAAGCAGAGACCTGATAGAGTCAAGGATGGCATCAATTCTCTGCAGTTACCAGGGCAACACCCCTTGGTGTCAGCAGAGCACTCCCACAACTATCCTATGGGTAAAAAGGAAGCCTTAGGAAGCAGGCAGGGACCTTCATCTCTCCAGAGACAAGCTAAGTGGGCAGGGCGGATTTTTGTAAAACCCCGCCCCCCAGCATTAGCAAGACTGTGGCTGTACTTTCTGAGCCACAGGCCTGTCAAAGGGAACTCCCTAAACAGAAGGTTCAGTGAAGGAGAAAACACAATGGATGGCAAGGTTGAAGAACTGGATAATAAAGGTTTTAAACCATCATAAAAATATCCCAATAAGAAGTTATAAACCTACAAATAACCAAGAAGTATCAGAGAGGGAAGAATAAATAAAATTTTAAAATAGCAAAAAAAAAAAAAAATCTAATTATCCAAGTTAAAAAAAAAAACTTAGTAGATTAACTCAAAATCAGACTAAAGAAGAAAAAGAAAGGATTTAGTGAACCAGAAACCAGAACAATAAAAATGCCCCAGTACTTCAGCCTGTTTCTGTTCCTCTGGCTGTTCCTATGGAGGAAGAGTAACTTTCTGCTGTGGTATCATCTGACTCTGGCGAGGGTCTTATGGCAGATGGTGTGTGTGTCAGAGTGTGTGAACATCTCTCAAAGCACAAAGAGCCATT
The DNA here is from genome assembly GCF_007827085.1 of Peromyscus californicus insignis. NCBI lineage: Eukaryota > Metazoa > Chordata > Mammalia > Rodentia > Cricetidae > Peromyscus > Peromyscus californicus. Next base: position 31,071,340 of record NW_026294492.1, on the reverse strand, counting down.
CTGAATGGACATATCCCTCTCTCAATATTGACAGAGCTGCTCTGAAAACCAGCCAGCACATAGAAGAACCCAACATCTCGATAAACAAACAGCTTCTAATCAACATTTCCAGAACTTTCCTCTGAACAATAGCAGTCTATCCATCCTCGCCAAGCAGCCATAGGATGTCTATCAAGGGAAGTCGATCTCGAGCCGTTAAACAAGCACTAATCACAATGAAATCAAACTAGAAGACAGTAACAAGGTTAGAGAAAATAATAAAATTCTCACTACTGACTACCAGGTCTACCTGTAAACAATCCAGGAGAGATAGGAGACATTTCAGAGAAAGCATGTCAACAGTTTGGGAACAAAACTGAATCAGCGTGAAGAACGCAGCACTAAGTGTATTTAATTAGCATAAAGAAAAAAGTTTCTCATCAGTAATGCAAGCTCATACCCACAATACAGATAAGACTAGCAAAATGAATCTGAATCAAGAAAGAAGAAAATAGTAAAGACAGGAATACAAATTAATGATACTAAAAAGAAAAAGAGAAGTAAAGATTAATTGAAATTTTGCCCTTTAGAAAGGCCAGTAAAACCATCAAACCTTGAGCAAATCTAATAAAGAAAAAAAAAAGGAGATGTAAATCTCCAGCATCAGGAATAACACAGGCATCACCACAGAGTCTGCAGACACCAAAACATAAAACTTGAAAAACTTTATAGTTGTTTAAAATAGCTCATTCTTATTTTGAAATCCTTCCCCTGCCCCATACAAGGATGGGATGCTTGCCATGGAGAATTCCACCAAAGTATCAATACTCACTCTGTACAATGCCTTGTTAAAAAAAAAAAAAATGAAAGAGGGCTGGAGGTATTGCTCAGTCATAGAGTGCTTACCCAGCATGCTGAGGGCCCCGGATTTGACCCCCAGTGCCAAAAAGTAAAAATACATATTGTCAAGCATGATGATAAATAGATGTAGTCCCAGGAGACTGAGGCAAGAAGATCACAAATTTGGGGCCAGCCTTGGCTACATTATGATAACACGTCTCTAAAATAATAAAGATAATAGTAACACTTCCTTTATTTTTGAAAGGTAGTATTTTCGTGATATCAAAACCACACAAAATAGATGTGGGGGAAAGGGAAAGAAAGCCTAAGTCAATGTTCTTCCCATATACAGACATCAAAAGTCCTTAAATGTGCAACAGCAGGCCGCAATAAAAAAAAATTATATGTCAGGAGTAAGGAGTTCATTAGATGGGTGCCAGCCTGGCAGGCTAAAATTCTGTACATCTCTAGTCAGGAGAAATTCAAGGGGCCTGGTTCTTTTACCACAGTTATTCATTGTACTGTATACTGTCATGAAATAAAGCCAGAGATATAAACAAAAGGAATATAAATTGGAGAGAAAGAAAGAAAGAAATTGTTCCTGACTCTAGATGTAATTAATTATCTTTGTAACAAATAAAAGGATCCCAAGATAATTATGGAAAACTAGAAATTTTCAAGAGCTAGTAAGTGTCTTAAGAGACATAGAATACAAACATAACAATGGATTGTATTCCTTTAGACTAACAAATACAAAACCAGTTACTGTTGTCTACCAACAACAAAGAAATACAAAGATGCAAACCTAACAAGGCACGATGGGACTTGGGTACCAAAACTTCTCAAGGATGAGAAAAGCATTGAGAGGCCTAAATAAATGGAAAACTCAGTGATGTTCATAGATGACCTCAAAGACGCCAATTCTTTTCAAACAGACAGTCATTTGAATGTCAAAGTCCTGGCAATACTTCTTATACACTTGGACATTCTAAATTTTGTGTGAAAAGGTAAAATGATTACAATAGCCAAAGCAATTTGTAAACTAATTAAGTCAAAGGGACTCAGTCTGATTTGGAAATTATTATAGTATCAGGGGCATGTGCCGCTGGCAGGGAGACAGGAAGACAGGTGAATGAAATTCAATACAGAACGTATGATTAGACTCCAGTAATATGCCTGAGTGATTTCTTACCAAGGTGAAAAATAAATTAAAATGAGGAATAGCCCCTGCAACAAATTGTTCTGTTACAATTAAACATTCATAGGTATAAATAAAAACTTTTTAAAAACTCACACCAAAAAATTGAAAGTTAACTTAGAATGGACCACAGGTTATTAATACATAAGCTTTCAGAAAAATATATCAGAGAAAACCTTCAGGAGCTGAGCTGGTCCAAAAGTCTTTAGTCTTAGCACCAAGAGCACAATTCACAGCCAGGAAGTTGGTTAAGCAGACTTTCCCACACATTCAAAACTTCTGAGAAAGACCCTGCTATCAAGATAAGTGACAAGCTGCTTACCTGGAGAAAATATTATCGGCCACATATTTGGCAAAGGACTGCTATCTAGAATATACCAAGAAGTTTCAATATAGTCTTTGGGTCTTTTTAATTTGGGTATATGATGTTTACATTTATTTCCAAGTTTTTTTGTTTTGGTTTAGTTTGGTTTTGGTTTTTCTGAGACAGGGTTTCTCTGTGGAGTTTTGGTGCCTGTCCTGGATCTGTAGACCAGACCGGCCTCGAACTCACAGAGATCTGCCTGGCTCTGCCTCCCAAGTGCTGGGATTAAAGGCTTGTGCTACCGCCGCCTGGCTATTTCCAAGTTTTTTTAATAGTAAAGTAAAATAAAATACGAATGAAGAATTTTCAAAAAAAATCAGTAGTAAAATTGATAATTACACTTTTAATCCAATTACAAAATTGATAATTACACTTTTAATCCAATTACAAAATGGATAAAATGTGAAGAGTTCTTTTTCTAAAACATTGCCAAACATGCACAAAATGATGTTCCTTACACACACACACACACACACACACACACACACACACACACACACACACAGAAATAAAGAAAAGGGAATTCAAATAAAACCACAACTGATTTCACTACACACTTATGTGAATAATTAAAGTAAAAAATGACGGCAACATCAAACACCAAATCTTTTTGTTTGTTTGTTGTTTTTTTCAAGACATAGTTTCCCTGTAAGACAGTCCTGGCTGTCCTGGAACTCACTCTGTAGATCAGTCTGGCCTTGAACTCAGAGCTCCACCTGCCTCTGCCTCCAAAGAGCTAGGATTAAAGGCGTGCTCTGCCACCACCTGGCCCAAACACCAGCTCTTGCTGATAACACAGAAACTGGTTTAGCCATGTTTTGCTGGTGGAATGGCAGAATGCGGGTGTAGTCTGTCGAGATGATAGTTGGCCAAAGTTTGTTAAACCTAAACCTGAGCATACAACTCAGTCACGGCCTTTATTCCATAGCAATGCAAACCTACCACACACAAGCATCTGGGCACAAATGTTCATTCCTAGCAGCTAGTTTTGTAATTGCCCAATCTGGAAAAAAACAAAACAAAACAGAATTCCTTCAAGAAGCGGACAACGAAACCCTAGTAAATCCACACCATGAAATATTACCTAGCAACAAAAAAGGACTAAACAATTGGTAAGCATCACAACCTAGAGATAAATATCCAGAGGAATACGGTAAATGCGCAAACATAGTTCCCCAAGGTTACAAACCATACGATTCTACTTAGCGGCTGTTACTGAATTACCAATGTGATAAAAACACTGAGCGCAGAAGTGGTTGTCACAGGGCAAGGACTGGGACAGAGAAGGAAAGAGGTGGGTATTGCTACCAAGGACCACCAGAGGGATCCCGGGGGTGGTAGGAATGCTCTGTGCATTGACAGCATTAATGTCAGTACCCCTGTCAAGGTATGGTACTTCCGTTTCGGTCCTCAGATGCTGCTCTTGTGATGAGCTGGGTAGAGGATCCACGGAATTCCTCTTCAGTGTTTCTTTCAACTGCCCGGCAAGCTATGGTTTTTGAGAAACACAATCTCAAGTTTAAAATTAAACGTTTTTCATAAGATAATTAAAATTTAATGAATAAAAATTTAAACAAAAAATATTTCTTTGGAGGGTGGGGGATGCTCTGAAATATCAGTTTCTGGATACTGCTCTAGTCTGAAGGTCTTGGAGGGCGAGGGGAGGGGGAACAGAGACGGCTAGGAGCAGCCTGGTGGAAGAACAGCCGCAGGAGAAAAACCGCACACCTAGCCAATCCTGCTGAGCACTGGATTCAGCTGAGTGGTTGCAGCTGCAACCCGGGCCCAGCTCCCCAGGCAAAGCAGGAGAGTGATTGAAACCACGCGAGGACTGTATGTTGCTGTAAACGTTAAAGGGCCTGAGGACAACATTGCCGGGTACCCCACAGGGTCCGAACAAAGATAACCAGGGTGACCTCTGCGACAAGTGCTCCGGGAGACCTGTCATGTAAAGAACCAGCCTGTGTGGTGGTCTTGGGGGAAGCGCGAAGGAGTAAGAAGGCGCTGGGAAATTTCAGGTGCTTCCAATTTACCACTGAAACGTGAAGCCGGAACTCAGGAAGAAAAGCAAGGATCTGTTTTAATCCCCCAAGCAGGTTGGTTTGCGGCCTAAAGCAGCCATCCCGCAGTCCCAGGCAACCGGGACTTAAGGATTCCCTTCAAGATGCAAGATCCAATTCTGATAGCGTAGTGTCTCCTGTAATATAAAACCACTGCGTCGAGTCATTTTCTATATCGTAATTTGGCAATAGTCTGCTTTTCAGAGGAAGCTTGGTTCTCAGTGGGAAGCCGGGGAATCACCCGTTATTCCAATGCCAACACTGCCCTCTAGTGGCCAGGACAAAAACCTGGCTTTCCTCGTGTCCTGCTCCATAGCACTCTCATCAAAACCAACTTCACAAAAGACTCTTTTCATTATTATGATTGTCGTTGTTGTTATTGTTGTCATTATTATTGTTGTTGTTGTTATTACATCGCTTCTCTTCCTTTCCTCTGTCCAAACTATCCCTTGCTCTCTTTCAAACTCATGGCCTTTATTTTCGTTATGCATGTCATATCGTTTTGTATTGGATAAAGGGATAGTGCGATCATCTACGGGAAGACTCTTTTGTCCCCATCTCAGCCTTTCTTAGTTGCCTGCAGTTATTTGTGTACGGTTGAGGCATTTCTTTTTAATGGCATTCTATTCCTTGGCACCATGGACTAGCATTTTGGAACAGCACTCACTGAGTTAGATAGGGTGATATGTTTTTTTTTCCCACTCTGAACTAGTGACTCACTTCCTCTAGAAGTTGGTCATTCTGACCTGCAGTGTTAAGAGTAAGTCACAGAGTCAAATACATACCCAAAATTCATAGTCTCCCTGACACACTGGGAATCCCCAGACATTACTTAAGGAAGGAAGTGGCTAAGTGGTAGAAGATTATATCTGTGATTTAGTTGCTTGGGTTCCAATTCTCACTGGACCACACATAAGTTGTGACCCTAACCTTCCCCTGCTCCCCACTTTTTAATAATATTTGTGAGGTTAGATGAGAAAATCCACATAAGGTATTGAGAACACTGCTTAGAATATAAGTTATTTATTACCTCAAGAGTTTGCTAAAATAATATAGCATGAGGAAAATTTTACTTTTGACCACATCTTAGTAATAAAATTTGTAAGGGCAAGTTGCCAAAATTCTCATTTTTCATAATTTCCAAATGGTGTTTTACCTACCATTGACTTTCTTGGGTATGAGTGAACTATTTTCAATGTATGTCTAGTAATAGAAATAATTTATATAAAAAAACTATCATACACTCTCCTATATTGCTTTCCTAGGCCCTATTCTTTTTTTATTAAGAAATTTTTTGTTCATTTTACATACCAATCACAGATCTCCCTCTTCCCTTCTCTACCCCCTCCAGCCTCCTCACCCCCACCCCCCATTCCCTCCTACAAGAAGGTAAGGCCTTCCATGGGAAGTCAGCAGAGCCTGGTACATTCAGTAGAGGCAAGTCCAAGCCCCTCCCCAAGCCTCAAGGCTGTGCAAGGTGTCCCATCATAGGTAGTGGGCTCCAAAAAGCTCACTCATGCATTAGGGATGGATCCTGATCCTACTGCCAGGGGGCCCCTTAAGCACATCAAGCTACACAACTGTCTCACTTATGCAGAGGTGAGGCCCTGTTCTTACTCCCATTATATGCCAGGGATTGTGTATATTATTTTCAATGTTTATGAGATGGGTATTTTCCAATTGTATTCCTAGAATAGGTAACACAGACATCACAAAACTGAGTAGCTTGACCAAGACCCTTGACCAGGGGCACTTGCATCTGACCCCCCATTACATCTGCCTGCTGCCCACACCGATCCCTAAGTACCCATGAGCTCTGTCCAGGCGGAACCTAACACTTGAGACTCCAGTCTCAGGACATGAAAACAAAGTTGAGGTTGATCCTGCCAGAGGAGCCTTGTTGTCATCCTCTGTTCCAGAGTCACCTATGGTTCTGCCATGTCCTAGAGGAAACTGGGACCAAAGACAGCTACATAGTTGGGAACTCTTATCTACCCATGATTCCATCTGCACTACCAGAAAGAATCCCTCTCCTCCCATCTTTCTGTAGCATTCATATCATGGCTACATCCCAAGACATATGCTTATTCTGCCTCCCAGACAGCAAGTGAACTAGTTTTATGGGGGCTCATTTATTTTGGGGGGAAATTTCAATAAAATCTGAAGAGGTTAGCTGAGTGTATCCCAACTATATCATACCAGAGTCCCACTGAATCATCGAAGCAGTCATTGGATCCACACCTGAACTCTCAAACTGCGTCCATTACTTCCCAATACCTCTGTGTTGAAAGATGTTCAGCTGTTCAGGTGGACTGGCCCAGGTGTTGAAATGGCCATCTTTGTCCCTGGAAAACCTGTCATGTTCATCTTCCAAAGATAAATCTGACTGCATAACCCCAGCGGGCAGGATGTGAGCAGAGAGAAGAAAGCATCCACGCAAGGCAATAAGGCCTAGTCATCCTCAAGCACACAGGGACAACCGAGACTACACTTTCCAAAGTTCTCTGGCAAATTATCCTGTCCCCTACCAGAAGAAAAACCTCTTCAACACACGCAGCTGCAAGCAATTGCTCATCCCCATTAAACGCTCCCTTAAAAGGCGAACTCAAACCGCCCCTGCTGCCTACACCTGTGAAAGACAGATTAACCAGCTATTAAGTGGGAGAGAATTCTACGGAGAATTTTTTTTAGTCGTCTATAAAACATGTAAACGGTCACTGCTCAACCACCAATCCTAACCAATCAAAGCACCAAATTAACTATGTGCCTGCACCTGGTGGCTAAGTGTCCTGGGCTACCCCCCAGGATACATGACTTTATGATTCTGTTGTCAAATATTGTCAGGTTCTCACAGAAATGTGAGTCCCCATGCACCATCGTTAAGAACTGAATAAATTGCACGCTTTTAATCTCAGCACTCGGGAGGCAGAGCCAGGCGGATCTCTGTGAGTTCGAGGCCAGCCTGGGCTACAGAGTGAGATCCAGGACAGACGCTAAAACTACACAGAGAAACCCTGTCTCGGAAAACAAAAACAAACAAAGAAACCACACACACAAATAATTAATTAAATTATTATATTTATATATATTTATATTATAAATAAATTAACTCATTAAATTAATGATTTGAGAGACTCGATGGGCCTCATAGTGGTTCCCACTTCTAATCAGAAATGGACACTTGGAGGCTTCTGGAAATAATCAAATGTCTTGTACTGAGCATGTGCAAGAAACTCAAGAGCTCATCGGTCCTATCAGCATTCCAGGCAATATGACAGAACATTCCAAGGCTTATTTCATTTCATTTTTACCACGGACCCATGTCCTCCTCAACGTCATTCCAAAGGTTTAGATCAGTGGTTCTCAACCTTCTTATGTGCGGCGACCCTCGTGTTGTGGTGACCCCCAACCATGAAATTATTTTCACGGCTACTTCATAACTGTGCTTTTACTACTGTTGTGAATCATACTGTAAATAGTTGGGGAGTTGGATGGCCGCCAAAGGGGTCGTGACCCACAGATTGAGAGCCCGTGGTTTAGGGGCAGGCAGGAACTGCTCGTGATCACACAACTCCTTAAAAGTCCAAGAATCATCTTCAACGCCCAACTCCATAATCTTCAGTTACTTTCCCCCACCCATCTGGGGGAAAGCCATTGAACACAAGGAGTCTTCTCAAGCTTGGCTGTCTGTGAGAGTCACCTAAGACGTTTAAAAGCTTAACAATCTGGATTCCACTTTCAAGGAAAGTGACTTAACCAGTTTCAGGTGTGTCCTGGACATGGCGGCAGCTTTACAGTTCCGGGGGTAATTCTAGTGCGCAGCCGAGCCTGGAGAGTAAATAATGCAACAGGAAGCACGCGTGCGTTGGTTTTCTCTTCACGCTGTGTGCTGCGCGAACGGGGCCCCTTTTATTAGCTTGTGATTTTTTTACATTGAGAGAAGCCACTCTGGACACAGATGGAGAGGGCAGGCTAGAAGCTGTCCCTCCCTGAGATCCAGGGAAAGGGTCAGAAGAAGGAAATGTAGGTGTATTCGAAAAAGAGCTTCAGAAATGCACACAGATGAAAAATGTGTCCCCAAAATTAGACAGATGGGGGGGGCGAATAACAACTACAAGCATAACTTCTAAAAAACGATAAAGTAAAAACACTGCTAAATGTAGTGACAAGAAAACGAGGCAATCCCAAGGGAGGGGAGGGGAATAGAAGAAAAAGGGGAAAAAGGAATTAACAAAAAAAGAATAGTGTTAGAGCAGTGGTTCCCAACCTTTCCTAATGCTGCAACCCGTTGTTAATACAGTTCCTCGCGTTGTGGTGGCCCCTCAACCATAAAATTATTTTCGTTGCTACTTCATAACTGTCATTTGGCTACTGTTACGAATCGTAATGTAAATATCTGTGTTTTCCGATGGTCTTAGGCGACCCTTGTGAAAGAGTCGTTAGACCCCCCCACCAAGGGGTTCCGACCCACAGGGTTGAGAACCAATGCTAGAGTGATGTCCTTTCTAGGAGCTCAAACACTGGAGCCCGCCCATCTCAGGTGGGAGAGGATCAGTGGATCTTGTGAACTCTTGACTGGCTTGTGTGTTATGGTGTCTGTCCTGGAGAACTGCCTTCCCTGGGGTGGCCTCTCCCTTGCGCTCACCAGCACCCTGCTGGCCACACTTAGCTTTGCAGCAGATTCTCTCACCCTGCAGTGTCCTGGGACTGTGTAGACCTAGAGTGCTCTAGTTGGGGGCTTAGGCATCTTTCACCATCCAGCTCTTTCACATGTCCAGCGGTGGCAGAGGGAGGGGAAATCAGAGGCCAAGTCAAAACCATAAACAGAGCAAGAGACATACGTTTAGGATATGGCCACGGGCGCTCACAAGCCTCAAATCTAGTTGCCAGTTGGATGAGACCATGAATCCGCTAAATGAGATAGGTCAATAAGAGAAATCCCATTGTGTCACTCTGTTGTCTTAGATGGCGGAAGCCATCCATTTAAGAGAGAATTTGATCTTAACATCTGAGCTACCTTAGGAGCCTGAGAACAGGGAACAAGTGCAAATCATTTGGCTTTGCCACAGGCACAGGGTGAGAGAAGGCTCAGGACAGGGGCTATAGGCAATAGGAGGGATGGATGCCGGCAAGGTAAAGCCTGGATCGCAGGAGGGCCAGCTCGGGCAGGACAATGCATACAGAAAGGAAGCCCCACCCTCCGTGGCTGAGAGCAAGCTTCTCACGCTTATTAACGGAAAACCATCCTGGAGTTTGATATCTCTGAGCCTGAAACAGTTGCATCAGCCTTTGGGGACAGCACATCCGAGGGTCAGTGCTGGAGAGTCGGAGAACGGAGAACTCTCAATTCTAGCGCTGTCCTTGACGTCCTCTTCTGCATCCCTCCAGAGCAATTAATAATCCGAGGGCCTTAAAGTATGAAGACAGGTCCTCTGCCTGGACTGACATCGGAGGGGTGGTGACGTCCTGTACTCCTGCCAGCCCAGGGAGCACACTTTTACCAGTCTTTTTATCTTACTGTACTTATAATAGTGAATTTACTTGTTATTCCCCTACACTCACCCATTTAATTTATGAATTTTCGTCAGTGTTAGACAGTTCATTTCTTCTGGTTAGGTGCCTTTTCCTCCTCATTTTTTGACCTATGCTTCCTTCTTTCCCTCTGTGCTACGCTTCTGACAGGATTTCGGCTTTGCCTTTTTTTTTAGAAAATATTCTCACGTTTCTATTTATTCCCCTTTTTACATGCATCTAATTTGATTTTGAACCTCTTCATTATTGGAACTTCTTGTTACTCTTCCATTTCCACATCTTACTTTTCCTCGCCCCTTCAACTGTGTAACATTCTTCTCTCCCTTTCCCTCTATTTAACCGCGGCTTCTCCGCTGGTCCTCCCCTCTCCGTGAGTCCTTTCCCCCCTCGGTTCATCCATTTACTTTTTCCATATGGCACTAAGAAACTTTTATCTCACGGCACATTCTCCGTTAGTTTTGTCGTTTTTCTGTTTCACGGACCGTGATGCCACATCAGAGAGTCCAAGAACACTGAGAGATACTCAAGAAACCAAACTGAGGAGTCCACGGGATAGAAGCCAGAACTGGAATAAACACTAAAGGTTTAGATGATCTACTCAGTGTAATCATAGCAGAAAATTCCAATATAGTGTAGCTGAAGTTTTCTCCAGTCCTGACCAGCCCCACGGACCCCACAGCCACTTATAAAATAATCACTCAGAAGCGTATATTAATTAAAACTGCTCAGCCATTAGCTCAGGCCTACCACTGACTAGCTCTTACATTTAAACTCAGCCTATTCCTGTTCATCTATATGTTGTCACGTGTTCTGTGGCTTTACCTGTGTGCTGTTACATGCTGCTCCCTGGATGGCAGGCTGGCGTCTACTGACTCAGCCTTCCTCTTCCCAGAATCCTCCTTGCCTGTTTATCCCACCTATACTTCCTGCCTGGCTACTGGCCAATCAGCATTTCATTTATCAACCAATCAGTCAACATATTTACAGCATACAGCATGATATCCACAGCAATATAGAGAAAGGGGCAGACATCAAACACAGGAGGCATTAGAATCCCGAATAGACATGACCAGAGAAGATCCTCTCCATGACATATTGTGGCAAAGATGCCAAAATTACATAACAAAGAAACAATATTAAAACCTGCAGAAGGAAAAATGTTAACTCACCCAGAAAGGTGAACACACCAGATTATCAGACTTCTCATCAGCAATCCTAAAAGCCAGGAAAACCGGGGCTACTGTATTTCAAGCCTACAAGCAAATGACTATCAACCAAGATTATATCAGGAGAGAGATCTTTTAAAATTGACAGGGGAATAAGGGCATTACAGGACAGGCATACAGGAAGGTAATTGATGAGAGTCCTGGCAGCACTAAGATACTTCAAGGAACATCATACACAGAGGAAGAATGAGTTTCCCCTCAGAGCAGGGGAAATAACTGTCCTGAAGAAAAGGTGGGCACAGGGCAGCCAGGAAGGAATCCGGCGCATTGGACACAATTTTACAGATGGCCCTTACTGCAAGTGAGGGTAAACAAAAGAACAAGCTGTAATCCAACCAACCAATGAAATTGTAAGAGTCGACAGATATCGCCAATTGATGACGGCTCACAAAGGGAACACTAGTTTTCTCCAATGGAGTCTCACCAAGTACACAAACCACACTGAAGGGCGGGCCCCGGGCCAGCAGTAGATGGCCAACACAAAATGAATTCAATGGTTTGTTGGGTTTTTTTTTTTTTTTGAGTTTTCTTTCTTTGTTGTTGTTTTTTGTTTTGTTTTGTTTTGTCTTATAATGCTTTGTCTGGGCATTTCCTTTAAGCCTTAGAGGTCTTTTTGCTTATGGATCATGGTTTCTGGTGTTGCAGTTTTATGGGGTTTCTGTGTGTGCAAATGTGTGTGTCTCTGTATCTAGATGGCTTCTTGTGCTTCCTCTTTGGCTCTTTTTTTTTTTTTCTGTTGTTTGTTTCTTTCGTCACATTCTGGTTTCTTTGTTTTTATTTTATCTCATTTATCTCATTTTATTTTTTAGATGCCGTTTGTTTTCCAATGAGAGAGAACAAAAACAGGTGTGGATTTGGTTTGGTAAGGAGATGGGGAACGTATGGGAGGAGTTGGTGGAGGGGTAACTGTAATCAGAATGTATTGTATGGAAAAAAAACCCCTCTATTTTCAATTTAAAAGAAAAAAAAAGAACTGGTAGATACGGTTTGATGCTAACCTTAAAGTAGAAACGGCCTCAGTTCCATGGTAAGAGACGCAGACTGGCTGACTGGGTCTAAAAACTAAATCCAATTCCTGCTTGAAAACACTCAGACCAAGGGTCAGGGCGGGGCGCGGGGCGGGGCCGGGGGAGGGGGGGGAGAAGACAGCCAATCAAACAAAGAGAAGCCAAAGGGAAAAAAATCAGCTGGTAAAGCCGTTCAGCTAAGCAGACTTCAAAACAAAACGGAAATTAGATTCTAAGATTACAAGCTACAAGAGGTAGCAGAGATTAACCAGCGAACTCACCCCACCTCCTGCAAACTGAAGGGGGCCGTTGATAAAGTGTCTGCCTGCCGTCAATTGATTTTCCCTAAGCAGTCATGATCGAATAATTCCTTCATAATAATAAGTTTTTCAAATAGGATCCTCAAGGAGGTATTCAAGGGTAAGAATCATACTGAGTCAAACAATGCTAGTGCGTGGAGAATGAAACAGAAGTCAATAGGCTCCTAGGGAAAGATTTCAACAGCTTCCTTGGGTCCCACGGACATCATGTAATCCTCATTTAGTCTGTAAATAAACATTTACATACAAGATGTAATCCCGCATACAGTGGGAGTAATCAGCAGCGTTACCGGCCTGGGTTTGGTCCTGTGTCTAGCAGTTTGCTCAGTCACTGACGTGTACGTTATTATGTTTGTCATAAGAGCCCTAACAGGAAGGCTCATAATATCTCATTAATATTCCTATTTTATGGATGAGGAAACTAAACAAAAGAACAGAAATAAGTTACTGCAGTCACGAAACTTCTCCTGAGAGTAACGTTCTAGAATGGACTAAAATGACCTCTGTCTTCACATTGACTACAGACTCTCCGTGAACCCCCAGAGTATGGTGACAGTGATGAGCTGTCCCTTCTGAGATTGGATTTCCCAACACTGTGGCTTTCACCTTGATGGCACTCTCTTGCATGTCTAGCTTGCCCATCCCAATAATGATAGTTATTATAATGGGAGCTGGCCCTGTGGGTAGGTCCACATGCCATGGAACTGAGGTGGCCTCTGGCCAAAAGCCAGCATAAAAATAAGGTATTATTCAGATACTCCACAAGAACCCTAACTCCACTAAACCCTAACAATAAACGTGTGAATGACTCAACAGGAAATCTACCCAAGTCAGTCCTGAGAACACAGTAGCCCTCGCCAACATCTGGACTGCTGCTGATATACCAGACCCAAAACATGACACAGCAGGATTCCTGTAACTGAAACTTGTGTAGTAGATAATTATAAGTCTTAGCTTTGGGATAACTTGTTGTAATGCAATTGATAACTAATCCATTCAGTAAACCGAAGTCTTATGATTGAAATTCTGTGTAACTTCCAAGTCTGCTCTTTTTATTCTACATAGCAATGTCAGCATATAGCAGTTCGTAGTAAGCCTTGCCACCATAGGTTAAATCCATGGGCTGACTAGTTTCTTGTCAATTTGACCCAAGCCTGAGTCATTTGGAAGAGGGAACTTCATCTGAGAAAATGCCCCAACCAGGTTGGCCTGTGGGAGATCCTATGGTCCATTATTTTCTTGATTGATGATTGATGTGGGTGGTGCCAACCCTGGACAGGTGACCGTGGGAGTTATAAAAAAAGATGAGCAAGCCTTAGAAGCTCTCCAGGCAGGAACACTGATTTAGTTCCTGCTCCTGCTCTGATTTCCTTCAGTGATGGACTTTGATGTAGAAGCAGAAATGGAATAAACCTGTCCCTCTCCACGTTGCTTTTGGTCATGATTTTTTTTTCACAGCAATAGCAGCCATAACAAAGAAAGTCCACATCTTCATTTAACTCTCTGAAAGGGTTATTGAACCTCTACTAGGTACCAGAGACACCTAGATCCAAGGGTGTGAAGTTAAAATGGATGAGGTTCCTGGCCTCACTCTTTACCTGACTTTTGGAAACACACACACACACACAAAATACACACACACACACAAACATATTTTAAAATCATTACTCAAATCCAAATAGATGATGACACTTAACTTGATTATACATGCATTCCCAGCTTCTCTAGATTTTTGTGTAGATTTCCTACTTTGGATTTTATGGGGTATTTTTGGTGCTGTGAGATTTACTATGTCAGATACACACACCCCTCCAGAGATGTGATTTTATATTAAAGCTGTTGTTCACCTTTATCTCTGCTCTAAACATCGGCACACTTGTGTTTTAAATTATTCCTCCTGAAATTAACACAAACTAATTTATGTGTCAGAGGGAGTATTAGAAAATGAGTCAATAGAGAAGAAAATGAGTAACTGAAATATCTCAAATTAAAACACAGGGTGGGGAGATGGTTCCGTGAGCGGTCTAGTTGTGTTTCTACCAGGGAGATAAGACATTCTGACCCAATTCAACTTGGTACAGAAAAGGGTTGTTTTACTTATACTTCCAAGTTCCAGTTCCTCATTAGCAGAATCTAGAGCAGAAAGACAGGAACTGAAGCAGAAACCATGGAGAAATATTGGCTTGCTTCCAGGGGCAATGTCAGCCCTTCCTTTATAAAACCCAGGTCCACCTTTCCAGGGAACATACCTGCCACAGTGGCTAAGCCTTTCTTTATCAATTATCAATCCAGAAAATGCCCCACAGACATGCCCACAGGCCAGTCTAAAGGCGCAATTCCTCAGTTGAGGTTCCCTGTCCCCAGGTATCTCTAGTTTGTGTCCAGATGTCAAAACTAACCAACACAGCAGATCAAACCACTTTCTGAAAGCACAGGGACCTGAGTCGGAAGCTCCAGCACGTATGTAAAACTCCAGGCATGGCTGCATATGCCTGGGATCCCTGCACTGGGAAGCTGAGACACACAGGTCCTGGGAGCTCTCTGGTCAACTACCCTAGCCAAAAAGGTGAACTTCCAGTTCAATGAGGGATTCTTTCTTAAAGGAGTAAACCTAAGAGAGATGAAAGAAGATACCCATTGCCTTCCTCTGGCCCTCACATGGGTATGCATGCACAACTTCGCAATGAATTGGAATGATAACGAGTTGCTTATCTGAAGATACATCTGGCTTGATTATCAGATATGATAGAGGAGAAGAAGAAGAGGAGGAGGAGGAGGAGGAAGGAGAAGAAGGAAAAGCTGATGATAATGAGTTTCTGATGGTCTTCAAGACAGTGTCTTCAGTTTGATGAGACTGACCGGCTATAAAGTGACGAGTTTAAAAGAGTGTGATATGTTTTCCCTCAAGCTGTTTAATAAAGAACCATTGCTTAATAAAAAGCTAGCGCTACAGATAAAGGTTTTTCATGATTTACATTTTAATATACACAAATATTTCTTTCTGCTTCAGATAGCTCAAGCAGCCTTTTGTGTTCCTAGTGTATCAATGATATTAGCTTTGCCTTCCATTGTGGTTTCACACTTATCTTCTTTAACTCTGCTAATGCTTCATGTTCCACTTTACAAATGACTCTGTCATGAGACTTAGCAAAGCACTCATGCTCATTCAACAAAATCCCTAAGTCAAAAGAATATCACTCTAGCCGGGCGGTGGTGGCGCACGCCTTTAATCCCAGCACTCGGGAGGCAGAGCCAGGCAGATTTCTGTGAGTTCGAGGCCAGCCTGGGCTACCAAGTGAGTTCCAGGAAAGGCGCAAAGCTACACAGAGAAACCCTGTCTCGAAAAACCAAAAAAAAAAAAAAAAAAGAATATCACTCTAGATTAGCCATACCCGGGTCATTCCTAACAGATGATGTATAGGAGCATAGGAGCATCTTCTTGAGAAATTATTCACCAAGAACCACACAACTTCAACTTCCTTGTGCCTAATCTTCCATTCTGTGCCCCAGGGCTAATGAGCCCACAGTGATATCAAACGATGTTCTCTGCCCATAGAGCCCCAATCCGGAGCAACAGGAGACAGGACCATCAGCCAAATACAATCAGAGCAGCCTATCTCAAGGAGACCCTGAGGAAGAAGGCAGTTAAACTAGACATAATCGCCACACAAAACTGACAGCATAAAACAGGTAAAATAAGCCAGACAATGGTGGCACACGCCTTTAATCCCAGCACTCGGGAGGCAGAGGCAGGCGGATCTCTGTGAGTTCGAGGCCAGCCTGGTCTATAGAGTGAGTTTCAGGACAGCCAGGACCATACAAAGAAACCCTGTCTCAAAAAGCCCCTGTCAAAAGAAAAACAAACAAACAAACAAACAAAAAAAACCATGGGACACAGGAAACAATGGCAGGAAAGTGTGTTTTTTCTTTAATTTAAAAAATTGGCTTATGAAAGAGACTGCACAGAAATGTAAACTCACATGCTGTATTCTCACACCTGAAATCCTAACATGTGGGAGGTGAGGCAGGAGATGGCTGTGAGTTAGAGGCCTGCCTGGACTACAGAGTAAGACCCTGCCTTAGAAAAAAAAAATGAGTGAAATGAAATGAAAACTCAATAGTAGAGATTAATGCCAGAATAAAAAAAGTAAAACTATAAATGAGGAAGAGAAAGTTAGGACCAAGGGACCCTCCCAGGAAACATCAGACGGACAAAGATCCAGAAACAGAGACAGTGAAGAGAAAAGGCAGAAGAGAAGTTCCAGGAAAGGGTCTTTCCCAGAACTCCAGAAAGACCTGGGCCCACACACACACACACACACACACACACACACACACACACACACACACACACACACACACACACCCTGAGAGTTTAGACAGCCATGATGTTGCAGGGGACGAAGTCACTTTGGAGACTCACTGTGACAATGTTCTTTCCAAAAGCAAAAGACATCTGAAGGGCATCAGGAGAAGCTCATCTCAAAAAGCAAACCTGAAACTGATTAAGATTGTTCAGCCGCGTAGGGTACACGAAGGAAGTGTGCCAACACCACGCTGCCGGAAAGGAAGCCCGTTCATCTCAGAACATTGCCTCTTATTACGCTCAAAGGCCACGGTACACTGAAGACACCCGCAGGCTTGCTAGAAGATGGCAGGAACGACGCCAGCATGGCGCTGTTGGAGGGGGGACAGTGAAACAGATGCAGAAGGAAGCAGGGGGAGATGGGAAGGAGGCAGAAGAAACTCATGTTCGTCCGAATAAAGAGAAAAAGAGAGGAGAGAGGGAGGGAGAGGCGAAGAAGACGAAAAGCCCCTACCGCCACAAACGGCAACCCCGGGAAGAAAAAGGAAAATTCCTTGAGACGCGTCAAAGGAACCAAGTAAACAGAGGTAGCGCAAGAAAGGAGAGAGGGATGGGCAAACACAGGCACCGGTGCCCTTTGTTAATCCGTAGGCAGAAGCATGGTTTCCATCTGTTTAGGAATAGCCATCAGAATAAAAATTGAAAGTTCAACTTTCCAAGCCAGGCAGTGGTGGCGCACGCCTTTAATCCCAGCCCTCAGGAGGCAGAGGCAGGAGGATCTCTGTGAGTTAGAGGCCAGCCTGGTCTACAGAGTGAGTTCCAGGACAGTCAGGGATACACAGAGAAACCCTGTCTTGAAAAACCAAAAAAAAAAAAAGTTCAACTTGCTAGCCTATCACCTCAAAAAGGTAATTTTTTTGGAAAACATAGATAGAAACATTGAGGCGATTCCCAGATCCCTTAGTTCTTTGCCTTTAGTCAGTAAATGTAAATTAGACTAATACATTTTCTGTTGTCACTCTGCTCCTAAAAGAAACTATAATTAATCATATTTGCAAATTTTCTTTCTATAGAAAATACTGGAGGGAGGGGGTTGCTTCTAGAATCATAAAAGCAATGGTCCTGTAACTTTAATTTTTGTTTTGTTGCAATTTTTTTGGTTTTTATACGTTTTGATAAAATCTCACTATGTAGCCCCAAGCTGATCCCAAATTTGCAATCCTCCTGCCTCAGCCTCCTGAATGCTGCCATAATAGATATGCGTTCCCAGCTCCAGCCTCTTGGTTTCTTAAGTTGATTAATGTAGCCCTTTTTGTTATTTCAGGTGGTTTTCTTCTTTTACTGTTTGGAGAGGGAGCAGGATTCTTGACATTGTATGGCCTCTGGTGTTTTTAATTGTCAAAAGGGGATGGGTTCTTTCAATTTGCCCCATTTTTATCTCCGGATATACCACCTCCGCTTCCTATCATTTGTGATCCAGCAAACTAGTTATTTGCCTGCCTGACTTCCACTTTCTTTCATACCTCCGCATTTCTTTTGCAGTTTTTCATACTTGTCTTGTTCACCAGATTGAATTGGTTCCTATAAATACATTTTTGAATACCTCATGATTTCATACATAACACAGTTCAATGAGCTCAGGCCCCACTATAGACATTCATCCAGACAATATGTCAAGGCATTCTCAGTCCACGTCTCTTGGAGATGTGTGTCAGGGCAGCTGCTGCACATCTCCACCTTCCCTATACCCCAGGAATTACTACTGCCCATATCCTCACGTCCAGGGACTATGGATAATGATAATGTCCATTCAAAAAAACTTGAGGAAAGGACCTTACATGCTTCCAGCTCAAAGCTGCAACACTGTTTGAGATGGTGGACATGTTTATTCTTATTTGAACATTACACAATGTATATGTTTATTGAAACACCTTGTGATGCCCACAAATGTGTATACTACTTTAGCAGAAACTTGGATTAGACCAAGTCAGGCTGGCGAGTTAGGGTGTCTGCCTTAGTCCTATACAGAGAAAATCCTCATCTATCTCACAGTAATCCCTGTCTGCAAGGGAATATAATGAGATTTCTCATGCAAACTGCTTTCTAAATGGTGAAAAGCCATGTGCATAAAATAATAAGGAAGCAAAGACTCCTAGCTGGCTTCATAAAAGAGTGCGGCATTTCACGGCCGGCTCGCACCATTCCGTACACTATGCAAAAGAATTTTCTAAATGACAGCTTTTTTTGGTTAAAGGCCTGTGTAATTCCCCCAGCTAAAACTCTTTTGCTGACTTCTTAGAAAGAGGATCAGATTCTTCCCACATAGAGACTTGTATAACAAGGTCAAAGTCTAACCTGTTGGGACTCCCATGAGCGAGGGGAATAAAATATTATTTTATCTGTGATTAATGCAACCTTTCTTTCAAATCCTCTACTTCTGCTCTATCTGTTTTAGACAGAAGCTAACTCGGTAGTTTAAATATCCCCCTGAACTAGCGCTCAGTCTGAGAAGCAATGCTCAGACAGGGTGTGGAAGTCAGTCACAGAGGTGGCATCAAAGGTAAAGGAAGTCAGTCACAGAGGTGGCATCAAAGGTAAAGGGCCCCTGGCCACTGTACTAGAATGCTGTGTGCCCCAGCAGGCCTAAAGCAGTGGTCATAGTCCTCCTGGGTGTCCTGTGCTTTGTGGCTTTCCATCTCAAGCCAGCGCGAACCACACTTATCCTTAGACTCTGATGGTCATCTTTCGTGGACCCAACATTGCTCGGCTCTGTAGGCTGTAGGTTCAGAATTCTCTCACCTCCCCTTAGGTCCTAACATCAGCCCTTAACAGGCCCACTGGCCTCCAACTCAGTGACCTCCCAGTGGAGCAATTGGACACCTCAGCACTTTCTCCTGTGACTCTGTGTCAGGGGAAAGGGAACAGTCTGATCTTCTCTGTTCCTGGTGATCGCTTCCATTTTCCAACCCTCTTGCTCCTCCTCAAGAATGAACTGAAGAAAGGAAGGTGAGCAGCACACGTGCCCTCCCACACCCGCAGGATCAGCTCATGGAGGAAATGTCTGGTCATCCTCCTCTTCTCAAGGCCCTCTACGTATGAAAGAAGCTGGGTTGACATGAGTGAGCAGGGCACCTTCCTGGAGGCACCAGAGAGGAATCTGCTTATTTGTTGATCTTGCTAGCTGTTATTCTAGAGAGATCTTAATCGTTCCTTCTCGAAACCACATCACAGAGTCAGAAAGATGGATGAGCAGGGAAAGGTGCTTGGTACCCAGCCTGACAAGCTGAGTTACATCCCTGGAAACCACATGGTAGAGGAAGAAAAATGACTCCTACAAGTTGTCTTCAGACCTACATACACAATGTGCATGTGTGTATATATATATACACATCTACACGTACACATTAAATAAAAATTGACAGATAAACAAATACCAAACTGCAGCTTGCAATCCTCCTTACTAGCTAGGTGAATAATCTGAATTTGAAAACTAGAACTTGAATACACACTGACTCTTCCCCTTAGTATTCCTTTTATAAAAGATGCTACTTTCCAGCCAGTCCCTCTACCCGTTACAGACAGCTGATGAAGACAGATAAAGCTAGAGAGAATGTATTGAAGAAGAAGGAGGAGGAGGAGATGAAGAGTAGGAGGGGAAAGGAAGTAAATTAATAATTCTAATTATTACCTGTGTGGCAGGAAAATACATTATAATAAAATACAACGTTTCCATGGATGACAAAGAAGAAAATTCAGAGACAGAGGTCCTCTGGAGTTGATATGAGGCCTCTATCCTGATGCAGGGTTCTATGGAGTTCGGGAACCAGGCAAGACTCTGAGTCTCCCGGGGCAGTCAATCCTAGCATCAGTCTATGATCAGTATCCCAAATACTTCTAGCAGAGATGGTGGGGAAGGATTTGGTTAGGACTGACCTGAATCCATACATTGCCGTATAGTAGAAGCCAGAGATTTAAATGTCTACAGACAGCAGGCACAGCACATACAAACCTCAAGCAAGTGGCAGTGGGACATCACAGAGGGAAGGCCTTCTACGCCAGCATAGAACAAAGTTTTGAATGCTTTCAACACTGTTTCTGCTCCTCTCTCCAACTAAGCATTTGTGGCCTCGTGCTGAATTAAAATGACCCTAAGTTATTAGTGGTGTCAGGGTAAGAAGGCGTTTGGCCATCTTTAGACAGAAAAAGAGAAGCTTCTCAAAAACATATGAACTGAAGTGATTTACTCACTACATACCACTTTCCACTAAACAAGAATGAAATTTTAAAGCAAACTTCATTTTGCTAGCATTTATAGTGAGAAGATAGGATTATGTGGTGCCAAGTTCATATTTACCATGACTGGCCTTAAAACAAAAATGTACGTTTAGGATAGCTTTCACAAATGCCAACAGTAGGTAAGACAACCATGTGGAATAAAAGGAAGGACATGGGATTGGCAGATGGCAAAGAAATTGTGAGGCATGCATGCCTATGGGCATTCAAACATGACATTTTAGTCTTGAGTCCTCTGGCCAGCAGGAAAGTACATCCAACCTCTGCCATAAGCAGACAGCTTCTGTATCCTCTAAAGAAATGGAGCTTGTTTCTGTTTCATGAAGCAAGGGAAGATTATCGTATAAAATACTGATACATAAAAAAAACATGGTATGGTTAAAGAGAAAGCTTTTAGTATAGCCATGGGGGAGAGGACAGCCTGGGGCATCTGAATGAGTCCAGGGCAGAGAGAGAGTAGAATGGACTGAATGAACATGACCAGCATACTGGACCTGGCCAGGAGAGAAGAAGGGGCAGAGTAGACAGAGAGAGGGAAAGAGAGAGAGAGAAAGAGAGAGGGGGGAGGGAGAGGGAGAGGGAGAGGGAGAGGGAGAGGGAGAGGGAGAGGGAGAGGGAGGGAGGGAGGGAGGTGGAAAGCAAAAGATGAAGACAAAGAAAGTACAGGCGAAAGAGAAGATGAAAGAGAAGGCCTGAAATAGCAGGGTTATAAAAGTGAGTAGCTGGAGGATGGGGAGCCTCTCCAGGGAGCTGGAGAAGTTGAGAGTAGGGATAGAGGTGAGAAGAGCCAGGGTGCCAGCATTGACTCTGAAATGTGCAACAGGTACTTATGATGGTGTAAGGGAACCTGAAGACCAGCATGCATGTGGCATGCCAATAGTCCCCACAGGTAGCCACGTGTCCCTTCTGCCAGCAGTGAGGGAAATGGCTCCTTTGGTAGAGGGGAACCAGCTTTACAAGTTCCCGAGGAATGCTGGCTTTTGTCTAATCACCAGAATTTGGGGAAATGGAGTTTCCTGTGGACCTGACAATTATCACCTGTAAATCAGGATCTCTGTGTGTGGCACAGTGTTCACTGAGTATGTACTTCCAAGACAAAGAACAACACAGCTCTCTCTGCCCTTTGAACGACCCTTGCTTGGGCATTGATGAGATGGCCATTGAAGATGCCGAGGTCACCAGTTTCTATTTTTTTCTCTTAAAAAGGACCTGAGACATCCCTTCATTTCTCTTCATAAAGGGTAACCAGTGTGTAATGGTTTGAAGGATAATGTCCATGATAGGCTCATGCATTTCCATACTTAGTCCCCAATTGGCGGCACTATTTGGGAGGTTTAGAAGGTGTGGCCTTGTTTGGGGGAAGCACATCACTGGAGGCAGGCTTCAAGAATTTAAAGACTTCCATTAACTCTCTCTGCTTCCTGCTTGTGGTTCATGCCCCAAGTCAACTAGCTCTTCTATAAGTTGCCTTGGTCATGGTGTTTTATCACAGCGATCGAAAAGTAACTAAGACACCAAATTAGAGGATCAAGAAAAGAACATGCAAGGGCGTGCTGTGAAGGGGAAATAAACAAAGATGGGAAGCCCTGAGCTTCTTCTGTTAGCTCTGCATCCTGAAAACCCTCCCCTATTTTAAAATGTTGAGTTGTTGCATAGCATATCACTTCAGTCAAATACTATTTCATGTGCTTAGCTCTTCAAATTAGTTGTCATTCTTTGAAACTCAGGAGACCAGAGAAGAGCAAGTTGTGCTTGACTTAGCACTCTGTCTGAGCCCTATGGAGGAAGCCTCTGTAGCCAGGATTCCTCAGCACAGTTTAATGCAGTCTCCACTTCTCCCTTAGGCTTCCCCACCATGGACGCTACCTTCTCTCACCATCTTTAGTTGTTGTGTTTATTTATCCAGGTATCCAGGATACCTGGATCCTCCCATATGTTTCCTATCCAGAACCACTGGCATGAATACATTCTATCTTCCAGAGCCTCCCTTCCCAGCTCTCCCCAACACCAGGTTGCCGTCAGGATCGCCTCCCCATGCTCCACACTTTGCCTGCATGCTCGCCTGAATCTCTAGAGGAAACTGTAGTGTGGGCGGTCAAGGGACTTGTCTTCAAGAGGGTCCAGACAAAGAAGTCATCACGACTTGGGTCATCCCGACACTACCACTTGAACAGAGCAGACTCTGGGGTAAAGGAGACTTCAGTTACATCACTGGACAGCAGCTGGCCCCATCTGGGGGAAGAGTCATGCATGAATTCCAAAAGCAACTGGTTCAGGTGTCACTGCATTAGTGAGACTTCCTTTGCCATCATAGTGACTCCATTTTAGCTTTTTCTCAGAGAGAGGAAATCAACATTATCAGACCTGAGGCCTATTAGGAGGAGGTGAACACATTGTACTTGAGATAAAAGTGGATGTGTTTCCCTTATGTTTTGTTTTGGGTTTTTTTTTTTTCTCACTAAGCTGGGTTATTTCGTTTTCTGCCTCAATATGTGGAGTTTCAGAATTATCAAAGTCCTGTAATTAGAGCTCCTCCTCTCCCAGCTTCAAGATCACAGTGATTCATCCTGCTGCTTCCAGGATATGTCATCTGGGTTCTCGGCAAGCAGCTGACTGCTGCAGACACTCCACCTGCTGCTCAAGGCATGACATGATCGTGAAGCCACCAAAGAGCTCAGGCCTAACGGCGCTGTCTTCCTCATCAAGCCAAAGCCAAACCTAAAAGGGTCAAACGAGTCACTTAAAAATAAATGGTAGGCACGATCTGTTCTGGGAAAGCAAGCATGGGGTGAGGGACGGCAGACAGAGGGCAGGGAGAGCTGCGGCCAGATGCCACTTACATTTGTGTATATTTTTAAAAGCTGCCTAGTGTGTTCATCCTTCTTGGCACGTGTTTAGTGTCCTTCACGCCTCTCTCCGGCCCCAGAGCAGAGGAAGAAAACAATATCTGGAGCAGAAGTAAAAACAAGAGGAACGACAACCCGTCAATCAAAAGGGGGACTGGGAAGTCTTTGCAGGAAGACGAGGGCTGCAAGAAAGACCAGAGGGCAGATGATGAGTAGAAGGTAAATGCAAAGTAGGAGGAGGGAAAAGGAGGAAATCCAGTGGACCATGGACCACAACGTGTTCTGAAATGAACATTTTCACAATGACTTGTCTTGATTTTTAAATTCCTCTATGTCATGCTTTTAGGTAAGCTAAAAAGTGAAAGAAGAAAAGAGGGGTGCCACTCATCAACTTCTTATACCCCAATAAACATTAGTGGGAGATTTCTCATACAGGATATTAGTAATTCCCCTGCGGTGCAGTTTTGATAAAGTTGTATGGTGATACATTGTGTACCCTAATAAACTTGCCTGAGGATCAGAGGACAGAACCAGCTACTAGATTAGACATAGAGGTCAGGCAGTGGTGGCACACACCCTTAATCCCAGCACTTGAGATCTCAGGCCTTTGCTTGGGAAGCACACACACCTTTAATCCCAGGAAGTAATATGGCAGGGCAGAGAAAGGTATATAAGGCTTAGGACACAGGAACTCACTCTTTAGGCTGAGGATTTCGTAGAGGTCAGAACTAGTGGCTAGCTGTTCTGTTTCTCTGATCTTTCAGCTTTCACCCTGATATCTGGTTCTGGGTTTTTTATTAAAAGACCATCTAAGATTCGAATAACAAAGTTGATTTCTTTATTCTTGAGAATTTCATCCAGGAATGTGATAAAATGTGATTGGGACACATTGGGAGGAGTTTGGTGACAATTTTAATCATGTCAGCAATGATTAGTACAAAATGAGCTGCTGAGGTTGCATGAAGAGCATGCCAGCCTTCCACAAGAAATGGGCAGAAGTGAAACAGTTCCTCCCACCTCCCCTGGAAGATAAAATTGGAAGGACTGTGAGAGATGAAGCAACAGAAAAACTCTCCTGAAGCATGACCAAGACTTTCTAATGTCATTAAGTCAAAACCAGACATGTTTTTTGTTTTGTTTTGGTTTGGTTTTTTACCTCAAAGTAAACGCCAAGCCCAAGAAAATAGAACTGGTAACCGGTGGGAAAGAGTGGGCATAAGTAAAGTCTTAAAGAAATTATTAGCAAGAGTCCAAAACCACTGGGCAAGGATAGACGCTGACCGTGTCAGCATCGTTGTCCTGAAGATGAACAACGTCCACAAGCATTCAGAGTGCAACATCCCCCTTCCTTACTGTGTGAAAACAGCAGAGAAGACATGTGGGGGTTCTAGACCAGTCCTGCGGTTTCCTGTGCCAGAGATCTTGCAAAGAACACAGGACGAAATATGAAAAAGAGCCAGGGTGACAGGCATCAAGACCAAATGCAGAGAGCAAGAGCGGGTACAGATACAGCCCATCCCTTCCTATCCAAAGCCAGGCACCACAGAGGACATCTGGACTAGCTCTCACCTGAACCACATGCTCAATGGACAGCCCAGGACTTCCCTCATCAAATCCCAAAATTTGGACCAAAAGGTTTTGATGTCTCCCAACACACACACACACACACACACACACACACACACACACACACACACACACACACACACACACACACATCATTATTTCCCTAAGGCATGTGGAAGCTTCTGACTGAATTACAGGTAAGTTCAAATCCCAAAGGCATATGCTGAAGGCCTATGACTTGAGTCTTTATTTCCTTTTTTATTTACTTCTTCTAACCAGCTTCTCTACACCTCCCAAGAAAATCTGATTTTCTGTAATTATGTGATTATTTCACTCTTGCCTCCTGAGTTCACCTGTCACACATCCCACCCTAGAATAGCATCTATCCTGGCCCCTCCCCACCCGTCAATCCCCTGCCTGCCCCATCCACTGTTGAGGGGGCTTTTGACTGTTTTTAAGAAGCTAGAAAGTTCATGTCCATTGCTCTTGCCCATCAGAAAAGAAATGGTTAATCTTCTAGAATTTTCTCTGCTTATAAACATGCAAATTCTAGGAGTTCCAGTTTTATTAACATGGTACTTGAATCATATGGAAGCAAAGGCAGTTCACTGTGGTAATGAGATTGGCAGGATCATTCTTTAATTGACTTAGAAGCTCTCCAGAGAATGACATCTTGATCTAAATATGTTGCATATGCCAGAATAAATAAGTTATTGCAACACCGTAATTTAACAAGAAATGGGTTTTGGCCTTCAATCATGTCCTGGCATAGAACATCCAAATCCTTGTGATTTCCTGGGAAAGAGTGATGCCAGGTATATTTCTTTTTCACTCTACAATCTTTATCTTCATATCCTGTGGTAGAATTCTTAATCCCTTAGAGTTTCCTGGGTGCTGGGAGTTTCTTTGATGAGATCCTTGTTGATAGGAATTTCTTTGATGAGCTACTAGGTGATGGGAGTTTGCTTAATGGGCTCCTGGTGATGGTTTCTTTTGTGGGCTCCTGGATGGGCACTGGTCACGAGATCAAGCAATGGATAAAAATGTGGAGCTTTCATCTGCCACCCCCATCATTCAGGAAGGATAGAGGGAACAGAAATCAAATGATTGAATAGTCATTCCTAGATGGTAATGCTTCCATAAAAATCCCTGAATGAGAGTTAGACAACTTCCAGTTGAGTGAGGACATCAACATGCTGAGCATGGTTCATTCCAGCTCCGAGGATCCTTCTAAACCCTGCCCACCTAGCTCTTCATCTGGCCATTTACCCTGTGCAAGTCAGCAGTAGAAATAAACTGTGTTTCCCAGGTTCTGGGATCTATCCCAGCAAATAACTAAACCTAAGGCAGAGCCTGTGGGCACCTGCCTTCTAGTGTGTCGATCCGAGGCATGTGTGAAAACCTAGACTCAGAACAGGGTCTGAGGAGGGGGACAGTCTTGAAGTACCAGTCCCTCAACCTGTGGAGTCTTTGTATCAGAAACACATTAAATTGTAGGATGCCCCGCTATGGAGAACTGGCTCAGGCATGTTTTGCAGAAAGGGGAGAACCCACACATCTGGTAGCAGAAGTGGAGAGTTCCAAAAGTGCTGAGAGGGATGAATATAGAAAGAAAAACAGTTTGATTTTACCCCAAAGGCATCAATACTGTTAACAATCAAGCAAGATACAGGAAATGGGGATGGGGATGTGGAGAAACTGAAACCCTATTTTATGTTGGCTTACACACACACACATAAACAGAGACATTCACATGCATGCATATATACATAATACATACACACACAGGTACACAAACATGCAAACATACACACACATACACACACTGACAAACATGCCCACACAGACACATGCACACATACATCAAGACACACATACACAATGCACACTTACACACAGACACAGACACACATGTGCACACAATCACATACACACATGCAGACACACAGAGACACACAAGACAACTACCATATGTGGTGATTTGAATTGAAACGGTCCTCATAGGCTCATATGTTTGAATACTTGATCCATAGTAGGTAGAATTGTTTGGGAAGGATTAGGAGATGTGGCCTTGTTGGAGGAGGTGTGTCACTAGGGATGGGCTTTGAGGTTTCAAAAGCCATGTGCCATACCCATTGAGCTCTCTGCTTCCATTAGTGGGTCAAAGTGTGAGCTCTCAGTTGCTTCTCCAGCCTTCTGCAGCCTGTGGCTTCCCATTCTACCGTGGTGGACCCAAATCCCCTGGAACCATAAGCCCCAAATGAACCCTTCCTTCTGTGAGTTGCCTCATGTGTTTCATGTTTCATGTTTCATGTCATGGTGATTCATCACAGCAATCCCACTGCTGGGTGTATATTCAATCTAAAGTAAGGTCTGAAATCAGTATTTATACTCAGGTTTACACCCAAGAAATGCAAACAAACCAAGTGTCCATACATCAATAAGTGAATCAATAAATAAAATGTGAATATGCATAGAGTAGAATATCATTCAGTCTTCAAGAAGTAGATTCTGTCACAAGCCACAGCATGAATTGACCTTGAGGGCATTATGCTAAGTGAAGTAAATAGTCACAAAAAGACAAATACTATGGCATTCTCAAGGAGGCAAATTCACAAAGAGTGAAGCTGAAAGGTAGAAACTAGGAGCTGAGAGTGGGGGAGACCAAACACTTAATAGCTTAATGTCTCAGTTTGGCTTCAAAGTCTACATGTTTTATAAAAGTAGCAACGATGCTAGAGATTCGTGGTTTAATGCTGTTTCAAGTCTGCTACAGGAAACAGGGAGTAATACTTTAGAAATTGAAGAACTAACTTCTGAGTCGCCACAGTACACAGCATGAGACTATCCCCCAAGGGCTCAGACAGCCTCAGGATCTCTTCCTCCCTCTAATAAGCCACCAAAAGAAGCACTAGCTGTGTGGAAAACACTACATTAAAAATTCAAGTCCCACTACTACTCCCTGGCTGTGTGGTTCTGAGAATACTGAGCTCTCTGAGACTTGGTTTTTCTCATCCATGAAATGGGGATGATAATATGTCCTCCAGGATTCTAGGTCAGTCCTTGTTTTTTTGGTGGAGACTGGTTTAGTCTGAATCTTAATACACACTAACAGCAGGTCCTGACTGTGTAAATTGATGACATGCCCATTCCATGGTATGGTTAAGGGGAAGGTTTGATTGTAGATATGAGAGAGAGGACAACCCGAGGCATCTGGAAGAGTCCAGAGCAGAGAGAGAAAGTAGTAGATGGAACATGGCCACCAGACTGGGCCTGGCCATGAGGGAAGCAGGAGCAGAGTAGAGAGGGAGTGAGGGACATCGAGAGAGGGAGAACATAAAGGAGGAAGAGGGGAGCAGAGAGGAAGACAAAAGAGAGACCATAGGTGAAATAGCAGGGTTATAAAGAGAAAGAGTAGCTGAGGGGGGTTAAGTGTAAGGGAATAGGCAAGGAGAGCGAGGATGCTGGCATGGACTTGAAAATGTGTTACAGGTTCTTGTGATATAGAGGGAGTCTGGAGGCCAGCATGTACCTATGCTAATGGATGTACCTACAGACAGATAGCCATTTGTCCCTTCTGCCAACGATAAAGTAAATGGCTCTATATGAGTCAAGGTTCTCTACAGAACTTATGGACTGAATCTCTCAATCGATAGAGATAGATAGATAGATAGATAGATAGATAGATAGATAGATAGATTAGATAGAGATAGATACAGATATAGAGATATAAAGCAAATTTATTAGAATGCCTTCCAGGCTGTGATCCAGCTAATCCAACAGTTACTGCCTATGAATGGAAAGTTCAAGAATCCAGAAGTTGTTCGGTCCATGAGGTTGGATGTCTCAACTGGTCCAGAGTCTCCTGAAGACGTAGGCGCTAACGCCAGTGAAGGAATGGACTTGCTAGCAAGACTAGAACAAACAGGCAAAGAGCACAAGCGTCCTTCTTCCATGTCCTGATATAGGTTCCAGCAGAAGGTGTGGCCCAGGTTAAAGGCGTGTCTTCCTACCTCAAGATCAGGATTAGAAGTGGATCTTCCTATTTCAAAATTAAGCAAAAAAAAAAAAAAAAAAAAAAAAAAAAATCCCTCACAAGTGTGCCCTCCATTTTCAGATTTAGTTAATTCCAGATGTAGTCAAGTTGACAACCCAGACTAGCCATCACAGGCTCCTTTGGGTAGAGGGGAACCAGCTTCTTAATTTCCTGGGGAATGCTGGCTTTTGTCTAACCTCCAAAATTTGGGGAAATGAAGTTTCCTTTCGACCTGACACTAACCAGAAAGTTCATCCACATAAAATGTCAAAACATCCTGTCTTCTTCAGAGCGTGAGGGCAGGATGAGACGAGGCAAAGAGTGCTGTCCAGAGCCTGATCTGCGGTAACCACCCAGTTTTGGTTTCTGTTTCCATGTAGTCCATTATCAACTAAGGAAAGCATTCAGCTGAGGGGTACTATGAAGACCTGATTCTGTGATTCTCACGCCCTTTAATTCTCAGCCCCAAATTAAGACGCAGTTGTAATTATGATGTGAGAGAAGCTCTGGAAGAATAAACTGTCAGAGAGAGAGTGAGAAGACTGACCAGGAGAGAACACAGCAAAAGGCTTCAGTGCTGGCCTTGGATGGACATGGACTAGACTTAGAAAAAAAATGCAGGGTGGCTTGAAGTCACATATCCCCAGCCCTCCACCAGCACCAGCTAAGGTGGTGATACCAGGAGAGGTAGCACAGCCCAGAGCCTAACCCTTCCTCCTGCACCACGCTGATTTCCCAAGGATTCTTCCGCTACCTCTATTTTTAAAATAGGTTAAAGAGAATAGACTTTAAACACGAATTAATTCATATTAACAAGAAAAGACCATGGGGTAATTAGCAGTCCCATGGTTATAAGTATTTTTGTGGGACTTTTTTTTGGGGGGGGATTTTGCTTTCCTAATATATGGTCCTCCATTGCGCCCCAACCCTGAGTGAGCCCACAGGCTTTGGGGGGAAACAAGAGATTTCTGCTTTGGTCTTGGTGCCATCCCTTTATTCCAGATATCTACAGAGCTTGTGGTAATGGGAGCACTGAGCCTCTCACGAAAGTGGTAAATACAAAAGACAGCCCATAGTCTGGTACCCGGACTTTAGGTGACCTTGGGAGATTTATTTTCATTTTGAGTTTTTCTTCCTATAGTGGAGATAGATTCATCACCTATCCCTCACCCTTGACCACAGCCAAAGCTCATTAATGTTTATGTGCATCTCAGGGAAGCTCTGAGACCTTTAAAGAAAGAAAAGCAATCTGAAGCTTCCTGACGCTGGCTGACACTTATGATCCTGCAGGGACTTACTGGTCACCCAGGGCAGTGACTATTCTGAGGAACCAGCTCCCTATAAACCATGTTAACCACCCCGGGTGATAGCTTGCCTGCCCTCGGCCATATTAATCTATTTTCCATCGATGCCGGCTTGCTTTCCAGCAATTTTCTTCTTGTGATCTGTTTCTCGTTTTGTGTCATAAAAGACCTTGAGTGATACCAGATGTAATTAAAGTTGCCAAAAGAAAGATTCACCAGAATTTATTAAGTGGATTGTTCCAGAGATACAGTTATCGTGAAACTGGAAAAGCAGTGTGGAAAGAATGAGGAGAGATTCAGCATCACTCTGGGAGAAAGTGGGTAGCCAGAACAGGAACCTGCCTCCCTTCCCAGCCTCTTTTAGTATCCTCAGTAGCCTCCATTGATGTGGTCCCTAGATACCAGGCACTGGGGCCATGAGCTTTATTGGCACCACTGACGGTTTAGAACAGTGATTCTCAACCTTCCTAAAGGTGTGACCCTTTAATATACTTCCTCATGTTGTACTGACCCCCAACCATAAAACTCTTCCTGTTGCTGCTTCATGACTGTAATTTTGTTACTGTCATAAATCGCAATGTAAATATCTGATCTGCGACTCCCAAAGGGGTCATGAGCCACAGGTTGAGAACAGCTGGTTCCGAGGCTATAAGACATTGCTTACAAGGTACACTTTAGGAAACAGCTCTCGACACAGAGATTTGTCTGATGTCACACAGCGAGGATGTGACAGAGCTGCCATTTAAGAACAGCGCAGACTGACTCAAAATTTCTGGTTATCTCTCTCACATACCCTGATCCTACAAATGGTCCCTTGGAGATTCCTGACTGTTCCGGAGATGGGAGAAGAAAGAAGAAATCAAGATGACTGGAGCAAGTGTGCACCTCCTAGGTATAAAATGTTACAGCATTTACAAGACAAAATGGACTATGAGAGCATATCACCCTGACTCAACATCCATCTCTACAGGAAAGAACAGACTAGCATGTGACAGGCCCAGAGTCTGATCATACTTTGTCACTAAAGAGTCATAAATGACAATTTCCTCTGGCTGCTCTGAGATTTTTCACTGTAAAATTGGGCTAAAACTACCTACTTGGGAAAGTTATTCAGAGACTGACTCAACACACACAGTTCAGCTCTAAATGGTAAACACTCAGAAATACTAAGACACCCCCCCAACCTCTTCTTCATCCCGCTAAATCTCCTCTTCTTTTATTATTCACTGTTTTGCAGAATGAGCAAACCACACAAACTAACTCAAACTAACACAGCATCCTCAGTTCAACAAAAGGTTAAACCTCGCCAAGGCCCAGGTGTCTCTTCCAACCTACGGTTTCTTAATCTACTGAAAAGAAAACAAATGTCTTCAACGGAACTCTACCTCAGCCAGCCTGCCCCCCTTAGGCTCTACATTCTAGTCAAATCCCACTGGCACATGGAAAACAAACTGTATTTGACAATATGCTTTCAAATGTGACTTCCTTCCGTCTTCCCTATGGCGCAGCTCCCAGGGAAAAAAAATCTTCACACCTCATAAACATCACTTATTTTATTAAAATTCAGTTCAAGCTCGTCTTTTTCTGGCCCCCCAAGTCTGACTCTTGTAGGTTCCCACCTTCAGAATTCTAAATGAGAGCGGGGCTGGAGTAACAAGCGTACCGTAAACTTTATCACTTAAGGCATTATGGGTATGGCTTGGCTCACTTGACAGAGATGAAGCCTTCTAAAATATCGGATGCGAGGCAGTAGTTGAGATCAAATGTTTTGAATTACTTTATGAAGGAAGCAGAAGCCATTTTCCAATTCATGTTGAATTGGAATTCATTTCACTTTGGCATTTTTATACTGTTTTGAAAATTCCTAACTATTGCTCACCAAATAGATGCCTCTTACATGGTTTCCCTCCTAACCAGGTACAATTGAATAGTACCCCATTGATGCCTAGGAGAGGATTCTGGCTTCTGGAGGGCAAGATGCCAAATAACTCAGTTTGTCTCCTGCCTCAGGGTCTTGTACATAATGCTCAATACATTCAGAGTCTAAAATAGCAGATTACATAGGCCAGACGATACAGCCATGGCTGTTAAGCTAAGTTGATTGATTGCCAGCATCTTTATAGTAAGCATGATACTTTAGTCAGGAAAGTATCTGTACGTATGATTCCCTGAAAATTTATACATGGTAATTAAATCAAATGTTCTATGGAATAAACAATTAGTGGGTGATCTGTAGAAAGAAGCTTGGGGTCCTACTTTAGCTCTTTTGTGAAAAGGGGTTAATTGATGCTGATTCTTGGAGCTGAATGAGGAAAGAGTTGTGTATGAAAGAATCGTTTTCCTCACTGTGTTCAGGAGAGTGACCATCAGACGGCAGAGACCTCCTACCCACCAAAGCCTCCACTTCTGTTACTATGGTGCAGTCTGCTATTAGGAGGCCCTCAGGAAGGCCAGAGGAGTCTAGCTGTACTCCACAACGAAGCTCAAGAGACAGGCATTCTGGAACAAGCCCGATTCCCCAGGGAATATCTGAGAATGGTGAGGAGAGCTACTGGGGAACAATGCTTATTTCTACTTTTGGCAGAGGCTGGGCTAGCCTGCCCTAGGGGAAATCTTCAGCTGGACCCAATCAGAAAGGTCACATCTCTGTTTCTTACAGTGCAGAAATAACTTTGCTAAGCCATTTTTTTACCAAAACATGGTAACCCTAACCCCTGGCAGATGAGTGTCTAGAATTCAGAGACTAGTGACAAACCCAAAGTCTTGTGACAGCCCAAACTCTTGGGAAAAGTCGGGGGGGAAAGCAGTTCACACAGCAGTATCAACACACTCAAGGCAGGCTCCAACAAAAACAGCTCCCAGAAGTTCTTGAAGAAAAGAGGAATTTATTTGCTAGAACTATCTTCTCAAGTCAAAACCTCACCTGATGACGCAGGGCACCTCATAGGGGCGGGGCACCTGATGGGGGCGGGGCGCCTGATGGGGCGGGGCATCTGATGGGGGAGGGGCGCCTGGTGGGGGAGGGGTACTTAAAAGTTCAGACTATATGTTACCTTTATCACAACCTCTTGAATTTAGAACAATCAGTGCCATTCCCCAAAGTGTAATAAACTAATCATAAAATTCTATGATTTTTCTTTAAGGTTTGATACGAATGCTGGTGTTCAGCTAGCCTGTATCAATAATCTCTTCCAATAATCTCTGCATTTAGACGTGGAGAACACATATGGAAACAAGATTAGGAATCAAGACGGGGTGGTGCCGTCAAAACTGCAAAGACTCGTGACGGAAATAAACAAAGAGAAGCCGCTACACAGGTGTCACTTTAAGAAACAGCTCCTGGCCAGAGGACCAGGTCTGCTGAGAGACTGCGCTTCCTGGAAACGACAGGGAAACGTCTCTCACGATTCCACAACAATATGGCTGCTTAAACAGGGTTTAGAGAAGGACAACACCAATATCCCAACATGGAAGGGGGACATCTCACAGGGCCCCACCCATGGCAAGAACTGCAAACAAGTAAGGAAGGCTAAGAGTAAGAAACAGTCTTCTCAGCCAGGCGTTGGTGGTGCACGCCTTTAATCCTAGCACTCGGGAGGCAGAGCCAGGTGGATCTCTGTGAGTTCGAGGCCAGCCTGGGTTACAAAGCGAGTCCCAGGAAAGGCGCAAAGCTACACAGAGAAACCTTGTCTCAAAAAAACCATTGAAAGAAAGAAAGAAAGAAAGAAAGAAAGAAAGAAAGAAAGAAAGAAAGAAAGAAAGAAAGAAAGAAAGAAAGAAAGAAAGAAAGAAAGAAAGAAAGAAAGAAAGAAAGAAAGAAAGAAAGAAAGAAAGAAAGAAAGAAGGAAGGAAGGAAAGAAAAGAAAGAAAGAAGGAAAGAAGGTACTTAGGCATGTGTGTGTGTGTGTGTGTGTGTGTGTGTGTATACTATATATGTGTTACCAAGTGTGTGCATTTATTAGATGTATTTAATATATTATATATAGCAATTAAAGCAAAGGAAGCCATGATTTCTACGGGAGGATATGCAGGGTACATGGGAGGGATTGAAGGGAAGAAAGGGAAGGGTGGGAAAATGATATAATTATATTTTAACTTTTTTTTTCTTTTTTTCATTTTTCGAGACAGGGTTTCTCTGTGTAGCTTTGCGCCTTTCCTGGGACTCGCTTGGTAGCCCAGGCTGGCCTCGAACTCACAGAGATCCACCTGGCTCTGCCTCCCGAGTGCTGGGATTAAAGGCATGCGCCACCACCGTCCGGCCTATTTTAACTTTTAAAATGTTAACAGTGAAAAAGAAAAGTCCTCATGGACTGAGGAGTTGACTCAGTGAGTGAAGTGCTTGCTATTCAAGCATGGGCCCTAAGTTCAATTCCCCAGAATGCATCTGGAAGCCAGGCATGGTGGCACACGCCTGTCACTCAAAAGCTGAAGGGTACATACAGGCAGCTTTCTTACCAGCCAGCCTAGCTGAGACCGTGAGCTCCAGGTCCAATGAGATACCCTGCCTCAAAAAATAAGGTGGAGCTGGACAGCAGTGGCACATGCCTTTCATCCCAGCACTCAAGAGGCAGAGGCAGGAGGATCTCTGTGAGTTTGAGACCAGCCTGGTCTACAGAGCGAGATCCAAGACAGGCACTAAAACTACACAGAGAAACCTTGTCTTGAAAGAACCAAGAAATAAAATAAAAATAATAAAAAAAATAAGGTGGAGACATGGTTGAGCAGAAACATGGTCATCTATTTCTGACCTATACCACACACACACACACACACACACACACACACACACACACACACACACACGAATGTCTTCTTCACTGAGAAGTCCAGAGTTAGGGCATGTTTTGCTAATATGTTTGGCCATGAGTTTTAAAGTGCAGGGATGACACTGTTTTCCAAATCACAAGAAACTGAAAAATATTAATGATTGTAGTATGTAAATTTGGGTTCTATTCTCCTTTTTCCCTTTCAAGGAACTTGAGCATTAAAAGAGCTGAGAATAAAGAGAAAATATTGATTTTTAGCTATGCCCTGTGACTGGAAAACACACTAAATCTTATCTTTATTGGAATGCGTTTATCCATTCTTTTTAGGCAATCCCTGGATTAGGGCTGTAAGAAAAGATCAACTGTTGATTTTCTTTCTCCTCAACACAAACACTTTGTTGAGGGCTCTCAAAATCATATCAGATCCCAAGGGCTTCCTGCCCTAAATTTCCTTTTTATTTAGAATGTTTAAATACTTTAGCTTTAGTGGGGATATATGAGGAAAAAATGGAAAATGTGATACTCCAGAGTTTAATGAAGGCTTGATATACAGTCACGAGGGGTTTCACAAAGCAGAATGGGTTCTGTTGCCTCATGCATAGAGTGAGCTAAGTACTAGTAGGAAACAAAAGCAGAGGAGTGCTGTTGTGAGATATTGTAATACTGTGTGAAGACGTGTCATTGTGATTGGTTTAATAAAAAGTTGAACAGCCAATAGCTGGGCAGGAGAGGATAGGCGGGATTTCCGTAGAGAGAGAGGAAGAGGAGGAGGAATCTAGGCACATGTATTTCACCAGTGAAACTCTGAAGAAATTGGACATACAGTCCAGAGCAAAGGTAACCAAGCCACGTGGAAGAACATAGATTGTTGGAGATAGGTTAATCTAAGTTATAAGAGCTAGTGAGACAAGCCTGAGCTAAAGGCCAAGGTTTCATAATTAATAATATGTCTCCACATCATTATTTGTGAGCTGGTGGCTGATGAAAAAGCTTACTGCAGAGTGTGGTCAGTCGGAAAGCATGGGGAAGGCACCATAGGGAGAAAGAAGATCAGACTTTAAGAGATAAAGAAGGTTATGACAGGCAGAGTGAAAGTAGGCATTTCATCATGCCAACTAAAATGTGTGAAGAATCTTG
Source organism: Peromyscus californicus insignis (assembly GCF_007827085.1). Taxonomy (NCBI): domain Eukaryota; kingdom Metazoa; phylum Chordata; class Mammalia; order Rodentia; family Cricetidae; genus Peromyscus; species Peromyscus californicus. Next base: position 31,034,560 of record NW_026294492.1, on the reverse strand, counting down.
GAGGTAAATGTAAATTTGGATTCCTCATTCTAAAAGAAAAAGGAGAGGGGAGAAAGAAATTCCACCTTGGTGCCCAGGTCCTGACACAGTGAAATCCTGACCAAACTTCTTTGAGAAAAATGACTGAATAATTAAACACATACAGCACGTCTCCTTAATGAAAGCCAAGAGCTGGATGAACCAAAGGCAAAGAATTGCTCAGTATCTCCAAAAGTCAATGTCCTTAGCCGTCCAAAGCAATGGATAAAATCTGAGAATGGTACTGTCATTGTTTGGCTTGCCTACCAGCATGATGCTTCATGTAAATATAACTGCCAATCATTTAAGTGTGCTTTCTGCACACCAGCCAATATGGTTACAAATGAATCCTTTGGTGAAGTCTACCCCACTTGAGTAAAAATACTGCTCAGCAGTGACCAGAGACAATCAAAGATATCAAATGACTACCAAGATATTATCTTATTGTGGCAGAATTATATTGCATCTGTCATACAGTGTTCAATTAGGAACCAAGTCACCATCTGTAAGGGTTGAAGATTGGTACTTTATGGCAGTGGTAAACCTGGGATTTCACATAACTCCATCCATGCATTCATTTCCCAAGACTGTCTCCTCTCCTGAGAACCATTTGTTCACAAGAATTTAAACCTACTGAAAGTAAGACAAGCAAAGGGAATTTTTTTTTTTGAAGAACCTAGAGATGCTTCATTGAAGCCAAGGACAGCAACAATATTGGAAGGACCAGAAGCAGGGAGAGGATATCATCGGGAACAAGATTTCATCTTTCTATCTCTGTCTCATAACACCTCAGCAGTTTAGCTAAGACCATGTGTTACTTCTCAGTGTCTCTTCCTGAGGGCCCCATTCATTTCATTCTGCTTCTCTTACACTCTGTTAGCTCTACTCTCCTATGTTCTTTTCAGTTTTATGATTCAGTCCATGTGACATCCCATTAGGAAGCCTCAACCTCTAGACCTCAAACGTCCTGTCAAAATGGTGAGAGAACGGCAAGCCATTGAGTTGGCTCAGATGGCAATATGGAGAAGGGATTTAGCATAAGTCTTCTTCATTTGTAACTTAATTTCACCTGTGAAGGAATGTATATTGTCAGGCAGCTTGTTTAATCTTTATACCACAGTTTCTTCATCTATAAAATGAGAGGTGAAGTGTCCATGCATGTGTGTGCATGTGTGTGTGACTGTATGTATTCAAATGTTCAAATAGTAACAGTGCTTCTCACATAAGAAGATCTCCTTTTGAACTTCAAAACAACTATGAATATTGGCCAAGTAGATGGTCTTCATTTCATACAATGACTCAGAATTACATGAAGTCTGCTTCTCTTACAGTTAATGGTCTAGCTGGACCTGCATCCAAACCTTCCTGAGTCCTTTCAAATACTCTTTCCACACGGCATGCTGCTCCCTTGGATCAACTGTGTCTTTTACTATGTTAGTAGACTCACAGAAAAATTTTTTCACAGCCTGATGAACAACTTACAGCTTCTCAAAAATATTTTCTTGGCACAACACAGTGTTCTCAATAACTACGATAAATTAAACTTTTCTTTGAAAATAATTTCAAGGAATATTTTGGGCAGGAACAGGTTTGTAACTGTCACTTCCTTTACCTGATGCACACTTCCTCTAACACACATATGCTCCTCTCCCCCACTGCGCATGTACAAGTACATGCACAGACCATCTCTCTGTTACAGAGTCCGTTACCCTCTAAGAGTTCAGGATCCCCCTCATAACTAAAGAAAGCAACTCCCTGCAGTCACTTTGCCTAAGATACGCTTTGTCTACTAGGTAAAGTTGAGCATAGTCCAGAGGGTATGTGAGATGTGTTTCCAGGGGCATCTGTAGTCAACACTGAAATCTGATAAACCAAAGGAAAAAGGAGAAATGGGAACATTTCTGTGGCCTCTGTTGGTGAAGAACAGCAGGTCAAGGCCTTTTGGTGCTTTTGATAACTGGAAAGAGACAAAATAATGACATGGGAGCTACAGAGAGAAGGGCCTGAGGTTACGGGGCTGGAGCAACAGAAGGAAATGGGGGTTTGCTGAGGTACAGCTGGGAAGAGATCCTTGGTTGTCAAGTCACTTTGAGAATCTGACCTGACTTAGAACACTTCTTCCTGAGGGAAGGAGATTGACTCTGAGGACACTAGAAGGTTCAGGATTCTGATTTCACATGCAGCTTTGAGTTGATGATTCAGACTGGATTTATCTCCTTCATTTCTTCGTTTTCTTTTTCTCCACTGGCTCTGTCTCTGAGGGGCTTTCACCCTAATACTATGAGGCAGCACTAGCTAGCCCATATGCTTCCAACTTCAAGTCTTAAAAAAAGGAGAATTTACTCCATGGACAGCACATCTGGCTCTCCCAGCTCAGACTGGCCCTTCGTCAGATGCCCATCTTTTACCCACACCCTCTGACTTTCGAGAAAAGGCTGTTGAACTGGCCTCTACCCATGTCTCATGTTCCATCTCTAAAATCAACACCACACCTGAAATACATACAGCTGAGGAAGGCAGAGATAGCTCTCCCAATGGGCCATGAGGACAAATTTCTCATATAAAGGGGAAGTAAATGCTAGAGGCAAGAATAACTGATGCACACTCCATTGTCCATCTAAGCTTAGGTCTGACTTTCTTCCTAGTTGACTTAGGGGGACTAATTCTAAATTCCCAGAACTCCAAGACAATAAAAGGAATAAAACATAAATCTGGGAAATATGCAAACATGAATTAAAACATGACTCCAACTTTTATTTACAGTGTGATCTAAAAACCAACCTTGGAGCACTTGGCTCCCAGATGGTGGCGCTATTTTGGAAAGTTTTGGCATCTTTAGGAGGTGGAGCCTCATCAGAGGAAGTGGCGCTCTAGGAACTAGCCGTGATGTTTTACCATCCAGCCTACTTCCTGTTTGTTTTCTGTCTCCTAACTGTGGACAGGATGTGATCAGTTGCTTCACACTCCTGATGCCATGACATCCCGCCATGATGGACTGTATCCCTTCTTAAAGTCATCCAAAACAAAACTTTTCATCCCTCAAGTTAGTTACTTCTTGTCAAGTATTGGGTTGTAGCAATGAGACAAGTAATATAAATAGCATTGTATATTATTAGTAAGGTTTAAATAGCCCTGCTTCATATAATAACTGATGCTTATAGATCCAAGAATGATAATTCACTGTCAATGATGACAACAATGGCAATGCTTAGAGATATCAAAACAGTCGGTGGGATCCTGGTTATTAAGCCATTTTCCCATACTCAGTGGACTTACAGTTAATCTCTGAAGAACACACAGCAGCTACCCTAATGTATGTGCTCCTCCTCCGTAGGACCCACAACCTTTATTACTTTGCCCTCAGATTAATTTCTTTAGCCTTACCATTTCTAAATGAATCTCAATATGCATTAGATACAGTCAAGGTCATCTTCCTTTGTCTCCCAAAGATTAAAGGGTTCAAATTGTTGTACCTTTAAAAGTCAGAATGTCACTACATTAAAAACTGCCAAATCCCTTGGGCACCTGGCCTATTCTACCAAGCCCTGCTCATTTAAACAACTGCCCTTCACCTGTGCAGGGCAGTTCTGGTATACCCAGAACTTTAGGATTGTCCACAAAATGTCCTTTCTCTAAACAACCAAAGTATTCCAGTTATAATTCCTGTTTATTAATAGAAATGATCAAATCAGGGCTGGGAGAGGTGACTGGGCTGTTAAGAGTACTTGGTGTTCTCATTTGGTGGTTCACAACTGCCTCTAACTCCATCCCCAGGGGATCCAATGGCCTGTTCTGGCTTCCACAGGTGTACACACACACACACACACACACACACACACACACACACACACACACACATAAAAATGAAATAAATCATTTTTAAAAGTGTTCAAGTCCTTTCAGCGTCTGCCCAAGGCCAAGCAAAGTGGAGCTCCCCCTGCGATACGAACAACCCTGGCTATTTTTCTCCCCATTGAAAGTGCTGTCTGAACTCAAGCTTCTCAATGACCCTGGGAAGGACTTTCTCAGACCATTAGATGGGAGGCAATATTTCTCTGCACATTTTAATGGGTACGTATTTCTAATTCTTCCTATGTCCTTTCTTCGCCTTTCACTTAGGACTAGAAAATCCTCACAAGGCCTCGGAGCACCATTCATAATTCAACTTGTCTCCATCGTATCTTATTCTGCCCTAGAGAATAAATAATCGCTGATCACTGTCATTCTTTCGTACTGGGAAAATCCTCTGCAGAGGAGAAAAACCAACGTCCTATAGTTCTGGTTATAGTCTGAATTTTCTTAGTCTATGCTTTTTAAATATTAAAAAACTGCTTTTAAAATAACAAAGAACCAAGCTTCGATTCTATACTATTGTTTCTTTTAAAGACTAGTTTTCTAACATCTGCTACGGGTAGATTAGTCACCAGTAGACCATGGCACATTAATTACATTCTTTTACTTTTAATGTAGTTTGGGAGATGAGCGAGGATAAGGTAAACTGTATATTCCAAAATATAGACACTCAAGAAAACATCCAATCAGATGAGCTGGGGCACTTTGCATTTTCATCACTGTCCTCAGCTGGGCTGAAGGCAGCACAGATAATGGCGAAAACAGAACCAAAATCAGGTGGGGGTCCAGTGCAAGCTCATGCATCACCCAGAGGCATCAGAACCCAGCCCGCGCCACCCTCTCCTAGTAAGAAACTGACTGGTACATTCTCTTTTGTAGCAGGCACAACTTCCAGAAAGCACTAGATAAACCAGAACTGCTAAACATGCAGGCTCTTTTTCTTCAAAGGAAGAAAATGGCACCCATTCACCCGGAAGGCTGGCGTGGATGTTGTCTAGCAAGCAGATGATTTTGTTTTGTTTTGTTGGTTTTTCGAGACAGGGTTTCTCTTTTTCGAGACAGGGTTCCTCTGTGTAGCTTTGCGCCTTTCCTGGAACTCGCCCTGTAGCCCAGGGGGGCCTCAAACTCACAGAGATCCGCCTGGCTCTGCGTCCCGAGTGCTGGGATTAAAGGCGTGCGCCACCACCGCCCGGCCAAACCTGGTGATCTTTTGATAGGCCATGGAGCCCGCCGTCATCAAATCCCTCAGAATTCTGAGCACTGTCACTCAGTCAATAGAGCCCATCTTTATGCTTATTATAAATCCTTCCTCCCTAGGCCCTGACCTCGAGCACTGTTTCTCCGTCAATAGAACCCATTCTTATGGTAAAGGTCAGAGGTGTTTTGCTAAAGAGATGTACTCTGCAAGGGGATCTCCATGTAGACATCACTGGCTCGTGGAAACTTTCATCTAGAGTTGGACTGTGTTTACATGTGTAAGGAAAGTAAAGCCCTTGATCAGACTCCAGAAATTTTTGATCCAGCACCAGCTAAGGTTGTGCTGATCCAAGTTCCATTCTTAACCTCACCTGGGTTATTTCCCTGAGAGCTGTGACACTTCACACACACACACACACACACACACACACACACACACACACACACACACACTTTGTTCAGTTTTTCCGTTTAAAGGCACAAGTACAGACATCTAAGATTCTCTCCCAAAGGAAAAAAGTAAATGTTCTGGATTAAGGATGCCAGAAGAACAGAGCATTTTTCTAAATTGCTTTAAAAAAATGAGATTTCTCAGGTAAAATCGGGCTAGCCTATAGATTTGACAGCAAATAGTCCCACCCTTCAGCCACAGATGGTTTCCTTAGAAGATAATCACTTTTTATCTCTCAATCTTGATATCAATAAAATCTCCTTTGAAATCAAATCTAAGTTTATGAGCTTTTTTTTAATCTCTTTCTCCCATTCCAATCCTGCCTGTATGCTTTCAAAGACAAATGGGCAGGCTTCAATTTCTTAGCCTTTGAGTCCCTCCTAACTTCAGGCTCAGCATCCTCGTACAGAACTCTTTAAGAGCGGAATGCTTGCTGGAGTGGAAGGAGACAGAAGTTCTGAGAAACTGAACAAGGCTTACCACATGCCAAGCCCGCCTACCTTGATGCCCAGCTAAGGAGAGCAAGAGCCAAGGGGGAGGCAAGCAGATGGTGGTCAGTCAGGACACCTACCTTCCTCCCCGATGCTCTCCCCAGCAGTGAACGAGACAACCCCTTCCAGGGCTTACGGGCAAGATGACCTGCCATCACAACGCAACATGATCCACACACCACAGTGAGTGTGCTAGAGAGAATTCCCTTTCCCACCCTCAAAACAGGCTGTGTGTGTGTGTGTGTGCACCATGGGCAGTTACACAGACTCTCATACCTAGGTTAGAACTCTGTTGTCCTTGTATTGAATGTCTTAATTCTTTAACAAGAGATTTTACCTTTATACTGTCCCCGGCCCTGAAAGCTATTGAGACAGCTGGTTTATACCCGTCACCCAGAAGCTAGCATTTTTTTCCTCTCAGAGCTAGTCCATCATCTAAGCACTATTTCTGAGGCAGGTTCTGGTGATTCAGCCAGCCTCCTCTGTCACTTTAATGCATTCTTTATTCCGGGGGCTCCTCATGCCCTGAACTAGCAACAAAATGATGCTAGGGGCCTTGACTCTTTGCTTCTTAGCAGGCAGCAAGGGTACAATGTTGCATCTCGGCGATCCTTAGATAGTCACTAAAGTGAGCCAGGCGGTGATGGCGCACTTGGGAGGCAGAACCAGGCAGAGCCAGACGGATCTCTGTGAGTTTGAGGCCAGCCTGGTCTACAAAGTGAGTTCCAGGAAAGGCGCAAAGCTACACAGAGAAACCCTGTCTCAAAAAAAAAAAAAAATAGTCACTAAAGTAAAACAAGCGTAATAAATGAATGTCCTAGCTACCTTCAAAGTGAATGGCAGACCACTTACACTCTAGCTCGCCCGTTCTGTGACTCAGCATGGAGCAATAAGGAAACCTCCACCTGCCATGCTTCACAGTGAAGCAGGAAGGAACAGCAGAAGCTCTTTGAGTAGCTAGGCTTTCTGCGACCCAACAGACCTGGTGGCATTCAGACCTCTGGGTCCTCATGTCACAAAGAAGAAAACTCTTGAAATCCATTGGGAGAGGGTAAGACTCCACGAAGAAGCAGATGAAAGCAAGCCAGGTCCAGTCAGAAGAAAGGGCCTCTTCCCTGTGAGTTCTGGGATCATTTCGTTCTCACCATGAAAGATGCATCCTGCTGTTACAAGCGATCTGAAGAAGGAGCAGGTGGTAAGAGGAAAACTGCAGAGGCCACGTGACTGGAAACCCCAAATACAGACTTCCTGACCCCAGACCCTCTGCTCATGACCTCTGTGTCACACATCCTCCATGACCACCATCCACTGCAGTGCCCTGCGTGGTCCTCCTGAAGACCCCTCCCTTCTGTGCAGAACCAACAGCCATCAATAGAAACAGAAACCTTGTCTTCCAGTGCCCACTCCCAACAGTTTCGGGACACCAGTGTAAATGACCAAGTGATGGGGGACAAGGAGGTGTCTGCATGGTCTGCACGGTGGGACCAGGCATGGGATCGGGAAAGGAACAGCCCCCTCTTTCTGGAGAGCTGTCCTGCTCCCCCGTGGGCATCTGCAAGCTGGAGAAGCTTGGGAGGAACTGGGCAGAGACTGGATTCTGTGAGTGACTGCCTACAATAACCAGAATCCATGGAGAAAGGAAGATTGCTGAATTTAGAACCCAGAGTTTAATAAAGTATCTACACTGACCATCTAAAAAAAATGTTACAGTTGGAAAAAAAAAAACAGAAAAGATTATTCTTCAAGCCGTTGGAAGCTAGATTGCTTTATCTTTGATAGAGTATCAACAAACACTTGGCCCCAAGAGACCCTGGGATTTATTTAAGTTGCAGAGAGAACAAATCAGCACTTTGCCGCCATTTCCGTTCCTTTGGAGACAACCCTCTGGTGTGATTCATCCTCTCCCTGAGCTCTACCCGAGCTGAAACTCCAGTAAATAGTAGACACTTTTTTCCTAGTCAAGAGAAACAGACCAGAAATTAGACATTCGAGTTCTTTTAAAAACACCTCAGGAGAAAAAGCAAAATCTAGTATAAGATAATCACCCACCTTGGGATCAGAAAATAAGCCATATTCATACAGGATTGGATGTGTTTCTTCCACCATGTTAAAAAAAAAAGCTGGATAATGAGGGTCCAGCAGGGATCAAGGGTTTCCTATTAGGTGTCTATATTCCAAATGAATGCTTTAGTCCTGGAGGACTCTGGAAGCATGTGCGTTCTGAGATAATTAGTCATTCTTTGATGGACTGTTTTACCAACTTTTTACTTAGTGAAATCTTGGGCAAAGAGTCCATTAAATTCTATCTGTCCTCTGGGATTTACTTCCCGCTCTGTAGAGTGCAGTCATGAAATTGGGGCAGTCACAAAAATCTCAGGAGGTAGAATTAAGGGAGCTATTTCACCTTGGCAGGGAATAATTCACCTAGTAAACAACCCAGGAAAACAGGCCAAAAAGTCAAAAATAAAAATCTCTGTGTCACCTCAACCCCCCAGTAGCTATAAAGATTTACCTTTATTGACAGAAGTGGGTTTTTTTGTTTTTTTGTTTTTTTCAGTAGTTAGCCAAGAATGTTCCCTGAAATAAGAGATCGGCTCCAGAGCAGAAGGGGAAGGTCAAGGAAGGGACATTTTATCTTCCAATGGCAGCCAGCGCAAGGCCACTCTTCAGAAATCCAATTTCCAAGTAGAGGAAGGACTCCAGAAATGTCTACCTGGGCGTTCCTTTCAGAAGGCTGCAAGTCACCTGCTACCTTATTGTACCCAAGAGCCTAGAGAACAGACTGCCCCTCACTGCAAATTCTTTCTGCTTTCCTGGTGGCTTTCTTCTATTGGGGATCAATTCCCGTGGCACTGGGTACATCCAGTGTTCTACCATCACTGAAGTCCGAGATGTTTCTTACTGCTCTAAAAAAGGTCTTAGCATTAGGCATTCACTCCTCATTTTCCCCGCCCCCTGGTCCATGGCATAAGGGACTAATATGTACCTTTTGCGTTCATCTTCCTTCTCTTAGCAGAACCCTTTTGAGGTTCACTCAGGTGGTTGCGTGTACCAGTACTTTTTGATTTGTCACGGCTGACTAATATTTCATTGTCTGGATGTGCCACTTTAGTGTACCATAATAGGCATTTTGGTTGTTGCCACATTTGGACTACTGAGACTACTGCTACTTTGAACTGGGGGCCCCTGTTGTTAATGCCAGTACCCTATTCTTGTAAAACACTATAAAAATTCTTAGTAATTTGTATAAACTCTCTCATTTGGTCCTCCAACACCTGCTTATCTCTGAGGATTACTTCTGAAGTGCAAAATATGCCCGTGTCATTCACTTCCACGGTGGTAAAAACCTGGACCCTTTGACTTTGCAACAGAACTCTATTCCCCATGCAAGAAGAATTCTCAGCCCTAACTATTCTATTTCCGTCTCAATCTAACTTTCCTTGGATAGGTGAGGGCAGACAAATCCATTTCATGCTTCAGGTGCTACTCAAAACCGTGGCTGCACCTCAGGCTCCTAAAGAGCATGGCATTTGCTCACTGTTGCAGCCAAGACACTGTGTTTCTAGCAGCGTGAAACTTAAAGACAATACACACAACGCAAGAGCAAGAAAAGAGAAGGCGGCAAGGTCAGACGGACAAGAACTAGACACACCGCTGGCGTAATCATGGAAAAGGCTGTGGTCAGACGGCCAGTCAGCAGAATTCCTGACGGGGGCAAACGCCTTCCTTTTCCTTCTCTTTCCTCCTGTCCTGAGACAACTGCAGTATTTGTAAATTAACAACAAGAAACAAAAGCGAAGGCAGCAGAATCCATTACCCAAGAGGCACTAATCTAATTATGCTATTGCACGGGCAGTGCTCAGCCCTTACTCTGCCCCCTGGATAAATTACGGCCCTGTGTCCATCCATCTTCCGTCCAGATAAGCCCTGGATTTACATGTGATCTTAGGCAAGGAGTGCAGAGTTTCGACATCATTGAACTACCTGAATTTGAATTCTGATCAAAGAGTCACACAGTGTCTGTCAGAAGCCTACATGCCTGAGAATGCCAGTCTTTTTCTTCTCTTTGGTGCATGCAAAAAATGGCATTCCTGGGAGCCACTGACTGCAGGCTGTGACAACCATACTCTATGCTTATCCCATTGCAATCATGACTTGGTGTTTAAATTCTTCTCCCATTTCCCAGCAGAACCTTTGCACTAGTGCCCTTTAATCCTTGTAAAGACTATCAGAAAGTTACAAAACAAAACTGGGCCAGAGAAATGGCTCAGTGAGCAAAGACACCTGACACCGAGTCTTACTGTCTGAATTTCATTACTGAGACCCACAGGGTAGGAGAGAACTGATTCTCACAAGTTGTGCTCTGACCTCCACATGTGCATATGTGTGAGCACACACACACAAACACACACACGCGCACACACACACACACACACACACACACACACACGATAGATAGGTAGGTAGATAGATAGATAGATAGATAGATAGATAGATAGATAGATAGATAGATGTAACAGGATTTTTTAAAGCTTATCAAAAGTAGTTCATTATTGCCCCATTTCACAGTAAAGGGAACAAAGTTAAATGTAGTAAAACAATTGATTATCCAGTTAAAAAAAGTAGCAAACCCATTGCTTTAAACTACGTTTTCTGATGAAGTCTATTGAACCTTGTCCAGTTTGTCCTTCACTTTGAATGTGGATGGGAATCTTGGAGAAGCTTGTCAAACTGCAGATTGCCAAGCATAGGATCCTGGAATCTGGGTCTAGTGAGCCCCTGAGTGCAGCCAGCCTTAGGCTCTGGACAGAGGAGTAGCCGCCCACCTGTTCACCATTCCATTGCAACTGTCCAGAAAGATGAGGTTTCTCTCAACTCCCCATCATCCACTGGCTGATTGGGGTGGCCCAGATCTTAGCTGTCCTCTCTTCTCTAGACAGGTCTCTCAACTTTGGCTTGTCTCCTTGCCATATGGGACGTTTGGTCACAGCAGTTCACCGAAGAACTGCATGACCAAAACCAGAAACATCTGCCAGTGTGGTGTGCAGACCTGCTACTTGTGCCATTAGCCTGCTTACCTACCCATCCCCCTCAACAGCTCCCACTAGTTCCACCTACCCCTTCGCATGAAAGCCCCTTTGTAGTTGAGTCTGAAACATTTTCAGATCCCAAAAGTGGAGAGATTTTTCTACTGCAGTAAATTCTTTGAATAAACTTTCCACACCAAGTTCAGTTTTTATTTGATAAGAGTCGTCAGCTTTCTGGAAGCATCCCCACAGAGGAAAATATTTGGTAATGCTTGGGGCTCATGTCCACATAAACAAGCTGGTGATTTTCCCCTGTGGACAGTCTCAAGTGTCCATGCAGGCCACAATGTGTTTATCCATTGCTCAGTAGAAACCTTTCTATTCTTAGCTTTAGGACACAATTTTTGGCATTTGAATACCCGTTCAGTGGGGACCTTAGAAAGAAAGCATTCTCCATTTCCAGTTCCCGAAACTCAAAGAACACAATGCATCTGCTGTGAAATACTTCTCTTAAAAGGTGCATCCCTTGTCCCTGGAAAGTGTTTTTATAGAGTTGCCGAAGCACTCCTCCTCAGACCAACCTTGAGAATGAGCTTTCTCTTCCAAGGAGAGAGAGTCCTCTCTTGGCCTTCTCATAAGCCAAGTTGGAGACAGGCATTTCTCATAAACTGTGACTAAGCAGTCTAGAGAGCCTCTGCTCCCTCCTCAGACCTCAGACCCAGCACGTGGCCTTTGCTTTGCAAACTAACTGTCTCCAAGAAATCACTCCGGCTCCTAAGACACAGATTTTAGGCGGGAAATAAAAATGCCAAAGAGAAAAATTAAACGGACTTTTCTCTCAATGTGAAAATTCCTCCTCATCAATGTTAGCATTAGGCTGTTACTAGTCTAGAACTTACAAGTGGTTTTACTTAAAGGTTATTACTTTTAATAACTACACTGTGGCGTTTTGCTGAATTTCCTGGGTCAATGGAACGGTCGTTATCCTTATTGCAATGATAATTCGTGGATGTGCGATAAGGTTAAAACTTACCAAATGGTGCACCTTCAGTATGTGTGATGTATTATAACTCAAATATCCCTCAATACAACTGTAGGACAATAAAATGAAACAAAATAAGACAAAGATTCCAAAGTCAGAATGGAGCAGTTACTTGTCCATCAATGCCCCTAGCAGCAGCATCCACAATAGCCAAAGGTAGATACATTTCCTGTGTTGTATAAATCATCCGAAAGTATATACAGCCACACATCATTGCTAACAGGAGTGTATTCTGAGAAATGCATCCTTGCGTGGTTTTTGTCTCTATGCTGGCATCACAGCGTAGCACCACACTAGATGGTGTAGCTTACTGTACTTACAGCTACACCAATGAACATGCACGCAGTTTTTCATGGACTCAAATGCCGTCATGTGTTTGTGATTGTGTGCGGAGTACCATCGCATGAACATCACTCAGCCCTAAAAGACTAGGAGATTTTGATACTTGCTACCAGATGGCTGGTTCTCGAAGAGATTACACCAAGTGAAATAATCTAGAAAAAGACAATTACTGTGTGATGCACCTCACTCATCTCAAGTACCTACAGTATGGATCTGTGATGTTGGGCAGACAAGGTAAGAGTGAGCTTGGTTCCTCCTTTGCTCTGTAGTTCCAAGGAGTGAGGGCTTCATTGTAGGACCTTCCCCGGTTACTGTCTTATTTTTGTTTCAAATAAATATGCAATGCTTTTTCTGTACAGTAATTACTGAAGCATCTAGCTCAAGGAATCAGTAAACTTGTGGGCCTGTCTAGACACAGTCAAGCTAAAGAGAACCTAGGCCTGCGTACCAACTGTTCCACACAATTGAGCCTGAACAGCGTGTACCCGCTGCATCCTGCCTTCAGAACATCTGCAAGAGAGCTTCAGAGAAAGCCGGTTAGCCACATTGAGTCCTATCAGGCTTAAATACACTGAAGAATTTTGCCCACCTCATTCCTGATACTTTTGAGTCATTGAATTTCAACTCCTTTCCTTTATCTGGAATTTTCCATGGGTTTTTCTCCTTCCTCCTTGACTAAGAAGACATGGCATTCATTTGCATGATGGAAAAGCATTCTGGGATGGGCGGCGTGGTTCTGCATTTAGCACTGGTAGAGACACAGAGCATCCTTCTCAGGACACGGGTTCTTAATGGAAAGGCTGACAGGAGCTTCTCAATGCTGAAGCGTGGTGATCGTAAGCCCCAGAGAAGGCAAAGACGCAGTAACCTGCATTTCAGGGCCCCAAAGCTCTCCTGGAGCGCTGCAGTTTCTGGCTGCAAGCTGCGCACCCTCTTCAACACCAGCTTGGGGCGGGGGGGGGGGGGGGGGGGGGGGGGGCGGGGGGGCGGGGGGAGCGGGAATGAGTGGGGCAATAAAGCCGAGCCTCTCACGGCTCTGGCAGCCAGGTATCTAGGAGAATCCCCAATATGATCAATCTAGATGGTAACCAGGTTGCCCGAGCCAGAGAAAATTGAGCTTCTCCAGTTTCTGTGTAGCTCCTCATTTGATCTGCTCTTTTCTGCTTCTCTCCAGTTCATGGTGAGACACAAAGCGAGCCAGTGCAACTAAGGCAAAGAACCCTCGTGGAGGCAGTCACCAAGGCCTGTGCCCCATTTTGAGCCTCCCGCTGTGACCTATGACAATGCAGCTGTCCTGCACTGTCCCTCTCCTGTGGGAGTGCGGCCAGGCAGCACCCATGATTCTTACCATGGGTGAGCTACCCCTGAATTTCACATCTTGGGATGCCCATGTGAAGACCTCTCTGCCCACCACTCCCTTCCCCAGCTGTTTGAATGCTTCAGAATTGCATGAAGATCCAGCCTGCAGTCTAACCAGCATCCCTACCTTTATAGCTAAGTCGTTTATTCCTACAACGTCTTTAGGGCATTCTCTCTCTCCTCTCTCTCTCTCTCTCTCTCTCTCTCTCTCTCTCTCTCTGGAGGGGGAGGTATCACTTTTACCATTAAATCATAAACTCCTCAAAGCCTTGAGATTATGAAATGCACCACGCATGTGTCATGCAGTACCTGCTAGACATGACGTGTATCCTGACAATCCCTGGCACTTGTGATGGACTGGTGGCAACCATGCTACCACCACAGCCAGCCCAAGTGTTCTTTTCTCCTGTAGAGCCTGAGGGAGCTGGGATAATTCATCCTTCCCCTGCTTGTCCTCACTGCCACCTCTTCTCAGTCCCCCACCCACCCTCCCACCCATAGGACCTGATCCTATAAAAGACTGCCCTCTCATCTTCTGAGACTCGGGAGAATGCTCAGCTGGGAGTGTACCTGAGGAGATTATAGACGCACCTTACTCGGAACGCTTGCTTGTCAGGATTCCAAGCTACCTGCAGTTTTCTCAGGCACAGTTAGAACATGATCAGACACCTCCAACCCCAATGCATGCACACCATGTGGTAAGGGAATTCTGAACTGAAATGAGAAAAAGATGGTGGAATTCTTGCAGAACAAGAGACACCCTTGGCCTTGAAGTAGCCCCTTGGGAACAGCAGGCCTCTAATGCTGAAGGGAGCCTCCTCCATGGAAGGTAGGCGGGAGGGCGTGCGTAGGGCTCAACATCCGCTGCTGGCTTCAGTGTCCCATCCTTGGGCACTCAGTCTGTATTCTCAATGGCGCTTGATCTTCCTTTAAAGAATGACGGAGCCTTTGTTCCTCAAACGCATTAAAAATGCAGATGGCTCCAGTGTTTCAATTAACATTAAGACACCAATGGCTCATGTCAGATCCTTTACCGAGGGCAGACTTGGAGAGCAGAACAATAAGAAGAGATGTCGCTGAATGGAAACGGAAGAATAGAAAAGGAACAGGAGATTCCCTTTAGGGAGCAAAATAAAGTTCATCTTAGCTTTTGGTCCCAATTATGTCTTCTCTAGAATCATAAATCAACAGAAGCTAAAATAACAAGTGACTCCTGTCGGGTGCTGGTGGGGTGGGGACAGTCTGTAGGAAACCTTCATATGCATCACTGAATTTGCCTCCCAGAGCCATCCTGTCAGGTAGGCAGGAAGCCCACCTGACCAGAGAAGATAAAATGTGGGGCCTCAAGATGCTGTGTGAATTGACCAATAGAATTTGCTCTCAAAACTCAGCCATCTGCTCATTTATTCAACAAATAATTCTGCCTAGCCTACAACAGACCAGGTTGTATTAGGTGCTAGAGACAAAATGATGTAAAAAAAAAAAAAAACCAACACAGACTCTGCCCTTATAGACCAAGAAGTCTAACTAAGTAGACAAATGTCAGTCATTTTGTGGCAGAAACAAATGCAGCATAACTATTGTTCAAAAATGGGGATGAGGGAGCTGGTGTCTTAGTTAGGATTTCTATTACTGTGAAGAGACACCATGACCACGGCAACCCTTATAAAGGAAACCATTTCATTGGTTCTGGCTTACAGAGAGGTTTTAGCCCATTATGTCCTGGTGGGAAGCATGGCAGCGTGCAGGCAGGCATGGCGCTGGAGAAGGAGCCGAGAGTTCTACATCTTGATCTGCAGGCAGCGGGAAGAGACTGAGTCGCACTTCCTCCCACAAGGCCGCTCCTACTCCAACAGAGCCACACCCCCTAACAGTGCCACTCCCTATGGGCCTATGGGGGCCATTTTTATTCAAACCGCCACAGCTGGGAAGATAGCTCCCTGGGTAAAAGTGCTTGCTGCCAAGTCTAAGTTCAATCCCAACAACTTACATCCTAGCAGGAGAGAACTGACTCCTGAAAGCTGCCCTCTGACCGCCACACAAGCACACTATGGAAACACAAATAAATAAATAGTGTGATGTAAAAACAATTTTAAAGGGTCGTGGTAGTAATAGCAGGGATAAATGAGCTAGGACCAGGAACACCAGACTGTGTAATTCTGCAAGGTGAGAGGCTGGCCAAGGGGTTTTCCGACACACAGCGCCAATGCAAGTAAAAGTCCTACAAAAAGTACATTCCAGAAACTCCACAGGGGCCAGTACGGCTGAAGGGAGGGAGCAAGGGAGTGTGTGAAGGAAGTGTGTGATACAGATGGAGTTTGGGGAGGGAGAGGTTGGGGCTAGATCATGCGGGGATGAGTTTTCCCCAGCATGGACTTTGTCCTTTCTAGTAACAGAGGTTAAATGTTTTAAGCAAGGAGATGACTTCCAGAAGGTTCACTGAACCTAGCGCTCACCATTTTTCAGCATAGATGGCTACAGTCTAGCCGGAAAATGGTGAACTCTGGGTTCAGCGAGGACCAGGTCTCAAAGGAATAAGGCAGAGAGTAATACAGGAGGATGCCCTCCAGGTATCCTGCACATACGGAGAGAGGAGACAGAAAGACAGAGAGAGACAGAGACACAGAGACAAGAGAGAGACAGAGAAACAGAGACAGACACACAGAGAGAGAATCTGAAAGTTGTATAAAAGCTATTATAAATGGCATTCCATTCCACTCATATTTTCATAGAGACTTCCTTGAAAATTTGAAGAACTGATTTCAGTCCCAGACCACCCAGAGAACTGTGGAAACAAAGGCTTGAACTCAGTAATCTTTATATTGTTTCCTCATGTGAAAATGCTTCCAGGAGCATCAGGCTAGAGGCGATGCCTCAGACTCAGTGGCAATCAAACCCCAAATATATATACGTGTGTGTGTGTGTGTGTGTGTGTGTGTGTGTGTGTGTGTGTGTGTATGTGTGTGTGTGTGTGTGTGTAAAAATGAAGACTCAGAGGCTGGGGAGATGAGTCTGTTAATGAGGTCCCTGACACACAAGGATAAGGACCTGTGCTCAGCCCATGTCTATAACCCCAGCACTGGGGAGGTGGAGACGGAAGGATCCCTGGGGCTTGCAGACCTGACAGTCTGGCCAAATTGGTGAGCTCCAGGTTCAGTGAGGTACTTTATCTCAAAACATAAAATAAAATAAGGTGGAGAGCGACAGAGAAAGATAGCTGACATCAACTTACGACCTTCGTGCAAACATACACAGACACAAATAAATGGACACACACACATCCATTGACAAATATGCACACTAATACAATACACGCACATACATGCACACACACACACACACACACACACACACACACACACACACACACACACACATACACACACACATGCACTAAAAATGCTTTTTGATGCCAGGGACACCCAACTAAAAATACATGTCACTGTAGGCTGATGTCACATATGAAAACAGACACAAGTTTGAGAAGCCTGAATTCTTGCCCGAAGATACAGCTGGCTCTAAAATCCCACAGTTTGGGGGTTGTTTGTTTGTTTTTGGTTTTCGAGACAGGGTTTCTCTATGTAGCTTTGTGCCTTTCCTGGATCCCACTCTGTAGACCAGGCTAGCCTCAAACTCACAAAGATCCGCCTGGCTCTGCCTCCCGAGGGCTGGGATTAAAGGTGTGTGCCACCACCGCCTGGCCCCACAGTTTTATGAAGACTGACTCTGGCAAATAAAACAGTGGTGTTCTAGATGACTTTTGGTGCCACATTCTGCAGGCTTGTTGTAGCTTCCTTGAACAGCCAGAACACACTCTTGCCAGACGATGTCAGGACTGTATGTGTCCAATGTGGTCGTGTTCCTTAGCTTGCTGTGCTGGATTTGAACAATGGCAAACAGCAAGTGTAAAAATCCATCAAGCCAAGCCATGCAGACATAGGTCAGGCAAACATCTATTCTGCAGGACAGTTTTCTTTTTTCTTTTTTTTTTTTTTTTTTTATTTCTTCCCAGTGGCATGGGGGGAGAGGGGAGAAAGCACGGCTCATTCGTCAACATGAGAAGGGGTAATGACACTATTGTTGTGCCTTTACATGGCAGCCTTCCCTGTTCTTTTTTCTTGCCATATCTAAACACCACTGTACCTCTCCTTAACATTCCCAACCTTACCCTCCATACCACAACACACACACACACACACACACCACTCTACTATTCAGCTCTTCACCTTCTTTCCACATATACAATATATATATATATATATATATGCATTTTTTGCGATTATGATTTCTATTTCTTGTGTCCCTGCTCTATAGATGTTTTAGCTAGGTGTAGGGACACATGCCTATAATCTCAGCATTCAAAAAAAAAAAACCTGAAAGAATGATCAAGAGTTTGAAGTGAGTCTGGGGCTACCTTGTCTATAAAATAAAATACGGTTTTCTACCCTCTGTGGTGTAGTAAGGCACATGAAAAAGTTTGAAATGGGCGTTAAAGACTCGGTCTACAGATTTCCCCATCATTTTTAACAGGACAAAAGCGGCTCTTTTAAAAAGAAATTTCTGAAAGTGTATTATGTTCAAGTAGGGCGACCTCTCAGCCACCCAGCAAAGAGCCTCTTAGTGAAGACTACCTTCTCTGTCACTAGTGAAGCTAAAGCCACTTTTAGCGAAGCGGGGGGTGGGTGGGCACTAGCTTTGATGAGGGGTCTTCAAAGATTTTTGTCCATGAAAGCTATCTGCAGAGCCGGGAATTATGGGCCAGCCTCCTCCATATACAGCACCAGGAGAAGCCATCCAGAGCATCCCTGACCCTTCCATGGTGTGCAAAGAGTTAAAACCCTCCCCAGAAGTTGTATTTTACTGGAATGCCTCCCAGCTCTTGGCACCTCTGGTCCCCTTGCTGAGGACTTGGCCAGTTCAGTCCAAACCAGGCAAAATTAAACACGTTCCTCTTCTACTTCTTGGGCCAAAAAAGGTGTGCAGTGACACCCTTCTTCCAACATCACCTTTTGTTTCCATCGGCCTGTGTTTCCCAACTTCACATCAGATGGGCCAGGAACCAGATGTGATGCACTGTATGTTACGTGTTTATTTGACTAAAAGAATGAATTTTTTAAAAAGGGGGTAGGAAATTGTACTTTCTGCTGTGGATGATTGATTGATAAATAAAACACTGATTGGCCAGTAGCCAGGCAGGAAGTATAGGCGGGACAAAGAGAGAGAAGAAGTCTGGGAAGTGGAAGGCTGAGATAGAGAGATACTGCCAGCCGCTGCCATGAGGAGCGGGATGTAAGGTACCGGTAAGCCACAAGCCACGTGGCAAGGTATAGATTAATAGAAATGGGTTAATTTAAGATATAAAAATAGCTAGCAAGGAGCCTGAGCCATTAGGCCAAACAGTTCAAATAATAAAAGCGTCTGTGTGTTTATTTTAGAAGTGGACTGCGGGACTGCCAGGGCTTGGTGGGACCTGAAGAGAAACTAGAGCTACAACTTTCGGTGCCTCTTGTGGACCAGACCATGAAATAGCAGAAGGATGCATTACTTGAGAAAGTACCTCCAATACCCTGTAACATTATTAATACGCTCTCGTTTTTTGCCCCTCCCCCGCCAAGAAATTGAGGCTGGGAAATGGAGCAGGTGAACTCAGACCTACCGCTTCCACACTGGGACGGTGGGATTCAGATCTCAACCTGTGATTCCACAGCTCTGTGCTTCCCATTACTATGGCAGGTTTTCTTCTAAGCTACCGACCAGCTCCCAACACAGAGACTTAATAACAGTTTTGAATGCTCAGCCACAGCTTAGTTCTTATTTTAATCTTTTCTCTTTATCCACATTTTTCCTCGGGTCTTTTTACCTTTAATTCTTTCTATATATCTTATTTTCTTGCTGTCTCTGGCTGGCTGGCTGGCGGCTGTCTAGCTTTTGGCCCAGGGCATGTCCCCCTCCTTCTCCTAATTCTCCTTCCTCTCATTCTTCTCAAGCCTAGATTTCTCCTCCTATTTATTCTCTCTGCCCGCCAGCCCCACCTGTCCCTCTTCTGCCTAGCTTTTGGCTGTTCAGCTTTTTATTAGACCAATCAGGTGCCTTAGGCAGGCAAGGCAAAACAGCAACACATCTTCTCATAGTTAAACAAATGCATCAGAAACAAATGTAACACATCTTTACACAGTTAAAGTAATATTCCACAGCATAAACAAATGTAACACATCTTTTCGTAGTTAAATATTCCATAACACAATACATTATAGTTCTCAGCTCCTTTTAACCACATCCCATTAAAAGCCTTTGCCAGATAGCCCTTTTGATAACTTATGAAAATAATGTTTTCATTTTCAAAACATTATTATATTTTACTTATAAACTTATAATTATTATATCACATTTACTATTTCACAAGACATGCACATCTTCATTTCTACTTGAATTACAAAACACTGTCCCTCACCACTGATGTTATGCCATAAGGATAAAAATAAAGTCAACCTATCAAAAATAATTAAAAAGGAAACGAAGATCCATGAACATTAAAAGCAATCACCTTAAAGTAAAACAGCCCAAATTGGAGTTGGAATTTAAGGAACTTGTCTCTTCACTACGTCACATGATGGCATGAACTTCAAATAGCTCTGAAGGTGAACTATGAATTTTATACCATCCAAAATATCTCATAAGTCAAATTCCTGGGAGAGGGAAGTGAAGTGTTATTTTGGGATAATAAACTGTCTATAACTACATTGATTCCTATGACATGAATATGCAATATTCACACTAAAAATAATTGTCAACATAATACTCTGAAAGATGTTTGCCCCAAAGGCCTATATTCTGAAGGCAGGAAGCATGGGCTACTCCAAGTCAGAAATACTGTCTTTGGATCCAATTCCTCCATGCAAGAACTGAATACAATTTGATCTCCATATGCCTCATTTCCTTATCTTGAAAATGAAGAGTTTGCCTACATTGTGGGCTTATGGTTAGAATTATAAAAGGCTAAGCATACATAAGTGCTCTCTCTCTTATATTATTATTGTTGTTGTTGGGCAAAATATAAGCCGGGCGGTGGTGGCGCACGCCTTTAATCCCAGCACTCAGGAGGCAGAGCCAGGCGGATCTCTGTGAGTTCGAGGCCAGCCTGGGCTACCAAGTGAGTTCCAGGAGAGGCGCAAAGCTACACAGAGAAACCCTGTCTCGAAAAACCAAAAAAAAAAAAAAAAAAAAAAAAAATATCATATTCAGTGTCTCATCCCCATCCATTTGATCACATGTCAGAGAAAACACAATTATCTTTAGCAAAAGATCTACTTTTTTATTTAATGAACAAGGGTTAAATATATGTGTGTATAAATAAAGGATGCATGTGTATGGTATTGTTGTTATTGTTCCTGAAGAAAAGTTATCCATCAGACTAAGAACACTGGGCTATTTAATGACAATCAAAATGTTCCAGTCTTACAGCTTCCTTCATGAAATATTCAGACAAAAACACTTCCTTCAGTTTCTTCTGCTGCCCGCACACTCCTGCTGCCTATATACTCCTGCTGCCCATACACTCCTGCTGCCCATACACTCCTGCTGCCCATATACTCCTGCTGCCCACACACTCCTGCCACCCGCACGTTCCTGCTGCCCATATACTCCTGCTGCCCACACACTCCTGCTGCCCACACACTCCTGCTGCCCACACACTCCTGCTGCCCGCATACTCCTGCTGCCCACACACTCCTGCTGCCCACACACTCCTGCTGCCCACACACTCCTTCGTGTGGGGCCATCCACTGGAGTGGGTCAACTCAGCAGGAATCACATCCTTAAAAAATTGACTCGCCTTCCCTGAGAAGCCATTAACTGTCCATAGCTCCTTAGTTAGGGTTGGGGGTGCTCATGAGCCCCTTCCCGCTCTAGAATGTTGACGGGCTTGATTTTGTCAGATCTTCAGCAAGGAACCATAGCTAAACATCACAGGCTGTAACTTCCAAATGTGATCCAAAATGAATCCCCTCTTTCTCTCCAGTTGCTTTTGTTAAGGTATTTCTTGTTGACATAGCAACAAGAAAAACTAAGAGGGCGACCAAAGTATTTTACCAATATTGTCTCCCTAAAAATGGTAAAAATGTTATATCTCCATCTGCAGATTCAAAGTATCAAAGAGCACAAAATGTCTTTTTACAAAGAGACCATGATACGCAGAAGCAAAACACACACACACACACACACACACACACACACACACACACACACACACACACCACACACACTCTTGTCCCAATCAGTGGTGAGCTGTTTTTATAAAGATAGCCTTCCCTGGGAACTGAAGGCCAAGCAGGCCAGAGAAGCAGGTAGCCTAACTGTGGATCTTCTCCTCTCCCCTCTCTCCTCCAAATCCAAGCCCCTACTCTCACCCCCAGCTCAGTAGCAGACCACCTGCTGTGGCCTCCCCTTGCTCTCTGACCCCATCTCTAGCTGCTCAGGAAGATCTTCTCCTTCAGCCTTCTTCCTTTATCATCCTGTTGTCTCAGCCCTCAACTCCATCGAGCATTCCCTGGGCACCTGCCTGCCAACCCTTCCAGAGAAACAAGTAGGCCATCAAAGCAGGTAGGCAAGCTTCAGATCTCCACTCTCCCTCCTCTCCTCCAAATCCAATCCCTGAATCCCCAAGTCTCAACCACAGCTCTATACAGACTGCCTGTTATGGCCTCTCCTTACTCTCCCTCTTACTATCCATTCCCATAGAACTAAACAGATCCTGGTGGAACACCTTGCTCTCCTCCCTCCTGTGGACCCCCTCAAACTTCTCTTTCTACCCCATCCCCATCCCTAAATGTCAGCTCTCAATACTAAGGAACACATTCTACCCAGAGCCCCTGGTGGCTACACCTGGCAGGATCCCAGATAATTTTCCTACCAGGCAATAGCTACCAAACCCTCTAAGAAAAAAGAGGGGGCAACAGACACCAAGGATCAAAACATCCACCCATCAAAAACAAGACCAGATAGCAGTACCTAGAATTCCAATCAACCCAACCCAGATGCCAGCATAAAAACTAATTAATAACAGCCAAGACATATGTCTCCACTAGAACCCAGCAACCCTATCACAGCAGGCCCTGAGTATTGCAAAATAGCTGAAACACAAGAAAAAAAAGACCTTGAAATCGTCTTTATGGATGTGACAGAATTCTTTAAAGAGGAAATGAACAAATCCCTTGAAGAAATCTATGAAAACACAAACAGTGTATAGAAATGAATAAAACATTCAAGATCTGAAAGTGGAAATAGAATCAATAAAGAAAATGCAAAGAGAAGGAAACCTGGAAATGAAAAATTTAGGAACTCAAACAGGAGCCACAGAGGCAAGCTTCACCAACAGAATATAAGAGATGGAAGAGAGAATCTCAGGCATTGAAGATAACGATAAAATAAATGGATGCATCAGTCGAAGAAAATGTTAAATCTAAAAAAATTCTGGCACAAAACATCTAGGAAATCTGGGATACTATGAAAAGAATAATAGGAATTGAGGGAAGAGAAGAAACCCAGGCCAAAGGCACAGAAAATATTTTCAACAAAATCATAGAAGAAAATATTTCTAACCCAAAGAAGGAGATACCTATAGATGTACAAGAAGCATACCGAACACCAAATAGATTGGATCAGAAAAGAAATCCTCCTTAACACATAATAATCAAAACACTAAATGTACAGAACAAAGAAAGAATATTAAAGGCTGTAAGGAAAAAAGACCAGGTAGCATATAAAGGCAGACCTATTAGAATTACACCTGACTTCTCAGTGGAGACTCTAAAAGCCAGAAGGGCCTGAACAGATGTTTTGGAGATTCTAAGAGACCACAGATGCCAGCACAGACTACTATATCCAGAAAAAAAATTCAATCACAGTAGGTGGAGACAAAAGATATTACATGATGAAAACCAAATTTAAGCAACATCTACGTACAAACCCAGCCCTACAGAAGGTGCTAGAAAGAAAACTTCAACCTGAAGATGCCAACCACACCCGAGAAAACACAAGGAATAAATGATCCCAGACCAACAAATCAAAAGAGGGGAACACACACACACACACACACACACACACACACACACACACACACTCTCTCTCTCTCTCTCTCTCTCTCTCTCTCTCTCTCTCTCTCTCTCTCTCTCCATACCACCACAACCACAATAATATCAAAATAACAGCCATCAACAAATGCTGCTCATTGATAACTTTCAACATCAATGATCTCAATTCCCCAACAAAAAGACAGACTAACAAAATGGATGTGAAAAATGGGACCCATCCTTCTGCTGCATACAAGAAACACACCTTAACATCAAGGGCAGACATCACCCCAGGGTAAAAGGATGGCAAAAGCTAACCCAAATGGACCTAGGAAGCAAGTTGGTGTGGACATTTTAATATCTAACAAAATAGACTTGTGTTAGATAATAATAATTAACAAAAATAATCAGAAGAGATAGGGAAGGACACTACATACTCATCAAAAGAAAAATCCACCAAGAGGGCATCGCAATTCTTAATATCTATGTACCAAACACAAGGACATCCAAGTTCGTAGAAGAAACACTATTGCAGCTTAAATCACATATTGACTCTTACACACTGATAGCAGGAGACTTCAAATCCCCACTCTCACCCATGGGCAGGTCATCCAGACAAAAGCTAAACAGAGAAATACTGGTGCTAACCGACATCATAAACCAAGTAGACCTGACAGATATTTATAGAACATTTCACTCAAACACAAAAGAATATACGTTCTTCTCAGCAGTTCTTGGAATTTCTTCAAACCTCACCACATACTTGAACACAAAGCAAGTCTCAATAAATTTAAAAAAAAATGAATAACATCCTGCATCCTGTTTGACCATCACAGACTAAAGCTGGATATCAACAACAACAGAAATGATAGAAAGCTAACAAACTCATAGAAACCAAATAGCTCACTATTGAATGAAATGTGGATTCACACAGAAATTTAAAACTTTTTAGAATTGAGTGAAAATGAACACACAACATACCCAAACATATGGGATAATAAAGGCAATTCCAAGAGGCAGGTTTCTAGCACTAAGTGCCTACATTAAAAAGGGAAACAGAAAGAGAGAGACCTCCTTCTAGTAACTTAACAGCACACCTTAAAGCTCTAGAACATAAAGAAGAAATAGCCCCCAAAAGGAGTGAAAGCAAGAAATAATCGAACTCAGGGCTGAAATCAATAAAAACAGAAACAACAAAAACAATACAAAGAATCAAGGAAACAAAGAGCTGGTCCTTGGAGAAATCAGTAAGACTGACAAACCCTTAGCCAGATTAACTAGAAGGAAGAAAACTAAGATCCAAATTAACAAAATTAGAAAAGGGGTACATAGCAACAGACACTGAGGAAATCCAGAGAATCACAAGGGCATACTTTAAAAACCTATACTCCACCACATTAGAAAAATCTAAAGGAAATGGATAATTTTCTCAGTATAAACCACCTACCAAAGATAAATCAAAATCAGATGAGCAATTTAAACAGACCTATACTCTTTAATGAAATAGAAGCCATAATTAATAGAAGCCACCCCTCCCTCCCCCAAAAAAGTCCAATGCCAGATGGTTTTAGTGGAGAATTCTATACGACCTTCAAACAGTTAATCAACGTTCTCCCATACTCATAGATCAGTGCTCAGCCATCATCAGAGAAGCTACCTCCTGCAGCAGATGAGAACGAATACAGAGACCCACAACCAGATAATATGCAGAGAATGAGAGGCCTTGGAACATTCAGCCCTAAATGAGATGTCTCCATCAAATCCCTCCCCTCAGAGATCAGGGAACCCCACAGAAGAGGAGGCAGAAAGAGTGTAAGAGCCAGAGAGGATGGAGGGCACCAAGGACACCTTCTAAACACAACAGGACACACATAAGAACTCATAGAGACTGAGGCACCATGTACAGGACCTGTAAGGGTCATGCTCCAGATGGGGTCCTAGAGCTGAAAGAAGTGGACACATGCTGCTAGCCCTAACCCAGAAGCAATCTCCAATTGATAATACCACTCGCAAATGAAAACTTAGTTTTCTCCAAGGGAGTCTCACTGGGGAAAAGAACTACACTTAAGGGTAGGCTGCATGCCCAGCAGGAGATGGCCAACAGTAAAGGAACCCAACAGTGTCTTTGGAAGTTCCTTGTCTCACAATATCACATCAGGACATATTCATCTCTCTCTCTCTCTCTCTCTCTCTCTCTCTCTCTCTCTCTCTCTCTCTCTCTCTCTCTCCCTCCCTCCCTCCCTCCCTCCCTCCCTCCCTCCACTCTCTCTTATCCATACAGGTCCATTGCATTTATATTATGGCTCCTGGTTTTGTGTTTTTATTGGATTCCTGGGCATGCAAATGAATGAGTCTCTACATCTACATCTGTTTCTTGTGCCTTTTCATGAACTCTTTTCCTTCTGCTCATTTCTTTTGTCCTATTCTGATGTGTTTGTTTTATCTTAATATGTTTTTATTTTGCTTTAGTATTATTCTTTAGAAACCTGTTTGTTTTCTAATGAGAGACAGAAAGGGGATGGATCGGATGGAAGGGGAGGTAGAGAGGAACTGGGAGGAGGAAAGGAAGGAGGAATGATAATTAGGGGATATAATGAGGAGAGAAAATTATTTTCAATAAGAGAAAAAATAAACAAAGATAGCACTACCACATAAAAAGCGCGCGCGCGCACACACACACACACACACACACACACACACACACACACACACACAGTATGGGATGACTTTTTTTTCATTCAGGAACAATAATCTCAGGCAAGCAGCTCCACGTTCCTGAATTTCTTACATTCCAGCACCTTCCTTTGCAGTATCTTTCCCACCCCTCAAGTACTGCCCTGTATCCAGAATGGGCAGGGTCCCTTTAACAGTTTCGGTCATCAGCCACCTGCACCCTTTCAACGACAGTGGTATTTCAAGTCAGCCTGTAGTCCTTTGCTGGCCAGCACTGTACCTCGGTGTTGTGTGTTTGACATATCCCGGGCTGTCTCCTGCCTGTGGGCCTTCACCTCCTGAAGTCTATTATTTCAGAGCTGTTTTCATCAATTCCACTATTTTATTAACTGAATCATAAAATCTCCTTCTCTTCACCACCTTTCTGAGATAATGCTCTGCAGTCACTAATAGAATTTTAAGCCTGGGTTGCCTCTTATTTCCAAAGTATACATTCTAAGCCAAGCAAGAAATTTGGAATTATATCTTCCCAGCTAGAGATGCAAAATATGTCACATACTCAAACGGAAGCACATTCCGTTTGGAGGTTCTGATCATTTGGTTTTACCTTCCATTATGCTGGCTAGGTATTTCTATAGAATAATAACCCCAAGAGGGGGTGTCTTTAATTCCAGGCCTTTATAAAGACTAAAGAAATTCTCAGCATGATTGAATTCATCTTTGCCAACTAAAACTATACACCGTACATAGTTATATATAACAATGTATAGGATTTAGCAACTAGCAATAAGTTGTGTTTGTCACAACTACAGGAAGCATCATGATGGTCTCTAATCAACCTCTGTGTCTCTCCCCACCATGTTCTTTCCCTGGTGGTCTTATTACAGGGTGTGCAAAGTGCTACAACCCTCGATCTTTTACTCATCAGCTGGAACCTTGTGTTTGTATGACCTCTTCCCTGAGCACTGTGGGATTGGAGGGGAAATTCATGCATTTCATTCTACCAGTAATGTAGTTTCAAATGGACGCCTACATTTCCTTTACATCATCACTCTTTCTGTACAAGTCTCAAGACATACTCTCTAGGCTGCAGGTGTAGCTCTGTAGCTCAGTGGTACAATGTTTGCCCAGCATACATATGTGAGGCCCGGGTTCCATCCCCAATACCACAGAAAACAACAACTTAAGCATATACACACAGATGTACAGGCATGTGTGTACACATCCAAGTTTCTTGAGACAAAAATTTAGAGTTTTCAGGGCATTGCTATATGTATGTGCTTATGTATGCTACACGTTTGTACGTGCAGGTGCACATGTGTGTGAGGGTAGCAGAACCCCTTCCTCAGGTCCCAGTTATCTCTGTTTTCAAGACAGAGTAGCTCATTCACCTGGAACTCACTGATTAGGGTAGACTGGCTAGCCAGTGAGTCCCAGGATCCTGCTGTCTCTACCTCTCAGTGCATACCACCACGCCCAGGTTTTTTTGTGTGGGATCTGGAACTAGAGCTCAGGTTCTCATGCTTATAGGACTTGACTCACTGAGCCATCTCTCCAGTCCCAGAGCATCGTTATTAAAGTGCCCTAATATCCAGCCCACTGGACTGCAGGCAGAGACTGTAAGAGGTGTTCTTTGAACTCCTTCTGCAACTAATATCTACCCTACATTATATCAAGGACTATGCACTGAGCTGCTTTACATCCATGACTTTGTCTTGACTCTGCAATCCTTCTTTAAGAACAAATATTACCCAATACCTGGATTCCATCTCAGCATCTACTCTGCATCTATCACCAAGTGCTAGTGTTTGATAATAGAGCACTTGGGAGATTCATTGTCTTCTAAGAACTAAGAGAACAGGAAGATGTCTTTGCATATCAGCCTTCCCATACTAAAGCTAACCTGCCATAGACTTAAGATCTGTCCCACAGAACTATAGTCAGGAATTATATCCACAGTTGTTTATCAAGTCCACAGACAGAGCTTGCTAATCACTCATGGATCTCATGCAGTGATGGGACAGAGTGCCAGAGATCTGTTCCACACCCTTAAAATGATACTGCTCATCTGACAAGTAATACAAAAAAGCTGGGTTATCTTGAGACATGGTCATTCAAAAGTGAACAGCATCAGAGAGATCATGCTGGTATTGGGCAGCTTTATCCCCAAGACTTGGAACAATGTATCAATAATGGATAGCGGTGTTAATTACACAACTGTTAAGTGTTACATAAATTATGTATATGTAGTTTCAGTTCGTGTGTGTGTGTGTGTGTGTGTGTGTGTGTGTGTGTTGCATATGAGGAAGGGGCATTTTCATTCATCACGGGCTACAAAGCATCTAATATTGTACAACAGTTGCTCCTTAAATATTTGAGCATGTCCCAAGTCATCTTCATTTTAAACTTTTCTAGGAAATATTTCTAGGGTTGGGAGTGAAATAAAACATTTACCAGTAAAAGAAGTTTGCAAAAATAAATCTGCCAGAAGTTCCCAAAGGCATACAGCATATGAAAGTCCTTGAGGAGTCCTGCAGGGTGGAAACCCGGTTCTCTTCGTGCAGCCAATTTTTCTCCAACTTGAACATAATAATCCCTTTTCTTTGGCATAAATTTCTTGTAGAGCAATGTTCCATGATTTATCAACCAGTTTGAAAATTCAATCCTTCAAGTCAATGTCTCTCTATATAAATATTTTATTCACCTCATCTTACTGTGGAGAAAAAGTTAATATTGAGTCCAAAGGAGCCATTCTTAGGCCTAGTTTTCATATTAGCTGACAATATGATCAAGCCAAATCATTTCATGGGGTCGAGCTCTTGCCAGGGAGTATTACACACACACACACACACACACACACACACACACACACACACACACACACACACAGAGCAAGAGAGAGAGACACAGACAGACAGACAGACAGACAGAGGATTTTGTCATGTGAGCATCGAAAGTTGGAATCTGACTTTCTATCTGCTTTTAATTTCTGCTGTGAGTTACAAGGTCATCAACCACATTTACAAGGTCAGTTTAATATTGCTGTGTGAAAGGAGCTGTCACCGAAACAACAGAAGCTGAGCAGTGCTGGTTGCTAATTGGAGAGTCACTGTGACAGGATGCCTTACTTTTCCTTTCTCGTCACCCTTCTGGGCCTCCCTCAGAGCTAGCACATCCATCTCTTACGGGGAAGTATCACCATCCAAGAACTTCTGCTGGCATTCACTGTCAACCCTTTTCTTCCTCATCTCTCTCTCTCTCTGGATCCCGAGTTCATGTAGACAAGGGCTATACCCCAGGAACACTGTAGCAGGCATCAGGAAGTCCCAGAGTCCCTGGGGGAATGTGTGGGCAGAACTACCATTGAAACCCTCAACCAGCAGCCAACAAAATTCCACATGAGAGAAAAATGATTTTCGACCTCGTTTCCATCTTCTGCCTACAAGTGTGTTTTCTGTTGTTCTCAGCTAAATGTAATCTAAACTAAGGTAAGATTTTAATCTGCAGCATGTGATCAGAAGTGAGAGAGATGGAACTGATTTAGCACAGGCCACTGGAGGACAGTAAAAATGATAACATAGATGGGTATCTTTGTTTTAACATAAAAAAGGGGGTGATTTTTTGAGACAGGGTCTCCTGTAGCTTAGGCTGGCCTTGCTACAGGAGACCTAATTCTCCTTCCTCTATCACTCAAAAAAAAAAGTAATTTATAACACCCCTTGATTTACCTTAGGAGACTACAGGTTGACCAAGACTGACACATTCAGGCAAGTGCTAGAGGAAAAAAAAAATCAGAATGTTCTATTTTTATGCTCTCTGACTGTGAATGTGATCAACTGAGCCTACACTCAATTAGTCTTCAAGCTGAGTTGGAAAGCGTGAGGCTGGAGAGCAAATGTTCTTTCTGCCTATCATCTGGAATCTTGCTGGCTGCACCCTGTGATGGGCAGGTTTCAAAGACACAGGTTTAACGAGAAGTAACTGATGCTCTATCATTTAAAGGTCACGAAATCTCTGGCGGAGACCATAAGTTTCCTTCATCTTCGCCTGCTGCTTCCCAGGGCCTCCCAAAAGGCAGCATTAAACTGAGAGGGTGGAGTAGGGCAACACACAGGTCAACAACTAACCTTCAGCCTTAAAATCTTGTCTAGAAATGACCTTGGCTCTGGGACTGCCTACAGTCGTACTACATTTGCATGAAAATTTTATACTCAAAGTAATGATAAGCTAGCCAAAGGCCTCAGCAGACAAGATACATGGATGAAAAAAATAAGCATTTGAATAGATCAGGTCAACAGGGTTAAAACAATGAGATGCCACTCCATCACTGTTATAATGGTCAAAATCAGGACCACTGATGTCACCAAATGCTGGCATGGACCTGGAGCCACAGGAACTGTCTTCATTGCTGGTGAGAATGTCAAATCATCCCTTGGGAAGAATATTTGGCAATAGCTTAGTTAACCCTTACTGTGTGATCCAGCAATCACCCTGCTTAACCCATCCCTGCCCGCACCCCCTCCCAAAAAAAAAAATTGCTCAAAGGTACTTACATCAGCTTTATTCATAATTGCCAAAATTCAGATGCAATTGACAAACTGGGATAAATTCTGACATTGTGATCCTATGAAGAAGCAGGCCCCTTAAGAGGTGGGAAGATGTACCCCATGAACAGATTAATGCCTTGTTGCACAGGCCTGAGTTCCCTGTAAGAGGAGCCTTTAGTTCTTGCTGGCCATCAACCCAGGCTTTTGTCATAGCAAGAAGTCCCTTGCAAGACAAGAGAGAGTAGGATATGCAGAGGCCATAATCCTGAAAGAATGGCCCAGACCCATCCTACCCCAACACTATGCAAATCAACCATCAGCAAACAAGAATTCTCAGAACCCTTAGAAACAGGCTGCACCTAAAATCGAATGCAGGAAAAACCACTTGGCGGGAAGGGTCTGCAACTCCTCCAACAGACCCTGAGAAACCCAAGCTCCAGTTATGGGAGTACAAGTGTATAAGTGTGAGACTTTGGACTCTTCCTCCCCAGGGAAAGGCAGAGGCATCAATAGTCTTTAAAAATAAAAAAAATAAAATAAAAAACTTTCCTTGTAAAATAAGCATAAAATTGGTTTAGAGGGAAAAGAATGCTCTGGCAAGGACTTCGTGAGTCTGAAAGAATCATCGTGGTGTAGCTGAGTGTGACATGTCCCCCATAGGCTGGTGTGTTTGAACACTTGGTCCCCAGGTGGTTGTAACTGTCTGAGAGAGTGGAGCCTAGCTGGAGGAAGTGAGTCACTGCGGGGCAGGTCTTACAAGTTGTGCTGGGCTTGAGTTTTCCCTGTTTCCTCTCCTTCTTAGGGAGGAGGGAGGAACAGCAGAAGGTGTCCTCTCTTCTATGCTATGGCCAGAACAGGAAGGAACATGGAACACACTCATACCTCCAACACAGGGGTCAATGTTTTACTGCACACTGCACAAAATAAACAACTGCATGAACCTCGAACACCCCTGAGCTGCAAAAGCAGGTACAATATCATCCAAGCCAATGCCTTTGCTCATGTTTTCCTAACTCAGAGCTCTCCCTGAAGATAGCTCGTCTTTCTCACAAACTTCAGTGCTTTGATCCATAATTAATGAGTGACACTTTGGAACAGAGCTCAAAAAAAGAAGATATTTGGGGTATATTTCTTATGTTCCTCAAAATATACTAGATGAGTGAATCCCAAAAGGATATTAGGGTCTTTTCACTTCAAGGTTAACTTGAGAGACTGGAGGGATGGCTCGGATAGTAAAGAATTTTCTATGCAAACAGGAGGACCCGAGTTCCACCCAGGTGGAAAAGCCAGACGTAGCTGGAGTTATCTCTAGTCCTGCCTGGGCCCGCAGCCACTCAGACCCAAATAAGCACACAGACGCTTATATTATTTAAACTGTTTGACCTAATGGCTCAGGCTTCTTTCTATCTAGTTCTTATATCTTAAATTAACCCATTTCTATAAATCTATACCTTGCCACATGGCTGGTGGCTTACTGGTATCTTACATCTTGCTTCTCATGGCGGCGGCTGGCAGTGTCTCCTCACCCAGCCTTCCCGTTCCCAGCATTCTCCTCTCTCTTTGTCCTGCCGATACTTCCTGCCTAGCTACTGGCCCATCAGCACTTTATTTATCAATCAATCATAGCAACACATTTTCACAGCACACAGAAAGACATCCCCAGCAGCCAGGCATGGTGGCATGCACTTGCTATTTCAACACTGGGGAAGAGGGAGACTGTTAATATTCTGATCCACCCCTTAAAATCCCACCCCTTGGCACCCCCCTACATCCTGACGTAAAAGCCTCATTCTAAGAAAAAATTCCTCCCCTTCTTCTCTCTCTTCCACTTTTCCTCCCACAAGGTGTGCACCCTCGACCTCTCTCTCTCTCCTCTCTCTCTTTCTTTCTTCCTCTCTCTTTCCTATCTTTCTCTTCATCTCTCTATTCCATAATAAACTCTCCACATGGATGCAGTGTCTAGGTTGTGAATTACTAGCTGCTGGCATGATCGGCCCAGCCTGCCGCTGCATCTGCCCAGGCCATTTCCCTGCACATGCAGGACACCCTCAGGGGTGTCCCACACACACACAATAATTCATAACAGAAACAGGCCGAGTTTTCACACTTGCTGGCCAGTCAGCCTAACCTAATCGTCAGCAATCCTCAGGTCAATTAGAGACTCTTGTCTCAAAACACAAGGTAGACAGCACCTGAGGAGCAATGGCCCAGGCTGACCTTTGACCTCCACATGCACATACCTGTGCACCCACATGAACACATATATATATGTACACACATCATAAAAAAGTTAAGCTCCGTATGTGCTGGGCCACACGGAGCCTAGCCATATCTACAGACCTTTAGAGCAAAGTCTACAGGAGGATGGAGGGTGGTCGAGGGTGAGAGAGGAGAGAACTTGCCAGCCATCTTCTACGCACAGTTTCAGAGTTAATGGAAATGGAAATTCAGATCAAAAATCTCTTGAGCATCTTTTTGACAAGAGAAAGGACACTAAGAATACGTGAATCATCTTTCCCTTGCCAAACAAATCAGAATTGGAGCATTTTTATGCCACAGAAATAGAAAGATGGGCTTCAACCTGGCAGAAGAATGGGGGGTGAAATATGAAAATAGAGCTTGGGGATTAATAGTGTCATTAACATTTTAAAATGCTGTTCTGAGCATACGCAGCAGCAAATTAGAATCCCATGGTGTGCTTGTAGGCAGAGTTTTCAAGCAGCCCCAAGACCATCTGACTAACACTTGTGGTTCACCACCATTTTTCTTCTCTTGTTCTACTCCTATAATCTAATTTACAACAAAATCACAATAGGACATAAGTACAAAACCCTTCGGAGAATCCATGCACTTTCTCTTAGATGCATGACTGGCAGTGCAATTATTTTCTATCTTTTCACATGAATTTGTTGTGTGACAGCTTTGCTTCTTGGAGAGGATCAAATCCAAACTGTTAACAAGTTGCTAATATTTAGTTTCCAGGACTATAAAATTGAAGTCTGACTGCAGGTTTTCCGTTATTTTTATTTTATGTGTGTAGATGTTTTGCCTACATGTTTGTCTCTGCACTATGTGTGAACAGTGCCCTGGAAGCCAGAAGAGGGCATCAGATCACCTAGACTAGAGTTACAGATGGTTTTAAGCCTCTCTGTGGGTGCTGGGTGTTAAAGCTAGGCCCTCTAGAAGAACAGGAAGTGCTCCTAACCACTGATCCACCTCTCCAGCTTTTGAATATAGCTTTTAAATCTTGTGATGCAAGTGAAATGAAAAGTGTATCAATATGCTGTTTTCTTGTGATCTGTTGGCTTTGCACTTTCTGAAGAAGAGCTGGTGAGACCAAGGAAGGCATCCTGCCGACTGTCTGCTCATGTAACCCCTGGCTACCTTCCCTTTCTATTCTATAGCATTAAGAACGCGCTTGACTCCCCACATTGCCAGAGGGCTGATATCCAGAATACATAAAGAACTCAAGAAATTAGACATCAAAATGCCCAATAGTCCAATTAAGAAATGGGCGATAGAGCTTAACAGAGAATTCTCAACAGAGGAAGCTTAAATGGCTGAAAGACATTTAAGGAATTGCTCAACATCCCTAATCATCAGGGAAATGCAAATCAAAACAACTCTGAGATACCACCTTACACCTGTCAGAATGGCTAATATCAAAAATACTGAACACAGCTTATGCTGGAGAGGATGTGGAGCAAGGGGAACTCTCCTCCACTGTTGGTAGGAATGCAAGCTTGTACAGCCACTTTGGAAATCAATATGGCGCTTTCTTAGAAAATTGGGAATCAATCTCCCCCAAGACCCAGCTATACCACTCTTGGGCATATACCTGAGGAATGCTCAATCATACCACAAGGGCACATGCTCAGCTATGTTCATGGCAGTGTTGTTTGTAATAGCCAGAACCTGGAAAAAACCTAGATGCCCTTCAACTGAAGAATGGATAAATAAAATGTGGAACATATACACAATGGAGTACTACTCAGCAGAGAAAAACAATGACATCATGAGGTTTGCAGGCAAATGGATAGATCTAGAAAAAACTCACCCTGAGTGAGGTAATCCAGACTCAAAAAGACAAACATGGTATGTACTCACTCATAGGTGGATACTAGATGTAAAGCAAAGGATGACTAGACTGCTACTCACAACTCCAGGGAGGCTACCTAGTAGAGAGGACCCTAGGAGGGACACAGGGATCACCCAATGACAGAGAAATGGATGAGATCTACATGAGCAAACTGGATGTGAGGAGGGGTAATGAAGGGAAAGGGTCAAAGGAAAGAGAGCTTAGGGGAGCGGGAGATCCCAGATGGATCAAGAACAGAGATGGAGAACAAGGAAAGAGATACCATGATAAATGAAGACCCCATGGAAATAGGAAGAAGCAGAGTGCTAGAGAGGTCCCCAGAAATCCACAAAGATACCTCCACAATAGACTACTGGCAATGGTCGACGAGAGAAAGCCCGAACTGACCTACTCTGGTGATCAGATCACTGAACACCTTAACTGTTGTGATGGAACTCTCATCCAGTGACTGATGGAAGCAGATGCAGAGATCCATGGCCAGGCCCCATGGAGCTCCGGGAGTCCAAGCAGCAAGAGAGAGGAGGGATCATATGAGCAAGAGATATCAAGACTATGATTGGAAAAAGCACAGGGACAAATAGCCAAGCTAGCGGAAACACATGAACTATGAACCAACACTGAGGAGCCTCCATGAAACTGGACCAGGCCCTCTGGATAAGTGAGACAGTCGATTAGCTTGAACTATTTAGGAAGGCCCACAGGCAGTAGGACTGGGACCTGTCCTTAGTGCATGAGCTGGTTTTTTGGAACCTAGGGCCTATGCTGGGACACTTTGCTCAGCCTAGGTGCAGGGAGGAGGGAACTGGACCTGCCTGGGCTGAGTCTACCAGGTTGAGCTGAATCCCCAGGGGAGACCTTGCCTTGGAGGAGGTGGGAATGGGGGGTGGACTAGGGGGAAGGTGGGGGGGATGGGAGGAGGGAGGACGGGAATCCATGGCTGATATGTAAAATTAAATTAATTATAAAATTGCCGGGCGGTGGTGGCACATGCCTTTAATTCCAGCACTCGGGAGGCAGAGTCAGGCGGATCTCTGTGAGTTCGAGGCCAGCCTGGGCTACCAAGTGAGTTCCAGGAAAGGTGCAAAGCTACACAGAGAAACCCTGTCTCGAAAAACCAAAAAAAAAAAAATTAATTATAAAATTTTAAAAAAAAGAATGCGCTTGACTACAGCAGGAGAGATGGCTTCATGGTTATGAGCACTTGCTGCTCTTGTAGAGGATTTGATTTCATTTTCTGACTGCCCCCCTCCAAGAGGCACCAGACATGCAGGTAACCTACACACAGACAGGCAAAACACACATACACATCACAAAATAAAAACAAAGGGGATGTTTGACCTAGAAACAAAAAGGTACCTTTTAAACTTGCTCTACCACCTGGGAGGTCTGTGGCTTTGAGAAAGGGTTCCTCAAAGCTTCAGCCCTCCTCCTTGAAGATCTTCCTGGAGTTCCAGATCCATAAGTCCAACTGTATTTCTGGCCTTTCCACCTTATAGTCCCAAAGTGTCAGAGAAGGCCCTGGAGGTTCTTAGGGTCTTTCTCAAAACACAGAACACCAATAGCAAAACAGTAAGGGGTTTTTTATTCAAAGACAAAGTCAAAGTAGAGAATAGATAGGGCCCCAGTGAGATCTGCTTCAGGGCCCCAGGTCACCTCTCAGGGCTTCCTTCGGGGGCTTCAGGAACAGTAGTTGGTGGCTAAGGACAGGGTGCGGGTGGTTTGCCATCTTGATGGACAGGGTTGGGTTACGTAAACCTTTGCTCACTGAGACTTTCCCATCATGCATCTGACCTAATCATATGCACTCCCGATCATGCACAGGCATAGGATGGCAAATATGGTGGTGGGGGGTGGGTTCTCCCTAAAATTTTTCTCAGAAGGCACAGGTTACCTTACTGTGGCTGGATCTACTCACTTTTCCCTACTTCCAGGACATGCTCTGGGACATGGCTGAGCACAGAAGTAAGGCAAGGTCACTAGGGCATTTCTAGGGAGTTACTGGGAGTTATTGGGAAGAATGACAGTTGTTTCGTTTGGACAAGGGTGCATGTAGTTTGGTGAAGGTGAGCATCATGGGTCACTGAGGTACCCTTGTAAACTGTCTTCCTCAAAAGTACTCATGTCAGCACAACTCTGATGTAGAACCTTCTGCCATGAGCTTGGCTCTCTTCCATTTTCCTCGGCTAGCCAGAGCTAGCCAGAAAGGTGAAATCCAGGCCCTCCACTTTCGGGTGCATTGTGTCACTGTTTCATTAAACTCGTGCTGTGTGTTTTGATCGGCCTGTGTCCATGTCTGTCACCAGCCCCCAGACCATCCATGCCACCTTCACACTCACTGGGACTACGCCAAGAATGTCATCACTCATCATCCATTTCACAAATAACTATTCCTTCTGAAACGCAAACCCTACTGAGTTACCACTCTCTTGAAAGTGTTCAGTGGCTTGGTCCATTCTGAAATCTGGCCAAACTCCCCTCATCTTGTACAGGCCTCTCTGTTCCTTGGCTGTGCTATCCCCCCCCCCGCCGCCACACACACACACACACACACACACACACACACACACACACACACACACACACACTGATCCTGTGCACACTCTGTTTCCCAGTCTTTCCCATTGCCTGCCAATGCCTGTCCCTCCGTCAGACCTCGTCTCAGGCCTCACCCACTCAGAGACCCTTTCTCTCATCTCACCTGATGTCACTGCTTACCATGCACAATCATAGCATGAAACTGTAACTTTTCATTTGTTTTTCAATTTGCAATATTGCCTGTATAGCATCATGAAGCTCTGGGTTCTAGTGCCAGCAAAACACACACACACACACACACACACACTCACTCATTGAGGGAAAAACAACACAAAAATCAAACATGGCGCTATAAACCTATAACCTTAGCATTCAGGAGGTGGGGGCTGCAGGATCAGGAGCTCAAGGTCATCCTTGGCTACCTGGTACTTTGAAGGCTGGCCTGGGATACAAATCTTCAAAACAAGGGATACTGTAATTGACTTTAACTCTTACCCAAGCTTTAATATCTTGAATTGTTTAAATACTTTTGGTAATGATTATTCTTCCCTCCTTGGTGAATACTTCAATGAAAGCCTAATATTGTGTGTGCCATTTTTACAAGTCCTAATCCAGCAATTGGGAGCCAGGCCTTCCTGAGGAGAGGACTCAAAGCATAGGCCCACTGAGAACAGGGTTCAGAAATTGCTTCATTGGCTACCCCTTGTGTTTTCATGGTTCTGGGCTCCTGGTGAGAGGTGTTAATATTGCCACATTGCAACAGAGCCCTTCTGGAACCCTCTGTTGACAAGCTCTGAGTACCATGTTCAGGCTTTCTTAACATTGGATTGAGGTCTCTAGTCTCCCATGTGGAAAATTCTAAGTCAGGTATTGTGAGGACCTTATCCTCGAGTCTCTGCTGACGCCCTTCCAATATGGCAGTGGGGGCACACTGGAGGGCTAGGGATGGGAAAACCTGAGTTTCCTAACAGTGTCAATCCTGCTAATCTCAAGCACCGTAGGGACAGCCAATCACTTTTATTTTAAGCAACCACAGATTTGAGATGCAGATCCTGCCTCCTCATCTATGTGGCTTGAAGGTCACACTATCTGTAAAATGTTTCAGCAAAGGAAACAGGAAAAAAATATAAACTGCTTACAGTGTCTAGATGACTGTCTGATAAGTTACTGTGCTTAGTCTTCAGATCCTGTTTATATTTCATCTCAGAAAAATCAGAGAAATGTGGACATCAAAGCAGCTTTCTGAAATAAAACACTGC
The DNA here is from genome assembly GCF_007827085.1 of Peromyscus californicus insignis. Classification (NCBI taxonomy): domain Eukaryota; kingdom Metazoa; phylum Chordata; class Mammalia; order Rodentia; family Cricetidae; genus Peromyscus; species Peromyscus californicus. Next base: position 30,995,601 of record NW_026294492.1, on the reverse strand, counting down.
TTCTGTCCCCAACTGACCTGTGAAACATTTCCAAGTGATGACAGAAAACACATATGTTAGGTTTAAGACAACTGTAGAAGCTACAAATAAAATAATAAGAACACTGACCACACACAATAACCCAGAGCAACTTAATATAGACTCTACAGCCTGTAACCTAGCGATGAATCTAAATTTTGCACCCAGTCCATATTTACAGTGTGAAGAGAAAAGGCAATTTATATTAATATAAAAACGTACATTGCCATGAAATTAATTTAATGACCATAAAAAGACATTAAATGAACAGAGGTATGATGCCTTCATCCTACATGTCTCAAATAATACTGAGAAACGGGCAACATCCCTGCGAGTTATTGTTTCATGCCTTCAAAAACAATCCAAAAAAAAAATCTTCTAACTTCTATGAAAGGCCTTTTCACCTCAAAGATGAGTAATATACTGAATATCTGTCTCTCAACACTACATTTTTATCACTGGCTAGAGGAATGCTGTTGAAGGCCTTGCTCCAGATGGGTTCATGGACCGGGGACGGATGTGCGGAGTCGGCCCCAAAAAGACTGTGACCACCTGTGTCGTTCAAACAAATGGCCCCGAGTAGCTTGAATGGTCTTTTTATACAGTTTCAATGATTTGCATGAACAGTTTTACAACCAGTTTTTACTTCCTAGGTTTCTAAAAACGGTTACAGTAATGACCATTTTGTTCCTTGCCTTTTCCCCTTTTGTCTCCCAACTCTCCCACAGAGGGCTGTGTCTCTATGGTCAGAAGTGTGAGCAGTCTTGTAAGCTACAACGGAACTTTCCTAACTAGGCACACCTACAGGTAGAACGGTGTACCCCCTGAGTGCATGGGGTTACAATGTCATGCAAAGTGAGAGACAGTTTTGTCTCTTGGGGTTAATATTTACATCGGGGAGGGTCTCGGTTCTCACGATCAACTGAACAGCCAGAGCTGGATCAATCCATTCTACATTTTGTACTGCTCTATTCCTCTCTGGGGGCATAGCAGGTTTTCCCATTTATCCTATAGGCAACGTAACCTGGAGACTTACTCATAATCGTTGGCATTGCTTGCCCCTTGTCCTTATGTCCATCTCTCTGAACTTCTTGGGTTATTGGTACAGTTATTAGAAATGAGGGAACAGTGAGTTTCTGTGATTCGGCTTCATTCCCTGTTCCTTGGATGTTCCCATTAACTCCTGATATCATCTATTTAATAGCATTTCTTTAAAGCTCTTGTGGCTAAAATCATTCTTCCCAGAACAGTTATGCAAATGGGCAATATTAAACTTCATGACCTACTGTGACTCATTCTTCTATGTAGACTTACTGTGACTCATTCACTATGACTACCATAGTGAAGGCAAGGAGAGCACATAGCATACATACTCCCAGGGTCGTGCCCAGAATTATGCAGTGAACTGTCCACAGGTTCTTGCCAAGTGGGTCAGAATCTCCAGGGGTCTTGCCACATAGAGAGCTACTCCTGCTATTCTTGGGCATTGTTCCCTGAAGAAGTCACATGGCTCCTGCCAAAGTGTATGTGGGGACCCCAAACTCATCTTGGTTCCTTGAACTAACTGTTGTATTTTAAAAACCGGCGGGCAAGAGACCTTGGTGGGTTGGAGCCAAGGTGCCCCATGGCGGGTAGGAGACAGAGACACACCATGCAGATTGTGCTCATGTGGAGAGTTTTATTAGTGGGGAAGGGGGAAGGGAAAGGGAAATGGAACGTAGAGCTGCCTCTTGAGAAGAGAGAGAGGAGAGAGACAGAGAGAGACAGAGAGAATGACAATAACAGAGAAGAGAGAGAAGGCAGGCGGGGCCCCACCTTTTTGAGGGGACTTGGAGCGTGCGCAGAGAGATCATGTAGCAGTGAGCGTATGATGTCATTGTTGTTGTCAGGACCCTGAGCTGGTCAAGGTATTGCCTGCATATTGGCCAGGTTCCCAAGGAGCAGGTCTGAATGCTAACACTAACATGTGTAAGTTCAGAAATAAACTTCTGTGTAAGAAGCAAACCACGGCAGGGCTATTCTGTTTGTCTGTTATTGTTTTTTATGCTTTTGTTTTGTGTTCTTGCCCCCCCCCCCCAAAATCACATTAACAAGTACAACAAACAACTGTTGACTCACTGGAGAAACTGACAATATTGTCTACCACGTTTTTAAATTTTCCAAAACGGGCTACCTCAAGAAGCAAAATAATTGATATATACTTGGCACCTTCTAAAGTAGCCTCAATGTATGTATAAATATCATTCTTTGCTGGTATTTTCAATGTAGACTCAGAAGCCAGTATCAAAGCAAGTAAATAACTTATCCTACCCAAGATAGGAAATTTCCTGAGTAGATGGTTTATACAGTATAAAAGTCCTCCCCAAATGCTGATGAATACATCAGGATATGGTGGTAAGTGCCCCTAACGACTCTACGGCCCCACAATTAGACTAAAAACTCAGACTCTAACTAAGCGCAATACCCAATGCCATTTCCCATTGCTGCTCACAAAAGACCCTCTGCTGTAAGTCTAAGAAAGAACCTACCACACTCAGAGTCAATGTTTTCTTGCCCTTTGACCACAGTTCTTTAATGTTCTTTTGAAGCTCACACTGTCACATAATAGTCACATGTGACACCTTGGAGGTCCCGACGTGGGAGGACAGTCATGTCTTCCCTTCATGTCTGGGCACTTACAAGTCAGCAAGGCACGTCTACCCTGTGGTACTGGGGCCTGAGCGCATGCCCTTGATGAAGGCCAGTTCAGTACTCCGCCACCTGTCCAACACGGCACATGTTCTTTGCTGCAGAGACAGTGTGATGGCCTCGTTAATGGCAGTCAGAGCAAAGACAGCTCATGACCTCATTATACCCCAGACTGAGCCTGATGTTGGGATGGCAGGCATACGATAGCTGCCCTCACATTCCTGAGGAAGTAAAGGGGTTTGAAGCAAGGCTGTTGTGAGAAATTGAGTGAGGCTGCTGCTCCTGGGGATCATTAAAGTAAAATATTGCCAAGAAGGACAAAGACTAACAACACTTCTAAGCCTATTGACTAGACTTCTACTCAATGGGTGGAAAAGCCCAAAGCCACCGGAAATAGTCACTTCATGAGGATCTATTTAGAATATGTCTTTTTAAAGGACCCACATTTTTTTTAATTCTTCTCTCGTATATTACATCCCAACCACTGGGTCCCCTCCCACTTCCCTTCCCAATCCTTTCCCCCCACCTCCCCTCTCTCCCAAATCCACTCCTCTTCCATTTCCCTTCAGAAAAGGGCAGGCCTCTCAGGGATATCAACCAAACACGGCGTATCAAGTTGTAATAAGACTGGGCACCTCCCCTCATGTTAAGGCTGGAAAAGGTGACCCAGTGTGAGGAATAGGGTCCCAAGATCAGGCAAAAGAGTGGGAGACAGCTCCCGCTTCCACTCTTAGGTAGGAGTCCCATAAGAAGACCAAGCTACACAATCATAACCTATATGCAGAGGGCCTAGGTCCGTCCCATGCAGGTTCCCTGGTTGTGGGTTCAGTCTCTGTGAGCCCCTGTGAGCCCAGGTTAGTTGATTCTGTGGGTTTTCTTAGGGTGTTCTTGACCCCTCTGGTTCCTACAATCCTTCCTCCTCCTCCTCCACAGGGTTCTCCGAGCTCCATCTAGTGTTTGGCTGTGGGTCTCTGCATCTGTTTCCATCAGGTGCTGGATGAGGTCTCTCTGAGGAGGATTATGCTAGGCTCCAGTCTACGAGTATAGCAGAGTATCATTAGGAATTATTTTATTGACTTTTTTTTTTCCTTCTGCCAGTTCTGTTTGGTTCTACCCTACGTCTCTGGACTATCCAGCCTCTGGTTCCTGGCCTTCTAGGCAGTGTCAGGGGTGGGCTCCCTCTCATGGCAAGAGTCTCAACCTGGACCAGTCATGGGTTGGCCACTCCCTTCATTTCTGGGTCACCTTTACTCCAGCACATCTTGCAGGTGGGACAAACTGTAGGTCGAAGGTTATGTGGATGAATTGGTGTCCCAATCCTTCCACTGGAAGCCTTGCCTAGTTACAGAAGATGGCTGGTGGTTCAGGCTCCATATCCCCTATTACTAGGAATCTTAGCTAAGGTGACCCTAATAGATTCCTGGAAGTTTCCATTGTACTAGGTTTCTACCCCACCCACAAAATACCTTCTAATTCCACTTGTCTCTCTCAGTACTCTCTTGCTCCATCCTCTTTCCACTTGATCTCTCCTGCTCCTGTCCCCACTCACCCCTGTCCACCCATGATATCTGTTCTATTTCCCCTTTCCAGGGAGATTCATGCATCCTCCCTTGAGCCCTCCTCTCTGGGTCTGTGGAGTGTAGTATGATTATCCTTTGCTTTACAGCTAATATCCACTTATAAATGAGTACATACTATGTTTGTCTTTCTAGGTCTGGATTACCCCACTCAGGATGATTTTATTTTTTAGTTCCATTTGCTGGGAAATGTCATGATGTTTTTTTAACAGCTGAGTAATATTCCATTGTGTAAATGTACCACATTTGCTTCATCCATTCTTCTGTAGAGGAACATCTAGATTATTTCCAGTTTCTTGCTATTACAAATAAAGCTGCTATGAACATAGTTGAGCAAATGTCTTTGTGGTTAGGATGGGGTGTCCTTTGGGTATATGCCTAGGAATGGTATAACAGGGTCTTGAGGTAGATAGATCCTATTCCCAATTTTCTAAGAACCTGCCATATTGATTTCCAAAGTGGCTGTACAAGTTTGCACTCCCACCAACAATGAAAGAGTGTTCCCTTTGCTCCACATCCTTTCCAGCATGAGCTGTCGCTTGTGTTTTTGATCTGAGCCATTCTGACAAGTGTGAGATGAAATCTCAAACTCATTTTGATTTGTATTTCCCTGGTGGCGAAGGATGTTAAACATTACTTTAAGTGTTTCTCTGCCATTTCAGATTCTTCTGTTGAGAATTCTCTGTTTAGGTCAGTACCCCATTTTTTAATTGGATTATTTGGTCTTTTGATGTCTGGTTTCTTGAGTTCTTAAAGAACAGATACGGAGTTGCTGAAAATCTTTTCCCATTCTGTGGGCTGTCATTTTGTCCTGTTTACAGTGCCTTATAGAAGCTTTTCAGTTTCATTTATTAATTCTCAGCCTTAGTGCCTGCATTGTTGGTGTTCTATTCAGGAAGTTGTCTCCTTTGCCAATGCATTCAAGGCTATTCCCACTTTCTCTTCTATCAGGTTCAGTGTATCTTCTTTTATGTTGAGGTCATTGATCCACTTAGACTTGATTTTTGTGCAAGGTGATAGATATGGATCTATTTGCAAGCTGGTTATGGCCTGAGGAGTGTTGGTAGGCTGTAGACAGGGTCATACTTGGGGTTCCGGGTACCACTAGTAGAGCATGGGGTTTCTGCATAATTTGTGAGCCAGGATATGGAGATGAGGGAATGGGGCGCTGTTGGGAAAAGCTGGGAAGGCTCTGAGGAAGTGCTGGATGTTTGCAAGTGGGGTCTCACTTGGAGTTCTGGATACTGGTGTGGCCTCCAGTGGTTAGTGGGGGGGGGGGCTTCCACTGGAGTTGTGGGCTGGGATCAGAATCCACATTTTACAGTTTGAGTTTTTCTAGATGGCCCTTTCTCAATGTTACTTTGTTTGCTTGTTTAAAAAACAGGGTAAAAGGGGCTGGAGAGATGATTCAGTGCTCTTCCAAACGACCCAGGTTCAATTCCTAGCACCCACGTGGCAGCTCAGAACTGTTTGTATCTCCAGTTCCAGGGAATCTGACATCCTCACAAAGACATACATGCAGACAAAACACCAATACACATAAAAAACAAATCATAAAAAAAGGAAGAAACAGGGTAAAACTAAATAACAGCTATGTTTCCTGCATCCCGATGAACCACAGCCAGACATTCCTAAAATAACTGTCTGAAGCCATGAGTGAGGTTGTGACAGAGCACACATGGTCCCTGTGGGGGAAGCTTCTCCTTAGACAATCACTTACAAGGGAAAAGCTGAACTCAGCTCCGATGGCATGCAGGTTCAAGTTCAGTTTGTCTACACATGATCTGTTTTCACTTGAATTTTCAAGCCCCCAATCCAAACTAAATTTCCCAACCACTGAGAAGCCTCCTGACATCCAACTTCAAAGCCAAACATTTCTTCCCCAGTGGCACTGGCAGAGGTAGGAGGGACTCTGGCTTCAAAGTGCAGTAGGTTCTCTCACTGAGTTTCTTAAGATCTAGCAAACATCTTTATTCCCAGTGCACAATCATCCATAGTAAACACAAAACGGCAAAGCCAGGAGGAAAAGGGGAGGGTTTGACAGAAAAAACAAAAGCAAAAACCACCCAGCCCTCAGGCAAGCTGAGTGCCCATCGATTTCAAGAAACCACAGAGAGCCACCTCTGCAGGTAGGGTGGGAATAGTTCAGTGAGTCCAAGTAATGCTGGCTGAAGAGGACCTCTGCCCAGCGTCCTCCTTATTCACCTAGCCCCATCTTCCATCAGGGCAACTCCACTCTAGCTGAGTCATTCTAGGGCAGTGGTTCTCAACCTTTCTAATGCTGCGACCCTGTAATGCAATTCCCCACGGTGTGCTGACCTGACCCCCAACCATAAAATTACTTTTGTTGCTACTTCATAACTGTCATTTTGCTAGTTATGAATCCTAATGTAAATATCTGTGTTTTCCCCATGGTCTTAGGTGACCCCCCGTGAAAGGGTTGTTCAACCTATGGGGTTACGACCCATAGGTTGAGAACTATTGCTCTAGGGTACTGAATTACAGAAGCAATCCAAATTCTGGTCCTTACTAACACCTGGAACCCTTTACACTCTCCTAGGTTGCTTATCTCCCTGTAAAATAATGTAAGGACAATAGATTTACAAAGAAATCATTGGTAAGTTTAAGATATGCTTCTCTCTCTCTCTCTCTCTCTCTCTCTCTCTCTCTCTCTCTCTCTCTCTCTCTCTTTTCTTTCTTTCACTTTTCTGATCAGAATGAAAGATTGGTTTGATTTGGGGCAGAGATAATAAGTATATATCATACATGAGTATTCCTGTTAACGATTTAAAGTAGGATTTACATTTGGGGTTCGAGTTCCTTCAGTCTCTGTGTGGGAGTCAGACATGGGTTTCAATAGAAACCCTCATATAGTTGCAGGAAAACAAGTCTTGCGTCTTCACACATTAGGAGGTATGACTGGAAGTCACTGACCTTGTGTCCATACTCTAGCAAAGGCAAAGAAGAACAGGGCCGAGTAAAAAAAGAAAAAGATGCAAAATCCTGTTCCCTGAGGACTGTGGGTTAGCATTGTTCTAACACTGGAATTCCTAAGGAACTGCAAAATGGTTCTATACTCTTCCACTGTCTCTCAGACAGTTCATGTGGTTGAGTTCTAGATGCCTGAAGCATCAACTATTCCGACATGTCCTCTATATGTTCAGTGTAAGACTGGGCAGTTCACAAGCAAGGGAAGGGCTTATTGAATCATTCATGAAGACCCCCATTCAGTCCTTCAACAGTCCTTCATATAATCCACTGCCCTTCATCATCCAAGGAAACAGTTCATGTGGGATCTTAACTAAGGGCATAAGGCTGGTCAAGCTGGGTCCAGATTCCCACATTTAACCATAAAGAAGGCCATTGGGAAAAAATACCATTTTTGAGGCAACCAGATAAAAAGCAAATGATTGGAGTGAACTAAAGATATTTAATATCTTTTCTAAGTCAACCATCAGAAGGGTGCTACTACCACTTTCTTATATGGACACATTTCCTTGGAGTCCTCCAGTATCCTATAGACCAAGTATCAACTCTTCTGCAAAGACATTCTAGCTTCCTTAAAAGTTTTAGATTTTTTTATTTTATTGTATACATTTGAACATTTTGCCTGCATGTGTGTGTGTGTGTGTGTGTGTGTGTGTGTGTGTGTGTACTCACAGAGGTCAGAAGGCAGCATTGGAACTTCTGGAGTGACAGATGGTTGTGAGTTCTGGGAATCAAACTTGGGTCCTCTGCAAGAATAAATGCTCTAAACCATTGAACTGTCTCTCCAGGCACCATACTAATTTTTGAACACCATTTTTTAAATCCAGATGTAAGACATACCTTTCAAATGTGAAAAAGAGTCAGAACACATTTCCTACAAAGGATCTTTATAAAAATCGCAATGTTAATGTTAGACAGAATCTAGTAAAGGAATTAATTAATACAACTTCCCTGCCATCAACACCCAGGCTGTTCGGGAACATCATCAAACAGTCTGCCCTTGTTCCCTCCAGAGACACACAACCATCTCTATTAGACGATTTAAGTATTATGGCGGAGCTTCTTACACTGACTGAATCTAATGCATTTTGTTGGGACTCTCACCTCTACATCCTGCTTTTAACATCATGTAATACCAAGTTTTCCCCCTTTCCACTGATGAACTCAATCTCCATCCTACTTCATTCTTTCAATGAACCCGCATCAGAGATGGTTCCCAACACTCTTAATGTTTCTCTTTTCTCTTTAATATACTGCTTCTCCATTTGTTGGTGATCTTCCTAGGATAGAGCACTTAGTGATAAATATTCTACATATAGTCAAAACAGCACAAAATAAAACAACTCTTAAAATCTCCATGTTCTGCCCTTTGTTCTTAGCATCCAAGAGAAGGATTTCATATAAATAAGGAGATGAGGTCAACTTTAGTCCTATTTATATTATCCCTCATTGGAGACTGCATTCTTTCATTTTTGTGAGTATGTGTGCATATGTGCATGCCATGCGAGCAATGTATGGAGACCAGAGGAGGACACTGGATGCCCTACTCTATCGCTCTCTTGCTTTATGTCCTTGGCAATAGGATCTCTCACTGAATCCCAAGATCACCATTCCCACTAGACTGGATAGACAGCAAGCTCCTAGAATCCCCCTGTGTCCATTGCCCTTTGTCCCATTGCTGGGGTTAAAGGTATGCTTAGCATGCCTGGCTTCTTAAATATGAGACCTAGGGATTTCAACTCACATCATGATGCTTGTGTAGCAACTGCTCTTACCCACTAAGCCATCTCCAAGCCCAAGGTTGTCTATATCCTGTATCTGAAAAAGCGACATTCTCGAAGCTAATAAAATATTCAGTGGAGAAATAATGTTTTCCATTGAATTTGGAAGCAGAAGAGGAACTCCCCCATCGTTACTTCTTTTGGACATTGCATGGGAGCCCTAGCACATGACATAAGGCAAGCTACAGAAATAAGAAAGCAAGCAAAACTATTTATTCTCCACATGATATTACTATGAATATAGGAATTTGGAAAGAATCAATATCTCTATTAAGCAACTAAGTTACTTGGTATAATGTCAATATGGAAAACTAACTTCGCTTCTAATATTTCTATTGTTTTATTATTTTATGCAAATGAATGTTTTGCCTGCGTGTATGTCTGTCTGTATGCCATCTGCCTGCAGTGCCCACAAAGCCCAGAAGATGTCACTGGATCCAATGGGACTGGAGTTGCAGATGGCTGTCACCACCATATGGTTGCTGGGAATCAAACCCTGGTCTTCTGGAAGGGCAGCCAGTCTTAACTGCAGAGCCATCTCTCCAGCCCTTCACTTTACTTCTATGTACTAACAACAAACAATATAAAATACAATTCTTACCATATAGTTAGAGCAGCACGAAAATCAAAACACTTGAGGATAATCTAATGAATGAAAGCCCACCTGAAATAAATTAATGAAGCGTTGTGAAACATTCCTTTACACTGTGTGAAGATGTGTCATTGTGACTGATGTAATAAAAAGCTAAATGGCCAATAGCTAGGCAGGAGGTATAGCAGGTACTTCTGGACAGAGAGAACTTTAGGAAGAAGAAAGGCAGAGTTGCCAGGCAGACACAGAGAGCAAGCAAGACATGAAGGAGGAGGGGTGAAAGCCACAAGTCACATGGCAACATGTAGATGAATAGAAATGGGTTCGTTGAAGTTATAAGCACTAGTGGGACAAGCCTAAGCTATAGGCCGAGCTTTCACAATTAATAATGAGTCTCTGTGTTGTTCTTTGTGAGCTGGCGAGCCAAAGAAAAATCTATCTACAGTGAAGAGTTATTTAAGCAGAAATATTCTGCTTCTGCCAGTAGTCAGTGATCTGGAGAGTCCATCCAAATTCCGACAACCTGCTTCTACTCGTGTGTACACAATTGAAAGGAAGAAGTCAAGCTGAGCATGGTAGTTCACACCTCTAATCCTAGCACACAGGAAGCTGAGTCAAGAAGATTGGTGTGAATACAGAGAGAATACCAGACTAGTCAGGGAGCTTATCTTTATTAATATGTATCTAATAGATCATATCTCCAACAATAGAAGGCAGAATATTGTTTGCTTCCATGGGGAGGCACCATTGGAAGGGACATGAATATTGGAAGGGCACTGGGAATATCCGAAGGACTGACCACATGGGTGTACATGAAAGTGAAAGTTCATGGAGTTGCTGTATACTTCAGATACATGTACATACGTGTGCCTAGTGTTTTAAGGACTGAACTATTTTACTCGAAAACCAACAATATGGAAGAATATCGACTAGTACCAATGAACCTTTTATCTCACAGGCTTAATTCATTGTTCCAAGCCATTAAGAAAATCTTAAATCTGAGTTCCTCATCGCTGGAAAAAAGCTCTTAGCAGGTTACGTTGGATAGAATTGAACCAAGAAATGGACTTTTGGCACTAGAAGGCTTACCCAAACTCCTTGGGCTGATTCATTCATTGAAATCATCCTACTTTACACTCCTGCTGCCCCGTGTTTCTTCATCCTACTGCAAATCTATGAAAGACTTTGTCAAGCACTTCATGGAAACAAGACCTCACTGGACCGTCAAACACCGCTCTACTCATTGTGTTCAAGTACTTTAAATCTTTGCACATATACCTATACTTGTTCTATCAATCACAAAGAAGGCGATATTCAATTTTCCAATGTCACTGTATCTGATTTTATTTTGGCAATTTTGGGGGCTATTTTGTAAGGCATATCTAAATTTAAGAAATACAGTTTCTGTCATCGTTGTGGAATGTCCTTCTCCAATTCTTAAAGTGTGCTTTGTCTCTGACATAGCTATACCAGCTTACTTTTTGAGCTTTCAAGTATTTTTGTTATATTCTTTGACTTTGATTGTTTCCACATTTTTATATTCAAGCAGATCTCTTATAGTTGGACAAAATCCCAGCACGGAGTCCCACCCCCAACCTGAGAAGCTATTGGTGACTGACGGCTCCATGGCTATGAAGGTCATTTTTCCTAAGAATCTGTCATGAGGCCCAACATTAATGCACATACTGGCAGCATTTAGTGGACTCAGTGGGTTTATAAAGACATGAAACTGGAAGGAAATAGTGGGGCAAGTAGGGGAGGAATTGGAGGAGAGGGAATTGGGGATGGACTTGATCAAAGGACATTATATGCATGTATGACATTCTCAAACAACAACCACAAAATAATAGTGTTCGACCTCACAGGAGATGATAATGTAAGTTATCTTGTTTTTTTACCAAAGTCTTTATAGTATTCCTTCCTTGAAGCCAGAATTTGTCTTTGATATTCTAAGATTTCTTTAACTATAATATGAGCAATAGGTAATATTTTACACTTAATTTAATGACATTGGAAATGACAATTAAAAATTAAAATAGTCTTTGCACTCCATAGTCTTAAGAGAAGGAGTCAGGTATCTAAAAACGGATCCACATTATTTCCAAATCATCTCACCTGAAATTAGCCTGGAGATAATGACTTTAAGCAAAATAAGCCAGACTTAGAAAGGTGAACAACACGTTTTTCTGTCATTGACAGATGTCTATATTTAAACTTCTATAGATGTGTAGACATGGAAGACATGGAAGTAGAAAGATGGCTATGAGAAGGGAGGGAGGCTCTGGAGGGAGGGGCACACAAGAGTTAATGCATATATGTAGTATGAAGGCTGAAAGGAATGTGTTTGGGAGGAAGGAGAGGACCAGAAGGGAGACAGTGCAGTAGGGGGGCGGTGTGAATAAGAATATAGTATAATGAGAGGCCTGGAACACAGTGGCCAGAGTCCAACCTATCCCCATCCACCACCGAGCACCGCTACAATGAGCAAATATATGATGGGGAAATGGGAGAGAAAGAGAAGCGGAGCGGTTCATGTGCTGTGGAGAGAGTGGGAACTGGCTGTGGGATGCTATAGCAGTGAAGAACAGGCTGATGTGAGCACTGCCACCCGAAGCCATGTGATGTCCAGGCCTGTGCTGCCACCAAGAGCCATACTTATCTGAGTGCCCTGTACTGCCACCCGAGGCCACGGTGACATCCAGGCCTATGATGCAACCAGGGGCCGTGTCTGGATCCACGGCCAGGGTCTGTATTGATCAATCCATGGCCCCTGTTACCACCAAAGGCCATGCAGATAGATGTCCATGATCTGGACTGCCCCTAAATCCATGGTGATGTCTCAGGGCCCTGCTGAGCAGGCCCTGCCCCTCACTGGACCTGGGAGAGCTAACCCCTCTCTTCACGGGAGAGCTGGCCCTGGTGGCATGGGGGCAAGAGAGCTGGTCTTGCCCCTTGCTGGCCTCCACACATGGGGAAGCTGACCCTGCCTCTTACCAAGTGCAGTGTGGCAGCAATGGTGGTAGTGTGGACATGGAAGAGCTGGCCTTTTCCCTTTCCTGGGGGTAGAGCAGTCCCAATGGAGGCCTGGGCTGACCAACTCAGCTACCACCCAGGCCCATTTCCAGGGTTTTGAGTGGGGTCACTCAAAAATCCAGCCCATCTATGACCTGCTAGAGTGCATGAGGGGACCAGTCCTGTGTAACTATAGCCGCAGGATCTCCATCACTCAGGGCTACAACAGGATATCTGAGAGGAGTTTCAGTGAGGGTCCAGTGTTGAGGACTTACCAGAAACCAGAGATCTTGAACCAGACCAAAAACTCATTGCAATATTTGCAAGGAAATCTGTTTGGACAAAAGAGTATACTGTGTTGTAGATGTAACCATCTTGTTAAATAAGAAACACAGAGCCAATGCAGAGATGAAAGCCCAAGAGGTCAAAGTAATAGCTAAGCGCTAAAATCCTTACCCTTCACTGCCGCTCCTGTCCTTCTCTCTGCAAGAGAGCTCCTTCCTGTGTCTCTGTCTTTTTGTAGACTTTCTGTTCTGCCTTCTCATTGGTTGTAAACCCAACCACATGACCTCCTTGTCACTGCCTGTCTATACAGACCTCCAGGTCTCTATGGTTGGTATTGAGATTAAAGACATGTGTCTCCATACTGGTGGTATCCTTGAACACACAGAGATCTGCCTGACATGTGATTGGGATTAAAGGTGTATGCTACCACTGCCAGACTTCTGCTATGGCTTGCTATTAGCTCTGACCCCTAGGCAACTTTATTTATTAACATACAAATAAAATCACATTTCAGTACAAATAAAATATCACCATATTGTGTGCCACACCACAGCTCCCAATGCCACTACAACAAACCAATATGTGATGGAGAGACCAACAAGACGGAGGAGCAAAGTGGGTTTTGTTTTTGTTTGTTTGGTTTTGGCTTTCTTTTCTTTTTTGGGGGGGGGGGGGCTACAAGGGTCTAGGGTAGACATAGAAGGATTGGGAAATGGGGTGCATGGTGTGAAATTCCCAAAGAATCGATAAGAAAAAAATGTTAAATTGAAAAAAAAAAGAATACGCCGGGCGGTGGTGGCACACACCTTTAATCCCAGCACTCAGGAGGCAGAGCCAGGCAGATCTCTGTGAGTTTGAGGCCAGCCTGGTCTACAGAGTGAGATCCAGGACAGACTCCAAAACTACACGATGGAAACCAGGGGGGGGGGGGGGGAGAATACAGTATAATGCTGTACGTGTTTGAAAACGCCATGGTGAACCCATTACTTTGTGTGCTGTCTTAGTCACTTTTCTGTTGCTGTGATGAGACGCCATGACCAGGGCAACTTACAGAAGGAAGAGTTCGTTTGGGCTTATGGTTCCAAAGGGATAAGAGTCCATCACTATCACTGCAGACAGTCATGGTGCCTGGAGCAGCTGCTGAGAGCCACGCGGACCCAAGACATTCTCAGAGACCCTGATCAAAGGACAAAGGAAACTTCTGTCCTATCCAGGAGCAGGCTTGGCAAGACCAGTCTAGGGCTAGAGCCAGTGCCTCAAAGGAGTTCAGATTTCAGGTCCTGGGAACTTAGCTCCTCCCATCCCGGAAGAGACTGGAATTATCAGTCCGAAGGCCATTGTGTACTCCATCTGTAATGTTCTTAAGATACATTGTGTTCCCTTTGTGCAATAAGATACATTGTGTTTGCTTTGTTCAATAAGATACATTGTGTTCCCTTTGTGCAACGTTTCTTGATTAGCCTTCTGATGGTTTTGTCCCATTTTACAATAGATGCTGCTAACTCTGTCCCCTTTCTCCCCTGGAAATAGTTATATAAGGTGCTGTACTTTTTGAATAAATTTTCTTGGCATAAGACATAGCTTGTGCAAGACCTCCCCATCCCAAACTTTATTATCTTGTCTATCTTCTATCCTCTTTTATCTTCTGATCTCCTGACGCTCTCTTTCAAGACCCTGTCGATGCAGAAGGACCTGCTGGTCCAGGCCAAGGAGCAAACTGAGAGCTCACATCTTGAGTCACAAGCATGAAGCAGAGAGAGCTACTGGAAAGGGTATGAGTCTTCAAACTCTTGAAGCCTGCCTCCAGTGACTTACTTCCTCCAACAAGGCCACACCTCCCCCAAACAATGGAATCTATGTGTTCAAATACATAAATTAATTTTTTAAATAATAAAATAAAAATGTCACAGACAGTTGGTGGGTGCTGCACCTAGTAATTCTATTGAACTATACACCTCTCATTTTTTTCTCTAGTTTGAAGTACTTTTGTATTATAAACTTAAATTCATAGTTCCCATGAAAGCTTCATTTCCTTTTAAAATAAATAAATTTTATTGTAAATAGTTAAGGCATATGGCATGGTATTGTAAGGCTTTTTGGATTGTTTATTTACTAAATGGTTAGTCTTTGAAAACAACTGAACACACTCATCATTTGTCTGTAGATGGATCTTAAGCAACTTTCAGATGTCTGTGTGTTGTAGATTCAGTTCCCACAGCAGCACCATCAGGCAGTGATAGAGCCTATGGTAATTCTCAACCTGTGGGTCATGGCCCCTTGAGGGTAGCCTAGCAGATATTCACATCATAGTTCATAACAGTAGCAAAGTGACAGTTATGAAGTAGCAATGAAAATAATGTTATGGATGGAGGTCACCACAACATGAGGAACTGTATTAAAGGGCCGCAGCCTTAGGAAGGTTGAGAACTACTGCCTTCCAAGGAGGCAGGTCCTTGTGTGAGATCTTGGGGTAACTGGGGACATAACTTCAAGGAGAGTAGGAAGAGCTGACCCCTTCCGTTTTTTTCTCCCTTCTTAGCCACGAGCCATGAGGTACTTTGGTCATGTTCCACCCACTCTCCCGCCATGATGCCAGCACATGCCACAGCCACAGAGGAAACGGAGCCGAAGTAATGCTTTTCTCTTCATAAGGCAATTATGGCAGGAACGTCTTAGAGTGATAGGAAGGTGACAAACAGAAGTAGCTGCTTATTTATCCTACCTGAGGTAAGTGCAACTCTAATCTACACAGTTAGCAAAATTCCTGAATAGAATCCACTAATATCAGCTACAGTTCTCCCATGCACATTACATCATCAGTCCTTGCGCTCCAATATTTTGTTACTTTATGTCCTTCATCCCACATCTCCACATCTCTTCTCCCTTATCCTCATCCTGATAGCTTATTTATATGAGTTTATCCTTTTCTTATCAGTGCTAGAGATTGAACCAAAAAAAAAAAAGCTGTACCACTGAGGCTATATCCCAGCTTGACTTTTTTCAACCTTACTTTAAAAAGAAAAATGAGTATTTCTAAGCCAAACCTATGCTATTTGACTATGAAGTGCAGAGCTTCACAAGTAACACAGATTCTGCTAGTGGCTTCCAGGTACATGAAGTAAAGATTAATCGGCCAGTGCAACTGGAGAGCAACCAAGTTCAGAGTCAGAATACACCTTTGCTTTCTTTTCCATTATTATGTTGCTTGATCTTTAAATTGATGAACTACTACTCGGATAAATTACAAGTTATCTGATGGGCACCTCACCTTATCTTTGCCTTCTCCAACTTCTCGCTTGTTTCTTTTTGCCTCATAACAGAAAACTCTTCTGCCTGGTTTCCACCATGCTTCCTTCCCCTCTCCGGGCAAGACGCTCCTCGCTTCTGTCAGTAGGCTGAATTTTTCCAAACCTATTTCCTATCTCCAACACATCTAGGAGAAATAAATGAAGAATTTATTGACAGATATACCACCGCCACATCTTCAGGCGATGCAGCCATGGAAGACAACATCTTCAGAGTATTTACATCAATCCAGAAACATTTCTGAGGACACGCCTGGCAAACGGAGAAGCCTGGTTGCACACTTGTAAGACGTGATTGACAAGAGGAAGTGATAGGTTACTTAAATAGATTGTATTGGTTGAATGTTTAAAAATCCATTTCCTTGTCTGATATTTTACTAGCAGTGGTGAAAATAGAAGCGTCTTCCTCTCAGAGGTTCAAAATACTTTTCCAAAGAGATTGCCCACTTGCAGAAGTAGGAAGACAAAATTGCATCCACACGCAACTCTCCTCTCTCGTCCTCTCTCCCTGCTGCTCCCACTTGTAACATCAGCGAAAATGGAAACCTGACTGGGATTACTGAGGCATAATTTAGATGCTCGATTCCAGGTGACCCACCGATTCTACTCCTAGAAAAGTAGTCCAGAGAGACGGTTTAACAAAGGCAAGTGCTGTACATATCAAGACGTCACCATAAAATTCACTGCAAAGAGAGAGAGAGAGAGAGAGAGAGAGAGAGAGAGAGAGAGAGAGAGGGAGGGAGGGAGGGAGGGAGGGAGGGAGGGAGGAAGGAAGGAAGGAAGGAAGGAAGGAAGGATGGAAGGATGGAATAGGATATAACCAATGTACTTTATTCTAGGAAAATGTTCAATAATTCATCTGCACTATAAAATTACACATGGCTTTAAAATATAGATCTAGAAACACTATTAAGTAGTAAATGAAAAGGCAAATATAAAACACTTAATCCTTAAACTCTAAAATATGTATATATGGACACCCTGGGAAATAGAAATCAAATCATTGGGTCGTGTTTACCATCCGTTTAGATAAAGGGGGGGTTGTGGCTATTCTTTGTGGAAATGTGGATAGTATAACTGCCTCCCCTACATCCTTGCATCTCCTTGGGGGTTGACTCATTATTGCACTGAGCAATAAATAAATTTTGTAAATTAGCAGTTAAATTTCAGCTGCTAAAATGGAATCTTTGTAAAATTACCTTAAGATACCATTTAACCCAGTAGTTTGTTAACTGGGACATGCACAATCCAAAAAAAAAAAGTTTTCAAGTGAAATTCAAATTTAGCTAATGTTCAAGGCAACAAATTGGATGAGGAACTGAAAAAGAAGCTGGGGGTTATGTTGGGGAGGGGGGAGACATTTAAATGCTCAGGATCCACCAAACTCTCATCTGTGTCCCAATAGAGAGAGAGGACATTTTGAACTCCTTGTGTTTGGGAGAACTTCTCACCAAGAGCAGGTCATCCTGGAATGGCACTGACTGAGATTCCTGGTGTGGCTAGGCAGGGCCGGTTGAGACAGGCTTCCTCCTACATAGCTATACAGATGGAATAATCCACGGAGTTTTCAGACAGGGATGAAAAATGGAACTGATTTTTCTCACATGGAGAGAGCATCAGGTACTCAGACTTTGGGGACTCAAGACTTGCGATAAGACTTCAAGTCAGAAAAAAGATGTTAAAATATAAACTATTTCTGACACGTCAATTTAAAAAGCCAGTGACTCCATGGAAGCCAGCTTTCTGCAGCTATACCTTTTAATGGCTGCAGAAGATAGAGTGGACTGTCTCACAGGAATAATGTCAGAAGTTAACATAAAGGCTAAATCTCTTCAAGTTCAAAATGGCTTCCTTGACACCCACACCAGAAGCCTGGCCACCAGCATTCTTAATAAGGAGTCATACAGATGTCTTTAAAAGTACAGTAAACAATTTTTTTTTTTTTTTTTTTTTTTTGGTTTTTCGAGACAGGGTTTCTCTGTGTAGCTTTGCGCCTTTCCTGGATCTTGCTCTGTAGACCAGGCTGGCCTCGAACTCACAAAGATCCGCCTGCCTCTGCCTCCCAAGTCCTGGGATTAAAGGCGTGCGCCACCACCACCCGGCTACAGTAAACAATGTAAAGAGTAGCCAGCTCAATGTCTCGTTTTACAAGTTAAATGGAGACATTGACAGGTTGAGTTGTTCAAAGCCTCATCTACTCCATAGCTTACGTCTAGGATGAATAATTGAAGTTATTCTGTCTGTCATTCTCCTAACCATGCAGACGGATGACTAAGGTCCCAGCTCTGACAGCACAGATGGATCGACCAGGACCAGAAGTTGTCATGGTAAGTGAAAAACAAAGACCAAGGCAACATGCGTAATTCCCACCATTGTATTTTGAGCAAAATCCTTGATAAATTCAAAGACTGTGATAAATAGTCATCAGCCATGGCTAAGACTGTAAAGTCAATTCAACCACAAATGGAATCACACTGGCTCCCATTTTCCAAATCGGTAACTTTTACAATCGCAACAGTCTGTTCTGCATTCAAGACCACGTGTGGTACGTACAGACATCAGTCTGAAACAACCCATCAAACAAACAAAAACCAAATCTCATATCCATTTTTTTTTTGCTTCTGCAGACAAGAGATCTAAACATCTCTCCAGGAGAAATTGGTAGCTTAAACTAGCAGATAGCAGCAGCATATTATTTTGTGGCCTTTTGTAGCACTTTGACTATGTATCAAAGGCCAAGATTCCAAATAGTATACAGCCTGCACACAAATCATAATCTGCTAGCAGATAAAGTGAAAAATCTGCAACGGTTTATAGAGCTTGGGAAAGTGTAACCAAGGACTTGTTTCTCTCCTAACCCCGGAATGTTACAGACCAGCTGCTTTTCCTTCATGCGTGGTCATACTGTGTTGGCATAGCCAATGGGCGAAGGGGGACCCAGCAAACACAGCACTATGCTGGTTACCGTCAGTCCTTCTCCAAGTGAAGGGAGGCACCTGGTGCTACAGAATCACTTTCCTTCAGTACACTTACTTTCCCTCCGAGCAAAAATGGTTTGGGAAACATCTGGCTCTGAGAGACATTGGGTATTTTTAAATGTCTTCCTCTGGGGACCAGCCCCTCTCCTGCCCTTTGCAGCTTGCAGTTGCCTCCAGGAGATAGAAGACGGTGGGAGGAAGGCACTGGGTTTGTCAGGCACAGTCTGGCAGCCGGGCCAGTGAGATGAGCAGCTAAACCTCTGCGCAGCTGGCTCTCACCTCTCCCCTACTCCACACCAACGCCGGGGTGGGGGAACCCTAATTTTCAGATTTCCTGAGCTGTCTTGGTCCTTGCTAATATAGCCTAAGCAATCAAGCAGCCCTATAATTACAGTCAAGGAAGTTTGCCTCAGAATGAATTTGCACTATTTCCAGAATAGAGAAAATTTTCTGTGAGTTTAGAACAATCTGGTGATTTGGGGGGGGGGGGGGCACAATAATTCTGCATGTTTGTGGGTACAATGCGATGCTTCAGTGTATAGATCTACTGTAAAAATTTAATCAAGATAATTAACATATGTATTACCACAACATGTATCACTTCTTTGTGCCCAGAACATTTGGAATTTTTTCTAGATCTTTTGAAAAATATAATCCATTATTGCTATGTGTGGTCACTCTGCCACACAATAGAACACCAGGACTCATTCCTCCAATACAAACATATCTTGCACCCATTGACAACCCTGCCAGCCCCCCTCCCTACCCTCTCCAGCCTCTAGGAAACTTTTACCTTTCTTTCTCTATTTTCATGAGTTCAGTTCATATTCCACATATGAGTAAGATCATGTAATACCTGTCCTGCTGTGTCAGGCTTAGTTAACTCAACATGACATCCTCCAGGTTCATCCAGACTTTTCAAATGACATGTTTCCCTTCTTATCAATAGCTGAGTAGTATTCCATTGCAAAGATATATAGAGGTTATAGATAGCTAGAGAGATAAAGAGTTGATAGGTAGGTAGACAGACATATAAATATGCCACAATTTCTTCATACTTTCTTTCATTGATGAATACCTACAATGACTCCACATTATGTTTGCTATGAGCAGTGCTGAGTATACATGGGAGATCAGATATGTCTGACGTGCTATTTCCTTAATGATCATTTTCATCACAGTGCAGGGAAAGAGGAAAGCCCTGCATACTTGGATCAGTAAAGGAAGAAAAAAAAAAGTTCCAAGGTGTCTTTACAGGGCTAGGGAGATAGCTTAGTGGGTTAAAGCACCTGCTGAGACAGTGTGACGATCCAAGTTCATACATTCAGAAGTATGAGCACCTGAAATCTCAACACTCCTGTAGGTCAATCAGAGAGAGAAGAGAGAGAATCGGAAGAACTTGCCAGTCAGTGAACCAGGCATATACAGCAGCCAACAGCAAAAAGAGCTTTTAGAAACAAAGTGGAAGGTGAGGACTGACATGAAGACTGACCTCTGACCTCCAAATGTCTATTTCCTCCTCACATTGAAATCAACCATGGTGAGCACACAAGCACACAGTACGGTAACCCAGGCACCCAACTCCTCTTAACCTCTTGTCTCAAAACCTTTAGTTTTTCAGGGAGTATCTGAAGCCTTGTAGTAATATTTTAATAATTTACTTTAATTCATATTTATTTCTAGTTATGTCTGCATGCCTGTTCATCCATGTAACATGTGCATGCAGGCTCCCGCTGAAGCCAGGAGAGGGCACTAGATCGCCTGAAACTGGAGTTACAGGCATTTGTGAGCCTTCTGATGGGAACCAAACCTAGATCCTGTGCAAGAGCAGAAAGTGCTCTTAATCACTGAGCCATCTCTCCAGCCTCCCACAAAGGTATTTTAAAGAAATACTTTATTAAATATCTTATCTAATCTCTCTGTTCTGCTTTATGAAAATACTATTGGTAAGCAATTTATTTCACCAGAGATCATTTCAATATATATTCCACACATATGAACATTTTCCTATGTCATAAAATTTAATGTCAATACTGTATTTTCTGTGTAGATGTAAATATGTTTAAAAATCCTGCCAGTTACTAAGCACAGGGGTAGTTTGTAAATGTGGTGCACATTTCTAATCGTTTTTCTAAGAAATAGTTTCTTAGGGGACTAGCATTTAGCTCATATGCATAATGCTCTAGGTTCAGTCCCAAGTATCACAAAGGAGAAAAAATGAAAAGAGGGAGTAGAAGATGGGAAAAAAGTATTTCCTGAAAACAACATCTCTAGATGTACTGGCTGGTTTTGTGTGTCAACTTGGCACAAGCTGGAGTCATCAGAGAGCCTCAGCTGAGGAAATGCCGCCGTGAGATCCAGCTGTAAGGAATTTTCTCAATTAGTGATCAGTGAGGGAGGGTCCAGTCAACTGTGGGTGGTGCTATCCCTGGGCTGGTGGTCCTAGGTTCTATAAGAAAGCAAGCTGAGCAAGACAGGGGAAGTAAGTCAGTAAGCAGCATCCCTCCATGGCCTCTGCATCAGCTCCTGCCTCCAGGTTCCTGCCCTGCTTCAGTTCCTGTCCTGACTTTCTCCACTGATGGACTGTGACCTGGAAGTGTAAACCCAATAAACTCCTCCCCAACTTGCTTTTTGGTCATGGTGTCTCATTGCAGCAATAGAAACCCTAACTACGACACTGGGTAAAATGAGATGAGTGTTTCGTAAGCTTTAAAATAGGTTGCTGTATTGACCATCTGAATGACTGTAAACAATTATATT
This sequence comes from Peromyscus californicus insignis, assembly GCF_007827085.1. Lineage (NCBI taxonomy): Eukaryota > Metazoa > Chordata > Mammalia > Rodentia > Cricetidae > Peromyscus > Peromyscus californicus. The sequence goes on along the minus strand of NW_026294492.1, from coordinate 30,973,617 downwards.
GCTCTAATTAATGCTTCTAAAATGCCAACTTCAGTTTTGTAACTTTTTAAAATCATGCTATTTTGAAAAGTGAAAACAGTATCTCATTACTATTACATGGTAAATTATTGTGATTTCTAGTGCATAGAACATTTGTCTCTATGTATAACAATCTCTTCCTTGGTTTTTACTTGTTCAACCCATCTTCTAGTTTTTCAATTAGATTCTTTTAGATTTATTTTATTTTATGCATGTGAATGGTTTTTTTTTAACATGTGTATCTGTATACCATGTGCATGTTTAGTGCATGAGGATATGAGGAGAGGGTATTGGATCCCCTGGGACTGGAGTTATAGGTGATGGGGAACTGTCATGTGGGTTTATGGGAACTAGACCCAGGTCCTTTGCAAAGACAACAAGCGCTCTTAACCACTGAACCAACCTTTCCAGCCCTCTATTTCATATATATATATATATATATATGTTTTTCAAGACAGGGTTTTTCTGTGTAGCTTTGGAACCTATCCTGGAACTCACTCTGTAGCCCAGGCTGGCCTCGAACTCACAGAGATCCACCTGCCTCTGCCTCCTGAGTGCTGGGATTAAAGGCGTGTGCCACCACCTGCCTGGCCCCTCAATTATATTTTTAAACTTTCCATCTTTATATGTTTTCAGAACATCAATCTCTGATCACATAAGAAAGTATCCCATCCTTTCTTCTCATCTTCCCAACTTTAGAGAATGAGTTCTCCAATATTCCAGAGGCCGTAGACCCCTGCTTATGCCACCTTTCCCTAAAATCCCCTTAAATTTATTTATTGTTATTTATGTGTCTGAGTGTGTGTCTACTATGTGAGTGTTTGCCATTTGTGAGCTGGAGAAGCCAGAAGAGGATGCCAAATACCCTGGAGCTGGAGATGTAGGCAATTGTAAGTTACCAGGCATGAGTGCTGAGAATTGAAATTGGGTCATCTGGAAGAGAAGCGAGCACTCTTAACTGCTGAACTGTCCACTCAAATCTCATATCTGACTAGAATGGTCAGTTTTAAATGTCAGCTTGCTACAGCTTGCCATGCCCTGAGCAGGGAGTCTCAACTGAGGAACTGTCTTTATCAGGCTGGTTTGTGGGACATGAACACGTCTATGAGGGGTTGCATTGATTGCCTAAAAGACTCACTCCAGTTGTGGGCAGCCTCTTCTGGTAGCACCCCAGATAAGAAAGGGCATTGGGGAAAAATGATTATTCACCTTTAGTTCCCTTGGTCTTGACTCTCCTTTCTGAGTTAATTTACCTCATTTGCTGCTGCTGTTAACACCATTGCTGGGCTTCCAACGTGGATGGAGGGCTAATGGCTCTCCAAGAATCCTCCAAACCATCCAGCAGATGGGGACCACTGAGGACTCATAGACTGAGCAACTACCTGGTTCTTAACTACTGTGGAAGGCAGCCGTTGGGAGATTACTATGTCTGCTGAGGCACCCAGCTTCGTGGACCAAGCAAACAACTATTGGGTTCTCAGCCTATTAGCCAGGCCATGGTGGTCCCTGCCTTTAATCCCAGAACCTGGGAGGCAGAGGCAGACAGATCTCTGTGAGTTCAAGGCCAGCCTGATCTAGAAAATGAGTTTCAGGACAACCACGGCTGTAACACATAGGAACCCTGTCTTGAAAACAACAAAAAACAAAACAAAAAAAAAAAAAACAGCCTTTTGCATGTGAGATGACTGTTGTTGGAGCATTTGGGCCATATTGTATGCGTCCATTTAATATGTTCTAGAGAATCCTGGCCAATATGCTAATCCTGCTGTATACAATTAGCACTAACTTTAGAATGTGCAAAATCTAACCAGTATCCACTACCTGTATCCACAATGGTATTCTTTCTCAAAATCATTACCTGTTGCCTTGCTGTCTAGGAAAGAAACAAACAATTGCATGTTATCAAAACTATGGAAATAGTATAGTTTACCTAACTGATTCTCTGCTTTTCATTGTATTTCCAGCCTTTCAACAATAAAGAATATAAAAATTAAGTCAATTGGCAAAAAGAAACAAGGAGTGTGTGACTCCACTTGGAGAGGCACATTGTAGATGAGTAAGAAGCAGGGTCCTTCCCTGTCTGCCTTCTGACTGTTGGGATCACAGGCACACACCACACCCAGCTAAAAATACCTTATTGATTAAAATCTGAGACCATATGTAAATATGATCTTTCAGCTCGGTTTGCACTATAACCTGGAAGTCTAGCACACAATGCTGCCACCTGCTTACCATGTGTCAATCATACTTTACTAAGACCCAGGTACAAGGAAGCAGTTTATAATGTAAAATAGACTTCTATTTGATGATTATCAGAACTGCCAGCTGAGTAACTGAAAAACTCCATCTGTTCCTAATCTGCCTTTCGCCACCATGCGAAGGAAACAGAGAAGGCAAGAAAGAAGAGAGCGGCCAAACCACTGTAAGTGGTTTCATAGAATGACATTTCTCCTTTGTCTGGGACCTCGTGGTATTCCTCTTTATATTAGCCTTGTGGCTTGTGAGAAGTGGGCATTCGATCAGCATTTGTGAATTGAATCAGTCTGTTTTTCTCTAGAGAAAAATGTCATGGTCATTATTTAATATATTTGCACATGTTTATTATGGATGCTTTTTTTGTTGTTTTGTTTTGTTTTTGTTTTGTTTTCTAGGCACAGCCTTTCTATGTCACCTTAGGCAGCCTATGACTTGCTATGTTGCTGTGGATGATTGATTGATAAATAAAACACTGACTGGCCAGTAGCCAGGCACAAAGTACAGGCGAGACAAAGAAGAGAAGTCTGGGAAGTGGAAGGCTGAGAGGGAAAGACGCCAGCCTGCCGTCCAGGGAGCAGCATGTAAAGGCAACAGGTAAAGCCACGGAACACGTGGCAACATATAGATGAACAGAAATGGGCTGAGTATAAGTGTAAGAGCTAGTCAGTGGTAGGCCTGAGCTAATGGCCGAGCAGTTTAATTAATATGAGCTTCTGAGTGAATATTTTATAAGCGGTTGTGGGGTCCGTGGGGCTGGGCAAGACTGGAGAAAACTCCAGCTACACTATGTAGACTGAATTAGCTTCAAACTCACAGAGCTCTGCTTACCTCTGCCTCTCAAGTACTGATATAAAAACTTTGGCTGTGTTGTTTGTTTGTTTGTTTGTTTTTCTATTGTTTAAATAGAAGCAGCAGATTAATTTCTGGTAACTTCAGGAATCGGCTAAGATGAATAGCAACAGGAAGTAAGAAGAGGAAGATTAATTACCAATAAAAACAACTGTGCTTTTCTTCTTCATGGAGGTAGAGAATGGCTTAGAATATAGACAAATTAAAACCCACTGACTTAGCAAGACAGTGAATTAGAAGAGCAGACATGTGTAATGTTAAGTATAACAGAGAGAAAGAAAACATGATTACCAATCACAAGGTAATTAGTCTCCATCACATGCTACAGTGCTGGCCGCAGGGCAGGAGATGTGGCTCAGTGGTAAGGTGCTTGCTTAGGGTGGCCAAGGTTTCAGGACAATGCCCAGCACTGGGGTCACGGAGGGGAGGGGAACACTGGGAATATTTTTCTCTTACTGAACAATGTCAGAATAGATGTATGTAATGGCTGAGAAAAGATTCAGTTCCACCTGTGATGCAACGTTAGGTAGCGAGAGAGAGATCAGTGGCCTTAGAGGTCAGCTTTGGACTCCACCTCTTGTTTCCCTGGTAACACTATAGAAGTAAACATCAGTTTTGCCATTCCTTAGGCACCCTGGAAAAAGAACAGAATGCCCAACCCTGGATAGCATTTGACTGGACTTTTTGATCTGTTCCATGTTGTACCGCAGTTAATCCAAATGCAGGGTCCATCCCACAGCCTCCCGGCTCTTCACAGGCTCATCTCCCTCCTAGGAGTTCCATCCAGCCATCTTGTTTTTTCTTTACACACATTTAAGCATCCACTACACAGTTACTCTGTAGTCCCCAAAATTAGCTTCATATGGCAATCTGTGATTTAGAACACCAAATGTAACTTGATATGTACATGTATAGAAAGAAAAAAAAAGGAATAAATGGGGAAGAAGTCGTAACATTCCCCAGCACCCTGAGATTTCTCCACGTATACCATCTACACCAGGGACAGCCTCTGTCCTGCTACCCCTCTGTCCCTCCTTTTCTAACCCTATTTCTCTCTGCCCTGGTCTTTCTTAGAAGTCGAGAAAGGGCAAAACTGTGACTTAAAGCATCTCCTACTTAAACTCAAAATACATTGAGAATTCCAACATGCCTATTTTCTCCTGATGTTAAGGGAATTTTTTGAATTTGGAAATCCATGTTTGCTACCTTCAGAGCTTAGCTTTCAAGACAGTGCTCTCAAGGCTGAAGGACAAGCACGTGATCTTTTGTCATGAATGACAAATGTATTCGTGTCAATGAATACAGAACAGCAGTTGGTAAACCCAGCAGCCTTACACGGTAAAAGCTTCTAATAAACTAAATATAGAGGGAATGTGCCCAATCCACAGCTTATATCATGCTTAGTAGTGAAAGTCAAAAACTTTGCCTCTGAGATAAAGAACCAAGAATTTTCCATCTTGTTCCTTCTTTTGGGTATAAAACCAGAAATCCTTGCCAGAGCGATTTGGCAAGAAAAGGAAATTGTCAAGGAAGAAATTAAATGGCTTCTATTTGCAAATAACAGAGTCTGTGTACAGAGAGATGTATTAAAGGATCCACCAAATGAAAAAATGTGAACAAATTCAGTAAGAGTACAGGGCACAAAGCAAGCATAGAAATGAATCACTGGGGTTTCTCTGTATGAATAATGATCTATCCAAAATAAATCAAGAAACTATAAATCCATTTCCAATAGACATTAATGCAAGTATGCTTAAGTATTTTGTGATAGAGGTGGAAGACCTACACACAGAACTCTATGAACATTGATGGAATAAATTTTAAAAAAAGAAATCAACAAAGGAACAAATATAGATTAGTGAATTGTAAGAGTTAATATTTAACATTTCTGTTTTGTTTTTGGTTCATTTTGGTTTTTTTCTTTAGATCAGGTCTCACTATGTAGCCTGAGCTGCCCTGAAACTCATAATCACTCCACATCTGCCCCCTAAATGCCAGATTACAGGTGTATGCCAGCACATCCAGTTTGTAAGAGTCAATCCTGATAAAGATGTACCTAAAGCAAACTGTAGATTCAGTGCGATTCCTCTGAAAATGTCATTGATGTTTTTCACAGACGCAGATCCTAGAAGTGAGCATGATGGAGGCACATGCTTGTCATCCTAGCACTTGGGAGGCAAAGACAGGGATTATGAGTTCAAAGTCAGACTAAGTGACAAAGTGAGGCTTCTCTAAAACAAAATAATAGTAAAAAAAGAATCTTAAAATTTGCTTGGAACCAAAAGATCTCAAATACCCAAAGCAACCCTGAACAAAAGGAACAAAACTGTATTCACTACAAAGCTACTATTCTCAAAACAGCATGGCCTTAGCATAAAGGCATATATATAGATAAATGGAAAACTATAAGTTCAAGAAATTTGTCCATGCATTTATGATTAATTGATTTTCAGCAAAGGATGCAAGAAAATACAATTTAGGATGGTCTCTTTAATGAATGATGCTGGGGACACTGGATATCCACATGCAAAAGAATGAAGTTGGGCTCTCATCATGTACCACGTACAAAACTTAACTCATACTCAAGAAATGCATGAAAACATCTCCAGCATCACTAACTATTAGCAAAATGCAAGTTTAAAACACGGTGTTATATAAACAGAACAGCTGCTATCAGAACAACAAAAGATAGCAAGTATTGGTGGGGATGTGGAGAAAAGGGGACCCTGGCACACTGATGGTGGGACTCTCAGTTGGAAGCAATAAATAGTATGGAGGTTGATTAATCATGTATGAAGAGATGCATGAATAAAGAAAATCACTCACACACTCCACATGTACCACACACATTTACATACACACACATATACATCACACACACACACACACACACACACACACACACACACACACACACACACACATTGATACATTGTCTAGCCTTTAAAAAGAGAAAACCCTGAATTTGCAGCAATATGAATGAACCAAGGACATTACATTAAGTGAAATGATCCAGACACAAGAATCTAAAAGTATGATCTCATGAATATCTAAAACTATAGAAGGAGAGGGTGGCGTGTCAGCTACAATACCACCCCTGGGAAAGGGTGGTATTTGGGAGGAATAAGGTCAAGGTATCTATTGTACAATTCATGACTATGATTAACAAATATTACATTTATTGCTGGAACTAAATGTTTAGTGTCACTACCACAGGAAAATGTTTTCAAGGTAATGCTTCTGATAATTACCTCAACTTAGCCATTTTATAACATGTGCCTATTTCAGAACAGGGTGTATACAATAGGTAGAATTATATTTGTTGATTTAAAATTAATTAGCCCCTTTATTTTTCTTAAACAGTTAAAAAAAAAACCCTAGTTAGAAAGAGGGGTAGAAAAAGAATACATTACTACACCAATAAATAGAATAAAGGTCTTGAAAAACAACATGCTACAAACTAAGGGTACCATGACATGTCCCGCTCCACCCAGCTCCACAGTGATAGTCTCTGTCACAAGAGGCATCTGGACCAGCCAGTGCAAGCCATCAGCTCTTTTCCAAACCTCGCAGCAGGTTCCCATCTCCATCTAGGCGGCCGTCCTTTCTTCTCCATCATCTACTCTTCCTCCTCTTCCTCCAGCATTCTTTAACTACCCTATGTCCTTGCTCTCTCACTCCTTCCTGTCTCTTTCTGACCATCATTATCTTCTCCCTTTGTCTCCCTTCTTTCCCTTTACCTCTTCTCCTCTCCCCGAATGGACTTCCAACGTGTTAGCATCTCCAACTGTAGGACTGTAAAGATAGTAATAGGCGGGCACTCGGTGATCTCATCCTCAATGTCCTGTATCAGTGCAAGCTCCTTGTGTCTTAATCCTCACGTCAGCTGTTGTGGTTGGAATGTAGACCCTCCCAGTTTTTTTTTTTTTTTTTTTTTTTTTTTGGTTTTTCGAGACAGGGTTTCTCTGTGTAGCTTTGCGCCTTTCCTGGAACTCACTTGGTAGTCCAAGCTGGCCTCGAACTCACAGAGATCCGCCTGGCTCTGCCTCCCGAGTGCTGGGATTAAAGGCGTGTGCCACCACCGCCCGGCTACCCTCCCAGTTTTGTATGTCGCCAGTGTGGAAAGTTAAGACGTGAGGAGTTTGAGAGATGGCTAGTCCATGAGTGTTTTTCCTTTGTAGATGGGGTGAAGGTCCTTATGGAAGCATTCTCTTACCCTGCTGCCTCCTGCCAGGCCTGGGGAAGACACAGCATCCCTCCCTTGGGAAGCTGACTGCAGCCTCAGCAAATGATTGTGGGCTTCCTGTTCTCCAGAACTCTGGGAAATAATTTCTATTCCTTACAATCTAGTCTTTATTAAGTACTTAATAAACGAACCATGATGTCACTTCAGGCATGTATTATCCTTAGGCCTGTCCTACAAGACAAAAGGGAGTACAGAGAGTAACTTAATCAAGGTTTCATACCTAACAAAAAACAAATAATGAACGCAAATTCCATGGAGCCCAGCCCCAAAATCCACACTATTAATTACTATGTCGTGTGACTACCTTAGTCTGAAGATATACTCTCATAATTCCTCAAAATCCTAATGAATGTAATCATAACATTATGTAACATGGGAAAAGTATACTGATATTAAGATGTAGTTTTACTAATAGCTATCCAGGAAGAATGATCTAGATATGCACGTATTTACATTGAAAGGCCTAAGTCATTACGTGAAATATGCATGGACCAAAATACTGTGTGTAACATGATTTTATATAAACTCCAATAGAAACAAATGTCTCTATTCATGCACACATGCAAAAATACCTATCAACAAACATAGGAAATAATACCTAGGAATATACTCACATTAGTTTTAAGGTAGAAGGGGGATCTGTAATAGAAAGAAACAAAATGTGAGTGTATGTGTGTGTGTGTGTGTGTGTGTGTCTTAAGTGGTGCATGCACATGAGTGTGCTCATTTACACACCCATGCATTCACTTAAGGGGGCCAGAGCAGGACACTAGCTATTTTTTTTCTATCTCTACCTGTCTTAGTCAGGGTTTCTATTGCTGTGAAGAGACACCATGACCATGGCAACTCTTACAAGGAAAACATTTAATTGGGGTGGCTTGCTTACAGCAGCAGTGGTAATTATTCTCCATATAATCTGTGTGTTCTAAAGAGACCATAATTAGGGAGCTCCATCAAAGACTTTTCTTATCCATTTTTATTTTATGTGTGCCAGTAGTTTCCTGCATGTGTGTGTGTGTGTATATATATATATATATGTATACATACATATATATATATACATACCCATCACATGCATGCAGTGTCCTCAAAGGTCAAAAGAGAGTGTTAGATACCTTAGACCTGGAGTTATAGGATGTTGTGAGTTATCATAGGGATGCTGGGAATCAAACTCAGCCCCTCTGCAAGAGCAGAAATTGCCTTTAATCTGTGAGCCTCCCTCCAGTCCTTTCATGAGAGTTTTAAATCTGCACGCAAATCTCACTTCTAGGAATTGGTCTTACAAACCTAGTAAAATATGATCCAAGTTCAAGGCGATCCACTATAACATCATTTATAAAAGCAGAAGATGAAAAGCAACCAGAAACAGCATCACTGGAAGGGAAAACAGTTGGTGAATTACTGCATATTTATTATGTGGAGTGGTATCTCACTGATTAAAAACAAAATATTGCAATCATTTCAATCCATGGCATGTCCTATTTCCAGTTTTAAATTAAGAACTCTCAAACTGACTTAAAGAACTTTATTATTGATCATGACTATGCACTCATGAAAAGGAGAGGAGAGGGAAAATAAATTGCTTAAAGGATTTCTTAAAACTTTTCCGAATCACTTTTAGGGCTGAGGTTTTCAAAACCCAAAGTTTGCTGTAAAATATGACAGCCCATTGCCACCTCAGAGACCATCTTTTAAAATGCTGACACGAGTCATTTTGATGCTATTAGAAGAAACTGGAAGAGCTTCAAGCATGGACTGGAAATCATGCTTCTCCCAATGTGGTCCTTCAATTGCCTGTTGACATACCGTCATAAAGCTGCAATTCTCCCATGCCCACGGACATTGATGGCTGCACCCAGATTCCTGCTCATTGATGGTAACAGAAGGTACACTGAATGAAAGGCTCGTTGTAAGTTAAGGTGCTCAAGTATGAGCAAGGTGTCTCATTGTTGACATACACTAAATGAACAGAACAAGGTTCAGTGTATGAAGCAGGCTGCCATTTGCATCAATGTGGTGATAAAGAATGCTTGTATGTGATTGTGAGTGCATAAAATGTCTCAGGAAAAATACACACACACACACACACACACACACACACACTCAGTTGTCTGAGGCATGGAAAAAGAGGAGGATAGGATAGAAAGAACTTCATTGTATGGTTTTCTTAAACAATTTCAAGCAATTGGAATGTAATATCAATTCAAAAATAGCATTAAATTTTCATGGATCCACTTTTGCTGTTTTGAAAATAAATTTGAAAGTGAAGTGTGCTTTTATTCTCGCCCCACGCTAAAGCAGCAGTTTTCATCGCCAGATAAAACATGTTTGTATAGAAGTAACAAGATTCGTTGTCTTATGCATTCATTCTAAAAGCAAAGAGAACCCCAAAAGATGCATTACCACGAGTAAAATAAAAGTATAAAGTGGTTGGTAAATCACTCCAGGGCTGCCATTTATATCATTACTAGTGAGTTCAAATAGATGCCAAGAAGCTTTGCACCACAGGGGAATGGAAATGCCATTCCCGATCCATCCTTTTGAACCATGTACATGAGGGAAGCAGACAGTGATTCAATTAGCCACTAAATGACCATGATTGGGGAAGAATAAAGACAAAAGTGTTGACTCCAAGGACCTCGGAATCTGGTACACTGAAAAGATGAAAATTCTACATTAGGGTTGGATGTGAGAAAACACAGTGCAGTGGGAACAAGGATTTAGTCCCACTTATCTTAGGAGTGTATAAAGAAACGTATTCCCTCCACTATGTTAAGTCCTGAAGCCAGAGATGATGGTAATAGCAAATGTCTCAGCTTCAAAAAGCAACTTAAAGGTGACAAGTTTTATTTGGCTCACAATTCCAGGCTAGAGTCAGTCCATCATTGCAGGCGATCTAAGGTGGCAGGAACTGGAAGGAGCCAGTCGCATTCCATCCACAGACAACCGCAGAGAGCCATGAATTGATGCTATGTGCTGCCGATCAGCTAGGTTTCTCTACCCAGTCCAGCATCCCTGGCTCAGGGAAATGGTGCCGCCAACAGTGCTTGAGTCTTCCTGCCTCAGTAAACGTCATAAAGATAATCCCCCACATACATGCCCCAGGCCACATTAACCAAGACAGTCCCTTGCTGAAACTCCTTCCCCAGGTGATGCTGGACTATGTCCAGTTGACAATTACAACGAACCATCAAATGGTCATCAGAGATTATTAAGTCAGGAAAGTGGCACTCTAGGAATGGGATACCCTTACAAAGAAACCCAGGAATCAATAAATCTCAATCTCTCTCTCTCTCTCTCTCTCTCTCTCTCTCTCTCTCTCTCTCTCTCTCTCCTCATTAGTCATCCAAGGACACATCTACAAACCAGGAAACTCACTCTCACACGACACCAAGTCTGTAAATATCTTCATCTTGGACTTCCCAACCTTTACAACTATTTAAAAACTGCTTTTCACTGGGTGGCAGTGGTGTGCGCCTTTAATCCCTGTCTCAGAAAAAAAAAAAAAAAAATCAGTTGCTTATAAACTACCCAGTTTATATTTCTATAGCCATCAAGGCAGACTGAGATATTTCTTAGAAGCTGAGCTTCAGGTTGAATCCCAGAACCTCTAAAGCTGAAGCAAACAGACTCAGCAGAAACCTCTTCAAACTTTGCCCAGAGGGTTAGCTCTTGCCTATAGCCTGTGTTCTTTTGGTAATTGGTAAAGTTATTATTTCTGTCAACCTCTCTCGTAACCCCAATCTCTCCTCTTGAGGTAGCAATTTCTTCTCAGCATAGAAATAGACTCCTCTCTTCCATCTTTAAATGGGATTTGCTCCCATGGCTTCTTCTATGACTTTACTTCTCTCCATCACTTTACAATTAATAACACAGGTGCATTTGCCGCCACTGCTTGCTTGGCACCTCCCCAGGAAGCACTCTTGTCCAGATAGACAGTGACTCCTTGACTACAAAGATGAATTAACATCTTACCATATTTAAAAAAAAAAAAAAACCTATCTCCTTATCTCTTTCCTTAGTTCTTAACTCTTGTGGTGGTTCTCTGTTGACTTTATTATAGACCAGTGATTCTCAACCTTCCTAATACCACGCCCCTTTAATACAGCTCCTCATGTCATGGTGACCCCTAGCTATAAAATTATTCCATTGCTACTTCATAACTGTAATTTTGCTACTGTGATGAGTCATAATAAATATCTGATATGCGGGATATTGGATATGCGACCCTCAAAGGGTCATGACCTTCATGTTGAGAATTGCTGTTATAGACTGAATCTGAGCATTTCATAATTTTAGTAAATGGACAGAACCTCGGAGTTAGAAGGCTTTCTCCTTCTATAGCAGGGTGTACTGGATTAAGGGCTTTGCAGAGCAGAGACAGATGCAAACTTCCCATAAGTTTTGCTTTAACACCACAAAGTGCAAACCTCCTTAAAGCAACTTGGTCAACTGAATCTTCTGAGAGAAAAAAATAAAGAGTTTACACCCTTCCATGCCCACTTCCTATTTCCTGTTACATCAAAACAATAACAATAATAATCCACTTTCCCTTAGGAAAAAATGCAGGAGTTGAAAGAAGGAGATTATAGTGGTTTGGATGTAATTGTCTCCCATAAGCTATTAGGAAGTGACACTATTGGGAGGGGTGACATTGTTGGAGTAGGTGTGGCCTTGTTGGAGGAAGTGTATCACTGTGGGGGGTGGGTTTTGAAGGCTCATATTTGCTCAAGCCACATCCAGTATCTCAGGCCAGTTCCTGTTGCCTGTGGGATCAAGATGTAGTGCCTTCTCTACTCCCACCTCTTTCTCCAGATGATAATGGACTAAACTTCTGAAACTGTAAGCCACCCAATGAAATATTTTCTTTCATAAGAGTTGCCATGGTCATGGTGTCTCTTCACAGCAATAGAAACTCTAAGACAGGAAATCAAGAATATTATAATAATCTTACAATAATTGACAAAGTCGGGGCAGACTCAGACTATTCCCACAGAAATGTTTATTATTCTTGAGACTAGGTGTGATGGTTCATGCCATAATCCCAACCCTCGGGAAGGGTAGGCAAGGGGATTAGATGTTCAAGTCATCTTTTCCTACATGATGAATTCAAAGCCAGCCTGGGATACATAACACTGTGTTTCAAAACAAAGCAAATATTTAGTGCTCTGGTTTAGAGCATGTAAAGGTGTTGGTTTAAGAGGAAGAATGGGTTGTTAAAGAGAGAAGGCAATTCCAATGCTAGGCTAGGGTGGAGCAAAAAGAGAATCTGAGATATTTTCATAATGGTTGTAAGGCAGATGCTTCATGTTTGTAAGACAAAAATAAAGAACAATCAGAGACAATAGCAAATGGATTGGAGAGTGTCTTAGTTAGGGTTTCTATTGCTGTGAAGAGACACCATGACCACGGCAACTCTTACAAAGGAAAACATTTAATTGGGGCTGGCTTACAGTTTCAGAGGTTTAGTCTATTATCATCGTGGGCCATGGCAGCATGCAGGCAGATGTGGTGCTGGAGAAGGAGCTGAGAGTTCTACATCTTGATCCACAGGCAACAAGAAGTGAACTCTCTACCACACTGAGTGTAGCTTGAGCAAAGAGGACCTCAAAGGCCATTCCCCACAGTGACACACTTCCTCCTACTAGGCCACACCTACTCCAACAAAGCCACACCTCCTAACAGTGCCACTCCTTTTGGGAGGTGATTTTCTTTCAAACCACCACAGAGAGATAGGAGAAAAATTGGCTAATGCAAAACTTTAGGTGGCTTGCAGTCATTCTAAGGTATTAGTGATACAGTGGTGAATGGATCTGCCTTCTTAGACCACCTGTCAGTGTGCATTGATGGTATAGTGGTGAACACAGAGGCCTTTCTAGGCTGCCTCTCAGTCTTGACCTATATCTTCCTGAGAAATATCAGTTATACAAAAGCACTTAGAGAGAAAAAAAAGCTACATTTTTTTACCTGTAATTGAAGATCAATTTCAATCAAGGGGCTTAAGGAGAGTTATAAAAGATATCATCTCAATTCACCATCTTTAAAATATCTCTAAGCCAGCCATCTCAGAAAGAGAAAAATAGACTCTATTTTTTAAGGACCTCCAGAAAGAGATTTTTCACATGCCATCTTGATGATTAATTTCAGTGCTTAATACCACCTCTTTCATGAATTAAATTAACCATCCTTCAGAGCTTCCTTCTAAAAGCAAAGAGAGGAAAAAATTCTTTGTGAATTAAATTAACTCTTACTCCAAACTTTAACGGGGACTTCTAAGAAAACAATTCTTCTAGGAACAATTTAACCTATAGCCTAAATCAGCTTTTTCACTTTTCTCAAAGCAGTCAGGTGTCCCATGAGCTCCCCAAGGCTGGTGGTTGAGATACTCAAGGAAGTCTCCCCACAGGAAGTCCTACAAAAGTAGGCAGTGGCGTGAAGGTGGGAAGACCAGAGACAGCCTCACTCTTCATCATCCTGAGTGACAAGTCTGAAGCAGCTACAAGATTTACAGTGCTGAAGTGAATTGCCCGACGCTGTGGAAATCAATGAGAGTGAAATTCAATTTAAACTTTTTATGAAAATAGCATAAATTGTAAGATGTGGCTTTCCCTGTAAATCATCAAGACTGGAAGGGATTGCTAGAGGGAGACCAGAAAAACCATCATTCACAGACATGAATTACACCTTGGCAAGGAGACTATCAGCTTTACGGGCTCATCAAGGCAAGAAAATCTGAGCCAACTCGGTGTACCCCAGGTGCACCAAACTGTCCTGAAGTATCCCGTTAATGTCAGCAGTCCCCAGAGACTGCTATGGCCACGTCATTTAAACAGCTATGTGCATCAATTATCAAAGGTGCTGAATTTTGGAAGGCACTCATGTTATTCAGGGTCTTTTTCTAACATGAGCAGTGTGACTTGAGAACCTGTGGGGTTCCCTGACCCCACTGAAGAATTAGGCCCACTGCCCGCAGCAGCCCATGACTGAGGAGGGGTAGTGCAACGCATTGGGGAGCCATGTCAAGCAGGAACTTGTTTAGTAAGCATCAGCACACCCTTTATAAAGCACCAAATCACAAGCCAGCTTTCCTTCTACCAATCACAACAAAGGTCACATATCCATGAGCCTCTCAGGGCATAGCTCAGCATGATGATGACAAGGAGGCCATACACCTAAGTCATCTCTCCTGATCCCGAGAGCCAATCATAATTTTTGGTAAACAAGTTAGGTCCCTGCCCAGCTCACTTCCTCTCAGCGCCATCTTTGGCTTTTGCAGCCCGACATGTATTCAGCATACCCACAAGAACCAGCAATAGTATAAAGAATGGATTGTGGCATGATCCTGGGTCAGTCTATGCTACTGACTGTCCCAAACATAATCCTGAAGAAACAAAACCAAATAAAACCCAGCAAATGCAAAACGAAAAGGAATGTCATGTATTAGAAAGTTAATATACAAGCCAGCTCACACCTTTAATCCCAGCACTCTGCCGGGGAGAGGCAGGTAAACTGAGTTCCAGGTCTACAGTAGCCTTTTCTATAGGGTGAGTTCCAGGAAAGCCAGGTCTACACAAAGAAACCCTGTCTTGGGGGGAAAATTAATACAAATCCTAATAAGAGACTCCTGGAGATCCAGAAGGTGGGAAGACAAAGCAACTCAGATTCAACAGCAAGCTTACAAAGGGGTCTTGATACAGAGTTCCTCCTCTGTACACTCACAAATGACGGTAAATAATGCCACATAGCAGAGAGAACCTGATCAAAGAAATAGACTGAGAATTTAAGGTAAGGATACAGTCGAGGTTGGTTGTATGATTCAGAAACAAGAATTTTCAAGAGCCAAGAACGGCAGCATGGATACAAAATGGGGGAAATCAGTTTAAGTGGCTAGAAACCCAAGGAAAACAATCGCCCCAGGACCCAGGGAGGATTGACGGGTGCAGCCAATGTGAGCTACTAAGAATATGTAGAAGAGACATGAGACAACTGTGTTACCCCGGTGTACTAGCAGAATGAGCTCCTGAGTGAGAGCAAAATCAACAGAAATAATTAACAGAAGGGATGACTGACAGTTTCTCAGAATTAAAGGTGAAATGCCTCCGATGATAAATGCTCACCATGCATGCGAAAGCCCAAACGAAACAGAGAGAAGGAAAAGAAACCCAAACTGCAGACATCGAAGGGGAAATTGTGGGGATCTCAAGTCCAGGAGAAATGGCTAAGAGCTTCTAGGAAGACAGAGCAATTTGCCTGTAAAGAACAGAGTGCAGATTGTGATCAGAGTTCTGGGACAATCGGAAAATAACTTTAGTGTTTCCACAAAAGAACGTTGAACACTGAGTGTTGAGTCTAGTGAAGCTGTGCTCTAAGTACAAGAGCACTAGAGATACTCTCTGTGCACACGGCTTGAGAAGGCTAACCACAAACATGTGCTGTGAAAACACGGGGGAAGTAGCCTAAACAGAAAAGCAACAGATAAAGCCAGATATATAGGAAGGAAGAGGAAGCACATGCTAATTTTGTCTAAAAGACCAAAGGCCAAAAGAAAAATAAATATACACAATCAAGAAGCTAAATTCACTGGGTGAATTAAAATGGCCTTTCTCCAAGGAGGAGGAAGGTGAAGGGTGGGTCTGAAGGTCTGAAGGAAGTAAAACTCCACTTCACAAGTGAAGAAACTGAGTCCCAGAGGTTAAGAAACCTGTCCAACACGATGTATCAAGACAGAAGTGCATGGCCTGGAGAGATAGCTTAAGACCACTGGCTGCTTTTTCAAAGGACCTGGGTTCAATCTCCCGCATCCACATGGTGACTTAAAATGTCTATAACTTCAGTTTCAGGGGATCTGACACCCTCTTCTGGCCTCGGTGGGCACTGCACAGACATACATGCAGGCAAAACACAGATACAAATAAAACAAACTTCTTTTTTTTTTAAATCAAATTCAGGGGCTGAGGATCAGTAAAGTGTGTCCATGAGGACCTGAGTTTGATCCCCAGAACCCACATTAGAAACCCAGGCATGATAGTGCACACCTGTGATCCCAGTACTGGGGAAGCAGAAACAGGCAGGTCCTCAGGCTTAGTGACCACCTAGAAAGTTCCAAGTCACTGAGAAACCCTGTCTCAAAAAACAAAATAGATGGCTGCTGATTAACAACATCTAAAGTTGTCCTTTGGCCTCCACAAACACTTCATGAGCATTCACAAACACCCATGAACACCTACCTCAAAACACACACACACACACACACACACACACACACACACACACACACACACACACACACACACACACACGTGCTCGTGCACATGCATACACACATAAGATGGAAACTCAGGCAATCTGATTTAGAGTCCATAGTTTCCAGAAGGAAGATGACATACATAAAATCAGATTCTGTGGAAGAGAAAAATAAACACACATGTAGGTTTAAATTAATCTTAGGTAACCATCAAATTAATAAAAAAAACTAAATGGATAACTCTATCTCACCACCATAAGAAAGGATAATTCATTCAACGAGGAGGAGGACAAAAAATAAACAAATGAATAGGAACATAATCTAAATTAGAGGGTATCAGTAACTCCAAACAACAAAAATTTAAAGAAATCTAAATGGTTAAACTAAACAATATGATGGAAAAGGTCTATGGTTGTAGTTCATTGGTAGAGCATTTTCTAAACATATACAAAGCACTGGGTATTACCTCTAGCATCACAAGAAGGAAAGAGGGAGGGAGAGAGGGAGGGAGGGAGGGAGGAGAAAAAGTAGAAGATGGTGTGGTCATGCCAAACAGTGATGCTCACCAATTACCAAAACTGCTGGAATTTGGAAGGCACTTGTGTTATACACAGTCTTTTTCTCACCCAAGCAGCACAATTTAAGAACTGACAATCTTATAAAGATTGTATTGTGGCATAATACTCAATAAGAGAGAAAGAAAAATTGGGTATCAGATTTGCTTTTTAAAAATTGGGCTCTTTTCCTTCTGTTTGTTTGTTTTTGTCCAATTTTAATATGTTAGTATTTCTTTTATCATATCATATTGTGGGAGGCCAGCTCCCACCTTTTAAAGGATTCCTATGAGGAGAAGAGAGGGATAAGAACCTTTTAGATAGAAAGGTAGCGAAGAGGAGAAAGACAGAAACACAGGATAGCTTTGGGAGGACCTGGATCAAAACCCAACGGTCCCTTCTGCCTCTTCAAAGGGGCATTTTATAACAATGCCAAGAGGCGGGGCAAAAGACCTCCCCCTTGCTAGATCAAAGCACACCACACATCCAAGTGTAGGCCCTTCCAAACACCTGGTAACCATACCCGTGGTCAAATCATCCCCTTATACAGCCCTGCTGGGTAAAGCAAGCTTAGATTCTCGGACCCTGAGTAATTTGGGCCTCCATATCATATCATCATATCATATCATATCATATCATATCATATCATAATCCCTTAGAAGCCTGTTTTCTAATGAAAAACAGAAAGGGAATGGATCTGAATGAGAAGGGGGTAGAGAGGAACTAGAGGGAGTAGAGGGAGGGGAACCACAATCAGGATATGTGAGAAAAAAATCTATTTTCAACAAAAGAAAAAATAAACTAAAATAAAAATTGAGCAAGAGGAAAGCCTCAGCCATTAAGCACTGATCTTTCCAAGGACCCGGGTTTGGTTCTCAGCACCCACACTGGATGGCTCACAGCTGCTTGTAATTCTGTCTCCAGGAGAATCTCATGCCTCTGGTCCCTGAGGCTATTTGCACCCAAGTACACACACACAACACATACATATACACTTAAAAATAGACAAAAACTAAAATAAGAGGCAAGAACAAATCATCTACAGAAACTCTTGAACACAAAAAAAGTTGAAAATGAAGGAAAGGAAAATAGAAACAATAGGCACATGTAAACCAAAAGAAAGCCAGAGGAGTTGGGGGGATGGGGTGCTATGCCTGGAATCCAGGAATTTAGGAGGCAGAAGCAAGAATCACTATAGGTTTAAGGCCAGACTGGTCTATATGGAGAGTTCCAGGGCAGCCAGGGATGCACAGGAAGTCTTGGCCTCAGAAACAAACAAACAAAACCCAGAGGAGCAATTTTAATGTCAAATCAAAATTAAATTTAAAGTGACAATGTCATGCAAAAATACAAATGTTATATACGTATTAAAACTGTGTTAAGAAGGTATAATGGTTGTAACCTGCCTTAGTTTTTATTGCTGTAAAGAGACATCATGACCACAGCAACTCTTATAAAGAAAACATTTCAATGGGGTGACTCACTTACAGTTTCAGAGGTTTAGTCCATTATCATCATGGCAGGGAGCATGGTGGCCTGCAGGCAGATGTGGTGCTGAAGGAATAGCTGAGAGTCCTACATTTTTCAGGCAACAGGAAGTCAACTGAAAGTCACACTGAGGGAAGCTTGAGCAAAAGAGACCTCCAAGCCCACCCCCACAGTGACACACTTCCTCCAACAAGGCCACACCTCCTCATAGTGCCACTCCCTTTGGGAACCATTTTCTTTCAAATGACCACAATGATCCATCTCAAACAATGACCCTTAACATTTATCAAGTGCTTGCTGCACTCCAAGTGCTCTCCTGTTTGTTAACTCAGTTACTCTTTATGGGATAAACACAGTCATCCTCCCGTCTACTGGGGAAGAAACTGAGTGTCAGCAAGAAGGTCAGGTTCAAGCTGCCTGACTTGGAGTTCATATTCTCAACCTCTTACTTCTGTTGCTAGTCTACATTAAAGTAACAATGGACAACCTTTTTAAAACCAATCAAGAATAAGTTATGAATTCATTGGGAAAATTCAGCACAGCTGATAGAAATTGATAGATCGGAAAGACAGTCAATAAAATGACAGAACAGAAGGGTGTGGCAGGCTGGATGGCTACCTGGTCTTGTAGATAAACTGTGTTGGTGGACATCTATCCTCATGCATTTACATGTTTTCAATGGCTGCCTCATTGTGACAACAGGTTTTTCTGACAGAGATTTATGTTCCACAATGCCTAAAATATTTCGTTTGTTAAGACACCCTTCCAGCACCTGCTACAGATTTAAAGATTAACCAACTCAAAGACTGGCATATGGAGCATTTCACGTGTTAGAAAAAGAGTCTGTATGACCCTGCAAACTGCATCAACTCCATTACTAAAGCCACCTTCCTTGCCTAGTACCATAGATAGACAAAATATAACTCTAGCCATAGCACTAGGGCAGCGGTTCTCAACTTTCCTAGTGCCATGATCCTCTGAGCCTTTGATACAGTTCCTCATGTTGTGGTGACCCTCCAACCACAAAATTATTCTGTTACTATAAACAGATGTTTCCTGTCCCAACCACCTGAGTCCCAAATAAATGACTGAATATAAATTATAAATGCTCAACCAATAGCTCGGACTTGTTACTAACTAGCTCTTACATTTTAAGTTAACCCATATTTCTATTTATGCTTTGCCATGTGGTTCATGGCTTGTTATCTCATTTTCTACATGACTTGCTTGCTCAGTGGCTGGCTGGCATCTCTCCTGACTCTGCCCTTCTCCTTCCCATCATCTTTAATGTGGTTACCCCACCTATACTTCCTGCCTGGCTACTAGCCAATCAGCATTTTATTAAACCAATTTCGAGTGACAAATCTTTACAGTGTACAACAGTATTATTCCACTTATTACTACTTCATAACTATAATTTTGCTACTATTATGAATTGTAATATAGATATCTGATATGCAATCCCTATGAAAGGGTCATTTGACACCCCCCCCAAGGGAGTCACGACCCACAGGTTGAGAATCTATGCATTAGAGCCTAAAATAAGTGTAAGGGCCATGCAAACAAGATGAAAATTAAGCCTGAAGAAAAAACATTTAGCAATCCTCCATGCTCATACAAGCAACCCTAATTAAATGTAGGGGGCATAGAAAAGACATACAAAAAATTCTCAGGAGTAGGAGAAGAAAGGTTTGGTGGTAGGGGAGAGAGATGGGGAGGAAAATGGAGGAATATAAACAAAGTACATTGTGTGTTGTTGTGGGAATTTGTTCTACCAATGACCTTGGGGTATCTGGCCCAATAGAGGCATGGTTTTTCTGGGTATGTGACTGCTTAAAACTGAGGAGGGGGTGCACGTGTTCTCTCTCTCTTGGGGAGAATGGAGGATGACAATGGCTGTTTTCTTTGTTCTGTATCTGTGAGTATATTTCTCCCCATTTTATATGTTAATAAATCCTTGATACCCTTTAACAGACGCTCATGGATTCACTTAACAGTGTGTGGGAAAGAATAAATAAAATTTTAAAAAGAAAAACCATGTAAGTGTGGCAGATACATAATACATATCTTTAATGCTGGGTCTAAATCAGTAAAATATCTCAACACAACTGTGAACATTTGTCAACAGATTTTTCATAAGCATTTACTGAAATAGCTATTGCATATCTCATGCAAGAGAGAAAGAGAGAGAGAGTGACATTGAGCAGATTAGAGCTTGGGCATTGGGTGAGAGCAGCCCTATAGCAGTGGATGTCTTCAGAAGGGGTCACCTAACTGCTCAGTGACTTAGTTTCCTTCTCTGTAAAAATGAGGCAGATGATGCTGCACACATAGTTCTCAGGAGTACGAAGTGAGATAGGATGAAAGAACTAAGCACGCTCCCTAGCACCTAGGAAGTTTCCAAAAGAGACTTTTGAAAGGTGATCTGTTGGGCATACTACAGCTGAGAAACCAGCATGACTGTGGAGATGTGTTCTCGGGACTGAATTCTTCTACTCTCTTGTCCCTAACAGAGCAACTGAAGCAACATTTAGGGAGTCCAGGTTTCCTCCACCCTTTTTCTTCATTCTTTAAGAAGATCTGTATATGGAAACTGGAGTAGGGGAGAAGACAGGGAGTCTGTGGTATAGGGGAATGGAGCTCAAAATGTTAAGGAAACCCATGTTTAGGAGGCTGTCTTTTCTTCAGTACTGTGACTAGCTTCCAATAACGCCTGTGAGCAATGACAGAGCAGAAATAGTTCACGATTGACACTGTAGAACAGCAGTTCTCAACCTGTGGGTCATGATCCCTTTGGGGCTCACATATCAGATATCCCGCATATTGGATATTTATGTTACAATTCATAACAGTAGCAAAGTTACAGTTAAGAAGTAGCAATGAAATGATTTTATGGTTGGGGGTCACTACAACATGAGGAAGTAGGTTAAAGGGTTTCAGTGTTAGGAAGGTTGAGTGTGGGTGGCTGGTTTTGCTCTTACTTTTTTGGCTCTTTGCTCTTTCAGGGGCCCACAACCCAGCTCCCAGATAAATCACACAGAGGGGTTTATTCTTAATTATAAATGCCTGGCCTTAGCTTGACTTGTTTCTTGCTAGCTTTTCTTAACTTTAAATTATCCCATCTACCTTTTGCCTCTGGCCTTTTTCCTTTTCTTACTTCTGTGTATCTGACTTTCACTCTTACTCTGTGGCTGGGCTGGGTGGCTGGGTGGCTGGCCCCTAGCATCCTCCTCTCCTTGTTCTCTTGCTCTTTCTTCCTTTTCCCTCAGATTTCTCCTTCTACTTATTCGCTCTGTCTGCCAATCCCACCTAACCTTTCTCTTGCCTCAATGTTGGCCATTCAGTTCTTTATTAGACCATCAGGTGTTGTAGACATGAACAGTAACACACATCATTAAACAAATGTTCCACAGCATACGCAGATGTAACACATCTTAAAATAATATTCTACAACAGTTGAGAAACACCTCTTTAGAAAGTAAGGGGTTCTATACTTCATCTATCAGCACACCTTTTCCTACAGTACACGAGGGAAAGATTTTCTTTGATTTCTAAATATGATTTATTGAATTGAGCATAACTGTACCGAAAATAGATAACTATGTTCATTTTCAAAATCACAGAAGCAACTTGGAATTTAACACAGATTTCTTTCTGACATTTATTTACTGAAACATTTATTGAATAATAAAAAAAAAATTGTCACACCATAAAAATCTCAGTTCTGGAGGCAATCTAGTACTAATGCAACCTGTGGAACAACCAGGAGAATTGTACCATAGGAAAAGAAAAAGGTTCCAGCGCTGATGACTATTTTTAAAACTTGTCCCCAAGGATGTATTCCTGTTGACACTTTATCCAGGATGTGAGAGCAAATGACTTGCCTGTGTCAGATGTGGAAACCTGGGTAAAATAAACCGTCTTCATTCTGTGCCATAAAACTTCAGACAAGAAGGTCGTCACAGTAATTCAAGGATAAAAATCGGAACATGAAGCTGTCCAAACAGAACGCCCATCACTCTCCTCTCGCTTCTAAGAGCACAGACTGAAAACACTCCATGAGACACCTACCAGCTCTAGACCATGTTCCTGGAAGGCCCCGACCTCCAGAGACTTCTGTTTGCTTCTCACAGTTTTTCTCTCAAGCACATTCCAGCTTTGACTGAAAGTAAAACTCTGTCCCTCTCCGTTGCTAGTTTTTTTTAAAGCAGCAACTTTCTTCTTGATCTTCTGTACTTATTGTATTTCCCCTTCCCCAAGTAAATTTTTTAAAGTAGACAATTCTTAAGAAAAATGGACAGCTAAGGATGAATTTGCTCACTGCCTCCTAAAGAACTTGTATGTTTAAATGACAATAATCAAACACCCACATCACAAACATCCACAAGGCTAGAGAGTCCCTGTTGTTGGTTGTTTTTGCTCTTTTTGGGGGCCTGCCACCCATCTCCTAAATAAATCACACACGGAGACTTATTCTTACTTATGAATGCCCGGCCTTAGCTTGGCTTTTTCTAGCCAGCTTTTCTTAACTTTAAATTATCCCGTCTACTTTTTGCCTCTGGGTTTTTTCCTTTTCTTACTTCTGTAATCTTACTTTCACTCTTTACTCCATGGCTGGCTGTGTGATGGGTGGCTGGGTGGCTGGCCCCTAGCATCCTCCTCTCCTTGTTCTCTTGCTCTTTCTTCTTTTCCTCCCAGATTTCTCCTCCTATTTATTCTCTCTGCCTGCCAGTCCCACCTATCCTTTCTCCTGCCTGGCTATTGGCTGTTCAGCTCTTTATTAGACCACCAGGTGTTTTAGACAGGCACAGTAACACAGCTTCACAGAGTTAAACAAATGCAACATGTAAGCATGCAACACATCTTTGCATCATTAAACAAATGCTCCACAGCATAAACAAATGTAACACATCTTAAAATAATATTCTGCAACAAGCCCCTGTTGCTGTTCTTGAGGCAAGGTCTTACTGTGTAGCTCTGGATGGTCTGGAACTCGATAAGTAGACCAGGCTAGCCTTGAACTCATTTTCATCTGCCTCTGTCTCCAAGTGCTGAATTAGAGATGTGTGCCACAACGTGGGTGTAAAAACAAACTAGTTTGTACCCTTGCTTCAAATGTTTTTTTATTAGCTCTTTTAAATAATTTATATAAAGGTAATTTAAAACAGGCTGAAGGTATAGCTCAGTGGTGGTGTGCATACCTAGTGTTCACAAGGTTGAGGGTTCAGTCTTCAGAGATACTCCTCAAGTTTAAGCTGTGTGCATGAGTTTATAAATATACTCAGAGGAAGACTGTAGGGCAGCAGACCTCAACCTGTGGGTCATAATCCCTTTGGGAGTTGAATGACCCATTCACAGAGGTTGGCTAAGATCGTCAGAAAACACTGATATTTATATTACAATTCATCACAGCAGAAAAATAACAGTTATGAAGTAAATGAAAATAATTTTATGGTTGTGGGTCACCACAACATGAGGCACTGTACTAAAGGGTCTCAGCATTAGGAAGGTTGAGAACCACTGCTCTAGGGAAAGGTTCATACCTACATCTGTCTCTTTCCCATTGTTGGTGTTCGTGGTTGGTAAGGTTTCACTGGGAGCTCATACAAAGTCTACCAGGGCAAGCCAGAAAGCCAAGGATGGTAAGGGTGGCACCTACTCATAGGCCAAAGGAATACCCACTATTGCTACTCTCTTCCCTGCCCCCAAATAGAGCAACACATTGCCATTGTAACGTCCTGCTGTGCCAAATCAGACTAAAATGAACTAAATCCAAATCACTCCATTGTATGCTTCAACCACAGATAAACCTGAAGGACATTGTGCTAAATGAAATAAGCCAGTCAACAAAGAGCAATTGCCATACAGTTCCACTCATAAGACATACCTAAAATAGACTCGTGGAAACAGAGAGCAGTGGTGGCTGGCTATTTGGGACCGAAGAAGGAGAAATGGGAAATGGGAAGTTGTTGGTGGGCAGAAAGTCCTAATTATACAAGATAAGCAGGTTCTGATTGCTGTTCAACACTATGCCTACATGTAACAACCTGTGCTGTGTATTTAAATATTTGTTCAGTTATATCTCCTATTTGTAGTTTTAGGGTTTTTTTTTTTTACTTTTACTCTTTGGGGGCCTGCCACCCATCTCCTAAATAAATACATACACAGAGACTTATTCTTACTTATGAATGCCCGGCCTTAGCTTGGCTTTTTCTAGCCAACTTTTCTTAACTTAAACTATCCCATCTACCTCTTGCCTCTGGGCTTTCACCTTTATTCTCTATATCTGTCTTCCCTTCTTACTCCGTGGCTGGCTGTGTGGCTGGGTGGCTGGGTGGTTGGCCCCTGGAGTCCTCCTCTCCTCCTTTTCTCACTCCCCCCTCTTCTCTCTTCTCCTATTTATTCTCTCTGCCTGCCAGCCCCGCCTATTCCTCTCCTGCCTAGCTATTGGCCATTCAGCTTTTTATTAGACCATCAGGTGTTTTAGACAGGCAAAGTAACACAGCTTCACAGAGTTAAACAAATGCAACATAAAAGACTGCAACACATCTTTGCATCATTAAATAAATATTCCACAGCATATAAAGGAATGTAACACATCTTGCACTAACATTCCCCAATACCTATTGCTTGTTCTTGTCACAATAAAAAGAGGGAGGAAAAGATGCTGTATTCATTTAGAAAACCCAGGTGCACGGAACAACCTATTTTAAGATGTGCTAAGGTGGAGAAAATCCATTTAACTCTTAGGCTTCATTGGTAAGAACAAAAATCAGTTACACTAATCTTGTCCAGCATGTTCAACTCCCTCAGTGATTCATTAAATAGTACCAGGCCCAGAGACAGACAAACCAACCTACATGGCACCTGTTTGCACAAGCTAGCTCCTTGAGCATGGCCTCATTAGGCTCATTCACAGACACACCAGTACCTAGAACACAGGTAATGATTCATTTTTATTTTATGTGTATGGATTTTTGGCCTGCGTGCATGTCTGTGTACCATTTGTGTGCCTAGAACCTGCTTAGGCCAAAAGAGGGTGACGGATCCCATGGAACTGGAGTTACAGACAGTTGTGAGCTGTCGTGTGGGTGCTGGGAATAGAGCCCTGGTCCACGAGAAGAGCAGCCAATGCTCTTAACAGCTGAGCCATCTCTTCATCCCTAATTATTATTTTTTTAAGTGGTTGTTTGGGCTGAGCGCAGTGGCACAAGCTTGTAATGCCAGCACTCAAGAGGTGGAGGCAGGAATAAGCACTACAGACTTCAGCCCAGTTTGGGCTACACAGTGAGAACTTCCTCACCACCCTGCAGAACAAACCAAAAGTGTTGCTCTTAACTCTACAAATTGGGACTGCAGAAATTTATGTCAACCTCTGGTTTCCAAGATGATAAGCCTTGAAATGTGCGATGAGAACATGAGATGGACAGAGGACTCACCATCTCAACACAATCTGGGGAAATCTTTTATTTCTTCCCTTATCTGTGGAGAGCAGCTGTAACTATCCATCGCCCTTGACAGAGCACAAAGCAGTTATACTGCACATTCAGAAAGTGAATGTCGTGTGTAAGATTACATCTTTCATTTTCTATAATCACGCCTTCCTCTAAGTAGTTAGAGATGTATCAAAGGTCAAAAGTAAAATCTTAGCCAGGCACACACAGCAATGCACACCTGTAATCCCAGGTAGAGAGAGGTAGAGGCAAGAGAACCACAAATTTGAGGCCATACTGAGACTCTGTCTCAGAAAGACAAACAAAAACAGAACATGGGGAAGGCTTGATTCCCTTTCCTGATTTAAGTGTAAACTGTGTTCTTCCCTTCATGAAGTCTGACCACTTTTTAATTTCTAACACACATACACACACACACACACACACACACACACACACACACACACACACACACACAAGCAGGGTTCAGTATATACCCGAGACAGGCCTCAAACTTGTGATCTGTAGATGAATTTCTAAACAGTCTTATTAAATAAGAAACACAAAGCCAAATACAGGGGTAATAGCCGAAGAGATCAGAGAAATAGCGAATAGCCACAACTGGCCTTAGCTTACCACCATGCCGTAGCTTCCCCAGAGAGAGAGCTTCTTCCTGTCTAACCTGTGCTTTTATTGCCTTACTGTTTGGCTATCTCATTGACTCTAAGCCCAGTCATATCACTTCCTCCTCACTGCCTGTCTATACAGACCTCCAGGTCTCTATGGTGGATTAAAGGTGCGTATCACCACACTTGGCTGTGTCCTTGACCACACAGAGACTCTGCCTGCCATGTGATCAGATTAAGGGTGTGGGCTACCACTGCCTGACTTCTGTTTATGGCCTCGCTATGACTTCTGATCTCCAGGCAAACTTTATTAACATACAAATAAAATATCACATTTCAGCACAAATAAAATATCACCACAGTGATCCTCCTGCCTCAGCCTCCGAAGTGCTAGGATTACAGGCTGTGCTGCCAGACCTGATAGACTGTTCTATGTTTTTAAAATTAAATGTTTTCAATTCTAACATATAATGTATCTTATTATGGTGGTTTTTCTCCCCTCTATTTGCACCCCCTAGAATATAATTTCTATATAGATATTGCTATGGTGTAATGTCTCCTAAAGTTCATATGCTGGGTATTGAGGTATTTATCAATACTGGACTATTACAGTCACATGAAGTCATGAGGTGGGACACCTATGACGAGGTTAGTGACTTTCTCAGAGTGACTATAGACCTAAGCTTGCATATTCTTTCAAATCATACAGCAAGAAAAGACCTCACAACAAGAGGCCCCTCCATCTTGGATTCACCTGCCTCCAGAACAGTAAGGGATATATTTCTTTTCTGCATAAGCAACCTAATCTGTGGTATTATGTTCCTGCACATGAATCAATTAAGGCAGGAAGTCTGTGTCCATGTACCCATGCTTGCTCAGGAAACTGAATCTTCACGTGTACACCATCTATCCTAAAGCCTCACTTCAGCTTATTTTTAAGGGAAGAATGTTTGTTTTGTTCACCGATATGTTTTACATGCTTACCCAAAACAATTTCCTAGTGCAGAATTAATGAATAATAAGTAATTGTTCAACAACTGGATAGCTGATTTTTCTTTGTGTATGGAATGTTATCATAGTGGGTATATATAAATATGAAAACAAATGCAAAAACTGATGCATATTATAT
The DNA here is from genome assembly GCF_007827085.1 of Peromyscus californicus insignis. NCBI lineage: Eukaryota > Metazoa > Chordata > Mammalia > Rodentia > Cricetidae > Peromyscus > Peromyscus californicus. Next base: position 30,945,774 of record NW_026294492.1, on the reverse strand, counting down.
GTAAAATATATTATATATAAAAAATATATAATTGGCATCAGAGTGTTTTATGTGAAATAGCATGGGCTTGTATAATAGCCGGTATACATTTAGGCAAATTGTTTCAAAGCTTTCACCAGAGTTTTGGAAAATATTTCATCTACATTCAGCTTATGAGTTTTGTCTAGAGTAGTCTTTGCTTGTATTCAGAATGTTTCTGTAAGCAAGGAATAAAAGAAGGACAATAGTTCTCAAACTTCCTAATGCTGTGACCCTTTAATACACTTCCTCATGTTGGGGTGACCCCCAACCATAAAATTATTTCGTTGCTACTTTGTAACTGTAATTTTGCTACTGTTATGAATCATAATGTAAATATCTGATATGCAACCCCTGTGATATGATCCTTTGACCCCCCAGGGGGGTTGCAACCCACAGGTTAAAAACCAATGGTCTAGGTGGCTTACACGGCAGTAACATTTACTGTTTACTTACCAAGAAAGGGTGGACAGTCTTGGGGCCAAGTTTCTCTTTTTCCATTATTAATTTGTCAGGGTTTGTTTTATTTTGTTTTGCTTGGAGCTTCGTGGTTGCAAGATGGCTGTCATAGCAAAATCACCATTTGCACATTCAAGACAGAAAAAAAGAGGTGGGCGCAACACCGTGGGCACCTGTGTATTTTTAGAGAGAAGCAAAAATGTTTTCCAGTAGACCCAGCAAAGTTTCATTCTCCAGATATGTGTCACACAGAACCATCACAGGAATCAAAAGCCTGGGCGTAAACATCTGCCAAAGGAAAACACAATCCCCAGACTCTCTGCCCCAGTGGGAGTTTCAAACTCCTAATATTTAGGCCCCCAAGTCCGAATCATAAGGTAGGTGAGGAGGGGACAGGAATTCTGGATCTTTAAAAGCTACCAGGTAGCTGGGCGGTGGTGGCACATGCACGCCTTTAATTCCAGCACTCGGGAGACAGAGCCAGGTGGATCTCTGTGAGTTCGAGGCCAGCCTGGTCTACAGAGCGAGATCCAGGAAAGGCACCAAAACTACACAGAGAAACCCTGTCTCAAAAAAAAAAAAAAAAAAGCTACCAGGTTTGTTCACTGTCTAAAATGGGACCATAAACTGCCAGAGACTGGACCCCCTGAGAATCCTGGGTGGGCTGCACACTGCAGTTCTGAGCCAATTCTTAATCCAAAGGAGGAACTGTAAAGAGAGGGTTTGGGGGAAGTAAAGAACGGTGCCAGCTGTGCCCTTGGGTTTGATAGATGAATGCACCGCTCCACGTAATGCTCCTTCTTGTTTCACCTCGAAATTCACCCAGTAGGCATTTATTCAGCACACACTGAGTGACAAGCACTAGGAACAACAATCTATAGCTTGGAGTAGTGAAGAATACAAGCATAACTTTTTTTTAAAAAATCCACTAAAATCTGAGGCTGCAGGGAAGGGAAACGGAGGTGCGTCACATGTGCAAAGTTTTGATGCCGCATGGAGAGAAGCTCAAAGGATCTACACACAGCAGTGTGAACGTAGGTGACACACTTAGAGATGGTTACAATCACCTTGTGGCTTGAATAAGAACTGTCTCCCAGGCTTGAGTGCAGGAAACTTCTCCAACTGCTGGCACTTGTAGCTGGAAGGTTTCTCCGGTCCCACCTGGCCCCGTGGTCCCATAGCCACTTATGAAATAATCACTCAGAGGCTTAATGTTATTTACAAACTGTATGGCCTATGGCAAGCTTCTTGCTAGCTAGCTCTTTCATCTTAAATTAACCCATTTCTATTAATCTGTGTTTTGCCACATGGCGTTACCAGTCTGCTGGCATCTTGCTTCTCCTTCAGTGGCGGCTGGCATCTCTTTCTTCTCTCTGTATATCTGTTCAGATTTCCCACCTGCCTCCAAGCTGCCTTGCCACAGGCCAATGCAGCTTTATTTATCAACCAATCAGAGCAACACATACTCACAGCATATAGAAAGGCATCCCACAGCACTGCTTTTGAGAAGAGGTAAGGAATCATCATAGGCTACTCAGTGAGTCCAAGGCCATCTTGGGCTGTATGAGACTCTGTCTCAAAAATGAACAGGTAGGGACTGGAGTGATGGATCAGCAGTTTCCGGGATAATAGATGATAAGGACTTAAATATTGGCCACCTAGCTATAACAAAACCCTCCGTTCCAGGTGAGGGGTAAATTCAGCTGCACCCACAAGGCACCTGGGTTACTGTCGGTGACAATGGCTTGCACCCCTTTCTACAGCAGTGATGATCCAGCACCTCTCCTTGTACATTCCTTCCCTGGTGACCCACACATGCCTCCAGGCTCCTCACTGACTTCCGGCTTCTGTAGTATTGCTCAGTGTAGAGACCTCTGCAGCCTCCACATCAAAACACCATTGGTATCACCTAGAGCAGTGGTTCTCAACCTTCCCAATGATTCAACCCTTTAATACGGTTCCTCGTGTTGTGGGGACCCCAACCATAACACTATGTTGTTGCTACTTCATAACTGTAATCATGCTACTGCTGTGGATGATTGATTGATAAATAAAACACTGATTGGCCAGTAGCCAGGCAGGAAGTATAGGCAGGACTAGCAGAGAGGAGAATTGAGAGAACAGGAAGGCAGAGAGGAGGAGACACCAGCCTGCTATCCAGGGATCATCATGTAAAGGCATCAGGTAAAGCCACAGAACATGTGGCGACATATAGATTAACAGGAATGGGCTGAGTATAAGAGTAAGAGCTAGACAATGGTAGGCCTGAGCTAATGGCCGAGCAGTTTAAATAATATAAGCGTCTGTGTGTTTATTTTATAAGTGGGCTACGAGACCTGGAGAGAAAAACTCTAGCTACATGCTACTGTTATGAACTGTAATGCAAATATCTGGTATGCAGGATATCTGATATGTGGCCCCTGTGAAAGGGTCATTTGCCCCACAAAGGGGGTCTCGACCCACAGGTTGAGAATCAGTGACCTGGATGCTTCTCACCTCTATTCTTTGGGCCAAGGGCTGTGTTCCATTTGTTCATTTTTTCTGAAGCTTTGGAACACTAAAAGGGGTTTAACACGGCTACACAGGAAACAAATTTGAGTATTAACCAACCTTCTTTTAAACTCTTCAACTCCCTACCCCCAGGGAATCTCTCCCATTAGCTAATCTTCGGGGACTACAGCTTTACTGAATTCTAACCCTCTATCTCTCCTACACTCGTGTGTGTGTGTGTGTGTGTGTGTGTGTGTGTGTGTGTGTGTGTGTGTGTCTTCCCAGCACGTCAGTGTCAGAACTTACCATCGAATAACAAATTCATAAGCTAAGTCCGTTTCGGTGGTTGCTGTTTGACCCAGTCACACTTGTTCTTAAGACATCAAAAAGAAGTTGAAACTACTGGGGCATTGTGTGTGAGTGCGGGTGTGTATCGGAGCAGATCAGGTGTTGCAGCTGAGTGGGGTGTACACACCCATCATCCCAGTACTCATGAGGCAAAGGAGGGAATAGTGCCACAACCTTGTGGCTAACCTGGGCTACATAGTGAGTCCCATACTAGCCCAGGCTAAGAAGGGAAGCCTTGTCTCAAAACAAAAAAAAATCAAATGAGCAAAAAGATTATTTTTCTCAGTCTGGCTATACTAAACTTTGGAGCTTTGGGGGCAGGAGGTTAAGAGCATCTAAATTAATCAGATTCAGAGGAACCTAAAGCTACAAATAGCAATCCAATATATTAATATCTCTGTGATCTAGTAATTTACCTAGGTTCCAACAAAGCCTCCCATTATGTCCCATTGCAGAAGTATTTTATAAAAAGAGCCCTATAACAGCCCAAGCTGCTGCTCATCTGCTTTTATTTTGCGCAAAATGATTTTTCTGTTTGGCCAAATAACTCACACTCATTCTTTTAAAATATACCATTATGTATACATATGCATAGTATGTGTTTAATGATTAAATCCCAAGTTTTAGGAAAGTGTGGAAGATATGTCTGTGTGTGAACATACATCAGAAATTTTCAATTTCAACGTGCTGACGTCGAATTTTCAGAGCAGCGTATACATATGTGGGCAGTGAGAAGCGATCACCCTTCAACAAAATGAAAATAAGAGGAAATGAGCCAGTAGGGAGCGAGTAGATTCACTTGTTCCATTATCTGTGCTCAGCGCTTTGTGTCGGGAGTGGGATAAAGCTGGCTGAAGGAAGCCGATGGCCCAGTACAAGGCTCAGGGCTTACTCTGCTAAAGGCCACTCACATAAAAGAAAACGCTCTACCTGTATTTGAAGAAAACAAAGCACATTGATTCCTTGTTTCTGTTTGTTTGTAGATCATCTCCTTGAGCTTTAAGGTGAGCTGTTTTTTTAAAACAACATGGAGAAAAACATGCAAAATAAACGACCACCTACTCTAAGGAAGTGAGACTTACAGGAAAACGAAAGGAAGGAATATTACAATACAGTATCTTCGCTGGTTTTGTACACGTTGGTGGTTTCCTTTGAACCATGAAATAGAAAAGGAATCAGGCAGTAGAGCAAATTCCAATATAACGAATATATACCTAGAGTGCTGGATTCCAGCACCTCAGGAGGCTGAGACAAGGGCATAGCTCGAGGGCAGGAGTCTGAGGCCAACCAGAGGAACACCACAGCTCAGGGGCTAAAAGCGCTTGTGCAATCATGAGGACTAGAACTTGGCTCCCTGAGCTGGGTAGCCTGCCAATGCCTGAAAACACAGGTCTGGGGATCCAAAGTCCTCTTCTGGCTCGCAAGCGCGTTGCAAGCGCGTGCGCATCGCACGCTCGCGCGCACACACGCACACGCACACGCACAGAGAGAGAGAGAGAGAGAGAGAGAGAGAGAGAGAGAGGCACACAGACACACACACAGCTATATTAACATTGTAACAAAAAGAGAAGGAGGAGTCGAAAGAGGAACTAATAGCAAGACTGGAAAGGAAAATGATGCACACAACTATAGTCCAAAGTGTAGCAAGAGAAAGGGAATATTAAAATAACAATCTGAGTTAAAGTGCACATTACTGCAAGGAGAAATGGCTTCGTTTTATTTAGGCAATAGAGCCCATTTCGCCAAATTGAAGAAAATTGCAGATTCAGTCAGTCATTCATTCAACAGACACGTTGAAGAAACAATTTTGCTACTCTCTTCTAACAGAGGCATTCAAGGGGTCTATCAACTATACACACAGTTTTATAGGCTCCAAGTGCATTTAAACAAATGAAATCACATTAAATAGCTTACCGTTTTGAAATAGGCACTAAATAAATACATGGCCCACTATTCCAAAAAGGTGCTAGGAATGCTTGACTGTGTTTGTACATTTAAAAAATGATTTCCTGCACTGTGTAGCTAAAGGCCAGACAACACGTAAACAGGAACTGTCTCTGAATGGGAACTTAAAGATTGCATCTTTAGATTCCAATGGTACATTAGAAGTACATTGTTGTAAACACCAATTAGCAAGCAACATTCCACAGACAGTATTTATGTTTCTTCGGCAACCATTTTCTGCTGAATTTTCTCTTTTTTAACTATACGTTCAGAGAAAGCATCATTTGAAGTGATTATCGTATGCGTATAAGTGGTTCAAATAATCAGTATGTGCTCATGGCCGATGGTAGCTTTTCCCCCAAATGGCTTGCAGTTGTAGTCAAAAAATAAGTTGATTCTTTTTTTTGACTGACTCAGTTGAAATGTGTCCCTCAGACGGATGTGCGCCTGCATCTAAGGCTTAACCAAAATGCCACAGTGCAATTGAATTTTCAAACCCTTTGCTTATTATCATTAGTATTACTGTATGTGTGTGTAGGCATAGCAAGTGCCTTTATCTGCTAAAGCTTCAGGATGGTCCTATAGTCTTATTGTCTGTAAATTACTCGGTATGTGGGTAGGAGTCTGTCCTTCCTCCGTGGACCTCACAGAAGAGATAAAAAGAGAGACACAAGTCAAGGGGGGCTGAAGAGCAAAGGAGGAGGGGGAGGGGGACTAAGTAAGTGAGGTTAGCAGCAGCTCCTACTCAGAAAGAGCAGGTCCAGGAGGCAGTCAAGGCTCTTTGTTATGAGAAATGGATGCTGATTTTATCCGAATACGGACAAGGAAAGATTTTTTTTTTGAAAGCAAACAAAACAAGATATTATGAGACTCAGATCACTGGGCAAACTGGAAAACAGTGGAACGAGGAAACCAACGCTTCCGATATCTTCCTACCAGTTTTGCCCCCACTAATCAAATGGTCTGTGATGATCAGACACCTCTACTGGTGTCCCAAAGAAGCAATCTTTGTTCTTCCAAGTTACTTGTTAGTCCTATGAGCCTCTTCCTCACCTAAGTCTCCTTGGTAAAGCCTAAATCACACGACTACAGCCTGGCTACAAAAAGCCCCTACTTTGAAGAGGCCAACTTCATAGGGTAGGGAGTCACCCGGTCTTGGCAAAGATGCTCCAAGGTGGGAGAGACAAAGGCTCACTGAACTTCAGAACTACTTCATTCATTCAACTTCACTTCTTCTTATGAAGTGGCTACCATATGTCAGGCCCAGTTGCTTGTCTTAGTTCTCAGACATGAGTTACATTGGATCAAAATTCTTTTTGTCTCTTGTGGTAATCCAGCCCCTTCCATATTACCTACGACTAAATTAAAAGTTGCTCCAAGGCTAGGCTCTTGTCATACTGTGACATATTGCCATGTATTCAATAAATATTTATGAACAAATAAATCATAAAGGAGCAAAATGTTATATAACAAAATGGGCAAGAGAGAGCATCATTGATGTGGAATTCTAGATTAACCTTAAAGAACACAAAAAAGTAATGAGTGTTCTAGGCAGATGGAACAGTGTATACCATGAAGGGACTCTGGCCGGCCTGGCTATGGCAAACATGGCTCTGGCAGGCCTTGCCCTTCTCCCTCATTCCCTCTGTCTTGCTAAAAAAAAAAAAAATTAGGTTACATTTCTGAAGCTAGCCACCAAGGTCTATTCCCTTATTTTGGTCAATCCCTCCTCCTGATGCTGACTACCAAGGTCCAGCCATCAAAGTATTGAAGTCTAGCAATCAAAAGCCCCCTTTGGTTCACCCAATTAAGATTAAACACCTTATCCTAACATGTGGTTTCCCCTTTTACCTTTATAAACTGCTATTTGCCTGTGGGCCACATCTGTCTCCCCTTTATCCTAAGGCAGTCCTTTGTCCCTGAGGAACAAATATCCCTTCCTCTCTCCCCTGTTCCCTTTCCCTTCTCCCTCATCCTCTATCTCCCGTCTGTCTCTTATCCCTGCCCTTTCTCTCTCTCTCTCTCTCTCTCTCTCTCTCTCTCTCTCTCTCTCTCTCTCTCTCTCTCTCTCCCTCTCTTTCTCAAATAAATCTCATTTGTGCTAAGAACTTGGTCTTGGGGTGTCTTGATCTGACTTCAACGGTCCCTACGTACCACATCCTGGAAGTGTGAAAGTTGGTGGACAAAAAATAAAGAGATGGTCTTGATGTGATGGTTTACATGTGAAACATCCCGTTGCAGTAGCTGAACACTTGATCACAGACTGGTGGTACTTTCGGGGAAGTCGTAAAATCTTTTTGTTGTTGTTGTTGTTTTTTGTTTGTTTGTTTTTCAAGACAGGGTTTCTCTGTGTAGCTTTGCGCCTTTCCTGGGACTCACTTGGTAGCCCAGGCTGGCCTCGAACTCACAGAGATCTGCCTGGCTCTGCCTCCCGAGTGCTGGGATTAAAGGCATGCGCCACCATCGCCCGGCGAAGTTGTAAAATCTTTGAGTCTAACTGGAGGAAGTAGACCATGGGAGGCAGGCCTTGAGGTTCATGCCTGGCCCCATATTGGGGCCCCATTTGTTTCCTGGTCCATCAAGATGTAAGGTGCCCCAGCCACAGCAGCCATGTACCCCCACCACCATGACCTCTGTCGCGTCTTCCCTGACGCTCTAGTTTGCAGGGGTTTCTGTCAGCTTACACCTCCAGGTCACAGCCCACCAGTGAGAGAAGTCAGGGCAGGAACTCAAACAGGAACTGAAATATAAACCGTAGAGGAGTGCTACTCACTAGCGTGCACTTAGGCTCGTGATCAGCAAGCTTTCTTATACAGCCCAAACCCACCTGGGTAGGCATGGGACCAACACAGTGAGTTGGAGGGGCCCCTACATCAATTATGGATCAAGACAATGACCCTGAGACATGCCTACAGGCCAGTCTGACAAGTCTTCAGTTGAGGTCCCCTCCTCCCAGGTGACGTCAGGTTGTATCAAATTGACAATAAAAACTAACCAGGATATGGGCCGCCAGACTGTACCCTCTAGAACTATGTATTAGGTCATTCTGTCCACCAGGAAGAAGTTTCTACCATCGTGTATCTTGTCCTATCAAGGAAAAAAGTATCTACTGCCATTGGCTATAGTGATGGTTCTTAATCTCTTGGGCAAGAGGGAGACCAAGGCCTGGCATCAACCCCACTCAACTGTATCAGTAGAGAGAAAAGGGGAGCAGCAAGAATGGTGCTGAAAGACCACCCAGGTGATTCTGAGGGATGTCTGTGGTTCCAGACTGCACTGGGGTGGGGAGCATGTAGATAAGATGGCGAGGGAGAAGGAAATCAACAAGCAACATTGTGAAGGTGTGTGGTGATCCCCTACCTCTTAGGACCCCAACTTCCCTACCTTGTTGACCACACTTCCTTTCCTCTATTCCATGCCTGCACACAATGGCCACTGCCAATCGGACGGTGCTCTGACTTCATTTCTGTTGTCACGATAAAACAGCCTGACCTAAAGCAGCTTAGGGAGGAAGGGGTTTATTTGGCTTACAGCTCCAGGTTATGACCCATTACAGGGAAGCGGAGAAAGAAACTAAATGTACCACACCCAAGAGCGGTAAGAGAATAAACAAACGGATCCTTGCTGGCTTGTTGTCTGCTTACACTCCACTAGCTTTCTTCACTCTTACACAGTTAGAGTCCAGCCTAGGGAATGGTGCCACCCACAGTGGGCTGGGTTCATTAGCAAGACAATCCCCCACAGACATGATCACAAGCCAACCTGATTGAAATGATTCCCCGGTCAAGGCTTTCATGTGATTTGAGGTTGTATCAAAACTAACCAACAGAGGTGGCTATAGCGATCTTCCTAGCTGACAGAGGCTTCCTGGGTTGGACTTTCTTTTAGTTTCACGCCACTGAATTGCACCCAATTCAGCACCCACACTGACTGAATACCTACCAAGAGTAAGCCAGTATTTGACTGTGGTATCCAGATGAATGAAACATCCTTTCCCCAGGGATCTCATACCCTAAAACATCTGCATTCCCATAGCTAAGTACATCCATTAAACACCTTTGAAGTTAAAAAAAAAAAAGTTGGTAATTACTTCAATATAGGGAGAAATTGTGAAACAAATGTCCCACCCTATATGCTCACAACTCCACTTTAAAAGTGTGTCTTGTGCTGGGATAAAAATGACTAAAATTCATTATAGAAATGTATGAAACTGCCGAACATTAAAAAGAATTAAAGCCTGTCTGTTCTAAAATTGTTCCTATTGACTTCCAACTTCCTGATTGTTGAATATGTAATATCCAAATGGCAAATTGCAGCTGGATAAGTTAAATCCATCTGTAGGCATCTGAGGCTGGTTTTTTTTAAGTACAAACTCTCTCTCTCTCTCTCTCTCTCTCTCTCTCTCTCTCTCTCTCTCTCTCTCTGTGTGTGTGTGTGTGTGTGTGTGTGTGCATGCAGGAGAATATATATGTGTATATGGGTGCATGTACATTTGTACACATGTGTGTACAGGAGAATATATATGTGTATATGGGTGCATGTACATTTGTACACATGTGTGTACAGGAGAATATATATGTGTATATGGGTGCATGTAGATTTGTACACATGTGTGTGCAGGAGAATATATATGTGTATATGGGTGCATGTACATTTGTACACATGTGTGTGCAGGAGAATATATATGTGAATATGGGTGCATGGACATTTGTACACATGCATGTAGATGCCAGAAGACAACCCAGGTGTCATTCTACAGGTGTTGTCTATCTTTAATTTTTATTTTTATTTCCGAGACAGATCTCTCTCTCTGGGACCTGGAGTTTGTCAATGTGACTAGGCTGGCTGGGCAGCAAGCCCCAGTGATCCATCTGTCCCCACCTCCCAAGTGCTTGGATCATAGGTAAGCACCACCAGGCCCAGCTTTTTTATATAGGTTCTGGGATCAAACTCAGATCCTCTCACACTTGAACAGAAATTATTTCACCAACTGAGCCGTCTCCTCATCCTCAGAAGAAGAAATGATGGAGCCAAGAGGAGTAACGAGGAGAGACGTCCAGGCCAGTAACCCCCAGGGAAAACAGTAGAGGCCGAACTCGAATTCACGACAAGTATTTTGTCAGGGCATTGGTGGGTGTGATTGGCTGTAGCACAGGCCATGGATGAACAAATGAACAGCAGGCCTTTGCTGACCCACAGCCCCTCAGCGGAGAAAGACATCAGAAGAAGGAGGTGGCTGGGTAGTGGGAAGTTGGCTCTGTAAGACTGCAGCTTCAGCTCAGCCGTGGCTCCTCACAGGTATGCACATCGCTAGTGAGCGCCAGCCTGGAGCTGGGAATCTGCCCTTCCTCAGTTCTCTATCTTTATCTCTGACTATTTATTGAATCATCTAGTGGATGCTCTAATACCTAACTGCTCTCCTGCCTTCCCGCTTCCATGCTACACACACAGTCGCAGGTATGTATTTCTACTGCTGCCCCCAGCCCCAAATCCTCCAGGTGGGGCTGTGGGTCAGCAAAGGCCTGTGGTTGTTCGTTTGTTTACCTGTGATTTTTTTTTTCTCCAGAAAGCATTTCCTGTCTCCTTCCTCCTGCAGGTAAGTTAGTCAACACGACCATCTTCTAAGCCCTTGTCTTTGGCTCCTCAGTACAGCCTGGCAGAGAGCAGCTGTACCTTCACTGAGCTGAACTGGATGCGCTGGGCCCGTGAACTAACCCACTCAGTAACGTATGCTGGGAGTCTTAATGGGGCTTCATGGTCCTCCCCACACAGACTTGCGATGGGAACCCAAAGTATGGGGATGTTGGAACCAGCCATTGCAACAACCAAGGAAAAGAACCGTTTGGAAAGAGGGCTGTGGTGTCTCCCCAAATGAACCAAAGAGTTTAGGACTGACTCTCTGAAAAGCTCACATGACAGGACTCCGTGAGGAACTGTGCCCTACTGCCCCAACCCTTCATGAACTAGCCAGTGGGCAAGGGCGGAAGAGAGCATCCATTTCTGGACCAAGAGGGAGATATGTTCCAAAACACTCATTTAACATTTTCTGTATAACTGATTCAATACGGAGCTACGCGGCTGATTTAATGCTGTCGAATTGGAGATAGATTTTATTCTACCTATATCATATTTTCTTTGTCATTTTAAAACTCAAGATTAAAAAAAAAAATCATCCAGATACTGTTACAAGTTACTCAAATCGGGTAGACTAAACTGGGTGGCACATTCCTTATTTACCTAGACGATTGGCCTAGGGCAAGAAATGTAGCAAGTTTCGGGAACATGAAGACATTCTGTTGGAGAACAAGCATTTCTGCCCTTGGCCCGCGTTCACCGGGTGGGTTGGCCCAGTCTTTGGTGAAGACAGTTGAGGATGGCATCCCTAAGATCCCCCTGCCTGGTTGCAGAAGGAGCTGTAGTTTGCAGGACGACCCATAGGGGGCGCTCCTGCGAAGCCGCCGCTGGAAGGCGCGCGTCCCCGTGTCCGTCCGTCGTCCCCCCCCCCCCCCCCCGCGCCCCGAGCGCGCGCCCGAGCTCACGTGACCGCGTCTCGGGGCCGCGCCGCAGCGCCATGGCGGCGGCCGGGGCCGAGCCGGGTTCTGACCCCGCGGCCGGCGCTGTGCGGTTCTTCTGCACCGCGGGCCGCGGCCTGGAGCCCTTCCTGATGCGGGAGGTGCACGCACGGCTGGAGGCCACGCAGGTGAGTCGGGCTCCGGGTCCCAACCGGGTCCCCGATCCCCACGGTCCTCTTTCCCGCCACGGGGGGGGGGGGGGGGGGGGGGGCTTAGGCCCGTGTGAGCCCGGGACACCCCATCCCTGCGGGCGGTGGGCTCCCACGCAGGTCCTGCGGTGACTGCTGTGAGCATCCAGCGGGTCGAGGGGCGTCTTTCTCCATCCAGTCCCGTCACGGCCGAAGTTGTCAACAGAGGGGGGGGGGCGGTACGGAAGCCGGGTTTTGTCCCGGATTCCTGGAAAAGAAACTATGCAAGCAATGGCGATAATTGGAGTTTTACCATAAGGGCAAATGTACTTTCCAGGCTCAGTTGTTGAGTCTTATTAACTCTCTTGAGGAGGCTGGCTTTTCGCAGTGTGGCCTGCCTCTGAAGCCTAAAAAGTACACCTCAAAGGCGGTAACCGTAGCTAGGAAACGAATACGCTCCTGCCGGCTTCGTAGCTACCCGTTGGTTGCAGTGACAAGTGGACAGATTTGAAAAGCCCTCGTAAGTTCTAGAATGTGCTCATACGGTTATGGACAGCTGAGGGGAAAGATGTCATAGGGCAGGCCGGTCCTTTCGTGTGGGATGTGTTCTTGGAAAGGGAAAGCTTGCTAAAGCCAAGCTAGCTGCTCACCTCCAAGTGTTCGAAGCCCACAAAGGGAGTGTCTGAGATGGCCCGCAGGTGCAGCGGGGAGAGTTACCAAGAATGGCCTTAGCCGCATTAGACTACTGCCGTTTGTGAACTGCACTACAGAAGTGAACAGAGTGTTGAATGTAATTTATCCAAAATAGCCTCTATGTAGTAATCCTTGCATTCACCAAGGATTTAGAGGTTTTCTTTTCTTAAGTGTGTGTGTGCATAGTACTGGTGGAAGCCTGAGACATCGGCTCATCTCTCTGGAGCTGGAGTTACAGGTGGTTGTGAGCTGCCCAGCATAGGTACTAGGACTCCATCGCGGGTCCTCTACAAGAGTAATACCTGGTTTTAACCAGGTGAATCCAATGATGTAGTCGAGTCCTACCACCACAAAACGACAGCAGTAATATTCAGATTCTGAAATCAAGCATTACTATATCATAACTCAGCCAGCCATGCGGCCATATATAGCGCCGCCCTGGGATTTGCTTTGCTAACCTGGCGAGCTTGGTGTGTGGAAATGACAAGGTGTGCTCCAACCTGGATAGCTAAGATGGTTAGAAAAAAATGGATCCTGTTTGTCTCCTCCAAAGACAAAATCGTTTGAGGGAAGCTTCAGCAGCCGAGAGTTCAGTCAGACATGAGAGAAACTTTCTTGACAGCCAGAGCAGGTAAATGCCAAGAGAGTTTTCATATTCTGCTCTGGTATGGTTTTAGGAAGAGAGAGATGTGGGAAAGAGATCTGAACAAGTAGCCCTCAGATTGCATCCCTGCTGCTCTGACCAGAAAACAAACTGCCCAAGTCAGTTGCTGGCATCATTACTTCAGGATTGCCCTGACATTTCCTGAGTACTTGAGATGCTAGCCGCTCTGCACATAGGATTTAATCCTCCGAGGTGTACTGTGACTATGTCGCCTTTACCTCCATTTACAAAGACGTAAGGAAACCGACCCTGTGGTTAGGAGGACTCCTGTCTGGATCCAGCTTCCAAGCCCATGTATTTCACCTCTAGGCTGAGTTACTCTGTTACCATCAGCTGGGTCCTTCACTGGTACCATGGCTAGGTAAGTGAGAGAGCTCTTCTCCTTGTGGACACCCTAGGGCCTTGAGTGCCCGAAGCCTTGGGGCTGGACTGGCAAGTCCAGAGGCTTACAGCTTCACACTCCCACAGTGACATGCCTCTTGCTCCAGACTTTAGATATGCAAGCTCTGTGGCTTGACCAACTCAGGAAGGAGGCTGGCTTGTTCCTCTGGGCTCCAGCCGCCCTGATACTCCTGTAATCCCTGACATTGAGCGGCCGTGAGTGGCAGCAGCAGATAGCAGCATGCAGTCATAAGGAATGGCTGCTGCTGATTGCTGGTTCTTGGGCCTAGAGTAGCCGGACCCTGAGCCCTTGGCAGTGACTAGTGTTCCATCAATAGGGCTGAGACCTTTGGCCTTTAAGGCTTAGCAGCACCCGCAATTCTTCTAGCAACTGTGGGAGCCCACAAAAGCTTCCTAGTGAGATCTGAGCTTGCTTTACACAGCAGGGCTGCATTAGAGGATTGCTTGACCATGTACATAGTTTCTAGGTGTTTGGGATGGTCTGCACTTGACTGTGCTGGGGGGAGGTCTTTTGCTCCACCCCTTGACATTCCTTTAAAAGTCCTTTAGAAGAGACAAAAGGGGCTGGTGGGTTTTGACCCAGGCCCTCCGGAGGCCATCCTGTGTTTCTATCTGTCTCTCTCTCCCTCTGTACTTCTGTCTACATATTCCTTATTTCTCCCTGCTCAAGAGTACCCTGGGGGAAAAAGAGGGAGCCGGTCTCCCTCAGGCAACCAGGGCCCACCATTGCTCATCTTCGCTCCTTAGTGCCCCCTGTTCTCTGTCATTTCTCTGCTCGCTGCTCTCTGGGCGGCATCCTCCCATATCACTGCCACCAGCCCTGTCCCTGCTGCTCCCATCTTCTCTGTGTCCCCAGCTCAGCCCACCCTAAGGATAAAGGTTAAAAATAGGCAAGAAAAGATCATTCGAAAGAAGCGTTTTATTGACACTGAGTGTGCAGCAACATGGGACACCAGCACAAAGGGTGTGCCCGGCTGGATCAGAAAGGAAGCTACAGAGCGAGCTTTTTACAGCCATAGAGGGATGTCATGAGGATGCAGACTGACACCAGCCCAACACAATTAATCCCGCCTACAAACGAAATTAATCATGGCACGAGTCGTGGCGAGGCCCCCTCATGCAAATGAAGGTCTGTTTGTACCAATCACTGGCCTTTTGCTGGGCTGTCAGGCAAAGTGCTCCCCCTGTGGCCTAAATAAGGATAAGTGCTGGCGCCTGGCAACGGTGGCGCACGCCTTTGATCCCAGCACTCGGGAGGCAGAGCCAGGAGAATCTCTGTGGGTTCGAGGCCAGCCTGGTCTACAGAGCGAGATCCAGGACAGGCACCAAAAACTACAAAGAGAAACCCTGTCTTGAACCCCCCCCCCCCCCCAAAAAAAAAAGTGCTGGTTAAGCAGAGTCATCTATAGTTTACCAAGACTTGGAATGTCAACAAAAAAAAGGTCCAATGCAAGGTGTTTGAAAAAGCCCCTGGCTGAAATAGCGCCACCTTAAATCACGGTTGTGATTAAACTGTAGTTGCCATGTACCTTCCTCAAGACCCTCATGGAGTGTCCAGAGTGTCCACATTAATATAAGGGCAGCCTAGCTACACAACTGACTGACAGTCCTTGCTGAAAGCAGCCAGAGCACCAGAGAAGGGTCTACAGCAAATTTCCCCAGCCCCCAACATCTTAGTTTATTTAAAGGAAAAATAAACATTAAGAGGGTTAGTTGGAGGGTTATTTGCAATCATTAATATCGATGTTTAACAGTACGGTAACAATAAGCTTACCGTCTACCTCAGGATGGTTCTCTCTAATCTGTCTGACCTTGCTATCTGAGGAGAAGGCTTCTAAGACCCCTCCGTGTACAAAAATGTGTGGTTGCTCAAATCCATATTTACAAGAATGTAGTGTTTGCTTATAACTCCCACATACGGCACTAATGCTGGGTCGGTTGTTAAGCAGATTGTCTAGGGAAGAATACCAAAGAAGGAGTCTGCATGTTCAGTGTAGGTACAAGGTTTACTTCCTACATACTTTTCTGTCTGAGACTCATTGAATCCACCCAGAGGGCTCCTGCAGTTACCAAGGACCAGCTGAAGTGTGGGGGACTACCCTGTAGCTCTGAGTGAAGGCTGGGTCCACAAAGCCACCGTGAAGAACGTATGCCCAACTCTCACATTAGTCTTTAATGGATGTGTGATTTCGAATAAATTGTTCACATTTCTGAGCCTCCCTTTCCCTTGGCTAATACCGACTTTCATGGCATCATTAAGCTAAAGATAGATAGCATGGGGTGCGTGGCCAATCATCGGTGCTCCATAAATCCTTTCCCACAAAGTGAGTTGCACAGGGATACTTAAAGAAATCATTCTTGTGGTGAGAAGAGTCTCTTAGAAATTTAGGTTTGCTGGAAGAAAATTAATATTCAAAAATCTGAATTTATAAAAACAAATTAATTCAGAAGTGATTGTTTACTTTTAGGAGGTAATCACTCAATTTTAATCAGTGTTTTTTGGATTTTAGTGAAGGTAGGACTCACCAGGGAAGCCTGTTGAAGGTGCATATTATCCCTGGGTACCATCCCCCAGAAGGTTTTTCTTAGAGTAGAGCTGTGGATGAGCTCAGGTGTTTGCATTTGAACATGAAAACACTCTCCCTCCCCAGGTGACTGTCGCTCACGTAGCGCCTCCAAAACAGCTTGCAGCAGAAAGCCCCCTGTGTATATTCCTTTTAGCTGTTTTTCATGGACACAGAAACAAACAGAATAATACGGTGGATTCTCCCCGCTCATCAACCAGCTGCTGTAGAGATCAACCCCCAGTGAATTCGGTTTTATTCATACCCCCGCCATACTTCCAACCCAGGATATTTTGAAGCAGATCCTAGGAATCATTTCATCTTCGTGTTCACTTCTGTAACTCTAAATTAAATTATGACTCTTTCATAGCAGTGTGTATAGTGTAAAGGAGATGAGTTTTTTAAAATGTATGTCACCTTATCATTTACACAGCTAAATCATTCCATCTCATCCCATACCTAATTAGTATTCGAAGTCGAATTTGTTTTGTAATATGACTTTTGTTTTTAAGTTTGTGTATTTAAGTAGGCATTTAAATGCCATCTACATACTGTGATTGGTGGATATTCTTCATCTCATCTATAAATTTACCTCTGTTTTTTTTTTTCTCTCAGAATTCTCGTGTTAAAGTGACTGGGTTGTTCACCCTGAAACTAAAGCAATCTATAAAATAAAAGGGCTGATAGTAAATATTTCAGGCTGTGTGTGTCATGATTGGTTTCCGTCAGATTCCTGTAGACTTCATTAGTCACATGATTTCTGTTATATTTTCCTTCTTCGCCGTTGTATTTACATCCCTTAAAAAACAGTAAACCGTTCTCAGCTCAACGGGGCTAGTTTCCTGACCCGCCAATGGCTGTGCTGTCCAGTAGGGTCACTACCCCCAGGGTGGCTATTTCGAGTTAAATAAGAATCTATTTTTTCAGACACCTTAGTGGCACTTCAGATGCCCAGAAGCTATGCATCCTGGTGGCTCCTGGATTGGATGCAAAGTTACCCTCGTCTAGATTTGCCAGTGGTGGTGGTTTAGACGAGAATGACCTCTCCTACGCTCATAGATTTGAATGTTTGGTTCCCACTTGGCAGACTGTTAAGGAAGAATTAGGAATTGTGGCCTTGTTGGAAGAGGTGTGTCACTGGGGGTGGGCTTTGGGGTTTCAGAAGCCCATACAAGGCCCAGTCTGTCACTCTGTCTCTCTCTCTTCTCTGTCTCTGCCCCACCCCCAACTCCTTCTCTCTCTGCCTCCATCTTGAGGATAAGATTTAAGCTTTCAGCTACTACCCCAGCATTATGCCTGCCTGTTTTTCCACCATGATGATCATGGACTCACCCTCTGAAACTGTAAGCAAGTCCTCAATTAAATGCTTTCTTTTAAAAGTTGCCTTGGTCATGATGTCTTTTTACAGTAGTAGAGCAGTAGCTAAGGAGTTACTCTCAGCACTGGGGAGGTAGAGGGAGGTGGATCTCCATGAGTTCGAGGCCAGTCTGGTCTACAGAGCAAGTTCTGGGACAGCCAGGGCTACACAGAGAAGCCCTGTCTTGAAAAACAAAAAACAAAAAAACAAAAAAAAAAATGAAAAGAAAAATAACTAAGCCGGGTGGTGGTGGCACACACCTTTAATCCCAGCACTCAGGAGGCAGAGCCAGGCAGATTTCTGTGAGTTCGAGGCCAGCCTGGTCTACAGAGTGAGATCCAGGAAAGGCGCAAAACTACACAGAGAAACCCTGTCTCAAAAAAACAAAACAAAACAAAACAAAAGGAAAATAACTAAGACACCAACCTTCATTTTCATGGCATGGTTTAATGTGTTCCTCTATGTCTTGGTCCTTTTGTATTGCTATAAATGAATACTACAGGTTGAGTACTGTGTAGAGAAAAGAAAAGTACCTTTTACAGTCCTGGAGGTTCAGGAGCCCAAGACTGAGGGACTGTATCTGTGAGGAAATTCTTGCTGCCTTCTAACATGGCAGATAGCACCCAGGGAGAGAAAGTAAAAGGCACACAGAGGCACACCAGGGCCCAAGTTCGTGTTTATAACAAGCCCTTTTCCTCAGTAGCATTAATCCACTGCAGGGCCCTGCCTTAGAAAGGTCCTACCTCCCATAATGCATCGAGCATATTTTCAGCACAGAAATGTTGGAGCACATGGAAACCTAGGACTCCATCCTCTGCATTTCCTGTAAACTGGATTCCTATAATTTGTGTCTAGAGCTCGGTCAGATTGATGCTTGATTCCCATCCCCATGTTCCAGTAGTGGGGTGGATGTCTTTATAAAGGTGCCTGGGTATTTTAAAACATTTAATACACACATTTAGACCACTTTAAATGCAGAAAAATTCCTTTCGAACAACACGTAATGTACTAAATACTAATTTTTGGTAAGAATCATAGTAGCAATGGTTATCTTTAAGATAAAATTGCATGCAGCGGAGGTGATGTTGTGTTAGCTAAGCAGAGGCTCCTGTCGGTTCACTGATCTCTGTAAATCCACACAGTGGAGACTATTAACCCAAGCCTTTAGGAGGCCAACCGGTTTTTCATTCTTTAATAGTGTTGTGACAGTAGGGTGTAGTTAGAGCTAAGAGGGTTGTTTTGTCGTTATTTTTGTGGAATGGAATCTTTTCAAGATTCTGTGTATTTCTTTTCTTTCATTTTGATGCCATTTTGAAAATTAAATTTTAAAATTCTGTCTTAAAAAAAATGAACCAAAACAAACTTAGACACCACCCTAACAGATCACTTAGTACTTTAAAAATCCGTTCTACATCTATAAACAGTGTCTGTAGAATTACAAGTTTGGTACTTACCAGTGATACTATAGTTTGTCTACATTTAAGCATCTGCTAATCTTTGGGCTAAACTTGAGCCCGTGAATTTAAAAGGAAAGACAAGAATGCTAAGCAGTTAGACATGCTGGCAGGAAAGGGCTCTTAGCTCATCTCATGGGTGTTAGACAGCTGACCAGTTGGTTCAGACACGACATTTTCATGATTCAAATGGGGGCAACAACTTACAAATAGCTTTTCAAATAACAACCGTTAGGATGGAAATCCTAGAATGCTGTATTGCTCCATAATATTATAATTGAATATAATCAACTAGAAGCAATGAATCAAGGCCTGAGGGATCCTCCTGGGTAAAGGTACTTGCTGCGAGACCTGACAGTCCAAGTTCAGTCTCCGGGCCCCCCGTGGTGGAAGGAGAGCGCCCACTCCAACAGGTTGTCCTCTGACCCCCACATACGACGCACTGGGGTACACATGCCCCCACACATGGGTGTTGACACACAGAGATAAATGTTAAGAAGTAATGGGGGTGGTGGTGGAGAGATGGTTCAGAGGTTAAGAGTGCTTGCTACTCTTCCAGAGGACCCAAGTTTAGTTCCTAGCACCCACGTCAGACTGTTGACACTTTGCTTCCAGCTCCAAAGGACCCATCTAGCCTCATAGGTATCCAGACACACATGGCAGACACACATACACATTTTAAAAAAAAATTAAACAAATAGGTAATTGAAGGGCTGGAGAGATGCTAAGAGCACAGTATTGCTCTTGCAGAGGACCTGAGTAGGACCCCAGCACCCATATCACATAGTTCACAATTGCCTGGAACTTCAACTCCAGGAGGCTCCAGCACCTGTGACCTCTTATAACCCCCAACCACATATGTGTTTTTCTACACACATACACATGATTGAAAATAATTTTAAAAAAACTTACCCCCAAAGCAATGAAAGAAAGCTGCAGGAAAAGGGTAACACTAGCTTTAGCAGTTGATGAATTCTTAAATACTGAACTTCATTCTCCCTCCCGCTTTGAGGAATGTTAATATTCACAAAGAGGAGATTGCTTGTATTCACATGTGTGACTGTGTGGTTCTCACAGTGACTAAGTTAGTAAACTGTGTCTGGGTTTCTCACTTGTAAAAAGACTAGTAAGCCGTGTGTAAATTCTGGAGACAATAATGCTGCTTTGGGTTTTGTTATTTTAATTAATCAGCATACCGTTCTCATGACTTGATGTCCTGAATACTCCAACCTTTTCAGTTCTGTCACTTAATACCCTGCCATGTTCGTAGCAAACCTTTCTTTTAAAAAGAGGATACTTTAAGAAAATCTGATTGTAGAGATTTTTCCTTAATAGCTGAACAAGGAAAAGAAGCAGAAATTATTGAACAGTTAAGGAGATATAAATGTCTAGATCAATGGCTACTTAAATAAAATCCCTGGTCTGGGTTTTGATGTCCATTTTCTTGCTTTTATTACCTTAATCTCTCTCGTTTTAAAATTGTGTATCAGTCTTTTTGCTGCATGTATCATGTTCATGCAGTTCCCTTAGAGGCCAGAAGAGGGCATCAGATCCCCAGGAACTGGAGTTACAGATCGTTGTGAGAGCTGCCTTTTGGTTGCTAGGAATCCCTTCCTTTGCAAGAACAGCAAGTGCTCTTAACCACCGAGCACTCTTCTGTCCCTGTTACTTTAGTAACAATTCATCCTCAGTAAAATAGTTTCATTTCTTCAGAATCTTGGCAAGGATTTTACGTTAAGTTGCATAATGACCATGTGTGCGTGTGTGTGATTTATTTTGTGTGCATTGGTTTGGCCTGCCTGTTGTGGTCCGTGTGCTTGAGAAGGTCAGAAGGAAGCTTCAGATCCCTGAAACTGGAGTTATGGGTGGTTATGAGCCTCTGTGTGTGTGTGTGCCAGGAATCGAACCCTGATCCTCTAAAGGAACACAGCCAGTGCTCTTAACTGCTGAGCCATCTCTCCAAACCCTGAATGATCACTTCTTAAGAATGTGGGTTCTTAGGTCATTCTGCTGGGGCGGAGTAAGCGGCACCAGGTAATATCCTAAGACAAGAGGTTTATTTGACTCGACATTCTGGTACAGGGAAAGTCGAAGTAGTGAGGATAGTGTCTGAAATGGCCACGCCCATCTGTGTCACAAGGAGGTGGAGAAGCTCAGAGAGCCTGTCTGAAGGAGGGGCGTGTATGCCATGAGAGGGGTGGGAGCCACGCTTCTCTTTTATAGCAACCTGCCTTTCTGAGAAGTAGCTGCTGTCGTGAGACCCAGCTCACCCCAGGTGACCAGCATCAGTTCCAGAGTTGGTGTGACCCAACCACTGCCTGCTAGGCGAGACCTGGTGAAAGTTCTGCCACCTCTCAGTGTCACCATACTGACCAGCTTTCCTGTACGTGACCCCTGGGTACCTATTCAACCCATAGCACAGGGCACCCCAGATTCCCTGGCGCCTTAGTTCCAGGTAACTCACGATTATGTCAGTCAGCCATGGACACTGTGAAAAGGAGAACTCTAAGATGGTCCACATCCTTCCAGGACTTGCGACAGCTAGAAGATTTAGGACTCGTTGGCACCAAGTGCAATGTCCACACCGCATTCAACTCCCTGTCAATCAGTGAGTGCCCATTTCCCTTCTTCCCCCACATGCTCGTCCTGAGGCCTGTTTCTGTGTGGTGTATATATCTCTTCCATGGCCACATGCCCCTCATTTCTACCTCAGTAATCTGTTCCTCCTCAAGCATCTCATGCTACACCCCGTCTTTCATGCCCCTTCCAAGGTAATTTCTCTGTCAGCTAAATCATTGCTGTCCTAGTTTTCATCAAAATTCTTTAATGGCTGCCCATTACCATCTGTGGTACTCAGAATTTCATGGCCGTCTATCAGGCTGGCCTAAGCTCTGCCATCCATCCCCCTGACATTATCAATCAGCATAATTCAGCCAGGGCTGCCAGAGTGCTGACAGTTGACTGCGGCCAGGTTTCTATTGCTTCTGCACCTGCTCCTGTGTGTTAAAATCCTGCTTCCTAGGTCTTTTACAGGATTCCTCCCGACCATTTTAGGAACGGTCACTTCCTACTCAGTGCTAACATATAGTACAGCTTATCAGTACAGCTGATAAGCAGTTAAATGTTTTCATTTCTTCTGGGTTTAATTTATAGTATTGTCTGACAAGTTTTACATCTTAGTTTATATGTCTGTTGCATTCTTGTTCAGACATGGAAATATTTAATAAACATCTACCTTGGTCTAGATACCTAATTTATGCTATGCATGTTACCTGTCTTTTGCCTACTTTTAAACAGTGGGTGAAGTTTGGCAGTGTAATTATTGAGTCTTTTATGTTTTTCCAGTCACCTGGGTGTGTACTTTACAAGAGGTAGCATGAGAGTCTGACCACGTAACCTTATGCAGATTGTGTAGCCTACCCTAGATGTCAGTTTGTGATGTGGAAAATGGGCATGACAAAATCGACCTTGGGCTTGTTAAGTGTTTAAAGGAAAAATACATGTTGGCAGAGCCTACCAAATGACAGATGCTCCCCAAATGATCCAAGGGACAAAGGAAGTGGCCCTTAGCCATATTGATGCCTGTTTTTCTGTGTCTAGGTTGAATATATTTCAGGAAAAGTGTTCTTCACCACCTGTTCGGATCTGAGCTCGATGAAGAAGTTGAAGTCAGCGGAAAGACTGTTTCTGTTGATTAAGAAGCAGCTTCCAATTACGGCTCCTTCTCTCCGCAAAGGTACAGCGTGTGCCCACTGCTTTACCTACCTGCTGTGTGACTGAGGCTGTCCGCCCGGCAATTGTGTGTCTCCGTTTCACAGACTCGGGCTCATTCATTGTTAGTTACAGAGATTATAGCAGTTCAGTTCCCTGGTATTATCATATCTATAGCCAGCTCCTTCGCTTCTCTTTGGAACCTGCTGCCTGCCTTCTGGGTTTTATTGTTCACATGTTTTCTTTCTAGAGATAAATATGCTCCACTGTATTTATTTGATTTTTTTAAAACACATAATAACCAGAATACAATTTTGCATCATAAGTTGGTAAAAAAAAAAAACAAACCTGTTATCTTATAAAGTTTAACTAAATGATATAGTTGGAAATTATTACATAGTAAAATTTTCTTCTCCTAGAATCTTAAGTGTTTTTAACAAACTTATGCCCATTTATAAAGGCAGCTTGGGAGATTTCGTAATTACTCCCTAACTTTAAAATTATGTTATATAAATAATTTCAAGATCATGATTAAAGCCATTTTTAAAAGGCAGACACCACAGGATTTAACATTGCCTCAACCTTCACTCTGATTACTGTGTGCATGAGACTTCAAAGAATTACATAAATCTGTAAGGAGCTATCTCAAGAAAAGTTGCAAATGACCAAATCAAGACTGGGAAAGGAAAAAAAAATTAAAGCAAATCCCAAGGATTTATGGGATTACCATAATTTCCTCCCAGCATCCATACACTGTCCTCTTGAAGGAACTGTAGTGGTAATTTTCAGATCAACTTAGTGACTTTGGTTTATAATGAAAGGTTAAAGTTTACTGGGCAGGCTGACAGCCCCAAACTTGTAAGTGGTTTGTGTATCTGAAGTTTGACTTCATGGAAACTTAAGATTCATGTTAATATCTTTGTGATCTAAAATGAAATGGGTCCAAAGTTCCTGAGCTCTGTATTTTCCGGTTTATGGACAAGGTCACTGTTCTCTCGAAGATCAGTATATCCCCTAGGCCTGTGCATGAGCTCGCCATCCGCTGAGTGCAGTATCACAGGATAAATAGCTTTGCTGAAGTACTGCATGGGATTTCTGTAAGTTTGATAACTCTTAGATCTCTGAATATAAAATAATGGAACGTATTCTGCTGTACATTCTAAGGATAAATTATATAAACTCCAAATAAAAGTGAAGTTTTGTTCATGTAGCAATTCAGTAAAATATTTTAAAGAAATAAAGGTCATGAAATCCAGATTGATGAATGTAATAGACAGTTGTCTATAAGCTTGAAGATGGATAAACTGAGGTTTTGTTTATTTAGGAAAAATACTAAATGAAATGCAGAGACTTATAAATGATGATCCAGGAAGTTGGCTGAAGGCCATTTCTCTTTGGAAAAAACTTCTTGAACAAGATACAAAAGGAGAAAAAGTTTCTCAGAGGGATACTAACCCACTAAAGCGAAAAGTGGGAGAAAATGAAATTGTCAGTGCTAAGAAGTTAAAACTGAAGGAGATACACAGGGAGAGTCACAGGGAAGACCAGCGGGACAGACTTCCTGAAGACTCACGGGAGCAGGGGGATGCTCTCACCAAAGCCGACGAGCTTCAGGAACAAGGACTCCAGAATGACGTGGTGAAGGCAGCTGACACTCAGAACCAGGAGGACTTGACCTTCAGGGTTTCCTGTCGCTGCAGCGGGAATATCGGAAAGGCCTTCACTGCACAGGTATGCATGCTCATCACCCAAGTTGGATCCTGCCTTCCAAAGGCACCCCTCTTACAGCACAGATAAGACGGCCCAGACAGAGGATGAGGTCTGACTTCGTTTGATTATCTGTCTCTAAAAGTACATTTCCTGTTTCAACTTAGCCTCAGCAGCTCCAGAGGAACACTGTGCCATTCCACATGGCGGCCATTTACTCTGCTCCTAAACTTCTAAAGTTCATAGGTGTCTACTGCATTTGTAAGCGCTAATGTTGTGATATACATATATGTATATTGGGGGTCTTCTTCATTATAAGCACATGTCTATTGAGGATCACCCTGCATGTGTGATGTTTGTAGGTTTGCCCCTGGGACCTAGACCACAAATACCAGTGCGCATGAAGCCTAGTAGTCTAGGGAGGGTGGACAGACATCGGTTTCTGTCCTAAGACCTATTGGTTGGCCCTTACAAAGGTCAGTAGCATGAAATTGGTCTGGATCTTTTAGCCAAACTTAGAGTCACACAGACCCTAAAGGTTGAGTCTGGTGAAACTGATCTGTCATGTGTAGACATAGAGGACGATACTAGTTAACATGTGATCTTTCAGTGCGGTTCATTTCCTTTATTAGAAGGTCATGGTCTTACGTCACACACCTAAAATTGCCAGAGTAGAGATTACACACAAGTAGAGAGTAATCCTAAGGGGTTTGAAAATGGAGAGAGTAAAATACTGTTGCCTTGCATAGGCAGTCTTGGAAGTTACATTTTAATATCACTTAATTACCATCAGGTGATGGCTAGCTCTTATCTTTAAAAACCTTAAAGTTTTCTTCTTTCTTATATTCTTTCCTTTTCTATAACTTGCCACCTTGCAGGAGGCAGGAAGAGTGATTGGAATTGCTCTCATGAGGAAGTTTGGATGGAAAGCCAACTTGAGGAATCCAAATTTAGAGGTAATGAATATCCATCTCGATTTCTATTCAGCAGGATCCTCTCCTTTCCATACTTTTTGGGTCACCTCCAGTTAGAGGAAGTACGGCTGTGTGGGTCCAGCAGCCTGCTTCTCTTCGGCAGCCAAATAATGCAGAAATGTCTCACCCAAACTGGAGTCACTTGGCCACAGCTGAAGGAGACATTTGTAGTGAGATTACGGCGGCACTCTCCATGGTCTTCACATGCGTAACAAATATCTTTGTAAGAAATTCTTTCTTATAGCTGCTATGTAAAGAAAATGAGTAATAACCTAAAGACTCACAAAATATGGTAGTCCTGTTACTAGTGGCTTTGTTGGGATTATGGGATTATGTTCATCTTTTATTTGGGACAAATAAATTCAGGGAGTAACAAAATTTACCCTTCCCTGTATTTTGAAAACCATCTTATGAATTTGGCAGGCAGTTAGTTATTTTAATAATTTATGTATAAATTTATTCCATGTGATCCAACTTTGTATGGGGACAGACCTGGCCAAATAAGTCAGAACTATTAGTGAGTTGTTGGAATTTTCTTCCCTTTTTTTTATATTTTTCACCTCTAAACACAGTATCTAATGTAAATCCAATGGTGTACCCACAATATTTTGGCCCCCAGATTTTTGGCATGGTGTTGTCTCCCCATTTCATCTCTCCTCTCTCCCCATTACACTGTCAAAATCATCCCACAAAAATGCCAACAGTTTAGCTCTCACCCACCATCTCATGGAGTTTATAATAGCTCTAATGGGTTAAAGTAACCGTACAAAACCGTAGTTGGTGTTAAAGCAATGTATAGTAAAATGTATGACTCAAATCAATGAAGAATCGATCCTTAAATTGTATCCTGTAAAACTGATAGGAAATCAATTTTATAGTGGGAGAAGCTGTTCTTGACATTTGGTATTTGAAAATGAGATCAATATATATTAAAATTTGAAATAGAGTGCTATTAAATAATATTGTTAAAATGCAGAATCAATACAATTGGCAAATTCAGCTGTGGTGTTTCAGTTGATGGAGAAATTGTCCCCAAGTGGGAGGGACCACCTCATGCAATTCTTGATGACAGTTTCCCATATTGGAACGGCTCTGTGAAAGTGCTAGTGTTGAACCTGACCTCGGGGCTGGGGTGTGGCTCAGTCATAGAGCACTTACCCAGTATGTGTGA
The DNA here is from genome assembly GCF_007827085.1 of Peromyscus californicus insignis. Classification (NCBI taxonomy): domain Eukaryota; kingdom Metazoa; phylum Chordata; class Mammalia; order Rodentia; family Cricetidae; genus Peromyscus; species Peromyscus californicus. Next base: position 30,919,118 of record NW_026294492.1, on the reverse strand, counting down.
GGCCATGCATTCAATGTTCCATCTCTAGCAGCCAGTTGGGAGGAGAGACACTTTGGGTGAAAGGACCAAGGGTCACGTGGTTCATCGTGTTAGAATGGTCTATAAAACTCCTCAGACTATGAGTAAGAGAAACTCCCATTTTTTAATTCTACATGGGCTGCTAATGATGACACATTAAATTCTATCCAGAACCTAATAGAAGGAAGGAAAGAAGCTATGGGTTGGTTGGTTGGTTGGTTGGTTGGTTGGTTGATTGGTTGGTTGGTTGGTTGGTTAGTTGGTTTTGTCAGCGTGACACAGATGGAGTTATTTGGGAAGAGAGATCTCAGTGAAAATGCCTTCATCGGGTGGCCTGTGGGTGGGTCTATGGGGCATTTTCTTAATTAATCTTTGATGTGGGGAGGCCCAGCTCACTGGGGATAACAGTGCTACTCTGGGTGGTCCTGAACTGTACAAGGCAGCAAGCTGGGCAAAGCATGGGAGCAAGCCAGTAAGCAGCATTCCTCCATGGTGTCTGCTCCTGCCTCCAGGTCCCCTCCCTGAGTTTTTGCCCTGACTTCCCTCAGTGATGGAATGTGAACTGAAAGTTGTCAGATGAGGGAAACCCCTTCCTCCCCAGGTTGCTTTTGGTGCTGGTGTTTATCACAGCAACAGACACCTAACTAAGACACTTGCCTGCAGGTGGCAGAGAGGACATCCTGGCTTAGGGAAGCTCCCTGTGTCTTGCGCTGTCTGTGTGCTGGGGTAGACAGCCCTGCATGGCTTGAGGTTAGAGGAGGCTTGAGAAAGTCTTAGCTATCCCAGTCTAAAAAGTTCAGTCTAGTTGTTGTGATCCAGAAATGCAGCAAAGAAAGATCCGAGCTCTGACACATGACTCTGTGGATTTTATCCACCACCCAGTCCTTGGACTTTTTTTATGAAATGAACCTAAATTTGGTTTACCTCTAGTTAGGGACAAAGGATTATAGTTTTTTTGTTTTTTGTTTTTTGTTTTTCAGACATGACAAGTAGGTCTTGGCATTTCTTATTAAAATTCAGGTTGTATAAACTCAAACGCTTCAGATTGTCAGTAACTTGATGTGGCGCTTTCCTGGGCTGTTCTGATTCTGTTTGTCCTTTCAGATCTTCGTGCATCTGAGTGACGCTTACTCTGTGGTGGGGATTCCCCTGTTCAGGTAACATTGTCCTTGTAGAACTAAGAACTTATTTACATAGTATGGAGTGTTGATACAGCAAAGGGGCAAAGCTTCTGGGATCTGTGCTTGGGGATGGACCTTGATCTGACTGGTTAGGGCTGATTGACCACAGTCGTCCACAGATTACAGGATGAATCTTGAAACACTGCATCATTATTTCTATTATTAAGTAGTTTGCACAGACCCATTTTTAAGCTGTGATTGTTAGTCTACTGGCATCTTGGAGATGTAATTTTTTTAAAAAAACAAAGTTACTTAAATGCATATCAGAAATTCTCTAGATTTAATTGCCATTATTGTTATGTTACTCATAGTCTGAGGAGTTTTATAGACCATTATGAGTGGCTATTGCTCACTTTAAAAATCATTTTCAGGTGTCTTTATACTCATGCAGAGTACTAAATAAATTCAAATTCTTTTTTTTTAAAAAAACATATCTACTGAATTCTATGCAACAGGTGCTTTTTCTAGGTGTTTTTGGGAAGAAAGCTGTTTGGAGGCAAATAGTCATTCTTAGGTTCTTGAAAGCATGTAAATGTCCATGGCATTTTTAAAGTGTCTTGTGTGTCTAACCCTGTGCACACAGTATAGTGACTAGATACCCTTTTCTGTTAATTATGCCTTTGCCTTAATGTTTTCTCAGTCTTAAATGAGAATGCATTTTTAAAATGTGTAAAGTGGTTATAATGGCTCTTATCCAGAGGTGAGCTCTCCAGTTGGCTAGACAAGACAGTGAGCTCGGCCTCCCACTTCCTCTCCCCCTCTCCCAACCCCTCCCCCCACCTCGATGCTGGGGGTCAGACCCAGAGCTTCACATACACACACATGCTATACAGATGTTGTATTTCTGAGCTACATTCCCAGCCCCCATAAAGAATTTGTTACCATTATTTTGACCCCTTCTACCTCCTCCAAAAAAGGTGAGTCTAGGAATTGACTAGAAGAGGAATATCTCAACCCTAGTGGTACTAAATGCAGCAGTGATATATTTAGATTCCAACCACCAATTAAGTTACTATTTTAAATTTTCAATTATATATAAAACTTAATTTTATTCAGCCAAGTATGTATAACTTTATATAAGTGTTTTTAAGTCATTAAATTTTATTATTCCAATTTTTCTTGCTGTAGAAACACAAGAAGTCATGCATATTGCATTTCAAATAATAATTAGTAATAAACTGAAAGTTTAAAAACGCATATGTACCTGAAAATGAAGATTCAGAACTGGAATGCACAGTGTAAATAAGGTTACAATTGATATCCTGTGGTAAGTTGAATGGACTGCCACAGTGAAGGAAGTAGTCTCAAAGGTGTCTCTTGACGGAAAATAATAATTTGTGAGAGTGTGAACAAAAGGAACAATATGGTAACCCATGGTCACATGGAAGAAAGTGGAAAATTATGAAACAGCATAAGGTAGCCAAGATGTCTGAGGGTCACATCCAAATGCATATCGTAGTAGTTCCTAAAGGGCTTGCTTTCATTAAAGACAAGAACTGTTTGGATCTTTTGAAGCACAGTTTGAAGTCCCAAGGGTATTAACTGTATCTACACCACATGGTCATGTTATCACTTCTCTACTGTAAAATTCAGAAGATAATATTATCTACTTTATAGCTGTCTTGGTTATCTATTAGTGTGATAAGACACCATGACCAAGGCAACCTAGAGAAGAAAAGGTTTATTGGGTGCTTACAGTTCTAGAGGGTTAGAGTTCATTACCATCATGGTGGGGAGCATGGCGGCAGGCAGGCATGGTGCTGAAGCAGTAGCTGAGAGCTTACATCTTATCCACAAGTTGGAGGCAGAGAGAGACTGGGTCTGGCATGGGCCTTTGAAACCTCAATGCCTACCCCCAGTGGCACACCTCCTCCAACAAGGCCACACCTCTCAATCCTTCCCAAGCAGTTCCACTGTCTGTGGACCAAGCATTCCTATATAGGAGCCTATGGGAGCCATTCTCATTCAAACCAGCAAAATAGTTTTGTGACTGGGGTTAAATGAGCCAGGTTCTATGACAATTCTTCATGCTGTTTCTAGGATTCAGAGTGTGCTGAATACATTTCAACTTTTATTTTTGAAATGTTCAGCAACTAGTGAGGAAAGGGAGGAACACTGACTAGAATAACAGGAATCAATTCAGTTAGTTTGAAGTGAAACAACTGTGTGTCTGAGTAAGATGGTCAAGTTCAAGGAATCCAGTCTGGGAGTAGAAGGGCACATGATGATGACTGACCAGTTAGGAAAGAGTTAACTAATGGATGGCAGATGGACAAAGCTGGGCATGGTAGCACACACTTACTTTCTAAAACACTCTGGGTACATGGTGAGTTCTAGAACAGCCTAGACTACATGGCAAGACCCTGTCAAAAGGAAGGAAGAAAAGGAGAGGAAGAAAGGGGGGCAGGGAAGGAGAGGGAGAGGGGGAAAGGGATAGAAAATCTGAAAGAAAAAAAAGGAGGTGTGACGGATTAAGTAAGGCCTCCTCAGTGGACAAGAGAAGGGGGAGATCTTCCTGACAGGTGTAACAAAATTTCTGTCGCTGTAATTAAATCCTCTGACAAGAGCAACTTAAGGGAGAGAGAGATTCTTTGGCTCCCAATTGCAGATTGCAGTCTACCGTGGCAGAGAAATCACATTTCACCCACAACCAAGAGCAGAGAGCGATGTATCAGTGCACATAGTGCCTAGCTTGTCCTCTGCATTTTCTACAGCCCAGGATTCCCTACTCAGGGAAGAGTTGTGTTCACAGTTACAGTGGGTCTTTCCACCTCAATTCATGTAATGAAAACAAGTCCTCCCAGACATTCCAGAGGCTAACTAACCTAAATCTCGACAACCCCTCCCAGGTGTGTCTGGAGGGCTGCCTCCTAGGCGTTAAGATGATGCTAACCACCACATCCTTGTCTTGATGGAGGATGCTGTGTAAGAGAAAGAAGACATTTATCTACATGGAAAAAACCAAAACCTGTATTTCCGTTTGAACAACTGAAATCTGATTTGAAACAAACCCTAAACAAGCAGATCACTGTTTTTCTCACGAATTCGAACTCTGCTTCCCCCTGAGCTGCTCCATGCTGCTTTGAACGGTCCATTTGTTGGAGTCAGGGCAGGTCACGATGCTTGGGTTTAGCACAGTAAGAACACATTTGCATTGGGTGGTATTGTCAGATTTTGTCAGTGGTCCTATGTAAATCCCTGCTCCTTGGAAGAAGATTTTGTAAACTTCTCAACTGAGGACCATTTTCCACACGGGGTCTCCTCATTGCTATCTACAGTATAAATTGATGTGTTTCATAGCAAGATAATTGCCAAGCTTACTCTGTAGGAGCAAAATTCATTGATCAAAATATTTTATGGTCTAGCTACCACCAGTTTACAGCTTGGAATTCAAAGCTATGAATATGATACTATTTATAATGTGGACTATTAGTTTCTGAAAAGGCTTCAATTAAAAGGCCAATTCACATGGTTTTACCACATAGAACCACCGTACCATAACAAGAAGTACGCAGTTATAGTGTCTACCTGGAAGCAGTATGCCATCTGATTCTAAGAATTAAGAAACTTATGGTGGATACAAACAAACAGAATACTTGAAAGCCAGATAAAGATGAGAAATAAAATGATAAAAGAATTCAAAGCCTGGAATTGCATTGAAAGTTTTTTGGAAGCGTACAGAAAACACTGTGGCTTTGTGTGACATTCTTCTCACTGTTTTTAAAGTAAACCTACCTCAAAACACCAGCACAAAACCTGAAATCCTAACTTCTTTATCTTGCCCACAAACTGTAGCTCTAAATCCGCATTGAACTTTCCAAGATGCCCCTTGCAAGTTGCATTGGAAAGGTAGAAATGGAAGTTGGGGAGGCAGCTGAGTCTGTAAAATGCTTGCTATACCCTCACGAGGACTTGACTTCATCTGCAGAACCCCATAAAAAGCCAGATATGGTGGCATACGTTTGTAACCCGAGTCCCCCGCCCCGCCCCGCCCCGCACTCATTGTTCAGCAATGGAAGCCTAATCAGCAAGCCTCAGGTCCCAGTGAGAGGCCCTGTTTAAGAAACAAGGTGGACAGTGTAATGAGTCTTTTTCTGTCCCACTAGTCAGCTCCCAAATAATGACATGAAGACTTCTTATTAATTATGAAAGCTCAGTGTATAGCTTAGGCTTGTTCCTGACTAGTTGTTATAACTTAAATTAACTCATTTATATTAATCTACAGTCTATCACGTGGTGTTACTTCCTCCTTCTTGTACCTCCTGTTTCCTCTCCCTGTGGCTGGCTTCTCCCCCCTTCTTCCCAGAGTCTTCTCTGTCCCCTGAAGTCCCACCTAACCTCCTTCTAACTATTGGCCATTTAGCTTTTTATTAAACCAATCACAGTGACACCTCTTTACACAGTGTAATCAAATGTCTCTAAATAGGACAGCCTCTGAGGAGCAATACCCCACGTTGGCTTCTGACCTACATACACAGAGAGAGAGGGTGGGGGAGAGGGAGGGAGGGAGAGAACGGATGGTAGAAATGATACATAATAGTCTGTCAGGATTAGAACTACTTTGAAGTCCGTTGGATGTAGGAACATGGTAGCTAGGCTGAGGGATGGGTGTGGGTGGCCTGTGCTGCAGTTAAGAACGAGAGCCGAGACTCATTTGTATGCTCCTGCCTCATTGTGTCTTCCGGGAAGGATGCAGATCAGCAGAAACCAAGCTTACAGAAGAGACCGAATTTCCCACGTTGCATCCAGATCCCAAAGCCCTGTCCTCTTGATGATGCCAGCTGTTCTGTGTAAAGACAGGGAAGTGCTAAGTAAGAGGTTCCTTCGTGTGTGATTACATTTTTGTAACTTGAACATAGGAGAGTTTAAATTTCAGTTGTCCAGAAAATGTGTTATTCTTTAATACCACACTGGCTGATTAAACAAAGGCCCAATGGAGAGGATATTTAATAATGAGGTTAAAATATCCTCTAGGTCAAGAATATATCAGATTGATATGTTCAAGTACTTCTCAGATACAGACCAAACATCTGTGTTCTGTATCCCGTTCTTTAGCATATAGTAATATTTGATACCTACCTGGTCTCTTTCTCGCAGAGTTCCTTTGGCCAGCAGAACTTACATCCAGACAGCTGGGCTGCGGTCGACCATAGCGTGGGCCATGGCATCTGTTGCGGAAATTAAGGTCAGCAAGATACCTGTGTCCCTCTCAACCACAGCAAGGTCCTTCCTGCGGGTGGGCACCCTGCTTACTTCCGGTCTGGGGTTTCCTTGCTGTTTTTCCTTTCTCCCCTCTATTTTTTGTGGTTTTTTTGCAGCTGCGATTTGACCTAAAAGCTGTTACAGTTTCTACTTTTTGTTTTGTTTTGTTTCTTTTTGATTTTCTGTATTGAACTTCTTTAAGCGTTTTAACTGAAAGGGCTGAGGCCAAAGTGAGTTGCATTTTATTATTTCTAATATTGTGAGTCATAATCCCCAAATGTGGCCTAAAGAACCTACATCATTTAAAAAAAAAAAAATCCTCATCAGTCTGTAAATGTTCCACTGACAATAAGAAAATTGTGTTTTCAAATTGAAAATGTTTTTTATGATCTCTGCTTTTTGTTAGAGTCTAAAAGCTATCCCGAAACTTCCCTGTGTTCCTGTGTTTGCATTGACATTTCTTCTTTGTGATTCCATTGCAAATGCTGCCTTTTCCCTGTGAAAGCCCTCTTCATCTGGGTTAGCCAGCTTAGCTACAGTTTCCCCAAGTCTCGCATCTTACTGATCATTCCGCACCTTTCTTTTTATCTTCAAGTTCAAATTTTTGTTTTGCTGTTTTGCCTCTGTTTCTCCCAGGCAGTCCTGAGTACCCTTTGGAGCCGAGGCTGGTCTTGAACTCGTGACAGTGCTTCTGTGTCAGCCTCTGTTTTCAGTTGACTACCAGCATACCCCGCGTTACACCTGGTTTTGGTCTTTTCTGTCCCTGTCTCTTTCATTGAAAACATCCAGGAAGAGGCATGGCAGATCCACTTCCTGTCCTCCTCTTCCTGTCTGTTGTGGCTTCTCACTGTTCACCTGTGAACTGCCCCCTACTGTGACCGGGGGGGTTTTAGGGATTTTACTCACTGATTTTTCTAAATCAGGTTGCTTCCCCCACTCAGAACTGATCACACCACCACTGCTTCTTCCCAGCTGCGCCTCCTGGATCACGAGGGCTTTCTCTTCCCTTCCCTGCCTGGAGACCTCTGCAGCTGCCCTGACTTCCGCTCCCAGCCCCCAGCCGCAAGGCTGAACTGAATGACTTTCCGTGTGTCACAGCTTCCCTCAACGTTGCTTCTGCTGTTTCGGAGTCTGAGTTGGCTCTTCCGTGGCCCTCCTGCCCATCCTTAATGTCAGAGCACACTTGTCCTGACACATTTGGACGCAGCTGCAAAGACCCCTCTGGGATGTGTTGCTCCTTATCTTATTTGTTCTCTTTCCCTTCCCCACCTGAGGCGATGACGTGGTTCAGGTCTTTTCATAACCTTCGCCTCTCCTGTTGTGTTTGACTGGGACACCGTCCGAACCCTCCGTCCTCAGACAGCTCTCATTCTTCCTGGCATGCCGTCTCAGCTGTGAGAAGGATTTGGAGTTCTCCCCTTTCGGCCCCGTGATGCTCTTTTAGGGTCTGGTGCTGCAGATGAGCTGCCGTGCGCTGTGGGTTTTCCTGGTTCTTTCTGCTAGGAGACTCCTCAGGGTTTTCTTTTCACCCCTAAAGCTCGGGAGTATTGGCAGATTCTCCTTACACGTGGCCTCCTGTTGTGTGTGCCTGGGTGTGTGTCCATTCAAGCCCAGAATTTCGGAATCTGCCTGCCTGCTGGTTCAGTTCTGTGTCCAGCGTTTACTGGCCAAGGACTTTCAGGGACAGTATTTAACAACTGTGCCTCAGTTGCTTGTTTGCAAGATGAAAATAACTTCTCGGACTGTTAAAGTAGTCGTTAAGGTCAGAGCCTGGGCCTTAGCAGCCCTGAGGGCTAGGCTTAGCTGCCCGTCCTGGGTAGGCCAAATGGATGTTTGCAAATGGTTCAGTGGCTAAAAGCAGTGGCTGCTCTTGCAGAGGACTGGGATTCAGTGCCCAGCACCAACATGATGGATCACAGCCATCTGTAACTCCAGTTCCCAGGCATCCAAATCTCTTCTGGCTTCCTCAGGCACACACATAGTGCACAGGCATACATGCAGGCAAAACACTCACACACATGAAGTAAAATAATTTTTAATTAAAAAAAAAAGCAAGTAATCATGAATAGCAAAAAAGATGTATTCAATGAGGCCACATTAGGAAAGAAGCTAACAAAACATGTCCAGTGACCTACCACCTACAAGTGCATCTCTGAGGTCCTGACAAGTATTTAGATTTATATCAAGGACTGATATGCATGACTATCCAGTCCTGGTCTAGGTGTTGTCCTGCCCATCATCCGTCACCATTGTCTCAGCCCCCATCTCTCTTACACAGTGATCTAACAACTGTTAGAACTTCATGAAATCTTTCAGAGACAAATTCCTCTGGCTTTTCTTTCTCCCAGCATAAGGTTCCAAGGGAAATTTCCTGGGGTCCATTTTCTCAGGCGTGAGAGGAGAGACTCTCCTTAGAATGTCTCTGCCACGATGGTTATAATAGGTTCTTATCAGGACTAAGTGAATTAGCATTAATAAAGCAATTATTAATTGCTAGAAAATGCACAAGTTTCATTGGTTGTTATGGCAGTAGTATTTAAAGTTATTCTGGCATATGAGATCGGTACTATTTCATAATAATTACTATTGCTCCCCCAGCTACACACTCCTTCTTCCATTTTTTAAGATCATCGCCTTGGCTGTCTCGTGAACTTAACTTTAAACTCTTCGTTTGCGACCTCTGAAGTCCCCAGGAGATCATTAACTTGCTGGCTCCGTCCTCCAAGTCATTCATCCTTCCCATGTGTTTCCATCTCTTCATATTCGACCTCTCCATTTGAGTTGTTCTTCCAAGTTCCAAGAATAACAAAGACATGATCTCCCTTAATTCATACGTTGATTTTTCTAACTTCAAAGTCATGGTTTTTGTTGTCATGAGTGAGCATCTGTGAGGTCTCAGATCCTCGCCCCTCCAGTAGTTAAACATCTGTGCTCACCGGGGCAGATAGAATAGATGAGCCAGTGTTTGGCTTGCCCACTAAGGCCAAAGGGTGGGATCGATGGAGAGTCGAATGCCTCGAATAAGTGGTAAGAGGCAAACAGGCCTCTGTATCAACAGTGTGGAGAGAGACTCTGTCAGCTCGGAGATGCCTGACAGAAGGGCCTCTGGCCTCTGGTCTCCTTCCAGGCCTGTAGCTCTCCGAAGGCTGGTTCCACTGCTTTCTTATTACTTAACCCAGGCAAGGTGGCCCCTACCAGTTCCTTCTTGAGGATCTCAATGGGAGCCCAGGCTTCTCTGAACATCTGAACCTTGAGGTTTGAGCCAAGGGTCCAGCCCCCATGCTATTCTTTAAACCTTTATCCCAATTTATTTTAGTATAAGGCTAGAGACATGATTACCATCTGTTTTTTCTGTATTTTCAGTAGTTCCAGTGTTTGCATTTAAATATAAATTCATGTGACCACTTACAAACCTGAAATCTTACCTTTGTCTTGATGTAGACTTATGTTTGGTGCCAGGACACAGTTTTCCTTTCCTGAAGGATATTTTGCTTCTTTCCTTCAGGTACCGTCTGGTTCTGACACCTGGCTGTGCCCTGGGGACCCCGCTTCCTCTGTAGACATGTCCAGTGAAGGATGTTTTCCTCCCACATCCAAGTGCCTCTCAACCTGAGGTGGGGTAGGTGTCCTGCTTGCTCCTCGCTGGTTTTTTCTTTCTTCTGTCCTCAAAGTGCATGGTATTAGATTATGCCAGTCAGGTACAGACCTCTCTCCCTACCGTTCCCCTTAGAGTATAAGCCTTTAGTCCTGTCTGCTTCTTAATGACCCCATAGCCAGGCGACAGCCTGCCTCTTGGTTTATTGGCTCCCTCCTTCTAACCATCTGCCCTCGTCACATCCTAGGCCATGTCAAATCCAGAAGGGCGTGCCTTCTGGATGTCTCTGTTTCAAGAATCCTGCTCTTCTCCAGGTGTGGAAATGTGGACCTATAGTCTCAGCTACTTGGGAAACTGAGGCAGGAGCATAAGAGCCCAAGAATTTGAGAACAGCCTCGGTAACTTTGCAAGGCCCTGTTTCTTTAAAAGGAAGGACTCTGCTCTCTTACAGTAGTTGTCTTTGGTTCTACATTTTCATTTCTCTTCCTTCTTATTTGACTTGAACACTAGTCCAGAACTAGTGTGTTCTCTTCGTGTGAGTCTGCGCCCACGTAACATTGCCTTTTGTCCTTCAGTAGTGAATTGTCTGTTCCACCCTAGAACCAGGTTCTGGATTCAGCTTCCTCTTTCATACCTAAGGACTCTAATGAGCCATTGGCATCACCCTGCCCTTTTCTCTAATAGCTTGCAACTTAAAAAAAAAATCCTCTAATAAGTCCAAGGTTCCTTTCTCTATTTCCTTTTACCAACAAAACACTGCTGGAAATACTGATATACACTGCCTCCGGTTCCTGCCTTCCCATTCTCTCATCACCCACTGCTTTCCTGAAGACCTCCCTGAACCTGCCCATCATCTTTTTAACATTTGATGACGTGACCACTCTCCCTGAAACAGATTTTCTCTGCTGGTTAGGCACCACGTGAGCTCGCCTCCTGAAGCCCAGGCACCACCTCTCAGTAAGCATGACTGAGCCTCATCTGAGCATCTACGTGTAGAGCAGCCAGGCCTGACGCACAGACGTCCCTTTTTAACTCCCTTGCTTCCCGAGTGATCTCACCCAGTCTTAGGCTTTGAATACCACTTAGCAGCTGACTCACGTTGACTGTACCCAAATTTATATCTGTAACCTGGACCTGAGCTCTAGAGTCATCTCTCCAGTGACTCACTCATCGTCCGTACCCAGAACTCTAAGGTGTCTCAAAATTACCGTGTCAGAATAGTTTCCCACTCCTTCAACTCTCCCTCCACACCTCTGTCCCCACCAGTAAGACAGCTCTTCCCCTGCTGGTCAGGCAAAGGGTTTAGTCATTCCAGCCTGTTGGGTTTCTTCAACAGTCCACAGCCAAACCTTCCTTCTGGCTCCACCTTTTAAAATACACCCAGAATCCAATGACTCCTACCAGTAGGATTCTTAATCTCTCCTGCCTGGACCCCATAACCAGCCTCCTGTGGTTCATGCTCCAGAGCAGCCAGCACGATCCCCTCCAACTGCAATACCATGTAACTTCTTTAATCACACCCTAGAATAGTTGCCTGTCCTTCATCGATAGAACCAGAATCCTTAGGGTACTGACAAGCTCTGACAGGATGTTATCTCCACAGTGGGAGTAATTAGTTTTTTTTTCTCCAAATTTCTATTTCCCTCCCAATAGTATTACATTGTCCTGACTCCTTGAAGCTTTGTGAACCATGTGACTTACATGGTTTAACCAGCCTGATTCTGTAGGAAGTCGTGTGTGAGTGACATCCAGATTATGCCATTCAAAGCAGTGCACAGCGTGTCCTGCATGCCCTCCCTCTGCCATGGTGATGGTATTCCGCCATTCAAATGGTGACCATTTCATCAGCCTGACTTCCAGAAAGAGTAAAGTCCCAGGTGTCCTGCTTTGGGTGGGCATGTATTATGGGCCGCGTGTTGTTGTAGACCTCTCAGGTCTGGGGATCATAGTGTTGTCATTCCCTGGCTGCATCTCCAGTGTTACCATCGCCTTTGACCCGCCCCCACTCCCCCACCTCCCACTCGCTGTTCCTCGACCACACTGGGCTCCCTCCTGCCTCGAACCGTGACAGATGCCTTGGGACTTGAGCTGGATACAGTGTGAGACGGAATCTTGACTCCCGAGCTAATGACTCCCCAGCTCTAGGCTTCTTTTACAGAAGGTCTATTACAGCAGACTGAGTAACAGCAACTTCTGCTTCTCTAATTAGGCCGGGGCACTGGTTCTGGACCCCATGTGTGGCCTTGGGACCACACTTGTGGAAGCTGCTGAAGAGTGGCCAGTAAGTTCAAGGTTTGCTCTAAATCAAGTGATGTGTCTATTTTAATAATTAAGCCACTTACCAATATTTTACAAGTAGATAGTCTGGTTTTGGATTGTTTTAATTATATGAGTTCCTGTTTACTATAATTATAATAGATTTTGAAGAGTTAATTAAATTTCTATATTCTTTAAATGCTTTGAAGAAGTTAAGAAAATATGACAGGATTATAATAATTATTCATATCTATATTATACTAATTTCCAAATTCCTTAGGCATCTATAATGGTAAAATATTTAACAGACTTTAAAATTTACTATTGTGTATTTTTAAAAAACACTTTAAACTGTTTTAACTTGAAATTAAGAATCCGTTAACTTTCCTTTTGCCCTTTAATAAAAATGCAAGAGGATTTTCTTAATTGCTGAACTACTTAGTGGATTTATTTATACTTAAAGTATGGACTTCTTTCCCACAGGATGTATATTACGTGGGTGCTGATGTCAGTGACACGCAGTTACGTGGTGCGTGTGACAATCTGAAGGCCGCAGGCCTCGCCGACAAGATTGACTTACTTAAAGTGTCTGTCACAGGTAAGATCGTAAGAAACAAAACAAGAGCCACTCCGTTGGTGCACGGGTGTGGTTGCTGGTGCCCTGTGGGAACTCTGGGGCTAACATGCACATTACTTCCACTACTACAGTTGTTTGATTTTTTTTTTTTTTTTTTTTTTTTCAAAACATTCCTGACCGGGAAGTGCTATTTATGTAGTTTCCACAGCACTTAAGCTGGAGCACACTTTTTGAAGATGTGTTTATTACAACTGATTCATTGCCATCTCATGGTCTGGAATGAAAGGCTGCAACCAGAGCATTAGAGTATTAGAGGGAGAAGAAATTATTTGAATTTCTTTCACCTGAGCTGTATGAAATGAATAAGCCAATCCTTTGCTTAGACACAGAGAAGTGAGTTAGTCGCCCACCATGGGTGCTAAACCAATACTTTCAAGAACCCAGGGAGGTCTGGGCAAACCAGGATGGATGTAACCATCACCCGCTCTTTGTGATAGGAAATCAGCAGTGGTAGATGGGAGCAGGCACCACGCATGCAGAGTCCCTGTCCTATGTCCCTAACCTCTGTGGCCTGGCGCTCTTTAAGCAGCATCTCTGAGCTCCTTGAGCTCTTTAAGCAGCATCTCTGAGCTCCTTGCCTGCTTGGTTACTTGGTATCACACTGTCCTTTTTAAAAAGCAGCTCATTGGTATCATACTCTCTTTTTAAAAAGCAGCTCATTTCATTCTGCTCAGGAAGAAGTATCCTGCTCTTGGCCACAAGTAAATATTGAACCTATAATCCCAAAGAACAGAGTGTGTTTCTGTAGTTTCTCTTCTAGAGAGATAAAGCAGCAGAAATGGGCACCACAGGGAAAATGTTAGGATCAGTTTTGCATTAGAAGCTCCAGAGAGCCGCCTCCAGGAAGATTCAGGCTGATCGCGCGCTCATGGTTATTTTCAGCGGTGACCACTGCTCAGTCTTAAGACCCAGATTTCTAGAGTAATCAGAGATGACCAAATCAAGTTCTCGTGAGTCTGGTTCTTTGAGGAGGCTCTTCCTGAGACCTTTAAGAGAACAGCGTCCTAAGCTGTCTCAGAGCCGGGGTATTTGAATCTGTTTGCTTTCTCCACGGCACCTTGCAGGCCTGAGGGAGGGCACGATGATTGCCCGCCGACCCTCTGCCACATTCCCAGCTTCACTGCTGATTCACTTTAGAGATGTTTTCCGTAAAGTTTCACTTTAACTACAAGGAAAGGTACCTCTGCTGTTCTTAAATAGAGTGAGTTTTATTTATATAAAACCATCATCTTATTCTATTGCATTATATTTATTTGTGTGTGTGTGTGGCACGTGAGCTTCATTTGACACATGTAACGTCAGAGGACAACTTACAGGAGTCACTTCTCTCCCTCCAGCATGGGGCCCAGGGAGTGACCTGTGGTCATCAGGCTTGGCAGCAAGCGCCTTTACCCACTGAGCCAGCTCATTGACCCCACTTTATTATTTACTTTTTATTGGTTTTAATGGCTTTATTATTTCTGCTTCTTGTTAGCATTCACTTTGTGTTGTAACCCTCCGCTAGTATAAACTAAGATGATCACTTAATAATAAGAAATTCTATAAATTTGTTCCCGAGTTTTAATCATCGTGAAAATGTGGAATAGAATAAACGTTGTGCCACCAGTTATCTTGGGAAGTGAGAACTCATCACTGACTAGGCATTTTCATCTGTTGACATATACACATTCTTAACATATGGTAGAAGCTGTAACGTACAGATCTAAGCAAAAGAAACACATGTGTCATGTAATTACAAGGTGACTAAGTAAAGGGAATGTTTACACTGCATCCCGACAGACATCCCACAGCTCGTCACTCATCAACAGGCTTCATTATAACAAGATTCTTTGCCACACTTGTGCCGTTCATTGCCACCCTTGTTCAGGAGTTTAATGAGCTGTTTTTAAGACCATGTCGTTTCCTTCCCTTCATTCTGCTGTGTTTTCCTCTAATACTTATTTCCCGCCCTGCTGGCCTGGCTGGTGTTACCTCTGCGGAGTTGCCAGCAAACACAGGACATGGTTGGCGAGGTGTACATGAAGTATAACAGAAAATGGGTGAGAACTCACCTCAAAAATGTTCGCATGCTGTCATTGTACTGTTTGGTAACATTTCTATTTTGTAATGAACTCTTAGCGCCAGTGAGTTCATGAGAGCATGTAACATGAATGAAGTCTGCTGACATTTCCTGTCCACTGTGACCGAGTGAGACAAGTCTAATAATAGAACCACCTAGCATTTACTTCAAGGCTTAGGAGTGATTTTAATGACATTTGTGGATCAAAGCCAGATGTTTGTCTCATGCAGCTGAAGAAAATGCGTTTACCATCACTGTGTGTGTAAAACATGGCTTTTCATTGACATGGAAAGGCTGGTTTTCTAATTTCATGTTGTTCACTATTCAATTGCAAGTGTTCTTACAATTATGACTTTTTTGATGATTTGTTATTAAAAATAAAGTTAGCAAGCAGGCAAGCATGAACAGATAATTGAGTTCAATATTGCACAAGATAAAATTCATCCTGTAAATATACCTTGGATGTCTTGTGGCAAGAATCTTCTGATGACTTTCTTGGTTTTAGTTGGACAGGAGTATATTCTAGAATAGAATGTAATGGAACCGAGGTTCTAATTCTGTTGAGTCTACACTTGGTAAAATAAAAACAATAGAGACGACTTATTTGAATTGTATGTTTGCTGGAGTCACTGAGTGGAAGGACTCTGAAGGCCAGAATGTTCCCATTTTCCACCTGAGGTAGAATTGACAGTAGCCTGCACTTAGTGGACTTTGCTCTGAGGCTTGAACACTTCTAGATAAAATGTGTTCTCAAATGTAAATGTAGTCCAAGAAGTTTTTTAAATATGAAAGAACTTTGAAGCTCACAGGCAGTTTATGAAAAACAGCTTTAAACCATTGACAACACAGGATCAGAAACAATTGTGTCTATGAAGCTGATTGATAGATGAGTGAATACTACAATTATTTCAGTGTTCAGATTTTTTTTTCCCAAGATGGTTTATCTATGTAACAATTCTAGCTGTCCTGGAACTCACTTCGTAGACCAGGCTGGCTATTCACAGAGTTCCACCTCCCTCTACCTCCCAAGTGCTGGGATTAAATGCGTGTGCCACCACACCCCGGGCAGTGTTCAGACTTTTACGTTTTGATTAAAGCCTTAATGTGCACAAATATGTGTTGTTTTTATGCCCACCATCATGTAGAATAATGGGTATTTCCAAAGTGTATAATTTTAGCATTCTCCTTTTCAGCAATATTCCTTACTGAGTTATAAATTAAATGGTATCCCAACCCAGTTGCCAAAGTACATTTTACATGTCTAAGACTACTTTTAGGGGCTGGCGAGATGGCCAGTTATTAAAAGCACGGGCTACTCTTCCCGGGGTTGAGTCCCAGCACCCACATGGCAGCTCACAACTGTTTGTGACTTCAGTCTCAGAATCCAGCAGCCACTTCTGTCCTCCAAAGGCACTATGTGCATGTGGCACACATAAAAACAGGCGAGCTGCTGGCTGGTGGTGGCGCACGCCTTTAATCCCAGGACTTGGTAGCAGAGGCAGGCAGATCTCTGAGTTTGAGGCCAGCCTGGTCTACAAGTGAGTTCCAGGACAGCCAGGGCTACACAGAAACCCTGTCTCAAGAAACAAAAACAAAGCAAAAAATTGGATGACATTATTTGCGCCTCCCTATACTTAGTTGATATAAACAAAAGAGTTATGAGCATAGAAGACCCCGCAGCAGGTGACCGACCGGGGAAGGTGATGAGCCAGAGAAAGAAGCGTTTCCATTGCTTTTGGCCACGATGGAAAGAGACAGGTTACAGTTTCCAGTGTAGTGTTTGTTTCCAGGGCTCTGTGGTCCTTTTTTCAGGATGACTGAAGCAGTCTGTGACCCAAAAATATGCCATCCACAATGTTTTAGCACAGACACTTTCCGATTCAGGGGAACATTTCACTAATTAGCCCTTTGCGGCCTGGGAGGTGTTTAATAAAATGCAGACATAGAAAAAATGAATCAGCTGAGGGACAGAGGAAGTCAGAGCAAGATGATTGAGTTCATTGTAGTGTAGAACTAACTTTAAACAACTAAGAGAATGTCTGTTTCTGACAGAACGTGAGTGCCCCAGACCTGGACACAGGAGGGGATGACAAGCCATAGAAAATACAAGGGAAAAACAGAAGAGAGAGTGTGTCCGCTTCTAGAAAAGCCCTCCGCCAACTAATCCTGTGTTTATGCCTGAAAACATACCTGAGGGCCCGTAAAGCCTTTCAAGAGAGAATCTTAGCTCCACAGCCCTGTATTTTAAGTATTTTTTTTACCCATCTTTCTGCCAGAATACAAAGGAGAACCCAAGTAGTTCTTTTGTTCAAAAGACACAGTTTTGTTTTGGTTTTTTTTTTTTTTTTTTTTTTTTTTTTTTTTTGGTTTTTCGAGACAGGGTTTCTCTGTGTAGTTTTGCGCCTTTCCTGGAACTCACTTGGTAGCCCAGGCTGGCCTCGAACTCACAGAGATCCACCTGGCTCTGCCTCCCGAGTACTGAGATTAAAGTCGTGCACCACCACTGCCCAGTAAGACCCAGTTTTCAAACTAACCTTTTTCCCCATTCTTGAATCATCCTCCAGAGATGTAAAACAGAATTGTTTGCTTTTGCTGGTCCTGTTTTAGGGCCTTGTCCTTAGTGACAGATGATCCATCCACAGGCAGTTCAGAGCACTTAATTTACAGGGTTTCACTGTGTGCTGTCTTAGGAGTTGGGTGCTAGCCAACTCTGGCCTACAGTCTGTGTTGCAGACACCCTTAGGTAAACAACTCTCAGTCAGTGGTACTTCCTGTAGATACTGATGTTGTGGGCTGAAGGAGGGAAAGAGGAGAGAGGACTATTTTCAAGGATTTAAAGACCTCTGGTAAAAATAAAAAGACAATCTTTAAAAGACTCTGCTATTGTTGGTTTTTCTTTTACTCTTTTGAGGGGCCTGCCACCCAGCCTCCAAATAAACACAGGGAGTCTTATTCTTAGTTATGAATGCCCAGCCTTAGCTTGGCTTGTTTCTAGCCAGCTTTTCTTAAATTATCCCATCTATATTTTGCCTCTGGGCTTTTCCTTTTCTCTATTTCTGTAAATCTTGCTCTTACTCCATTGCTAGTTGTATAGTCGGGTGGCTGGCCCCTGATGTCCTCCTCCTCTGGCTACTTCTTTTTATCCTAGATTTCTCCTTCTATATGTCCTCTCTGTCTTGCCAGTCCCACCTATTTCTCTCTCTCTCCTGCCTTGCTATCGGCCATTCAGCTCTGTATTAGACCATCAGGTGTTTTAGTAACACAGTAGCTTCACAGAGTTAAACAAATTCAACATAAACAAAAGTAACACACCTTAAAATAATATTCTGCAACACTCTGCCCTCTGAGTTTCCTCCTGCCAGCAACCCTGCCAGACCAGGGAGGATTACACAATAGTGTTGCTGCTCTTTGTCTTCGATCTCCAAAGCATCCTGAGTCTTGTCATCTCATAGAAACAATATAGAAACTCTACATTTTATTGAGTAGGTCAGTGTCTTGTTGAGGTGGCCAATACCTGACCTTGCCGTAACCAGAGTCTGGTTTCTCCATTGCAGAGTTACCGCTGCCATCACAAAGCGTCGATGTTATTATTTCTGACATTCCATTTGGGAAAAAATTCAAGTTAGGAAAAGACATCAAAAGCATCCTACAGGAAATGGAAAGGTAAGTTGTTGAATTTATTTCCATAATTTCTTTTTTAGCTACAGGCCATTTAGCCAAAATATATCATTGCCCTTAAGTCTGTTCACAGTGCAGTAATTTCCCAAAATTTTAATGTTTAATTTTCTAAAAGTTAGAAGTGTAAAACTGTTTTCTGTGTCTTCTTATACCATTCATTTTATTGAGAAAAAAAATGGCTTTTGTTCCAGTCATCAGAGTGGATAATTTCAATATGTGTTTTTAATCCTCCACACCTGCATCCTCTCGGTCAGACCCCACACTTTACAGATGAGGAACTGGGGTCCAGAAAGATTAACCCGTACCTGATGACAGAGCAGCTGAACTGCAGGCCAGAATGGTGGGGGCAGGGCCAAGCTTTCCAATGTTGAATTCAGGATATAATTTAACAGAAGTATTTTTTGGAGAGGTTCAAACAGTGAGGCCTAGATAAACATTTTCCAGTCTTTTACGTTGACACAGGAATAAATAGAGAAAAATAAGGGATCAATCCACGATAAATTATGTCAGCTGGACATTTGATGGACCAGAGCAACATGAGTGTTATGAGCGTGCCATGGGAGTAATATGTCACCAGCTGAGCGTATATTTGGAAAGAGCAAATTCAGTGTCTTCCGTGAGGAAGGCTCAGCCCGGCTCAAGGTCTAAGCCTGCCTGTTAGCCCTCTCACTGCCTCTTGTCAGCTGGGTGTGTCGTGTTTCTCACTTGTATGTGTGCTTGTGTGTTCGTTCATGTCCACGTGAGCGGAGGCCAGAAGTCTCTGGTGATAGCTTTCTGTATCACTCTCCCCTCCATTTTTTGAGACAAATTCTCTGAACATGAAGCTCTAGACTGTAACCACACAGAGCTCTCAGATTTGGCTAGACTGTGACCAGCAAGCCCCAGGGATCTCTGTCTCCCCAACCCCCATGCTAGGATCTCAGGCACACACTACCACGTCTGTTCTTCTACATGAGTGCTGGGGACTTGACCTCGGGACCTCGTGTTTGCATGGCAAGTACCTTATCTACTGGACCATCTCCCCGAGGCCCAGCCCGATGGACCTAATGTAGTAACGCACACCACATCTGCAGTCCCAATAATCCCGCGTGAGGTGGGGGCAGAGAGCCAGAGCTGACCCTGGAATGACAACTCTGCCCCCCGTGTGTGTGTGTGTGTGTGTGTGTGTGTGTGTGTGTGTGCGTGCGCGTGCGCGCGCCGTGGCATGCAGGTACACAAACATAGATAAGAGAAATAAATAAATTTCAAAGGCGAGCCAGACCTCTCCCTGTGTCTGCATCCCTGGCTCCGCCCCCTCAAAGCAGCACGTGAGACAGGCATCTCTTGAACATCCCCAGATAGTCCCCTCCGCAGCACGTGAGACAGGCATCTCTTGAACATCCCCAGATAGTCCCCTCCAGTCGTACCCTGACTTCATGTTACAGTCACTGCAGGGCGTTTTTAAAATAGGGCTGCCCATCTCGCACCACTGTCCGCAGTTCTAATTTAATTTAGGGTTGGGCCTGGCTGTGTTTCGTAAAAGCTGCCAGTGTGATTCTGTCGTACTGCCCGAGCTCATAAGCACCGCCTGTGAACCTAACTGGATTGCTCACTCACTATTAACCAGTTTATGGTGAGATAATGTGTGAGCTGGGGCACACATTTAAACTGGAACTTTCCGGAGAGATGTTAGACTTGTCCACAGTCGGTGGGAGGTAGATAGAGTAGGAGAAAGCATATGCAGCATTTGGAAGTTTCTGTGGAGACAACGACGGATCGGCCTGCCTGCCCACTGTCAGTCGATTTAAATATTTACCACAGAGTCAGGAAAATGAATATTCAGGATTTCCTGCATGGTTAAGAATGCCTCATTAGGTCCAGTTCAAAGCATGTGCATGAATGTAAGGGGTTTCTTCTCCTTTGGCCCAGCGTCCTTGCCGCCTGCCCCCAGCCTTTGTGACCCGACTCTTGACTTAGGTGCTTTTAGGTTCACACAGACAACCCAGCAGTGACTGAGAGCCCAGCCTGGGAAGCAAAGGACTGATCCCGTCTCAGCTGTTACTCTGTAATTTCCTCAGGCATAAACAGCCTGCCTGACCACTTCATATCTAATTTTGCTAGCACAATACATACCTTCAAGTATTGTTCAGGGGATTCCATGGATCTAAAGCTCTCAAAACAGTTCTCAGCACTGGACAGCGCTCAGCCTCTTAGCTCCTACCCAGACATCCTAGCACAAGCCACTTCTTGGAAAGTATGTAGGGACATAAATTCACAGTTAAATGCATGCAACTTTTCTCCCAATAATTCAGGGGTGTTTGTGGTCTAGACATCTAAAAATCACAAGAGGACACTTGTGTTAATAAAATTAAGGGGAGAGGTGCTTCGTAAACCTATTCACAATGACAGTAGAGATAGATGGTTCTGGTTGTCATACAGATTGGGAGTCCCCAGGAAGGAATGTGGACGGCTGTGATGGCATAGGTTGTGCATGCAGCTCCATTAACCATTTCATCAGGACAGCACATTAGGAATTGGGCGGAGCATTTGCGCTTTCTTCTAATTATTTCCATGTCAAATACATGAACACAATGTGGTGATATATTATGTCCCCCAATATATTGTGCATCCTAATAAGCTTATCTGGGGTGAGAGGACAGAACAGCCACTAGATAGACATAGTGACCAGAAAATGGTGGCACTCACACCTTTAATCCTAGCATTCTGGAGGCAGAGATCCATCCAGATGTCTGAGAGTTCAAGGCCACCCTGGAAACAGCCAGGCATGGTGACTCACGCCTTTAATCCCAGGAAGTAATGGCAGGAAGCAGAAAGGTATATAAGGCATGAGGACCAGGAACTAGGCCTGGTTAAGCTTTCAGGCAGTTCAGCTGAGATCCATTTGGATGAGGACTCAGAAGCTTCCAGTCTGAGGAAACAAGATTAGCTGAGGAACTGGCAAGGTGGGGTTAGCTGTGGCTTGTTCTGCTTCTCTGATCTTCCAGCATTCACCCCAATACCTGGCTCCAAGTTTGTTTTTATTAATAAGACCCTTTAGGATTCGTGCTACAACCCAATTTGAAATGCACCTTGCTCACCTTGAAGAACAGGGAAAACTCCATGTACTGAAGAGGCCTGGAATGGGCTCAGGGAAGAAGACGGTTTCCAGTAAAATCTGGAAGCTGTGAAAGAATTTTGTAAAGGGGCCATGTTTTTATGCATGCCAACGTCCAGTGAGTGACGAAGCAGCAAGGTTACTCGATGACCAGCGAGTCCACCAAACTGCTAAGACCTAGTGTGCTCCATGGTCAAGTGGCAGTACCATTGTATCATCCGCCCCTGGCCTCGCAGTGTCCCATGAAAAGAGAAATCTTTTCTATGGTTTAGTACACACAGTTTTCTCACCCTCTTCATAACAGGACATTTTAAAGATATTATCAATATCAAGAACCAATATATTGCTGTTCAGGGCAAGCATTTTGAGCAACATTATAATTTCTGAATAGCCCTTTTGTAAGCAATTCTGCACATGTACATGGAAAGAGGCCAAGAGCACTCATCAGAGAACTTTGGGTCATCTTTTCTCCTTTATCTCCTCCGCCGTTTGAAAAAAGTTACAATAAATAAGTTGGTAACTATCGCATGAAGTGTCTTGCCATGCTCATGTGCTAGAAAAGAGACATTTTCTGTCTTTGTCTATAAAATAACAGTGCTGGGGGTGGTGCGTACTTGAAAGGAGAGTTGAAAGGGTTAAATGACGTGTGCTACACAGGGCATTTAAAACAGGGCCTGGCATATAGCAAGCACTGGGTAGATATTAGCTGTCACCATTGGTGAGCACTGTCACTCTGCTGCTACTGCTTACGTCTTCTCGGGATAATCCAGGTAACGTTCCAGGGTTGAAGATACTCTGATTGTTGATACGATATAACTAACCTGCTGTCCCGACAATGTCACACCAATTTCCGTCTCCAAGAATGTCATTGTCTCAGTCTTACCACGCTAATCATTAGTCTTTCATCTTTGAGAATGAAATGAGTTCAAAGATGATCACTGCCACTGTACTTACATACATTTTTATATGTTCAGAGATATTTGTCGTTTTCTTGTTTCTGTCTCTGGCAGACAGCCACAGCCGACCTCCTCCCACCTGCTCTGTGGAGGAGTGGCTTCTCCCCTCAGCCAGGCTGCTTCTCCCAGTCCCTTCCCCAAGAACCATACTCTGCCCACGTTCCTCTCTTGTCTTGTCCCTTCCCAAGATGCTTTCAGAGGTGTGTGGATGTCCTGTGTCCTGCACTAGGTCATGAGAACAGAGCCGTGGGCAGGACAGGCGAGATCCCCCCACCCCCGTCAGAGTGGCAGTGTCTGGTCACGGCTGCTGCGGTGGGAAAATAGGGCAGGACACCCTGCTGGAGTGAGAACAGCATGCTGTACCTTAGGCCTGGCCAAGAGCTGCCTCTCCATGGGCCTGGGGGATGAGAAAGCACACAAGGGAATGTGGTAAGTAGAGAATAAGCAGTGAGACCAGGTGTCCCAAGACAGAGGCAGGTTATTGAGTTTGAGCAACTGAAGAGGATCCCTGGCCAGAGGGAAGTGGATAGGCCGTCGGTCTTGAAAGGCAGGAGCAAGTAGACGGCAGAGGAGCTGGGAGCACCATAGGAAAGAAGGGCAGGAGCAGGCAGACGGCAGAGCAGCTGGATGCACCATCGGACAGAAGGGCAGGAGCGGGCAGACAGCAGAGGAGCTGGGAGCACCATCAGAAAGGCAGGAGTGGGCAGACGGCAGAGGAGCTGGGAGCACCATCAGAAAGGCAGGAGTGGGCAGACGGCAGAGGAGCTGGGAGCACCATCGGACAGTGTCTAGAACTTGCTGACTCCTAGAGTGAGCAGGCATTTGCATCTGCCTTCTGAGTGGACGCCGGGAAGGAATGGTGGGAAGGTCATCAAGCGTGGAAACAAGTCCCTGCTGTAGCAATTCATTATCTTCTTTCTGCCCTGGGCCTTCTGTCCCAGGCTCACTGGTGGCATCTAGCCCTGGCCACTTGCTGGTCCTGTGGCCTCCGTGTCACCACTGTTGTCCCAGTTTCCTCTAGGGTGTGTCTCCTGGCTCTCTTTCGTGGTCCTTCCTTGCAGAAGTCCCTGCTCCGTGCCTTTAAGTCCCTCTTGTTCTCCTGCCCTCCCGATGATCCCAGTCATTTTGGCTTTATCATTAAACCTCCTGTCTCGGCCTCAGGCCCGCTCTCGGAACCCTCAGGCTGTACAGAACCCCTACCACCAACCCCACTCCCACCCCCCACCCACGCTGTCTTTTGAGACCTGCCCTCAGTGGCATCACGTTCCAGACTGAGCTCTGCTCCCCGCTTCCCGGTTCCCCCAGCCGGGCGAGCCCCTTTCAGTGCCTCCGTTGGTTGCTTCTGCCCCGCTGGCTCCCAGCCGTGGCCCTTCCTGTCACTCCTGAGCCTCGTGTGTGCACCTTGCAGCTTCTACCTCACTCTCACTGCCCCTCGCCTCCCTCGCTGCTGTGGTCCTCAGTCACTCACGTCTGTGTGCTCTTCAGCCACTGTTTCCACAGATGTGTCACTGGCAGGACTTCAATGACAGAGTAAATCAACTCTCAAAAGGGTCTTCCCTTTATGAGATCCTCCTTTGTTCACGTCCCAACTCCTCCCTGGTGACCTCTGTCATGAGCCTTTTCTTTCTTAAATGTGCTGATTCCATAGGATTCTGCCATTTGCCTTCCCCATTATACAATCATTTGTTAGAATGTGACTACCAATTACTTTGAAGCTTGCCTTTTAAGTAGAGCAAAAATAGATAATTAAAGCAGATTTGTACTAGAGATTCCATAATTGCTATAATGAATATGCATTATAGAAGATGCTACCTAATTATCAAAACCCTTGTTTTTAAATAGATGAAATTAAATTTCAGATTAACAACTATTTTAAATAAATCAGGATTGTTTGTTGTTTCAGAAGAAAGAAATACTCATCCCAATTACCATTTTTTTGTCACAGGGTGCTGCGTGTTGGTGGAGCCATGGTCTTGCTGCTCAGTGAGGATCACCACAGGCACCTTAGAGACTTTGGAGGCAACAGCATTCCCCCGACTTCCCAGGGCAACATCACAGACCCCGAGATGAGGATGTTTCTGAATCCTGACAAAAGATCTGGTACATCAGACACAGCATCGCCTTCACAGAAAGCTAGTAGCTCCCAGTGCCCAAGCAGAGTGGTGCCCTGTGGCTCCCTGGTGCCAGTGGAGTGCTTCAAAGTTAGCCTTGGAAAAACAGACGCATTCATATGTAAATATAAAAAGTCACCTGCTTCTGGACTGCCTCCAGCTGGATGCCATGAGCCAGGTGCACATCCTGAGATGGCAACCCTGCCAGAATCCCCCAGTCTCCAGGATTCCTTATAGCCCCAGAGCGCCAAGTGCAAAGCCTCTGCAGATGGATGTGGCCAAGGAACACGCTGGTTGAATAAAGCTTCCTGCTCTCCAGTACTCAGTGTTCTTGACAAGACCAGCTGCTGAAGATTTGAAAAGATTGAGTGTAAAAAACTACTTCATCCCAGAAGTCAAACTTTTAAAAATGAGGAAACCTTTATGTGTAACTTTTTTTATATATATTAAACTTGACTTTTTAACTTATAATTTGCTTCTCCATTGACATGAAAATTATTCTTATTTGCTGTAATTGATGACTCATATTTTGTAAAACAGATAATAACAGGAAACTGGAATCCCTCAGCATGATGAAAATGAATTTAAAAGATTTATTTATTTTTATTTTATGTCTGTGAGTGCTTACATGGATGTATGTGCACCACATGTGTGCAGTGTTGATGGAGACCTGAAGACAGCCTCAGATCCCCTGGAACTGGAGTTACAGACAGTTGTGAGCTGCCTTGTGGGTGCTGAGAATTGAACCCGGGTCCTCTACAAGAGCAGCCAGTGGTCTTCTCCAGTGAGCCATCTCTCTAGCCCCTGGAATTTGCTTTTCTGAAAAAGCATTAATAAAGTGTTCCCTTACTCTCCTTTGTAGAGATTCAATGTGATTCTTGTGTTTGCTGGTTGAGAAAGAGAAATTGGAAGGTAGTGAACATACATGTTCTTACCTGACCTTTTATATAGTAACTCACTCTTTGTCAGGCTTGATACCGTTTGAACGAACTTCATCTCCCCCATAACTTGCCTTTCAAGTCCGGTATGGTGTTTCGTCTAGCCACATCCCCATAAAGGTACACTGACTAGTGCAAGCCATGCATCTGTGTGCAGCAGCAGCAGCAGCAGCAGCAGCAGCAGCAGCAAGGTGGTCTTTGCCAGAACATTCCTGCCCTGGAGTTTCAGCTTCTAGCTCAGCTTTCCAGCTTTGCTAGGTGAATCTGGAATGCTGTATGCTAACTTTGAATAAGTTCTGCTTTTGCTCAAAATCTAGATTTGCTTGCTAATAAGTAGGATGCTGATATGGAGCTAGACACTCGGGGATTTCAAGCAAAAAGCCCCCAGAAATTCAAGTGTGTTGTTGGTTGTGAAGCCTGGTGAGGTGAAAGACAGGGCATAGATAGCAATATAGACAGCTTGTGGCAGGTCTTGGTGGTGAAACAATCCATTCCTCCTGTGCTTACCGACTGCCACAGAATGTATAAAGACCCTGAGGAACACGAGCTCTGAGGAGTGGCCTCTGTTTATAACAGAACTTGACAGCCCAGGAGAAGACATTCAGGTTCCCATCTTTAGTCAATGCAGTGGTCTCAGCCAGGGGCAACTTTGTCTGGAGACGACCTATGGCAATATCTTCAGACTTTGGCTGCCGCCTTAAGCAGAGAGTGAAAATTGGAGTCTAGTGAATAAAGACTAGGAATTGTTAAGCATCCTGCAATGCACAAAATGCCACCAGAGCCAAGCTGAGAAACATGGGCTTATGACAGAGCAGGGAATGTCAGGAATTGCTCATTGATTGTGTGACGACAACGCCTTCTGGTCACCATTGGACTGAAGTAGCAAAAGAGCAAACTCAGAATCTGAGCCTGTGAGGTGCCAAATTCTGTCAGCTGAATTCACAGCCTAGCGAGGTCGTTTATATGAGGGAGTTAGTCCATGATGAGGGAAGGAGAGACCATAGACTTGAATGGAGACGTGAATGACTGAACTACCTCAAACCCACTCAGGCTTCTGGGTGCTCCTGATGGTCAAGCCCACATGCATTAGCAGATTTTCTTTATGCCTTCTGGACTGAAGACAGAACCCAGCAGCCTTGGAACCTGGGGAGAAAAGGGCTTTTACAGCAGAACTCCAAAGATTGCTAATTGATAGACCAAAGTCCTGTAATTGGGGGGCGGGGGTTGTTATATCTTAACCAAAATTGGGACCAAATTAAATTGTTGCTACTGATGCAGTTAACATAGGACTCCATATCTATAATAGAATGAGCACCTGGGAAGGTGTGGTTTGAGTAAGAATGGATCATCTATTTGAACACTTAGTCATCAGGGAGTGGCACTTCTTGAGAAGGATTAGGAGGTGTGGCCTTATTGGAGGAAGTGTGTCACTGATTTTGTATCTCTACGAAATCCTCAATCTAAAGAGAGTGAGTTTCTGTTTCCTCATGCCTTATATACAGTTCTCTACCCAGACATAACTTCCTGGGATTAAAGGCATGTGTGCTTCCCAGTACTGGGATTAGAGGTGTGTGCCACCACTGCCTGGCTCTGTTTCTAGTAAAGGTAAAAACTAGTGGCTGGCTATTCTGCTTCTCTGATCCCCAAGCAAGTTTGTCAGGGTACACAATAGATCACCACAGGTTTTCTCTTCCCGATGCCTGTGGATTCAATGTAGAGCTCTCAGCTACCTCCCCAGCACATGTCTGCCTGTGTGCCGCCATTGATGATAATGGACTAAACCTCTGAGGCTGTAAGCAAGTCCCAATTAAATGTTTTATTTTCTAAGAGCTTCCTTGGTCGTGGAGTCTCTACACAGCAATAGAACACTGGCTAAGACAGAAGAGCTCTAACCATTCGAATACTTGGTCAACTGAAACCTAAACTTAGTGGCTTCCTCACTACCTGAATCTGAATGGCAGAATTCAAGATATATAGAAGAATTCAAAAGCCTTATGCAGAGAAGCATTGGAATGGACTTACTATATTTGCCCATGCTTCTATTCTGCTCTCTCTCCCAAAGCCCAAAAAATGTGGCCTCCGTTACAGCATTGATGGTGGAGGAATCTCTCTAGGTGCTGGACCGGGGAGGTGGGGATGTAGGATACCGCTATCACAGTAGGCCTAATCTCAGCAGGGAAGATGAGCATTGCATGAGAGATCTCAGTAAAGAAACAGCTATTAATGGGCACAGACACAAGTGGAGTCCAAGGCCTGAGTGGTACCTCACATGTCTCCTCCCTAGGACCCTGGGTACGGGAGACTAAGTTGAGCTTCCCTAGACTCCACTCAACACTAACTAGAAGGAGGTCTACAAAGTCTCACTTCTTATGCACAGCTGGAAACAAAGAACTCAGCTCTGACTGGAACCAGCGTCAAGTTATAGTACATTAACCAATTCCCAGACTAAATCTTAGCCTCAAGACCTTCAAATGGAAGGAGGGACCTCCCACCTTGGGAGAGCTCCCAGCTTTCCAAGGAAAGAATTACGACCAGTTAAAATAACTGCTCACCAAGCAAGGGGAATATCTAAACTTCTCTTTCCATTGCTGGCTGACAATGGCCCCTTGTTAGCCCTCATTCCTGGAATTCCAAATACCACTGCCTTCCACTGGGCAGAATGAGGGCTCATGTGACTTCAATGATAAGTAAACCTTCAGCCCTGAACTGCCTCACAGTCCTATCCTACACAGTAAATACTACACACCTCCTGTTGCCAACACACTTGTATTAATTAGTTATTTCTGCTGCCACAAAATACCTGCTAAAGGCAACATAAAAACCAGTGTATTTTGACTCAGGGTTTGACATTACCGCCCATCGGAACTTATGAAGGCATGGCACCTAGATCGTGAAGCAGTTGGTCCCCTTCTATCCACGGTCAGGAAACAGAAAGCAATGAATGCTGCTGTTCACCTTGATTTTTCCTTTCATGCAGTCCAGGACCCCAGCCCATGAAAGTGCTGCCAGCCCGCATTAAGGATGGGTCTTCCCACCTAATCTAGAAACTCCCTCACAGACATTCCCAGAGGTTTGTTTCCATGGTGACTCTAAACCCCATCAAACTATGAGGATTAATCATCACAGAGCTGTTCTAAGCCTGAAGCGTGTTCATGACCCAAAGCCCGAGTTGAATTTAAACATTTAGTGTGGGGGGAGGGGGACATCAGAAACAACAGACATTATTTATTTGCTGGGTTAGAACAGATGTGGTAACTGTGAAGAGGGGGAGTTCCAGCCTGGGAGAAATGAGATACTCTAAAGAGCCACCTATGACAGTCAATCTGACTGTCACACTGTTGAAACAATGGACCTCAAAGAAATGGCAATTTTCCCCAGGAACCTACTGGGAGAAGGAGAAGGTCCCAGCCAGAGGGAGAACTTGTCACATAGATTTCACAGTTGGAACAAACATATCAGACCACTTTACAGGAGAAATCTGAAGCCCAGATAAGGGGTCAGGGTGGGCAGGAGCACACATTGACCTTGACGACTTGGATGTGCGTATCTTCAGCTTTTCTCTTTAATCTCACTGCAGGACACTGAGATGTATGTAGGGGAGTTGCTGTATCTTTGTCCTTCTCACCATTGTGGCTGCATTAAATAAGTTTCTTTCTGATTTCCAACGTTGATGTGACTGTTAATTGACTTATTGAGAACAGGTGGCTTGGGGCACAGGTTGTAACCCCCCAAGTTCAACAACAAAGTCATTGTGGAGTAGGAAACTAGATTTTGCTTCTTTTATCCCCCTTTTTCTTCTTTTTATGCGTAATGTGTATGATGTGAGTGTGTGTGTGTGTGTGTGTGTGTGTGTGT
This sequence comes from Peromyscus californicus insignis, assembly GCF_007827085.1. Classification (NCBI taxonomy): domain Eukaryota; kingdom Metazoa; phylum Chordata; class Mammalia; order Rodentia; family Cricetidae; genus Peromyscus; species Peromyscus californicus. Next base: position 30,889,538 of record NW_026294492.1, on the reverse strand, counting down.
GTGTGTGTGTGTATGCATGCTAGCGTATGTGGGGGCTCATGTATGTCCATGCATGTAGAGGCCCAAGGCTGATGTTCTAAATCACTCTCCATCTTTATTCATTTTGAGGCAAGGTCTTTCAATAAAGCCCAGATCTGAAGTTATGGCTAGTCTAGCCAGCCTGCTTGCTCCAGGGATCCCTGGTCTCTACCTTCCGAGGCTGGATTACTAGCTACCATACCCACACAGAATTTACGTGGGTGGTCGGTATCCAAACAGCAGCCTTCTTACCGTTGGGTCCAAAGTGGGCCCCAAAATGGCAATGTTGGTGACATGGTCCTAAAACAGGACTTTGGCTGGGTGAAGAAGGAGTGTTATCAGGTAAACAACCATAAAGATTTCTGTTTACTGGAAAAGCAGGTCTCTTTAAGGGGTTTCTTTTGTCAAAGACCAGTCTTAACCTTCCCCCAAAGGTCAATCACTTCCAGCAAGGGCACCCACAATGTTCCCTGTCAATCCCAACAACCAGTATCATCTCAAAACCATGTCGACTCATAAACTCTGCTTGCTTTTTGGTCCCCAATAAACCTTCCTTTCTACCCGTGGAGTGGTCTACTTCTGTGGCTTCGCTGCCCCCTCGCTTGCACGTGCTGGCCCTGTAAAGCCCTGAGCCACCTCCCAGCCCCTGTTTTCTGTTTTTAATTAGGACAGGTCTCACTGAGATTGTGAGACTGAAGCAAGTCTTGAAAGGTGATGGAGGAGTAGTCCAGAAAGAAGGAACAGGTCGGCGGTGGAGCCTCTGTAGGAGGCAGGAGAAGTACATCAGAGAAGAGCAAAGGTACCTGGAGCAGAGTGGAGAATGAAAGGCCAGGATGATGCAGGTCAGACAGGGCGCTGTGAGGCAAATTATAAAGGATGGCTTGAACACATGAGGGGGTATCCAACAGCTGACAGAATCATGAGTGGCAAACTGTCGGTAGGAAGGAAATGGTAGAAGAAGAAAATGGGTTGTGTAGTTGTTTGATTGCCCTCCTGCCTCTACCTCAAGAATGGGGAGCTTCCTCATAGGCTGCACACCTGGCTAGCTTGGAGGGTGGTGGTGGTGGTGGTGATGGTGGTGGTGGTGGTGATGGTGGTGGTGATGGTGGTGATGGTCGTGGTGGTGGTGGTGGTGGTGGTGGTGGTGATGGTGGTGATGGTCGTGGTGGTGATGGTGATGGTGGTGATGGTGGTGATGGTGATGGTGGTGGTGGTGATGGTGGTGGTGGTGATGGTGGTGATGGTGGTTGGTGGTGATGGTGGTGATGGTGGTGGTGGTGGTGGTGGTGGTGGTGGTGGTGGTGGTGGTGATGGTGGTGATGGTGGTGGTGGTGGTGGTGGTGGTGATGGTGGTGGTGGTGGTGGTGGTGGTGGTGATGGTGGTGGTGGTGGTGATGGTGGTGGTGGTGGTGGTGGTGGTGGTGGTGGTGGTGGTAGTGGTGTTTTCAGTAATACAGGCAAGAGAGATGGGAACAGTTGAGGCAGGAGGGGATAGCCTGTCTATACTCTAAAAGTAGAATAAACGGGATCTAGGGCATGTTTAATAGCCGTGTGATGGATGACAAGGTGACAGATGACTATAAGACCTTTGGGCATGCGCTTGAAGCAGGGAGTTCCTGTCAAATGAGGGGGTGGGGGCAAGGTTGCAGAGACAGTGGGGGAGGGATAGGTTTGGGGGTATCAGAAGTTCAGTTTTTAGACTTGCTAGTCTAGACAGCCTAATTCCAACTTGTCTAGCCGAGACAGCCTAAACTAACAAATCTAGTTGAGACTCGCTCGCTAGACAGTTTTAGACTTTCTAATTTTGAAACATGCATTAAGCAAAGTGGAGATGTCAAATAGGCAACCAAATATTGGAATCTGAAGTTTAAGAAGAAAGGTCTCCTCTGGAGGTACGCATTAGGATGATGTGGGCATGTGTTCAGAGTGGCGTGAAGTCGGGGGGGAGGGGGGGGTCACCAAAGAACTAAGCATAAGATACAAGGAAGTGAGTGTGAACTCCTGAATGGATACTGTGCCCACAGCGGTCACTGATTGACAGATTAGAACCCGGTACTGTGAAAGACTGGGATGTTACAGGTCCGGACACTTAACTACTTTATCTTGAGCTGGCTTTAGACCTGGAAGAGCCACTTTTTACCCACCTGTGTCAGAGCTCACATCCTGTGATTAATAGAGAAAAACCCTTGGAATCTCTTAACTTAGCAGACCCCACTGGCTTCTACCACCCCAAGGGCTAAGAATGTCATCAGATAGCGTCTTGGGCCTATAGAAAAGCTCCCCCATCTTCTGTTACCGTCTCTCTGGTATGCCCACCAGTGTGTTTTAAACTTGCCTTGACTTCTGACTTTCTTTGTTCTGTAAAACTATGAAACTGCCCCCATGTTACAGCATAGAATTTAGGGTAACTGGGGGGCAAATCTGTGTTCCTGAGCTGTGGTCACCCAAAGTGGCTCCAGAATCAGTTCTCTTATTTCTTTTAGGGTGAGAGCTGAGGGGTTTGCACAAACAGGGGCCAGGGCTGAACCCTGCGTTCCTCCAACACTAACAGAGGAGACAGAGATGGAGCCACCAGGGAGCAAATGCAAGAGCGTGGTTGGCTGGAAGCACATGGACACGGGTTAAGGAGGAGTAGGGAGTCACTCTGCCTATTCAGCTACCCGACCACATGGGGAAAGAAAGGAAATCAATCACTGAGTTTGCCAACAAGGTCATTGATGACTTTGGCACTAGAAGTTTTTATAAGAGGAGAGAAACAGGGGCTGGAGAGATGGCACAGCAGTTAAGGGCATTGACTGTTACTGTAGAGAACCTGAGTTCAGTTCCCAGGACCCACAGAGCGGCTACTAACATCTGTAACTCCAGTCTCAGGGCATCTGACGCCCTCTTCTGGCCTTCAAAGTCATTGCATGTACACAATGCCCATACAAACGTAGAGGCAACACTCTCATACACATAAAATTTTAAAAAACATTTTTAAAAGAAGAGGGGAGGAAAACCAGACTGCAGGGGGGTCAAGAGGAAATAGGAAAGGCAATCTTGTTCTACATTTTGAAAATGGAAGCAAAGAAATGAGGTTGCAATGGACGAGGAATCAGAAAATGGTTGTTTTGATTGGGGAAAACGGAAAGTGTGTATATACATATATGTGTACAAACGTATGTAGAGATATAAAACATAAGTAACATTTTATATTTTATAATTTTATGTGTGTATTAAACTCCTAGGAGAGTTGAGAAATTGATGGGGAAAAAAGGGGGAGGGAGGACATCCTGGGGCAGCATCCCTGAATAAGGGATGAAATGTTGTCTACAAGCAGAGAAATTAGCTTTAGGTAGCTGCATGAATAACTCACCCATGGTTATTGGGGGAAAAGAGTACTATACAGGCATTCCTGATGTAACACGGATGAATATGCTCCTAACATTTTTCTCACCCTCAAATTCATGCTCTAAAAACAACAGAATTTCTTTTTTAAAAAAATTAACAAATTAGGTTGGGCAGACCATCATCTTGACACTCTTACAACCTAGGCGCTAACGGAAACACCAGTCTTAATAAACATGCTAGTATAAAACTGGATGCAGTGGCAGGTGTCCATGGGTTGCTTGAACCCAACAGTTGAAATCCAGCTTGGACAACATAACAAGACATTCCTCCCCTAGCGTCCCTTTCAAAAAACAGTACAATCAAAAAGACATACCGGGCTCGAGAGAGGACTCCGTGGGCAAAGTGTTTGCTGTGCTCCCGTGAGGACCACGCTTCAGATCTCCAGAACCCATATAAAAACTGGGTGGGCGTGGCAGCCACCAGTAATCCCAGTGTGTGAGAGGCAGAGATAGAAACCCCTGAGCGAGCTAGCTAGCCAAACTAGGAAGCTCCAAATGAGACCCTGCCTCAGTATACAGAGAGATCAAGGAAGACACACAACATCAACCCCAGGCCTCCACACAGGCACACAGGTGCACCCACACACATATGAATATACGCATACGCATGCCTGCCCCCACCACACATATTCAAATAAAGATATATCACATTCCCAATAAATAATATATTAGTAAGTAAAGGACTCCAGTTTCCCAGGGAAAAGGACAAAGTCACTGTGACAAGTTGAGCATGAGGTAGTGTGGGAGCCACTGAGCAGCGCGTCATGGCCAAAGTGATAACTTAGTCTCTCCTAGCTTGCTCAGTCAGTCACCTCACTGAGTTCTTGCCTTTTTATATTCTGGTTGCTCATATTTAATGACACAAAATATTAGTATGCCACAGGAGGGGATAATAACTTACTAGTCAGCGTTATAATGACACCGTCCGGTCCTCGGTAGGAAAAGTTGACCCTGTGCCCTTCACAGAGACATGAAACAGAGTGAACTGCACTGTGCAGGAGGTGCTGGGTAGTGGGGGGACACGGCAATAGTTCAGCTCGCAAACTGCAAATTCCCTTCTGACTGCTTTGCTTTTCTCAGTAAAAGAAAAGAAACAAACAAACAAAAAACCTAAATGGCACCTTACCCAGTTCCGCAGCAATCACAAGACCTTCACAATGAAGGCTGTTGATTAATGAAAGGGCCAAGGTCACTTGCCTCATGCTCCATATTCCTGCCGAAATAGCTAACCAGAGGCACCGCCACGTGGTTTCAAAACTGCAGGCATCATCAGTACCACCAGAAAGCAAGGCGAAGCTGCTTGATGGAGCTCTTTGGCATCGGAAGGCAGCTCGGGACACCTCTGGGGTTGCCGATCTCATTTCCTGGAAGCCTCGTAAGAGAGACTCCAGCTGGTCCGGGCCTCACTGTCAGCAGCTCCACATTAATGTCCTTATGACCTGAGAGATCTAACGGTGCCCGGAGCATCTGGGGCGACGGGAGAGAACCCAGCTGCTGCCTCTTAACTTCTGGAGCAGCGCCAAGCTCTAGCCTGCGAGTAATTAGTCTGCTTTTGGAAACAACTACTGGTTTGCTACCGGGTCTTGACTTTTGGACGGTAGGTAACCATGTGACCAGCAATGTATATCTTGATCTGGGAGTGATTTGACCTCCCACACCAGGAGTCCTGAGGAACCAGCAAACAGCACTTCCTCATCAGGCAGGGGTGCGTGGCACAACTCCACGGTGACTGCTTAGGGGCTGCAGGGAAGGAAGTCCGCAGTCTGTCCTGCCAAAAGCCTCCCACCACATGGCCACCCCTTCCCTCACAGTCCCCTGAGGAATTAGCAGCAGGAGGCCTAAAGACATCAGGAAGGGAAATCTGGCTCACAGGTGACTCTGCAGGTTTTTCTGGTACCCGTGGGGGTGTTTCAGTACCACTCCCTGTGAGGAGGTGTGGGAAGAGAAGTCCTCTTCTGGAGGAGCTGAACTGGGTGGGAACTGTGTGCTATACGCACTCCCTCTCAAAGGAGAGATGACCGAAAAGGCACATTCTTGCCGTCTCGAGGGTAGGGACTAAGTGTGTAGATGGATAATCAAAGAAGAATGTGGGTGGGCCTCTTACAACAGGCCCCAGAGCAGAAGACTATGTGTACCCCACTGGGATGATCACAAAAGGCCCCTCTGGGGAGAGGGTTCTGTGTCAAGTAGAGACTCACCTCCCCTGGGCCCTCTAGATGTCAGTCTGTCCCTTCCCCAGCCACCTCGACTTCGTGGACAAATGGCGAGGATGGAGAGAATTCATTAGAACAACGATGCCTTCTCACCAGACCGAAGTGGCCACTGCTCCTACCAATTAAATTGTAGTAGTAGTGCCCAGCTGTGAGACGTGTTAGAACACAGTAAACAGAAAGGGGGTTACATGAGAGACCCTTGGGCAATACTTTGCTGGAACAACTCTTTCTTCCGATTATAGAGTTGGCGCAATCAACACGTTCTGTGTACACAGTGAATGGCCTTACTCACAGTTGTGTCAACTTTCCATACGCTATGATGCTTCTCACCAAACAGCTCATTTTGTAGGGATGTGATAAAGTGACAGACACTCCTGGGATTCCTTGTCTTAACCTTGTACCCTGTCATCTGAAGCAGAAGGTGTTATTTATCCAGTCCTTTCAAAAGCTCTACCAGGCAGAGACTATTCCAGGGATGCTGAGGATCAGAATGGGAACACTGTGTTGTTGTTTTTTTTTTTTTAAAAAAAATGATAAGCAGCACTGGTTACCGTGGGGAAAGGTCATGAGCCACGGGCCATGACAAAATTCAGTATCAGAGCTTTATTAGGGGGGAGGGGAACCAGGCCTGGGGAAGAAGCACGGAGAGAGAGAGAGAGAGAGAGAGAGAGAGAGAGAGAGAGAGAGAGAGAGAGAGAGAGAGAGAGAGAGAGAGAGAGACAGAGACAGAGAGAGAGACAGAGAGAGACAGAGAGAGACAGAGAGACAGATGAGATAGTGGGGACAAGAGAGAACAGAGAGGGGGAAGGAGTCTATGTCCGGCTTTGTAAAGAGTCCTGTGAACATGCGCAGGTGGGCTTACGGAGCTGCACCACGCATGCGCTGATTGCGTGACCACGCCCCACACATGTAATCACCAGCACGCACTGATGATGTAAGACGCAGCCCCCTTGCTTAGCTCCTGAACTGCTCGTGTGCAGTCGTGCAGCTGGAGTGGGGGCAGAATCCTAACACATTGGCTCCATTTTTTTTTCCTCTTGCTAAGCTCCTCCCACTGTGTTTCCTCATCTTCCGGTGGAGGGGTGGGCACTAACATCCAAGTTTTTCCTTTTAGCTCAACACCAGCCCCTATCTCACGCGTCGTGTACGATAAAGTTCTGTAAATAGGGGACGATGCCATATGTAGCGAGAATCCTAATTGGTCTTAATAATAAAAACCTAGAGCCAGATATCTGGGTGAAGGCTGAAAGAGCAGAGAGACAAGGGAGCAAGCCGCAGCCACCTCTTACCTTGCCAACTTCTCAGCCGAAAAGGGGCCAAGCTCCTGTCTCCGCCCACCTAATATTCCTTTCTCTGCCCAGCCGTATCACTTCCTGTTTCCTCCTCCCAAGTACTGGGATCAAAGGCATGATCCCAAGTGCTTGGATTAAAGGTGTGTGCCACCACTGCCTGGCCTCTATGGTTGACTAGTGGCTAGCTCCGCCCTCTGATCTCCAGGCCAGCTTTATTTGTTAGAGCACAAACAAAATATCTCCACAGCGGTATCTTGAATAAAAGGCTATTTCAGAGTTTAATTTCAGCGGTGGCACTTTTCTTTCCTTAAGGATTCGATTCGTCAGCTGAAGATACATCTCGGCTGGTAGAGCGCTTGCCTGGCGTGAGGAATAATACCAGGCAGATGGTGAGGGGATGGGGAGTTAACCATTACAGTGAAACTTACAAAGTAATTTGAAATGACATCTTCTGTCAAAAGAAAGCATGGTAATTGCTACAAAAGACAAATATAGAAACAAAAGAATGGGTTTCGTTATGACACTTCATGCAAACATATCATTGTACTTCGCTCCTATTCGTTCCTTCTGTCCCCCCAATCTCCCCTCCCCTCCTCTGCTGGTCCCCTTCACCCCTCTCCACAAGAAGCCCCCCGCCCCCGCTTCTGCTTTCAAGGCTTGGCCTGTTAAAAGTCAAGTTGTTGTTCCATCTGGAGAGCTGTGTAGTAACTCCTCAGAAGGGTGACATACTACCCGGTGGCACGCTGCACATGCTATGAACTAATGACCAACAGATGGCACTGTTTCCCCCATAGTCAGAATAAGGGGTCCGGAGCCGAACTCCGCCATAGCACTTACATTACCCTACTGACTTGTTTGTATCTCATCCCCGGAGTGTCTGGTCTTCCTGACTTTGTGGTCTGAACACCTCTTGTTCCCGGTGGAAATCTTCAGGGCTGTCACCCATTCCATGAAGAATCGGGGCATATTCCACACAGTCTCTTGATCTCATCATCTCATGGAAAGATCGGTCTCATTGCAGAAAATCACATGCCACCATCATCACTGACTCTGCCACCATCAACCCGGAGCTTTCTTTCTTATCTGACAGCTATGATAAAGGAGTCCTTCCTATGGAAAAATACACAAGCTTCTCAGTGCCGGGCAGTCTGAATGTAGTCTTCTAGCTCTTTCCAGAAACTGTCTTGTAAACCAGTTTTTCTGCATCTAGAATCTAGATCTACTGAGCTTGAGGTCACATGATGTGTTGCAGTCTCCTTCCAGATAGAGGTTAAGAGGCAGAAAGAAAGCCATTGGTTCTGTGGGAATCTGGGTTTAAATGAAGGCAGCCCCTCTTTCTGGAGAAAGCAGTACCCAACCCCCTCAAATTCCTAGCTATTCATAATTCACCGTGAGCAGCCAGGGCCATTCATGGAATAAGCCTGTTCTTTCTGTAACTGCCCCCCCTTTTTTTTCTTTAACTGCTCTTAAAGAGGATTTCACTGCCAAGACACACAGCAATGAAGTCACTGGATAAGGAGGCATTGATTATTTTGGATACATCATTCCATTGGACAGAAAAAAAACACACAGATGTAGGCTGTGAGGGTTGGAATGCTATCTCTGTGTGCTCAGTGACAGGTATGTATGTCAAGAACCCAAGTGTCAGCCTTAGTTCCCAGCAAGATCAGAGCTGAGACAAAGACTGCTTTGCAGGTCATTTATTTTGGGAGCAGAAGCCTAGGGATGGCGTTGGGACAGAGAGAAAGTTAATCCAAGGATGCGCTGTTGAGCAGAAGCATCTGTGAGGGGCCCTTCAGAAGAGCTGTGTAGAATGCACCGCAGAACTGTCTGCCCAACACCCAACAGAAGAGGGTGCCCACCCACCAGCTCCTACCCACCATCACTCAAACAGCACAGCCTCTCCCTCCTCCCACTATTTTAAGATTGAAACGTCATGGTCTAATCCATTCTCCATGGGCTGTCCTGTAGAGGGAAAATTGAAACTGTTCAGAAATCATGTTCTTGAAGTGGGAGTGTCCCTGACCCTTGTCACAGAAGGGAGGCTGGCTCGTGTTCTTTTTTGGAGGAAGAATAGCCATATTACATTACATTTTACATTACATGGGAAGACTGGAGGAATCTTAACTATGGAGTCAGAGTGGATGTTGATATTGGGTACCCAAAGAGCATACCGAATTAGTAAATTATCATGTTTTCAGGCTACCAAGGACTCATTAACACTTTTCCAGTACGGGGGGGGGGGGGGGATTTTCCACCATTTGAGTCCCAGCCCTCAAAGGCAGAAACCAGAATGCTAGCTTTTCCAAGCGCTCTTCTAGTGACACATTGGTCATCCCCTGGTATATGATCATTTGACCCAAATAGGAGCTGTATTGGGGAAGCAGGCATCACGGCAGATGCTGTCTAGGAGACCAGCAGCCACAGAAGAACGTGTTCATGGTGTCAGGGGTAGAAAGATGAGCGGCATGACAGGCTGCAGTGGATCTCTGTGACAACTCTCCTGTCGTGGCTTAGATGGTCCTCCCGCTTGAATAGCTCCCAAGACTGACCTCAGGCATCCGGTGTGGGTTTTTTGTTTGTTTATTTGTTTTTAATAAACTTGCTTGCTGCTAACTTAGAGTAGATTCTGTTGATTGCTTCTGGGAGTCCTGTCCCACCTGCAAAGTCACCGACCACACTGTAGCTCATCCTTAGAGGACTGTGTCTTGTCAGGTTTGTGTTGTCTTTTTTTTTTTTTCTTTCCTTTGGTTTTTTGAGACAGGGTTTCTCTGTGTAGCCCTGGCTGTCCTGGAACTCACTCTGTAGACCAGGCTGGCCTCGAACTCACAGAGATCCGCCTGCCTCTGCCTCCCGAGTGCTGGGATTAAAGACGTGCACCGCCGCCGCCGCCCGGGCATTGTTTTGTTTTCTAATAGCATACTCTCCTGATGTCATTCATGGTTGTTTGATGGCCTTTTCCCCGGTTTCAGGTGTGCAGAAGCCTTACTTGTATCTTTGGGGGGGGGGGGGAGAAACCATGTATGGGGTAGATATCTTCATGTATGTGTCTAAGACCCAGCCAATGACAGATTAAAAAAATGTTTTTCTTCACATTTCTTCACTGACTTGAGTGACAGTGATATTGATCAGGACGGGCAGCAATTTGGATAATCTCTGTGTATGTCACAGGATTAGATCATGGTTTTAGGCTCTGCTGATACAGATTTAATAGCAAATGCACACAACTCTAAAGTTTTCTGAATTCTCTCCCCCAAATGGATGATATCTTCTAGTTGTAGTATTTTATAGAGTTTCCCCCACTCCTCCAGCATATACCCCGCGGTTCGGCCCCCAAACACAAGGACATCTAATGTTTCATACGTTAAATTGAGCTAGCTCTTGTTTGAAGTAAATAAATGAATGCCTGGGGGTGTGGAGAAGGGTGAAGGAGACACGGAAAGCCACGCTGGGAACAGACAGATGTCGGGGGAGACACACGAACGGACTTCCTGTGTAACCGAAGCGCATTAAGGATTCCAAATAAACTGCCCTTCCGGAGCAACTGTTCTCATCAATATTAGATAAATGTGACTGCTCAGGGAGCTATGCACGAACACTTTCTTTGGACTACATGTGTAAGATGCAGTCTTAACAGAGAGACCCTGCTAATTAAGAAATAACAAGTGAGCCGGGCGGTGGTGGCGCATGCCTTTAATCCCAGCACTCGGGAGGCAGAGCCAGGCGGATCTCTGTGAGTTCGAGGCCAGCCTGGACTACCAAGTGAGTTCCAGGAAAGGCACAAAGCTACACAGAGAAACCCTGTCTCGAAAAACCAAAAAAAAAAAAAAAAAAAAAAAAAAAAGAAATCACAAGTGATCAGAGAGAGGCTTCACCCAGCAACTGATGGAAACAGGTGCAGACCCACAGCCACACATTAGGCGGAGCTTGGGGAGTCCTTCGGAAGAGGGGGAGGAAGAATGTAGGAGCCAGTGGGGTGGAGGGCACCACAAGAGAAACCACAGAACCAACTAACCTGGGCTCATGGGGGTTCATAGAGACTGAACCGACAACCAGGGAGCCTGCATGGGACCCACCTAGGCTCTCTGCATCTATGTTACAGTTGGGTGGGTAACTTGGTCTTGAGAGACTCCTTACGGTGAGAGCAGGGGCTGTCTCTGGCTCCATTGCCTGCTTTTTACCGGACTGTCTCATCCAGCCTTAATAGGAGAAGAAGTGCCTAGTCTCACTGCAACTTGATATGCTATGGCTGACTGGTCTATGGAAGGCTCACCCATGTCTGAGGAGAAATAGAGGAAGAGTGGATGGAGGAGGGGGAGGCAGCAGGAGGAAGTGGGAGGAGAGGCAGGAGGGGAAACTTTGGTTGGGATGTAAAAGCAAAAAAAAAAAAAAAAAAAAACCCACCTCAATTAGCTTTTCAAGTGTAACCCCTTAAAAGAAAGAAAGAAGCCGGGCGGTGGTGGCGCACGCCTTTAATCCCAGCACTCGGGAGGCAGAGCCAGGCGGATCTCTGTGAGTTCGAGGCCAGCCTGGACTACCAAGTGAGTCCCAGGAAAGGCGCAAAGCTACACAGAGAAACCCTGTCTCGAAAAACCAAAAAAAAAAAAAAAAAAAAAAAAAAGAAAGAAAGAAAAGAACAAAAGAAATACCAAGTGTTTTCATGCATCCTTATATTTTTGCTTTGTGAATGTGTATAGCCCTTTCAAATCTCCTGTCCATTCAGTCATTCATTTGCTCCTTCATTTATTCAGCTACCAAGCATTTACCATCTTGGCAACGGACCCTGGGGATGTTCCTGGGTAAACTCTCCTTAGTTGCTGCCATGATGGTTCTCTGAAAGACAGCCATGCCGAGGGCTGGTTTAGGATGAAGAGGAATATTCCTAGCCATGGGAAATGAAGGGCTGAAGCCACTCCATAAAATCTTGACACAGAGAGAAGGATGAAGAGTCCGGAAAAAAAACCCTGAAGGGACAGCGATAAAGTGACAGCCGGAAACATGCCAGCATACACGAAGAGCTCAGCTTTATCTTTTGGTTAAATTCTGTACATTTATTATGTTAAACGGCATGAAGGGACTTGAGTCTAGTCTTGCCCTCTGAATGCCACAGTTTTTGAATATTGTCAGTCTTCACCAAATCTCTTCCTTGGCCGCTCCCTTCTGAAGGATCCAGTAAATGAGAACAGTCACCCAGGCCAGTTTCCCCACCCCCCAGCCACTTACACACCCTTCTAGTTGCCTGTGACTCCCTCCCTCCCTCCCTCCCTCCCTCCCTCCCTCCCTCCCTCCCTCCCTCTCTCCCTCCACATGGGTTTCACCTTGAAGGAGTTTGCTTATTTACCATGGATTAAGCCCAGTACCGGTTTAGCAGGGATTGACATGGAAGCAAAAAGAATTTATTTACTGAGCCAAGAGGTTTTTGCCTTTGTTTTCTGTGAGTCGGATTATATTCTTCTTCTGCTCAGCATCTTCCGATGACTGCTTTTCACTAAGAATAAAGCCTTGCCGAGGTCTTGAACTGGGGCTCCTGCTTCACCCCAAACATTGTGCCTCTTCCTGGCCCTGGTCTCTGAACTTGCTTCCTCATCTCCTAGACATTTCTCCTGGACACCTACCTTGCTCGGGCTCTCTCCTTAAGTGTCTCCTTAGAGAGGCCGTCTGTAGCCTCCCTGTCCAAACTAACCGCCATGTTGCCTTTCCTCCGTGATGCTCCTAGGCCCCTTGTGTTCATAGCCCACATCTCCACTAGGTAAGACATGCCTGATTATGGTGTGCCTTTATGTTGTCGCAGACGCTGCTCCTTGGGACAAGAATGGCAGTTCTGGTTTGGTCATTGCTTGCCCCCCCACCAAGTCCATCTCTGGCACACGCTGCGCACTTAATATACATTTGACGTGTGAGTGATCCCACAAATGAATAAACACGTGCCTGGCCGGCACTGGTCTCTCATTCTATGACCGCATGCATCTTGGTCCCATAATGTGGAGAGGATCTTCTTCATACTCGGGCCCAGAGAAGTTACTTAGTTCCCACGCTCAACTGCCAGTAATGTGAATAGGGCCAGAAGGGCCCAAGATACTAAACCAAGTCCCCATTTGCTTTGACCAAATCCATGCGTTCTAATGACACCAAGGGCGGGGGAGGGGAGGGGATCTTTCCCCAAGGGAAGGCCTCTCTTTTCCTTTGTGACACTGAAATACAGGGTCTCATGTGGCAGAGAGGCGGGTGCACCAACACTGCCAGGGGAAAGCCGGGCATCATCTTCTGCGACACCCTTTATGATTATGGAGGTGAATCACACGCTCACGGCTGATTAAACACAGGTTCACCGTGTTTCCTCTTAGCCTATCACATTCTTCTCTGGCTCCCCGTGGTAACCGATTTGTGTTTTATCTGTTTTGCTTTGTTGTTACTTTTTTGGATGGGCTTGTGGAGAAAGAACTGTTCATCCGTCCCCTCTGCACACCCCATATGGTCCTCCCTCACGCCTTCTTCAGCTTCCCTTGAAATCCATTCCCCACTGCTGTGAACACTGCTTCAGCTGTCGCTTTATTTGGAGGATTCCTTATTTAAGAACTGGTTCATCCTCCGAGTCGATAGCGCATTAATCACTTGTGTTATCTCCTCAGATTACCTTTCACAGTTGGTTTAGTTTCAATTCCCAAGTTCATTTTATTTGAGAAACATGTTGGCATGATAGCGATTTACCGTAGCTCCAGCAGAGGCACATAGAGCAGAGGCCGATGCTTCGCCGATGCATCAGCAGGAAGAGAGATGTTTGCTAAAATTATGTCCACCTCACACACAGCCCAGCTCACTCCTCTGTGGGATTTTGGCTTGTGCTCTGGGTCTCGGTTTTTCCAATTGCCAACAAGGATGACAGCCATCACCTCTGTTGACTGCCAAGGCTACTTCGAGTTTTGATTTATCATGTTTGAGGTAGATTCTCCACCACCACCACCACTCAAGCACTGCACAGCACACCAATCTCAGACAGGAAATGTATAAAATGAACTGCCCTCCTTAATACGTAATTTAAAAAATTACTTGGAAGGTATCCTTGTGCCGACAACATCAGAGAGCTTTATTCTATTGCCGAGTAATTTAATATGTGATGCTTTGTAAATGAGTTCACATTCAATGTGGATAAAGAAAATAAAAACTTACACTCTCTTCCCAGTGCTGGGGGAGGGGCTCTCTTTAACGTGTGGCTACTACAGACATTTCTGGAAAGTACATCGGCTTGTGGATGCCTCCTGAGAGGATCAGCACAGATGATTGACTTCCAAGGCCACACAGCAAGACAGCCACGAAGCAAGGGCGGACTGAAATCCCTGAATCTCTGAGTTGCTAGCCTGTCCCTGACCACGAGGCTCTGCAGCCTCCTTTTGCAAATAATTGCTCTCATTAATGATTTTTTAAAAAAAAGCCATCAGGGATGTTTCCACGGGACAAAACAGGGAGGGTTTGCCCACTTAGATATTAATCTTCAGGCAGTCCTGGTGACATGAGAATTTCTCATCATGTGCTGGGGCGCGGGGGGGGGGGGGGGGGGGGGGGGGGGAGTGCCGAGAAGGTAATTAAAATTGCTGTCATACCTTTAGGCTACTACAGACTACAGGGTGCCCTGAAGGTCAGTCATGTAAAGCGAAGCCTGTGCTTATAAAAATAAACCCGGCATTCTTGAGAGTCACAGAGGGCAGTGTGTATTCTGGTTTAGAAACACAGCTGCTTGATGAGAGACTGTGGAACAATTACTTCCAAGGGGAACTGTCAAGATCGTGAGTGGATGAGAATCTATCTAGATGCATAAAATGCTGGCGATGTCTCATATATGGCTAGGGGTGGATTACTAGAGTGTGTGCGGGGTCTGGGGGCGTTAACGTGGATGCTGTGTAGGGAGACAGGGAGTCTGTAGGATGAGCAGACTGGAAAGCAAATCACAACCCAGCTTCCTGGTTTTTTTTTTTTTTTTTTTTTTTGGAGGTTGTGAGGCAGATCTTCAGTCCTTCAGTCGAAGACTTACTCTTATTAATGCCCAGAGCCGACAGTGGGAAGGACCCTGAGAACTAGAGCTTTCTTTTCTGCCTCTTGTGTACATCTCATCAGGATGGAGAAAAATCTAACCGTCAGTACAAAAGTGACTCTGGGATCCGTGTCTTAAAAGAAAAGTACTTTACCAAAGTGAGGTTTAGTGGTGGTTGTTTCTAGTTTGTTTTATTTTCTGAGCACCCCATGGAGAAATGAGAAAACCTCAACTGTGTCTTTGGGTACATTTTAAACACTTAACTTTAACGGACTGAAGCAGGTTGACAAGGTGAGGTGTAATGTGTTCAGCTTGTAGGGAATGCGTTTGAAACGCACTGAAGCTGAGCGAAACTCTGTTCAGGCATGGCCAAGCTTCTAAAGCAACTATTTATGCTCACCACAGTCAGCTTGACAGGTAGGTAAAGCCATAAAGGTCAAAACAGAAGATATTCTGTGATTTAAAAATGAACTGCCCTATGCTTCACATTTGGCTATGATGATGTGGTAGCTACTGTGTTTTAGGGACATGGTCAACAGAGAACCCCGGCTGACCTAGAAGGACCAGAGCCTAGTGGTACCTCTAGGAATCTTGGAAGGCTCTGTGCACTTTCTAGAGTCCCCAGAGGGTGTCACTCCACACGTACACATGAACAGAATGCACAGAGGTCCTATGTAGACCTAAAGATCGCTTTTGGAGAAGCCTGAAGCTACAGTTCATCTAGTCTCACAACACTCAAGGAGGTCAGAGTCTTGGATGTTTATTAAAGTAAAGGCATCATTTTCACAATGACCCATGCAGTTCATAAACGTCAGCCCTACGTCACTCAGGAGCTCAGTCTCACAATTTTAGTAAGCTCTTGGAGAAAGGAAACCCTTGACCAAAAACCCACAGCCTAGTAGGTGTACCTGAGGCTGGCGGTCACCACTGTGGGACATTTACCACTCCCACTCATGATCATTTACCCACAGTCATTAGAAGCGTCTTCCTGAGCCTAAACTGAAATTTTGCGGGTCCCACAAATTGAGCAATGATTTCCAGCGCTGTAGAGCCAGCTTCTAGAGAACGTCTAAGAATGCAAGGGGGTCAGCAGGAAGCTGGGGAAGTTCAAAAAGGAAGTCCTGGGGCCACTCAGCCACATGCTCAGCCACAATGTTCAGTCCCACGATTTATCAAGTTCGGGACATTCCATCCTGTGTGGTATAGACTTTACGACAAAACCTTACATGCTTTATTTATTTATTTATGCCTTTTTCTTCAATTTATTCCCCCACCCCATTTTTTTAAACAAGAACCACAAATTTTTAGGCTAGGAATGTAGCTCAGTTGATAGACTGCTTTCCTACCATAGTCAAAGCCCTGGGTTCAATCCCTTAGTACTTCCAAACCAGACATGATGACACATGCCAATAATCCTATCACTTGCGAGGTTGAGGCAGGAGGATCAGATATAAAACAAAAGAAAAAAAAAAGGCAGTTAATTTTTTTGTTGTGTTTACTTTTTTTTTTTTTCCTTTCTTGAGACAGGGTCTCAGCAACCCCGGCTGACCTTTCCAACGGGCCATGTAGCCGAATATGACCTTGATCTTCCCAATTGTCGGGATGGCAAGTGTGTGCCATCTGTCAATTACCCAGTTCTAAAATCTTCCAAAGGAATCATCCTTGGTCATCCTTCCTATCCCACCCCCCATGTCCAAGTTACCGGGCAGTCTGTCAGTGCCTTCTCCAAAACATATCCGCCCACCCCTCTCTGTTTGCTTTGCCATCTCCCCAGTCCAGGTCATTATCTCATCTCCTGTGACATCAGGGCTGGTCTCAGTCTCTTTGGATTCCCTTTCTACCCAGCTGCAGTACCAATACTCCTAAAATGGAAATGACAGCGAATCATTCTCCTTCACTAAACCCTTTCATTGCTTCCCACGGCCAGAATTAAGTGCTGTGTCCTACTAATGGCAGCCAGCAAGGCTCTGCCAGCCTCAGGACCCCACCTCTACCACCGCCCTTTTGTTTACTCCAGATTGGAGTAAACACATTCGCTTAGAGACCCAAAGGAGACCAATGTAGTCCAGGCCTGCGGGCACTGTTTTAACAATGAGTGCTGAAGGAGAGAAAGAAAACACACACCACACAGGCAATATAGATGGAAGGATCTGGGGGAAGGGCTCAGTGGGTAAGAGACCTTGCTGTACAGGGGGAGGACCTAAGGGTGAATCCTGAGTACCCACATACAACACAGGCATGGCCTCACACAACTGTAACCCAGCCTCAGAGGACTGAGACAAACAGATCCCAGGAGCTTGGATGTGAGGTTCAGGTTCAGGGAGAAACCTCGAGGGAACAGGAAGAGAGCAATAAAGGAAGTGTCCAATGTCGTCTTCTGTCCTTTTCTTGCATGCACATGGGTGCACGTGTCCACACCCAGGCATGTGATGTATGCGTATGCACACACAAACACAGATAGAAAGAATCTTCATTTATAGGTAACCAATTTGTTTTCCTCTTATGGGCGCTCCAGGCAGACACCCTCAGGTGGAACAGTTGAGAACAATTAAAAAGCTTGCTTTGAAGGTTTGTAAAAATATAGGTTGCATACCAAGAGGAGATATCTTGCATAGCCATATTCCCAGGATGCAGTTCGGTGCCCTAAGCATCTTCAAGCATCTGTGGTTGTTTTGCAGAACAGAGAACTTCCACTCCTTCTGGTCGAAGGACAAAGCCCCGGAGAAATACAAATGCAATTTAAAAGAGTTCTTGGTCAGTTTAGCCGTTTGCCTTCAAAAGAAATTATTTCTGAAGCATCCCTTTCAGAATTCCAATTAGAGATGTAAAATGCCCGCACGTAAATGGGAAGGTTTAAATTGAGGTGTAGATTCATATTGAGGTTACTAACTTAATAATGTTTGAGACATCAAATAAATGTTCCATAGTGCTTTGTTCGTAACACATGCAAGTTATATCTAGGTTAGTTTGGGTTAATAGTCCCTTTAATTATCCTAATGAGCCTTCCTTGCTCGCCAAGCTATATTCTCCTTCCATTTGGCCTCATACCACTGTCTATTTTTAACAGCCTCCCTAAAATGGGTGTCAAGGGAGTCAGTGGTGTCTGGGAGAGGAGAGTTTATGTCTGAGACTCTGAATTCATTCATTAATTCTACGGAGATTTAAGAGCACCTACTGTGCACCAGCCTCTGGGCAGTGGAGACAGAGCAGGAACAAGGCAGTTTGTGCCTTGCAAGAAGAGCCTTAAGTCTGGTTCATGCCAGTTAGCATGGGAACAGCGTGTGAAGAAGAACCGATAAGGAAAGGGGTTACGGCAGCCGTAGCCTGTCCAGGGATGGTGTCTAGGAGGGCTGTGATTTGGTGGGTGTAAAATTCAAATAAATCAGGCAGAGAGATGTGGGTGTCCCCAGCAGGGGAACCAGCTCGAGTGGACCTAGAGGCATCATCTAGGCACTGAGCACCCCTGACACTCAGCCCTTGTCAGACACACTGTCCCCTGGAGCACAGGGGCCTTCCCTTACCTGTCTTCAGGACCTCAGGTGCCCCTCCATCCCCCAGGTTAGTTCATCTGTTTCATACCCTGTTATCACTCTCTTATTCCAGTTTCAACTGGGAAATCCTCGAAAGGCACCTTCCCGCCTCCTAAAATTTCTTGTGAGTTATTAGAACAAGGTGAAGGGAAATGCACACGGCCCCACGCTGTGGTTGTCACTCAAAAGTGCCTTGTGGCAGCAACTGTCCGAATGACTTTAATTCCATATTTACGCAATTTGGGGTCAGAAAGGCTACATTTGCCTGTCTGTCTATCCCTTACTTCATTTTCCTGCAGCAAAAGCTTCTCACCAGCAAGAGCCTTTGTTCGGCTGTATTGTTTCCCAAGTGTCCAGCAGAGCTTTTGGCTCATGTTAGGCATTCCAGAAATATTTGTTGAAATATTTTTATTCGTTTTATGGGGGATAGGATGCTTTGACAATCTTGACTCCCAAGAGCTCCTGGGGGTCCAAAGAAACAGGCAGTGTTTCCTCAGAGTGAGTGGTCGAGGTTCTAACAATGCAGTAAACCACAGACAAGGCTGTTCAAAAGAGGGCAATATGAACCCTGGGGCTCTCTCCTCGGGGCTTTGGCTAAAGTCTGCTTTGCTAAATGTTATCTCTTTGTGGCAGCTAGATATGATTTTTTTTAAATTTTTTTTTTTAACCTGCACCCTCAGATGCTCTGTAAATCCACTCATCATTCAGAGCCTGGGGGCAGGGTTGGGGGGGTTGGGGGTGGGGAGACCTTTCTGGGTCACTACTGAAGAGACACAAGCACCGATGGACCAATGTCCCTAGACTTTCCGAGGTTAAGACCAGCCACTCCTGAGAAGTCCCTGACCATGGCTTGGTTCTTCCCAGCCTTTGAATCTGCTCTTGGGATAGGGGAGCTTTTATACCGAGAGCCCCAGTATCCCTGGACACCCTGTTACCGCAGGGTGGGTACAGCTAACCACGGGGCCACCCTCCTCTTCCTTTTGCTGTCTCTGAGCTGCCCTTGGGCCCTTTCCAGTCTCTGAAGTTCCTCCTGTGACTCCCCCACTCCAAGAGTGGTTGTCTCCTCACTTCAATGAGCACAGCTACCTCGACTCAGGGCCCGTCAAAATCCCCCGAGGCAAAGAAACAGTCTCGCCACCCGTGTGCCATGAAAAGCAGGACAGAGAACAAGCAGAGAATATCAAGACATTTCCATCCCACACACAGTCCCGCTCGACCATTTCAACTGGTCTTGTTCAGGTACCAGTTAAAGAAACACCCTTAGGAGGACCCCAAGATGGGGGTCAGATGCCCAATATTGACAACATTGTCTCATTCCCTGGACAGTAAAGAGAAATGGAGGACCCTTGGCCAGGCTCATTCCCCGTGTTCCCAGCATCGGAAGGCTCTTGCCAGCTCCTCTCTAAATTCTGTCAACTCCCCCAGCTTCCCAGGAACCTTTCTGGTACGTGCTCCTTTTCACCTTCTGCCACGGAGAAACTTTCTTCCACTCTCTCCTCAAACCGCTAGGAAGAGCCCCTGAAACTTCAAAAGTAACTCGCTCAGACACTGCTGTGGTGGGTAGAATATAAATGTTCGAGAGTCCTGACATCTTCTATGGGGGATCTTTCAAAAAAGACTTCAAAGAAAGTGCTCTCCTGCTTTGAGAATTTCCCACATAAGTAATAAATGAAAATAATTGCCCCTTTCTAGATGTATCTGATTTCGTCGAGAGAGACCGGGTTGTTAAATAGACTGGAGAGCCTGAGAATGTGCCTGGGGCCTCAGCAGTGCCTGGACCCTCAAGGGAGCATTTGAGGGGCCTCTGGTATCACTGCCTCCTCCCAACAGCCTCCAGGATGGTGTGTGGGCACTGGCATTTGGAAATAAACTCTATTCTCTCTTGGGGTAATTATTATTTTTCTTTTCTAAATACTGAATTCATTGAGTATTGTTGTTTGAGGCAGGATCTCAATGTAGCCCAGGCTGGCCTCAAACTCACTTTGTAGTAGTCAAATACGACCTTGAACTTCTGATCCTTTGGCCTCTCCCCAAGTTCTGGGATTACAGGCATGTGCCAGCAGGGCCAGTTTGTGAAGTGACAGATTGAAGCCAGGGCTTTGACATGCTAAGTAAGCACTCTCTACCAAATGAGGTACACCTTCAGCCACTAAATCGGGGGTTTTAATGAATGAAGTTGTTCCAGTGAAATTAAAACCTGAAACAATGTCTTCTTGAGGGTGTGGCATTTCCCCCTATTTCTAGAACCGTATGGTACCCGTCACGTGACAAAGGGGCTGGTGCTGAGCTAAAGGGAGAAGCTTAGGCGTTCGTGCCCACCCCTCCACTGGAAGAGGAGAAAACACAGTGGGAAGATTTTTAAGTGGAAAAAAAAAAATGAAGTAAATGTTCCCATTCTGGTCCTCAGTGTCCCTAGAATAGTCCCTGCCTCGTGGAGCTTTTGAGAAGACTGGATAAAGTTAACATCTGGAAAAATGCACAGCCCAACTGGGGTGCTCAGGGCCAGTGCTAAGGAAGTTAGCGGGCTTAGTTGGTAGCTTAGGAGATCAGTCACGTTCTGACTCACGGGGTCAGTCCTGGATGCCCATCAGAATTTGCTGGGTGTTTTTTCTTTCTTCCTTCCTCTTTTTTTCTCTTTTATTCAACTTTTCTTAAAATCCAAGCTTATGCTCATCTGTGGACCGTGAGTTACTGTCCTGCTGAAGAACTTTCCAGGTGTTTCTGATGTGCAACTAGGTGAAGCTGAAAAACCCATAAGGCCAAGGACCATGCCTATCACTGAATGAAAGCCGGACAGGTGGTAAAGGGACGGGGACTTCAATATCATATCGAAATTTCGAACTTGAAGTTTGAAAGTTTTGAAAATGCCATCTTATGTTATTAGCAAATATATAATTGCTACAAAAAGATAAATAACAACGACCAGCTTAATCGAAGTAAAGCAATTAGGCTTAGTATAATTTGAGCTCAGCACTCAGAAGGCCCAGGCAGAAAGGTCACTGCAAGTTGAAGGCCAGCCTGGGATACCCAGTGAGCCACCAGAAGCCAGACTACATAGTAAGACTTGGCCTCCAAAAAAACAAAAAACAAAACAAAACAAAAAACCAAAACCAAAACAACAACAACAAAAAAAGTCCAAATCAAATAAACAAAAAAATAATTGAAAACAAAACAGAGTTCCCCGGCTGTCCTCAGCCTAGGGAAGACTTGTTGACCCAGCTAAAAGCCAGAAAACAAAAGCACATCTAAATTAAAACAAGGGGGCAGTCATTTAATGCAGAAACCCAGTTAACATCAAGAGACACAAAGCCAAACAATAGGTCCGACTTCAGACGATACTGCATAGTGTTGCGCGGATCGGCTCTTACACAGTTGGTCTGCTGTTCTTATGCGTTTGAATCCAGTACAAAGACAGAGAGTTGACTTCACTTCATGAAAAGTAACAGTAAGGCAACAGAAGAATAATCCTCTGGTGACAAGGAACAGCCACCAATAACGCGACGAGCAGCAGGTGCTGACACAAGACACCGTTAAGGACCAGTTCTGAAGATGCTGCGTTAAAAAAAAATCGAACAAGCCTGATACACTGACAAGAAAATTATACTCGTTTTGTTATGAATCCTGTCGCAGATAGAAACAACTCTCCGGCGATCGTTATATACAAACTTTCTGAAAGAAATGGAGATCGTACAAATTTTTCCCATCTCTGTTCCTCTTCTCTGATGCCTATAAATGTCCCGTGGCACACTGTTCCTCATTTCGCACAGCCAAAGCATAAATAGTCATTAAAGCACTTGAACCCACAGTAGTCTCGTCCTTAGAAAGGTTGGGAGGTTCTGTGTGATTTTCCCATCAGTCATCCGGAAAGGGCTGCAGGCAACAGGTTGGAATGTAAAAGACCTCTTTGTGCTTGGAACCCTGGGGTGAACTCAGTTCCGCTCCCATTTTGGAGGGACCCCCACCCTGTAGCTGGGCCTTCGACGACGACGACGACGGTGCGGACAGTCATACCGTGGAGTCCCTGCCAGACTTGAGATGTGCAATCTTGGTCCGGCTAATAAACGGGTAGGCGATGCAGAGCCCTCCAGCTGCCACGATAAAACCCAGACTGCACCAGGCACAAAAGATGGACCAGCTGTAGCCGTGTTCCACATCGTGAGGCAGGCTGTAAAGGAGCTTCGGGACCCGGTTCAAATCATAGGAGACGCTGGCGGCGTACGTGCAGAGCGAGATGGTGCAAAATATCCCTGTAAGTGATACACAGAAAACAGAACAATCAGTTGTGCATTTGCTTGTGTCCAGGCAAAAACGCCAGACAAGCCCCAGTGAAAATCAGACCGCTCCAAATGCGGGAACACCTGGAATTCCGTTACTTGAACGGATTCACTCCGTAAAGCGTTGACAAATTGCAGGGACAATTCGCATCATTTGAGTCACTTAGGTTTGTTCTGCCTGGTGTAAATAATGTTGCATGTTTCAGTTCAGTTGTGTTCTTATGTCTTTCACAATTAATTAAAAAATCTGGAGCTGGGCGGTGGTGGCGCACGCCTTTAATCCTAGCACTCGGGAGGCAGAGGCAGGCAGATCTTTGTGAGTTCGAGGCCAGCCTGGTCTACAGAGCGAGATCCAGGAACGGCGCAAAGCTACACAGAGAAACCCTGTCTCAAAAAAAAAAAAAAAAAAATCTGGTCTTTCGCCCGGGTGGTGGTGGCGGCGGCGGCAGCGCACGCCTCTAATCCCAGCACTCAGGAGGCAGAGGCAGGTGGATCTCTGTGAGTTCGAGGCCAGCTTGGTCTACCAAGTTCCAGGATAGCCAGGACTGTTACACAGAGAAATTCTGTCTCAAAAAACCCCAAAACCAACCAACCAAACAAACAAACAAAAACTGGTCTTTGGTTTTGTGTGTGCATGCAGTTGTGTGTGTGTGTGTGTGTGTGTGTGTGTGTGTGTGTACATGTTTGAGTGCCTATGTGCTGGGGCATGTCCATGTGCAGGTATGCGTGGAGGCCACAGGATAATCTCAGGTGTCATTCTTGAGGTGCTCTCCACTAATTTTTTTTTTTTGAAACAGAGTCTCTCGTCTCTCCCAAGCCTGGAGCCCAACCAAGCAGACCAGGTTGGTTGGACTGTGAACCTCAGACATCATCTCTCTCTGTCTCCCTAGTCCTGGAGATCAAACCCCAGTTCTCATGAAAGCCCGCACTTTACCAATGGAACTATCATCTCCCAGGCTGTGTTTTTTGGTGCTGTTGTTGTTTGTTTTTCTGAGACGGGGTTTCATTTAGCCAAGGTTCTTCCTGGAAGTCACTGAGGACGACCCTTGCACGTTGGAGCCTCCCGTGGCCACCTCTGGAGCGCTGGGATCACCGGCATGCGTCACCACACCTGGTTTTTAGGTAATGCTGAAGAATGAGTCCTGTATACAAGGCACGCACTCTACCAACCGAGTGACACTCCCAGCCCTTAAAAATTGTTTTTAGGGAAAAAAACTCTAACAGTCTCTCAGATCTAACACTA
This sequence comes from Peromyscus californicus insignis, assembly GCF_007827085.1. Classification (NCBI taxonomy): domain Eukaryota; kingdom Metazoa; phylum Chordata; class Mammalia; order Rodentia; family Cricetidae; genus Peromyscus; species Peromyscus californicus. Next base: position 30,865,553 of record NW_026294492.1, on the reverse strand, counting down.
AACAGCTGTCATTTCCTTTGCTCTGCCAGATCTACATTTTCATAGAGCTGCCGTCACTGTACAAAATCATCTTTCTTTTCTTTCTTTTTCTTTTCTGAACACATTGGTTTTATTATAGCAAAGCAACTTGGACACTTCAACATTTAAAATGAGCATCTCTTGATTATTATAGTCATCATGTTGCCTGTAAGAGTAAATGAATTATTAGAAGTAGCTATTTTTTTTTTTTTTTGGTGATACAGAATCTAACACACACTAGACCTTCATCAATTTTTTAAAAAAAAAATAACAAATACTTCCAAGTAATATAAATTGTGTCTAGGAATTTGGAATTGATGTAAAAATCTTAGTAAAGGTATTGTGTATTTTAATCGTGCAATTTGTAATTAATTTGAGTGATATATATGTGCCACATATATGTGTATATGTGCATATGATATATATGGCATATTATATATATAAAACAATATTTTACCTTATCATATCAATATGTGTATATATAGTTTTCCTTCAAGAACACTAAAATCAGGGCTGGGCAGGCAAAACGAGGGCTCATTTGGTAAAGTTCTTGCCTTGCAAGCATGAAGGTCTTGATTTGATAGCCACATAAAAAGCCAATCATAGTGGCACATATTTATAATCACAGTATTAAGAAGGAAGAGACAGGCAGATAAATTCTTAGGGGTTGCTAGTGAGCCAGCCTAGCTCATTGGGCCAGCAACACACACACACACACACACACACACACACACACACACACACACACACACACACCACTTATAAACATGTTTCTTAGTGCCCAAGGATATAGATGCTTCCTGCTCCCTAATGGACCCTCAGGAATGTTTTACAGGGGTGGATATAGGATGAGAATGGGGTGCTTGCAGAGTTCATGAAATAAAATGAACAAATGAAAACAGAAACTGGCATTTCAGTCAAGTGTCAGAATGTCCAAACCCCGCACGGTCTCTCGTCATGCCCTGGACTGTCACTGTGGACAGAGGAAGTGTCATCTGTTGGCTGGGAAATGGCTTTCACATCCTTGGGGATACACAAGGCACAGATTTTAAAACTGAAAAGACAGAGGCAAAAAGAAGCAAGAACTCTACCCCTGTCTTAATCTGCAGCTTTGGAGATCAAAGCCACTGGCAGAGAAACAAACTCGGAGCAAGCAGCAATTGGAAGGGAATGAAGATCACCCTACACCCTAATGCCATTTCACAAGCTCTAGACTGCTGCTTCCATTTGGATCATGCAAAAGCACATTACCTAAATCTTTTTCCAAATGTACACCCGGAAAATAAACATTCTAAAACAAAAGTACTCTGTCTGAGATAATTTGGTATTCCCTACTCTTTGTCTGGCTTTGTTTCTAAGCTCAAAAATAAATGACTTTGTTTCTCTGAAAAGGATAAAGTAATATGGCTTGACTTCTTTCTGCACAGGTTTGGTTTTTTTTTTTGTTTGTTTTGTTTTGTTTTGTTTTGTTTTAGAAACAGGCTTTCTCTGTGTAGCCCTGGCTGTCCTGGAACTCACTCTGTATGTAGACTAGGCTGGCCTCAAACTCAGAGATCTGCCTATCTCTGCCTCCACAGTGCTGGGACTAAAGGCGTGCTTCACCACCCAGCTCTGCACTGTTTTTGTTTCGTTTTTTGTTTGTTTGTTTGTTGTTTAGCAACAGACATATCATTCCAGTTGTCCAATAGGGAAGCAAGAATGAAAATCATTCTTTGATCAAGGCATAAACCATTTGAGAGTACCTCCCAGCTTTTCCCAAACCCCATGAAGAACAAATGTCCTTACATCTGTCCACATGACTGCACTGACAATAAGAACCATGTTTGCGAACAATAAGACCCTGAAGGGATGCTGGTACTAGAACAATAGAGCTGTTGGGGGGGAAATTGATCTCTGGCACATCAACAGGTAAACCGTAATGGTGCAACAATGACCTCTTCCCAGGGAAAACAGCTTCATCCTTCACTCAGATGTCTGCACACAGCTGACTGCCTAAAAGCACGCATTTTTACAAGCAGCATGATGTTAATGACCTCTGAAAGCTTGAGTTCAAGCTTGGATTTTCCAAGCATCCTTTGATGTAAAATGCACTGGGCTGGGCTGCAAGAAATATTCATTGTAGCCTCAGCTCTTTGTGACCCTGATATTGCCTCCCTCGCCTTCCCTGGGGCCTTCGTGTAGAACTGGGGCATGCCCACACAAGTCCCTTACAGTGTCAACCCTCCTATTCTTGCTAATCCCCAATAAGACACAGAATAAGTCTACTCCCTAAGACGTCTTCGTGTCTATAGTACTATTAGGAAACTTAGCTTTAAAAAAATGCAACAGCTTACATTGCTTTCTGAACGAACTCCCTTTGATTTTATCTCAAATGTTGATTTTTATGAGCACCCCTCCCTCCAAGAACTCCATGGAACAGCTTTTGCTGTGATGTATTTTATTATTATACCCTCGGTTCATGCTGAATTAGAAAGGACGCTAAGAACCCGTCTAATCTGAAGACATGACCAGGGCAAAGGTTTCTCTCGGCCTCGTGTCCTGAATGAGTCTGTGTTTTCCTGGGCATTTGGTAAGTGTAGATCTCATGGACTCTGTGTGGAGTGCATCTAACTGGATTTTTTTTGTCCAAGAGGCCAGGGCTGAAGCTCCCTAAAGCTAAATCTGTGCCCCGCCCCTCCCATGAGCAAAATAGAGACTATTTTGGCATGCTTTTTAGCTTCTACCCTCAGTCTTGGATCTAACTTGCATTGTGTTATGGTTTGGAGTTTAAATGTCCATCAACAGCCACGTGTTGAACTGTTGTTTATCAGCTTGTGAGTGTTAAATATAATAATAATAATAATAATAATAATAATAATAATAATAATAATAATTGTATGTCAGTGACGGGCCTGAGAAAGGAAGCTGACACATAATTACCCCGTGAGCCAGAAAGTCCGGAGGAAAGAGGAGACAGCAGTAGGGGAGGGGAATTAGTGTTAGCCTCTTTTTCCAGGTCACAGCACCGAATGTTAAATATAATAATAAATGGAGTGGCCAGTTGGGAAAGGCAGGTGATTATGTGTCAATCTCTTTCTGGAGCCGACCACTCTCTTATTATATTTAACAGTGGGCATGACTGGGAGACAGTGGAATCTTTGGCAGATGGGGAATGGCAGAAGAAAATTAGGTCACAGGGTCACAGCCCCCTCGAAGGGGCTATTGGAACTCCATGGGCTTATTCTGTCTATGGGCCCAAAACAACAGCTCTAAGAGACCCTGGACTGAAAAGTCTGAAACCATGGACCTAAAAAAAACAAACAAAACCTTTCTTCCTTTTCAATTGATTTACCCAGGCATTTTGTCACCGCTACGGAATGCTAACACATCTTACAAATTTGACTGTCCCTTTCTCTTACCTTTTTTTTTTCTTCCTTGCCTATATTTATTTTACCATGAAATACCACATGTGTCTCCCGGCCACTCAGGTCCTTTTGGCAAGAGGTACTCATCAAACTGATGAAATGCTATCTCCTTGCCTCACGGGCCATAGCATGAGGGAGAGCCAGGTCTACTGGCCCACTCAGGTGTCCTCTGTCTGCCCTACCCTCTTCTCACAATGTCCCCTCTGCCTCCAGTGGTGTCTTCTCTCCTTCTAGAAGCTCTTGGAGTTGTTCTAGATGAGACAAAACCCAAGGAGAGATGAACAGGAGGAGCTAGTCCATCCAGACCCTCATGTCCTGAGGAAGTCTACAAACACCTAATGGCTACTGCTGTTCTTAGTACAATGGAAAGGCTTATTCATGGTCAATACAAGGAAATGTAGTGAGAGAAGACAAACTTTTACAAGATCTTGTAAAGAGAAGTTTGTCCCATTCAAGATTTAAAAAAAAAAAAATCCAGCTGGGTGTATGGGTGTATCACCCCTTTCATTCCAGTACTTGGGAGGCAGACGTAGGCCGGTCTCTGTGAGTTTGAGGCCAGTCTGGTCTACATAGTGAGTTCCAAGACACCCAGAGCTACATAGTGAGACCTTGTCTCAAAGCAAACAAGTAATCCTAAATCCTAAATTTGATCACATCAGAGGAAAAAAAAAAACCTTGTTTTAAATAACAAAGGCATGCCTACTGACTGCAGCCAGATTTATAGTTTAGGCCAGTTTTGATATGAGCTTGATTTTAAATCCCTCACGCATCTTATAGTGTTCATGTGTATGAGCTTGATAAAGCTACCGTAGCAATGAACTACAGACAGAGAGGATTAAAAAAAGAAAGAAAGAAAGCTCTATTCTCAGCATTCCAGAGACTGTGAATCTAAGCTTGAGGCATCAGTATAATGGTTTGCTTCTGAAACCACCTGATCTTGGACATGGCTGCCTTTTCCTCACCACTTCATCTGTAACCATTCAAATCTCCCCTTCTCCAAGACCAACACCATCTACCCGGCTTATGACCCAACATGTTGCCCTAATTTGATGTGCGTTTCTCTTTAAAGTCCCTGTTTCCAAGTTAAGTCACACTTTGAGATCCTAGGGGCTGGGAATTCAACATATAAATTTTGGGAGATTCAACTTAACCCTTAGCATTGAGTGTGTTTGGGTCTGCTAACTGAATAGAGTATACTTCTATTTCTTTTACAGGTCTTAGCAAGATTGCACTGTCTTAATGTAGTATATTAGCACTTCTTTCTTATCTTCTATGTCCTGGACCTAGTTCTCGTTTGATGAGAGGTGGTTTTATGGGATTCCCTTAGATCTGGGACCCAAAGTGTTCTACCATTTCCCAACATGCATTGCAAGCAAAGACAGTAGGTACCTCTTGGATTACCTGTAATTTCTACACAGTGGCTACCAGGCATGCGCTCATAGAGTCAAGAAAGCCTGCTAAACAAAACTGAACTTTACAATTAACTGATTAAAACCCTCTTAAGAAGTAATTCATGGGGGGCTGGTAAGACGGCTCAGTGGTTAGAAGCGATTGTTGGTCTTAGAGGGTTAGGGTTTGAGTCCCAGCTCTCACATGTTGGCTCACAACATCTGTAACTCCAGTTCCAGGGATCCAACGCCCTCTTCTGGTCTCCTTGGGCACTCCATGCACATACATACTATACAAATACACAAGCAGGCAAAACCACTCAGACACACAATAAAAGTAAATCTTTTTTTAAAACTTAAAAAAAAAAAAGTAGTTCATACCAAATTGCCCCAAGAGGGAATGACCTGCTCATCAAGTTATTTCAGGTCATACTGCATTCTTATCAGTAGCAATCGAGTTCATACAAGGGACAGAGAGGAGTATGCAGGTATGTTTGCTTTTAAAAATTCAAAAAAGCCAAGGTCTATCTTGAGGACCCATAGGAAGAAAGGTTAGTTTTCCATTCTTCAATCCCGCTCTCCCTGCCCTCGCTCTTCTCCTCCAATAAGCTCAAACTTCCAGCCCAGCCAGTGACCCCAGTAGAGAGAGAGGTTTCCCTGTCCTGAGCTTGCTCCTGGCTCTAGCTGAGAGTATCTTCAAAGAGTGAATAATTACTGGTTTCCTGACAACCGTGTATGCGGCTACTTCTCCTATAAAATATTAAAGGGTTTTCTGCCGATATTCTTAATTAGAACACACCATGACATCATAGAAGGGCAGGACTGGAGGGGATATTTTTAGATCGGGACAGCAAATCAATCGGTGCCACCGTCCCAGATCATCAGCCCTATTTCCTGCCCTAAAACCTCGGAGGTGCCCATGGCCAGCTTGGAAGATGTAATTAGGCTAACCGAGGCCCGTTCTTTTTGACCTCCCTCCTTTGAAGTGCTTAAAAGGCTCAAGAGTAGAAGCTGCTTTCCTCGGCTCAGCCTGCTTGATAAACAACTGACTACAGCACCCAGAGGCATAAACATCGATTTTCTTTTCCCTGTGCCTTCAAAAGATAGCCTGCCCATCATTCCGGTCTTTTCACCCTTTCAGCAAAAAAGACTAGTTCCTTTTCACCTAGATGAACTCAAAAAGCCTCACCTCCGTCGTCTTAACTAAATGATGTGGCGGGCCTACTGGAAACAGACCAAACTTAAAAAACATACGTAAACAAACACAATGAAAAGATCCATGATCTGCAATTCCTTTTTTAAAAAAAAATCTAGTCTTTTTCTGCAATATGGCATCCATTTCCTTTAGAGACAAAGGCTGCCCTGCCCTGAGGTCCTCACTGGCCCTGCTTAGTGTGACTATTTCATACATTTTTGTTGCAGAAATGTTCATGTATTTGATTTTGCAACAATGCCCCAGACCTTGCCGACATGTTAGATAACACAGGCCACAGGTGCCCGCCATATGCTCTTACGAATATAAAATATTTAGGTCTTGAATTCCAAAGCACATTGAGTCCCCAGGGTTTCAGATAATGTATCAAGTGTCTGTGGCTTAGGGTTGTAGTTGATGGACAGCCTAGATCATTCTAGGATAAGACCTGTGACAGCAGACCCCTTCTACTTAGATGTACGGAAGCAAAGGAAGGGTCAGGCCAGGGTGGGGGCTGGCTGCTCCTGATGCTTTGGGGGGGCTGCCTGTACTCTGCTGTCAGTATGGGGGGTCACATGACATGCCACGTGTGCTCTTCCAGAAGGTGTCAGCCTTTGGAGGACCATAAGTACAGTTGGGAGTGAGACCGGCCAGCACCCAGGGAGGAAAATGGAATACAAGCTTTCTTCAAATAGGAAGACTTCCGGTGTATTAAAAAAATAGCTAAGGGCCAGGGAGAGGTTTCAGCAGATGAAGCTGCTTGTCCAGCCCTGAGTTCCATCCTGGGAAACCACATGGTGAAGGAGAAAACTGAATCCCGCAAGCTATTCTCTGACCCCCACATACACACGGTGGCACACCACATCACACACACACACACACACACACACACACACACACACACACACACCTTAAAATGCAATAAAAGACAGATTGAAATTCCATAACAGATAAAAATTATACTAAAATTGAAATATTGAACAAATTAACCCTTTAATGGTAACAATTACAGCTAAATTACTACTGTCATCTAACAGAATGCTTCGTTTACTCTTTTTTTTTTTTTTTGCATATGTCTACATGTATATGCTTGTGTGTGTGAGAGTGCACGTGTTTATGGAGGGCTCAGGACAACCCTGAGGAACTTTCTCTACCTTCCTTGAGACAGGGGCTCTCATTGGCTGGGAGCTCACCAAGTAGTTGTGGCTGGCTGGTCAACTATCCCTGGAAACTCTTCACCCTTTGCCTCCCGACCCCTGAGATTACAAGCACACACCACCACATTCAGAATTCTATTTTTATGTGGGTTCTGAGGATTAAATGGAGGCCCTCATGCTTTGCGGTGTGTGTGTGTGTGTGTGTGTGTGTGTGTCTTTGCTGAGTCAGCCATCTCCCCAACCCAGATGCTTCATTCACTCAATGTGGATAGAGTACTCATTCACACCACACTGAAAATAGTACATTCTAGCAACAGGCAGGGGCTTAAAGCCGGAAAAGGAGGGTCTCGCTGACTCAGTCCTCCGAGAATGCCACTGGGTTTGAGTGTGTAACCTCAGAGCATGTGATAATCACAGGTCTAATGTGATGCCCCAGGTCCTTCTCCAGGAACCCTGGCAAGGCGGGAGAGTAGGGGTCAGGCACATGGGGTTGCAGCCCAGCTCTCGGATGCAGACTGATGGTCCAGAAGGAATCATTCCACCTGCAAGTCTTCAAGGCTGGTCGATGGACAACGCAGTTGAAGGAGGAAGGCTGTTCTGTGCCTCTCATCTTAACAGCTCAGCTGTCACATCACTGGGGTTCCCATTGAAGGGCTAGCTAATCAGTTCAGGCAGAGAATGAAGACGCCAGCATATTAGAAGGGGCTAAGTTTAGCATCAAAAATCTGTGGGAGGGCTGCTGTCTAGAGCTGCTGAAGGCAGCCTGCTTAATTAAAATCAATTCTTTTAACCCTTCAGTGTTTCCACGGCCCAATACTGCCAGTGAAGGTGCTCCAGCCAAGCTATCTCATTGTTGGATTAACCACTATCTTGGTGTCCTAGGAGGAATTTGGAGGCATTATTTGTTGCAACAAAATCAAAAGGAACCTTCCTATATCCCACTTCAAGTGACAGAAGAACACAGGACCCTGAAAACTGTCAACTCTTCTGTGTGATGACAAGACACTGGATTTTCACTTTCCTTTCTGTAAATACCATCTCCTTGGCCTCCCCAGAACTGTTAGGCCTGGCTTGTGTGGCCTTGTGATTTATTTCAATACTAACGGCTGTTTCATATTCTGAACATCCTTAGTTACTCATGCATCACCTCTAGTTTAAAAAAAATGACCTTTAAAATAAAATAATCCTTCTGTGACTTTTGGTGTGGGGCCTTTCAAGAGTTTGGGGGAAGTGGTCAGGCATTACAATGTATAGCTGCAATCCCAAGATTCAGGGGACAGAGGCAGGACAGCCACAAGTTCAAAGTCAGCCTGGACTACATAGAAAGTTCCAGACTATCCAGGGCTACATAGCAAGACTCTATCTGAAAAACAAATAAACAACAAAAAAAAATGCTACAGGAAAGCAAACTACAACTCTTCCATGTATTTTGGGCTGGAAACCAAAAACTCATAAAGGGGAGAGAAAAGGAGGAGATTTTTACTGACTACGAAGCCCCAGCCAGGCGTAGAAGAATCTTTGAACAATTTGGCCACTTTGTCTGGGCTGCTCATAGACATGAACCCAGAGTCTGGCTTTAAGGGTTCAAATCCCTCTTCCAAACCTTGGGAACCAGCTTCAAGCCTTCCTGAACTACGTCCCTGGCTCTCCCGCTAAACTTGGAAGAACTGACTTGGCTTTCTGCTCCGAACAATGCAGAGTCTGTGGTCTGTCTGAATGTTTTGTCGGGGGTGCTTACGACAGTCCAGAGACAAGGCCCCAGCCCTGCATGGAGAAGGAGTTGAGTGGAGTAAAGAGGAAGGGGAAGCTGTTTGTCATGTCAAGGCTATGAGGTGAGACCCTAGAAATGAAGCACCACGTATCATTCATTGACTCTGAGAGAAATGTAGAGAAGATGGCGTGGACGTGGACGAGAAGACCACGCTGAAACCCATTCTTTCGTGCACTTAGTATATGCTAATAGAGCACAAAACCAGGTGGGGTCAGCCCTGGAGGCATGTTGCTGCCAAGACACAGGCTTGATAAATCCCCCATAATAGAGGGAAGTATTGGGGAAAAAAAAATCTTGTCACGGTCACTTGAGTACCAAAACCTCAGGGAAGTGGAAATGGCCACCTAGAGTTGTGTTGGTTTTTAAGCTGGGACAACTTTGTGAGACTTGATTTGGCATTCTCTTACTATTCACACCTTTACTTCCTGATAAAGGCTGAAAAGAAAATCATTTCTTCTCTGTGGCTACCTTCAACTAGTCATTGACCCAACTCCCACCTCCCTTTTAGACAGAAATATCCTTGTTAACCAAAAAAACCTAACCATGTCTCCACACCCCTTAGGTTTTAAGTAAAGTCATCCTTCGATGAAACCTCCTAGCAGTTTCCATCACCTTTACTTCAAATCCATGCTCTTCTCTTTATTAAGAGATCTCTAAGGATTTGGTCCCTGACCACGGCTCCCACCTTGTGTGGTTTCTTTCCTATTGCTCTTCCTTCTATTGGTCGGAACACGCTCACCTCACTCTTGCCCAGAAGTCCGGGGCTGGTGGCTTCCTCAGCCCACAGTTCTCTGCCAACTTCTGCCTGCCCACTTCTCATGATTTAACTCAGAAATGGTTGCGTCAGCATCACCCAGCCCGACTGTACACTGCTCACCTTCTTCACAGCTTTTATTGCTATCACAGATCATTTCTTATGTGTCTCCACGATAAAAATGGGCGGCGACATCGCACGCTAGAGAAGCTGTGTGGTGTCTAAGACCGAGAACAGCCGCTAACACAGTAAGTCCTCCAATAGTGATGCCAAGGACAGCACCCCCGGTACATGTACCAGGAGGGGACTTGCCGCTATTCAACTTCCTCTCTTTGAGCAACCCTGAGAAAAAGCGGCCCATCTTTGTCAAGAGTCCAAGCTAGAATTCAAGACACAGAATTAAACAATGAGACAAAAAATATCACCACTGGATGGCTCTTTTGCTGTTGTTGTTTCGAGACAGGGTTTCTCTGTGTAGTGTTGGTGCCTGTCCTGAATCTCGCTCTGTAGACCAGGCTGGCCTCGAACTCACAGAGATCTGCCTGGCTCTGCCTCCCGAGTGCTGGGATTAAAGGCAAGTGCCACCGCCACCCGGCACCAGCACTGGCTCTAATGGACACTTTCCTCTGACCTATTAATGCTACCGTAGGAAAATAGGCAATGCCCTTTAGACACTGTTCCCTTTGAATTCTGTATTTCCTAGGAGAGCTGGGTGAGCTGCTTCTGCTTGCTCTCTTCCCACCCATGGAAACAAAACGAATCATGTTACGACCGTGCTGAATGCTGGGCCACTGAGAGGAAGCCGATGGTGTGCAGTATACCTGTCATGAGGAACAGGAGTCCAGCCACGTGCTGGGTCAGGCTCTCCTCCCAGAAGAAGCTGACAGTGGCCACGATGCAGCCACACAGCAGGACAGCCACCGCCATGCCCAGGAAGCCAGCTGTTATTCTTCTTAGATCTAATCTCAAGACAGAAACAGAGAGTCAAAATCGGAGGGGGGGGGCAGGGAAGCGACTGAATTCCATGTGCCTTGTGAGAAGAAACAGGCAGGGCCTGGGGCCCGCAGGGTGGGGGATTGGGGGAATTCTCACTCTGGGATGAGTAACCGATGTCAGTGTACCCCCTCTGTATCCGTGAAGTCAGTTCAGAGGGGACAACCCAGGGTAAAGGTGAGTAACAAACCAGATACATAGTAAAGGGGGTGAGGAGGATTCAAGAGACACATTCTCAGCCTTCAAAGAGCAACCCAGATCAAGGTCGCCACACCACAGTGGCTGTTATTAACCCGGCTTCTCTCCCTCTTTGGAAGAAAGAGCCTAGAAGGCAAGCTTATACTACAAGAGGGTTTTGTCTGAGCATCCCAGATGCCAGTTAGTTTTGTATTTTTCATTCCTAGCTACTCCTGTCTACTTTCAACGGGTATTTAAGAAAAATGGGAGAAAGTGACGCCACCATGGAGAAGGAAGCAGGAGCCTACAGTGTGTGATTGAGACAGCTAGCTGCTCATAAACACCCTCCCACCACTAAATGTAAGACTCACAAGCTGAGTGCCTATTTACCCAGGCTAAAAAGGGACTATACCCATGGGACAAGTCTTACAAGCAGAGCACCAATTCACCTATTTACCCAGGCTAAAGAGACTATGCCCACGGGACAAGTCTCCACCGTATGCCTAACTGGCAACATCTATACAAGCTATTCTCAACCTGTTAGTCACGACCCATTTGAGGGTTACTTATCAGATATCCTGCATATCAGATATTTACATTACGGCTCATAACAGTAACAAAATTATAGCTATGAAGTAGCAATGGCAATGATTTTATGGTTGGGGGTCACCACACCATGAGGAACTGTATTAAAGGGCCACAGGATCAGGAAGGTTGAGGACCACTGGTCTCTATAGAAATGTGCCTTCCACTGGCAACACTCAGGTGGCCCGCCTTCTGGTTAGTTGACTTTTCCATTGTTTCCTTCTGTCCTTCCTGCTTCTGTTCCTCTCTTTGTTCGGAAGAAAGCCAACTGAAAAGAGCTCTGACCTAGATGCTTGGAGTCTACGATGCTTCTTAAAACAAGAGTTCCCAAACACACACCTGCTGCCCCGAAGGCCAGGCAACAAGTCTGAACAAAAGACACGTGCAGGCAGATCTCAGCAAACAGCTGGGTTTCTCTGCTGCTGTGGGATGAGCTTAAGGGCACTGCGTGGAAGGAAGATTGGCTACAGTAGCTTCCAATCTTGGCCATAGCATCTTAGCCATGTGCGGGTTTTCCTATTTCTTGGTTGGTTTTTTTTTTTTTTTTTTTTTTTTTTTTTTTGGTTTTTCGAGACAGGGTTTCTCTGTGTAGCTTTGCGCCTTTCCTGGGACTCACTTGGTAGCCCAGGCCGGCCTCGAACTCACAGAGATCCGCCTGGCTCTGCCTCCCAAGTGCTGGGATTAAAGGCGTGCGCCACCACCGCCCAGCGGTTTTTTTTTTTTTTTTTTTTTTTGGTTGGTTAATTGGTTTTTCGAGACAGGGTTTCTCTGTGTAGCCTTGGCTGTCCTAGAACTCACTCAGTAGACCAGGCTGGCCTCGAACTCACAGAGATCCACTTGCCTCTGCCTCCTGAGTGCTGAGATTAAAGGTGTGTGCCACCACTGCCCAGCTGGATTTCTTTCTCTATTTCTTCAAAGGGAGTCCTTATTTCCAATCTCAGAGCTTTTAAATCTTTTATTCTGAATTAAAATAGGGCTTTTTTTCCCCTCAGAAGAGAAAATATACATCACAAAATAAGAGGTCATGGAGAGTAATAATTTAAATATGCTGAATTTAGTGTTATGGGTACAAGGGTACAAAGAATTTGGAGATGGCCACATACACGGAGAGGGACTAATAATAAATAGTTCAGTCATTTGCTATAATATCCCAAGGCCCTGAGGTGTGAAAAATCTGTCTTCTGTGACTACTACAAAAACACAAAGATCAAACATAACCTCCACGGGCCTGGCACCAGTTCCAGACATGGTGGTGTCCTTACTGAGAAATGTGGTACAGATCACCAAGCATGGCTGTCTTAGAAACAGCCAGGTACTTGGGCACTGAAAGCATCTTTCTCTTAGAAACTCCCCCAAGGCTAATGCTCAAATCACTGCCTTACTGGGTAAAGAGGCCCAAACTTGGAGAGTTAAAGAGATGAGGTCCTTTGCAGTAATTTTTCTATCTGGCCAAAGTCAGTAATAAGGAGACTGGTCTTCATAGACACTTAAGACAAAGACCATCAAATGTGCTCATAAGGGGTTAAGAAAAAAGAAAGACCACTCAGATAAGACTGAATGGGTCTACTGAGAAGTGCTTGCTCACATTTGCCAGCAAGAAACAACTTTCAAGAAATCTATCCTGCTCTCAGAAAATGAACCACGTTTTATCCAATGACTTTTGTTTGACAGGGTTTCTCTATAGACTTGGCTATCCTAGAACTCACTCTGTAGAGCTGATTGGTCTCATACTTGGAGATCCGCCTGCCTCTGGCTCCTGAGTGCTAGGATCAAGGGCATGCACCACCACTGTGTGGCTTTTATCCAGTGATTTTTCTCAGTCCTAAAGTTGTCATCAATATTTATATTAGACCACTGCGGTGGCGAAATATGAGGCCCCATGTTATAGTGAGAATTGGAGCAGAGCCTTTTGCTCTACAGGACCATTTACTGGAAAAATGAGACCGTTTCTACAGTGGCTTTCTCCACCAAACAACATGACCACAGTACTCTTCACGGCTTGCTCGCTGGAAAAGACGGCAACGCTGACTTCTGACTCTGAGGTGCACAGGAAGGGGGGACTCAGTGTCTTATTTTGCTTTCACATGTCGCCCGCCCCTAAGCAGCTTGAATCAACAATTTTCAGGTAAATATCCACCCTTTTGAGTTTCACATTTCGTGATCTTATCTAGACTTCCACATCTCCTTGACAGTGAAAGAGAGCAGTTCTTTCCACTGAGATGTAGAGGTAAGAGACACCCTCTGAGAAAATTATGACATGCATTCATAAAGGTATTTCAGCAGAAATACAATGATCTGAGCTGAACACAGTAGCTAAAATAAATATTATATAAAGAAAAAATGAGTGCAATGAAGGTATAACATTCAGGGCAAGTCCTTATACCCACTAACTTGGTTAAAAATAAAAAAAAAAAAAAACAAACTGAGATGGGCTAGGAAGATGGGTGGTGACTAAAGAGCACATATTAATCTTGAAGATGATCTGAGCTTGGTTCCCAGCACTCATATGTTGGGTGGCTCACAACCACCCATAACTCCAACTTTCGGGTGATCTAGTGGTGCCTCTGGCCTCTACGGGCACCTGAACTCTCATGCACACACCCCCTCACAATACACATAATTAAAAATAAAACTTTAAAAAAAATGTTCAGCTACCCCAAGTTAGTTAGCAATGCCACTCAGGCCGACAGGCACACAGCCCTGTCTTGTGGAGCTTGACACCTGATTTTTCTCACACTTGAATTTGTGAACACAGTGTGTTCACAACACAGCAAACTGATGCTTGGAGTGTTTGACCAAGTTCAGCGGGGCCCAGAGGGCACATAGGATAAACAACTTTCCATCCAAACTTAAGAGGGAGGTGGGGATTTTTTTTCTTCTTCTTCTTGTCTAATCCTTTCCCAGCAATACTTACGAAGCAGGTGCCATTCATCTTGCTGGATTGTCTTGGTTAAATTGAAAGGAATGTTTCTTAAGCGGATTGGCTGAGAAAAGTGGTACTTGATAGCTGTGCATCGCTGTGCAATACCTTGAAAGAAATAAGAAATGTGATTTGCTAGCTTTTTCATTTGGAATAGAATTCTGGAGCCCAAGGCAAAATAATTTATCCTAAACCGGGGAATGAATGGGAAAGGGGTAAGGAATCCTGATGACTGTCATTAACAGAGGCAACTCATGGCAGCAAAATACAAAACCTTAAAATAGATTTAAAAATCACATTCCATTTTAAATGCATTTTATAACTGTATATACATACATATATTTAAATTTATACATATATATATATGCCTTTCAATACTGGATGAGTTTGTACAACTTAAACACAAAGCTATTCAGGGGGAAAATGTGCTAAAATGTACAAATGGTTGAAGAACACCAGCCTAGAATTTTAAATCAACACTTCAATGCCTTCCCTAAATTTGATCTAGTCTCAAACTCTCAATTAAGTTTCACCCCAAAAATTCATTAATATATGTGTTATTTGGAAACTAGGAGACATTTTTTTCCACAGTCACATGGTGGTTTAGGGCGTAGCTATAATTGCCAAACAAAAGTCTATTTAAGTCCTCCAGCAGCTGGGGTCACTCCTTAATGTTGCTGACTTGAACTGTGAATCTTGAGAAAGACTTTAGTCTTGGTGGAAAAGGAATTCTTTTCTTCCCCTCATCTGGTGGCCTGGCCAGTCCCAAATTTTGATACGGCCTCATCTAGCCATTGGGTTATCTTCAGCCCTCTTCCTCATCCTCCTGCCCAGTGCATTCATTGAATGACTTTATGTGTCTGTTCTTCTAAAGCCTTCTGAATCCTATGATCAGCATTGTTCCTCTCTTAAAACTCAACCACAAACAAAACATACTTCGCTCAGGGTCAGTCATCATGGCCGGTTGTTCAAATAAACGCATCTCATGAACTAACTGTAAAAGCAGCATGAGTGTGTGATAGCCCTTTGACCTCCGGCAGCTGTTAACTAGAGAATCCTCACAGATACAAATTAATCTCTAGTGGGTAGACTTCCAGGAAGTCAAAAAGCAAAGTGAAATAAAAAAAAAAAATCAGACAGTGAAAGGAAGTTAATCTTACAGAAATAAATACGGAGGAAACCTGCCAACACTAATATTAGATTGGACAGAAAACATTCCCAGGAAGACACAAACTCAAAGACTGACTCGAGGCAACAGGTAATCTAATCTGATTCTATCCATAATGAGAAGGGGAGGGAGTTTGTAATTAACTTGGTAAAACCTGTCCTGTAAGGAAAGACCTAAGACTTGGCCGGTGAGTTTTACCAAATGCTTAAAGAAGAATCAGCAATCCTCAGACTCTTCAAAAAACAAACAAACAAACAAAACAACAACAACAACAAAAAACCAAACAGAAGTGGAGAAAATGCCTCCTACCTGGGTCTGAAACCAAGACATCACAAGAAATGAAGCTATGTGTGCCTATGTGTGAGTGCATAGGTGTGCATGTGCGTGTGTGACTAGGAAAAAGCCTTGGGTGTCACTCCTCATTACTATCTACCCTTTTGTCCTTCTGTCCTTCCATCCTTCCTTCCTCCCTCCCCTCCCTCACTCTCTTTCTTTCTTTGAGACAGGACCTCCCACTGGCCTGGAACTCACTGAGTAGACTGGCTAGACTGCCAGGCAGCAAGTCTCCAGGGGTCAACCTGTTTCCTCTTTCCAAGTGCTGGGAACACAACCTTCACCATCACCACAGCCTTCACCATCATCACAACCTTCACCATCATCAACACAACCTTCACCATCACCACAGCCTTCACCATCACCACAACCTTCACCATCATCAACACAACCTTCACCATCATCAACACAACCTTCACCATCAACACAGCCTTCACCATTAACACAACCTTCACCATCACCACAGCCTTCACCATCAACACAGCCTTCACCATCACAACCTTCACCATCAACACAGCCTTCACCATCAACACAACCTTCACCATCATCAACACAACCTTCACCATCAACACAACCTTCACCATCAACACAGCCTTCACCATTAACACAACCTTCACCATCACCACAGCCTTCACCATCAACACAGCCTTCACCATCACAACCTTCACCATCAACACAGCCTTCACCATCAACACAACCTTCATCATCACAACCTTCACCATCAACACAGCCTTCACCATCAACACAACCTTCATCATCACAGCCTTCACCATCATCACAGCCTTCACCATCAACACAACCTTCATCATCACAAACACAACCTTCACCATCATCACAGCCTTCACCATCATCAACACAACCTTCACCATCAACACAACCTTCACCATCACAACCTTCACCATCATCAACACAACCTTCACCATCAACACAACCTTCACCATCACAACCTTCACCACCATACCCAGCTCTTAAAAGAAAAACCGTGGGTTCAGCAGATCAAAACTGGGTCCTCATACACTTACCAATACTTACCAGGTGAGTCACTTCCCCAGTTCCAGGAAAATACGTTACATTCTTTAATATATTTTATGCAAAATTCCTTCACAACACTAGCAGTCTGAGTGCGGCACCATTTTAGAAAGCCATGCATCATGACCCAATGAGATATTTCTCAGGAATACAAATTGATTCACTATACAAAATTCAATTTATGCAGCATACCATATATGGGATAGAAGACAGA
The DNA here is from genome assembly GCF_007827085.1 of Peromyscus californicus insignis. Taxonomy (NCBI): domain Eukaryota; kingdom Metazoa; phylum Chordata; class Mammalia; order Rodentia; family Cricetidae; genus Peromyscus; species Peromyscus californicus. Next base: position 30,848,450 of record NW_026294492.1, on the reverse strand, counting down.
AATGATCTGATCGTTCCAGGCACACAGAAAAACCCTCTGTCAAAAACCCACGGGGAGTCGGGCGGTGGTGGCGCACGCCTTTAATCCCAGCACTCGGGAGGCAGAGCCAGGCGGATCTCTGTGAGTTCGAGGCCAGCCTGGACTACCAAGTGAGTTCCAGGAAAGGCGCAAAGCTACACAGAGAAACCCTGTCTCGAAAAACAAAAAACAAAAACAAAAACAAAAACAAAAAAAAAACCCACGGGGAGGGGTCGGGGAGATGGCTCAGCAGGGCAAGGGCTTGCCCCATAAGCCTGATGACTGGGGCAGCTCCCCAACACCTACATAAATACTGGGTGGGTGCAGCGGCCCACCTGCAACCCACTTAGGAAACAGAGAGAGGAGCCCCAGTGCACGATGACTGACTGAACTATTGTGCAAATAGGCAAGTTCTAGGTTCAAGTAAGGTCCTCTGCCTCAGTATCTAAAGTGGAGAGTAATTTAGGAAGATGCCCAACATTAATTAACCTTTGGCTTCTACACACATGCACACACACTTGCACACGCACAACGGGAGACACATACATACCACACACCACACACATGCACATGCAAAAGGAATCCAATCAATACTCATCAATGACCCCAAGTATAATTATTTCCACCCAACAGAAAAAGTCTGAAGTTTGGCGGCTAGATAATTAGCCTGAGGCCACAGTACAAGGAAGTAAGCAAGTCTCAATGTGTATGCTGTTAGACAGACCGAATTCTTTAACTTTTAGAAACTCATGTGAGTCATACAGATTTCTACTTCTTGTTACTGTTCTAAAATATATGGTCAATTCAATATGAAAAATTGATTTTTCCAACTTAGTACGGACATGAGCACTTTTGGAAACAAAGCTGCTTTGTGGTGGAGGATTCCGTCTGTGTATTTTCTGCACCTGTCTATACATGTTATTTGGAGATTACATTGGCTGGCTCCCTGGCTTTCCCCACCTGCGTCTCTTAGAAGCTGCTTCATGCTGGAGATGAGGTGCAGAATTGGACAAAAACAAAAAACAAAACAAAAAAACAGTTTTCTCAGCCTCTCAGAGATTGGCCTTAAAACAACTTCTGCACTTAGGAAACCATGTGCTTTTTTAAGCCCATTGCAAACCTTCCCAGGACCAATCCCCTCCTCTGCCTCTTGGCAGTAGCAGACAGGATCCCTGGGAGGCGGGAGTACAGCAAGAAGGCAAGCAGCTGGGTGCCCTGCTGGTACCAGAAATGAGGTAAGTGGCACATACATTACCAGATACAGTTCCCTCCCCTGGGATGTAAGTCTAAACTTAACTGCCAAGGATGCTGACTCGAGCATCAGAAGGCGGCAAGGGAAGGGACCAGATCTACAAGCCACACTCGAAGATCTCAATGATTAGGGGTCTGATGGTGAAGCCCTGACATCCTAAACTCAGAGCACAAGAAAATATCCTACGTTCCCAGTGCTCCACTCCCCAGGGAAAAAGAGACTCTGGACTTTGGCAGAATTAGAAGAGAAAGTGTGAGTGAAGGATGGATCAGAAGCCACGTCAGAGACCAGCCATAAGACTTCTAACGTCCTGGTCTTAAATGCTTGTTCCACCATCACAGTCAAACTCAAACAGATTTGCAGGAGTAAATAATGATGATGATGATGATGATGGTGATGATGATGATGATGATGATGATGATGATGATGATGTTTGCCTTCCCACAGTCCATGCATTAAGCTAACAAAAATGGTGCAGAAAAAGACCTGCTGGTGTTCAATGCCTTACCAAAACTCTTTAATCTTAAGGCCTTAAGATTTAAAAAAAAAAAAAAAGAAGAAGGCAGAGCTGTGCAACTACTCATGTACAGTCTACGAGGAGGAGGATGAAAGCAGGAGTTCCCTGTGGTAATGTTCAGGAGTGATACTGGCAAAATCCACAAGGAGGCGTTAGATTCCAGTGCTTTTGAAGCCACATACGCAAACTCTGAAACCAACCCCGCTTTCTGGGCTTAGAAAAGATGAATCTGGCGCTCTGCAAAGGGACACAAAAAAGCATGAGCTCATAGCACCAGATGGCATCGCACAATGAGGGGAAGAAGCTCGCAGAGGGCTGAAAAGAACAAGTCGTGGTCTATATTTGGTGATTAATTAGCTTCCTCCAGGGCCAAGGAGAGTCACTTTAACGATGCTAAAAACCACAGAAGAAGATATATAAATAAATATGTTCCACCGGGGTGAGGAGCGGAGCCTTTGGTCTAGCGAATTGTTGCTGTTTCGAATGCTGACAGGGGTGAACTAGTTCCAAGCTGAGTCACAGGGCCCCACGCCGAGTGTTAAACAAGGGAGAAGAACCATGACAAGCACGAGATGCTATAAAAATCAGTTAATCCACAGTGAGACGCGATTCAGGCTTTGAAGATGGGCAGGACATGGGTTTGAATTACAGCTATGTGGATTTAGTGAATCATTTAACCTGGGCCTGAGTTCCCTCTGCTGTAAAAGTGGAGACATGACAGCATGTATTTCATAGGGTTATTGTGGGGAAAGTACCCCATGAGCCTCAGCGCTGGTCCATGAGTCATCTCCTGGCACTTGCTCGTATTCATTAGACAGAACCATTGCCATGCACCAGGAGGCTATACCTTAAGTGGCCGTCACAGATTAACTCACAAGTACAAAGAGACAAGCAGAACCATATAACCATTGCCTGGGCAATGACCCAACCATGGGTTCCCACTTTCCTATCCATTCTTGTCATCTAGGCAAGATTCCCAGCACTGTGGCTCCTGAAGAGATTGAGAACCTCCATGTCACTCTTCTCTCAGACCTCAGGTCACATGTGTGCCACTGCTGGATTAATCTGCTATGTGATCATTTATGGTGTCTGTCTGGCTGCTCTTATAGAGGACCTGAGTTTGATACCCAGCACCCACATGGTGACTCACAACCATCTGTAAATCCAGTTCCAGAAGATCTGGCACCCTCTTCTGGCCTCTGTGGGCACACACATAGTACACAGACATACATACAGGCAAAACACCCATAAAAAATAAAAAATAAATGAGTCAAATGGAACTTAAAGACTTCTGAGATTTTGTTGTTGTTGTTGTTGTTGTTGTTTTCAGATAGAGTTTCTCTGTGTAACAGTTCTGGCTGTCCTGGAACTTGCTCTGCAGACCAGGCTGTCCTCAAACCCACAGATTGCCTGTCTCTGACTCCTGAGTGCTGGGATTAAAGGTGCACACCACCATGCCCAGCTGTCATCTGAGACTTTTCTCTGCATCTTCCTCCCTTTTACAATATGATAATTATATTGCTTTTTAAAAAGATGTATGTGGTTTTATTTATGTGTATGAGTGTTTTGCCTGCACGTATGTATGTGCACCATGTGTGTTTATTGCCCCTGGAGGCCAGAAGAGGGCACCAGATAGCCGGGAACTTGAGTTACTGATGCTTGTGAGCCACCACATGAGTGCTGGGATGAAATCAGATCCTCTGGAAGATCAGTAAGAGGCCATTTCTCCTGCCCCATGCTATATTTTTGCAATTCTCATTTTGAGAGAGGGTCTGTCTGTGTAGACCTGGTTGGCCTGGAGCTTGCAATTAGACCAGGCTAGCCTCAAACTTTTGTGATCTTTTTGCCTCTGCCTCCCAAGTGCGAGGATTACAGGTGTGTGTCACTGCTCTCAATTTATGTTGTTTTAATTGGTGGTGGTGTTTTATTTGCCTTTATATTTGTACTTATTTAGAAATAAAGTGCTTGGCACATTTTTGTTACATAGCTTTAATGTTCTGCCAATATGCCAACTTTCAAATTTTGACAACCAAAAGATGAGAAAAATCTCTCGTGGTCCCTCAGTGCATGAGACTAGGGTTTCAGTGTCCAGTTTACATATCACACTGCAAGAGTGTGTGAGTGGCTTCCCCTTGACCTGGATCTCCCAGTCACTTCTGTCCTTCTTAAAAGTATTCCATGGCATTGCTGTGCCTGTTTTCGTGATCCTCCTATTCCTAAAACTCTCACCTTAAGTCCTTCCCCAAACCTACTCAGCCCTCCCGGCCCCTGCCTGGGAAACCATGAAACATCCCAGCTGTCTTCCCTGGCGCCCTCCTTGGCTCTTGAGGACAGCTCTATGTTCTTTCCTGATAGGTCAAAGAGTCAACGTCCCTGTTCCCAACTCAAGTTCCTCATGCACGGAGACTGTGGCTTCTTCGTGAGAATGTGACATGTCAATGATAAAGTCTGAAAAGGGTACAACAACAGCAATACTTCTGATACTTCAGACTCTCTAGCTGACAGGTCATGACAGTGTGCCCTGTTCCTAAAACATTTAAGGGCGACTTGGAATTCCACAAGAGGTCCATGAATGGAAGCAAAGGACTCTTTTTTTTTCTCCCCACACAGGCTCTGCTGGCACACACCCCAATTTAAAGGGGAGATCAACCCCAAGGTCCCAGGCCAGAGCAGCAGCTGTGTTCTTGTCAGAGAGACTTCATCTCAGAGGGAAGTGGGTGCTAAGAAGAAAGAAACGTTTCCCTCGTTGCTTCCTTTACTGGGCGCGGTATTTATTGAATGAATAAACCAAGTACAGTAAGTTCGGGGGCTTCTCCTGACTTTGAGAGCCTTAGCCAGCCAAAAACACAGTCTAGAAGGGAAACCCATCCAGTCTGTGTACTGGAAGAAGGATGAGCAGAGGTGGTAAGTCTGTGTAGCATCGCCTGGGGAAAATACAATGCAAGCCCCGTGCAATTTCAAATTTCCTAATAGTTGTAGTAAGAAGTAAACTGAAGCAGTTAATTTTAATACTATATATAAACACATAAATATTACACACACACACACACACACACACACACACACACACACACACACACACACATATATACAGGGTCTTGCATAGCCCGAGCTTGGACAGAACTTCTTATGTAGCTGAGGATGATCTTGAACTTCTGACCCTCCTGCTTCCATCTCCCAAGTACTGGGATGCCCAGGATGACAGATCACACCCAGCTTTACGTGGTGCTAGAAATCAAGCCCGGAGCTTTGTGAATGCTAAGCAGACATCTACCACCTGAAGTCTATTCCCAGCCATACTTAATATTTTAAACATATAATCAATACCTTGAAACTTTTTCCTTGAAAATTATCAATGCTATCTTGACATATGTTTTTGGTCAGTAAGTCTTCAGACGCACAGCACATCTCCTTTTAGACAAGTTTCATTTCACGTGCCCAGCATCTCCTGTGGCTGACGGTCACCACGGCAGAGAGAGGAGAGGGGTGCAGAATGGCGACCAGTTCAGAAATTAATTCATCACAAGTGCCCAAGCGAGAATAATATAATCCTGGGCAAAAGTGAAGGGTGTCCTTTAGGTTAGGGTGGCAGGTGGTCACTGCCAGGCCAGGTCATGTCTAAAGCCTTTAGTGTGGCTATGACATTGTGTCTACGGTAAAAGTAACAAAAAGGAGCTGGGCGTGGAGGCTAACCTCTGAGTAGAAGGCCAGTCTGGTCTGCTTAGCAGTTTCTAGACCAGCCAGGACTCCATAGTGCCGACCCTGTCAAAAGCAAACAAATAACAACCCAGCCCCACCAGCGACAGCAAAATACCAGGAATTCCCAGCTTCTCAGAACCATCGCAGCATACAGGGAGGAGCGTGGCAGGCACTGAGGATGTGAAACTGAGGAGTGTGATTCTGTGAGGCTTATGGGAGATGTCAAACCTGGCTCATGTTTTCCCCAGCCCTGGCTTCTCCCTTCCTGCCTTCTCTCACAGGAGACAGGAGAACACAAAACACATGCGTCCCTCTCCTTTCTCCCCAGCTCAGAGAAAGCAAGGAGTGTGAAAGGGGACATCCCTAAAGAGAAGGCAGAGCAGACCAGAACCACACCCCACCCTCTGGCTTCTTCCCCTTCTGAACACAGGCAGCAGCTCAGACGATGCTCCGCCTAAACAGGCTGGGGGTGTTTTTCCTTTCCACAGGGAACACCATCCAGGCTAAAGACAGGCCAGCGGTCACCACTGGTCACTCTTGTTCTGGTCACAGCCGACAGACCTCAGAGAGGTCAGTAAAGTCAAAACAAATGCTGCCTGAGTAGTGCATGGGTTTAGCGGTGTGACTGATGTCTGCCTGAATGGATAAACACCTGGACAGGTGGTTCTCAACCTGTGGGTCTCGACCCCCCAGGGGTCCCATAGCAGATATTTGCATTACAATTCACAACCGTAGCAAAATTACAGTTATGAAGTAGCAACAAAATAATTTGATGGTTGAGGGGTCACAGGGAGGAACCACATTAAAGGGCTGCAGGAAGGTTGAGAGCCACTGTTCTGGACTGAGAAAGACACCATGGTTTGAGCAAATCTAAGCTTTCTTCTTTCCTAGCATGACTTTTCAAGTACTATGAATATCAGTGATTTGTTGTTGTTGTTGTTGTTTTTAAACTACAAGGTTGCAACATTATGCTCAAAATACTGGAAGGAGCTTGGGAGTGCATTCAATACATGTGTGTAAAGCAGTAGCATGTGTGTAAACCAGACATTAGCTTTGAACCAACTGTGACTTTACCACAACAAATTCAAACACTCCAGAATGTATTCCCTCATTTGTATAACAGGTGGTCACCAACATCCCCAGAATTGTCATTAGGACTGAAGAGCCTATAGCCCACACTTAGTAAAGGTCCACCGACTCTCTTTAGAAGGACCAGCAAGTTGTGAGCTAGAGGTTGCAGTATGTTTTAAAATGTCTTTCTCACACCAGTATTAACAGAAAATAAGTGGCCAAGTAGCAATCGCTGGATTTTCCCCAACTACGCTTATTATGGTAAAATACTATTAACGTAAAATTCACTGTCTTCATTGTTTTGGTGAATATATTTAAGACACCTAACTTGATGTCTTGGCATGCATATACAATTGTGGAATAACCATAACCAAGTCATTTAGCATATTCATAGTTACCTGGAGTCAGTGTGGTGTGTGTGTGTGTGTGTGTGTGTGTGTGTGTGTGTGTGTGTGCGTGTGTGTTGAAAACATTCAGGATCTACCCTCTCACAAGCATACAATATAGTACTGTTTCCCCGTGTGTGTGTACACATCTCCACAGAAACCTACTCATTGCTCATGGTAAGTATCTCATTCTTTTTGATGCTTCTGTAAGCGGGAATGCTTCCTGTTCTAGATAGTGTTGTTAGTATAGAGAAATGCAATTGATTTTTACATGTGGATTTTCTACCCTAAAACGTTTTTTGGCAAGTTTTCCTATTTTCCTCCTGATATTGATTTCTAGTTTCATGTCACTGTGGTTACAAAGGATAATAAAGTGTCATTCCCACATTATCTCCCTTTACATGGGTTACCTTATGCTGACTGTTTTCCTTTGTCGATAGGAGTTTAGTTTGCTTAGCCCCATTCTTTTTTTATTTCTGCCCAACCTGTATTGTTGGTGTTCAAAGCTAAATCTTAATTTTGTTAAGATTCATTGCATGGCTGAACATGTCACTTATCTTATTCAAACCTTACCGTTATGCCCCCTCACATCAGTCTCCTTTTGCCTGCTACCAACTCCAAGAGACACAGAAAGTGCTACTTTCTGTTCCTATGAATTTGATTATTTTGGGTTCCACCCAGAAGTGAGATCATACACCACCACGTTTGTCCTGTCTGGCTTCTTTCACTTAGCGTGTCTCACAGATCCATCGCGTTTTTGAAAATGGCTAAGTGATACACCCCACAGCCACTCATCTATTGGTGGACATCCACACTGTCCTTGTATCTCAGCTACCTCAAGCAACACCGCAAAGAACACGATTAAGCAAACATCACTTGGAAATCTCGAGTTCTTCTAGGTAAAATAAAGCTGGGTAGCTTTAAGTTTTGGGGGGATCTCTGTTGTTTCCCTTTGTGGCTGGACCCCAACTTACTTTCCCATAAAGTGTGTACCAACATTCCCTTTCCTCTGCACCATTTCTAACATATGCTGCTTATTTTTAAATGCCATCTTAACAGGCATAGCATGCTGTTATCTCGTGGTTTTTTGACGCCACTTTCCCAATGGCTGATTAGCCACGTTAATGACATTTCATACATATGCTTGCCATTTATATATCTTCATTTGCTACCGAGTTTTCTGATTCCTTATACATTTTGCATATTACCATCTTCAGGCATATGCTTTGAAAACATTTTCTCCCTTTCCATAGGTTGCTCTACGCTGGCGGTTTTTCTTGGTTGATAGAAGGTGTTTGTTTGGCTCCACTCTTTTTATTTTTGCCCACATTGTCTGTGTTTTTGGCTTCCTATCTGAAAAGTGACTGCATGGACCAACTAACTACCAAGAAGTTTTCTTTTCTTCCAGGATTTTGGAGTTTGAGATCTTGTCTGTTTTGTTTAATTGTATGAACGTTTGACTACACGTTTATATGTGCGCCACATACACGCGGTGCCCATGGAAGTCTGGAAAAGGTGACAGATCCCATTGAACTGGAGCTGTGGATGGTTGTTAGTTAGCATGTGGTGCTTGGAATCAAACCCAGGTCCTCTGCAAGAGAAGCAGTGCTCTTAAACACTGAACCAACTTTCAAGCCCCACAGTTTTGAGGTCTTAACTCTTTAACCTATTTTGAGTTGATTTTTTAATACAATAAACGCATTCTATTTTATTCTTTCACATATAGGTATCCAGTTTTCCTTCAATATTTTTTTTAAAAAGCATCTTTTTTCCATTCACATTCTTGTATGTAGATTCATATGTGGGCTATTTATTCTGTGCTACTGATCTATGAGCCTGGTTTTATCCTAGGACCAACCACAGAGTCTGATTACCATAGCTTTATAATATACTTTGAAATCGTGAGGTGTGATGCCTTCCATCTTTGTTCTTCAGAGTCTCTTGTGGCTCCAAATTAATGTTGGAACTTCTTTCTACTTCTGTAGAAAACATTGGAACTTTGACAGGAACTGCATCAAGCCTAAAGGTCACTTTTGGAGAATCTGGCAAAATCAATCTTCTAATCCATGAATGTGGGATAAGCTTTCATTCTATTTCTGTTTTCCAATTATGTTGATGTTTTACAATTTTTAGTGTATGGACATTTTACCCCTTTGGTTAAATTTATTGTTTTATCCTTTTTAATGCAATTGTAAATGGAGTCTTGCCCTTCTTTTCTGTTATAGGTGGTGTAGTTATAGCATAAAGAAATGCAATTGGTTTTTATACATGTGTTTTCTGCCCTACAACATTTTGGGGGCAAAATTTCCTCTTTTGCCCCTATTCTTGCTATTCTTGATTTCTCATTTCTTACTATTGTGGTTACAAAAGATGATATCATGTCAATTTTCTTAAGATTTGTTGCACAGCCCATCATGTTATCTGTCCTGGAAGCATGTCTCCTGGGTGCTCAGGAAGAATGCCTATTCTGCTACCATTGGATGAGAAGCTCCATATCTGTCTGCAGGGTCCATTTGGCCTATAGTGTTGTTCAAATCTGCTGCTTCTTCATTGATTTTCTGTCTGGATGATCTGCTCACTGTTGAAAGTGGTGTATGCAAGTCCCCAACTATTACTGAATGGCTACCTATTTCTCCCCTCAGTGCTATTGATATTCACTTTATAAAGTCAGACACTCAATATCAGATGTGTGTGTGTGTGTGTGTGTGTGTGTGTGTGTGTGTGTGTGTATGTGTGTGTGTGTGTGACAGTATTTTTAACTGTTAGGTCCTCTTGATGAACTGACCCTTCTATCATCAGACAGTGACCTTCTTATTTCTTATGTTTTTTTTCATTACAGATTATTTTATCTGATAGAAGTATAGCATGTACACTTGAATGGGAGTGTAGGTGCCCTCAAAACTTAGAGGCAACAGATCTCCATGGAGCTGGAATTACTGATAGCTGTAAGCCACCTGACTCGGATGCTGGGCACCAAACTTGGGCCTCTGTAAGAGTAGTGTGTGCTCTTAAGCACTGAGCAATCTCTCCAGTCCCAGATTGGGGAATTTCCTGTCATTAATTCTTTTAAAATTTATAATAATAATAGTTATTATTGTATTATTCTATGTGTATGGCTGCAAGTATGCCTGTGCATCACTTGTGTGCCTGGTGCCTGCAGAATGGCCAGTAGAGGTCATTAGATTCCCCTAGAACTTGAGTTACCGTACAGGGGCTGAGAATTGAACCTGGGTCCTAGAGAAGAGCAGCCAGTGTGCTTAGCCCACTTTGAGCCTACTCTCTAGCCTCGTCATTATTTCTTTAGCTAAGATTTCTCTTCCTCTGTTTTTTGTTTGTTTTTGTGTTTTTGTATTTTGTTTTTTGTTGTTTTTTTTTTTTCTGTGATTTTCATGGTGCAGATACCGTTCTGTTTGATGGAACCTCACATGTCACAATGGTGTCCTCTGCTTCTCCCCTTTCCTTTCCCTTGGCTGTAATTTTAAATGATGGGTTTATGAATGTACCTATGCTTCTGCATGATCGGACTACGATGAGGGCTGTCTCTCCAACCCTTCAGTTCTTTCATAACTGTTTTGCTCCAGAGTTTGGTTCTCTTTATGGTTTGTGACTCCATTAAGCCTGTTGTTTGGGTAAGTATTGTTTTCTTTGTTTAACTGAACTTTGTTACCATCCTTATTTGAATTCTTTGTCAGGTAATTCATCAGTCTCCATCTCACTGGGGCTAGGCCCTGAATATTTACTTTGTTCCTTTTACAGTATTACATTTACATTTTATTCATGTATTTCTAGAGCCGTCCCCTCTTCCAGCCTTTATCGATTGACTTCAGAGAACGGCCTTCACCACTGACAGACGTCAAGATCCTTCCGACCTTCCTGCGGAATCCTCTGCTCTCTCTACTGATTTTCCTCTTAAAGGGAAAGTCCTAGGATTGTTGGCCACTTTTAAATCCCATAAAACAGGCCAATTGCTAATAAACTCCAAATTATTTTCCCCAGAGAAATGCCTTTTTTTTTTTTCTCCAAATGGGATGCCGATTTTTCTGGTTTACAACAAAGCTCTTTCTGGCAGTGAATTACCATAAATGATGGGAATCTCTGATTCCACCATCTTGTTAATGTCATTCTGCCTTGGTGACTTTAAGACATCCACTACTCACTAGAGTTAAGAACATTCACACTGCTATGCAACCATCACCGTTCAGTTTACAAGCTGAAATCCTACCTATTAAAGGAAACCTTCCCACCTGCCCCTCCCACATCCCCATGAAAATCACCATCCTGCTTTCCGTCTGTATGTCAATCATTACCATGGCCCTTCAAAAGTCAATCATTACATCACTTATTCGTCACTCATTCATTTACTCATTAATTCAACAAAGATTTATTTTGCAAGCGTCCTTTACCTCCTGACTCTAGGATTTGGTGTCACGAAGACCAAAAGTTAATGAAGTGAAACTAAACCAGAACTGGGAAACGGAGAGAGAGAGAAGGAGGCAGGAAGTGAAAAAGAATTCCGACCTCGGGGTGACCTGTAAACCCCATGGCTTCAGTAATTTCCCAAATATGCAAACAAGAGCAACTGTATAGAAAAAGGCTACATGTTTTAGACCAGGCAGGCAGTGTTCCACAGAAAGGCATCCCGAAGCAGTGTGCTGCTGCTCTTTTCCATGGGTCTTGATAGAGTCTTTCTAATTGAGACATATTTTTTGAAGTTTGCTTCCTTTATGAAATAAACCCCGGATCAAGCCCGATTGACTAATTACTACTATTTATGGAGATTAGGAAACAACATTCAGTATAGCTAATTTATGAAAATGTAGTCGAGGGGCGATCACTCTACGCACATTATAAAAATAATTAATGAATATTTGGTATGTCAAACAATGTTTCTTTTGTCCCGTTCACCCCCTGATGGACTACAAGATTTATGATGCTTGTGTCGCGGGCACATAGTAAGAAACTAGGAGTCTACGTAAAGCCGGCCTTTAAGATCTAAAGAAAGTCTACCAAACAGGGGTAGGAGATAGCTCAGTCTGTAAAGGATGAAGAAAGCATGAAGACCTGGGTTCAATCCCCAGAACCCACAGAAAGAAAAAAAAAACAGGCTTGGCTGTGCACACCCGTCACCCCAAGGCTGGGAGGCAGACACGAGGCTCCCTGTGTCTGATGAGCTAGCCACTCTAGCCAATCAGAAGGTCCAGGTTCAGTGAGAGACCCTGTCTCAAAGAATAAGGTGGAGAACAAGACACCTGGCATTGAAATCTGATCTCCACATATGCATATACTTGCTTACACATGTGCACACACACACACACACACACACACACACACACACACACACACACACACACACGGTTATTAAAGGGGGTACAGGAGAATAAAGTAGAACAAAGGTAGGCAACAGGTTAACAGGTTCAGCGGTGGGGAATAGAAGGAAAACCTTCGAACATTCTAGAACACAGTAGGATAACCATGGTTAGCCACAATTAAGGATTTCAAAATAGCTAATGGAGAGGATGGGGTATGTCCCTAACACAAGAAGGACACGATTACCTGAATTGATCACTCCACACTATACATGCCTGTGTTAAAATGTCACACTGTGCCCTATAAATATGTATTAGCAGTCCATTAAACTATTTTTAAAAGAGAGTGTATTGTATAGCTGGTTTTTATAATCGACAGAAATGCACTCTTGGGCTTTTATGGATTGTTGAGATCAATTTTTAAAAACTACATAGAAATTGATTTTAAGCAATATTTTCAATTTTTATTTTCTCTAAACAATAGTCAAGTAAAGCAGATATCCGAACTTCTTTTTACTTCATCCCACTCTCTGGTAGAGAGATTGCCTGACAGATACCAGAGGAAAAGAAGTGAAGGGACAATAGCATCTTACCAGGGGTCCTTCAGCAAGATGAGGCTGCATTCTTTACCTTCCAGTGGCAAGAGCCTGATGGTGAGGAAGAGGCCAAATCCTGAAGCCATTAGTGGCAGCAGCAGGAAGTGACAACCAGAGACATGGGCCTCTGACTTTGGGTGCCTTTGTCAGTTTCCTATGTGTTGTGTTTCTTCCAAACAGCTCCACACACACACACACACACACACACACACACACACACACACACACACACATCTATCTGTAAGTCACTGCATCAACCCGCAGCACACTTCTGGGCCCATCAGAACAGTGGTCGCCCGGATGTAGGAAAACAGCAACCATGCTTTTATTCATCACATAGCATGCTATGCTCTGCTCAGAGTGCTTTCTCACCAGCCCTGTTACTGGCAGACAGCCTCCCCCTCTCCCAAATTAGGGGACAAGGCAGGGGGCACTAAAGACGGTTGCTCGTGGCCGCACAACCCAACAACGACGACGGTAGGAATTCACTGGGAGCTTCCTCCATGGCAGGCTCCGTGCATGGAGCTTTATTCCCATCTCTTTGTGACTGGCTCTATTACTATCTCTGTTTTATTACTATCAGGAGCGGACTGAGGCTTGGAGAAGTTAAATAACCTGCCCAGTGACTCACTAAAGTTGCCTCTTAGCCTTTTGGTCGAGATAACAAGTGACACCCTTCATCAGCCTCCGAGACGATCTGAGCAGACTCAACCCGATAAGAATCACTGTGACTGTATCTCACCATGCCCAGCTAATTCTTCTAAATGGACAAGGGCAGAGCAGGCAGGACCAACCTGGCATGCCGCTTCGCTTCTATCGCATCTGTCTACACCCCTGGTCCCATTTTTGCTCGCATGCTGCTTCCAGGAGGCTGTCCTCTCTCCCATGCTGAAGCAGGAAGAGAAAGAACTCAATGAAACTGCTGTGCAAAGATATCTCTCCCTGATGGCAGAGCAGGTTTCCAAGGACTTGGGCCCCTGACTGAGGCGGAGGCCAATGCAAACAAGAGATGCAGAAATGACTAGGAGAGGAAGAGATGTGGGAAGTGGATGAGGGGACAGATTACTAGAGAGGTCACTGCAGAGCACCAGACACAAAAACTCACATCAGGGATAGGACTGGAGAGGAGGCAGGTATTCAAACCCCAGTGTGACAACAGCAAAGAGAAACCTCCCAGTCTGACCAAGGGAGGCGGACATTTCCATGTGGGAATCTCTGTTTGCATGAGGCTGGGAAACCTACCACACAGCTGGACACTCGCAAACTGAATTCCCGTCCTTCCCATTCTACAGTCTCTCGCCGCATAATTCAAACAATCCAAATGGCCGAGTGCTTGAGCCTAAATGGACTTTTGGTTCGGTTCCAAGACCAGGATGGAGGGGAACTGTGATTCTCTTTGTGCTCACCACCTGTTCTTACCACGTCTAGTCCTGACAAAGACATACATATCGCCTAATCAAGGACCAAGAGAGGACACAGGACACGATATCTTGGAAAGAGTCCAGATGAGTACCTCACCCTATACATTGCATCTCATAGTCTCACATACACACACACACACACACACACACACACACACACACACACACACACACACACACGCCCCATTGCCTTTCCCCCTACATCTCATCAGAGCGTACCCACACAATGTTCCCAGCATTAATCTTCCATCAAGCAGCATGATGTAGCCAATCAAGCACGGGAGGAAAAATGTGCCAATAAGCAGTTTTGCTTAGCATCCTTACATTAGCTATTTGAAGGAGAGGATGTTAAGAACCAGCCAGTAAGCACAGTTCTCCAGGATCACAAAAGTCAAAAGGTTCACACCCAGTGCCCCCCACCCTCCCTGTCATCAACAACGCTCCCCCCCCCCCTTACGCCCTCACAACCCCAGCCCAGGCTTCAGCCTGTCAGCTCCCTGCCCCCAGGCTTCTTGCTCTGCTGGCTTCCCTCAGCAGCCAGTCTGCTCAGCACATCAGCATTCCTCTCACTCCCCTCAACCCAGGGGGAAACATTTCCAGCTGCCTTGTACTTAAGCATCACCCTCGGCACCATAAGCCTGGGCCTGTGCATAATTGACAAGGAATGTGTTGATAAGGAATGGGAACGCTCCAAGTTTCTGAAGGATAAGTAGGTAATTAAAAGAAAAACCTAATTTAAGAAAATTCTAAGGACTTTTTTTCCCTCCTTCAAATCTCTCTGGCAACATCCTTTATGGATTATTCTGTTACCAGATGATTTCTGATTTGAATCTGTTTGTTTTTCAAAGCCTGGGGCTAGATATCCAATGTTCTAGGGCATCCCACAGGCCTCATAACTCCTAGCAGAGTAGCTCAAGAGCCCAGTGCTGGGAGTGAAGTACTTGCCTCTGTTTCCCCCTCGGGGCTCAGAAATACCTGAGTTCTCTAAAGTCTGAGCATCAGGTGACTTCCTGCTGAGGTTCAACGCGGTGCTCTGAGGCACTCTGGCCAATGGCTGTACATCCCTGCACCTCACCCTGCTGTACACAGAATTGTATTTGATGCAGTAGGTCTCTGAGTGCACAGCCCATTGCCAAGATGAAAGCGTGCAGAGGTGGTATCAGTGTCTGGGTGTGCTCCAAGCTTCCGGCTGCATCACTGGTTAGCTAGCTGGTTTAAGACCCTCCCATAGTGGGACTGGGGATGTAGCTCAGTCAGTAGAGTGCCTATCTAGCATGCACAAGGCCCTGGGTTCAATCCCCGGCACTGCATAAACTGTATAAGAAATACAGGGTGTGGTAGTACAAATATGTAATCCTTGCACTTGGGAGGTAGAGGTAGGAGGATCAGAAGTTCAAGGTCATCCTTGTCTACATAGCAAGTTCAAGGCCAGCCTGAGCCATCAGAGATTCCCTACTCAAAAAAGGGTAGTGGAGCAAAACCCCCCAGTGAACTGGTCATCTGCCAAAGCTGCAAAGCTGCAGACAGACAAACCAACCTGGGCTCTACAAAGTGCATACCAGGAAGTCTATCATTTCTCAAAGCAGAGCTGGGACCTGTGTGCTCCATTCCACATTGCCTCCCTGTCCTGAGTGTCTAGAGCGGTAAACAATGGACTGTTGCCCCCTCACATCCTCGCTTAGAACCTCCATCAAAATAATTCTAAATCCTCATCATAAAAGGGCTGATCATTCAAAGGTCTCCAAGACTCTAGGCACTTCGTATTCGTGACCACCTTTAATGGAAGCTTCTTGTCCTCAACCATTTGGTCTAGTCCAATTTAACTAGTCTTATGTAGCCTCCCCCGGTAGTTGAAGGACTTGTCTAACTTGACTTATGAACCCTGTGATTTCACCCTTCCAGCACCCACAGCCCCATTCCACATATAACCTTAATGTAAACAAACATAAGCTCCCCCTTGAAGATCTTGGGGTCCAATGAAGGGCATTGAGAAATAATAGCACAAAGAGATGTAAATGGTTCTAGATAAAGGAGAAGGATGCAGAGCTATGGGATCAGAGAACGGGGTACCTGACTCAGGAGGGAAAGGGGAAGGCAGTTGGGGAAGGCTCCTGGGATGACAGAATTAATCCTAAACATCAAAAGCATACTCGCTCAAGGGCTCTGAGTGGGAGAGCAGCTCAGGCCTGGAACAGGAAGCCTTGCAGGGGCATTGGAGAAGACGGAGAGGGAGTGAGCTGGAAGAGTCTGATGTCCAGGTTGAAACTTCATGGCCCCAGACTGTGAACTAGAAGACATAATCAGAGTTGATATTTTCAGCAAACGAGCCAAAGCCATTTCACTCTAGCCTAGCACGGAGATGGGACTGGGGAAGGTCAGCAGTGACGGAAGCAATAGAGATACAAACAGGCCACCAGAGAACTGCCGGGAGAGGTTTCCAGTGTGTGTGTGTGTGTGTGTGTGTGTGTGCTGAAGATGTGGGGACCTGGATGCCCGCTGGAGATATGCCAGAAGAGGTTTCCAGTGTGTGTGTGTGTGTGTGTGTGTGTGTGTGTGTGTGCTGAAGATGTGGGGACCTGGATGCCCTCTGGAGACAGGCAGGTGGCAGAAGGAAGGAGCTTCCAGACAAAGGAAAAGCCATGGTCAAGTTCAGAGACGGGGGTGTTTATAGGAACTGACAGTGGGACTCAGTATTTCTGGAGTGTGTGGGGGACAGTGAAGGGAATAATAAGCTAGGAGAGAATGTCAGCGGACACCAGACTGAAGATTTCTCCCCAACATGGCCGGACCTCATCCAGGGTGAGCAGGAGCTACAGAGGATTCTAGATTCAGAGTGATAACATCCAATTCATTTAAGAGAGCTGATTCTGTCAGTTGGTGGAAAAAGATACCAGGAGGAGATAAGGGAGTCAGAAAGATGAGTTAACTGAGTAGCTATGTACCTACACACTAAAATACTACACAGATATAAAAAAATGATTAAAACTGTATAATCCTTGTGACCTACTGCCAGTTGCGAGATGGTATTATTTCATATTATCTCAAATATGTGTTTGTGTGTATATATGTGCATGAAGACTGGGTGAAAACAAATCTCTTAGCAGATTTGTATAACTAAGTTAGGGATTATAGATGATTTTTGTTTCCTTCTTTACAGTTTTTTTTTGCAATTTCTACACTAAGTATATATTTATGAATTCCAATGGGAAAAAAAAAACCAAAGTCCATGAAGTCAGCACAGATGATCCTATCAAACTGATACCAACAATTTATGTTTTGATAGCACCTGATATTTAATTACCCTAAATTGTAAGCTACAAGATAAACACTATCCTCTTTTTGCTCATAGAGAGAAAAATGGAGAGCAGGGGAACCAAATGATTCATTTAGCATGACAGGAAGGGCTGGAGGCAAAGGCAGACAGGAATTAGGTAGATGCCTGCGCTCTTTGGCTGGTTCAATTCTTTCCGCTGAGAAATTTTTTGAACAAAACAGATCATGCACAATCCAATGATTAAGATAGTCCAAATAATTAGCAACAGCCCAATAGACTGCATGATTATCAGCCGAAATCAATAGAGAAGCAGCCAATCCTGAGCCCTAGAATAAACAAGGCAGACTACGCTGCTGTGTGGACTACAGTTCCGGAGTCTTCTGCTTCATTAAGAAGGTATTTACATTGCCTTTTCTTTTTTTGTGTGTATATACGTGCTTTCAATCACATGTGTGTGTGCATATGGGTGCGCGTGTGGAGGCCAAAGGTTGAGGTGAAGTTTTTTTCTCAATTGCTCTCTATTTTACTTTTTTGTTTGTTTGTTTGTTTTGTTGGTTGTTGTTGTTGTTTTGGTTTGGTTTGGTTTTTTCGAGATAGGGTTTCTCCGTGTAGCCCTGACTCTCCTGGAACTCACTCTGTAGACCAGGTTGGCCTCGAACTCAAGAGATCCGTCTGCCTCTGCCTCCATGAGTGCTGGGATTAAAGGCGTGCACCACCATTGCCTGATTCTCTACTTTTTTAGGACAGAGGGTTCTAACTAAGCCCGGAACCAGCAAGCTCTGGGCACTCTCCTGTCTCTGCCGCTCCAGCACTGGGATTGCAGGCATGTGCTACCCGTTCTACTCAAGCGCTTCGCCCACTGAGCCATTTCTCCAGCCCAAAGGCAGTATTCCTCCTTTAGAAGTTGTCTGTACCCTATGTCCGTCATCATCCACATTGCTTGTGTTCAGTGAGAGGACGCACAGCTCTAACCTGCTTAGCTACCGCGCCAGCACAGGCAGCATGGAAGGTTCTAGTTTCCAAATGGCTACTCTCTTCACAGCTCTCCCAAATACTTCTCCATCACCCTCATGAGCTACAGGAAACACACAGTGGCTGAAGCCACAGCCACAGAGGTGACTAGATGCTCCAGGCTCCAACGCTCGACTCCTGATGAGCTCCCTTGTCCTGGGAAAGCGTGTGGTCCTCCCAGCAAGCATCACATCTAAGAGGCAAGGTGTGTTGCCTCTTAGGTATGGGCACCCCAAAAACCAAAGGAGAACTCTGCAGACCAGCCCTATTTTTTTTCCTTTTAAAACTTTCAGTAAAAAGCTTAGAAACCCAACGATCTGTTTAATATGGCTTCCATATCCTAAAATAACACTCTTGGCTTTGTTGTTGGATGGGTGAGATGAGACCATGAGGGAGAGAAGATGGAGGAGGTAGGAGGATTCCAAAAATTGTCAGCTCTGCAGATTCAACAACTGTAAATTAGTCAGCAACCAAAGTCATGTGAAAATGGACATATTGTAGTTTGCAAGCTAATAGCGTGGCTTTTATTAGTAAATATACAAAAAAGTGAATAACCAATTTAAATTTTCTTAATTTACTGCAAGGAGCCCTGAGGAGCTAGCGAACCAGGAGCTGGAAGGGCTGAACCACGGGTTTCTAACTTAATCTTTGCAGCTACGAATTCACCTTTTCCACTTTATCTTACCAAGGCAGTGGTGGTGAGCAAGCCAAGGCTGTACACTGGGTGATTAGGTCGGACGGCTCACAAATGAGATCTGGCCATGCCTGTCAACCATCTGGACACTCTGACAGACCCTCTGGGTTTGCCCTTTGCAAGGCCTCTTCGGATCCCTTAGCCCTCTCACAGTCCCTCAGACTCGGCTTGCTCTCCTCTTGACATGTCTAGAAGGAAAGCCACAAATTTCAAATCATTTGTAAACATAAAGTAACATACGCCCTGATACTGTACTTATTGCAACACAGCAAAAGTGCCCCCAAAGCTTTAGGCGATGCCAAGGAACTCTGGAAGTCTTCACTCGCAGAAGTAGCTCCTGAAATGTCAGCTAGGACCACACGCGCTCACTCCAGACATAATGTCAGTTTGCTTCATCAATGGCCACTGTCTCTTGCCCATTAGAAGCAGCAGAGTGAAGTATAAAGAGGGATGGCCAGAAGCAGACTATAGATATAAGGAAATGATATTGATCAAAGCAGTAAGTATAAAACAAACAATAATCCGAACAAACACAACCATTTTTCAAAGCACAGACTGTACCATTAAGTCTTAAGGCACACCACTCTTACATCGCCCCACAGTCCTTTGGGAGCACTTCGATACTGCATCATCGTATCATACGATGACCTTGAGTCCTTACACAAAAGTTAGATTTGGTACTTTGTGTTTCACAAGGTTGAAACATGAGCAATGTGCCGAGTAAATCCATCCTTCCAGCTAGGTCAAACAAACTTTGATGCACATAAAGACACTATTTGGGAAACTCACCCTTTACTTCCTGATGCCAGGAATAAATCATAGAATGTAAGAATTTGAGAAAGTATGATGCTTGAACCTTCACTGTAAGAATGAAGAACTGGGGTCTAGAACACTTCGGATTACTTGTCCATGTCCCAGGACCAGGGTCGAGTTTCTGGTTCCCAGGGTTCCCTCACTGTACTAGAGACATGCTCTCCACAGTACACCCACAGCAACCGCCAACAGCTCCACCATTATTCTCTCCAAACCCACAGGCTTAGTCACAGATCGTGTCTCCTTCCTCTTTTTGTAGCAACCACTCTGAATTATGTGAAAAGAAGGTGCCTCGTGGATAAGGCACCGTTTCTATTCCACCAGCCAGGCATTCTTCACCCTACGATCATTACAGACTCACAGCTCCCTACTTAATCATCTTTACATGGATTTTATGAGCTTCCACCTCTCAAAGAAACAAATACCCCAGAAGAATGAAAAAAAAACCCTAAGAAACATATTCAGAAACGAAGAAACGAAGTGAAGACCAACATGTTTTCATCATGCATTCATCATGCATTCAACATGCATTCATCATGCATTCAACGTGCATGGCTCTCGCCTTCATCCTTCTGTACCCCTCTATCTTGTCTTCTCCATCACCTTTTCATGCAGTTTGGTTAGCTTGTTTTGGACAGACTCATCTGTCTTGGCTTACATAATCCTGCAGTGAGACTTTCAAAAGAACCCAACACTTGTAACAGGACCAAGACGGGGAGCATTATGCTCACCACACACAGAGTATGGCTACTGGGAATAGAACTCACACAGTATGTCTATTGGAAGTCTCCCAGCGCCTCTCCCAATGACAACCATCCAGACCCTGATGCAGCCACTTCAGGACATCGGTTTGTCCATCTTGTGTCCGCTTGGTATGGAAGGATTTAAGAACAAGGCAACGAAATAGTCCTGTCAAGTATCAGAGCGTGAATTGTAGATCAGCAGTTGCCTATGTTTACTAAAGAAGGTTACTGATGCTGGGTGTGCCTTCCATCTGCACAAAGAAACTAGGGTTTGAGAAAAAGGAATAGCATGTTCAATTTCTCTAAGTAGAACTCTCAGTGAAATTAACTATTATGCTGATTACAATATTCGGTAAACTACCTAGAAATATCATTCAAAGGAGAATGGAAGAAATTGAAATGAATAATCAAGATCCATAATGTGAATTAAAGTTGATCAAATATAACTTCCAGGTATTTAACACATTAACTATGGGACTCAGAAAGCATGCCACTAAAACTTCTGAGCAAAATGAGGCATAATTGTGGACTTCTCTTTGATTTCACGTAGATTATGCAAATGAAATACCCTCAGGCAGCAAGGAAGAAAATCAACCTAGAATTTTCCCTATAGTAATAAAAGACAGTAGATTTCTTTCTTTCATCAAAATCTTTTCAAAAGTTCTTCAAAGACATTTGAAACGAACTGGTAAGGCAAAATTTAAATTGTACATACTATGAAATTTTCTAAAGTATATTCTCCATTAAATAGACACTCAAATTCCATTGCCTAAAAGCACACGTATCTTATTGATACTATCCCCTATGAAATGCATGTAGGCAGAAGAAAATTAGAGGATTGAATACTTCCAAGCCAGTGGCAAACACTGTGCCCGCAAAATGCAAATGCTGAAGCAGGACAGGAAAAAAAAAATCCTGATTTCTCCCTTAATTCCATTGTGAAACGAAAAAGAAAATTAGAGAAAAGAAAGCGTGTCACATTCAAAAGAGCGAAGCAAAGCATTGTGGAGGGAACAACTGGAAAGGAGGGGAAGGCCTTTAAACTGGCTTGTCCTAACACCTGCTTCTCGAGAAAACTGACCTTTTCACGGCCTGGCACTTGGCGAAGTTAATTAAGCTATGTTGTCTAGGCATGCTCTCATCACAGCAGTAGACGCTGAAAGAGACGCAAACAGGCCCTACTAACACCCAAGCTCTCCGTCTACAAATGAACTAACCCGGATCTGGAGAGGCTCGATGACTTGCCCAAGGTCACACAGTCGGCTAACGCAGTGAAGTAAGGCCCCCCAACTCCCCTGACTCCCCGTCACTTCAAAAAACTGCAAAATAAACTGGCTGAAAAATCATTTCAGAATCCCACAAAGCCCCTCATCTCTTGAAGAGGCAGAAGAGAAGTGCCCCCATCTCATGGGATTCTCCCCAGAAGCCTCCCTAGGAACAAGTCAGGCAGCAGCAGATAGTTCATGTAAGGACCAGTGAAGGACACCAACCATGAGGCCTCAGCAACTCCCTCCCACCCACCGTTCGGCTTTCTGCCTATGGGAAGCGCATAATTGGGTTTGCAATAATTTTATTGAAAAAGGAACATTTAATAAGCCCAATGTATGAGGACATTGTGCATGAACTTGGCAAAATAATAGCAGCATACCGTGTTCTTGTGATGTGAAAACCACCTGAGGATCCTTGTAAAAGGATAAAGGACCAGTTCCTGGAGGGAGGAACTTCCTGTGGGGACACACAGCAAGACAGGAAAACCTGAATAGTCTCACAATCCTTCACTTAAGGATTGGGGGCATTTTGTAAGAAAAAACCATAAAGGAGCTCTCTGTTAATGTTACACTGATATTTTTAATGGCTTGGAAAGAAAAATGTACCATGAATGCTAGCTTTTGTGGTCTCTATGATTTCTATGACCATTATTACTTTTTAAATGCCAAGTACTTTCTCTTCTATTTTTTAGTGTCTTATTCTTATTAATCCTTGGTGTTTAGTCTCTGAAAACACGATTTTCCCCTCTAGTGCTTGAAATAAAGCCTCAGGGAGTGGATGAGAAGAAATGGATCGGGTATGACTATGATTTGAATCCGCCCAACACGATTGTTTGGAACAGTCATTATCTGGAAAGATCTGTATGGTCCAAATAATAAGTTGGCTGGTATCTGTTCCTCGTTTCAAGATACAGAGAAAGAATGGACAAGGAAAGGCTACAGTTGTTCCTCTTCATTCAAGAACAATATGTCCCCAAACCTCTAGTGAATACCAGAAATTATGGCTAGAACCAAACTTTCTATCGGCATAATGTTTTTCCAGACATACCTAACTATCATAAAGTTTGATTTATGTATTAAATACAGTTAAAGTTTAATGATAACAATTAAAATAATCATAGTATACTATAATAAAAGTGGCAGCACCACCATTTTTGGACTTTGAGGTATTATTACATGAAATAAGGATCACCTGAACACGGGTACAGAGATATTAGGACCAGCTCGATAACACAGAGGTTGCTAGTTGACCGGAAGGCCAGTAGCATATACTGTGTGGTTACATTGATCAAGGGGAAGATTCTCAATTCACGGGCATTATAGAGCAAGGGGTACAAGATTTCATCATGTCACTCAGAATGCTGCTCAATTAAACTTATGAAATATTTATTTCTAGAACTTTCATTTTAATAATTTTGGACCACAATTGAACTTTGGAGAGCAAAATTGTGGGTAAAAGTAGAATACTGTAGAACAATTCATTCTGGTGTACTAGTTCAAACAAGGAGAGGGATGCAGGGACAGGGATGAGAAAAGGAGGAATAGTGATTAAAACGAAGTGAGTATATAATAAATCCCTCTACTGTATGATAACCTGTAGATACGCTACAAGGATAGACACTGTTAGTCCTAGAAGTAATGGATCACCAAACAACCCCCACACACACACCAGGGCCTGGTATCATATACCTCTGTAGAAATTGTTTGTCAACAAGAACTCAGAGGCCCCCAAAACAATACAGGTACATACCATTCCTCTTGGTTACCCACCAGAACGTGTTGGTAAGACCCTATTGCTGAAGACACTGCTAGACAGGTTAGATTCAAGGTACGGAAAAACTAAGCTGGAAGTAAGCTGGAAGCTTCCTCTCTAATGGTGAGGGCCCAGTGATGCTCTGCAGGATGCTGGCAGATAAAGGGGTCAACTGTCTTACCTGGCTGTGAATTCTATGAACGACAATTCCAGCCTTTTAGGTAAAATGTGCCCACTGATGCAATAGTGTCACAACCATCATGGAGGTAACCAAGTGTTCCTTGACCGGATTTGATGCCTGCTTCCCAAAGGGGAACCATTATCTAGTATTGCGAGCCTGGATGAAAATCCAGAAGGCCTCCGGGAAGGGGAACTGGGTTTACATAGCATTGATCTGCTTTCTACAGACAAAGGCTATTCTAAACTTTAATCAGAGAGGCCTCTCACTGTAGTGAGCAGAAGTGAATGCAGAGACCCCTGGCTTCAGAAGATGCCGAGAATGAAGGATGGCTGAGGACTCTCCCTAAACAGGACCTTTAAGCACCCTCCCAAGGCTCCTAAGAACCAACCAGAATATAGGGAGATGTCTTGGA
Organism: Peromyscus californicus insignis; assembly: GCF_007827085.1. Taxonomy (NCBI): domain Eukaryota; kingdom Metazoa; phylum Chordata; class Mammalia; order Rodentia; family Cricetidae; genus Peromyscus; species Peromyscus californicus. The sequence goes on along the minus strand of NW_026294492.1, from coordinate 30,824,035 downwards.
GAATGTCCACCACAGCCACAGTAATCATAAACTCACAGCCGCTGTGTTGATGTCACTGGCCTCACACGAACCCTCCTAACAGCCAGCTACAGACTGGGCAGGGGATCATGGGGCCTATCAGTTATTACTGATCTCCTGGCAACTAGCAGATTCTGGGAGAGCAGGGAGCACAGCATCCAGTGTGAGCCCACCAGGCTCTAATAGATAGTTTCAAACCTATGGTCACACAGATGGCCCCAGTTAGACTCTGTGGGACACCAGGCAAAAGGAAGAGTACTGAACAAGGAAAGAAATTTGGAAGGAAGGAGAGGGACCGGGAGGGATGGGAGAGAAAGTTTGGAGGGCAGTAACTAGCATCATACGCAGATATGAAGCTGCCAAAGAATAAAATTTATTAATAAAAGCTCAAGTTTACTCTGCAAAGAATGAAAGCAGAGCTGAGCATAGAGTCGAGGAAATATAAGGGCACTTGAATTTCAAGGAAAAGGCAGCCATGTCCTATATGGAAAGGATAGAATGGAATTTCAGGCAGAATGGGCTATAAAAAAGTGAAAGAGTGTATCACCTGGTCAAGGTTTCTATTGATGTGAAGATACACCATGACCATGCAACTCTTCTAAAGGAAAACATTTAATTGAAGTGGTGGCTTGCAGTTTCAGAAGTTTAGTCCCTTATCATCATGGCAGGGAACATGGCAGCTGGGGGTATGATGGTGCGCAGACAGAATGATGCCAGAGAAGGAGCTGAGAATTCTATATCTTGATCCAAAGGCAACAGGAAGTGAACTGAGATACTGGATGTGGCTTGAGCATATATATATATAGCCTCAAAGCCCACCTCCACAGTGACACACTTCCTCCAACAAGCCCACACCTACACCAACCAAGCCACATCTCCCAATAGAACCATTCCCAATGAGCTTATGGGGGCCAATTACATTGAAACTACCACAGCATGTGAGAGGGGACAGCAAATTCTAGGGAAGCCTGACCCTGGTTTTTTATGACGAAGTGCTGCTCCCGGAGAAAGGTAGCTGGAACCTCATGGTTAAAAGCTTGTGTATGGCCTCATAAGAAGTTCAAACTTGTAGCTGTGGGCAGGCATCAATTTTGGAGGACCTTGATGCTGTCATTCACCATTTTAAATTGTGCAATTTACAGACAGTACATTGTGCAACCTCCCACTATTCCTAGAACATTTTCATAAGCCCCAAAGAAAATTCCACACCCACTGAGCAATCACTTCTCCTCCCTGTTTTCTGTCTCTCTAGGCTAGGCTCTTCTGGTTATTAGGATCCCTATAGTGCATGGCCTCATATCCTTGGCTTTGTTCACGGAGCATAAAGTTTACAAAGTCCGTAATGTTGCAACATGTCCCAGTATTTCATTCCCCACCTCCCTTTAACCTCCGAATAATGGTCCATTATATGGGCACATCACATTTCTGAATCTGGTGACGGGCATTTGGGTTGTTCCTACCCTTGGCTGTTAGGAAGAACACTGCTGTGGACAGATACAAGTTATTGTTTATGAGTCTATGAGTGGAGTGTCTGGCTTCTTGGGAAATAATCTGTTTAAACTTAGGGAGAACTCATCAGGGTCTTTTAGTGGAAGGATTGACATGACGAGGTTACATTTTAAAATGCTGACTGATTTTAATGTTCAGGAAGCAAAGTCCTTTAGAGATGGCTTCCCGGAGACTCAGCAAACACTTGTTCCTCCTGTCTGCTTCCCTGGTCTTCCTACAGCCTTTCTCTTCTTTTCCCCTGTACACATATCCATATTCTCTCTCTGTTTCTCTCTGTCTCTCTGTCTCTCTCTCTGTCTCTCTCTCTGTCTCTCTCTCTGTCTCTCTCTCTGTCTCTCTCTCTGTCTCTCTCTCTGTCTCTCTCTCTGTCTCTCTCTCTGTCTCTCTCTCTCTCTCTCTCTCTCTCTCTCTCTCTCTCTCTCTGTGTGTGTGTGTGTGTGTGTGTGTGTGTGTGTGTGTGTGTGTGTGTGTGTGTGTGTGTTTTGAACCTACAAGTTGGCATGCCATCCGGTGGTCCAAATATGTGTCCACCCACACACCTCGCGGCTTTCCAGCATCTTCTCAGGCTTCGGCGCTAAAAAGCCCTGCTAGCTCAGCCCATCTGTGACAGTTCACTTTTGCTTTGTCACTCCTGCTCTGAGCAGATAGCAGACACAAGCGAACAGGCCTCCTGGCGCCCCAGGAGAGGTGCAGAGGAGCATGGCAATTCCAACAGGAGACACAGAGTTCAGGGCAGCGGTGTGACTTGAACATTCCAGCTGAGATGACAGGGGCTCACCTTTTCCCCATCCCCTCCCCTCCAAACAGAGCAGCAGACACTGCTGAGAAGTGGTTTCCTCAGCTGCCCTTCTCCATGTGTCATTCCAAAAGCAGCTGGCATCTCTGTGTTGGAGTGGGTTAGTTCTTCGGATTTGGGGTCTGTGCCTCCATCAACGTGCAAGACACAGGCAGCAGCAGTCACAGAGGGAACCTTGTTGATTTCCTCTGCAAACTCACTAGAGGACTGTTTGAAGGTTGGCGCGATGGTCACTTGGAACTAGTCAGGAGCTGGGAGTGAAATATATCATCATTACACTGTTTTCCTCGGAATCGAGCAATTAAAATAAGCCACGGTGTGGCTTGAACAGGTTTATCAGAGGAACTGGCCTGTGAGGAGGTGTGCATGTTCTGAATAGCAATCTCCACAAGGCTCCTCTGGCTGCCGGACTTCCACCTACTGGGAAAGGTGGAGAGGAGACGAAGGCTACATATTTAGGGAATGTCTTAATATGGACCACACCAATCTAATGTATATCAGATTTTAACAACTGCACCGACGAATCTTAGAGGACACTTTCAACTCCGAAATCGCACGACTTTGACCATTTTGTATCGTATTTTAAAAGTACAATTTTAAGTAAGCCTGTTAGAAACAACTATACAACCTGTGGGTCATTCTAGATTAAGGGAGGAAAAAAAAAAAAGACACGTCATTTTCAGAAAAGAAAATGCAGGGTCTTCACAGGGGCAGAGTGTGGAGGAAGTGGTAAACCAGAAGAGCTGGTTAAAATAATCTGAGTTCTTCCACTTGGATGTCCCCACTGTGGCATGCTCCACGTTCATGTATACGTGTCCTTGGCTAACTTTGAACAAACCAGGTAACCACGGGCTTCCAGAGAAGATTCACACCTCTCAACCCAGGAGGTAGAGCTTGATTAGTCTATGAGAATTAGTCATCTAATTGTCAGGGGTTGGCTTAGAAATGGTCACGTGACATAATTCTGCGCAGTGAGACTTGTGGGAAGTCTACTGAACGTTTTAGAAGAAGTGGGGCAAGAAGCGGGTAGGGCCTCTCCTAGTGCCTACCTTTCAAACTGTCGACAAGTGAGGAAGTGACTCAGAACTGCTGTGTCCAGGAAGAAACCAGACTGGAGGCTAAACCAGGCTGGAGGCGAAGCTGCCATTGTTGGAGCCGCTAAAGCCTTCCAGCCCCTAACCTCTGTAATTAACTATCTGGGATGCAGAATTCCTCCAGACTATATGCAAGGTAATGCTTTTCCCTTTCAGGTTAAGCTATTTTTATTTGGATATTCTGCTATTTGACACGAAAAGATTCCTAACCAATAAACCTACCCGGAGGAGTGCATAAATGTTTATCAAGTACTGTATTAACTTCCTTTTTTTTAAAAAAAAAAAAAATTACACCCACAACCCAAATTATAATGTGTCATACCTCATCAGAAATGCTGCTGTAGCTGACCCTTTTGGATATAAAAACACCACCAGAAAAAACTACATATATAATGTGATTTAATTGCTACCAATCCACGGAATCAGCTTAATGATCAAAGAAATGTATTTGGGGGTTAACTCACAAGACAGGAATAAGGGATTGTAGCAGGATCCTGGAAGGGTGAGGCAAGGTTCAAGCTGTTCTCTAGCGAGCTCTGCCCTGGTAAGTCTCAGCATCCAAAATCCACAAGGTAGAGAGATTGCACACAGGCATCCCAGGTCTGAAGGGTCCCTGGCGGCCACGCCCAAGGAGCAGATCCCTAGCAGCTAGCTGCTGCCTCACTAGGGGTGGTCCTTCAGGGCATGACCCAGACAACCACCTACTACATATATATGGAAGAATATTGGGAGGGGGGGGGGGATCGGTCTGCCGATTTAACTTGCAAATGAGACTAGAAGGATGCTCACAGCAGAGTCACATGGTAGTTTACACAGAAACACATCCTTTTAAAACACACCCCTGCCACAAACTTCCATAATGAAACTCTGGGGTCTATTCATACAAAGTACCCATTTTCCTCCACAGCATAACCAAAAGACTGTGCGCATGCCTAGGAGAGCAGGGACTACTCCGCTTGATGCCCATCAGACAAATTCACTCCAGTAACCGTCACATTTGGAGGACGTGCACCGTTGTGCCCTTCTGTGGTTCCTGCTGTCATTTCCTTTTGAATGTCTCCACATCAGGTGTTTGGGGACCCGTTCAGAGGACCAACATGTGATGAGTTATTTATACAGCTGCCACTTCTCCAAATCAGCGCTGGCACCCACCGAGGGACGACTTTCAAGGACTGAAACACCCACGCCACTGTAGCCCTCAACTCTCCCCCCCACACACACACACAGCCTCCACCCCCAGAAAAGAGAATGGGTTAAGCTCCTTGGCCACCTCTTCTACATAAAAATCAAAGGGCCTTCTCCTTCCAAATGATGCTGTCTGCTTCTAACTTAAAACCAATTCAGAATTATGTTGATGACATATGCCTAATGCACAGACAACACTCAGCTAACAATCTGTGGGAGAGGAAGGGGCGGGGAGTCAGAGGTACTGCAATTGACTGACAGAGGCTTGCAGTACAACATCGGGTGGTCAGGGCTTGACGTTCCTTTCAACTCTACGGATCTTTGAGTCCACCTGTATTTCATATCTACCTCCTCCCAATTTGAGTTTCTTTCGGAAAGGGGAGGGGGAGGGAAGAGAGGGGCCGGGAGTGAGGAAAACAGAGTAGGCAGGAAGAGAGATACAGAGAAAGAGAGAGAGACACACAGACAGAGACAGAGAGATCCCTAGCCCCTGAGAAGGCAATACAACCCAACTTCGATATTTCTGCAGCAGACATCTAGCTAGATTCCACCTGTCAACTGCTCAGGGGTGAGTGGGAACCTTGTGTCTTTTGCTTCCAGCACCTGGAAGAACGCAGTGTTCTCTAGAACCCTTCATGTTAACAATGGCTGCCGCTTTTCCTCCCTTTCATTCCCCCATCTTCTTTATTTTTCCAGCACTCGAGAGTTGGAGCTCTCTTCATCCACTACTTCCACTGTCCCAACGCCAAGCAAACCTTCCCTACAATGCCAGATGCTCCGTACCAAATGAGCTCCAATAGGCAGTTCCTAGTTAACCAGTTGCCCAGCTCAAATACTATGTTCCATGTAGCACAGACTACGCCAATAGGCCATCAGGATTTCTGGTCCCCATACCCTGGAAATTTATCGTGGGTCAAACTGTTGCTCTGATGACCCGTTCCATAACTTCTCAATCATACGATAAGTGATCAGTTTTGTTTTTTCTCAAGAATAACTTCATGAATAGTATTTGCCACAATGCTCAGACTCTATAATCTAAAGTACTACTGTAAGCAAGTTTTTTGGGGTTTTTTTGTTTGTTTGTTTGTTGTTGTTGTTGTTTTTGTTTTGTTTTGTTTTTTAGTTTTTCGAGACAGGGTTTCTCTGTGTAGTTTTGGTGCCTGTCCTGGATCTTACTCTGTAGACCAGGCTGGCCTCGAACTCAGAGATTCTCCTGGCTCTGCTTCCTGAGTGCTGGGATTAAAGGTGTGCACCACTGCCACCCAGCAAGCAGTTTTATACTACAAATTAACCACAATTCACAGGCCCTTCTCCACTGCTATGGACATGATAAAGACGGCAACTCTGTTAGCATGGGACCTACAGAACTTGGCATTCATTTTTCTTTTTAACTAAGAAACCACTTATTTTTTAAAATAGGTTTTTTTCTAACAGTAATACATATTGACTCTTGAATGAGGCAAATACATCTCCCACACTAGATTAAAATTTCTTTAAAATGCAGTGAAATTAGGTTCCAGCCAAGTAGAGCCCCCAACCACCCACCCCCGCCCCCCGATTTCCTTCCCAACTTGTCCTGAGATGGCTACAGAGATATCCTAAGTACGCCAGGCAAGTGCAAGCATCATGGCTGATTTGCAGGTGAGCGTCCTGTTACAGAGACAATCAAGCCTTCTAGAATCATCTCACAATTTCCCACTTCAAGAATTTCTGGAATCTCTTTTCCAGATGAATTATGTCAAAAATCTTGGAGGAATCAAGGGGCACAGAGAAATCCTTCAGATTCTGAAGGGGAAAGAGAGTTGATTAATATTATTTTTAACCTATGAACAAAATATTTTTAAGAAATTCAAACTCTGGGGAACACCCAGTAAGTAATTCACTGTGTCCTTGGTAATTCAAGAAAGGAGAAGGTAAAAAAACAGACCCTATGCTTCTCCCTTCCCACTGCTGGTGCATTCCCTGATGGGTGTCCCCCCCCCCATGACGTGATTGCTAGGTCTTTGTCAACTCATCTGCCTCAGTTGAAGGAAAGACCAAGGCATCATGTTGCTTTCTGGTACCCCGCTGCGAACAAACTCTGTCTGCTTCCCCACCTCTAAAGCCGAGGCTCACACTCCAAGAAGTTCAGTTACATCCTTTTAGTTAAAACTTGCAATAAAGCAGATTAATTACCGCAATCACTTTTAACCACAGGGAAACCTATGTGAGCAAGTCAACAAACAAACGATATAAATTTTACCAGGTTTGGAAGATAAAATCTGTTCTCTAGTCACAGTGCCTTTATTTTGATTTTTTAAGACTCTTCACCAAAAGCTATGCACAGCCATAGATAGTATCAATACTTGGTGTTTTTGGTTTTTTTAAAGGTAGTAACTGGGGCTCTAGGGATGATGGCTCAGTGGTTAAGGGCATTGAGTGCTCTTGCAGAGGACCCAGGCTCAGTTCCCAGCACACCACATTAAGTGGTTCACAAACTCCTGTAACTCCAGTTTCAGGGGCTCCAACACCCTCTGGCCTCCAAAGGCACCTGTACTAATGCATATGGTGCACATAAACTCTTACACACACACACACACACACACACACACACACACACACACTCAAACACACACACACGCATAAGACCAACTATCTTAAAGCCTAAGGCAGATCTACATGGTTAAAATGGACTTTATCTTTGTCATCAAAATAATGAGCTAATGTTTTGCTTCAAAGGAGACATATTTGCTGTGTGTATTATCTGCCAATCTTTCAGTTGGTTTTTTGTTTTGTTTTGTTTTGTTTTTTCAGTTTTCCCCTCCCATCCCACAGGTTGCTATTGGAAGCGGGTGAGATACAGAGAAGATAATCCGAGGATATCTGATGACTTTTACTCTTTTAAATCAGCAAACCATCCAAGAAAACAGACCAAAGATGTTTGCGCACGTTAGACGAATAGAAAGACAGTGGACTTTCTCTGGAAGATGAGACAGACAAAAGACAGGTGAGCTCAAGGAACAAGGGCACAGATGATCCGAGGAGACAGCTTGCTTGGCAGAGGTCCCAGTATTAACAATCTGCAATGAGAATCTGACATTCAGTCATTACAGGCTGATAAGCGGGAGTCCAGGGCATCATGTTCACCACGATGGAATGGGGTCTGTTCTCGGTCCTGTTGGGAAAACCCTGAGGCCTGCCTCCATCCCATCAACATTCCCACTCCTCGGGACCTCATGATTAAAAGTGACACAGGGAGTCTTTGTGACTCCAGATGCTCCTCCAACCAAAGCTTATGTTGTACAGCAATCAAGAACACTGGCAATTACGAGCCGTCTGCCTGATGGAGTTGGAGGGCTCTTTTCAAGCACTGAAGAAGAAAAATCAGTAGCTAAGGGGGAAAAGGAAAGTCACAACAAGTCGGGTATAATTGGATGTGAACTTTCTATGACACAGCAAAAAAAAAAAAAGCTTCCATTTTTTCACCCTCAAGGCCATTGCTAAATTTTATCCATGGGACATCGTGAATGAAAATATGTCAATGGTTCTGGAAATTTTGATCACAAACCACTTAAAGCACCCCCGACTCTTATGTATGGGAATGACTTTTCAAAGACATTTCCTGTGTATGAACAAGCAAGAATGAAAGCAAGTCACTTCTTTTGCTGACAGGGTAGCAAGAATTTAATTCTTGTTCCAGATAACCTTCCTCAGTGTTGGTGACAGATGTGTGTTGAAACAGAGTATCATAGTCGGGCATGCTCAGCCTCCACACATCGTGGGACAAGAGGAAACTACAAATCTAGTCATTAAGAGTTGTGCAGGATGAAGTAGCAGTTGTTTAATCAAAAGGGCTCATTTAATACTGTGCCTAACGTCAGAGCTGATGTGGAAATAAAATGCATCTTCCATCCTCGGCGCAAGATAAATGTGTGTGGTGTAACAGAATCCTGGGAGAGCACGCATAAATTTCAGCCATGATAAGCAAACCTCTCCTCCCTCTGGCCAGAAGAGAGGAGTAGCTGTTACTAATGAGCGCCAAGAGGAGCCATTTTTGAAGTGTGTTTGTGGGGAGGCATTGGGGTGCCCATGCAAAATTTCTATTTAAACCATTTTAATATGATTTCCCCCCTCAGAATTTGCTTTTGTCTTTGCTTTATGATGCATGTACTAATGCAGCCCCTGCACACGATTTTAAATGAATAAGAAAAATTATGTTTAGATAAGCATCAGAGTGCATGCTCAAAAACATCGCAGGCACCACTTGTCAAGAGATACAAAGGAAGTCTTTTTAAGATGTGTGTGTAAGAGTTTATGTGAAGCATATGCATTGAGTACAGGTACCTTCAGAGGCCAGAGAGTGTTGGATTCCCTGAAACTGGAGTTTTACACACACACACACACACACACACACACACACACACACACACACATGTGTCACATGTGTGTTGGTGCTTGCTGAAGCCAAAAGAGGACATTGGCTCCCCTGGAGCTGGAGATACACACAGTTTTAAGCAGCCCTGTGCATGGGTAGTGGGAAAGGATCTTGGGTCCTCTGGAAGAGCAGCGGGTGTTCTTGAACACTCTTCATCACAACCAGAGATTCCCTAAAACTGAGCAATACCCTCACCAGCATGGTCTAAGGCGAGGTCTGCAAGCAATCTGTGCCCTCCTGCGCCAAGAAGAGGAAAGAATGTTGGCCACTCGGCTTCCCTTGGTAGCTCTGCCCTTGGCAGATAATTATTCCCACACGAACGATACGTTGGTCTACAAATGAGCTGAAGAAAATCATCCATCTATTTCTACGTCAGGTATAACTTGGTGGGTCCTGTGCAGACTATTAATTTTGTGGAGCATAAGCAACAGGGGGAGCAGATAAATCATTAGCAGGGACGGCCTAGTAAATTCTTTCCAGAACCTTCTCTCCCTCTCCTTTTCATACAGAGAGCAAAATGACAACGTATTTATGTACCACTTTGATATCTCTGTTTATCTCATTAGATGACTTCAAAGACCATTAGGACATATTTCTACTTCAAGTCTCAATTCAATCCCCACCGATTTTTCACGAGTTAACGTGACAAACACAGAATTGTAATCTCCCCATCTCTGAAATCCTGTCATTTTAAATTTTGTAACAGCAAAATACTACTTTAAATTTCCTTTTGTTTATCATGGGCAGAGCGTGACGTTGAAATCTGATTTACATGTACAAAGTGCATCTATTCGAAAAGTAACGTTAATCGTTCTTAGTGAAAATTCTTAATGAAAAGAAAAATATTTAAGTTAAAGCTAATACGACAGCTAGAACTTCCCATAGAGTCCAGTGACCATTTCCAATTCAAAACTGATTTCTCCAAAGTTCCACACAACATATTCACAGGTCTCCTCACTATGTATTTATTGAAGTAAATGCTCCCAGGCACAGAAAGAAAGCACATGTCAGATTTCCAAAGGACCCTCCTCCTGTCTGCCTTTCTAGCTCACTATGGCTCTTGGACAGGATGTCAGGGAGTTCCCCATAGGGCTCCACGCTCCAGGCTGTGACACAGCCCTGTATTTTCTGTCATTTCCTCACTGGCGCTATCAGCTCTTCCAAAGTGCTCTCCACTCCCGTCAGGCAATCTTCCACAACCTACTAAGAGTAGCTACTGTGTAATCCACTAGAAAATACAAACTCTGCTCCTTGAAATGCCCCCTTAAGAAGGCAGGGATTTGTCCATTTTGTTCGGCCCTCAGTGCGTCTTCGATGTCCACACAATCGATGCCTGACACTTCACCATCTATTGAGTAAATAAACGGATGATAACCAAATGAGTGAAGAATCTGTCTTTAGGTCGCTTTCTGTTTTCCGAGACCTTGCATAAACCATGCCAAGTCCACTGGCCTAACCTTGCTTTGATTTTTTTTTTTTTTATACAGAAAATCTTCTTTCAACCCTCCTATGTTCCCAGTGTCACAGAGGGGCCCGAAGCCCAGAGCATTAAGTCCGTTCTGTTCAAGTGCCTACTTGGTTTGCTCAACCGTTCCACACTTCTCATCTGATTAGGCTGAAGTGACTCATTTGCATATTCTCAGAGCTAGTCCTTTGACCAGGAAAGCTTTCTTGGAGCCAAAAAAAAGCAATGACCAGCTGGAGAGGTGGCTCAGTGTTTAAGAGCACTGGTGGCTCTTCCAGAGGATCAGGGTTCAGTTCCAACACCCATATGATGGCTCACGTTCATCAGTAACTCCAGTTCCAAGGAGTCTAAATGCCTCTACTGGCTCCCACTGGCATGCACATGGTACACAGACAAATGCGTGTACCATGTGTGCAGACAAAGCACCCAGATACATAAAATGATCTTTGAAAACCAAAAAGCCAGAAACCACAAAAACACGCAGGCAAAAATAGCTTAGCGTGAGACACAAAAGAACCCTCAGTGGGTTGCCAAATCTTCTAGTATTACCTTCCAAAAAATAAGCTTTGGATATGTTTTTAATTGAATTGGGAAGTAAATTAAAGGAATACAGTGTAAACTACTTTTAAGACATTTGATAAGATTTCGTGTTATCCCGGCCTTACAATCTGAACATGAATCCCATTCCCCTTAAAATAAATCCACGGACTTAATGCAATGTTCAGAGATGCACATCTGGGGAGTTGATGGGGTCACTGATGAATTCATGACTTGATGGTGTTATTTTGAGGAAGTGGAAAGCAGGAGGTTAGAGGAATTAGGTCAACGAGGGTATACTCTTGTGTGCTTTGAAAAGCTGTACCCTTACCCCAGATAAACTCTCTGCTTCTTGGCCACCATGAGGGGAATAGCTTTACACCCTGGTGTTTCGGCTTCCCCACGTCACTAAACACAGTAGAACTAGCCAACCATGGGCAGAAATTAGACGTTGAAATAAATTCCCCATTCAGTAAGTTGTTTTGACCGGGAATTTTGTCACAGCAGTAAAAGACTGACCAGCCTACCAACTGAGCAAGACAGTTGTGCTGGAGACACTGGTTCAGACTGGGAGAACTTGAGGTATGAGAAACAGTGTTTAAACTGCTGGGGAATAGCTCACAGTTGGCCTGGAAATCAGTACAGGGATACAGCCTTGGTCCTTAAAAGGCTTATCAATAACTTGACCTCAGGCTGGGGATGGAGTTTCCTTAGTAGAGTATTTGCCTAGCATGCCCTGGACTTGATCCCAGGTATTCCATAAAGCAGGTGCACATCTGTAATGCCAGCACCTGGGAGGTGAAGGCAGAAAGATTCAAGGCAGAAGTTCAAGGTCATCGTCTGCAACTTAGTGAGTTGGTGGCCAGCCTGGGATACAGGTGACCTCATATCCAAAAGAAAAGAAAGAAGGAAGGAAGGAGAAAAAAAAACCAAGCATTCTTATTGAAGGTTCTGCTCGGAGGTCCAACCTAAACCTTCTAAAGAAAAGGCTAGGTAAATGTGAACTAGAATCATAAAAGGGGACAAAACAACAGAATTTGATTATTCTCCCAAATCTCTGCATCATTGAGATGGATGCTTTTCTGTTTGCATAATTCCTCTTGAGTAGATTAATACTATAGAGTCTGCACATACTGACTCTAAACTAATCTCTCATTGTATGTTTCTAACTCTTATACCTCAGAAACACTTATAGGGTCTCCAGGAACGGGGCTTACTAATATTTCTGGAAAGAAAATGTTTTCTATGTTGCCCTCTCTGGACCCTTCACCTACATTCTACCTCTGCCCTCTGTGTCCACAGGTTAAAAGCTTAACTTATTTTTGTTTCAGAAGTTCACTGAGCACACCAGAAAGTTCGTAGCCCCCCCCCATTCTGACCTCTGCCTATCTCCTATCTGAGTCAACTCATTTAATAATCAAAACTTAACAAACAATTCTAAGGCTCATCAGGTCATTCAGAGAGAAAAGTCAGGAGCAAACCCTGAGCCTCTGGTTAGAGAAATGTTTTAGCTACATGTGACGACAGTTTCCAGTGTCTTGTGCTCATTTAGGAAACTCACACCACAGCCACTTGATGTCGGGTGCCAAAACACAGTAACAGTGTTTACCTAATACGGATGCTTGAACCATCTGCTCGAGACAGGTAAATATGTATGGTTTCCCTTCCTCAGATTATTCATAGAATCCGAATTTTAATGAAACTTGTGTGTCCCTTCATTTCCCAGAGGTGAAACTGAGACACCCGCCTCCCCCAAAGAGTTACTCAGCCAGCCTAATGCGGATTAGTAGCAAAATATTGTTGATAGTGCCAGAGGCACTTCCGGCCACCCCCCAACAGCAAATTATGATCCGGCAATGGTAGTGTCACCCTTTGCTCCAAGCTCCTCATTCCCTAACACTACCAGCTCACTAGCTTCCCAGGAATCTAAATTTACATTGTTATTATAAAAACAATGATGCGACTCAGATCCAGCAAATTCTCCAAAGAAGAGTCAGCTCATAGACAGAGACAACAAAACCAAAGGCCAAATAAGTCTGGACAACTGTGAGAGAAAATACCCCGGGGATTTAGTGACAGACCCAGTGGGGACTCCATATTTTCTGACTGGCCGGAAAGCCCCAGTGTTCACCACAAAGGTTTAGCTAACAAACGATCAATAGCATAAATGTGAGGTCATTTTTTTTCTCTCTCATCTAGAAGATGCATTCATGGCCAGAACAATCTAATTCATTTAATCAGTACGTGAGTTCTACTGTGGTGGTACTGTACTGGGCAACCATCTGTCAGAAAACTGTAGAAGGGTTAGAACAGTGGGTTGGAAGATTGGACCCGCTGACCTCTAACAACATTCTTCCACTTCTAAGATCATTTGATTTCGCACACTCTAGGAGCTGGATACCTCAGCTAGCCAGCATATTTCCACAAGTATCCCGGAGCGTCCCCACGGGAGTTCTCCTGCTGTGGGCTAGACTCGGCCCTGCTGTTTCAGACACGACACTCTATCCAAACTGCATGCAATGCAATACTCCAGGCACAGAGAGTACGTGGAAAATGCAATTCTGCCGTTTCCAAAGACAGACTACCGCAGCTTCACTTTCAAAATTGCCTTTGCCTAAATGAGCATCCCATAACCGAGCCTTCACAAGCAGCTTTGGCAGCTTGTTCGGGTACGACGCTCCTATCAGGATCAATTATGCAGTGTCTTCATGAGGAGAAATCAGATTCGGATGCAAGTTGGAACAGAAAAGAGAAAGGTTGACTTCTCAAAGGAAGATTACTGTATCAAATCACCCCCCCAAAATTGCTGGAGTCCTTCCATGTACAGACAGATTTGGATGGCAGTCCCCAGCTGGGCTAGCCATGGGAAGGAGGAAATTGACATGTTTGAGAAATGAAGCCTATGTCAACCAACAAGATGGGGAAGGCCAGCACATTATTAACCCCCTCCTTTCTACGTAGTTCCATGGCAAGCTGTGATTCAATGTACATCTGTTCACTTGATTCTAAATTTTTAAAGATGGACTGACTTCTGACTTCCTTTTGGGAGCAGTGAGTCCAAGGAAAAGAAGTTTTATTAATTTTTCTTTCGGGAGATAAAAATTCTGTTGAGGTTGGAGCTAGAAATTAAAGGGAGCTCCACAAAAGAGGATTCTCGTATTGATTTTTATTTTACATGCATGGGATTACAAAAAAAAAGACTTAAACTATCTAATTATATAGACAAGCTAGGTGTTTGCAAAGATTCCAGAGGAGCAAAGTGATGCTATACAACCCAATGTCTAACAACGAAACAATACAGACAGCCCTACAAAGTGTCACAGTCTTAAGAGTGTGACATGCAGTCTCTGTACCCAAGACTACTTTCAAGGACTTGGCCCTTGGCACTTCTCAGCTGCTGCCCAGACCCTGAGGAGGGTAGGGTCATGAGGGAGGTTGAATAATGAAAAAAGCAGGTGTCTTAGCTGCCTTCACCAGTGAATTATGGTATGTAAAGTCCAATCCAAACAGCCCCCGGAACTTGGGGTGTTCGGAGGGCAGACCGTCTTCGTTCCCCAGGATGAGGTGCCCACCTCAATTTATTGCAGTACCAACTAGCACCAGCACGGCCCATGACTAAGCCCTCCCCGCCCCTCAACCCCCCATTCTGGGTTTGCACCTCGTCTCTTCCAGAGGGCATGTCTCAAAGGAAAACGCAACTTGAGGAAAGGAACCTAGTTGAGAAAAATCAGTCTTTGTGGCTGTCACCCTCCCTGGGAACAGCGGCAAGAAAATCCACACATACATCCCAAGTCAGCCAGGTGCCCAGGCGGAGAAGGACCGGAGGGGAGAGAAAGAGACAGCGGTAAGGGGTAAAGCGGAGTCCAGGGAATGGAAAAAGAAGGGCAGGATGAAGGAGCGAAGGACAGCGAGAGAGAAGAGGAGAGAGAGAGAGAAGCTGGGGAAGGACGGCAGGGGAGGCAGCCAGGAAGGGCGAAAAATGCGCGGGGCAGCGGAGCGCGGCGACTGGAGAGGCGACCGCGGGGACCCGCGCGCCCCTGGGAAGCCCGGGCTGCGCTCCTGGCGCGGACGCCGGGGACGCGGGGTGCGCCCCGCCGCTCACCTTTCAGGATGAGGGTGTCGATGTCCCGGTCGATGCCCAGGAAGTAGCACTTCCTCCAGAGGCCCGAGTAGGTGGCGAACAGCGGCCGGCCACACTCGGCGTCCAACCCTCCGAGCCCCAGCAGCGAGCGCCAGGACTCCGGGTCTGCGCGCCCGGGGCCGCCGGGGAGCAATCGTCGTCCCAGGGGAGGCGAGTCCCGCAGCGGCAGGTGCGACAGGGGCATCAGGCGGTTCTTCTGATCCGGGGGGTCGGCGCCCGCGCGGCTGCGCTCGCAGCTCTCCTTGTGGCGCCGGGGGTCGGTCTCGTACCAGTGATCGGTGAAGATGGCCGTGACGAGCAGCCCCAGGGAGCAAAGGCTGAGGCCGAGGCTGAGCGCCGTGACGAGCGCCCGCGGCTCCATGGCTTCCCGGCTCGCCGCAGCCGCCGGTGGGCTCGCCGCCGCCGCCAGACACAATGCACTTGGCCTCGGCGCTCCGCCGCTCGCCCTCCCTCCCCGCCACCTGCCCCGCGCTCCCCTCCCACGGCCGCCCGCCCGCCCGCCCGCCCGCCTCACTCCCCCGCGGGAGCCTCCTCCCGCCCGGCCCCGCGCCCTCCCCCTTAGCCGGCTCCCCGCACTCCACCGACCCCCCCACCCCCCGCCGCTTCCGCCCCTCGTCCCTCTCCCTGCTTCCAGCTCCCGCGGTCTGTCCCCCCCACCTCTCTCCAGACCCCTCTCCCTTCCTTCACCTCTGCTCTCGGTCCTTCCTTAGCTCTCTCCGGTCCTTTTTCCTCTTATTCCCCGGTCCCTACTTTCCCCCTTACTTTTCTTCAACTCTTCCAGACGCTCTTTCCTCACTCCCGCTGCCCCTTTGCGTCCCTGGCTCCTTCTGCCTTTATATACCTGCCTTGGATTCCAAGGCTCCCAGCGCCTACCCCCGCGCAGACCGCCTCCGGTCCTCTGTCCCTCCCACGACCTTAGGAGACATCCACCAACATCAGGCTCGATCTTGCCTCTGGTCCAAGTTGATTTGGATCACTGTCTCCATTTTGCTCCCGGGAGCAAATCCCATCCAATTCCTTGAGCGTGGGCGTTTTTGACTCTTTAGAATCTTGATCTAGAGCCACGAACCTCGTTTCTTGATCCTTGAAGGGATCCAGCCTCAGAGACCTTGGCTGCTAGCTCTCTCTGTAGATGGGCTTTCCCCCTCTCACCAGCTCATGGCAGCCTGGAAGCATCCTCTCTGCTCCAGTTCTTTCGGGAGGAGACACCCAGTGTCTCTGGAGCCACAGAACCACGGCCAGAGATAATACCTGCCCACTTCATTTCTGCCTGCTCTGAGATGGACTTCTTTTTCGTGGGCTATCTCCACGCCTGAGCGACTGAAGGCCTCCTGGATCAATAAGGCCTTTGCTGTGGCACCTGCTCTGCCAAGTGATTATTGCCTTTGAATAAAGCAAGCCCCCAGTGATAAATCAAAGTAATGATTTTCTACTGTGCAAGTTTCTCTGGTGGCCATCGAGGGTCAACAACGAACCAGGGCTCCACACCAGTCAGCATCTGAGGCTTTGTGTTTTCCAGGGCTCTCTGGAGTCACAGATGTTCACTCCAAGAACGACAGGCAGGCTCTCATTTTTCTAAAAGAGGAATCCTCAGGACTAATGTACTAAGAGTGAAAGATGCACATGTATCGTCTGCATGGCAAGGTGCAATACCCCTGTCCCACCGACGCCCTTGGGGCTATGTCAGAGACAGAAAACCGTGCCGCACCAGCCCAGGATAGCTATCCTTATGTCCTGATGCTATGAAATATTAATGATTCAAGAGATTATGAGGCATTCATTAGATGCTAAATGTCATCACTCTGTGATTTAATGGGACTTATTAATTAGTGCCCCCACATCAATTGATATTAAGGTGATTTATCTGCCTCCTATGGAATGGCATCTGTAAAGGTAGAATGAGAAGCCACTGAGATTCATTTTCATTGCTGCGTATGCTCAACATCTTCAGGGGATATTTTTCCTGTGGAAGAGCTTGTACCTCTTCTGAGCTATTTCATTCACAGATCCCTTAAGCAAATCTTGGTCATATCAGACCCCCGTGTCTGTTTCTGCTGACCTGCCAGTGTGAATTATTGCTTGGATTTTCTCACAGCCTCAGCAAGAACTGTGGTGAGCTCTGGGTCTAATTAAGGAAGACAAAGAATTACAATTTTAGTGTTCTTCTCACAATCAGCTTTCCTTTAACAGGAAGCAGGAAACCCGGCAGAGGCATCTTACCAGGATTTACACAGAAATGATGGGACTTAGAAGGTTTCTTTTATTTATATTCTATAATATGTGGAAGATCATAGATCTTTCCGGATATTCAGAGTCCCTTTCACTGTGAGCCCAATTGGTATCTGAAATTAACAGGGTGCCCCGTGTCTTTTTGTATTGAAAAGAAGTCTCTTAAGATAGTTACGACAAATCTGGAGACTCTCAAACGTTGTCAGCCCTTTAGTGTGTCTTCATCATGTCCTCACCTCCTGATGTACTACAAGACACAAATACTCCGCCACATTTCATAGCCCTGTGACCATCATCACACTAACCCTGTCCCCGAGTGGAGAAGGACAGCAGAAACCCTTTTCAGTCACGGCAATGCGACTTAAAAGAACATAGTGTTCTGTCTTGTTTCCCTGGATGGAACTCTTTGATCAGACCCTTCTTGGGAACTAGCGTCATCCTTGGGGTTCATTTACGTCTCTGTTTAAAATCAAGCCCAGCATATAATCTAAAGGTTGCTCCATGATGGATTGCCTTTGACAGTATTTCATAAAAAAATGTCACACATTACAAATACGGGCCAGCAGTGTGTAATGAGAGTGCTGCCTCTGCTGGTGCTGCATTAGCGGCGTCGGAGAAAAGTGACATGTGATGTGTATACTGGCTTCGCTACAGCAGCTGTACATTGCTTCATCCACGTTTTCGACATCCCTCCATTGGATATTTCCAGTGATGAGTTATCATCCACCAACCACTGCTGTTAGAAAGGGAGGGATACAGAGACGAGAAAAGGGTTCCCATCTCCACGCTGTTTCCAGTCTGGTGGCAAGAAAAAGACCCGTGCCCAGAACTAGAGGTAAATACTGGAGCAGAAATATAAACAAAGTGTTGCAGGAATGTGGACCTGTAAAAAGGCTAACTGCCCGTGGAAGGGGTTGTCAGGCGGGCCGCAGAGAGACATTGGAGTCAGTTCTCAGAGGATGGATTGAATTTTGCCAAGAAAATAGTATCCGAGATATCAGCATTGCATTCAGGTTATAACTCTTCGATTTTATGTCCATCTTGTACATCTGGAAATTTCAGTGTTTATGGACATTGTAAAACAAGTATTTTTCCATATCTTTAAGTCATCTAGTTAGACTACTCTAATGGCTGCTTACACTCTGGGTGCTTACAGAGGGCTGGAACTAGGAGTCTGAGCCAGAATATGGTTAAGGTATGAAAACGTTGAGCTTGGCCCAGGGTCAAGATCATGAGAGGTTGCACATCCAGCACACAGGAATGGCTCAGCACTAGCTGAGCTAGAAGCTCGACATTTTCAAACTTTGCTTCATTCACGCATCTAAATTTTGTTTCTGCTATCTCCAGATCAAATACCCCAGTGCACCCCTCACAAGAAAGCCAGGTCTTGAAGTGACAGAGAGGAATCTAGAAAGCATTCCACCTGGGAATTTCACTGTCTTGAACTCATGAACTCAGCATGTCCAAACCTTAAGCTTGTATTTCCCCATGTTGCAGCTGCCTCTCCCAAGCTCTCTTTCTCCCCTGCTGACAATTCATGGAAGCCACTTAAATGCGGTATTTCAGAATTTTCCAAGTGGCGAAGCTTTTTCCTTTGCAGTGTCATTTATATCCATCCTTCTGTGTCTGTCCCACTAGCAATGCCCATGCCTCTAGCACTACCTCTGGATTGGCATGACAGTGCCCTCCTTGTCCCCAAGATTTCAGGAGCCACCTTTCCTGTGGTTACCACAGACACTGTTGCCAGATGTTTCTTCCTCAAGGTCTCTTTCTCTCACCTTGCATTTCCCACTCCTTAGGGTAGAGAGAATAATCCCCTCTATGCCTCTAGAGTCCTTCTTTGCTACTGTGAAGTATTCCCAAAGCAGTTAAATGCTCCAACTGATATGTTGGCCGTGTTTAAGTATTTAGAAAACAAAAACACATTTGTCATAATATCTGGGTGCCATATGACAATGATCATATTTATTGTTAGAGTAAGAAGTTCTTTACACAGACATTTCCTTATAAAAAGGTACACACACACACACACACACACACACACACACACACACACACACACACACTGCCTCCACGTATCCCAGAGCTACAACAATGATTTATTGACATATCAATGCACAGCTAACATTGTTGGCCATAAATATTCTAAGAGACTTTCACCTTTTTGTGACAGTGCCAAGATTTCCAAGTACCATCCTTTCTTATTTTGAACACTTGGATTAAGCCCACCTCACTCAAGCAACTCTCATAAAAGGAAGCTTTCTTTTTCCTGGTAATATCACACATTTTTTTTTCAGTACTTAATGTAAGGATGTAGTCAATTATGTTGTTGATCTACAATATGTCGTTTCTAAAAATACTTGAGGTATCTTCTCTAAGTTTTTCTCTGGAAGCAATTTTATTTTAACTCAAGATATACTAAGCACTTCCAAAGTAAGTCTTGGTGCTAGGTCTCACTGGATTCTGCCAGGATGAAGGAAACACGGCCTATGCATGCCCTCAGGAAGCTTTAGGTTGGTGGAGAAGGAGAACAGAAATGTAAGAACTGATGAAGAGGGACAGCTTGGACAAGTGATGTCACAGAGATACAAAGGACAAGAGGACAATCTAGTCCAGAGACAGAAGGTTCCACTCTGAAGTGGGTAAGCCATGTGGCATCAACACCATCTCAGGCCCTTGGAAGAGAAGACGTGTTTTCTTCTGTGTCAACTAAGTCCAGGGCAAACCCAAAGGTCTATTTTAGAAGCAGCACCCACACTACAGTGCTCTTCTGTATCCCACACGTGTGGTAAGCATCCATCCTAACAGTGCCATTTTGTCACGGACTAGATGCCTGAAACCACAAAATACCACAAAAACCCTGAAATAGATGGTGGCTGATAGTTTCTCATCTTGCTGACACACCACAGAATGTCACCATTCTTCTTCACATTCCTGGATTAAGCTGTTTCCTTTTTGGATCCTTTAAGCACATATGGTAGGAGGGGGGAGATGTTCAAAGAAACCCATAACCATGTTAAGTCCCACTCAAAGTGTGATGTGCTAGCAGATGGTGGCTCATTAATTGCCATACCTAAGTACATTCACCACCTTATCTGTGTGTGCAGATACGAGAGTTCGAGTCTGTTCTCTTGGGCCATATTTGACAACCAAAGCAGAATTGGATATAGCTAAAATGTCCACTGCCTCCAATTCACAGCCATCTGTGATGCTGCCTGGATGGACAAAAGAGCCAGGCTTTCCAAATGTCTACCCATTCTCTCGGACACACAAACCTTCTCTCGAGGTTGTATCTATGCAAAGACACCAGGACCTGGAAAATGCACGTAGGGCAGCTACCTAAGAGAAACTCGCTATTCTCTACCTGTGTGCCCCAAAGCAGGCAGTTACCCAGCCTCCTAGATACATAATTCTGAACAACTGGACTATACATGTCTACCTCACATGATCATCCTATCCTTCCCACTCCTTTCTCTCCCCTGTAGCTTGAGTTTTCCTGCCTTGCCCACAGTCAGGACAAATCTCTCTCACCTGCCAGTCCCACAGCCACTCAGACCCAACCAAGTAAACACAGAGACTTATATTGGTTACAAACTGTATGGCCATGGCAGGCTTCTTGCTAACTGTTCTTACAGCTTAAATTAATCCATTTCCATTAATCTATACCTTGCCACATGGCTTGTGGCTTACCGGCATCTTCACATGCTGTTTGTCATTGTGGCGGCTGGCAGTGTCTCTCTGACTCAGCCTTCTACTTCCCAGCTTTATTCTCCTCCTTGTCCCGCCTACACTTCCTGCCTAGCCAATGGCCAATCAGTGTTTTATTTATTGACTAATCAGCAACACATTTGCCATACAGAACATCCCACAGCACTCCCCTGTGTCTACTGTAGCAAGAGCATCTAATCTAGATGTCATAGATACAAATGGCTAGGCAACTTATTAGTGACACACTTTCCATGTTGTTACTTACATTAAAATAAAAAAGGCAACCTACTGTCTTCATTTGCTGAATACTATGTACAGAGTTCCTAGAGGCCAGGGAGAGAGTCTTGTAAACAGAGGGAGTCCAGGGCACCGAGGAACTGAAAGCAGGGAGCTGTGGCTAGAGAACAGTTAACAAGGGATGAATGAATGAAGAATGGGTAAAGTATGAGATGACATTGCAGTATAAGGCAAGTTCAACCATACATGGAGCCTGGACTTGAATCCAAAGAAAATCTTTAAGGAGTTTTAGGCAGGGAAAGGGCATGAATTGATTCATGTTTTTAAATGTCACTCAAGCTGCTGTGTGAAGTTGGTTGGGGGCTAGGGATGACAAGTATCAGGCAGGGAAACCAGTTGGGGGGCAACTGTCTAGCCAAGGTAGGTACCATTAGCATGTGGACCAAGGAAGCATCAGCTAAAACGGAGAGGAAAGGATGGAGGTCAAACTCACAGAATCTCTGTGAGTGCAGGTGATGAAGGCCAGAAATCAAGAGCCATGCAACTTTTCCAGTGTGAGTTCCCAAACAGTTTGCTGTGAGCTCAGAGGGGAACGCTAGAGGAGAGAAGTACTTGGAAGAAGGAGAAACACGTTTTGGACATGATGACTTTGAGATGGCACTTAGCAAGCCCTGTGGAAAAGGCAGTTGGATGTGTGAATTTGAGACTAAGAGAAGCAGCCTGGTTGGGGGTGTTGCTTGATGGGAGAATGTTTTCTCGGGGTGTGCAAGGCCCTGGGTTTGTTCCCAAGCAGAGGGAGTGGAGAGGGTTCAGACTAGAGATTTAGATCTAGTGACGTCAACATAGAGATACTCATTTCATATTGACAGTCAAGTTCATGGGACTAGACGGGATTGTTCAAGAGAAGGATAGCTTTAAAAAGCTGAGAGGTTGAGCTCTAGGCTCTGAGACCCTGAAAAATACAAAGCTTTATTAGAAGGGAAGATTTCAAACCTCTGGTTCCTGCTCTGTGAAGCGGGGATAAGAGTTGGATCCTTCTTAGGGTGCTAGAAGAATGTAAAAACAATGCATACGCAGCACCCAGGGACACAGTGGATGCGAAGGTTGATGCACACACAGCAGGTGTCTAACATGATTGACGGCTGTTGTCATTGTTGTTATTTATCATCTCCACCAATAATATTTGAAGACTCTCTTTTGCAGGCCATGATCCTGTGGTCAGACCATTACTGTTCCAAGGACTGGACCCTAATGAAAAGCATGAGGGCTTGGTATGAAACCTCTAAACACATACATGGCCTGTAGTAGCTGTGAGATGATATGCATTCAAGACTGTGAGGAACCATTATGCTCTTTCAATAGGCTATTTTGTTATGGGCCCATAAAGGGGGTTTAACGCTGTTTTGTGAACAGCAGAAATAAGCTGCCAGGGCGTGATAAGGTGTCTCCACCTTCCAAGGTCTTTAGTGGGTGAGTTAGAAAGGCCTCTGTATGAAACGATTGCCCACAGCTACTGCATCTTACAAGCACAAATCATATTATGTGAGTAAGAGTATCTGGACTTTTCCTTTCTTGACTAAGGAATAGAGGAGCTCGCAGAGGACAAGGGGCCATTAAGTCAGCCTTGAACAGCACCTGTATAGGAAGAGAAAAAGAAACATCCTCCCTTTTAAGGGGGGGGGGGGTGAGAGAAGGTCAAGGATTCAGGCACCATCCCAACTCAAAGATACAGGTCCTGGAAGGCAGAAGGGCTTGCTGTGTAAGGGATGGGTACTATGAGCTCCAGCTGTGAGAACTGGGTTGACATTCCTGATTCTCATGGCCAGGATCTGGAGACAAAGACTTAATCAAATTCGAATCAACGTGAGTGCATAGGTGTCCATCCCCACCTCTGAGAGCAAGGTTGAAGCCTGGACAACTCTTTTGTTGCCTTCAATTCTTGATTTGGATAAATCTCTTGAAAACCTGGGTGAGCCCAGGTATTCATTAGCTTGGATGTGAATCCCTGTGAACAACTGGATACTCAGAATACCTCAGGTTGTGCTCTGTTCTTTACAGCTCTCAGTGTGCCAGGATTTGCTCAGGCACCGCGGAGCACGAGCATCTGATGCTCACTGTGCTTGGAGAACCATGCTGTCCTTCTGGAAGGAGTCACCAGTTTGGCAGCCCTTGGCATACGATCCTCATGGTCACACCTGAGCCCCTGTAATGAATGGCCTCCACATGGCATTGATGGTCACTCAAGGAGAGACTCAAACGAAAGCTTGGGAACAAATTACCATCTCACCTCCCACTGTGGGCTGGAGATGAGCAGGACCTTGTCAGGGTCAGATTTATGAGGCTCACTAAAAGAGAGAGAGGGAAGGCATCGGTGCCCAAAAAGGAATCCAAGTAGGTGGCGTTGATGTATGAGCTTCATCTGCCTAATTTATTTGGTATCGGCAACCTGCATGTGATGGAGAGCCTTAGATTATGTGAGTGGCAAGTCGGAGAGAGAGCTGGCAGTTGGGGAGATGTCTCTTAGTGCTTTCCAGCCAAGTCACCAGGTGCCTTAGGAAACCCCGTGAAAATCCCGACATGACAGAGAGTGGTTTTCTCTAGCAATCCTCACATTTAGCCAAAAGAAATTCCTAAAGTTTCGAAGACTGAAGTTTAGTCACAAATAGAGAAGGTTAATTTCGGGTGGTCAGGGAAATTATTTAATTACTCAATTTCTTTTTTTTCCCCCAAAGATGCCTGGCTGGCCTCATCCTAAAAATTTGTGGGTAATTATTAGTTTTTCTAGTTTCATTTGCTGGCTTACAGTTTTCTGTATCAACTATTTTTCCCAAGAAGCCTAGGCCTTTTTATATTCTTCTGTCAATAAAGTGAGAATTTAAAATGGTCTTCATGGCACTATTAATTGGATTTATAGGACTCATTTTTACTGTACTTTTAATTATATTTTTATTATTTAAAACAATTTTAAAATTTAGATATATTGTGATCATATTTTTCCCCTAAGTCCTTCCAGATCCTCTCCTCCTCCTTGCCCACCCGACTTCAAGTTCTCTCTCAAAAAACAAAAACTCAATACAAATAATAAAACCCCCCAAAACCAAGAAAACAAAGCAAAACTATACCCAAAAGAAAAAAAACAACCAACCAAACTGTAGCCAAATAAACACACACACACACACACACACACACACACACACACACACACACACACACCTCACATACACACACAAAACAAAAACTATAGGAGTCCAATTATATGTTGGCCAGTTACTTCTGAACATAAAGCTTGTCCTGGAGTGGTTGATATACCCAGTGTCACTCTCTTGGGGAAAACTAATTTTCCCTCTCCCAGCAGGTATCAATGGCAGTTCGGTTGTTAACCTTTACCCTAGTGGATAGATTTTCATTCATTCATTCATTTATTTTTTAGTATAACAAAATAAAATATAGTAAGATGAAACAAAAACTATCACATAGAAGTTGGATGAAACAGACCAACGGAAGGAAAAGAGCCCAAGAGAAGGCACAGGAATCAGAGACCCTCTCATTTGCACACTGAGGAACCCCATAAAAACACTAAACTGGAAGCCATAACCTGTAGGCAGAGGACCTGGTGCAGACCCGTGCAGGCTGGACTTACAGGCTTCATTTTTAAATGTTATCATTGATAGCGATGACAGTACACCAGATATGGAATCCTTAAAAGGTGTTGCGGTGGGAGGTCGGCCTGGAACACAACCAGTGTTGGGATTAGGGCCATCCGTGGTTCCTGGGTCTGGGAGGAGATTTGGTGACAAAATTGTTCTCAAAGCAGAGGAAAACAGCAGGATAATAGTAAATGATACATGATCAAGGCACGTGAGCAATGGATTCTCTGTCTGTTCATCTATGAGCTGGATACAAGCTGCCCCAAGATGCCATGGACCAAGCAACAGGCACAAGTCAGAGGAGTTGACGCAACCGTTCTCCAGCCTGATTTGGCGTGGGTTTCGGTATTTATTTATTTATTTATTTATTTATTTATTTATTTATTTATTTATTTTGTATTTTTGAGACAGCATCTCATGTTTCAGGCTGGCCCTGCACTCACTGTGTATCTGAGGATGGCCTTGAAATCTTGATCCTCTTGCCTCTGCCTCCAAAGGACCGCGATGACTGATACCCCCCACCCACTACACCTGGCTTAGGTTTGGCTATCTAAAGAGCTGCTTGGTTTATGCTTAGGAGGATAGCAATTTCTATAACTTCTCTGATATGGCTGACTACCTTTCACCATTGCAGTGGAGTGTTTGCAGGTTTATAGGTAATACTTAGCATGTATTGATCGTGCGCTATTTGACAGGAGCTGGTAATATTTTATATGTGTTTTTTTTTCTTTAATCTTTTCACAGCTACTAGCATCAGTATCAGCATCAGCATCTCAGCATCAGCATCAGCATCAGCAGCATTGTTCTTATTATCCAAGTCTTCCCAGTAAGGAACCTGGAGAAGCACAGAGGTGAGCAACTTGCTCAGGACAGAGCCACGATGCCAGCGTGCAAGGTGTGACCTCAGGGCCTGCACTTACACCTATTATTTGTTGACTTCCTAGGCAGGTGACAGCTTTTAGCCCATGGTGAAGGTATCATGATGAGAAGTGTGTGGTTTCTGAGGAGATACTGAAAGTAAAATCAAAAGGATTTACATCGTAATAACAAAAGAGAAAGAGAATGGGTGACAATCTCATCAATGAACCAAGGGGAGGCTGTGGGAAGTGGAGTTGAAGTGTGGGCAACATTAGGAGCTCAGATGGAGCGCACTAAGATTTCTACTAGCTATGTTAAGTTAAGCAAGCCATGGGCTGTGCAAGTATAGAGTTAAAGGAAGTAGTTCAGGCTAAATATAGAAACTTGGAAGCAGGAGAATCCAAATATAGATGAGGCTTCAACCATGAGACTGGATGATGTCAGCCAGAGAGTAAGCCTTGACAGAAAAGGTCAAGGGCTGTGACATGGAAAAGCATTATCTATTGGTGTCTAGGAGAGAAGTAGAAGCCAAACGAAGTGGCCAAAGAGATAAAGAGAGTGCAGAGTCCTGGGAACCAAGAGAAGAAAGTATTTCAGACAGTAGGGAATCGTCAGCACTCCCAAGTCAGTGACTAGTTCAACAAGACAAGGAGCTGGGACATCAGTGTGGGGCTTAGCAATGCAGAGGTCACCGGTGGCCTTAACTACAAGAGTTTCAACAGTGTGGGGGTGTGAGCTTGACTGGAGTAGATCCAGGGAAGATTAGGACAAGAAACAAGAGTGTATCTAGACCGTCCTTTCAAAGAGTGCTCTTATACATAGGGGTAATAAGTGGGGGCCGGGGGTGAGGTGGGAATAAGGTAGAGTGTATTTTGTTGAAGCTTGGCGTGTATGTGTGCACTAATGGAAATGTTTAATGAGAAAAATAATACAGAAAAGAAAGGGAGCTTTTGGGGTTTTGTTTTTCTGGGCAAAAGTAGGTATGTTGGTATTGGTCAGGGTCTGGACCAGGCGTTTCCAGGTTCCTGACCTGAAAGAAAAGCCCACAGAGATTACATAGCATTGAGGAGACTTTATTTAAAAAAAAAAAAAAAGCAACGGACCAGAATACACTGCAAGACAACAGTGGACCACATAAATGAAGACACACCACGCTCCCATTATTGTTTGGGGCTTTGTTTTATAGGGTACACAAGAAAGGAGGAGTTTAGGTACTAGGGGTATAATCAAGTGGTTCTCTATTTTGACTGTCAGCTTATATTACACAAACATTTGCTCACTGTCACTGTCTCTTTCCTTAAGACACCTAGTTTTAATATGTACACCCTATTATTCACACTCATAGCTCACAGAGGACTTTCCTTGAGAGTTTACTTAAAGACAAGTTTCCCTTGTACCCCAAACCAGATCTGCCCCCATACCATCCATATTCGGAGGTATGTATGTATAGTCCATGCAAGTAGTGGTGCTTAAGGCATTATTAGAATATGGGTGTGTGCATAGCCCCAACCAAACGGATCCCAGGTTGCTAAGCCGCTCCCTATACTCTTACCTCACAGGTGCAGACAAGAAGGGAAGGCATCTGGTAGATGAATGGAGAGGTTGTTGTGGGTGTGGTGTGGACATCACTGTCACCTATGGAAACCGTCAAAATTGCTGAGGACCCAGCAGAAGGAGCAGGGAGATGAGTAACTGTGATAATTTGCCATGGTGGAAGTTCTTTGCTGAGCAGAGTTTCTCAGGGGATGGTAATGTGGTTAGAGGATGGGAAGTCATAAATAGAGGTGCCCATCAGAGTGCTGATGGGCTGTAGATGCATGGGAGCACTTTGGTGGTGAAAAAGAAGCATTTCAGCAAGGGGAAAAACCCATACACACCCAGAGACGGTGATGAGCAAGGTACGCGCTCATGGGTCAGTGAGCACCTGGTCCAGACAGGATGCAGGACTTCTGACGAAGAATCTTGGATGAAACTGCAAATGTTGATTCAGACTGCAGGGGATTTAAACACCGTCAAGATATTGATCAATGGAGAAAAGAGCTGTGACATCACGGAAGAAGGAAGCTGGCAATTAATCTAGCCGTGATGGTGAAGAAAATGGTAACAGAGCACCCCAGGAGCATCTAGGCATGAGTGATAAGGCACAGGCATTGTGAATAAGAAAACAACATTGGGCCGGGCGGTGGTGGCGCACGCCTTTAATCCCAGCACTCGGGAGGCAGAGGCAGGCGGATCTCTGTGAGTTCGAGGCCAGCCTGGACTACCAAGTGAGTTCCAGGAAAGGCGCAAAGCTACACAGAGAAACCCTGTCTCGAAAAACCAAAAAAAAAAAAAAAAAAAAAAAAAAAGAAAACAACATTGGGTAAGTCAATCAAAGCGGGAAAGGAGTCAAGGAAAGTTGTGCAATTCCAAGGTGAAGTGAATGAGTTACAGGGGTGTGCAGAAGCCAGTAGAGAAGAAACTGAGACAGAAATTAAGCCTTTGAAGCCGGGCAGCCATGGCACACACCGTTAATCCCAGCACTCGGGAGGCAGAGCCAGGCGAATCTCTGTGAGTTCGAGGCCAGCCCGGGCTACAGAGTGAGATCCAGGAAAGGCTCCAAAGCTACATGGAGAAACCCTGTCTCGAAAAAAAGAAAGAAAAAAAAAAAGAAAGAAATTAAGCCTTTGGCTTCTAAGGGGTAAAGAGAACACGAAGAAAAACTTTAGGTAGCAGAGATTGATAGATTCCTTTTCTTTATTGAGAACTCCAGCCATGAAGGGAGATGAATCCTTGTGTAGCTACAAAAGGCTAGGAAGAGTAAAAGCTATTTTGTAGATTTTTCTGTCATTGTGGTTGTTTTCTTGTTTGTTTGTTTTGTCTTGCTTTGTTTTCTTCCATATTTGGGACTAAACCCGGGCTCTCGCACTTTGTATATAAGCATTCTACCACTGAGCTAAATCCCAAGCTCCTAAAGTTCTTTTAAGGTAGAGGAAACTCAGGTTTGTTTGAAGGAGAGGCACAGAGGAAAATGACGCCAGACTTACGGTATGACAAATTAAGTTTGTAATTTGAATAAATAAAAATCAGGCCGTTCCTACTATTATAATACTACATATTATACTATATTATTCTAAGTATTGCTTGCTTATAAAACTTTGTTACAAACTGATTTGATATCCAATCAAACAAACAGTTTAAAGAAATATCTATGGAGAGTCATTAGCGCCTAAGGAGATAATCTCCTTAGGTTAGGCCTAATCTTGGCATCTCATTGAGAATATCAGCTTTGTGACTGTGGTGGGATCCAGTGATTGTCAGCCTCCTCCACAACCCAAGAGCGTGTTCCCTTACATGGCAGAATGGATTTTTGCAGGTGTGACAGTTTGATCAGTAAAATGCTTGCTGCACAAGCAGGAGGATCAGAGTTCGATCCCAGAACCACATATAAATCCTAGCTGTGGTAGCACATGTTTGTAATCCCAGTTTGGGGACGGTAGAGACAGAAGGATCCCCAGGGCTGGCCAGCTAGCCAGCCTAGCTGCATCAATGAGGCCTAGACTGTGAGAGATCCTGTCTCAAAACACAAGGTGAGTACTGACTGAGAAACAGCTAAGGTTGACCTCTGGGTGTACACCCCTTTTCCTCACCACCACCATGCAATACACAAATGTGCACATGTGCGCGTGCGCGCGCGCGCGCGCACACACACACACACACACACACACACACACACACACACACACATATACATGCACATAATTTAAATAATAAAATTAAAAGTTGAGGATTTTGTTGAAATGAGAGATTATCCTGAATTATATACACGGGTTTGATCTAATCATATGCAATCTCAGAGCCATAGATATTTCCCTGCCATAGTCTAGGAAAGGGAGAAGTGTGGTAATAGAGAAAAGGACAGAGGGGTCACAGTGTCACTGGATTTGAAGGAAGAAGCTGGCATGCGCTACAGACCACAGGCTAACCTCCAGAACGCAGAGAAACATAGGAACCATTTTCCCCAGGTCTCCAGAAGGCACACACCTGAAAAACCCCTTGCCTTCACCCCAAGGGAACTACTTTTGGACTTCTTACCTCAGAACTATAATATGATAACTTGTGTTAAGTGGTTAAGTTTCTAGTAATTTGTTGGAGCAGCTGAAACAGACCTGGTTGTTAAGCTGTACCCCAGTACCTGGCTCCAGGTTTGTTTTTATTAATAAGACCTTTTAAGATTCATGCTGCAAAGCTGCTTCCATTTTCAGACAGGACCCTCCTCCAACTCACCACAACCCCTCCCCCGCCCTGCTCCCTGACCCCTCTGTGTCCTGAATGTCAAGAGATACAGAAATTAAAATCCTTAACAGAAAGGATATCCACTATATTTCACAGCAGGAAAGTGAGTAGGAGAGATGGTCTGGGCTGCAGGAAATCCCTTTGTTCGGGCATTACTTTCCTAGAGGACTCTCACTCTGTCACCCAAGGCGCTGCTCTGTCTGCCATCCGGGACAGGAAAGGTTTGAGAATTGTTGTAGCAGATTCTCCAGGAAGCCACGAAGAAGCCCACGTACGAATCATTACGTCTCTAATCATCCTAGGCGTGATCTGTCCAGGGAATTCTTAGGGGTCGTCCAGAACCCTGAGCTATTTCCTGTATCAAACAACAGTGAAGATGTCGTTCCCTTCCAACTCACTGGATACTGTCAGAATGGATGTTTACCTGACATTTACAGAATAAAGCATGTGTAGCCACTGCCTTGGTTACCTGAACCCAAGTTGCCAAGACCACAGAGGTTGCCTTTGGCTTTCGCTTATGAGACATTACAAAAGGACTCAAGTATTTTGAGAGTTCCACGCAGGTAGATCTACACTGAACGGAGCAGCTGGATTGTAGTGGGGAAGGAAAGACATGGGAATTAAAAGTAGAAATAAAAGGAAGTAAGTAAATAAATCCAGAGGAAGGTGGAGGACTAGGCAGAAAGACTTCATGGGAAAAAATAACAACAGCAAAGAAAGACAAAAGAAAGGAGAAATTAAAGATGTCCTCATTCTTAGCACAGGAATGAATATGGACGGTGTTAAGAATACAGTGACCACAGCCAAGACTCCTAGCAATAGTGGAGAGGGTGCCTGAACTGGTCGTCTCCTGTAATCAGACAGGTGACTACCCTAATTGTCATTAGAGAGCCTTTATCCAGTAACTGATGCAAAGAAATGCAGAGATCCACAGCCAAGCACTGGGCTGACCTCCAGGAATCCTGTTGAAGAGGGAGGGGGAAGATTGTACCAGCTAGGGAGGTCAAGGTCGTGACAAGTGAACCCACAGAAATAACTAACCTGAGCTCATAAGAGTTCTTAGACTCTGGACTGGCAGCTAGGGAGCCTGCATGGGACCAACCGATGTCTACATATGTATGACAGTTGTGTAGCATGGTCTATTTGTGGGACTTCTAGCAGTGGGAGCAGGGCCTGTCCCTAATGCTTGAACTGGCTTTTGGGAACCTATTCCTCATACTGGGTTGCTTTGCCCAGACTTAGTGCAAGGGAGGTGTGGTGATATTTTATTTGTGCTCTAACAAATAAAGCTTGCCTGAAAATCAGAAGGAGGAACTAGCCACTAGTTAACCATAGAGGTCTGGAGGTCTGTACAGACAGACAGGAAGTGATAGAGCTGGGCGGAGAGAGGAAGTGATAAGGTGGGGTGGAGAGAGAAGTTTGTTCTCTTTTGTATTGGCAAGAACTAGTGGTCTGCTGCTCTGCCTCTCTGATCTTTCTGCTTTTACCCCATTATCTGGCTCTGAGTTTTTTTATTAATAAGACCGTTTAGTAATTTGTGTTATAGGGAGGAGCTTAGTCCTACCTCAACTTGATATGCCATGCTTTGTTGAGACCCATGGGCGGCCTGCCCCTTTCTGAACAGAAACAGAGGAGGAGTAGATGGAGGGGAGGAGCAGAGAGGAGGCAGGAAGGTAGGGAACGGGAGGAGAAGAGGGAGGGGAAACTGCAGTTGGGATTTAAATAAATGAAAAAATTAATTAACAGTAATATAAAAGAATGCAGTGGGAGGCAGAAGCTTCCTGTGAACTGTGTGTGCCACAGCAGTCTCTGTGCTGTGGAACTGGGCTTCTGTGATTCATGACGTCATGACAAAGGTCCATTCATCACTGCGGGAGGCTGTGCTGCTGACCAGACACCACCACACGAAGAGACCTGGCGGGAGAGTGACTCTGTAGTGACGGATGAGCTGTGAAGAGAGGAGTTAGTTCTGGCTAAACAATTCCCATGGGAGCCCATGAGAGGGCTCAGCAGATGATGGTGAAGGTGCTCACTGCCAACCATGATGCCCGAGGTCAATCCCCAGGAGCCACATGGTTGAAGAAAAGATTGACTCTTGAAAGTTGTTCTCTGCCCTCCACACACACGTGCTGCCTGCCACACCACAGAACACACACAGACACACAATTAATTCATTAATGGTGAATTGACTTGGACCCTTCTAAAAGAGAGAGTATGTCCCCCTGAGATGGACTGCATCTATGAACTGGTAACATTCTCAAAGTAGAACCTTCTGGAAGGTTCAGATTAGCTCCCCTGAGCCTACTTACCTCCCTTGTCCACTCCTTTGAAGAAGAGTTGTAAGAAAGGCTCCCCCTATGGTTTCCATCGCCTCCTTCTTCAGCTTCCCAACTGGAATGTACTTCATGGGACTCCCATGAGCTGTTCCCTCTTCCTCCTCCTCCTCTGCCTCTCAGGATTTGTGAGGTACAAGTTTCCTTTACAGTGGAAGTCGTCTTCTGGTTTATCATCCAGAGTATCAGAATACTAGTAAAAACTCTACCTTCAAGCACAGCCCTGTGGCCACAGGCTTTCGAAGCCTTGTTGATTGGCCCGTGATTCAGGTTCCGTTGCCTAGAAGATGGCGTTAATAAAATGACGGTCATCTGGGAAGATGACCAGGCAGATAAAATGCTTGCTGCACAAGCATGAGGACACAATAGTGTCTGTTGATCATCCCAGCACTTCTTCAGTGAGTCGAGCAGAGACAGGAGAATTCCCAGAAGCTCGCAGGCCAGCTACCTTAGCTCACATGGCAGCAAATAGTAAGAGATCCGTCTCCAACACGGTGGAAGGCAAGGACTGATACTCAAAGCTACCCTCTGACATTACATGCAGTCTGGGGCATACTATTGCCTACACACATGTGCACACACACATCACCTACACATATGAAGAGAAGTAAAACAATAAAAATAAGGTGGCCACTGGGCCACGAGGCAGGATGACTTGTTTTACTCTGACCCATTGCCGGTGACACAGCAAATCTGATCGTTCAAGCGTGTTTATTTAGAGATAACCATAACCAACTAGAACGGCACAGAACCATCTTTCTACTCTAAGTTCAAGTCGAGCCCTTATATAAGAGGGGCTAAATGATTGAGGTCAGAAGAGAGCAGTTCTCCCCTGTCATCTCAGACTTCAGGATTTCCCACCCAAGGAGGAGTACCACATCAGGGATGACAGGGTTGACGAGGATGACAGGGATGCTGTGATGCGTTCTCTCTGGCTCTTCCCAGCTGTTCTGCAAGAACAGAATCAGTCCTTTAAGTCACTTCACGACACAGAGCCTTTTCCCTTTCACGTGACCATGAATGTGCGCATACTGGGGGTCTGGCTGGGGGGCTGTTTCAAAGTTGGGAATGGGGTGCGTAAGGAAGGGGGTCCTTGTTTTCTTTTAATGGTTCTAAACTCTCATGCTCAGGAAATTGCTGCGAGTTTGTCTTATAGCTGAAGAACCTAAGACCTAGAAGAACGAATACCTGGGATTAATGGCATCACAGGGAATAGATTCCCTGTCTGAGTCCTTGCTCATGTCTACCCTAGCTGTGTGTGCCATTGGAGCATATCAACTAGCTCCCCTGAACCTCAACTACTTTCCTGAAAATGGGAACAATAGGGTCCCTCACAGGTTTCTTGTCTTGTTCAAGACTTGGAAAGTGCTTTGTAAACTCTTAGAAGGAGGGACAATATATTGACATCATATAGATAATATATATGGTATCATATCATTAAGCTGATAGAGACAGGGGTGGTGGTAGTGAGCACTTAGACCAGAAGTCCTCGACCTATGGTTCACGACCCCTTGGGTGGCCGAACATACAACATTAGGAAGGTTGAGAACTACTGACTTAGATTCATCTTCCCACCCCATCTCAGAAGCAGGCACACACACTAGAAAATATACTCTTGTGAAATATTCTCCTGATAGCTTCAAGGTACCAGAGAACCACCTTGGCAGTTAAAGATTTGTTCTTTTTGGCTACTGGGTAGTCCCAGGTTTACTCTGAGAAACTTGGCTGAAACTCTTCTAAATTATTTTAACTTCTTTTTCAAATATATATATGAATAGTACATGTTAATTACAACCTTGGCATCAATACAGAAATGGCCTTCTCACCTTCCCCAGTCCTGTCTCCCACAGGTAACATTGGTCCACACCCACAGTTTCAAAATACGTAAATAGTATGCATGTGTACATATTAGAACATACCTGATGCTGGGTATCTTCCCTCTTACAAAGCTGGTAGTTTTTTTCCCCCAGTTCTGTAATACTCCACTGTAGTAACAGATCATAATTTGTGCTTGCCCTCTTAGGTCATTTCTGACCTGTAATTCTTTTGGAGACAGAGTCTCATGTCTCTAGGTCTCATGTCTCTAGCTTCAAACTGGATATCCCTGAGGATGTCATTGAACATCTGGTTGGTTCCCCCTCCCATCCCCCACATCCCAGTCTTCGCCTCTGAGTGCTGGAATCACAGGCTTGTGCCACAACTTCAGGTTAACGTGCTGGGGATCAGATCTAGGGTGTTCCGCACATTAGGCAAGCACTCTACCAAATGAACTATGTTCCAGTCTTCCAATTTGTGATTCTTTTTTTTTTTTTAAGATTTATTTATTGTGTATACAATGTTCTGCCTGCATGTATCCCTGCAGGCCAGAAGAGGGCACCAGATCTCATTACAGATGGTTGTGAGCCACCATGTGGTTGCTGGGAATTGAACTCAGGACCTCTAGAAGAGCAGTCAATGTTCTTAACCTCTGAGCCATCTCTCCAGCCCCCCAATTTGTGATTCTTACATGTGATGTTGTAATTAACCTCATTGCACATATACTTATGTGGACATGGTTTTATTTATGCAAAATTGATGCCTAGTATTCACGCAGTAGATATTTCCTTCACTTTGAGTAACTTTGTTGACTTCCGCTATTCTATTGGTCATCAACCATGTCTCAACACGGTGGAGCAGTCCAAGGCCGCTACTGGGGCAGAGCCAAGAGTGGTACTGGAATAGGCTGTTGCACAAATTGGAAAGTGTTATCTCGTAAGCGTTCATATCCTTCCCCTCTCACCTCATCAAACCACACATTCTTGCTGATAAGCAGCATCTGCATGTACAAAAAAAAAAAAAAACCTTCCAAGAGCACCAGCCTGAGGTTGCTTTAAATATACCAAGAAGGTCATGTCACAGCTAGTGAGTTTCATAAATAACCTCCTAATGAATAAAACCAAGAGGACGCCCAAACTTTCACTCTGCCAAAAGTGATCAGACTAGTCTCCATTGGAGACAGAGAGCATTGAGCCCTCACCAGCCAAGCGAGGCTCTTACATGCCCAAGGCGAGGTTCTACTCTGATGGGTTGCACACAGTTCCAACCTCTCTCAGCTCCCACAGTCCCAGGCCATGCAGCTCAACTCCAACTCCTGGGAAAATGCTGGAACAAATTCCAACTTCTGGAGTTGTCTGTCGTTTTAAGAACATACTTGCAGGGGGTCCATTTGTACTTACTGAGCATTCATGGACCGACACTTAATGCATCCAAATTTCTGGATCGACCATAATTCACCTGCTGCATTTGCACTTTTGGCTGAGGTATAGTTTTCCTAAATTGAAACATTTCTTAGGCTCAAAGATCTCCCTGGTGTTCAGAAGCAAAATTGGTTTCCTATGAAAGCTTGGCACTGCTATCATTAATTAACAGAGAGCAGAATGCCTCCGCGTGTTTACCTTCACAAAGCGTATCCATGCAATACACATCTTTCCCAGAGGCATAGTTTATTCCTATAGACCAGAAATTATGAATGTATTTAAAAATAAATGCATGTCTTTTACCAGCAGGGAAGTTTGGAAGAGCAGACTACACACTTCATCAAAGGATACCAGACATGGGGATGTGGAAATTCAATAAAGCCTCTTAGTAGGAGAAAGTAAATGATGTTAAACCTTTCAGTTTAGTCTGAGGTCATTTTTCTATGGTTTGGTTCAACATTCCCAACAATATATGGGTTCATCATCCAGCCAGTCACTAGCTATTTCCTAGCTGTATATATTTAATCTGATTTGGTGTAACAGAATGGGTGGTGTGTGTGGGTGTGTGGGTGTGTGTGTGTGTGTGTGTGTGTGTGTGTGTGTGTGTGTGTGTAAGAGAAAAAGAGAGAGTTTTTATTACTAGTTAGAATTTTAAGGATTCATGGAAAATTAGAACATGAGTTTGTATTGCTGTGAAGAGACACTATGACCACAACAACTCTTATTTTTTAAAAAAAAACATTTAATTGGGACTGCCATTTAATGGGTTCAGCCCATTATCATCATGGCCTGGAGCATGGCAACATGCAGGCAGATGCGGTGCTGGAGGAGTAGCTGAGAGTCCTACATCTTGCAGATAACAGCAAGTCAACTGAAACACTGGGCAGTATCCTGAGCATAAGAAACATCAAAGCCCACCTCCACAGTGACACACTTCCTCCAACAAGTCCACACCCACTCCAACGAGGCCACACCTCCTAATAGTGCCACTCCCTATGAGATTATGGGGGCCAATTACATTCAAACTACCACAGAACTCGTTCTTTATTTGTTTTTTGTTTTCTTGAAACGGAGTCTTAGCACATAGCCCTGGCTGACCTTGAACTCCTCCTTAACTTTGTGAATGCTCACATTACAGATGTGTGCTGCCATGCCCAACTTCAAGATAGATTGTTTTTAAAATGTGGTGTAGGGGTGGGGTTACAGTACAATGGTAAAGTGCCTGTCTAGCATGCACAGTACTTTAGATGATCCTTAAGAATTCAGAGAGAGAGAGACAGAAATAGAGAGAGAGAGAGAGAGAGAGAGAGAGAGAGAGAGAGAGAGAGAGAACACTGGAATGTTGCCCAGCTAAAAAGAAAGAAACCTTGTTATTTATGACAACACAGTATTTCAGAAAGATGCAGTCCTGGCATATAAGAAGTGGCCACTAAAGGTCGAAGGTGCCATGAAACCAAACAAAGAGGCAGAAATGATCCATGGACCCAGGGTGGCACAAAGAGCAATTTATTGGGGATTTACAGACAAAAATGTGTCTTAAGAGGCAGCAATATGGGTGGATCTCCACACTGCAACACAAGAGGAAATGGTTCATTCAGATGCTAAGCTAGACAAAGGTGGAACAATTGAATGTGCCTGAACTTCCCCAAAACTACTAACATCAATCAGTCTGGGTGTCAAGGTTGGCATGTCACACTAAGCTATTTTAACAATCTACATATCTTGAAATGTATGTTAACATCCAAAACAATGCACTGGGATCACAGCTAAGATGCCTATGGTCATGTCAAGCTAGATGTCTCCATGCAGATGATCCTGGGAGCATTGTGTTGCTGAGCCAGACTCAGAAAGATAAAGATGACTTGATCTCATCTCTATGGGGAATCTAAGATCCAGTCTTGTGGTGGTTTGAATGAGAATGTCCTCCACAGGCTTAGCTGTTTGAACACTTGGTCCCCAGTTGGTGGCGCTATTTGGAGGAGATATAGGATGTGTGGCCTTGTGGTAGGAAGTATGTCACTGGAGGCGGGCTTTAAGGGTTTAAAAACTCTATGCCACTTCTTGTTTGTTCTCTCTGCTTCATGCTTGGGGGTTCAAGAGGTGAGCTATCAGGTTTCTATTCCTTCTGCCGTGCCTGCCAATTGTTGCTATGCCTCTGACATGGTGACTACAGTTGACAATATTATGTCACAGCCTTGAAATTTTCTTTTTTTTTTTTTTTTTTTTTTTTTTTTTTTTTTTTTTTTTTTTTTTTTTGGTTTTTCGAGACAGGGTTTCTCTGTGTAGCTTTGCGCCTTTCCTGGAACTCACTTGGTAGCCCAGGCTGGCCTCGAACTCACAGAGATCCGCCTGGCTCTGCCTCCCGAGTGCTGGGATTAAAGGCGTGCGCCACCACCGAAGAAATTTTCTTAAATGCTCTCACTACAAGTAGAAAGAATAGAAAATGGAAAGTCTGTGAGGTGACGGATGTGTTAAGAGTTTGACCGAGGTGATCACGTCATAATGCGTCTACATATACCAAAACATCAAGTTGTACACCTGAAATGTCTTAAATGTGCACAGTTCCAATGGGTCAGACTTCAGCAAAGCTGAAAAATTAGAATCTCTTCAGATCCTGGTGCTGGAGAGTGAGACTGAAATAAATGTTCTTTGTGGGGGTTTGTTTTCAGTTGGTGGCGTCTGAGTCACGATATAGCGAAAGCTCTGCAATGTTTTGTAAGGTTAGCTACATTACCATATGCATTAAATGATTTCAAGCCATAATGTAACTGGGATTGTATTCGGTGGTGGAGTGATTGCCTAGCACGCACCAAGCCTCGGGTTCAGTCTACAGAACTGAGGGGGCGGGGGAGGGGCAGGGAAGATGGTATGTCCTTGAAGTCTGGAGCCTCACTGTATTTTTTATTTATTTAATTATTTATCTTTTGCTTCTATGACTTTTATAACAAGGTTAGGGAGGTGAGTGTTGCTGGTAAACACAGCGTTCAATAAACACTTGCTGACTTTAATTAGAGATGATCTCCTATGTTCCGCGATAGAAAACATCAAACATTTTAATTTAAAAATCCTACTCGGAATCCTTCAGGCTTGTCGCTCACAAGAAGCAGGAGGCACAGTGGGACCACAGCTGAAGGAAATAGCTTCTTGGCAGGCCTCTCTTCTCTCCCCCTTCTGGTGTGAGCACTGCCCGAGCCAAACAGAGCAATGCCATGTGTCCTGGGAGCGCCCGAGCAACATCAATTCTATTAGACTGAAAATGGAACCGAGTGCAGAGTCCAGCCGGCGAGAGGCTTGCTGGGGTCTTGGCAGCAAAGGACGGGCAGAAACAGGCATAAGGAGCCAGAGCACAAGCCAGGCCAGCTGCAAACCCGAAGGTCTTGTGTCCAGGCTGACAGGTGCCAGTCGTGCTGGTAAATGGATCACAGGACCTGCAGGATTCGTTCCCCAACCTGCCCTGTGATGTCCTTCATGCTCGGCTCTGTCCCACCTGCCCTCTGAACTCCCTGCTCCTTCATTTCAGCCCGCTTCAGCCTCTCACCTCTGTCTGCTTTTTCTTCGAAACAACAACCTACCCCTTCATATCCGGGTTGCGGCATTTCTTATTTGGTAACGCTTAAATGGCTTCTCTTAAAATAATGAGTGTCAAGGTCCCTCTGGCCTGTCTTGGGGACCCACTTCTGTGGCAGTTTCCATTGGGGAGCCCAGGCACTCTCCTTTGGTCCTTGAATATAGGGGAGTCAGAATCGCTCTCAGGTCACAATCCTCAAATGATGTAGTGGAATCAGACATAGCTCAATTTGTGAATACACAGAACCTCAGCCCAAAGGGAGGAACACAGGAGCAGAAGACGCACAGAGAAGGGACAGTTACAGTGTCAGGCAGCCGGCTACTGGTTGGCAGTGGGCACTGAAGGCCTGGCAATCAGGACGTGCTCAGGAACCATACCCGGCCATGTCACTGGGCATTGATACAGACTAACTCCAAATGAGAGGCTCCTATGCTTCCTACCAGGGTTGATCTCAGAACTGTGGTGGGCATGGAGTTGGAACCTAGCTTTACCAAGAGACAGAGGGTGCAGTCAAAAGAAAGGTGGACGGAAGACATGGTGATGTGGATACTTCCTGGAGAAGGTGTAGCCTTTGAAATTATTCTGTGTGATGGAAAAAAAAATTGCTCTTTCTTTCCACTCACATAATGTTTTAGAGAACTTGGGGGAAGGAAAAAAATGTTGGCATAGTTAGCAATTTTAGGTTTTTCCAAACTAAGCAGAAAATATTTTTGATAGCAACCATTCCCCTCCTCACAAAGATCATGTATCTACCACAGGAGTATACCTGGTTTAAAGATAAAGAATAAGTACCCCTTTGGGAAGGTCCAAATAGGGTCTCAAACCTTTCAATAGAAAAGCCCAGGCCAAAGAGGCCGGCTGAGTACAGGGGTAACATTTGAACTCATTCACCAAGATCAAAAGGTCTCCTCCCAAATGTGTGTCTATAATTTAATCCTCCCCGACACGTAATCTGGTTTGCTATTGTAAATCAATGCAAAATCACGACAGCAAATACTTAAATATATGCTTCAAGCCTGGACAATTGCCCAGAAGTAAAATGCATCCAAAGATCCAATATCCTGACATTTAATAAAAGTTTGAATTATATTTACAGCCTGCTATGATTTAATTTTCCCGAGTTCAATATTTAATAAAACTATAAAAATCTATTACATGTATCCTGTGCCATTGAGCAACTACAGCTGACCTGTCTTGTTCTAGTACCACACTGCAACAGATTAAATCCCAATTTCGCCAGGAACTAGTTGGGTAACAAATCATTCAATCTATCTGTCCCTCAGTTTTCTCCCCAGTTAAATAGGGAAGTAAAAGAGAATCTACCTAAAGTTGGTTGATGAGATGATTCCCTGACTGAGCATAAAGAGCTTGGGCCACTGCTGGGCCTGCTGGGCTCAGTCTCAATTAGTTAGGTTTAAGATATTTAAGGTGGAACTAGTTTTTTCAGTTTACACTCATTCTTTGTTGTTGTTTTTTTGTTTTGTTTCATTTTGTTTTTTTTGTTTTTGTTTGTTTGTTTGCTTGCTTGCTCACTGGTGTCAGATAACTGCACCCAAACTCTTTTTAGAGAGAGAAGAACTTTCCCAATTTGTGAATTCAACAAGGGCAATATGAGGTTGAGTGAGCCCATATTAGCAGTGATTTGTCTTGAATCAAGCCTGAACCCTGTAAAAACTGATGTAAGGGCAAACTCAAACTGTCCTAGGCTTCCGGGCTCTGAAGTTGATAAAAATTCCCACAAAACACCAGGAAAAAAAAAGGAGAGCTGGTAAATAACATACTGCTTATGTCTAATTCTGCCATTTCTACTGGACGCCCTATAACACTACGCAACATCCCTAGAGGCCGTGGACCATCAAGAGGCTAGAAGGCAGGCAGGGATGCTGGCTCGCTGTTTAAATGAATGGAATAGACTATGAGACTTGACTTGACAAGTGCCTTGATAATGCCTTTCTTCATGAATGCTCAAACTACATCCGCACAAAGTACTCAGGAGAGTGAGACAGATGAATGCAAATAGTTTACTTAATTTTTTTTTCCTCTGTCACACTGTTGGGAACTTTGATTTTCTTCTTGGATTTCTGATGATTCTGGAAGAATGTGGCACAGACTGAGTAACCATAACAGCTTCTACTTATCAACAGCTTATGTGTGTTTAACCTGTAGAGCAGTCCAGGCTCCAGTTATTACCCTTGTATCAGTTTTAAGGGTGATGAAATAATGGAAAATGGAAAGATTGAATTTCTTCTAAAATCACATAGCTATTGACCTGAGGATGTCAGCCTGAGGCCAAGTCTTATCTAACTCAGAAAACACCACTTTTAACAACCGCTCTGCAGTAAACGCTGTTTTCTGTAGAGGCCAGGGAGGTGGCTCCATGAGCAAACTGTTTGCTGTGCAAGCACAAGTTCCTGACATATCCCCATTACCTATGTAAAAAGCCAGGTGTGGTGGTGTGGGCCCCAGGGCCGGGAGTTGGAAACAATGGCAAGCCAAACTGGCAATCCCCGGCTCAGCAGAAGATCTTGTCTCCAAAACTAAGGTGGAGAGCTGTAGCTAGAGTTTTCCTGCCTGGCCCACAGTCAGGACAAATCTCTCTCACCTGCCAGTCCCACAGCTGCTCAGACCCGACCAAGTAAACACAGAGACTTATATTGGTTACAAACTGTATGGCCGTGGCAGGCTTCTTGCTAACTGTTCTTACAACTTAAATTAATCTATTTCCATTAATCTATACCTTGCCACATGGCTTGTGGCTTACCAGCATCTTCATGTGCTGTTTGTCATCATGGCGGCTGGCAGTGTCTCTCTGACTCAGCCTTCCACTTCCCAGCTTTATTCTCCTCCTTGTCCCGCCTATACTTCCTGCCTAGCCAATGGCCAATCAGTGTTTTATTTATTGACTAATCAGCAACACATTTGCCATACAGAACATCCCACAGCAGAGAGCAGTAGAGGACACCTGACACTGATCTCCCGGTGCCACGTGCACACTCACACACTGGTGCACACTCATGCACACAGCACACAATTGCAAACACATACAAGGATTCACAAAATAACCAATAAGAGAACCTTGCCTACTACGTGGTTAAGAAAACCAAAATGTAAGTCAGGCATGGTGGTGCACGCCTTTAATTCCAGCACTGGGGCGGCAGAGGCAGCTGAATTTCTGAGTTTGAGGCCAACTTGGTCTACAAAGTCAGTTCCAGGACAGCTAGGGCTACACAGAAGAAACCCTGTCTCAGACAAAACCACCCCCACCAAAACCTGAAATGCAGAGGTATGAAGTGCTTGTCCAAATGCTTCATCAAAGAAAATCCTGGGACTTGAACTCAGGACTCATGTCTAACAACCCAAGACCCTTTCTCCTGAACCTGATTGCCTCCTTTTACCAAAAAAGCAATAGTTTTCTAACTTTGGTAAATCAGATCCTCCTGAGAGAATGCTAAGAATGACTTCCTTTGTAAGATATAACTTATTCTTAGTTCACAAACTCAATCAATTTTTTTTGTAATCCAAAA
The DNA here is from genome assembly GCF_007827085.1 of Peromyscus californicus insignis. Lineage (NCBI taxonomy): Eukaryota > Metazoa > Chordata > Mammalia > Rodentia > Cricetidae > Peromyscus > Peromyscus californicus. The sequence continues at coordinate 30,781,261 of NW_026294492.1, read as the reverse complement.
AATGTTAACGCAAACTAAATTCTGCAAGCTAGTAGTCAAAATATCCATGGTTGTGCTTCTTTTCTTTTCTTTTAATTTTCCTGCATTTGAAACTTCCAGTTAGATCATGCTTCCTGACCCCTTTCCAGGGAATGGAACTGATGAAGGAAAGAGAGAAAAAGAAAGAAAGAAAAAAAGAAAGAAAGGAAGGAAGGAAGGAAGGAAGGAAGGAAGGAAGAAAGGAAGAAAGGAAGAAAGGAGGGAGGGAGGGAGGGGAGGGAGGGGAGGACAGGAGAGGTGAGGGAACAGTTAAAATCAACCATGCCTGCTATTTATTCACCAGATAGTTGCAAGTGACACCTGTGGGTGACAAAGTTCCTTGGCGAGGTCCAGCATCTTACCTACAATGCCTATTATGCCGGTCCATTTGTTGAAGATGCCCACAGTACACCAGCCATGTGATGATCGCTCACCAAAAGACATACACAGAGTGCAAACCTGATTGTTATGACAACGAAGTTTGTTTGTAGTTTAAAAGGAAGGCTGGTTTTTTTTTTTTCCTACACATTTTACTGCAGCCATGAGAGGGGCTGGAATGTGAGTCCTCCAACCCAACCCCGTAAATGGAGCATATTTAAAGTTGCAGGCAAGGAGGGCTTGGTTGTTAAAGATGTTACACACAAGAGAAAGAACCCGTGTGCTTTGGTCTGGAACAGTCAGAATGATGCCTTGAGGATGTCTCCAGAATTAACTTGACTCCACTCATGACAGGATCAAGGATGTAAAGGTTATCACTCATTTGAAGTATTTTGTTTTGAGATGAGACTTCCTGGGTACCATGTACACACAGAACTGACTAGAGAAGTGTTTTCCCGGCTCAGCCACTCAGAGGTTACCACTGCCATGGTCCAAGGAGCCCATTTACTGCTCAGGCCGATGGCAGACCTTGTTATCGTCCACGTGACCTTGCTTTTGTAGTCATGCAGGATGCAAAGACTGCAGCGTCATATAGGCTGCCAGACAGATTTAAAAAAAATAGCCCAGGTGGCTAATCAGTGTGTGGTGGGTTTGGAGTCCCTGTAGGGCTTGCCAGAGTGGGCAATGCATGAAGACTGAATTCAAGTCTAAGTTGCCAGAGAAGACTCCGGGATACTGGAGATGTCAGAATTGTAGGGCATATGCCAAGGAAAACCACAGGTAATGACAGAGCCAGCTCAAGAGAAGAGACCATATGGTCTACAAAAGGCAAGACCATGGGGGTGGGGCCACCCAAACCCTTTGGAGCTGAGATGATGCTACCATGGCCCTGGGTCCAAGACACAGAGCCACAGCGTTTATTGTTGGCCCTGTTGGGCTGTGTTCTTGCTCTGGTTCCATCCCTCTCTCTATGCCCCATTTCTCCCTTTGGAAAAAGAATGTGTACTCTCTGACACTGTATATTTGAAGTAGGTGACTCTCTTTTTAATTTTACAGGGGTTCACAGCCAGAAGATCCCATTGAGTCTTGGTAGAGATGCTAGAGTTGCATTTCTAATGTTAAGATTATGTGGACTCAAAAATAGACTAAATATATTTTGCATTAAAATATAACCAGGAGCCTTTGGGGGACAAGGGTAGAATATTATGGCTTAATGTGAAATGTCCCTCCATGGACTCAAATGTTGAGCATGGTAGTAGTCAGCTGGGAGCAGTATTAGGAGAGACTGCAGAAATTTTAGACGCTGGAGCCTCATTAGATGAAATAGACCACTGGAGGGCATGTCTTGAAAGGTTATACATGGCCCCATGTGCCTGTCTGGCTCTCTGCTTTTTACCCAGCATGAGATGAATGGCTTTGTCCTTCACATGTTCCTGCCACCATGATGTCCTCCATAGCCCAGGATCAATGAAACCTATGAATGGAACGGAACCTATGAAACAGCAAACCCAAGTAAATCCTCCCTCCCATGGGTTACTCCCATTGAGTCTTTTGTCATAGCAAGGAGAAAAATTGGTAGGGGGATTGGTAAAGCACGCTTCTGGAAATGTCTGTGAGGATAGTCCTGGAAAAGACTCACCAGTGGGAGAGCAGCTGAAAGGGAAGGGCCTACCATGGATGTGAGTAGTACCACCAGGTAGTCCTGGGTGAAGCAAGAGTGGAAGGGAGAGAAAAGCCAGCCAGCCCACACAAGCTCCATTCTCCCTGAACATGTAATTTTCCTGCCATCACTGCTTGTGGTCACCGGACTCCAGCTTCTTCAGTCTTTCAACACACACACACACACACACACACACACACACACACACACACACACACCAGTGACTCTCCACGGAGCTTCTGGGACTTCAACCTTAGACTGGGTGTGCATCCTTGTTACCAGGATGCCAGGTCTCTGGAATGAGCAGCTACCAGGTCCTCTGCCACTACATCTTACAGACAGCCCTTGTCTGTAATCAGCTTCCAATCATGTAAGCCAATCTAAGCAAAATCATGTTTATGATAATTACTTATTCCTTTATTCCAGACATCTTCATCTCAATGTAATCCCCGAGCAGACAGAAAGAAATAAGGAATGGACACTGTTGCTTGTATGGTTGAAATAAGTGTAGGTCTTTCTGAATCTGTAGTTCTCTCTATGTGTGTGTATATGTGTGTGCATGTATGTATGTATATGTATTCATTCTGTTTTTTCAGAAAATGCTACCTGATACCTAATAGTAATTACCTAATGGTAACATGATCACTATCACTCCCCACCTATAATATACTGTTCAATCATCATCTGAGAAAGATATTTGAAGCATTCCCAGTCACAGCATGACTAAGTAGTGTAAACAGAGGTGGACATTTTCTGTCCCACCTGCCCAGTCCCAAACACACAGAGGCTTATATATAAATATAAATGCTTGGCCAATAGCTCAGGCTTATTACTAACTAGCTCTTACATTTAAATTAACCCATTTCTATTTATCTATGTATTGCTTCATGGCTCATGACTTCCCCTGTCCTCTGGCATCTTGCTTCATGTCTCTCCCAACTCTGTCCTTCTTCATCCCAGTCCTCAGTTTGATTGTCCCACCTAACTTTATCCTGCCTTGCTATGGGCCAAACAGCTTTATTATTAACCAATGAAAGTAATACATATTCACAGTGTACAGAAAGATCATCCCACAGCAAAGTGGATGAATTTGAACCTAAGATCCTTCATTTCCAAAGTTCATGCCTGTAACACTATACCACACTGCTTTTTTCTAACATCACAGGCATCTTAGACATAAGTCAGTCTGTAGAAGGGTCTATACAGAGCCAAATGATTTGAACCCAGGTCACCTAGCACCTGGCTTCGAGGAGGCAGTATGCTACTATCCCAGGCTTCTTGGTCTCAGTTTAATACCTGGGTGGACAAGAAGAAACAAAGAACTACCTTGGTTGCTCATGTGGTTGAAGTGAGTATAGGTTTTCCCCAAGTTTCCAGTTTCCCCCCCAAATGTACATGAGCGTCAGCATGCTATCTTTGTATTATACTTCCTTTGTAGTGAGTTTAATCATGATTATATTAAATCAAATGGGTGTTGCCAACCCAATGGCATGGGTTTGGATTACATGTTCCTTTTCTTTCATTTACACCTCCTTTCCCCCCACTACGTCATGGACAGCAGCTGTCTTGAAGGACTGTGCGCAGTAGGTGGACTGGGCAGGGAGTATCAGGGACAATCAGTCTATTTTATTTCTCTTACTTCATGATCTCAGGCAAGCCATGTTCATACACTTCTCTTGTTTGTGTGTGGGAATACATGTGTGTGCATGTATATAAGCAAACATATATCCACATGATGGCAGGTGGTCACATGCATGTGTGGAGGTCATGAGTCGACATCTGACGTCTTCTGCTGTCTATGTCTACCTTATTTTTTGAGGCAGGATCCCTCACTGACCCAGGAGATTGCTAATGCCTCCACACTATCTGGCCAGTGGAAGATCCTCCAGTCTCTTTCTCTACCCCACTAGGATTATAGATACATAGTGTCACACCCAGTTTTTTTTTTTTCACGGTTGCTGGTGAACTCAGGTCTCATGCTTGTGCGATCAGTACCTTGCCAACAGAAGTGTATCCCCGGACCTCCATATACTTATGAGCAGCCATAAATAAATTATGCACAGACTTAGCAAGAAATGAGAGTTCACTCTTTGAAAAAAAAACCCTGAAAATCTTCTTAAAAAATAAGAAAAAGGAATGTTTCAACACGCAAACAACTCCATGGCATTATACTCAATGTTAAGAAAGCACAGACTTGAGCTGGAGAGATGACTCAATGGTAAGGAGTACTTATTGCTCTTGCAGAGGACCTGGGGTCAATTCGCAGCACCCACATGGTGGTTTACAACCGTCTTTAAGTCAGTTCCAGGGGATCCAACACCCTCTTCTGACCTCCATGGACACGAGGCATGCACATGACCCACATACATGAACGCAGTCAAAACGTTCATACACATAAAATAAATAAATCTAAAGTCAAAGAATGTGAAGACTCCATAAATGCTATTATCACAAGCCCTCTCAGCCCACAGCTAAGAAAGCTGCACCAAGAGTCTATGGAGGCTTCACTATCAGGTCAAATGGAGCTTTGGGGTCCATTTGACTCAAAAGCTCAGATATAGTCTTATAGTATTTCCTCCTATGAATTCTGTCAGTTTCTAGGATTGGACTTTCAAAACCAGTCCTCAGTCACTCCTTTTCAAAATGTATCATCAAGATAAAAAGTTAATTATATCCAATAGGCCACACTAATCCCATACCTTCGGCTTTACATGAACCTTACAGTGAAATCTGAAGTTAATTCCCCGGTAGTAAAGGATCAAAGGTTGGTGGGCAGAGGATCCTAAAAAGCTTGTCTATCTCTTCAAATTTCTCTGGTTTCACCTCCTTCTCAGGGGTGGGCTTCCTTTAAAGAGGAGCCTTAAAGAGGCCGGAGACAGTCCTTTCTTCAAGGCTTCCTAGGGCATGAAAGTCTCCCCACACCCAACACACCCCTCTACTCAACACGTGTTGTAACGAACAGTAAGTAGGAAAGGCTGGAAATGGTGGAATAAAGGAGAACTGCGAAGCTGGTGTGCTTCTCATTTTGTGCTCAGAAAGCAAAAGACGTTTCATGTACTTTCCGATGCGTTTTCAAGAATTCATAAGAATCTAGAAACGGTGGTCATAGTAAAGCTCCGAGATACGCCGAAAGCCCTTGAAATGCAAACAAAAGGAAATAACCTCTCACGGTACCCAAAACAAATAGATCAAGATATGCACGCCAATAGCTCAAGATACCCAGAGCAAACACACGCTCAGCCGGAAGAGTTAGGCAACCATCATCAGACCTCTGCTGAGAAAGCACCTGGCTCCCCCTTGCATGAGGAGCAAAGACTAAGCATAGGTAGTAGCGCAACAGATTTCCTAGCTGAGCAAATACTAACCCAACTGGCTGAACACATTGAATTATATTGAAACAACCCATTTGTGTCTTTAAGCCTTATTCTACAACCCCAATCAGATATTGTTTTACATGCAAAAATACCATCTGACATCCATGCTACATCTCAGATGATGAACAGATTGAGAAAATACTTAAACACTTCCTACTACAAGGGGAATTTATGTGCTTAGCACAACCCATCTTTGGGGTGCCATGTAGCATCTGACAGTAACTACTGTGACTCTGCATCTAGCCTTTCCTTCCCTATGCCACCTTGGTCACCCACCTCTAACTTTTCCCCTACAAGTGCCACTCTGCTCCCCCAGTTAAAGTAATGTATACTAAATTTCGAATGTTTGGTAACCTTTCCAGAAGAATTTGTATATTAAAATAGAGGACTTGTTGACCTCAATTCAACTTCAACTTGAAGATGGGATAAGTGACTTTTGAAAAGTATCCCGATCTTAGGTGACAAGTTACTGAAATCAGATGAGATCAGGCACATGCAGGATGGGATGGCCGCAAAGCAGGTATTGAAATCGAATCAAACGACTTCAAGATATAAGGGAACTTGTGCTTCATTCTATTTCCCCCAGAGATCACTCGTGCTGTTTCTTTATCCGCGTAGCAGAATAAGACTGGCCCGTGTTGCTGGGTGTAGAGGCAAAATGGCTATCACTGAATTCGGTTTTTAATTGTTCTACAAAGAGACTCTGCCTCACACAGCACGGCTTTCCTTGTGGCCAGGGACATAGAGGTGGCATAACTTAAATATCAATGTTAGAGTCCTGCCTGTGAGTCGGAAGTGTGACCGGAGAGTATTTATCTGGGCCAGATGGACATCCCGAGAGCGATCTCCTACAAGAGGCCGATCACCCCTCAGTAACCCTGACAGTAGATTGACTCATCAAACCCTCATCTGAAGGGTGAGCTGGCTATGGAAATGTCTATTTTCAGTAAGAGCACCTGTAGCTTGAGTTTTCCTGACTGGCCCACAGTCAGGACAAATCTCTGTCAACCGCCAGTCCCACAGCCACTCAGACCCGACCAAGTAAACACAGAGACTTATATTGGTTACAAACTGTATGGCCGTGGCAGGCTTCTTGCTAACTGTTCTTACAGCTTAAATTAATCCATTTCCATTAATCTATACCTTGCCACATGGCTCGTGGCTTACTGGCATCTTCACATGCTGTTTGTCATCATGGCGGCTGGCAGTGTCTCTCTCACTCAGCCTTCCACTTCCCAGCTCTATTCTCCTCCTTGTCCCGCCTATACTTCCTGCCTGGCCACTGACCAATCAGTGATTTATTCATTGACCAATCAGCAACACATTTGACATACAGACCCTCCCACAGCAAGCACCAGGTGGTTCTTATCATGAAGGTCTTGGGTCACTGGCTACACAGGACATTTCTGAGGAAACACAACCAAAATCCACCATGCTGCATCTTTGCTTCTCAACGTCTTTGCCTTCAATCTCCCATGAGCTGCCTCTCTCTCTCTGACTAATACCCTGGGAATTTTCTCCCCTGAGTCATTTCGAGGTCTTGGGAAGCAAGTTTGAGGAAGTTCAAAACTGCCCACTCTTCAGCAGGAACGGTGCTCTGCCCTTTCAGTGCAGGATGTAAAGCAAGGGTTTCAAAGAAGCAGTCAGCGTCCCACGCGCATTTCTCTCTTCTTTCTTGGGGATCAAGATGGTATGAGCGACTCTATTCTTCTAAATCAACCACCACGAGAGCAGACGAATTCATGATCTCTCACTCACGTGGCCCCTTCATCCCCACTTCATCATTCTAAATCACCTGGGTACTCAAGTCTCACACATCTGATCCTATCAGCTTGGAGATCAGCTCACATCTCCTAGAATATCCCCAGAAAGGTTCAGTGGGACAGTGATGTAAAATACATCAAAGGCTTGGTTTTATAGACTGTCTTACGACTCCAATACTCCCCTGGGGAAGGCATGTGATACAGGTTTATTTTTACGTGGAGACTTAATTGAAGGAAGTCACAGATGCAATTAGGGCTGAGATCAAATCCATGACTAACGACAGCTTCTGAAGCCTTTCTTCCCTCCTTGTGGAAAGTGGAGGTGAGTTTTAAAAATAAGTGTGCTGCAAAATAAATACCAAAGGCCAGCGCACTTATAAGAGATTGTTCCACTCCAGTAAGAATATAAAAAAAAATCTGATTGTTCTTTGGTATCAAATTGGCAAAATGAGCCTTAAAAATACTTTTGTGTGTGTGTGCATGTGTGTGTGTGTGTATGTGTGTGTGTGTACATGCATGTACGTGTGGTGTATGAATGTGTCCATGTTTGTGTAGGTGTGAACCTCTGTGTTTGATTGCACACACCTGTACATAAGAGTGAGCACATGCACGTGTATGCTGTGTTCCTTGTTTATTTGAAGGCCAGATGTCAGCATCAGGGTATCTTCCTCCACAGCGTCCACCTTCTTTTTTGACACAAAGTCTCTCACTGAACCTGGAGCTCACCGATTTGCAAAACTAAGTGGCCCGCAAGGCTCTGAGGTCTTCCGGAATCTACTCCCCCAGCTCTGGGATTTATAAGTATGTGACATAATACACAGCTTTTCCCATGAGTGCTGGGTCCTGAGCTCAGGTCCTCATGCTCATGTGGCGACCACTTAACTGATTCAGACATTTTTTGACAGCTTGTTTTTGTTCATAAAACAAAGCAATTTTGTTACCGGTAACTTACCCTAAAAAAAAAAAAATAAAATAAAATAAAATATTGAAGACTTGGCATGAAAATTTTAGGACGGTTGTTCACAGCAACACTGAATATATTGACGACTACATGGAAGGAAGGATATTCAGCATCAGCAACTGGTTGAGCACAGTAAGGTAGGTGCTAGGATACAGACTATGCTGTTATTAAAAATGATGAGGGAGGGGCTGGTGAGCTGGCTCAGCAGGTAAAGGAGCTTGCTACCTGACATCAGCCTCCTGGGGATCACACGGTGATAGGAGGGAATAAGTCCTTCAAGTTGACCTCCGACCTCCATACACACACACACACACACACACACACACACACACACACTACATACACACATATATAAACTAATACATAAATAAATAAAAATAAATGAAATAAAAAATTTAAATGATAAGTATGATAGCAAAGTATTCTGTAAAAATAGCTACCAAAGGCATGATATTTTTGTATTGAATAGATTACAGTAACCACGTGTCAGGTGCCAGCCTTGCCCCCAACCCCACACAAACGACCCTTTGGAACTGTGGCTTCTGTATCCATGCACTTAACCAGCCAGCCAGGAGCTTTAGGGTTTAGTTTGGTTTGTTTGTTTGGTTTGGTTTTCTTTAGAGACAGGGCTTCTCTGTGTAGCTTTGGAGCCTGTCCTAGGACTCGCTCTGTAGACCAGACTGGTCTCAAACTCATAGAGATCCGCCTGTCTCTGCCTCCTCAGTGCTGGGATTAAAGGCGTGCACTTTTCTTCTTCCTCTTCCTCTTCTTCTGCTGCTCCTCTTCCTCCTATCCTTTTCTAACTCACAGCTCTTAAAAAAGGTAGTTTCGCTGGGCAGTGATGGTGCACGCCTTTAACCCCAGCACTCGAGAGGGAGAACCAGGCAGATCTATGAATTCGAGGCCAGCCTGGTCTACAGAGCGAGATCCAGGAAAGGCACAAAGCTATGCAGAGAAACCCTGTTTCAAAAAAAGGAAGCTTCATGGCTCTTTTTCTCCTAAAACCTTGACTTTGGTGAGTTGTTGTAAGGGAACTGACTGGCAAAAGTCTGGTGTTCTCTTTCTGTGGAAATAGACAGAGACCAGGGTCATGAAGTGATGGACACGTGCGCTGAAAGACATTGTCACACATCAGAGCTGGAGTGGCCGTTTTCATTTACCTGCAGGCACAGGAGTAAGCAGAGGACACTTGTCAGCTGAAGGGACAGGGGCACAGCAAGGACGAAGTGGAGTAAGTGCCTCAGGAGTCTCCGACATCTCTCTACAGTCAAGCACGTCTCCTTGGCTCAGGCTACCTTGAGTCCCAGAGAGCAAAGCTCCAGGTATTAATCTGACTATTGAATGTACAGCACGGTTACCATAATTAAGAAGTACATATGTGGTATAGCAGGGACTTGCTGAGAGTAGTTATTAAGTATTCAGAACACACACACACACACACACACACACACACACACACACACACACACACGTAAAAAGGTAACTCATGTGATGATGCATGTATTAGTTAGTTCAATAGTGGTAATCATTTTACCATATGCATGTGTATCAAATATATGCATGTTCCATACCTTAAATAGACTGCTTTTATTTATCAATTATAGCTTAGTGTCCTGGGTGTGTATTTGGTTGTTTCTGTCAGCTTGACACATGCTTGAGTTATCTAAGAGGGAACCACCATTGAGAAAATGCCTCCATAAATTGTCCTGATGGCGCATGTCTCTAATCTCAGCACTCCACTCGGGAGGCAGAGGCAGGTGGATCTCTATGAGTTTGAGTCCGGCCTGGTCTACAAGAGATAGTTCCAGGACAGCCAGGGCTGTTACACAAAGAAACCATGTCTTGAAAAACAAAACAAAAGGATTGGCCCGTGGGAAACTGGGATTGATGTGGGAAGGTCTAGCCTATGGTAGGTGGTCTTATCTCCAGACTGGTGCTTCTGGACTGTATAAGAAAGCAGGGTGAGCAAGCCAGCAAGCAGCATTCCTCCATGGCTTCTGCTTCAGTTCCTGCCCCGACGGCCCTCAGTGATTGACTGAGTGTGACCTGAGAGTTGTAAGCCGAACTAAACCCTTTCCTCCCGAGCTGCTTTTGGTTAGGATGTTCTATCATAGCAATCTAGCTAAGACATAAGGGAAGGTGAGAGCCAACCCCTGCACATCGTTCTCTAATTTCTCTTCCCATGAATACAGTACAGATACACATGCTACACACATGCACATGTATGCGTGGGGTTGGGAGGGGGCCCAGGGGGACAGAGAGAGAGAGAAAATCAGTAAACAAATGTAAATATCAAAGAAATACAGTAGATCAGGAAGACACTCAACATCAACCCCCACAAAGGCACTTGCACCCCCAACATAAACATTCATATATAGCATACACATACAAAAAAAATAATAATCCCTAACACACATCTATTACCAATATACAAAAGAGAATTAACCAACGCTTTTAATTATGGGAACTGCTGGTGACTTATGTGTTTTGGTCAGGCTGGGGTTAAACCCTGTCACGATTTTAGCTTTAGCTCCTGGAGCAACGGTTTCTAAAATATATTATTAGTCCACTTTTTGGCTTCGGTAAGTATAAGACATAATTTAATCTTTCTTTGATGATTTGTGAGGTACTTCACACCCTTGCAGCGCCTCGGGTCATTATTTAGGACATTCATTTTCATTGCCCTGTCCCAAAGACGCAGGAGTTATAGCATAAGAAATTGCACTGAATTTGTTCAGACCCAAACCAGAGGCTGAACTCTGTTGAAGGGATTTTATGTTTCTCCTAAGTCTTCAGAATGAGTATCTTGTCTCGCCTCGATGTGAAATAAAGAACACCACCACTCTGATGAATTGAAGGGTCCCGATTGTGCTCTGGAGAGTTACTTGTGACATCAGGCAGTGATACCCTGCCGGGGACAGCACCGCAAACCCCTGTGACCGGCCACTCCCGCCTCCCATCCTCCCCCACCATCCATAGAGAAGCCCAAAGGAGGCATCCATAGGAATACTTCAGATTTGATGACCCCAAGGGTCTTTTTTACTTTGTCGCTTTTACAAATGCTCTCCCCTGGTCCCACATCGCGCCCACCCCCACCCCCAATCCGCTACTCTCCCATCCCCACCCCCACCCCCACCCCTACACACGCACACCCCCTCTGTCTGGACAAAGAACTAGGGTTGCTTCAAGGCCACTTCCCAAATAAATAAGCTCACGACTGCGGCCACTGAGCAGCCACACTGTCTGTTTGGCTCCAGCTTGCAAGGGCTTTACAGGAGATTTCTGCTTTATGGGGTAGTCATTCTCAAGCTGTTCTGAGCCTCTACGAACTATTAGAAATCATCTGAACCAAGTCTCATCTGTTCGCTCTGGTTCTCTCTCCTTGTCCTCCACCCTTTCCTCCACCCTTTTCTCCTTTACTTCTGTCTCTTTCTTCTTGGGCATCCTTCTGAGGTCAGACCTGTGACGGGCACAGAGCCCTAGTTTTCTCCCCGACTCTCACTCAGGCACTCTCTCTGTTTCCCACACTTGCCCCATTTGTTTCTCAGTTAAGGTCTGTTCCTATAAGGCTCAACCTGTGGGTCACAACCCCTTTGACAAACCTCTGTCTCCAAAAATATTTACATTACGATTCTAACAATTGCAAAGTTACCGTTACGAAGTAGCAGCAAAAATAATTCTATGGTTGGAGGTTCACCGCAACATGAGGAACTGCATTAAAGGGTCACAGCATTAGGAAGGTTGAGGACCACTGTTATAAGGGAACTTGGTCTTGGTCCATATTTAAGGGTGACATGGGTAGTGTTTCTTTGTACACAGGTAGTTACCAAAGGAAACTTGGATCTGAATTTCTGATGCTTTAAGAATACTCATACTGGCCTAGAGAGCTGACTCAGCAGTTTAAGGTACATACTATTCTTGCAGAGGATCCGAGTTCTGTTCCCAGCACTTAACTGGGCAGCTTGCAGCTGCCTGTAACTACAGTTTCAGAGGACCTGACCCTCTCTTCTGGCTTCCTGGGGTACCTGACATCATCTGCATGTCCACAGAGAGGCACATACATATACAGGTAATTGGAAAATAAATCTTAAGAAATATCACTATTTCTTAACTCAGCAGTTTTCTTTTAAGACTAGGCACAAAGGTTTATGGTAGTTGTTCATTACAACAGTGAAGCAATTGGTAAATACACAGAAGGAAACAGCCAGCCAAGCTTGATTGCACACACTGAGGCGGACACGTACCGTGGAGGCTAGTCTAGCACCTCATTTGGAGACTGAGATATATCAAGTCTGACCCACTTCCTCTGGGGCCACCAGAAAAGTAAAGATGTGAGTGTTTGCCTGGATGACGCTGTAGTAGCGACAATCCCAACACAGGATAAAAAATAAGCCGAATTCATGAAACTTCTAAGAATGATGGAGATCGGCACTGTCCAGGAGAAAAACAATGCAAGTAATACACACAGCCTCAAATAGTACGGTTGGGATACGTTTTCAAATGTAGAAACAAAAGGTCAAATTAATGTCAATAATATGCTTCCTTTAACCTCACACACTAAAATACTACGGTTTCGATGGATCATCAATGTAAAAGACACCAGTGACTTAGACTTTTGTTGTTGTTTTTGCATTTTTTTTCATACTAAGTCTTCAAAATCCAGTATGGATGTGACACACTTTACCACACACATCCAGTCACAACATAAGGGCTCAACAATGCCACATAGGTGCTGGTTCCCACTACTGACCAGAGTAGAATGCAACTCTTATTTCTTCAAGCAGGGTGAGAGATTTTGAAAACCAACATACCATAAAAGCTATTTCCCCAACATTCTGTTTTAGATATTTCTCCCCAAGTTTTCTACCTAAAGCAACTGGTCGGAATCTCTCACCCTCTTCCTGGCTTCAGTGGTTTCACTCTGTCCTGCTCTGTCCCCTACCTTCTCAACTTGTCATTGGGCCCCAGTCCCTGATGTCCAAACTCTTTTATATCTACTTCCCTCCCAAGAATGGGCCTTTCTATAATTGTAATGAATAAAATGGTCTTACTCGTTTCTTAGTAAATGTTCATAGTTCAGCTGGCTTGAGCTCACTTGGGGTTTCTTATGGGGGCCACGCCAGCATGATCACAAGTGGTCCCCAGCCAGGAACAGGTGAACTTCAGATGCACAGGGACTTCACCAAGGCAACCAGAACTGCCTGTAGTGAAAATGTCCCTGTTAAGCAGCTCTCTTATGGGGGGGGGGGGGGGGCCCTTCTCAGGATGTGTGCCAGCACGCAGCACCGTGAGGAGGGTTAACGGGAAGAGGAAGGATTTCTGCCTATGGTAAACACTTGTATCTCACTGAAATTCCTGAGAGCCTGGGGAATGGGAGGGTGCGAGGCCCAAATGCCAAGCAACCCTCTGTCGACCCCAGTTTTATTATACTTAGCTGAGGGGGCTGTGGAATTCATTGTGGTCTGTTTGCACAGCTTTTCTCTCAACACCCATTATAACTACTTTTTGCTCGTCTGAGACCCACGTGTGCTGCCCCCCAAAGACCATGCTAGTGGAGCCACATCTTCATGTGAAGGGAGTAGATTTATTCGTGTTTGGCTCTGTCCTTTCTAAGAGTCCTTATGAAACTCACAGTTTCAAATCACTTGGTCAGGGTGAAGATCACAAGCCTCAGTTGTAATACCCATCCTTTATCTTTGGGAAGCAGATGCAGTACTTTCTAGCCATGTCTTGACACGGTTGGATCTAACCGGATGAACCCTCATGATTACTGTATCTACATAAAAGACATGATTGGATTGCTCAGCATCTACCCCCAAATGAACCACATTTTAATGAGAATCAGAGGCAACCCAGATGCTCCACAGTCATCCAGACCCACAGAGGCAGCAAGACAATCTGTTGGCCCCCTGAAGTTCTGTAAATGAAAGAAACAGGTCATCCAGGGAGAATATGGACTTGATCAGCATTTAGTTCAACATCTTTAACCTTGTATTAACCACTCATGGAAACTCTGGCTGAAGACCTGATTCATAAGCTCCAGAGATGTCTCCTTGTACATAAACATTAAATATTGTCCAAGAAATATCAATTGTTCTTCTCATCTTTCTCCAGCTGAGTTGAGTCATCCTAACCCTGAATGACTTTTTAATGTGGTTCACACACTCCTTCTCCTGGCTGCCAATATTATAATGTATTATTTGGCTGGTGATTTTTCTCATTTGTTTTCTCAACCCAGCAGCCAGAACTGCGTCTCCCAACTTGGCAGAAGTTGAGAATGTCCATTCTTGCTAACTTTTGTGCCTGTCCACTGCCAAAACTCCATGCTATGTAAGGTTTCAACATGTGCATCTGCTTTTTGTTTTCTCAGGAAGAGTGGGTTATCTGCAGCCCAAACTGAATATTTTCCAAGTTGACTCTGTGGGTTAAAAAGTAGCAAACACACAGCCGGGTGTGTCAGCTGACACACATAATCCTAACACTTGGGAAGCCGAGGATGGGGAATTGTCACTAGTTTGAAGGTGGGCTCCACAGTGAGGCCTTCTCTCAAAACAAAACAAAGGTGAAAAAGTACCAAACAATTCTCAAGAACTATTTGCCAAGCGGGACAAATGGTGTAAGGAGTCTACCGAGAACCTAATCCTTTGGAAGGGCATTGCTAGATAAGAGTAGACCTCCTTGTGTTTGGTGGTGTATCCATCGTAGTTTCCTCGGAGCCGGTGTGTTTGATACTCGTCTCTGCTAGCATTACTTCAGAAGAAAACTGAAGACTTCTGTGATACAGCAGAAAAGGGGTCAATGACATGGACTCTGCCACCAGTGAGTTGTGGCCTTGGAGAGTCACTTTGAATCCTTGAGTCACACTCACTCATCGGTTAAAAACAAGGAACCGCCGGGCGGTGGTGGCGCACGCCTTTAATCCCAGCACTCGGGAGGCAGAGGCAGGCGGATCTCTGTGAGTTCGAGGCCAGCCTGGTCTACAGAGGAACCTCAGATCCTCAGATTGATGGTTCTCCATGTACATACAGGTCTCTAACAGCCCCCAAGTCCACGGGATTTGTATACCCAGCAGGTCACAGATGAAATAAATGACATGTCTCATTCATGTAGGCATAATTACTTGTTTGAAGCAATTCTATTGTGATTAATAACACTTAAACTCATGTGCATTAGTTCCTGAATTCGCAGTGGTGTGTTGTCACACTACACCTTTACAAGCCATTTCTGCTGTTTGCTTCAGCGGCACTCTATGGAAACCCAAGGCACGTTGATACAGAAAAGGGATTCCTATGTTCAAAGCACTGGGAACCCTGCGGTCTAACCATCTGTAAAATTCTTTAGCAATACAATTCTACGAATCAATGTTTCTGTTTTGACAAGAAGCCCTCCCGTGGTCCAGCTCAAAGTCTGGGAAGGGAGACAATGGAGTGTGACCACTGACTAGGAGAGATCATCAGCACCCATTGTAGACCAAGCCAGCCCCCTCTGGTCCTACTGCACTCTAACTACAAAAGTCCCTGCAAGAGAAAAGAACGGTCCAGATGGGGGCTATTACTGTCTTAGAAGGCTTCTTAAGTTACTTTTGGGCCCTTTCTGTGTCTTTCTCTCACTCTATGCTCCACTTAACTGTCAAATAACTTCTGACTGGATATTTCTAAAATAACAGTTATAGTAGCCAAATAGAAAAAATTTGGAGCCAGGGGATTCCAACCTGAAACAAGATGCCTTTTCCAAACAGAAACATGTAAATACTAAGTCTTGGGGGTCCTAATTTTTTTCATCTTAAAGTAAGGCTTAAGATAATCCTGGTGGTAAAAAAAATTAGTTCATAGATAGGAGACTTGTATACTCATTTGTATAAGAGACCATGCTCCATAATAATAAAAATAAAAGCATAGGAATAATATTTTTTAAAAAATAAGGAGGCAGAGAGGGGGTGGGAGACAGCTCAGCAGGTAGAGGTACTTGCCAGGCAAGCCTGAAAATGTGAGTTTGATCCCCAGAGGCTACATGACGTGAAAGGAGAAAATCATACACACACACACACACACACACACACACACACACACACACACACACACACGCATGTACATTAATAATGACAATGGTAAATGTATTTTTAAAGGTATAAAGATCAACTTCCTAACTTGAGTTCCTTAAGGAGAGACAATCTTCATGCTGAATTTGTTTAGGGTTATTGTTGTCAATAAATGTTTTCCAAATGGTGAGTTTCTTGAATTAAAAAGTTTTAACATTGGAAGGGGAAGTTGACCTCCCTTTGACCAGTGACAACAGGAATGGAAGTCAGTGGCCACAGTCAATGTGATGGGTACAGAACTGACAAATATTTATCTGAATACTTTTTCTAAGCTCTTAGAAAAATGGAATATGAGCCAATCCATCACTGTGAAATGACAGACACCTAGTTTTCTGTAATATGAATGGAAATTCGTGTCTTCGGAACTGGTACATCAGATTACTTGTGAAGTTAGCAGATGACTGTGAAACTGAGAAGCGACTTAAACTATCAGGGGAATTACCAAGAAGGATTATCTTTCTTAGTCTAAAGATGCCAGAAAGTGTAGCAGGCAAAACTTCTGAGGTCTAGGAAGAGGGAGACGGTTGGATCTAGAGATGCAGCTCAGGTGTCAGAGGGCTTGCTTAGCATGCAAAAGCCCTAGCTCTGATCCTCAGCACTAGGGAGGTGCTGTCAAGAGGATTGGGAGTTTAAGGTAATTTTTGATTACATAGGTGAGTTCCAGGCCAGCCTCAAAGAGGGGGTGGAGAGGTAGATTAATGTGCTCAAAAAATTACAGAACTAGCAAAAGGCTTACATAATGTTTCAAGACAAGAAAATGTTTTGAATGTTTAGCATTTGCCCAAATGATGACAAAGAGAAACTTTGGTTATTTTTACAAGAATATTAAACACAAAAGTGAACACGTATATATTTTTAATGCCTGTTATGTATCTAACACTATTCCAGGTGATTTTCATTCTAATCTCACTCAGTTCTGCCAGGTATTTTTGTACAACGCAATCCTGATTTACAGATAAGGCTCCCAAACGTTTGCCCAATATGACCCAACCAGAGAGGAGCCTGTAACCCGAACTGCTAAACGGTCTTATTAATAGAAAAAACGAAGAGCCAGATATTGGGGTAAAAGCTGAAAGATCAGAGAGGCAGAGAGCAAGCCACTAGTTCTTACCTCTACAAAATCCTCTGCCGAAAGAGAGTGAGTTCCTATTTCCTCATGCCTTATATACCTTTCTCTGCCCTGCCGTATTACTTCCTGGGATTAAAGGTGTGTGTCCTTCTCAAGCAAAGACATGAGATCTCAAATCCTGGGATTAAAGGCGTGTGTCACCACTGCTGGCTCTGTTTCCAGTGTGGCCTTGAACTCACAGGGATCCTGACAGATCTCTGCCTCCCAGGTGGTAGGTAGGATTAAGGGTGTGTGCCACCACTGTCTAATCTAGTGTCTGTCTCTGTCCTCTGATGCACAGATAAGTTTATTAGGGTACACAATATATTGGGGTACACAATATATCACCACAATAGCCTGTGAGAGGTGTCAAATCTTCCTACTCCCATTAACAGGAACCAAAGGGACATAGAATTTGGGCAGCAGCAGGATGAATTTACTGAAGAGACAAACTGTCTTTCCCTGTGAAAAAATTAGAGTCTGATTCTACTAAATCCACAAAGAAGTCTTGGCTGGACCCAGAGGAAAGGAGAAATGATCCATTGCTAAGAGCATCTGCTAATATTTGAGTGCAACTTATTACCACCAATGCCAGTGTGGAGGCTTAATCCCTCATTTGGTGGGATAGGGAGGGAACACTTACAGGAGGTGTTTGGATTGCTGAGTGGAAGCCCTCACGAATGGATTGATAGCCTCTCAGGTGAGTGTCGGCTCACTCTCAGAGACTCTAGGCTAGTCACTGTGAGTTCAGTCCATCTTAAGCAGGCTACTCCCTTTTGCAGGCACCCTCTTGCCCTTCTGTTTTTCCGCCACTCTTTGCACAGCGTAAGGCACTTGCCAGATGCGGCCAGCCATGTCATCTCGGACTTCCTGTTCCCAGAATCGACCTCTTTATAAATGATCCAAACTCAACCATTCTGGTATAGCAGCAAGAAACAGCCTAAGCCAGGGTCTCGGAGATTGTTTGCTGGGTGGGGGGAGGGGGTGGTTGCTGTTTTTTTGTTTTTTTTTTTTTTTTTCATTTTTTTTTTTTAAGCAGGAGAGAAAAAGGCATTTGTAGCAGAAGTTGTGGGCATTGCAACACACTATTGATAAGATTTTTGCAAAATTCTACCGCAGCAGCTGAGGAGAGCAGCCAGAGGCAAGATAGATGAAGTCTGGCAGACTGCCATAGAGAGGCAGGGGAGAGCTGAGGCTTTTGGTAAACTTAAGGAAGTCACAGAGGAGGGAGAGCAAGAGAAAGTCACTGGATTTTAAGCAGGGTTTTTGGGGGGGGGAATCTCTCTGACTCAGACAACACAAATCATATACAGGCAAACCAGACCACAGCATAAAGTCGTGTGTAACAGAAAGTATCAGGTGTGTTAGGGGCTGCAAGAAATACAAGAAAATGAGCTTGAGTGCTAAGTACCATTTGTCCACTATTTCATAAAATATCTAAAAACACTGCCAGTTGAGGAAGTGTGTGTGTGTGTGTGTGTGTGTGTGTGTGTGTGTGTGTGTGTGTTTAAAAGCAGGATTCAGTTAAAGAAACAAGATAAGTAAATAAACAAGAATGTCATTGAGTAATAGAGGAAATGCTAAATTGATAGTCCAGAGACTTAATATGATATTTTTAAGCAAATAATTTGGCTTGGCTAAAATTTAGTTTCCTTACTGGGATAAACAGAATAATAATATCAGACTCAGGGAGGTTTTGTGAACATTAAATGTCACATTGTGAAAACATCTTCTAAGTTCCCAGTACTCGTCAATCTTTATGACTCCTGCTCAGTTCCTACTCTGCAGCCTGTCTTAGTTGGGTTTTTATCGCTGTGAAGAGACACCATGATGACCATGGCAACTCTTACAAAGGAAACATTTTATTGGGGCTGGCTTATATTGTTCAGAGGCTTAGTTCATTGTCATCATGGTGGGAAGCATGGTGGCGTGCAGACAGACATGGTACTGAAGAGGAGGTCTACATCCTGATTGTTAGCCAGCAAGAAGGGAGAGTCTAGCTTGTGTAGATGAACAATCTTAGGGTTTCTGAAACCTCAAACCCACCCCCCAGTGACCCAAGGCCTCCAACAAGGCCACACCTACTCCAACAAGGCCACACCTCCCAATAGTGCCACTCCCTATGAGCCTATGGGGGGGCATTTTCATTCAAACCACCTGACACAGCCCTTCCAGCCATAAATGGCAGACAAAATGGGGAGAATAGACTAAATTATCCTTTCAAATATTCACATTCCTTGCTTATGTAAGTCATCGCTTTCTCTTTTAAATGACATAAATACATGTAATTATATATAAGTGTACAAGAACCCAGAACGTTCATACCCAGCAAATGGAGAGAAATCAAACTAAGGAGGGAGACAGCGCGACCCTGAGATCCCAACCATGCATAACTGTCAGTGATAGGAAAATAAAGTGGAACTCAACAGCAATAGAATAAAAATTTGGAAAGAAATTCCACTCTGCAGGCTCAGCCTTCTCGCACTCCATTAAATAGGGGGTAGGTCACCACCTCTCTGCTCTCTTACCAAGCTGCTTCTATCTTTACAGAGTGCAAGCATTTATGATTCCCCCGTGAAGTCTTCTCTATGTCACTCTCAAAGTCTTTTGTGTATCACACCCTTATCAGCCACTTCTAGCTGGTTATTTTGCATGTCTGCCCTGCCCAATAGATTGCTAGATCCTTAAGAATTGGAACATCATTTTATTAAACTTCACAATCTAGCAAGCTCAGAGTCTGGCTCACCAAAGATGCTCAGTGCTGCTAGTTTTGTTATTAGTTTAGTGATGTTGAAAGCACAAAGCCCTCAATGCTTTGTCTAGCTGCCTTTCAGATCAACAAAAAGCTTCCTGTGTCAAATGGCATCTGACGCCAGTTTTCTAAAAGTTCTCTAAATATCTACAAACCTGGAGGAGACAAATTTAAAAAAAAAAATCTTAAGAACTTTCGTTCATTAACCACCTGGCTAATGGAACTGTGCTGAAGAGTGTAATCGACAAAAGCCTTGCATTAGTCTCCTTAATTGGAAGCTCATTTGAAAAGAGGTGCAAAGACCATCCCATTCCGCTGAAACTCTATGGAAGCCTGGAGGAAGGATCCAGGATCTGTCACACCCCTGAAACTGCATAGTTGCCCCTCTGTCTAACCACTGGTTTTCAGGTTGCCAGAATACTGCCACTTGTCTTCTCCAGTTTGGGAATGCCCGTCAACTTATAAATTTGGAGTACAAGAAACCATAGCAAATTGAATGAAAACCATAGTCAAAGACATAAATGGGAAAAAAATCATAAATTATAAAATTATGCATCAAGTACAGGCACACACACACGCACACAAAGTATGTATACCTAAGTGTTTTCTTGAAACACAATTTAATATGAATATAAAGAAAAACTGCACAAACATCTCGACAACTTTAAAAAATAATTGCATATGGGACCGGAGCAATGACTCAGTGGTTAAGAGTGCTTGCTACTCTTGCACAGGACCAAGAGTTCACTTCCAAGCACTCAAATGCAGCAAGTCACAACTACCTGAGATGCCAGCTCCAGGGGATACCACAGCCCTCTTCTGGCATCCAAGGGCATCAGCACACACACACACACACACACACACACACACACACACACACACACACACACACACAAATAAATCATGAAATAAAAATGTAATTTCACATAAAATGAGCAAGTCAAGATATTTCAGGCGTTTTCTCGGCTTGTGTTTTGGAGAGAAATTAAACAGGCTGTGTAGAATTTTAAGGAGCAAAATTTGCTTTTGGTCATGGTGCCTCTCACAATTGCAAGCAAACCAAGAACACCTCCACCACACTGCCCATGTGGAGCAACAGGATGACCCCCATCAAAACACCATTTACAAAAGATGGCAGCGCAAGGCGGATTTGTGTCTTGGCTGCCCCAGACTTTGCCCTGTGGATAGATACCCTTCAGTTCCTCACTCTCCAAGGCTATCCCTGGAATAAGTGCTAGAAGTGAGTTTCTCCCCTACACCTTGGCATCCCTGTTATCTTGGGTCTCATTGCCTTCAAAACCTAGAAAATTCCAAGTTCCCTGGGATTGGCATTTCTCTGGTCCAGCCAAATTAGGATTCTTTCAAAACCCTGGTCATCCGGTGTGTGAGCATACTTCTGGAAGTAAACACCACAGATCTTGCCCTGCCATTGACTATTCATTGAATTCTTTTTGCCTGTTTGTCCCTTAGCAACAGGTCTCAACTGAACAACTCCTAAATGATTCTGGCCGAAGTGTTGAGGCAGACCCAATGGAGCCCTGTGCCAGGATGAAATCGGTTGGCTCTTTACACCTGTAGGTCCTCAGTAGGGTAGTTTGGGGATAGGCTTAAAGGATCTGGTCTAGGTCATATCTGCCACCTCTCTCTCCCACCTCCCAGACTCTGCTGAAACTAGCCTCAGCCTAGGTGGGATATTGGCTTTGCAGTTCTGTGGGGTGCCTGGTTGTCTGATCCACAATAGCCATAGATCACTCTCACATGTGAATAGGGAAAAAGGTATCTCTTAACGAAGTCACATACGACTTTTTCCTTTCTGCTTTCAGAGGGACCAATTTATCCTGAAGCTTTTCCTTTCCTTGAAAGACATGCATGAGGCAGACAACATCATGAAATTTTAATGACTCCTCTAAAGCTCTAATCTCAGCAGGCATCTAATCTAAGTATAGAGAAACACGGGGTGACCATTAAAATCACATGTTTCAGAAAGCAAGACAAGGATTGTCAACCCTTGTGCCCCTCATAGGAAAGACCTCATATACCACACGTACACCCAGCCAGCTCTTCGTTGGAGGGTCAGTCTCAAGCAATGGCTTGTTTCTGAAATCTATATGGTTTCCCAGTTGTAAAAGACAGAAAACCAACTATCTAGAAGGGAATTTTTGTTGGGTTTTGTGACCAGGAAAGTCAAGAGTAAGACTTCAGGCCTAGCTGCATCAAGGATCTCAAATATCTAACCATGGTTCATACTTTTCCCATTCTCTCTCCCTAAAGCTAGCTGACTTAATTATTTTTCAACTGCTATGAAGAGCCACCGTGACTAAGGTAGCTTATAGAAGAAGAAAGGGTTTATTGGGGCTCACAGTTTCAGAGGGTGAGTTCATGACCACCAGAGCAGGGAGCATGGCAGCAGGCAGGCAGGCATGGCATTGGAGCAGTTGATGGGAGCTTATATCTGATCCACAAACACAAGACAGAAAGAGATCTAACTGGTAACGGTATGGGATTTTGAAACCCCAAAGCCCACCCCAGTGACACATCTGCTCCAACAAGGCCATGCCCCCTAATCCTTCCCAAACATTTCCACCAATTAAGAATCAAGCATTCAAATATGTGAGCCTATGGGGCCATTCTTATTCAAACCACCATACTAGTTATCTGACTACAGTTCCTGTTTCTCTGCATCTCTTTTCTGCCCTGTGTTGCTTCATTTTATTTATGCTGGCTTCACTCTATTAAAGATAGACTCTGTTTAAATGACAGGAAATAGAGCCACCAGTAGCCCAACCCTACGTCCTCATGGCTACATTCCATTCGTGGATTTGAATTCAAAGGCTCTGATAGGCCCTGTTTGTATACCCACATTTTTGATAAGTCATTTCAGACAGATCATCACAATTAACCAGTCCAGGTTTTGTTCTCCCACTTGGAAGTTATAATCACAGCAAAACAAAGATAAAAACATATGGAACAATATAATCTTTTTCTGCAACATTAAGAATTTCTGTATTTTAAAACTTAGTACATGGCCGGGCGGTGGTGGCGCATACCTTTAATCCCAGCATTCAGGAGGCAGAGCCAGGTGGATCTTTGTGAGTTCGAGGCCTGCCTGGTCTACAGAGCGAGCTCCAGGCACCAAAACTACACAGAGAAACCTGGTCTCAAAAAAACAAAACAAAACAAAACAAAAAAAACAAAAAAACAAAATCTTAGTACCAGGTTGAGGCTGCAACTCAGTGGTAAAGTGTTTACCTAGCAAGCCTGAATTCTTCAGTTCAGTCCCCTGTACCACATACACCAGGAACTGTCACTCATGCTGGTAATCCTAGTACTGGGGTAGTGGATGCAAGTTCAAGATCGTGCTAGGCTACGCAGCAAATTCCAGACTAGCCGGGGCTACATCATACCCTGCCTCAAGAAAGAAAATTAGTGACAATATGATAAGCACCTGAATAACACCCACAATTGTCCCCTGACCTCCGTATTTATATGTTCGTACATGCAAATGCACACACACACACACACACACACAAACACATACACACCCATTCATATACACACACAGCAATGTACTACTAAAACAAAGCCATACCATTCACTTGTGATTTTTGTAAATATACATGTTTGTATATATATTTATACTTATGTGTGCATGT
Source organism: Peromyscus californicus insignis (assembly GCF_007827085.1). Classification (NCBI taxonomy): domain Eukaryota; kingdom Metazoa; phylum Chordata; class Mammalia; order Rodentia; family Cricetidae; genus Peromyscus; species Peromyscus californicus. The sequence goes on along the minus strand of NW_026294492.1, from coordinate 30,757,496 downwards.
GCACACATACAGTCATGTAACTTTCCTCCTTCATTATCTCCTATGATTGACATGTTTGTGTCCTCTACCTTATCCCAGAGTACATATCCCTAACAGGATAGTAGTATGTGAGGCCTTAGGGAGGTGACTGGGTCGTGAGAATTCTTAGTGCCCTTAAAGAAGAGGCTGCAGAAAACTATCTTTCACCTCCTACTGAGTGGGGACAGAGAGATGGTACCATTTTTCAATACGAGAGTAGGTCCTGACCAGACATGAAAACTATTAGCACCTTGCTCTTGTAGTTCCCAGCCTCCTGAACTCAAATAAATTTCTGTTACTTATAAAGCGTCCAGTTCAGGACATTTTTGTTATAGCAGCCTGAACATTGCCCATTCAGATTAGGACATAATCTCATTGACTATAAGCAAATATCCTCGAACACAGCGCTGACAGAGACTGTGGGAACAAACGCCATTCTTTCTTCATCAGACTCATTTCTCACAATCAGCCATAATTATTTCTTTTTTAACTGACTCAAAACGTCATTTACTATCTCCATTGCACTTTCTACTCTATTTCTTCCCTGGAACACTTTTCTCCCCGTCATTGCCCAGGCTAACACCTTCTCGTCCGTTAAATGCTGACTGTGCATCCATTCATGAATTCCTTTCTTCGAGGATTTTATTAAGCTTCTCTTTTTATGCCAGGTCATTTGGAATCGACGATGAACAAGACAGACCGGGTCCCAGGACCCTCGAGGCCCTTTTAGTAACCAGATGGCACATTCAGACTGGCAATTTTGGGGGAGTTTAACAAATGGGGTAGTTTAAGAAGCCCTGGGCTGTAGAGAGACCCCGAGACTGGAATGGAAGCAGGGGCTATTAGTGGGGTCTGTGGAGAGGTCACCTGATGGGGCATTTGACTTTGAATTATGGCCAAGGCTATATCCCCTCAGGTCCCCACTGGAAGGAACCAGAACAACAGAGCTGCAAACCACTCCCCACTCCATTCCTGCTGGTGCTTTGTAGTAGTAAAACCAACCTGAAGCCGGAGGCATGGACTGCTGATGTCCATCTGGCTGATGGACCAGGACTGTGAGCAGAGTAGAGGCAAGCAGGGCATGGGTCTAGGGATGAGGGTAGGGGGGGAGGATTAGAAGGTACTTAGATCTAACTTGGTCTCATAAAACATGCATTCTCTCTGGGGAAGGCAACACATAATGGTAGTTAATAGCCAGTGAGCCCTAACTACGGATTAAACACAGTCCAGCACTTTACAGGTAATAGTCAACCTACTCCGCCTCAAAAGAAGTAATGAGGCCTTGTTAAACAGGTGAGGAAACCAAGCAGGATGGGGGATTAGAAACCCTGTGCATGGTTGCAGAGCTGAGCAGAAGCACTGGTTCAGAAGCCCAGCAAACGCTTCTCCTTGGTATGCTAGAATGCTTTTCAAGACAAGACAATTTTCAAGAATGATGTGGACGGACAAAGAAGAAAACAGTCTTAGTAAGGGGACAGGGAGTGACGAGGCTTCAGGAAGCAGGAATAAGGGAAGAGTACTTCATTTGCTTTATGATCCTAGAGCAGTGGCTCTCAACCTTCCCAATGCTGGGACCCTTTAATACAGTTCCTCATGCTGTGCTGACCCCCTCCAACCGTAAAATTATTTTTGTTGCTACTTTATAACTGTAATTTTTGCTACTGTTACGAATCATAATGTAAATGTCTTTGTTTTCCAGTGGTCTTAGGTGACCCTTGTGAAAGGGTCATTCGACGCCGCCCCCCCAATGGGTCGCGACCCACAGGTTGAGAACCACTGCCATGGACAGTCTTCCTAAGTAACTGTCTCTTCAGCTGATGTCTGGTGAGGAGAAGGGGCTGGTGTGTAACGAGCAGCACTGGACTGAGGGGAAATGGATCCAGAGATCCTACAGCAATGGATCCAGAGATCCTACAGCAGGCCTGGACACCACCCATTGCTCCTGAAGCTAGAGATCAAAGCACAAGAAAGAAGTGCCGCGACATTTCCGGAAAGATGGACAAGAGCCATGGGATGAACACAAGTGGGGGTGGGGGGGTGGGGTTAGGATGAGATGTGCAGGTTCCAAAGATTGCTATGGAGGGTGGTTAGAGAAAAAAATTGGAATGGGCAAGCGGGGAGGGGAACCTAATTGGGAGAGTCGTGCAAGGAAGAGATGCCGAGGCCTCAAACCAGGCTGGCAGGAGGGGACGAGACAAGTGGAAGGCGTCTGGGTTTACACCTAGATGGTATTACAGGGAAGAGTTAGTGGGACCCCGTGAGACATCGGATGAGAGAACATTGAAGAGAAGTTCCTGAAGGAAATCCTGACCAATGGCAGGCGGAGTTTCAGGAAGAAGGAATCAACAGGTTTCATCCACGTTTCTCCTGAGTTCACTAAGGGTTATCCCAGGGGCAATGTCACAGCAGGTGACACTACAGAGAGGTGTTCAATGGCTGCTTCAGAGCAAAGGCAGAAACCTGATGTATACTGAAGAATATTAATTTGTTTAAAAATTCGTTTCATGATTGTTGTTGCTGAATGTCTCTGTAGTGGATATTTGTTCTGCCTATGCCCTTGGGGTACCAGCCTAGCTAGCTCAGTAAATAGAACACGAGACTCTTAATCTCAGGGTCGTGGGTTCGTGCCCCATGTTGGGCACCAGATAATGCAGGAAATACGTGGATTGCTGATAAAAAGGACTATTTATTAAAGGATTATATGGGGGGAACAAATCAATACAGGATAAGGCAGATTCAGTCGCAGAGTCCTGGAAGACTGAGAACTGGTCCCATGCTGGTTCATGCCACCTGATTGGGTCTCTACCATCCAAAAGCTTGAGAGAGAAGGGACCTATGTACGTGCTCCCCAGGAACCCCAAGGCGGTAGGTGGAATGAATACCCACTACATGTCTCTGTTGTTCGGGTTTAGGAACAAGACAAGAGCATCCCACTTCACACATGAAAAGCAGTTGGAAGGATCTGGGATAAGTAGGGAAGGGAGCGGGACTCTGAATGGAGGTCTGAGGAAGGCAGAATTGCAATGGAGACTAAGAAGAAACATCCCGTAAGACTGGAGGAGAACCTTGAGACAGAAGCCAGCAGAGCACACAGCATTTCCACAAAACAGGAAGGCCACCCTGCTGTGTGCTGCTCAGGGGCTGAATAGCATCAGGGCAAAGAAATGGCCATTCTGTGTGGTGACGTGTGGTTTCTTGGTTGCCATGCTAACAGAGGTTGAAGGCAGCTTGTCTTGGGGCTTGCTGGAGCAGCAAATCACCTGGAGGAAGGAGGTGGTAAGGGCAGTGTGGAGGTGAGGATGTGTGCAGGGCACAGACAGCAAAGCCTTCAGATTCAGGGACCCCAGTCCTGGGTCTGCAGGGCTTTTAACCGGCACAATCAAGGAGGCAAATGTGGAGAACCTCGGCTCCAGCCCTACATTTGTTATTTCAGGGAAAAGCAGCTCTCGCCCAGTACAGTAAGGGGGCGGCAGCCCAGCTCTCCTGGTTAACCACTTAAGCAATCGGCCTGGGTGGGTTTTGACAGAGCTCTACAGGAGACCAAGTCCTTTCCTGGAAAGTCAGCTTGCATGGGCTTCTGCACTGGGAAAACCGACCCTTACGTCGTCATTGATAGGGAAAACCTCAGTGAAGTGTCAGCGTTCACTGAGGGGACATCAAAGGACAGAAGTGACAGAGCAGTACAGATGGCATTCCATGCAGCTCAGTGCAGAGTGGAGAAGAGAGACGAAGCCGTGGCTAGACGCAGGGGAGTCAAGAGCGTCCCAGGGCTGGAGCGCGGCTCCGCTGGCAGAGTGCCCGCCTAGCGGGCACAGCGTGTAGGTTCCGCCCCCAGCACCGTGCAGGTCAGGCATGGGGCTGCACATGTATAATCTCAGCACCTGGAAGGTGGAAACCGGAAGATCAGAAGTTCAAGGTCATTCTCAGCCACATAGCGAGTTCCAGGCCAGACCAACCTACATGAGATGAGACAGACAGACGGACTGGGGACAGGGAGAGAGGGAGAGAGAGAGACAGAATATTCTAGAGCATGCTGGGCTGCCGCTCAGAACCACATATCGGAAGGAATCATCCACTGGCGGTGGTGGCGCACGCCTTTAATCCCAGCACTCGGGAGGCAGAGCCAGGCGGATCTCTGTGAGTCGGAGACCCCTCCCTGCACACTGAGCCCGCGTGTGCTCCAGAGTAAACCTGATCTCCCTTTGTTCTTCTATAAATTATATCGTTTAATTTGCCGCTACTTTTCCGTACCCCTTTGTAGACTAGAAGCTTATCTTGTATATGGTTTTGTATGTATGTATATGAATGTATGTGTATATGTATGTGTGTATGTGTGTATATGCGTATGTATGTATATGTGTATGTATGTATATGCGTATGTATGTATATGTGTATGTATATGTGTATATGTGTATGTATATACATATATGTATGTATATGTGTATATGTATGTGTGTGTATGTGTGTATGTGTATATTATATGTATATATGTGCATATGTGTATGTATGTATGCAATGTGTATGTGTATATGCATGTGTATGTATATGTGTATTTATATGTGTGTATGTATATGTATATATGTATATGTGTGTATGCATATGTGTATGTGTATATGTACCTGGAAGCACAGCATCCAGGACTGTACAGATGCTCAGTCATCTCATAAGTGACAGAACTGTCTTCCACCAGGTAGGGGGAACATGGAAGATTAGTTTTCTTCTACTTTCTTTTTAAAAATACCGTCTAAAAGTCGACAACAGGCACATGTTGCTGTAACAGCAGAAGGAACAAGGAGCCTAAAATCATGAGAACAAACCCAGAGATGTGTTCAGATTTCAATTAAAAGAGGAAGTAAGATGTAATGATATTAAAGATGTTAGGAGTGAGGGTAAGAATGTATTTCATATGCTACGGAAGGGATAAGAGTCAAGAAAATAAGTTGCTACAGGCTGCAGGAAAATATTATAGAACTCAGATGGCGAAGATACCACCTGAGGGGATCAAGGAATTCCTCCAGAGGAAGCCAAATTAACAAGGAGCTTTTGGTGTTGTTTGACTTGTTATATATCAGTTGTCTTCTGTTCTGAAAATCATGTGTGCCTTCATAATTTTCCCAATTGATTTTTTCCCTGAGAAGGGCTAACAATGTGGACTGATCACTCTCTGGACATACACATTCCAGGTATTTGGAGAAAGGCTTCCTCTGGAATCAGATATCTCCCTTAACCACTTTCAATGACTAGCAGTAATAACAGTCCACATACAAGTCTCCTGATTTAAGACAAATTCCACAAGGAGACACCACCTAGGTCAGATGGACCTTAAGTAATAGCTTTACACAATTTAGCTTGGACCCTCCTTTCTTATACAGCCTTACTAACTTTAAAGACCCCCTAACTTCTTACCTAACCACTTCTTGGAATGTAGACTGAGCTCGTAGATCCCCATTTTCATATACTAACTGGTCACTAGCACTCAATTGACCTCCTCTTTTGCCACTCCCATTTTGGGTTGTAAAAGAAAGCCTGGTGGTCACTGCCTGAGGAAAATTCTTACTTACCTTTATGACCCCGTAGAATTCAAGCCTGGTGACCTTGCTCGACAAGGGGATTAATATTGCTTGGGTTTATAACTGGACTCCAGAGAGACTTGGAGGGGAACGAAGAGATGGAGAACAGAGAGGGATAAGGAGGATTTTGATCAGAGGGAATGGGTGGACGAGATGGAAGATGAGGAAGAGTCAGATGGGGAAGTACTAGCTGGGTAAGAACAAGATGAAAAGGACCTAGATGAGGCAGAATTAAGACGAGAGAATTAAGATAGAACTTAGAGGGAGCAGTAGATAAATATAGAGAGAAATCAGGCAAGAAAGGAGCTAGGCATGAGAACAGAACTGAAGCTGTGTATAAAGGATGTTATGCCAGAGGAATTAAAGCAAGTGGACTATAGAGCTCTGTGTGCTGAGATTCTATTTCCCAAAAATAGTCCTCGCCGTTAGTAGTTTTATCTCCTGTGCCCCTGGGAAGTATTAATATTAAGGCTGGTCCTTTAAATATTATACAAGAAGTATAAGGAGTAAAGAAAGAAAATGTATTTTGGATGTTTTCACTAGGAAGTTGGTAAGGAGGCTCTCTGGTCCTCCCTGTTCCAGGACAGCTGGATCTTGTCACGTAGTGCCAGCTCCATCCTTGACTCACGATGGTAAAGGTCGGAGTGAACAGATATGGCCCAGGGCCTGGTTCCCAGGGCTGCTTTCCACTCTGGCAGAAATGGATGTTGTTCCCATCAATGGCCCCCCACAGACCTCAACTATGTGGTCTACATGTTCCAGCAAGATCCACAGCACAGTCACGGCAGAGAACGGGGAGCTTGTCGTCAACACGAAAGCCACCCCCGTCTTCCAGGAGTGAGATCCCGCCATCATAAAATGGGACAATGCCAGTGCTGTTGTGTAAGTTACCGGTGTCTTCGCTGCCATAGAGAGTGCCAAGGCCCTCTTGGAAGGGTGGAACCAAATGGGTCTTCATCTCCTCCCCTTCTGTTGATGTTTTTGATGGCTGTGGGCCACCAGAAGTATGACAACTCACTCAAGATCGTCAGCAATGCCTTCTGTACTGCCGACTGCTTAGCCCGCCTGCCAAGGTCATCCATGCCAACGTCATCAAGGGACTTCCGACCACAGTCCATGCTATCACTACCGACAGTCTCTGTGTACAGTAGGGGTCTGATGGTCTCGAGACTGCCCCAGAACATCATCTCTGTGTCTGTCGACCAGTGTTACCAAGGCTGTGGGCAGGACCACGCCAGAGCTGAGCAAGAAGCTCACTGGCATGGCCTTCTACGTTCCTATCCCCAATGTGTCCATCATGAATATGGCACGCCTCCTGGAGAAAGCTGCCAAGAACAGTGACATCAAGAAAGTCGTGAAACAGGCATGGGGGGGTGGGGGGCACCAAAGGGCATCGCGGGCTACACTGAGGACCAGGCTGCTTCCTGCAACTCTGAACACTGACACCCATTCTTCCACCTTTGAAACCAGGACTGGCATTGTTCTCAACGACCACTTGGCCAAGCTCATTTCCTGGTAGGACAGGAAATTTGACTACCACAGAGTGGTATGTCTCATGGGCCACATGGCCCCCAAGGAGTAAGATGCCCTGGACCATTGGGACCACCCACCTGAGCAAGAACGGCAGGAAGAGTGAGGCCCTCTGCTGCGAAGGAGTCCCTGTTCCAAGTCAGCCCCTAACACTGAGCATCTCCCTTCACGGTTTCTGTCCCAGACCCCCCATAAGTACACAAGGGACTTGAGACCATCAATAAAGTTCACTGCACCCCACCCCCCAAAAAAGAGAGAAAGTTGGTGAGGTTAACTATGGTATTCAGTCTATTTTCCAACAATCACAAATTTATCCCACAAGGATGGAGTGAAGTCCCTGGGACCCAACGGAAATTCCCTGCAGGCCTTTGGGCTGCATTTATTATCTACTGCAATGTAATTTAGCGGTTTGAAATGGTGACAGACGTTTACTGTCCCATACTGCTTCTGTGGGTCAAAAACTTAGGCACAGCTTAGCTGACCTGAGTGTAGCATGAATCTTAAAGAGTCTTATTAATAAAAACAAACCCAGAGCCAGGTATTGGGGTGAATGCTGGAAGATCAGAGAGACAGAACAGGCCACAGCCATCTCACCTTGCCAGTTCCTCAGCTGATCCTGTTTCCTCAGACTGGAAGCCTCTGAGTCCTCATCCAAATGGATCTCAGCTGAACTGCTGCTCCAAAGCCTGAAAGCTTAACCAGCTCTAGTTCCTGGTCCTCACGCCTTATATACCTTTCTGCTTTCTGCCATCACTCCCTGGGATTAAAGGCTCACTTTCTGGAATTAAAAGCGTGAGTCACCATGCTTGACTGTATCCTTTGTGGCCTTGAACTCACAGAGATCCAGACGGATTTCTGCCTCTGGACTGCTAGGATTAAAGGCGTGAGTGCCACCATTTTCTAGCCTCTGTATCTAGTGGCTGTTCTGTTCTCTGAGCCCAGATAAGTTTATTAGGGTGCACAATATTTTGGGGAACACAATACCACCACACCTGAGGGCTGTGGTCCAGGTGCCAGTCGGGGCTGCAGTGATCTGAAGCTTTGCCGGGACTGAGGGTCTGTTTCTAGGACGGTACACTCAAGTGATGCTGACCATTGGCCTCCGGACCTCCCATGTGGCCTCTCCATGGATTGTTTCAGGTCTTCAAGACACAGTCAGTGGCCTTCCTCGGAGCAAATGATCTAAAAAGGGACCAAGCCAAAGCTGCCATGTATTATGACCCAGTCTCAGAAGTCACTCACCTTCCTTCCTACAACAGCTCCATGATTGCATCAGCCCTATGTAAAGTGAGAAGGGTACGAAAAGGCATGGATACCAGGACCGGGGACTGTGCAGGTATCCAGGGAGCTTGCTATGTTGTGGACACAGGAACATCTGAGCATGGAGCTTTGGTACAGTGGATCCAAATGAAGGAAAAAGAAAGCGAATGAGGCAAGATAAATGGAGAATGACTTCGGGAGCCGGGGATGTTAGGTGTGCAAGCCATTTGGTTTAATTCTCAGTTTGTGTGTTGATAAGGCATAAGATAGCAATAATGAGAAAAAAAACCCTACCGAATTCTAGCTGCATATATTAAAATACTGATAAGAAATGTAAACTTTGCTAGAGAAAAAGAAAATGTATGTGTGTGTGTGTATGGTGAGATTTTATTTGTACTGAAATGTGATTTTATTTGTATGTTAATAAATAAAGTTGCCTGGGGGTCAGAGCTAATAGCAAGCCAAAGCAGAAGCTGGGTGGTGGCGGTGGCGCACACCTTTAATCCAGTTCACATGACAGACAGATCTCTGTGTGTTCAAGGATACAGCCAGCATGGAGACACACGCCTTTAATCTCAATACCAACCATAGAAGACCTGGAGGTCTGTATAGACAGGCAGTGGGCAAGGAGGTCATGTGGTTGGGTTTACAACCAATGAGAAGGCAGAACAGAAAGTCAATAAAAGGACAGACTACTCTCAGCTACTGCTCTGATCTCTTGGGCTTTTAACTCTGCAATTGGCTCTGTGTTTCTTATTTAATAAGGCTGTTCATCTACCTGTGTGTGCACGCGCGCGCACACAGGAGGCCAGAGGCCAGCCAGAGTTGTCCTTCCTCAGGCACCACTGATGTTTCTTTTAAGACAGTGTCTCTTGTTGACCAGGAGCTGCATCGAATAGACTGGCTGAAAATCGAACCCAAAGGATCCGCCTACCTCTGCCCCCCCCCCAGCCCTGAGATGACAAGCATGTGCCACTATGCCTGGCTTCATTTAAAAAAAAAAAAAGAAAATGGGTTCTGGGGATCGAACTCAGGTCCTCATGCTTACAAGACAAACACAACCACTTTACCAACTGAACCATCTCTCAGCCCTCTGCTTTAATATTTCAAACCAGAAATGGAGAGCTATTCAACACAATGGGTCAAGTACTCTGGTTATCTCGAAAAGGAAACTCAGCAAAATACATACAAAGAAATAATTGAACAGATTTTGTCTTTATTTACAGAGATTGGTATTATCAATGAAGACTTATCAAGTATTTAAGAAGTCTGTAAAACATGGAATGGGTTATTTGACAAGTTACTAAAATAAGCAGTGTTCTGGGGCCTCGTGTAGTAAACATGTGTATTACACCTCCTCAGCCCTCGTTGCGCAGCCCATACCCTGCATTGAAATGTTTCTCTTGATTCTTCTTGGTGTGTATCCTGCAGTCTGTCATGGCTGCTATGGCCCAAATGCCAGAGCAAGAGTTCTGACTGGTAGGGAGAAGGCACAGAGGTAAAAAGGAGGGTGAAGTTGAGAAAAGCAGGAAAAATGGCATTTATAATCAGCCCCTGTACACAGGGAGCCCATGGGTACCCTCAGGATACAACCAAGGAGGTAGAGGAGGCAGCAAATTTCTACCTTCTGGCCAGCTATAATATTTTCTGCCTTCCATAGAAAGGTCACTCTGGGGACCAGGGCACTTGATTACCAGGTGTCCAGTGCTTAATTTCCTAGGACACAGGATTTCCAGCATGGAAATTCAGACGGCCCCAGGCATCTCTGAGACTGAGTCAGCCAGCCCTGTTTCTGTTTTTAAGCATATCCGAGGACCAGGTTGTCTCTGGATTCCCACTTTCTTCCTCCATGTATTGCTGGTCAAGTATTCCTGCTGAAATGGGTAGGTCAACTCCTGTAAAATCAGAGAGTTAGAAAATGTCTGGAGAAAAGACCACACCACATCTAAACTCTAGATAAGCCAGAGCAAAAAAGCTTTGGAAAGTTATAAATTAATATTTGAGGATGATGGGAAATGAGGAGTAAAATCAGTAAGCGAACAAAAAGGACAGGCAAGTTGTGGGATACTTTTTGAAGAATCAAATATATAACAGTAGCTAGAGTGGTTCTGGGGATCAGAACTGCAGAGCAGCTAAAATACAGTTGTCAATCCATGTGGGGAAAAAAGAACAAAAAACAAAAAACACATTATAGAGAAAGAGAAAAAAGGGGTAATATTAACATATTCTGTAAAACAGTTAATAATCGCAACTAGAGCATCATATTGTCAGCAATGTCCACAGACATCTCAAGCGTCCAGGAAACTATTGTCTATAAAGAAATACGCCGTGCCTAGTGGATTCCCACAGCTAGGTGGGGTGAGCCATAAAAATAAAACCAGCCTTTCTCTCCACATTCCTCTGTGAACTAAAAGGGATTGATGATGCTGGAGAGCTGGCTCACAGGAGCTCACACTGCTCTTACAGAGGACCAGAATTCAGTTCCTAGCGTGTATGACACATGACTCATGACCCCCTGTAATTCCAGCTCCAGGGAATCTTACACCCTCTTCTGACCTCCATGGGCAACTGCGCTCACATTCACATAGTCCCCAGACATACAAACATATATATATATATTTAAAAATAAAACCAGCCAGGCGGTGGTGGCCAGCACTCAGGAGGCAGAGGCAGGCGGATCTTTGTGAGTTCCAGGCCACCCTGGTCTACCGAGCGAGATCCAGGAAAGGTGCAAAGCTACACAGAGAAACCCTGTCTCAAAAAACCAAATAATAATAATAATAATAATAATAATAATAATAAAACCAATTTTTAAAACAATTACCCCCGACGCTCGCTTGATAATTCCAAGCGAGCGTCTTGGGTAATTGTTGGTAGACTAAAAGCCTCAGACCTCTGACTCTCATGAAGATTCTCTGAGGGAACCCGAGCCTACTTAAACACAGCCTTAGCCAAAATAAACGGCCCTTCAGCTCTGGAGCTTGTCACTGTGGCACATCTGTGCTGCCACAACCCAGTCCACTCTCCTCCTACCCTTTGTCTAAAGAGTCTGCAAAGGGAAGAGGCTCCCGGAGAGGCTAAGTCGCTGTGTGCTTAGATCTGGTCTGCAGGACACAGGGAAATCTGAAATGCATTGTGACCTGCTAATCTTTCACAGCTAACCAAGTGATCACTGATTAAAAATAGCGTCGAACGTGTATTGGGCATCTATTTCGGGCCTCGTTTTATTTGGAATGCAAATCCTGCTGGAAGCCAGAGCGGCGGGCATTAAGCAGCAGCTGGAAATCGACTCTGAACGTTCCAGCCAATTCACGTCGAGCCCAGTTGGCAGAATTAATGCCATTCTGCCATCTCAGCGAAGAAGGAGAGGTGGTTAATTATGCCCCACTGCCCAGCGGTTTCTATTATGGACACATCTGGACTGAAAGGCTCATTTGAAATCTCCAATCTCTCTGCTTCCTGGAGCCTAAACCAAGCTAAGGAGTTGATTGGTGATGAGGGGGAGGGGAGGGAGTGTAAGCAAACAGCTTTGCCCATGTGCCCCCCCTCCCGCCCCGCTCTCCCCCACCTCCCGGGGAAGGTCTGATGAAAGTCCGCTGGAGTTTCAAAGGCCCGTGGTTCCGTCCCAAAGCTCGGACTTCTATCAATGTTGCCTCGGAGTTCCTAACACACAGTGTCTGCACAGGTTGCGCTGTAAATAATAAATAAAACACACGCATTCATGCCTGCACCTTAGGGCAAGGGAGTTTAGTTTCCACGGTGCCCTCTACCACCGCGGGCTGGGATGTTTTCATCTTCCCTAAAGGAAGGTAAGGCTGAGACCTTGTCTGCTTTGAACAAAAAGCCTTTCAAGAAATGTCTATGCCCTGGATCAAGACACATAGCCGTCTGTTATAAGAAAAACTTCCCTCCGAGTAATGGTTGCCTCCCGGCTTGGCAGCGGGCACCACTCTGCGAGGATTTCTCTGTTGGAGGTGCCATCTTTGAGAGGAAAATTAAAACAGACCATCACTCAAACCCAAGGGTGCCCATGGAAATCCTCCAGGGCTTCAATTTTTGGAACTGGATCCCTGTCTTCTTTCCATTTGGATTTTCTACTGTACATATTGAGGAAGTTCGGTTTGATAATGTAAAAATATATAATGATCAAATCAGAATAATTAGCATCTCCCTCTCCTTTTATATTTATCAGTTCTAGGTGTCAGGCAGTTTCAAAGTCTTCTAGCTCTTTTTGTTTAAGTTTTATAAAATCTTTATTGACAAATAATTCACAATTTGATAGACTTCAGTCCAGCATCCTCATCGGCCCAGGACACCATCACCACTTTCTATTTTAGAACATCGCTGTCTTCAATTTCATACACACATATAATGTATGGGGATTACATTCCGCCTTATTTTTTTTTTAATGAACATAATATTTGCAGTTGTAACCATTTTTAACAACAACAACATATTATTGTGAACTACAGTCTCTCCACTGTGTTTGGGTGCCTGTCATCCATTCTCCCCGTGTTTTCTAACGGCCGCAAGTCAACTCTTTCCTTCTGTGAAATCAACTCTCGGGTCTCACTTACTAGTGAGAGCGTGTGATACATTCCGTACCTGGTTCGCTTCGCTGAGTACAAGCAGGTCACTTTCTATTCCCCTTGGACCTCAAATAGCTCAAGTCTCCCATCGCCCTTCACTCCCACATTGTCCCTGAAAGATAACTGGATTTCTCTCAGTATGGAAGATGCTCAGGTCCAGCAGGACCCTAAAGCCGGGGACCTGGACCAGGCTCAGTTGATATATTAGATGTCTCCACCCTGGCGGTGTCTGAAGCCCCAGGAAACCATCCCCTCACTCTCCATCCTCCCTTAACTGCCTGATGACTAACATTCATGTCGAGTGACTTCCTTTATGCCAAACCCTGCACGGTTTCATCCTTAATACAGAATAAATTACCTCATAGACAGTCGCAACTCAGGCCATAGGAGCTGAACTCAATGTGGTGGTACAATAACCAAAGCACAGGTACCCTCAACAGCAGATCAGGGGGATCGGCCACAACCCTGTTCACATCTTTATAGCAGCGGGACACCGAGGAGGAGACTGAAGAGTCACCTGGCCTGGACACAGACAACATTCAGAGGCAAGATCTCTCTGCCCTGGGATCCCAGCCTCTGAAACAGCCTTTCTCTGAGCTACAGAAAGTCCCAAAATGCCAGGTTGTGGCTTCAGGAAGCATCTCTTGCAATAGGTTCCCCATGAAAGCAATATGAGTGTGATACTTCCCACCAGTGCCAGAGGATAACTGGCTAGGGCCAGATTTGGAGATTGAGATTCTAGGATTGTCCAACACCGCGCATAAAGACAGAATCCTAAAGGAAGAAACTGGTGGTGTTCAAAAAAAGGGAGTGCTTCTTCTGAGGCCGAGATTTGCATTCAAACCCCAGGTGGGCTGCAAGAGCTGCCCCCATGTGCTCAGGCTTTCTGAGCCTTGGCTGTCCCGTGAATAATTGCACAAGAATTAAATTGGACAAGATGCAGAGAGAAGAGCAAAGGCTGTGTTCAGTGTAACTGTGAGTTATCCTGCTCCCTCCGTGGAGGATTCTTTGCCTGTCTCTTACCCAGTTGCAGATTAGAATCACCTGGGGCATTTGCTGTGCCATCTCGCCAGAGCTAGCTTCCCTTCCCTGATGGGACTTAGTCATAGATACTCTAAATATTCTTTTTTAAAAAATCTTGCCCAGATTAATAGTCACTGCTGTTGTGGGATGGTCTGTATGTCAAATGTGTTGCTGATTGGTCAATAAATAAATCACTGATTGGCCCGTGGCCAGGCAGGAAGTATAGGCGGGACAAGGAGGAGAATAGAGCTTGGAAGTAGAAGGCTGAGTCAGAGAGACACTGCTAGCCGCCATGATGACAAACAGCATGTGAAGATGCCAGTAAGCCACGAGCCACATGGCAAGGTATAGATTTATAGAAACGGATTAATTTAAGCTGTAAGAACAGTTAGCAAGAAGCCTGCCATGGCCATACAGTTTGTAACCAATATAAGTCTCTGTGTTTACTTGGTCGGGTTTGAGTGGCTGTGGGACTGGCAGGTGTCAGAGATTTGTCCTGACTGTGGGCCAGTCAGGAAAACTCAAGCTACACACTGCCCAAATACATCAAAATGAGTAGCTTCTTTGGACCTGAAATTTTATATTAGGGTTTAGGCAAACATTTTACTTCTCTGGGTATTGATTTGTTACTAAAAAGAGGAACGATATTCTGGTTTTATAGGTTGTTTAGAATATTTGCTAAGATATGTTTGCAAGGCTCCTCAAATGATAACTGAAAGCTAGTAGCTGCTCAACAAATATTCATTTCCTTCATCCACTCATTTCTTTTCTTATCATTAGTCAGGAAACACGTGTGCTAAAATATTGACAATAAAAATAAGGATGATAGATAAAAGGTACCATGCCTGTCATCTTTGAGATTAAATAATTCCTACCTCCTCCAAAACTGTCTCACCTTACTCAACTATAACATGGGCTTAAATTCTAGAACAGCGGTGGAAAATTTGTTGTGTAGGTGCCCAATTCCTCCTTCCAGTGCTCAGGGCAGACATCACTAATCAATTATGACACTCTTTCCTACTGATCTCATATGATGACTCGAAAGTCCTTTACTCCACAGACATCCACTAATAATCACCCACAGCATATGTTTAAAACAAATTATCTATCCTTATCATAGATCAAGGGCAGCCTTAAACCTGCAAATGAGGCTAAATTCAGAGTAGATGGAGATTTGTCAAAGATGAAGGCAGACCCTGAGGGTGTCACGGCCCTGTGAAACCTGGTCGATCCTCAAAGAATGTATGCTTTCTAGTGAGTGAAAAGAGTGCTGAGGGGGTGAGTAAGCACCAGCGTTGAAATGGAAGAGCCAGTGCCTACCACCCATGGTTTCCAGAAAGGACCATCAAATTGTTTCCAGAAGACAGATTATTTCTCTAACTTAAGGAACATGGTACTGACTGCTACAGCTTCGCTCACCTAGGGTGATGGACGGGCTCTAATAAGCAAGCCCCATGAAGCTCCAGCCAGTGGCTGAAAACTGACATCAGCACCTGCAGGTTTTGTCGCAGCTGAGACCTCATGAACGTCAAAGATGGCGGGGGTCCCCACCCACTGTGTTGGCTGCATCAAATACATCCGCTGGTCGAGATTTCTGCTCTAACTCCCTATTATTAATTACTCCCTTGGAGGGCCACAAGCATGTTCACTCTCTACAGCGCAGCAGCATCTGCTGGCCAAGCCCTGGTGGGGCTGAGCTGCTTCCACAGCACGAGTGCAATATCCTGCTGGTAGCCCTTCAGTGGAAAGACTTTTTATCTGGAACCCTAAATAAAATTATAACATCATGCTCATCTTTCTTTTTTGTTTGCTTGTTTTTTGGTTTCTTCTGTTTGTTTGGTTTTGGTTTTTTAAGACTGAGTTTCTCTGTGTAGTCCTGGCTGTCCTAGAACTTGCTCTATAGACCAGGCTAGCCTTGAACTCGCAGAGATACAACTGCCTCTGCCTCCAGAGTGCTGAAAATAAGGGCATACAACCCCACTGTCTGGCTTATTCCTTCTCTTTTAAAGGCCTAGCAAACAGGTTTTTGTTGATGTTGTTTTTTGTTTTTGTTTTTGTTTTGCTTGTTTGTGTCTATGTTTTGTTTTGGGTAAACATTCGAAAATGGGAACTAGAAAATAGATGGACTACAAATTTGTTTGAAGAACCATGCCTCGGGGCAGCTCAGAGACCAGGGATGCAGGGCCAGAAGCAGGTGAAACACACCAGGGGAAAGGTGGGATGGGAAGGTGGTGGGAGGGAAAAAGAGAGGGGTGTGGTTGGGAGATAAAGAAAATAAGTAAATAATAGTGAAGAAAACAAGGAACCAAATTTCTCAGCCCCAGAGAGACACATGGGAGAAAATTTGCACTTAGAAACATTGAAGAAAAATCCAGAAAGAAAGCCGGCCGGTGGTGGCGCACGCCTTTAATCCCAGCACTCGGGAGGCAGAGGCTGGCGGATCTCTGTGAGTTCGAGGCCAGCCTGGGCTACCAAGTGAGTTCCAGGAAAGGCGCAAGGCTACACAGAGAAACCCTGTCTCGAAAAACCAAAAAAAAAAAAAAAAAAAATCCAGAAAGAAGAAAGAAAGAAAAAAAAACCCACAATGAAACAGAAACTACTGAAAAATCGAATTGGAATCGAGGTATTTATATGGACTCCTGCCTTTATTATACATATGTGTGAGTGTATTGTGTATTAATAGTTTATAGGTGTGTGTGTGCGTGCATCTGTATACCTTATATAAATGAGATGAAACTGCTTGGACCTAATAACAGCACATTGAGAATCCAGATCTTGGTTTCTAAATGCTATCCTTTATTGAAAGGAAGCAGACATTCTTGGGGCAAATGACTTACTCAGGAGCTGGAACAGGGAATGTACAAATTGAACCCCGGAACATCTTATGCCTGGAAGGAAGGAAGCACACCACTGGATGATGAGGGCACATCAACAAGGCAGAGACTTCAGCTTGAAAGACATCAAAAATAATGGTAGTAATGAGTTGCAATCTTTGACTAAACTCAGACTCCATATGTCTATCTATGTTAATACAAATAAGTGAAAGAATCACTGAAGGAGAAGGAAAAGCTCTCATTTATGGTACAGCGCCAACCAATAAAAACAGAAGACGTGATGGGAACAGACACTCATCATTTATCAAACAACATAAAGATGGTTATCTTCGTTAGGGTTTCTATTGCTGTGAAGAGACACCACAACCATGGCAACTCTTATAAAGGACAACATTAATTGGGGTGGCTTGCTTACAGACCAGAGGTTCAGTCCATTACCATCATGATGGGACATGGCAAGGCAGACATGTGCTGGAGAAGTAGCTGAGACGCCTACATCTTGCAGGCAACAGAAAGTTGACTGAAAGTCACACTGAACAAAGCTTGAGCAAAAGAGACCTCAAAGCTGGCCCCCACAGTGACATACTTCCTCCAACAAGGCCACACCTACTTCAACAAGGCCACACCTCTAATAGTGCCACTCCTTTTGAGGGCTATTTTCTTTCAAACCACCAGAGTGGTTGATTCTGTCAGTGGATGCTGAAGCCAGGACTTGTAAATTTGATGAGAAACAGGGGGTTTGCCTCCGACTATGGCCCCACAAACACTAATCAGTTGCAGCAGAGAAAATGTTGTATTTAAGGCAGGACGGCTCTGAAAGCGCCAGCATGAGCCTCCAGATGTGAGGCTCTATGTAGAGAGCATGGCTGTAGAGTTATGGCCAAGAATGCAAACTCTTGGTCTGGTCATAAGAAAATAAGCTGGGGTGGTGGTGGTGCACGCCTTTAATCCCAGCACTCGGGAGACAGAGGCAGGCAGATCTCTGAGTTCCAGGCCAGACTGGGCTACAGAGCAAGTTCCAGGACACCAAGACTGCTTAGAGAAATCATATCAAGAAAGAAAGGAAGAAAGAAAGAAAGAAAAAAAGAAAGGAAGGAAGGAAGGAAGGAAGGAAGGAAGGAAGGAAGGAAGGAAAGAAGGAAACAAAAACAAAAAGGAAAACAAAAAGGAAAAAGAAAGAAAAAATAAGCCCGGATCAGAGGTCACCAAGTAGAACACGCAACTAACTGCCAAGCACAGGAGAAACAGGGATTGAGAGAGTAGCTGAGGGCGTGTGATGAAATCTGAGGAGTCGTGACAACCAAAGCACTGTATGTTCTTGGACTGGGGCCTGGAGCCCAGAGGAGAAAGAAATTTGGATGATTCTTGGTGAGAACCGAAGGCAGCCAGTGAACTGGACAGGGCTCCATACACCACATCTGATAGTCAGGTTTGGAGATCCCCATGTTGGTGCTGAAGGAAAGGGCACTTGTCTGGGGAAAATACATCATAGCATGTGGTAGGGGAGATGTCATCATGTTTCCAGCTCCCACTCAAACAGATCAGAAAAAAAAAACAGCATTCGGAGCCATAAATAGGGAGACCATGGGCCGTCGGCAGCAGATAAAACCAAATAGTAATGACTGATGAGTCTGGTGGACAGGTGAGGGAGTGTTTACATTCCAGAAACTTCTAAATGATTTCAAGATGAATTAAAGGAAATGTCCTATATAAAATGTGTATGCATCTATGTATATATGCTGACACATATTCAGGGAGAAGCAAATTAAAACTATAGGAGATTCTATGACACGTCTAGGAACACAGCTAATGTTAACACCCAACACACTCAAAGGGATGTGGAAGAAGAGCGTCCCTCAGACCCTGCTCATGGGAATGAATAATGACCTGGCCATGTTGAGAAAAGATCTGACAGTATTATAAAACTAAACATGACCCGATGACCCAGGAATTCCACTCCTTGGTTGTTTTCCCAGGAAAAAATAAATTGTATGTACACAAAATAGAAGCATTATCAGAAACACTTCACCCACAGATGCCAAAGATCAGAAACAGGCCTTCCATCAGAAATAAACTGCACTATATTTATATAATGCAACGCTACCAGATAATAAGAACAAAGAATTTATAAACTACAGCAAAAGGGAATCACAAAAACACCCTGTGTGAAGAAAGCTCTATGCAGCAGACATTTGACTCATTCCATAGACATGACATTCACCAATGGGTATCTACAGTTGGGTTTGGGTAGGGCCAACGAAAATAGTGGTTGCCTGGAGGGAACTGACGTAGAAGTGAGAGACTATGGGCCAGAGGCACGAGGGTCCTCCCAGTGATGATAATGTTCTCTCTTGGCAGAAGCTTAAGTCACACAGGTACAGCATTAATCAGAGCTCACCCAACTGCATGCTGAATATTCGCACACTTCTATGTATGCAAAAAAAAAAAAATTACCACAGAAGGAAAGAGGAAAAAAATGAAAACATTAGACAATAGGTTATTTATGTGCATAATTGACCTATTCAGGGGAAACTCTGCCATGTCAGCAACTTGTTATGACATTCATTTTACCTTGAGGTGGATCAATCGGTCCTAGAGAAATTTTAACCATAGCATGTACATAACAGCGTTTGAGTGTTCTGTGTAATTTTTGGGGAATCTTTTCTGTATATTTGATAATCCCTATAATAAAGTGTTGGGAAATGTATGTGTATATGAAGATAAAAAATCTCTTGCTACAGACCCGCAGTTTGGAGTCACTCAGATACAAAGAGTGAACAGTGCAGTACCCGATGAACTGGGGGACCTGGAAAAATTGCTCCAGGGTGTCTCTCCCTAGTGGGTGTCCTCGGAGAAATGACGAAGGAGATTTATGGGTCAGCTCCGCACACCACTATCTTCAGTGTGAGAGATCACTCAGAATGACTGCTCTCCTTGCCCGTTGATCGATGGAATGCTCCAAAACACCAATCGACCTAAGCATTTTTCCTTGTCGTCTTCTAGAACTGTTAGCAGTTAACCAAGTTGTGTGAGAACAGCTTTTCTGAATGTCATGCCATTTCAAATCTAGAGCCACTGTTATCTATTAGGAGTGTACCTAGGAGCAAAATTTTTTGCTCCTTCTTTAGTGTGTTGCATGGCAATGCTTAATATATCACATGTAGTATACTGCTACTTAAGCTTATATCCTTGGATATTTTCCCATGTCAATATACAAATCATACTATCTACAAGAGGGAAATATGAGCGTAAAGACTGAATTATGCAACCCTTACAAATAATATGGAACAATGCCTAGCATATAGTAAGTACTTAGATTAGCTATTGTTATTCCTTCAGGAAAGTGGTCTATAATTTGTATCATCAATTCATAGACATAGGCTGCTGCAGTTTCCCTACTACAAATGATAAGTAAATGAAACAACCTTGCATATAATCTTGACTCATGCAATGTTTCTAGGACAAATTCACAGAAGTGAGCCTGGGAAGCTGACTCTGTGGGTAAAGGGCTTACCACACAAATGTGAGGAGTTGAGTTTGGATCCTGAGAACCCGTATAAAGCTAGCACACATCTGTCGTCCCAAATCCTACAGCAAGAGACAGAAGAACCCCAGGAAGCTCATGGGGAGCTAGTCTGCTTCTTATACACAGCAGTGAACATGCGACCCTGCCTCAAATGAGGAAGAAGAGGATTGATATCCAAGGTTGTCCTCTGATGTACATCACAGCAAGAGAACACTTGCACTGATACACCACACCCATGAACACCCCACCACACACACACACACACACACACACACACACACACACACACACACACACACATCATATACAAAGAAAGAAGAAAGGATGGAAAGAAGGAAGAAAGGGAGGGAGAGAGGAAGGGAGGAAGGGAGAGAAAAAGGGAAGGAGGGAGAGAAGAGGAGGAGGAGGAGGAGGAGGGAGGGAGGGAGAGAGAGGAAGTCAGTCCCAGGAGTGGGGCCACTGAACCATAGAGAATGCATCTTGTACCAGTCATCTACCTATTGTCTCCCAGCCCAAGCCCATTCTCCCATACCTTGCCCTGTGACCCCGGGTCTGCATTTCCCAGACTTCATTGGCCAGTCAGTTGGCTTCTTTTCTTTTTGTTTATGGTATGATATTACCAAATCGAGCTTCCAAATGGCCAAATAATTTTGCACTCCCACCAACAGTAATATGAGAGTTCTTTCCCAATCTGTGTCAAGAAACAAGAAAAACATAGCTAAAGAGACCCATTAAGACCTTGTGAGAAAAGATCCAAGCACTCAGGGCCAGTGGTTTGAAGCACAGCCAAGTAAGAACCATTGTTTTATATCTTTGATTCTCAAAAAATGCTAGCATTACCTGGGAGTTTGTTAAAAAAAAAAAATACAGAATTCCAAAGCCGAACATGTTGATGCATGCTGGGTAATCCTGGCACATGGGAAATGGAGGCAGAGGGTTCCAGATTCCAAGGTCATTCCCTGACACATGAGATCGTGTCTCAAAACAATAAAAGTGGCACAAAGCAGAATTCCAGAGGGTACATTGTAACAGCATCCTTAAAGGAAACATTGTAACAGCATCCTCAAAGGATACATTGTAACAGCATCCTGGAAGGATTCAGTTCCACACTCAAGTCTGAGAAGCCCTCTTCTGCATTTGATGCTGCAACCGAGGAGCAGCAGAGCCTTGTGGAATGCAGAGCTTCTGTAGGAGCCCCTTTGACCAAGAGGGGAAAAAAGACACTGAATCCCAAGCCACATTGAGCACAACTGAAAGTTTATTTACAATGAAGTAATAATACATTGTAATAAAATATACATTTGTGAGAGTGGGTGTCTGTGTGTGTGTATGTGTGTGTGTGTGTGTGTGTGTGTGTAAAATATACATTTGTAGGGGTGGGGGTGTTTGTGTGTGTGTGTATGTATGTGTATTTGTGTTTTGCTGGTGTGTGTCTGTTTCTATCTCTGTGTGTGTGTGTGTGTGTGTGTGTGTGTGTGTGTGTGTGTGTGTGTGTGTTGTGTGTGTTGCTGAGAGTGGAACCCAGGGCTTCATGCTTGCTACTTAAGCACTCTAGCACTAAGTTATACCTTCTACCTTTGTCCTTATGACTCTGGCTATAACACTTCTTAATTTCTGCTGTGATAAAAAAGAGTTTTTAACATTTTGAGGTTTCTACTAGTCATTTTTCTTTTAGCTTAGGTTTTCAGTTTCCAGTAATATATATTTTTCTTGCATTTGATTTTCAGTATGATCAAAATTAATCTGAAATTTAAGCATCTCCAAGAACAAGTCAAATACATTTTAAATTTGTGACCATAATATATTGAGCTGCATAATGATACATTTAAATTATTCTTATGCTATGACTTTTCCTTACTGATGAATATAGGCATTCTGTAACCAGAACTCTTTATTCTACAGGACTTTCTAATGAATTGTGTCAATACTGCATGCTATTTCATCTGAAACTACCAGAATTCATCAAGACAAGATGAATCAGGTTTATTGAGATTTAGTTGGAAATGCATAAAACCAGAAAAATTGCACACAGATTTAGTGTTCATGCAGCTATTAAAGGTTTTTTAATCTCTGCAAACACAGGAACTCCAGTCGATTCTGTGCTGAGCAATTACCATCAAAACTGTAAAAGTGTGTGCATAATTTTGTGTGCTATATTATGAGTATATTCCTGACAGAACATCGCCATATTGTTCGAGCATCATTGTGAACTGAATTATCCATTTATGATTCTATATATCTGATGATTGGAAGCTTCTCGCAGACTAGATAACATTTCAAATTTTGTTGCTCTTCCATTCACTATAGGTTTCTAGTGCCAATCATTGTAAGATAAGTTCCCATCATGACCCCAAGGATGGCCCCTGTGCCTTCATGCCCCAATACTGGGTAAGCCAGCACAGGGCGGGAGGACTAATATTCATCCCAGGAAGACATAGCCATACTACAATGACTAGCAATAGTTCACTATACATGAAGTGCCGTAAGCTACATAAAGACATACCAGTAAACCCCAAGTCACCATTTCTCCAACTCAGCATCCCTCATGTACAGATCCCCCAAATGCCTGAAGTCTTTTCTGAGCCTCCCCATACCTGGGGGATTGTGATGGTGAAGAAGCGGAGTAGAAAGCAATAGTTTTTTTCTGGGCTTTGTTTTTTTTCTTTATCTTTCTACGACATGGCCTCAAGCTCACTCTGTAGCCAAAGATGATCTTGAACTTCTGACCTTCCTGCCTCAGCCTACCAAGTGCTGGGATTACAGGCTTGGTGCCACCACATCTGGTTTATGCAGCGCTAGGGGGCTGCCTGAAGGCCTTGTGTACGCTATGCGAGCATTCTATCAGTTGAACTACATCCCCCCGTGCACAAGACATTGATGAGACCTTCTCAGGGCTCTCTGTAAGTGAGGAACCTTGAAGCATAAGCTTCACTAATGATACAGTCAATCTGTCCCCACAAAGGGGTTCATAGAATTGAAATGACAGAATGGAGAAATAACTTCAGAGACCGTGCAGTACGACCTTTCTTTTGCAAAGCTGGGGGAGCTGAGGCTGTGTGGTTTCCCCGGAGCTGACAGCTGGTTGACAACAGAGCTGAGACTAGTTTCTCTACTGCCTTTCTAGAATGCTTCCAGCCCTGTGCTTTCTTGAGAGCCTAAGACATTGAGAGCTAAATTTATATCCAATATATATCAAAGGAAATAAAATGATGGAAGTATCACTCTAGATTTCACTTAGGCAAAGTACCAAATAATGCCATTCATCCTGGGAATCAGCCACTCATGGAGTACTTACCAGTTATTTGTTGACTCTTATACGACAAAGACAAAAACCCCATCCTTACGTTGTAATGTATATGCAGATGACATACGGTTTGATACCAAAATAGTCATTCTCTACCCCAAAGAAGAAAAGGATTAGTGGATGTTAATACTAATGCTTATGTTAGCCTATTACAAGTGTGTCCCGCTGGGGCTCTATTCTGCGTTGTGCCTTGAGATACAGATTTCATATCACTCACAAATTACAGTGTCTATTCAGTTTTTATAGGCTATAGGATGCTCCACACTAATATTTCAATTTAATCATTTCTATCCTGGAGATTTATTTTGTCTGACAATCCACACATGCCGAGTAAACAAAACAACTTAGACATTAGACATCTGGGCCAGAGTGCGTCGATCCTCCTCCACAATACAACCGCTTATTGGCTGCTAGGCACCATGATACAGGAAGAGTGGGCAAGAGACACTGAAGGGCAGCTTACAAGGGGGAATTGGTCAAGTCATTTGCCTTTGGGGGAGCTCTTAGAGTGTAGGAGAAACAGGCACCTGGCTCAGTTGTTACCATATTGTGGTCTCTGAGTGTGCTGAGATGGGAAGCCTGCGGGGGATTGGACTCGAACCCTGGTATTAGGGAGCTCCCACTTGAGCCAAGGCTCAAAAGAAACCATGCATCAGCCAGAGAAGAGGAAGGACTTTAAAAGAACAAACCCTGGCATGTGGAAGGGTCTAGAGAGCTGGAGGAAGTGTTTGGAAAATAACTGAGTGTGTCTTTGGGTGAACCTAGAGCACTCGGGACCTGGAAGGTTGGAGCAAAGAGAAACGTTGATACTCAAGGAGCATCCCATCATCCTAGGGAGGCTGAGTGTCATGCCATGGAATTTACACTTGGTCCTATAGGAAAGAATGCACTTTTAGGTGGCATAGGGACATAATCAGGTCAGTTTTAGGAAAGCCAATGACAGGAAGCAGGAGGTACTATGTTGTATGAATCAATAAAATGGCAAGCACTGAAGAGCTGGGTTATAGAATTTGCAATTGCCGTCATTGTGGCATCTATGGGTAAAGAATCCTAAGATGTGTCTTTTAATGACTGTGTCCTTGTCCATGTCTGCAGCTGAAATGCTTGGGCTACAGCAAGACTGGAGCCACCCTTTCCTTATTTCAAGCAGTTGCCCATAACATTGGATTCCTACATGATTGATGTGAGTAAATGGCATGTCCCCCGATGACCTATATTTGGTTCTTTCTTCCTACTTTTTGTTTTGTTTTGTTTTCTGAAACAGGGTTTCTCCGTGTAGTTTTGGTGCCTGTCCTGGATCTCGCTCTGTAGACCAGGCTGGCCTCGAACTCACAGAGATCCGCCTGGCTCTGCCTCCCGAGTGCTGGGATTAAAGGTGTGCGCCACCACCACCTCTCTTCTTTCTAATGACTTTGTATGCTGACCTCTTTCCTCTGCTCTAGGTTGGTCAATAACCAGAATGTTGTTTAGAGACAGCAATGATGTAACACCACACAAGAAAAACGAAGAAATCCGCTATCCCAATGAGAAAAGGAGAGATGGCATATTACTCATAAACAGCATCCTGTGGTCTCCAAATTCAGAGCTCATTGGTAAAGAGCTGGACTAGACGGTGAGAAAAGATTAAACAAACAGGGCCTCTGTTTACATGCAACATGTCTTAGGGCCTGAGCATCGGGGCATGCCTGTGACGAACACCCCACACAGCCAGCTTAAGAGACTGTTGGCTGGATGTTGGAACTGACAAGTTCTGCAGGGAGCAGAACAGGGAGAAACTCTCCCTCCCGTGAGCAGCTCTGCCTGGTTGGGGAGGGAGGTGGGTCTCCCATGCGAGATGAAAGAGAAAAGAGCCCATGGTTTCCATTTCTAGGCAATGAAGGCAAAAGAAGCTGAAAGCCTTGGCTCAGACACTGTTGTCCCTACCTGTCAAACGTGGCCAAGGAATCTCACTGATTCTAAACAGCCATATTCATCAGTTTCTTCCTGTCACGTGTCAGGACGAAGGTGGGAAGACAGACATACCTTCCCCAGACCCTTCCAACACCTGCCCCCACTAAACAGAAGATCAGAGAAAGCTAAGGAGAAGATGACCAACGTCAGATAAAACAGGTCTTTTCCAGAAAAACTTAGATTTTAGACAGGCAGCAAATACTCTAGCAGTACAAACACATCCCCAACATTGCACGAGATACTCTTACAATAAAAAAGCTGTTGACTAGCCGGGCGGCAGTGGCACACGCCTTTAATCCCAGCGCTCGGGAGGCAGAGCCAGGCGGATCTCTGTGAGTTCGAGGCCAGCCTGGTCTACAGAGCGAGATCCAGGACAGGCACCAAAACGACACAGAGAAACCCTGTCTCGAAAAACAAACAAACAAACAAAAGCCATTGTTTCTGAACTAAATAAAACTGAACGTTGTGTACTTTCTGACAACCCTTACTCCTCCACGGGGCATAAACTCACATCTGACTTAGGACCTCAGACTTCTAGACATGGAGGAGAACTTTAAAACCATTCAGTCCATCAAATTAAATTAATCTATGATGAGAGTGAGGAGACCCAAAGAATTGCAAGAACGGACCCAAAGTCACGCTGCTAATTAATGGGAGACCGGGGGATGAAATACATCTCCAGGCTCCTCTTGCACTGTTTCCTCCCACCCCACCCCACCCCCGACACTGCCACCTTAAGCCCTTTTTGTCCCTTGGCTCACTAGCTCTCAAATTACTCAAGATTCCCCAAAGGCAAAAGAATTATTTTTTTTTAATATCTTTTTCCAATGCTTTATGAGCCCTGGCAGCACAGTCGATGTAGAGGGACTGGCCATGTGGCTAAATTACCTGGACACCAGCCACCAATCTCTGCTCACACCTTCTGTGCTCTGGACCTGAGAGCCCGGTGTGGCTTTTTGTTGTTGTTTGTGTGGGTTGCTGCTGTTGCTCCTGGGAGGCTGGCACCAGCCTTTAACCAGCTGTAAAAATTATTGTCAACCCCCTAAAGGCTACAAACTGTGATTTCCTGACTAACACAGCTTTGGGGAAGGATCCTGGGGTAATGGGTTCAAGAAAAACACACCTGAGGCCTGAGGCTGTTTGGAAGGCACAGCGCTTTTAATCAGCTTCCTCCATAACCAGCCTTTGGCCAGAGTCGCCTTGGAAGATTCCCTTTCTCTCGCCTTTCCCCTGCCTCCCTCTTGTGGACAAGCAGACAAGCAGTTTAACCATGGGCTTGAGGAGGGGAGAAGACCTCCATGACCACACAGACTGATACCCGATGTCCGATGTCTTTATCACTTACAGTGTATGTTACGTCAGTTCCTGACAAATGTGTGAAACCGCGTCTTCACGGCCTTCTAGCCCATCTTGCATCACACACAGTTTTGTTCCCCAGGATCTCCTCCCAACTCCCCCAAGCTCTATCTCCCCATTCCCTATTTCCTTCTGTTATAACCCGATCAAGATGTCGGGTTCTTGGAGTCCCAGGTCACCCGTAATGCCTTACTCTTCTGGGGGAACAAGTTGGGCTATTCCACTTAGAAGAGGCCACGCCTTCTGAAGCAGACTGTCATAGCGATTCCTCTTCTACTCACATACCACACGGTCCCTCTCTTGCATCCCCAATCTCCAAGCAGCCAGTGAAGGAGATACTGTGATTTCTGTCCATTTCACCAGTGAGAAAGGAAGCTCTGAGATCCTTCAATAACTCCTATAAGCTCCTGCAGAAGCAGCAGGACCAGAATTCAGACTCAAGAAGATCTGGCTGTAGAGTCAAGAAGAAGCCTTGTCCAAAAGGACTTTTGACATGGATCCAAGGTCCTGCTTTGTCCAATGTGGCAGCTTTCAGCTACAAGAGGCTACTGAGTATCTGAAAGGTGACTTTTGCGAACAAGCAACCAAAATTTGCACCTTTTTTTTCCTACTTTTTAAACAGTCACAGATGACAAGAAGCTACTCTGCTTAACAGAGCTATCTAGAATGCAACCCCTGTATATCTAGTTCAGTGGCTCTCAACCTTCCTAATGCCGTGACCCTTTAATACAGTTCCTCATGTTGTGGTGACCCCTCAACCATAAAATTATTTTGCTGCTACTTCATAGTGGTAATTTTGCTACTGTTATGAATCATAATGTAAATATCTGATGTGCAGGACACCTGATATGCAACCCCCTCCAAGGGGCCGTGGCCCACAGGTTGAGGACCACTGTTCTAATTAGCTATGCTCGTATCTACCCAGCTGTACATACGCACTCATGTGAAACCTCTGAGTATGTCAATGATATATTTAGTTCCATCATCCACTTGGACCTCACTGCACATAAAAATAAGGTAGATCCTGGCTGGAAAGCTGATGGTTGATGTGTGTGTTCTGTTTGGTTCCATCAGACAACGGAAAGTGAATTGATAATGTAGAAGACCTGGGCTCTTTGCTTTATAAGCTACAAATCATGTCATTTCTTGCAGACTCCTTTTCTTGCCCTGTTCAAGGACAGGTCCATACTCCTTGATCTCAAAGGCCGCTTCCAGCTTTACACCTCATGGTTGGAAAACGTCCCATAGAACTCCTGTCCACCCTCAGAGGGGCGCATAGAGAAGAGCTACAGGTGAGGAGTCTGGCGCCCGCACTGATTACCTGGAGGAACACGCTTGATTGTACACATCCAACACCCCATAATATAGAGGGTGCTTTTTTTAGCGCCCTAATCAGAAATTCATTTGCATAATTAACATCTTTAGGAATAATTGCAAATGACACATCTGTTCACATCGCCCCCCTCCTTGGCAAACTATGTGTTATAAACACAGTTTCTTTGGCTTTGTCAACACCGGATGCCTGCCCTTTGCTTATTGCTGTTACTACTTGACATCTTGGGGAAGTTATGACCCTGAGCGGCCTGTCCTTCTACAGTCTCATCCTCTTGGGGGTTGCCTTAGTCACTGTCTTATTGCTGTGAAGAGACACCGTGACCAAGGCAACTTATAAAAGAAAGTATTTAATTGGGCATTTGATTACAGTTTCAGAGGGTGAGTCCCTGACCATCATGGCAGGGAGCAGGGCAGTAGGCAGACAGGCGTGGCACTGGAGCAGTAGCTGAGAGCTTACATCTTATCTGTGAGATAAGATACATCAGTTGCAACAGATGTCCATACCCCATCTCCAATGGCTCAGAATCATATACCATATGGTTTTACTTATTTGAAAGTCTGGGACAGAGTATCCACAGAGATAAAGACTTTCTTAAGGGTGGGGCTATGGGAAATGGAAATTTAAAGAGTGATATCTAAATGATGGGATGTCTTCTTAAGGGGATACAAATATTCTAAAACTGCCTGATGGTCACTACACATATCTGTGACTATACTAAAAACCATCGTAGGTGCTTACAGAAAACAAGGCTGGGTTCTCTCTGTTATCAGAAAGCCTTGAATGATATCAAATGTAGTTCTGGTGATGTAAGTCTAGTTTACAGCCTCCTCGACAGCATCAGGAGGGCTCTCCAGACAGCATTTCTCAAACTGTAATGAACCCAAGAGTTCCATGGCAATCTTTTAAAACCTCAATGGCAAAGGTCCAATTCAGGGGAGAGGAAGTGTGGGTATTTGTGGTGGTTAATCTACATTTTTTAACTTTTATGGTGCAAAGACACCTTTGGGTGTGTCTATGAGTATGTTTCTAGGAAGGTTTGACTGAAGAAGGAAGGTCCAGCCTGTATATAGATGGTAATATCCCACGGCCTGGGGTCCCAGCATTCATCTCTCTCTGTTTCCCAACTATGGATGCAAGGAACCAGCTACTCCTGCACCATAAACAAATGTAACACATCTTTGCCTAGTTAAAATAATATTTCATAACAATGAATCTGGAATACCTGAATGTGGAGGGCCAACAGACGTCCATATGTACACTTCTAAACACCACAGGCAAGGTTACAGGAAACAACCATCTTCCCAGTTCAGCTAGTATTTTGTGACATCGACCTGCTCTTTGTTCCCTACAGCCAAGCCTTTAGTCTGACCTTAGGGGGATGTTGCATCAACTAATTTTAGCTTCACAGTTTGACAATTTGGTAATATCTGGTAACATTTTAGAAAATCCATCCTTGTGCCCCAGTAGTTCCACTTCAAGGTATGCATCCTGTAGAAAAAGATTCTCACATGGGTCTCAGCAAAGATGCACATTCCTTCCAGCATTTTCTGTAGTAAGGAAAACATGCTCATAGAACAGTAAAGTTAAGTAAATTAGGGTTTATTTGTACACTGTGATACAACGGAGAAGCTAAAATGATTGAATTAGATCTGTTAGCATCAACATGGATCAATTACAAAAAAAAGTTTGTGTTAAATTTTTTTAAGTATAGGAATTGAATATGTAGCTCATTGGTAGAGTGCTTGGCTAGTAGTAGAGGTCCTGGGTTCTAGTCCCAGTACCGCATGCATCCTTAACTGCATAGTGAGTTGTGGGGTAGAAGCTTTAAAGTGTGCATGTAAAATGGTGATTCTCAATCTGTGGATTCTGACCCCTTTAAGATCATCAGACATATCAGATATGTACATTATAATTCATAATAGTAGCAAACTTACAGTTATGAAGTGGCAACAAAAATAATTTTATGGTTGGGGGGGTCATCACCTCATAAGGAACTATATTAAAAGGACACAGCATTAGGAAGAGAGCCACTGGTGTAGAATATAGCGCATGGGTTAATAATATGAAAAGTCTAGCCCCCCAAAAGAACACATATTCTTCCAGCATAGTAAAAGTAATTTGAATGAACAAGAAACATGGATTATAATGATATGATACCAGTTCCCTCCAAAATAGAAGAAAAAAAGAAGAAATCTGGGGCTAGAATGATGGGCCACGTAACTATACTACCACATGGAAAGGGAAAGGGGAGAGAATAAAGATAGAAAATGCTAATCTCGAAAAATAGTAATTCTTAACAAATCACAGTTGATACATGGGTGTTGACTGGTCTACTGGGTTTGGTTTTTTTTTTTTTTTTTCAGTTTTCTCATATGTTTAAATTGTGCTAAATTTTTAAAATTTAAAATGATGGATGTGACTGAGAGTGTAGCTCAGTGGTAGTGTGCTTGTCTAGTGTGCGTGGGGCCCTTGGTTTGATTCTCTGTACCACTAAAAGGAAGAAGGGCAGGAAAAGAGTGAGAGAAAGAAGGGAGGGGAGGGGAGGGGATAGAAGAAAAGGAAGAGAAGGGCAGGGGAGGGTGGGGAGGGAAGGGAAGGGAAGGGAAGGGGAGGGGAGGGAGACAGGGAAGGGAAGGGGAGGAAGGGGAGGGGAGGGAAGGGAAGGGAAGAGGAGGAAGGGGAGGGGAGGGAGGGGAGAGAAGGGAAAGAAAGGGAAGGGGAGGGGAGGGAGGGGAGGGGAGGGAAGGAAGACAGGGAAGGGAAGGGAAGGGAAGGAAAGGGAAGGGGAGGAGAGGAAGGGAAGGGGAGGGGAGGGAGACAGGGAGGGAAGGGGAGGGAGGGGGGAGGGGAGGGAGACAGGGGAGGGGAGAGGAGGAGAGGGAGGGGAAGGGAGACAGGGAGAGAAGGAGGCAAAGAAGCAGATAAAATGGCTGACTCTCCAGTAAAGGGACTTCACTCCCTCTGATGAGATGCCTCTCTTCTCTGGGGGCATCTCCGACTTATTAATGACTCATGTACAACTAAGTTCATCCCAGAATTCAACACGAACAAATACCTCTCCTCATCCCCACACAAGCTCATCTTCAGTGTCATACCCATGCATTGTCTTTGGTCTCTGCCGGATGGCTTCAGCCCCAGGAGGAAGGAGAATAGAGGGAAACATAAAACCAAAGCCTGGTAAGATGTGAAGAAACACTCTCGCGGCAGCCCACTTTGGAGCATTCTGTGTTTCTGTCACCTCGGGGCGTCCTGATTCGCTCTGAGCATCTCCTCCAGACACAAGTGATTTAGCCAGCCGACAAGAGGAACAATTACTGCTGGCTTAAAAGATGGGTTGATGTCTCTGGCGTCTATTTGCCTGCCGTTCTGGCTCTCTGACAAATCAAGTCAGATCAATTTGTACCCTAAAGAATAAATGGGAAGATGTGATTGCTTTCTGGTTCAACAGAAAAGCGTTTCATTTCAAAGGGCTGTTGCACATTTCTTCGGAGAGTCACTGAGAAGCGTCTGGTCTGCGGAGAGCTAGCGGTGGACTCCCAAGCAGATGAGGAATGGCTGCCATAGCTTCCCACCTATGTGTTGGGGACAGAGATGGGAAATTGAGAAAGCAGAAAGCTGTCACTGACAGGGACCGCTACATAGCTCATGTTTAAGGAATGTTTTCTCTGCCTCCTCAGAAGCAGTGAGCCTTTTAAATCACCTGCTAGAGGTTTCAGAGGAATGAATCCCAATTCTACCGGAAGCGAGTTCTAGAAAAGTTAGTCTATTTGATGGGCTAACGCAGGAGGGTCACTGCAGCCCAGCATCAGCAAGGTACTCATGAAGTACCACCTGAGAGACCATTAGCAATTGATGGATTCTGGGGGAGGGAGAGTAAGTTTTCTTCAGGGATGTGGTCCTTAAAAGGCTACTCAAGCTCCAGTAAATGGTCCTACACCCATGTACACACAGGTAGCAAGCACTACGTGAACTTAATGGGAGAGAGAGAGAGAGAGAGAGAGAGAGAGAGAGAGAGAGAGAGAGAGAGAGAAATCAGGAGAGGGGACACTTTGGGGAGGATAGGAGAAAATTTGGAAGGGAGGGGAGATTTGATCAAAACACATTGAATGCATGCATGTGAATTAACACAATTAAATGGATAGAAGTATAAAAAAATTCATGCTGAATGAGGTAACCCAGTCTCTGAAAGACAAATATGATATATATTGGCTTATATGTGGATATTGGCTGTTAAATCAATGATAACCAAGCTACAATTCATAGAACCATGGAAGCTAGGTATAGAGTAAGGGACTAGGTGGAAAGATAGACCTCTCTAGGAAAGGGAAATAGAATAGATAGTTATGGATGGATGGATGGATGGATGGATGGATGGATGGATGGATGATGGAGGGATAGATGGATGGATGGATGGATGGATGGGAGTGCTGGGACAGGAGAATCAAGCAGAGTGGGTGAGGGAAAAGGGGGGATGAGGGTAGGGATATGGGGAGAGACAGCTAAAATTAAGGACCATTTGCATGGTATTATGGAAACCTAATACAGTAGAAGCTTCCTAAAATATATAGGTATATGAAGGCGATGTAAATGAAATCACCAAATAATGGGGGAGACAGAGCCCCAACTGCACATGTCTTGTCACCAGATGAAGCTTCTAATACTGGGAATGGGTTACATCTAACTGAGTTGTTGGCCAAAGGGGTCTCATGGGAACCTCCCATACAACCCAGGTTGTTGCCCAGACAACAGGTTGCTCTCCACAAACTGACAATAAGGCCCCATGGCTGAAGACAACACCGACACAACTCATTGAACACGGAGAAGTCAAGCCGGTGCCTACATAGAGCCTTCACCCCTACGTGCTAGCATCTTTGGTACAGGAAGTTACTCTGCACACTATCAATGGAGAAGCAGAAACACCCACCCAGCTACATACCTTTTGATCTACAATGGTGTCCTGCCTACGAGACAGGCTAGTGCAACAGTGGCACAGAGCTTGTAGGAGTCACCAACCAACATCTGACGTGACTGAAGGCCCGCTCCACGAGATGGAACTCACACCCAACACTGCTTGGGTGACCAAGAAGCTGAGACTAGACAGTCCAGGGACTTCAGATAATACCAAATATTACTGGTGTACTAAACAGGAAAAAAAAAGTAGCAATAAAATGACTCCTGATGACATTCTGCTATACTCACAGATCAGTGCCTTGCTCAGCCATCATCAGAGAGCCTTCCTCCTGGAGCAGACAGGAACAGAGACCGATGGCCAGACAATATGCAGAGAGACCTTGGAACACTCAACACTAAACAGGATGTCTCCATCAAATCCCTCTCCTCAGGACTCAGGGAACCCTGTAGAAGAGGAGGCAGAAAGAGCATAAGAAGCAGAGGGAATGAAAGTCAGCAGGGAAACAAGGCCTTTGTAGTCTCCTGGGGCTGGGGGAAAGAGGAAGGAGAGGCCCCAGCAGGTGGTCTGCTATAGGGTTGGGGATAAGACCAGGGAATTGGAATTAGAGGACAAGATTGACAAAGACAGTCAAGATTGCCTCCCTGATTTACTGGCTGCGTGGCCATCAGGTCTCCAGGTATAGATTAGCTCTGGGTATTGGTAGCTGAGATAAAGGGGTGGGATGAGTGAGGAAGGCTGGGTACCCTAAGGGTTTTAGGAGCCCCCAGGGAATGGAGGTAGAGAGGAAGGACAGGCCCCTTGAGGCTTTGGGGTTCTAATTAATTAGCTGGATATTTTTAAATCCTAATTTTAGCAGGTCTTTGTCGGTTATCTGAACATTGGATAGACATTTTAGCGAGCTTCTTGCTAGGTATGAGGGAAAGGCTCCCTGAGTCATTTCTATCTACCTGGACATCAGTCCCATTGGTGCCCGTCCTTATATGGATCTACTCTGAAGTTACATTTACCCTCGCTCCTCTCTACCACACTCTACACGAGGTGCATCCATTCAGAAGCATAACTCTGTACGCTTTCATTTGTGTCTTAAGTGTCTCCCAAAGGCTCACGTGGTAAAGGATTGGTCCACAAGACAGACAGCACTGTTGGAAGACGGGGAGAACTTTAGAAGGTGGGGTCTACCTAGAGAAAATGGGTCTCTGGAGCTCTATCCTTGAAGAGTCTATTCTCTTTTTCTCCCCCACTCCCCCACCCCCGCTGTGAGATGAGCAGGGTCCTCCACGGCACCCTTCCTTCATCTCATTCTACTTGGCCACTGGCCCAAAGCAACCACTGGGGCCAGGCAACCATAGACTAATTGAGCCCTCTGAGGCTGCAAAACACAAAGAGTGTGTCCTCTCTTCAAAAGTTTGGTTAGCTCAGATATTTTTGTCCCAGGGACAGAATCCTGACTAGCATGGTGTAGGAAGGGACGAGACGTGAGAAGGTGAGAATTGGAGTTCTTTTCCATGGCATCAGACAGTTGCGAGTGTGAGCAATCCCTTTCTTGTTTCTGAGTTCCGACGTCATCCTGTACAAAGTGACGATCGCTTTTCACACTCTACTCGTTGTACCAGGTTACGGAAAACTAGAAAATGAATATGACTTTATATCAACCTGTTAAACAGCGAGAAGAACTGTCGATGCTGTTGACTGGTTGTGTTTCTTCTGACACCCCTAAATTTTTGAATGAACTCAGAGGAGTGTCAGGTGACCACGCTAATGTAGCAACAGGGCTTTCACTACACGGCTGTTAACAGGACTCATACTGTGAAAAACACCACTGGGGACATCATAAATATTACTGGTAATGGCGGCCTCGCGAACTGAAGTTTGAAAGTTTCTGATGCGCGCTGTAATTCTGATCTGCCAATTGCTCGTTCCTGTCACATCACTGAAGCCTGGCAAATCCACAACTTTCCATCCTGAAATTTAAAACCGGCCAAGTACAAACATCCACGGTGTCTTCAGCCTCACTTCCCGAGGTTTCAGTTACCCAAATTCAACTGCAGAATAAAAATATGTCTGTAACGGACGGTTTATATGGATTGTTAACTTGAGAAGACTTGGAATCACCTAGAAATGGGGCGTCACTCATGTCTCTGCAGGGTCTTCTTGATTAAGTTAACTGAGGTTGGAGGACCCACCTTACATAGAGGCAGCACCGTCTCGTGGGTTAGGTCTTCTGGGGAATAAAAAGGATAATTAGGAATGAACAGCATCACTCGTCTCCCTCGGCTCCCCTACTGTAGACACAACGTGACTGGCTGCGTCAGCTCCTGCCACCATGATTTTGCTTCCACGATGAACTGTCCCCTTGAACTGTGAGCTGAAATAAAGCCCTCCTTTCTTAAGTGGCTTTGTCAGGCTACTTTACCATAGCAGCAGAGCAGATAACTAAGAGTGTACCACACCGGACGGCAGTGGCACACACCTTTAATCCCAGCACTCGGGAGGCAGAGCCAGGTGGATCTCTGTGAGTTAGAGGCCAGCCTGGTCTATAGAGTGAGATCCAGGACAGGCACCAAAACTACACAGAGAAACCCTGTCTCAAAAAACCAAAAAGAAAAAACAAATTATTTAAAAAATACTACACCATGAAATATTTTGACATACTCTAATCACATAACTTTTATTGTAGTATATTAATGCAATTGTTCCAATTTATGTTAATCTGTTACTATGTCTATTTCAAAATGACATCTTATCATAGGAATGTGTGTGAGAGAGAAAACATGGTATATACAGGTCTGGTACTCTCCATAGTTTCTGGAACTCACTGGAGGGCTACAGAACATTGCTTTGTTGGTTCACTAACAATATTTATATTTGACTATTGTTTTCCTTAAATTAAAGAAATACTATGAGACAAACAATACATTTGCATTTGTTTCTTTTTATTTAGAAAACACAACAACTACAGAAATTATTTTAAAATTTGGTGGTTTTCTGGCCTTGTGTTAAAAGCCCAAAACTAAAGCCTAGCCCATTAAAACTTGACTGCCTTGATTATTAAACTCATAATCCTCCTGCCTCAACCTCTGAATAGTTGGAATGACAGACCCGTGCCTCCACACCCAGCTGGAAATGGTTCCTGCTTTGAAGTATTTTTCTGTTCGTTCCGGCGAGGCTGATACCTACTCTCACTGTTATCTACTGTGGAGCCCCAGCAGATACGAGGTGCACAAAGTAAACTGTAAATAGTTCATTTGCAACAAGCATTTCCTGCTGTTCGAGCCGTATGAACACCCTGTTTCACATCCTTGAGCAATTTGGAGATGATTAATCACCTCTCCTGCTTAGCGGATACAAATATAAGCAACTTGGGAAGAATGTACTTATTGATATTAATGGGATTTATTTTGGATTTTTAAACAGTAGGCAATTTCCCTAGCTATGGCAAGGCCAGAACTCTCAGGCCCTGTTGTTCCGGGGAAATGACTATGCCCTAATCTTACTTTTCCTCAGCCTAGTTCTCCAACACCCTAGCTGTCCAAACTTTTCATAGACCATCTATTCTGGTTCCTCCCACTCAGCCCCAATTAAATGACTCCTCTCCTTCCCTAAGCTATCATAGCCACTCACACACAAATCTAGACGTATGGTTGAGGCCCTTCAGATTTTATGGTTCCTGAGGACTGTGACCCCATCATTCATATTTCTATCCCTCTGTGTCCTCATATATATCCACAATGCACCCATATGGTACTTTGCACATAGTAAGTGCGTAATAAATATTAACCGATATAACAGCCATCATGCAGCCATCCAGTTAGAATCTATTAATTGCTTACTGTGGGACAAGCATGTGCCAGACCCTGAAACTAGAAGGTTTTAACAAAGATAAATAAGACGCAATCTAATGAAGGAGTCAGCCGTGTTAATACAATTACAATGTGCTGTGATGAATGGTCTCTGATTGAAAATATGCAAAACAGCAAGGAAACATGGAGAGAAAAAAAATGACTGTCGCCAGAGACCTTGAGACACCCCCTCAACAGAGAGAGATGGAACCAGATAGTGAAAGATCTTAACTGCTGGGTCCACGAGTTTCACCTTGACCCAGCAGGCAGGAGACCTGTCTCGAGGGTTGCCACAGGAGAAAAAGCAGGTCAGTGCTGAGGTTTAGAATGCCTGAGCTCCTGGCCAGTGGCTCTGTCAGTCATAGCTGCAGGCCCTTGTTTAGATCTTCTGTTCCTGTTCACGACTCTTTGGAGACTTTAGAGTAAATCATGGTGAGTTCCCAAGAACTGTTCCTTCTCTTCGACACTGCAGACTGGAGTGATCACGTTCTCAGAATACAAATTCACTTTTGTATGCTTTCACATAGGCGGTCACAGTAAAACAAATGCTGTTAATTAGTGTGGGCTTAAAGACTAACAGCATTTTATTTCTCCTTCCTGCCAACACACACGCCAACCATGACATCGTACTATTTTCATAAGGAGTCCAAAAGAAAATTTAAGAGGAACTCTGTGGAGAGACCACAGCCTTTTGGGTTTATGAAGTAAGGCCTCATGTATTTCAGGCTGATCT
Organism: Peromyscus californicus insignis; assembly: GCF_007827085.1. Classification (NCBI taxonomy): domain Eukaryota; kingdom Metazoa; phylum Chordata; class Mammalia; order Rodentia; family Cricetidae; genus Peromyscus; species Peromyscus californicus. The sequence continues at coordinate 30,719,716 of NW_026294492.1, read as the reverse complement.
GGATGGAACTCACTATATAGCCCAGGGTGGCCTTGAACTTCTGATCTTCCTACCTTAGCCTGCCATGCACCGAGACTATAGTAATGCACCACCATTCCTGGATGCCTATGGTTTTGTATTTGAAATCATCCTTTTTAAAGGAGAGAAAATGTATCCAGTAGGGATCCTTTCATGTCTTCCCTTCCACAGGCTTTGAGATAGGTGGATCTAAATAATTGTTTTTCAAGAAGAGGCAGGACAAGTAGTTGGTAGTGACCCTCTGCACCTTCTAACAGTGCCGAAGGTGTACCACAAACCCTGAGTGAGCTCTGGCTCTTTAATAAGAAAAGAAAAGGCCTTCACATTTTTGTTGTCAGTATCTCTAGCCATTGAGAGCAACAGTTTTAGTTTGAACTCGAAAGTCAGATTTCCTAATTTCTCTTTTTGTGTGTGTGTGTGTGAGTGTGTGTGTATGTGTGTGTGTGTGTGTGTGTGTGTGTGTGTGTGTGTGTGTGGTTTATATGTGTGTTCATGATCATGTGTGGGCGCACATCCATGTGGAAGCCAGAAGCTGACACCAGGTACCTCCCTCCATCACATTCCACCTTGTTTTTTGGATACAGTGAATGTGAAGCTCCTGGATTCAGCTAGATTGGCCAACAAGCCCCATGGATCCTGTTGTCTCAGTCCCATGTCTATCCCACAGACCAGCACTGGGGTTACAGGTTTGAACCACAAACCCAGTTTGGGGGCGGGGGGGAAGGAGGGAGGACATGTTTGAGATCTGAACTCAGGCCCTCGGGCTTACACAATAAGCACTTTATGGAGTAAATCATCTCCCTAGCTCTCCGATCTATTTATGTCCAAATCACATAAACCTTAGAGACATAAATAACTAATCTATAAATGAAAGGAAAGAAAGTATGGGCATGAAAAACTGTGAGGATGACGTAAGACAACAGAGGTGTCTGGCACAGATGTTAGAATCATCTGCAACTGTCAACCAGACCTAATTACCTGTTATCTGAAAATACTAATTTTAGTGCGTGTTGGTTTATCACTTTCCTTCATAAAAACATCACTGTAGAAGTTGGGTCCCAGATGTCGAAGTACAGCAAACTCAACCTCCTCAACAATGCTGTTCAGAGGAAGACAATGAAGTTTGGTGGCCTACCAGGGGACACCCTGTTTCTTCAGTAGCCTAACAGACCAGCACCTGAGGTCCAAGTCCAACTTAATGCCCTCTCCACGAAAAATGTGGAAGCAAAAGTCACTGAGTACCCAAGAAGCCAGTGGTCCACTGTTTACAACACCTGGCTTAGAATTGTGTTGACCACCTGTCTAAGTTTGCCCACAGCTGAAGGGTTTCCTGAACTGCAGGACCTTCAACTTTAAAACCAGGACAGTACCAAATACAGAGGACGGTGGGTCAGCGTCTTTGTCCATGTTGTCCTGCTATAAAACAATGATAGAGACTAGGTAAATTACAAAGAGAAGAACTATATATTCACAGTTCTGGAGGGTGGGAAGCCTCAGGCTATCACAAGCACAGCTGTCCAGTCAGAGCTGTTCTGTACTTCCAAGATGGCGCCTTACTATGGCATCCTCCCAAAAGGGGGAATGTTGTGTTCTCACAGGGCAAAAGGAAAGGACCTTGTCCAGCTGCCTCCCACAAGCCCTGTGAAGGAATGAAGCCTCTATGACACCTTGTTTCCTAAAGGTGATTTTGTGGCATTGGGGACCACATTTCAACATGAATTTTGGAGGAAGCCTCGTCATTCAAATCATTGTGGGTGCCTCACTTAAGGTAGACCTCAGCAAGTCCTCACTGGATAAGTGGGTGAATGTCTCTCGAGTAGCAATCGAGTGTTCTACATAGACAGCTGGTTTATGTTGAGAAAAGAAGACACTCAAAAAGGAAGACAGGAAGGGTCTGACCTGTCATGTCAGTGTAAGTCAGACATGCAGAACCTCTTTCAGAAAGGATCCACAGTGAGCAAAGAACAAACTGAAAAGTAAAGACGGACCAAGATGGACTTTATTCTTAAAAGAAAAGTCTAGCCAACAAAACATGGCCATGAGAACAAATGAGATGCTCAGCATAACAACCTAAGTTCAATCCCCAGACCCACATGGTAGAAGAAGGAAGGAGGAGAGAACCCCACAAGTTATTCTCTGAGCTCCACACACGAGCTGTGACATGGACACATACACACGCTCACACATGCACATACGCACACATGCGTACACACAAAACAAATGAATAAATGTAACTTAAAATATAAAAACAACAAACAGCAATAGCCAGAGAGTAGCGTTGACCTGGCTTGTCTCCCTGAGGTTCAGGAAGAAGAATGAAGCCGGAACTCCGTGCTGATGTTAGCAGGAGCTACTCCATTGCTATGGGACAGAGACTAACCCTACCATCGTATCTCCGAGTTACAAGGCAAGAGTACGTTGAAGGGAGACCCTGAAACAAGGTGTTAAGCCCAGAGATGGAACAGTGTATGAGACAGAAACAGGAAGGACAAAAGGAGAGAATGCAGTTAGCTAATAATTTTCAGGATCATCAAAGGGTTTTTCTACTGCCGGTCAGTGAGCCTAAGACAGTCTGGAAGGACAGAGCGATATTGCAGGGCCCAAGACCTTGCCGTGCATAAAGAGCAATCACTGTCTCTCAAATACTGATTCCTACCCCTGCCCCCAGCCCCCAATCTACTGCTTCATTAACCTAGGAAGATAGGTACCTTCCTGTGACACATCATGTAAAATCATATGTTAGCAATATGCCAGACTCTGAAGCAGAGAAGCTACTGTTTCCCTTTTTAATGACAAGAGTTTACTGAATTAAATTTGATGATGAGAGACAGTCACTATGCCCATTTTTAACTCCTTCTTGGAAGGTTTTCACTTCACCCAGAATCTCTTCAGGTCACCTTGAACAAATCACAGCTCTCCTCTGGACCTGCGGATCCTTCTTCCTATTCGTTCTTCTCTGTAACAATATATCAATGGAGGGATTCTGTCCCCGCGGGCCACAGTATTGAGGTTCTGAGCACTTTTAGACTATTCGTAGGACTTGTTACCTGGGACAGACCCAAGATGAACCAGACAGGTGCCTCCAGCTCCCAGAAGTTGGCTTCAGACCCCATAAGGCAACTTGCCAAGATGAACCAGCCCAACCCTCAGGGAACTAGACAACGTAGAAAGGCTCAGAGAGGTTCCTGCTCCCCTGGTCCTCATCCAATCGCTTTACCACTGTTTCTGTTGCCAATGCATGCACAAGTTATTCTTGCAGCTGGGCCAAGACCACTGAACCTGAAAGAATGAGGCCTACGTGCTCCATGATAAAGTCTGGCAGCCAAGCTGGGAACTCCCTCAACAGGCTGTGGGCATGGATGGTTCTGCGTGGCCTCGGCTTGCGAGGAATACGCTTGTTCATTCGCATCCTCATCCGGAGATGCTTTTTCTCATCTGCCACTGGTGCCTTTCCCACTGCTTCCCAAAGGATGCTCAGCAGGGCCGTGTGCAAACTAGCAGAGGATGGAATCTGCTTGAGAGACTCCATCTTTCTTTATGTAGCCTGCCATGATTCGGGCCAATCATTTTCGACTCTGTTGCCTTGTGGTCGGAGAATGACAGAGAAGGATGCCTGAAGCCCTCTTCTGGAGGGAGCTCACAAGGGCTTGTGTGTGGGGGCTGGGGTGGGGTGGTGTCAGATTCCCTGGAAGTGGAGATATCTCAGCCTCTTTTTAGAACATCTTGAACGTTAATGAGTTTCTCCCCAGGATAAAATGATCCAGTTTTATGGAAATTTCTATATAACACTTCTTTTATAACTGAAAGAGTTTCGGGGAAGAAGGCCCTGGGTGTGGTGAGGATTGACAGCTGGCTCACACCTTCCATAGCCACCGACTTGAGATACCTTACATTATGGTTTAAGTGATCTTGGCCTCAACTCATTGAAGTTTAATCTCCACTGGGAAGTATTAAAAAGATGAAAACTAAATCTGACTATACTATTTGGAGATGTGATATTTGGGAGGTAATTAAGTGAGGCCAGAAGGATGAAGCCCTAATCCAAGCAAGACTGTGGCTTTATAAAAAGAGACTTAGGCTCAGTGTTGTGCCTCCCAAGTGATCCCCCACGCCTTCCGGGAAATCAGTAGATGATGCTTGCACGAAGAAGAAATTCATGGGGTGATAGATAGTCGCTCAGTCGTGAACTTCTTAACCCTTAGAACTGCCAAGTAAACCTTCATTCTTTATAAACTGCTCAGTCTGTGGTAATGTGTTAGAGCAACAGAAAATGGATTAGGTAAGGAGGATATCTTTTTTTCTCTTTGCTTGTGCTCAGTCACTCTTCTGACTTGGCAGTGTGCCAGGAAACATATGGACAGTGCTAAAGACAGCCAGCACCAATGATTGCCACTGCTACCTTCAAATGCTGCCGTTCACAGTTGCTAAGGGCTGGGACCACCATCTACAGATTGCTGAGGGGGTGGCCAACTGTTTGGAGTTTGTTTACCATTGCTTTGGGTGAGTCAGAGAGCCATGCATTATTCATAAGCCTCAGGCTTGAAGGAAGTTCCCTTGAAGTAAGATCCCTTGTGTAAATCTGCTCATTGGACAGTCCAATCCAAAGTGAAGTAAACAGCAGTGCATGATAGCACACGGAGCCTACCTTATGTTTTCAACTGTGGACTAATGCTCAGGGAACAAGAAACAGAAGCTGGGCGAGCAGACGAGAAGTCGGATTCCCTCCTGGTGTCTTATAAATTGATATTGAGCATATTGGTAGATACATAAAAAAAATTTTGAAATAATACACAAGGCCCATGAAAGCGCTAATAGTCCTTAACAGAAAACAAGTATAAAGGAAGAGCAAAAAGGGAATTAGAGAATTTGGAAAAAATGTGAAATTGTAAAAATCTCTCTTAAAGCCCGCAAAGTCCCATTTTTTCCTTCTTTATCCCGACCACTCCATGTCTAGATTAAATCATCTTGCTCTCTAAACTCCAGTGACCAACCCGCCTCCTCCCTCTTCAGCCCATGTGCACATGTCTAGCAGCAACTTACACAACTGTTTCTTCCCAAGGCACTGTTCTTGAACTAAGTCAATACCTAAATAAGGGGAAAATAATTCACAGTGGATGTCTGTCTTTCTGCAGTTGTTGGAAAATCATTTTATACCCCACACCAAATGCATTGCCGCATATAAAAGAAAGTAATATATTGTTATGATTAAGTTTACATGTCAACTTGATTGGGCCCCAAGGTACCCAGATACTTGGTTAAGCTTTATTCTGAATCTGAAAGTTGAGAGTATTTCTGGATGAGAGTAGCATTTCAATTGGTAAACTGAGTTACATGTTCTGCTCAGTGTGGATGGGCCCCATCCACATCACTGAAGGAAATAAAAATAATAATAATAGACTGGCCTTGAACTCCTAATTCTTTTGCCTCAGCTTCCCAAGTTCTAGGATTACCAACCTGCTCAGTAAAAATTCTTCTTTTTTGCCCGCATTATCTTCAAGCTGAGCACTGCTCTTGGCTTACTCTCAGACTCAGGTATGACTGTATACCATTGGCTAAGTCTCCAACTTACCAATGGCAGATCTTTGGAGATCTTAACCTCCATAATTTGCATAATCCAATTTCCTATAGTAGGTCAATAGATAGATGGATGATAGATAGATGGATGGATGGATGGACAGACGGACGGACAGATAGATAGACAGATAGATTAAATACGTTCGATTGACAGACAGACAGGTACAGAGACACAGTCATGAACCCTGTAATATTGCAGTCAACAACAGACTTCTTTTTTTTTTTTTTTTTTTTTTTTTTTTGGTTTTCGAGACAGGGTTTCTCTGTGTAGCTTTGCGCCTCTCCTGGAACTCACTTGGTAGCCCAGGCTGGCCTCGAACTCACAGAGATCTGCCTGGCTCTGCCTCCCGAGTGCTGGGATTAAAGGCGTGCACCACCACGGCCCGGCCCAACAACAGACTTCTCATTTGACAGTCCTTTCACAAGGTTACATGGAGTGGAAAATTCTTTTCACCTAACTGAGTTCATAGCCAAGGCAGCATGCCGGTACAACATACTACTCAAGTGATTGTGGGGCTGATGCTATAAATAAACGTGAAACGCTGCCAGTCATGAGAATCCGGCACACACAGTCACGCACATACAACACGGGATCCTTGATAAAGATGACAGAGAGCTATGTTCCTGTCTTGCATTTGCTATACCACAGTTTTCATAGCTATTTTAAAATACGCTCCCATGTATAGAAACAGTTTGTAGGGCTAGGGGTATAGCTCAGTGGTAGAGCACTTGCCTAACATGCATTGGGCATGACTATCAGCACCACAAAATACACACACACACACACACACACACACACACACACACACACACACACTCACACACATTTAAACAGTAAGCCCTATTAACGCTAGCAACAGTTTCATATAGCTCACATTTATTGCATCTTTGAGTGTGTGTGTGTGTGTGTGTGTGTGTGTGTGTGTGTGTGTGTGTGTGTGTGTGTCTGATACATTGGGTGCAGGTGCACATGCATGAGTTTGACACCCAGAGATCAATATTAGACATCTTCATCAATAGCTCTCCATCTTATTCTTTTTGAGACTGTGTTTCTCACCGAACCTAGAGTTCATGAATTCAGCGAGCCTAGCTGGCTAACGACCTGTCTCCCCCACCCACTAGCATCGACGTTACAGACACAGGCCACTATGCCTGTCTTTAACACGTATGCTGGGGATCCGAACTCAAGTCCTCGTGCTTGCAACAGCAAACATTGTATCGACTGAGCCATCTCCTCAGTCTCTTAATGCATCTCTTAGTTACATCAAGAGGCCACATCAGTTGATTGGCCATACCATCTAGGTGTGTGTTTGCACAATGACAAAATTGCTTCACCGCTTCCTCTAACCATACCTTGTCACCAAGTAGTGCATTACTGTGGATATTTATAGAGAATGACCTGGTTGAAATACCTATTGGCTATCCTTCCCTGAATATACATTTATTATAAGTCATCATAAAATTGTGTTTGGGGAGCCTATCATTCAACCTAAGAAGCAGTTTCCTGTTGTTCTCTTTTCTCTGGGCTCTTTCCTAGCTCTTCAAGAATATATTGAACACCTTTTTAATATCTTGATGATTTCCCATTCTGTTGATGCTGCCTTTTGAACAACTTTTTTAAACAACATTTAGATCGGGGTGCAGCTCAGTGGCAACGTGCCTGTCTAGTATGTGTGAGGCCCTAAATTTGATCCCCAGTACTGTAAGAAAAAAAAAAAAAGACGAAAAGTAAAGCTGTCTTTCCCCATCTTTTTATACTCAGATGCCCACATGTGATTGAGATTCCACCAAGAAAATGCATCCACATCAGGCTGAGTCAGAGCTGAGATAAACAGGGGAGAGATGGGGCTGGAGTCATATATATTTCTAGCGCAGACTAGAATCAGGGGTTGTGTTGGATTCCTGATCGTAACAAATGCTGTAGCTCTGACCATTTGGAGTGAGGAATTACGCAGAGTACCTTTGGCTTCCCTAGGGTCTGCTGAGGCAGCCTCAGCGATACCTCTTCAAACTCTCTGCTCCTTAATAAATTCTTTTCTCCTTAAGGAACTGGAAGAAATTCATTGACCACAACCAAGAAATTCTGACCAATAAAAGAAACCAGAGCGGAAGTAATTGCATACAAACAAACTTCAAAGACGTGGTATCCTTATATTGGCTGCATGACCTAGTTGAGCTGGAAGTGACTGCTTGGGTATCATTAAGCACTTGTAATCCGTGGTATATAAGAGGGTAAAGCAGCTGCTTGCCTGATTAACTGTGAATGCTTTGAATAAAACATCCGCCAAAGTAAAGATTTGGGCTTCCATTTTAATTGCTACCATAAACCATGGTGTGGACTGAGGAGCATACGGCCTATGGATGGGGACGGCTGACCCCATTAGTGCCAGTGACTTTTTCAAAACATAAAGCAAGGTGGAGGAGGAGCTGGGAGGAGCTGGGAGAGGGGACTGGGTATGATCAAAAGACACTGTATGACGTTCGCACGAAATTAATGAGAATGCTATTTTTAAAAACAAAATGAAAAGAACAAAGAGATCTAGGCAGAGTGCTCAACAGGTAAGAGCCTATGGCACTTTGCAGAAAACCTGAGTTCAACTCCTACCATCCACGTTGGACAGTTCAGGACTACCTGCAACTCCAGTTCCAAGGGGGTCCGACACCCCTGTCCTCTTTAGGAGCTCAGACACACATGCAGAAACACACATATAATTAAAAAATAAAAATAGGCAGAGCCAGGCGGATCTCTGTGAGTTCGAGGCCAGCCTGGACTACCAAGTGAGTTCCAGGAAAGGCGCAAAGCTACACAGAGAAACCCTGTCTCGAAAAACCAAAAATAAATAAATAAATAAATAAATAAATAAATAAATAAATAAATAAATAAATAAAAATAAATCCTAAAAAATAGTTAGAAAGGAGAAAAATACAAAATAGACTCTCTAAAACTGAAGAGAATATAAAGACGGATTAAAGCGGACTGAGGTGAGTTCAGTCTTTAAGAAGCTTGCCACGCAAGCATGAGAACCTGAGTTCAGATCCACGGCATTCTCATGGAAAGCTGGACCTTGCACCTGTCTATAACTCCAGTGCTAGGGAAAGAGACAGGAAGGTCCCTGGGGTGCTGGTCGGCCAGTCTAGCCAAATCAGTATGTTCCAGGTTAAGTGAAAGACCTTATCTCAAAAGGTAAGGTGTGAGTAATTGAAGAAAGCACCTGATCATGACCTCTGACCTCACCACCCACCCACAAAACAGGTTTAAAACGTTAAATTCTTACATGAAACAGTTGTTTAAAAAACAGGGTGTTTCTAGGTCTCCACCAAAGTTTATTTTTTGTTTTGTGTTGTTGCGTTAAGACTCAAACCCAGGACCTCATGCATCTAACAATTCACTCAAACACAGAATACATTCTCCAGTCCAGAATTTGTAATCTTTTAGAGTCACAGAACTACCAAGACCAGAAACAAATGCAGAAGGAAATCCAACCAGTTGCTCAATTTCTATACAGGGTTGAATTTACGTCCCCACAGATCTCTTATATGAAAGTCGGGGCATGACTTGAGAAAGAAAAAGCTACCGGAATCAGAATGAGAGCATTTGGGAGGATCTGGAGGACTTGGTGCTCCAATATCATTGTATTTCCTGTACCAAAGGAAAGACCTTCTAATGACCTCCCATGAAACACTTGCTTCATATAGGAGTTGCAACTCTCCTTGTGCCCTTCCCCTGTGTCTTTCTCTCCATCCAAGCACAACCACTTCCAGATTCCAGGATCAGGATGCCCAGAGGAGCCAATTTAAAAAAGCAAACTTGGAAAGAAAAAGATTCGCATCACAAAAGAATTGCAAGGTTTTCTAATTAACATTGGCAAAATATTGGAGAATTTACTGAGTGTTCTACCAGGGAAAAAGAGTGTGTGCCAAATTGTTAGCCTGGGTGTACTAACCTGAAATTCAGGATTCACTGGACGTAGCTTGCACCAATTGTTAAGTTGGTGAGTTGGGTAGAGCCTGTATTCTACTGTGGCTTATTGCTAAGGAAATGAAAACGCTAAGACTCCAGAGATTTAGAGAAATCAGAATAAATTTCCACATCTCACATACACCCAAAATAAGCTCAGAAGACAGTCTCTTTTCTAAGGCTTTGAGAAAAACATTGATGAAGAATCAGGTTCCTTGAAGAACGATTTGCCGAATGTCTTTGGTACCCTGGAGAAGGAGGTGGGAAGCATTGCTACTGAAATTAGTTCCCTGATTCTGGTAGATTTGGTGAATGCCCAGAGGAGTAGCCACCAAATTGAACTGGCAGAAACAGTGGATGTGGGAACATAATAGCAAGTGTTCTAACTTGCAGGATCTTTTGGTGTGTGCTATTTGGCAATGGTGTTCCTAAAACTGAACCAGATGGACTGCTTACAATGCCTTGCCCTCTCTAGATCTTTGACCTACCTAATTAAGGAAATAAATCCACATATTTGCAGTCAATTAATTTTCAACAAAGATGCCAAGAACTCATAATAGGGAAATGTAATCTTCTTGTAAACAGTGTTAGAAAAAAATTGGACACCCACATGCAGAGGAATGGAATTAGACTGAAATCAAAATTGATTAAAGATAAAATACTTAAAACTGTAAGACTGGCTGGGCATGGTGGCCCACACCTTCAATCCCAGCACTTGGGAGGCAGAGGCAGATGTATCTCTGAGAGTCTGAGGCCAGCCTGTTCTATATAGTGAGTTCTGTACAGCTAGGGAAACAATCCCCCCAAGTAAAGAGACAGTCACCAAGAAAAGGAGAACATATCTGTAAGCCACAGGCCTAACAAGGAGTTAATATTCAAGATGCAGACAGAGCTCAATCATAAAAACACAAATGGGTGTAAACTCAAACAGAGGACCTGAATAGGCAGGCGCTTCTCAAAAGAAAACATTCAGATGACCAACACATTTCCAAAAAGACATTCAACAACACTAATGATGGAGGAAATAGAAATCAAGCCCCCAAGGAGGTCCCACTGCACACCTGTTAGAACGACTATTGTCGAAAAGTCAAAAGAAAATGGTAAGGGCCAGAATGCCAGGAAGTCTGCTTTGAAACAGTCTCTTCTAGAAATGACTGCATGAACCAGACTGGAACAATAGCCCTATCGATGAACACGTTAATGCAGAATGGGGGAAATTCCCCAGGGCCCCACCCAACCCCTAGACAAAGAGTTACAGGCAGCTACTGACTGCTGGGAGGAGAATTAGCCTCTCCCAGGGATGACCTCCTGATCGGCTACCCAATGCGGAGTTGTCAACCTCAAAACCATATACATATAAACAACAGAAAATGGAGTCAGCAGGTTGTGTGTGTGTGTGTGTGTGTGTGTGTGTGTGTGTGTGTGTGTGTGCTTACATGCATATGTAACTTGAGAATGGGGGGGACATGGGAGGGGCTTTAGGGAGGATACTTGGGAGGGGCAGGAGGGAGGGAGGGAGGGGAGGAGGAAAAGAGATATAGCTCAATTTCAATTTAAAAAGTATATTTTACAAAAATTGAAAGATAGCAAAGGCCATCAAGAACATAGAGAAGAGGGAGTCCTTGCATGCTATTGGTGGGAATGGAAGTTTGTGCAGCCGTTATGGAAAATAGCAAAGAGGCCTCTCTATAAATTCAAAATAGAACTGTCATAGGCTCCAGCAACTCTACTTCTAGGCATAGATCCAAAGGAAATGAGATCGGCAAGCGAAAGGACACCTGCGTTTTCATGTGCGTTACAGCGTTCCTCGTGATGGCCGCCGTGTGGAATCCACCCAAGTGTTCATCAGTGGCTGAACAGATAAAGAAGTGTGGTCTGCATACACAATGGAATGCTATTAAACCTAGAAAGGGAAATGCCATCCTCTACAACACAGAGGAACTTGGAACACACTATGTGAAGTAAACCAGATACCTTGGATGTCGTTTGGATCTTGAATGAGCTCCCAAATACCCACATGCTACAGGTTTAGCCTACGATGCTCCCAGAGAATGTTTAAAAGGTAGAGCTTCCAAACTTTGTTGACCCCTCCCCCATGGGAGGCCTTACCCTCTCTGAGGAGCCGATGGGGGTCGGGGGAAGGAGAGGGGAGCGGGAAGAGGGGAGGGAGGGGGAACTGTGGTTGGTATGTAACATAAAAAAAAAACTTTTAAATTAAATAAATAATAAAAAGGTAAGGCTTCGTGGAAGATTGTGGGTAATTAGGAGAGCAGCATTGAAGGAGATTGTGGGACCCGGTTGCTTCTACTCTCCCTCTTTAGCTGAATGGGCCTTATACGTTCCCACTGTGATTGGCTGAGCTACCACAGAGCCAGCCAATCATGGACCTTCAATCGAAATAAACCTTTTCTTCTTTCCAAGTTCACTTGTCTCAGATGCGCTTTGCTGTTGCAGAACTCTGACAAGCGCCAGGGAGACAGCTCAGTCATTAAAGTGCTTATCACCAAGCATGAAGATCTAACACCCTAACTCCCGCTGTAAAAGCTGGGCATGGTGTGTGCACCTGCAATCCCAGGCTGGGGGAGGGGGGGGCGGGTGGTAGGAGGATCCCCAGCGCTCATTGTCCAGCCAGTCTAGTCAAATCGATGAGCTTCCAGATCAGAGAGACCTTCTGTCTCAAAAATAAGGTGGAGAACAGCTGAGAAAGATACCTGACATTGACCTCTGGCCTCCACTCACCTGCGCGCGCACCTACGCGAGCATGAACATACACCACCCCCACACAAAGAAAGTTGACTGGCACATAGAAGACGCATAGCATGTGATTGCACTCACATGTGAAGCGGGGTGGGTGTGTGTGTGTGTGTGTGTGTGTGTGTGTGTGTGTGTGTGTGTGTCAGTTCGTAGACTCAGGGAAGAGAACTGTGTTTCCCGGGAGCTGGAGAGCGGTTGATAGGAAATCTCACTTAAACAGAGGGGTAAATTCAAGAGGTCTGCCATATAGCGGGGTGACCAGAACGGATAGCAATGCTTTAATGCTTGAAAATTGCAGAAAGGATAAAATCTGAACGTTCTCATCACAGAAAAGTGAAAACAATGTGAGATAATAAATGTGATAATTAGCCTGATGTAGCCATTCCATACATGTTGTGCATGATAAATACATATAATTTTTAGCCAGGCATAGCAACACAGTCCTGTAATCCCAATACCCAGGGCCAGCCTACAAGGCTACTTTATGAGTCTCAAAAAATACAAACATAAGCCGGGCGGTGGTGGTGCACGCCTTTAATCCCAGCACTCGGGAGGCGGAGGCAGAGCCAGGCGGATCTCTGTGAGTTCGAGGCCAGCCTGGGCTACCAAGTGAGTTCCAGGAAAGTCGCAAAGCTACACAGAGAACCCCTGTCTCGAAAAACCAAAAAAAAAAAAAATACGAACATAAATATATATATAGATATAGATATATATCTATATCTATATCTATATATATATATATAGAGAGAGAGAGAGAGAGAGCTTTTATTTAACAGTGAAAAGTAAAGTTTAGTCTTAACTGAGCAGACACTTCAAGATTAGTGATTTTACTCCAGATCCTACTTCACATATGCAGAGAGCTGCTGGATTTTGCGGATTATCAAAATCTTGGTCAGGAACATCAGTGGTCGCCACTATTCCTAAAGCTGTCTCTAATGGAACTGATGGCCACAAGCCTGACCTACCATGTACAGTGATTGCTTTTTTTTGAATGCATTTCTCTTTATCCCGCCAAGCCTGAAACACCAGAAGCAATTCACTTTTTCTTGCTTGGGATAGCAGCTCTCTCTTCCGCCTCTGAGCTACAGATACAGTCTAGACTTCTTTCCATATGAAAAAAAAATGAACTTCTCTCTGGCATAAGAATTCTTCAGGTCCCCTCCCCTAATAACCAAAGAAAATTCCTATCAGAAATATGGAGCATGTCAAAATCCATAACCATCAGAGGATGCGGCAAGAAGGATTTGTGCATGCTAAGAGCTTTCTTAGTGAATATATGTCCAAGAATAAGAATTTAGATTCAAGTCGGGCAGTGGTGGCGCACACCTTTAATCCCAGCACTCGGGAGGCAGAGGCCGGCGGATCTCTGTGAGTTCAAGGCCAGCCTGGGCTACCAAGTGAGTTCCAAGAAAAAAAAAAAGAATTTAGATTCAGGTTATTTTTTTTCTCTTGGGGGTTATTAGAAAGATGACCTTTATTAAGGTAATCCAGGTGCAGTCAATTTAGTAGACTTCTAACGTTCAGAATTTTCTGGGCTTAAAAAATAAATAATTAAACCTAACGTCGTGAGGGTTAGGCTAAATGACCTGTTGTTCCTTGGAACTCACAAGTCAATTCTAATTAAATCCCTGAATGGAGTGAGTCTCTGAGACACAACTGCCTTTGACCAACAATCCATCCCTTGCTGAACAATAGGTTTTCTACCCACTGCTGTTTTTAACGTAGGCATAACCACAGACCTGTGCCTTTTCTCTTGGTGCCAGAACCACTATGGACTTTTCTAGTTTGACTGAAGACTCACTAGACCTCGGTTGTGAAAGAATAATAGTGCCTTTGCCATAAATCCCATCAGTAGAGAAGTTATGGAGATGAATGAAGCCATGCTGGGCCAATTTCCTATCTTATGTAAATCTGACTCAGTCAGAGTCATGCAGGATTAGACACTTTCTCAGAGTCCCGGGAGAAAGTCGCTTTATCAATGTACACTTGGCACAATTTTGAAACACAACAACATCCATCTTGCCAACCCACTGACTTACGGTAGCAGGTTGTGGTATTTTCTATTGCATTGAGTCCAGAGCCGTAGAAAAGTAGCATTATAAGTTAAGCAAGCAATACAATAGGTACAACTTCCTTTATTGGGGAATATTAAAGCTTTTTCCTTTAGCCAGCTCCCTGAGGACCGCAGAAGGTCACAGGTGTGCCATGGAGACAGTCAGCACAGTTTTCCGAGTGTTCAGTCCACAGATGAATGTCTACATTCTGTGGAAGGGAAGATAAGAAAGAGCACATAGGAGACGCAGACGGACATTGTCATTGGGAGCAGAGATGTGGAGTAGTGAATCTAATTAGAGAATCTACTGCTTATGAGTAAGAGGGAAGATTCATGCTCGTCTCGGGACTAATAACAAGTGTGGATTTTATGGATGCAGAAGCAGCTTGGAATTAGCACTTCCAGAGAGACCTGCTGGCCATTTTTCAGATTTTCAGAATATCACCTCCATCAAGAACTCTTGTTGAAGATGTCAGCCACCTCCTGAGGGCTGAATGAGCCACTGGGCCCCAAAGGAGGGAGGGAGGGATTGTACCACCAAAGGAATAAGGGAAGAGAGTCTACATGCTGCTGGAATAGAAGGGTAGATTGATCATTTTGAATGCTGGTGGTCAAGCGGACCCTATGTAGGAGCCCACAGTGACTCCAGCTTGTGGCTTGATCCATCTTGACTCAAGGTCAGAGAGTTCTAGCTTGTCTTTGCTCTTTAAGGCTGGATGACAGGATGTTTGACTAAAGTGTGGTTACTCCTCAAGGCTGGATAACAGGATGTATAGCCAAAGGCATGGTTGCCAGATGTCTTGAGAATTTAAGGAGATGTTTATCCTTGTTTGTTCCTTGAACCATGGTGTCCTTGAGAGGGGGAGGTCTTTTGCCCCTCTTGCTTTGGGTATAAAAAAGGCTGTGAGAAATAAACTCAGGGCTGCTGTGGTACTGACTCAGAGCCCTCCCAAACCTGTCCTGTGTCTCTGTCTTTTTTTTTTTATGTCTCTGTTTTTGTTTTTCCTAGCTGTTTTTTCTCAATCCTCACTCCCTTATTCAGGATTGTTCGACAGGTCAGGTGGGACCCAACAGCCCTAGGTTGCCTGGACTATGTTACTGAGAAGTCAAATGTAACACACGTCTCAACATTCCCCAATGAAACAGGAACTAAAATCTAATGACAAGCTCGCATAGTGTATAACAAGCAGTCCTCAAAGAATTCAAAATAGAAAAGAGAACTATGTAAGCTAACCCTTTTTTTCCTCTTAACATTTATTTATTTATTTTTTGTGTGTGCATACACGTACACATACATGCCTGGGTGCACATCTGCGTGTGTTTGTGTGTGGAGGCCAGAGGTCTGGTGTCTTCCTCAATCACTTTCTATTTTTCGAATTTTTTTTTTTTTTTGACATAGAGTCTCTCACTGTACCTTGAATTCACGGATTGGCTAGACTAGCTGCCAGCAATCCCCCAGAATCCTCCTATCCCCACTTGCCAGCATTGGGATTACAGGTCTGTGTCTACCAAGACCTGCAGAGCTTTAGGATTGACCTGATGGGGGTGATGGAAAAATGAAAAAATGACGGACACATGCACAGAAAAGCTGGGGTGGGGGTGGGCTGTGTGCTCCCCTGGAGATGCACCAGCTGGCTGGACACCCAGAGGAGTCCACCAGGAGGCTGGTTTAGTGCATCCATCTAGAGAAGGTGAGCTGGCTAATCTTGATAGGTCTCTGCAGCGGGGCACTCTCTGGTTGCTGTCATCCGGGAGGAGGAAGCTGTGGTTGGTACTTCTACATACACTGTCAACATCTGTACTGGCCCAGAAGATTCCCATGGGTTTGGGGCCCCCAGGTCCTTGACAGAGTAGTGCCCATATAATGAATATTCATTCATTTAGGACTACACTTGCCTTCCATGGGTGTCACCACACCCGGCTTTTTTACAGAAGTGCTGGGCTTCCAAACTCAGGGCCTCATGCTCACACAGTAAGCACTTTTCCCAGGGAGCCATCTTCCCAGGCCCAGCCCTCAACCTATTAAGGTTCTCAGCTTCTGCCTCTCGGCCATACAGAAAATGTCATTTTTTCCCCCCAGTCACTGGCTTCTCGTCAGCTGTTTGGGGAGAATGTAGCTTTCCTACACCATTGCGAGACTTTGGATTCAGTCCTGGAGAATGAAAGGAGAAGACACAGGAGGAAACGTGAAATGAAAGATGAGGTGCTCTACCAATAAAAGAATGGTGAGGGGAAGACAGAGGCGGGAGAAATATGAGAGTCTCTGAGCACCGTGAAACAGATTAAAGAGAAGAATTCTAGAAGAGTTGCAGGAGTAGCTGGTCTCCATTTCTTTTTATGTCGGGCGTCTCTGGAGATCGGGTTTCCTTTTCGTTGCTCCGGGCTCCTCTGTTGCTTTTCTTATTCCGTCTCCTTGTACACATTAGACCAGATGGGACCTCAGGACTGGATCGCTGCAGCCTTCTAGGTCTGAGCCCATGGAGCAGCTGTCACCCAGGCTGCTGGAAACAACAGTGCACAAAGGGGGTTCACATCCTCGTTGGCTGTGCATACAAAACTAGCAAGGCACACATTAAAGACAGCCCACAGTCAGCTGCAAAATATTGGCTAAGGCATAGCGCGGGAGGCATCCTGACGTGCAAAGAACTAGCCCGGGCGGTAGAGAGAGTGGCTTCTCAGCCACACCAATTAAAGTGGCAGCGAGCATGAGCAATAAAAACCAGGGCTGGAGTGATAGCTCATTAAGTAAAGTTCTCGTCGTACAAGCGTGAGGACCTGAGTCCGGTCGAAGAATCCAAGAGAAATAGGTGGGCGTGGCGGCGTGCTCATGTGATCCTGGTCCTGGGAATCTCGGGTAGAGACAGGCAGTCACTCAGTGAGTGCCAGGCCAAGTGAGAGACCCAGTCTCAAAGGAAGGTAGGAAAGGACCTGAGGAAGGACACTGAGGCTGACCTTTGACCTCCACAGGTAGAAGAGAGAGAGAGAGAGAGAGAGAGAGAGAGAGAGAGAGAGAGAGAGAGAGAGAGAGGAAATATCTTAGGGTTTTTATTGCTGTGAAGAGACACCATGACCACAGCAACTCTTCTAAGGAAAATATTTAATTGAGGGGGCTCAGTCAATTTCAGAGGTTCAGTCCATTATCATCATGACAGAGAGCAATGGCGATGTGCAGGCAGACGTGGTGCTGGAGTAGCTGAGAGTCCTACATCTTGCAGGCAACAGGAAGGTGACTGATGATACACTGGGCAGTATCCTGAGCATAGGCAACCTCAGAGCCTACCCTCACCGGGACACACTTCCTCCAACAAGGCCACACCCACTCCAACAAAGCCACACCTCCTCATAACTCCACTTCCTATGAGCTGATGGGAGCCAATTACATTCAAACGACCACAATAAATAAAACAGAAATAAAAACCAGAAAGTACCAAAGATTGATGAAGTCTTAGGAAAGTTGAAATCCTCCTGGGAAACAATATGATGACTCTTCAAAAGACTAAACACAGTTTTATCGGACAATCTCTCAATTCCACTTTAGGGTCTCAAAGAGATTATTTTTTAAGTTTAAAACAAAATAAAAGAAGAAGAAAATTCTGGCACGGCCTGAAGCAAGGATGAACTTTGAGAACATTATGCTAATTGAGCCAGTCACTACAAAGCAAATACTATATAATTCCACTTATATAAGTTACGCAGAGTAGTAGAATGTACGGAAAGTAGAGTGGGGTGTCGGGGGCTGGGGGAGGGGAGGCGGGTGAAGAGTTGTGGTTTAGTGCGTTTAGAGTTTCAGTTCTAAAATATGAAATGGATATTCTAGATCGGGTTGCACAATACTGTGAGCATACTTAGTACTCCAAAATGAAACACTTAAATATGGTTAAGACGGTCTGTTGTGACACGTGTATTTTACCACAATCTAAATTGTGTTTAAAATGCAGATTAAGATAATTATGTCTGCTCTGGGGCTAGAAATCCTCCGTGTCTAATCATTTGTGTCTTAGCTGCATGAATCATGGGGGGAGGGTGTCATTCAGATTTCAGAGTCCCAGCTGAAATAACGACGTCAACCTGTGGAAACCAGGTCCGGGCAGATGTAGGTGTTTGGGGTTTGTTGTTGTGTTGTGTTGTTGTGTTGTTTCGCTGCAGCTAGCAGGGTGATTACAAAGCGTGAGAAGCTTGAGAGTCACGGCTGTCCGTGGAGTTAGCTTTTGTGAGTCAATTCTATCTGCCCTCCCTCTATTTAGCAAAGACCTCGCTGGCCCAAAATAGGATTCTTGATCCGGGCGGCACTTCAGATCGCCTGAGGCTCATTCAGTAACACCTGCGATCTGGAGCCATCTTCCCCCATCCCTGAAAAGGTAATCTTATTGATCTGAAAGGCTCAGACAAGAACGAGTTCCAAGGATCCTCAGGCAGTGCTAATTGAAAACTACTAGCTGAGAAGTTGAAACCTTCTCCTCAGCCTACCTGTTCCCGCTTTGGCGGCGATCCACCCACACAGACTGCCCCTTCCTGTCCTCTGTGCGTCCCTCATCCCACACTTGCTTGCTTTGATTATGTAAGTACTGAAAGTGGCAGATGATGCAGGGAACACTGTGCCATCTAATCAAATGGAGCCAGCAGGTATTATCCGCCGTCAGACATCTCAGATGGTATCCTTTTGTGTCAATAAGCTTCGGGCACAGAAAATTCTGATCTTTGGCCTGGGCTACACAGTTTCCTTCAGCCTCACGTGCCATTAGTTGCAAAAGAAGTCAAGGAAAAGGTGGTTGGGTCATACAGCTTCTTCTACTATGAAAGTGGCCGGGCAGCAGATTTACAGGGTATATATCCAATGGAACACCACCTATATATGTGTTTATTAAATATATATGTTTGTCGCAAGCCTACTAGGTATTGGGCACAGACTAAGATGTGTGAATAAAATCAACAAGTCTGTCTAGAGACTGGTGGCTAAGAATACTGGCTCCTAGGACTTCCAGAGGACTCAGGTTCAATTCTCACCATCTCCATGGCAGTGCACAACCTTCTGCAACTCATCCAGGGGATCTGACGCCCTCTTCTGGCCTTCTTGGACATTGCACATATGTAGTATACAGAAATACACATAAAATAAAACATAATTTTTTTTTATTTTTTAGTCAGCAAGTAATTCCCCAGCTGTGGAAGCTGTCCTTTGCCAGAATATTGTCAAAATCCAAAGATCTCCTATAAAAAGGGTTAAGATAGGGCCAGGCGGTGGTGGCGCACGCCTTTAATCCCAGTACTCGGGAGGCAGAGGCAGGCGGATCTTTGTGAGTTCGAGGCCAGCCTGGTCTCCAAAGCGAGTTCCAGGAAAGGCGCAAAGCTACACAGAGAAACCCTGTCTCGAAAAACCAAAAAAAAAAAAAAAAAAAAAAAAAAAAAAAAAAGGGTTAAGATAATAAGTTTTATGTCATATAAGGTTTTTTCATTTTATTTTATCTTATTTTTTGATATTGCAAACCAAACCCAGGACCTCATGTATACTAGTTGATAAGTTCTGTATCACCGAGCCACACCTTAGCTGTATGGTACGTGCTTTAAACACAATTGAAATTACTTAAAAGAAAATAAAAGACTTAGCCAGGTGTATTAGCACACACCTATAATCCCAGCACCGGGGATGCTGAAGCAGGAGAATTATGGATTCAAGGTCAGCCTGGGGTGTTTTACAAACCACCACCACCCCCCATCAATCAATCAAGTAAATAAAAATAGATTTGTACCTCAAATGCAAAATAAGAATAAAGAATTCATTTGCATTATTATCTGGGTAACCTTTGTGCCGTTCCAAGAAACAGTTTAAAGCATGTTTTCAAAATTCTCTTGATTACATTGAGAAAATTCGGGGAGCCACTGGAAGTTATCACTCAGGCAGTTTCTCCAACTATCTGCAATGTTAGACTTGAAAGTTTCTTCGACCTCTGGGGCACGGGGTCAGGTGGGCCTGAGGAGAAAACACACATTGCAAACACTGATTGCTTCTTGTTCTCGCTTGCTAATGTAATCTGTGTTGCAGATTGGCATTAGCATAACATCCTGGCAATGCTGGGCAGACATGGCTGAGCAGCAGTGTTGTTTGGGGGGTTTGTTGTTCTCAGGAAAGTTGCTTTTGGTGAACAGGGTAAAGCCTTGCACTTTCTTGCCAGGGTTCAAAGGGAGAACTGCTCCACTCCCCTTTCCTTCTTCAAACAATAAGAAGTGAGTGTTAATAGGCTGCTCCAAGGAGTCCTGCCTGAGTGCTGCTCGCCCAAGAGCATTTAAAACAATTCTGTTGTCACCAGATTTATTTTTTTTCTCCCAGTTCCATTTGACCTTTCAGAGCAAAACTGTGAATAACAGAAGTGGTTGAGCCAATTACATCTAGAGTGTGCTCTTTGTAAAGCACCTAAGCTATGGCCTTTTTGGCAATGCCTGCTTGCACACACCTACACACGAGTACAAGTTTTCCGAGCACTAATTTTCCACTGATTGCGTGCTGTCCTCTCTCCTCTGTTACAATTCACCCAAAATTCGTGGCAGGCAGAGGGCTCCTGTCTTCACTGTCTGACTTCAAACTTCTTGGAGCTCCTTGGTTATGAATTATTACCCTCCTTTAATATTGCTCGTTGATAAGGACTGACGATGGATAAGAAACTGATTCTCAGCCGGGCGGTGGTGGTACACGCCTTTAATCCCAGCACTCAGGAGGCAGAGCCAGGAGGATCTTTGTGAGTTCAAGGCCAGCCTGGTCTACAGAGCGAGATCCAGGAAAGGCACAAAGCTATACAGAGAAACCTTGTCTTGTAAAACAAAACAAACAAACAAAAAACTGACTCTCCAGCCAGTTTAGAGCCCAGACGGGTATGCGGCACATTCTGCATCTTGGGAGGAATTCCTGTGGAGCGGACATCTTGGGAAGAATTCCTGTGGAGCGGGTGGGCTACATGCGTGAGTGGTAGCTACAAGCCTCAGCTTAGTATCTCAGACTCACCAGTTCTCAGTCGTCTACCCACAGAGAGGCTTCCCACACTGATGCCAGTTGGACCACTCACATGGAGCTTCCGTCCTAATCTTCTGGAACCACCTTGCACCCAGCCACCTTTTTCTTCCACCCATAACCCAGCAGAGAACACCATGTTTCCTGACCAAGATATTAGCTGTCACATTTATCCAAAAGAGAAATGAGAGCCTTGACCTAAATACTTAATCAAACTTGTAATTTTTAATGACGGTTAGAACAGGATGGATCTGTGGCTTTGACTCTTCTTTGTGAAGAAGCAAGAACATGGAGACTATGCTGCCAACAGTCTCTCTCTCTCTCTCTCTCTCTCTCTCCTCTCTCTCTCTCTCTCTCTCCTCAGAAAAACCACTTTTTCCCCATGGAGTGAGCACACTGCTGTTGACCTCCAATACCTCTGATGAAGCCTGTCTTCACTTTTTCCTGGTTCCAGATATTTTCATCATTGCTATTGTTCCTCTCCAGGTTAATTACACTGAATTGTGGTGATTTTCTTAAGTGTTTCACTCAAGGATGGTTCAGATTTTAACTTGCAAGCACTTGAGATCAAGACACATGAATGGCATCCTAATGAAAGGTCACGGGAGCTATCATTGTACAACTGATTTTTTTAAATGCATTTTCCCGAATTAGGATGTCTTCATTTTGCCTCTCTGAACATAAAAATGGTACTCGTTCATTATTTTAAAATTCAGGCAGAATAGGGATATGGATATTAAAAAGTAAAAACTCTTTATAATCCCATCAACTTCTGAAATTTTTACCAATTGAAATATAGTTGGTATGCTGTAACCTTCACTCTAAAAATAAGTAGGGAGTCAGTTTAAGAGTTTGGGGTCTCTGTTGTGTTAGTAGATTCAAAAGGTTGTCCAATTATTACCAATATCTGTTTCTAGAACTTTTCTACGACACACAAAGAAACTCCTGTTCCTGGAGCAGTTCTGTCTCTCTCTCTCTCTCTCTCTCTCTCTCTCTCTCTCTCTCTCTCTCTCTCTCTCTCTCTCTCTCTCACACACACACACACACACACACACACACACACACACACACTGAGAGAGAGAGAGAGAGAGAGAGAGAGAGGAGAGAGAGAGAGAGAGAGAGAGAGAGAGAGTAGGAGCATAAACAATTAGAGTGGCATTCCCACTTCAGCTAACCTAATCTAGATAATCCTCCACAGAGACACCCAGAGATTTATTTCTGTGGTGATTATAAGTCCTGTCACGTTGACAACACAAACCACCACGGTGGTCTTTCTTAACGAAAGTCTTTCAACACAGTATCTCAATATTCAACTGTGCAGCATGTCATGGTACTTTCCTCCATTTTATACCTGGGCACTGCACTGTGTGGCCATTCTGCATTATCTACCTATTTTTCTATTCTCTGCTGAACATTTGAAGCCCACATTCAAAGCACTGTAAGTCACGGTGATTTGAACATTCATACGGAAGGATTTGTATGAGTATGTTTGAATTCTCCTGACCCGAGTACTTTAGGCAGTAAGCTTCGGACCCTTTTTCTATGTGCCTCTAGATTGAAAGTCTATTGTGATGTATTATTTTTCCCTACTGCTTGCTCCACTTTCCCATGCAAGATTAGCAGAACCTCCAGTCGCCCAATGGCTTGAGTGTCCTCTGTTGGAAGAATACGTGCCCACACCCCAATGCAGCATGGCCAACATGTCACTGGCCTTGATTAGTGACCCAACAGAATGGATCCAAAGCAGCATTGATGTAGCACAGCTGGAGTTTCCCAAAGGCCTTCCAAGCCTCTTCATTCTTTTTCTCTGCCATGGGTAGAAACTTCTTAAGCCTGTGCCCTAGAATGAGTGGATATAGGGAGATGAAATGCAGTTGTTTATAGCCATGTTGCCATATATGGTAGAGGGAAATTACCATTCTAAGTACCAAGGTTTGGCTTTTATAATCATTCCTATGCCAAAGCCGACTAATGCTTGAATAAGTCATATATTATCTGCTTTTCCTACCCTCGAGTACAGCGGGTATAATCTTTACACTTATAACACTCATAAGCTCATAGTTGTTCCAGAAACTGATGTCCAAACTGCTGAAGTGATTTGTTCTAGATGAGATATACCATAAGAAAGGCAAAGCCAACTTTTTTATATATTTAATTATGTGGGAGGGGGCGAGTGCCATAGTGCACATGCCAGGTAAAAGGACCACTTTCATGAGTTGGTTCTCTTTCCAACTGTGGGTTCTGGGGATCGAACTCAGATATCAACAGCCTTGTAAAGTAAGTGCCTTTATCCTCTAAGCCATCTTGCCAGCCCTCCAAGTAAATTTTTTAAATCTGCTTTTCCATCAAAGCAAGGGAAGAGGAACTCTTGAACATTTCAGTGGGATGCTTATTAAGAGTCCATGCTGCAGGATGGGTCCTGGGCAGAAAATCCCAAACTCATTCTTGCTATACTGATGAGTTTGTGCTAATTGGAAAATGACAATAAGCCAAAATGTGGGCTCTGGTTTTCTCAAACAAACAACAAACAAAAAAATCTTTTAATGGGGAAAGGGAGACAATTATAAGACTGAATCCCTACTCCTTATCTCTGCAGCCATTGGGGCTGGGATTCCTACTAACAAATAGTTGGCTGCTTTTACGCCATTCTGCATGCCTTACCAAACTGCACTCTCCCTGCATAACTTAGCATAATTGCCTGCCTGTGCCCAAGAGGTTGAATACCTGGCCTGCAAGGGACTCCCAGGGTAGAAGGAATTACGGCTAAGCACCCACAGTCCATCTGACTTAAGGTACTTTTTCCCATATCTCTATCTTATCATAAATAAATAAACAGTTTTATGTAACTAACCTTCAGAAACAAAGGACTTTGGTAGAGTGACGCTGTAGTTAAATAATAGCCAGACACTTAACAAGTCCCTGGGGGTTAGGCCACTCTAGACTCTGGGACCCCATGGTACTTGTAGGTGACAAATGGTCACTCGTGCCCTCTAGAAACCTAGACCAGGAGGCAATTCAGGGAGGGTTTTTTTTTTCAGATACTATTGTGAGCAGACAAAACCCCACTAGAGCCGGGCGGTGGTGGCGCACGCCTTTAATCCCAGCACTGGGAGGCAGAGCCAGGCGGATCTCTGTGAGTTCGAGGCCAGCCTGGGCTACCAAGTGAGTTCCAGGAAAAGGCGCAAAGCTACACAGAGAAACCCTGTCTCGAAAAACCAAAAAAAAAAAAAAAAAAAAAAAAACCAAAAAAAAAAAAAAACCCACTAGAAATAATTGATTTGCATACTTCCATGCAGGTGAGAATAAGTAGATAGGAAGTTACTTTTGTCCCTCGGACTTGCTTGTACTTATACTCAGACATTTAGCATGTGGTTTTTTTTAATTAAATGTATTAATGTATTTATATTTTACGTATGTGAGCATCTTGCCTGAATGTATGTGTGTGCATCATATGTATGTGTATGTGATGCTCATGAAAACCAGAAGAGGGTGCTGGATCCCCTGGAACTGGAGTTGCAGACAGTTGTGGATCACTGTGTCAGTGCTGGAAATAGAACTTAGGTCCTCTGCAAGCACAGCAGACTCTCTTTACCACTGAGCCATCTCTGCAACCCCCCCCCCCCCCAGCATATGTAAAAGATGCTACACGTTGCAAACCTTTTTTATCAAAACAGTTGTATTTTTTTTATGGCTTCAGCCTTTATGAATCATCCTAATATTACATCATCTTTTTTTTTTCCCTGAGACAGGGTTTCTCTGTGGTGTTTTGGTACCTGTCCTGGATCTCACTTTGTAGACCAGGCTGGCCTCGAACTCACAAAGATCCTCCTGGCTCTGCCTCCCAAGTACTGGAATTAAAGGCGTGCACTACCACCGCCCAGCTAGATCATCTTAAATAGACTCAATGGACAAGTGAAGAAAAAAAAAAAAAAGAAGCTATTGAAATCAAAAGGATGCTTCCCAGGTCACAAGACAAGGTGACTTAAGCTTCAGGATCCTGGGTTCCCATCTGGGATTCTTTCCGTCCCTCGTCACTGTATTTAGCAACTGTAGAACCGAGATGAGAAGTGTGAAAGGGACTCAAGACAGAAATCAGACATTGCTGCTGAATCTTCTAGAAAGTTAACTGTCCAGAAAGAGTTCTCCGACAGTGGGCATGAGCCCCGAAAAAGACTAGGAACATGGATGTTTAGCTGGGCAGTGATGGCACTCATGCCTTTAATCCCAGCACTCGGGAGGCAGAGGAAGGTAGATCTTTGTGAGTTCGAGGCCAGCCTGGGCTACAGAGCAAGTTCTGGGACAGCTAGGACTACACAGAGAAATCCTGTCTCAAAAAAAAAAAAAAAGTGATAAATAGAAACAGTCACAGCCTTAAATTTTTTTTTGGGGGGGGGGCAGAATTACAGACAAGTAAGCATCTAAACTCTTTATACTGTCACTTTCTGCTTCAAACAGCAAGTCAGAGATTACTGTACCTCAAGGAGAATAGGAAAGGGGCTGGGAGTGTAGTTCAGGCGTCAGAGTGCTTGTCTAGAACTCACAAAGCCCTGGACTCCGTCCCCAGCACTGCATAAACCTCTCCATGGCTGCGCATTCCTGTAATCCCAGCATCCAGCATCCGGGAGACGGAAGCAGCCAGATCAGAAGTTCAGGTTCATACTTGGCAATATATCAGGCTGAAGATCAGTTTTTGAGATCTCATCTCAAAGTCAAAAGGATGGAGGGAGGGAAAGAAGAAAAGAGAGGGGAAGAAGAAGGAGGGAAGAGGCCGAGGAGGGGAAGGAGGAGGAGGAAGAAGAAGAAGAGAAACACAGAAGCTATGATTGAAAGAAAGGAGTAAGTCCTCCCTGATTCCGCTGAGGTTAATGGTTCTCCCCAGCCCACCCAGAGCCTCGGGTCTCAGTGGCTGGAGGGACACCCACATTCTCTGCCCAGCTGCCAGGCTTCACCAGGGTGCCCACATCAGGCCATGGCCCAGGTATTCTCTGGAATTGTGAGAAAGGTCAGGGGAAGGAGGAGTCTAGCAAAAGACTCCAGAGGGGGAAATGGAACCCAGCAGGGACCCTGAAATCATGTTCCGCTGCTGACTCCCATCCTGGCGGGAATTAGAAATGCCCTTCATGGAAGCCCCTCCCAGGAGTTGGTCTATTTGTTCTTAAAACAGTCGGTTGTTCTTAGGCACAAACGTTTCACAAGGTCCCCAAGATAAGGCAGATAAAAAGGTGAGACAGCCAGGCTTAAGTGTAGGACCTGCTTGGGCGCGCGAGCGCGCGGCGGGGGGGGGGGGGGGGGGGGGGGGGGGGTGTTTTGGGGGGGCATACATTGTTCTGAGGCCTCTGAGGTACAACAATCTGTGGCGTTTGCCTAGGGCTTTAGACAATCGCTGGGATGGGGGTGGGGTAGGGGTGGGGCGGGGTGGGGGGTGGGGGGCAGGAAGCCCAGAAAAAGCAGAGAGAAAAACAGATGCGGTAGGAATAACCCCACTAGAAAAATCTATTCACATGAACAGGAAGAGGGAGGGCGGGCTCCATAGATTATTCTTGGCACTTTAAATTTCTTTCCTTTTCTCCTTTCTCTCAACTCCCTCAAATGGCCTGTGCTCACTGGAAAAGAAAAAAAAAAAACACAAAAAACAAATTCAAAATGCCAAATAAATCTCCCTTCTCGCTGCAAAACTCCACGGGGCAGGCATTCTGTCACTGCTTGTTATGGAGTAATTTCTGTTTTCAAAATGTTATTCCCCACCCCACCCCCCTTCTCGTCTCTTCAAACTCGAGTTGTTTTTTCAAGACTTACCTATCAGGTCAAGGAGAGTTCTGTCTGCACTTTTGACTGGAGCCCGGAAAGCGGGGTTGAAATGGCGAGATCAAGGCTAGAGAGCCGGCTAGGAGCAGTGCGAAAGCCCAGAGGCTAGCCTGCCACCCAGGGCTCTGCCTGCTCGTTATGGCACCGCTCTCAGAAACCCTTGCTGAGACTGGAGTTCTTACAGCTTTTATAGTCACTATTAAAAATATTAATGGCCCAAGGATCCAGAAGGCCCAGGCGAGTTTTCTTAAAATGCCTTCCCCGGATGGAGGCACCACTCTGTATGACGCATCATTAAATCCCACTGCCCACGGACCCAGCAGCAGCAGAGAGCGGTAGGTTCCTACCAGTGAAACAGAGTACAGAGAAGTCACCCTCAAGCCCGAGCCTGTACAACCACACCTCCATTAACGAGGGGACCCATCACGGTAGCACTCCAATGTCTGCACCCTTATTCCCAGATGTAGAAATCTGTGTTTAAGGGCTGGCTCCTCCTCCTCCTAGGAGAAGCTTGGAGTTGCTCTCTGATCTCAAGTCTTTGCTGTTGCGTGTCATGGGATGGTCTTTCAGAAACTTCCGCTTAAAGTTGCTTCTTCCACATTGACCATGGGATCCCTGTGGCACTTCCCAAGGGCTGGGCTCAGAGATACCATCTGCTTTCAACCACAGAGGCTCCAAGTGTGACTCTCCCCTAGGGAATTAGAGTAGAGCAGCACTTCCGGAATGCAACTGACCATGATCCTTCCTTCGCTGAGTGGATTAGAGATGTTGCATGAATCCAAGGAGTCAGGGCACACAGGGACCCACTCCTGGCTCACTGTTGACGAGATCCATCAATACAATGACACTAAGTCAGGTTTAGAGCACAAATCATCCAAACCACAGATTGGAGCTATATGGATTCATTGATATATCAGCAAATGCTCATTGTGATCATTCATCCGGAGATGTTTGATATCAAAGCAACATGTCCTCTGAAGTTGATCCTTGGTGATGGATTCCTGAATCTTCTCTGGCAATTCCATGCAAAGAAGGAAACTGTATCCCGTTCCCCTGCCTATCTATAAATGAACAGTCATAGACATCTCTTAGATGGTCCAGGTTGTTTATCTTGGGAAAGACAACAGCCACTGACCTTCAAGTATTTCATGGTACACTGACATAGTAAAATGTGGAATGAGTGTTCAGGAAGGAGGCAACTGATAAGTATTTTGAAACGCCAGTAGTAGGTTTCTCCACTGACGCAATAAACCAGATCAAGTAAAGGACCAGGTTTAATCTGAGCGTACCACTCCCAGATGACTTCAAGGGAAGGAAGGAGGAAAAAAATCACGAGGCAGATCTGTGGACCGGAGCTTAAATACCCTGTAGGCGCCATCTTGAGCAGCTCTGGGGGAGGAGCTACTGCTTGGGAGGCTTTCTGAGGAGCAGGGTTTGGGGTGGGGGTAGGGTGGGGTGGGGTAGGGTGGGGTGGGGTGGGGTGAGGTGATGAAGTGGAGTTTCCAACAGAATAGCAACTATGTGTTACTCGCCTGTACTAGCTTTGCATCCTGTGAAAACCTGAAGATGCCAGGCAGTCAGATCCAACATCAGGAGGCTTTAGTTATGCCCTGTGTCCACTTATATAGATTATCGGAAGTTCTGGCATACTTCTCCAAACAATGATATATGTATTAATAGCTACCTCTTGAGGACCTTTCCTATTTGTCTGCAATTTCTTACCTAAAATCTTCCATGCCTTAGGAACCAGCTTCCACTGAATTCATTTGGATGTATTTTGTGCTAAGGATAGTACTTTCTCAAAACTTGTTTTAAGCATCATCTAAAATCAAATGCTGCCTGCCAGGAAACCTGGATTTTTACTTAACCCTGTCTTGTGATATTGTGGGATGTTGACAAACGGTGATTGATGATATATGGTAGCTGCTTGGAAAGCAGCCTTTACTCAAAGTAGAGTCCTCTATATTAGTCATCCTGCGTTACTGTAACGAAAGACCTGAGGCAGCTAACTCATGAAGAGAAAAGGTTCACTTTGACTTGTGGCTCTAGAGAACTGTGCTAGCTGGTTTTATATCAATGTTACATAGCTATCGTCATCTAGGAAAAGGGAACCTCTATGGAGACATTGAGTAAATGCCTCCATAATAATCAAGTTGCAGGCAAGGATACAGGGTGTTTTCTTAATTAGTGATTGACGTGAATGGGCCCAGCCCATTGTAGGTGGGGGCCGACCCTAGGCTGGTCCCGGATTCTATGAGAAAGCAAACTGAGCAAGCCATGGAGAGCAAGCCAGTAAGCAGTACCCCTCCATGGTCTCTGCATCAGTACCTGCATCCTGCCCTGACTCCCTTCAGTGACGAACAGTGATGTGGGGGTGTAAGACAAATAAACCCTTTCCTCCCCAAGTTGCTTTGGTCATGGTGTTTCATCACGATAGTAACCCTAACTAGAATAAGGATCTAGTCCAAGATCAGGTGACCCTATGGATTTGTGCCCCTGGCAAAAATGTCAGTTCTTGACAGGAAAGCATGCAGAGCAAAGGATTTACATCATGAGCCAGGAAGTAGGAATATAGGGTACCACTGGGGTCCCACATTCCTCTCAAAATCACAACTCCCAACAACTTAAGCCTCTCTCATAAGGCTGCACTTCCTAAAAAATCCCCAACACCTTCTGATTTTGACCCCTGGGGATCAAGCCTTCAGTTGTAGCCTTCTGGCATATACTACCCAACATAACTTCATGATACTCATTACTCATCTTAAATAATGACCAAGGCCTGTGATGATATTTTATTTGTGCTGAAATGTGGTGATACTTTATTTGTATCAGAGGTCATAGCCAGTGCAAACAAAAGTCAGGCAGTGGTAGCACACGCCCTTAATCAGATCACATGGCCAGCAGAGTCTCTGTGTGTTCAAGGACACAGCCAAGCTGGTGACACATGCCTTTAATCCCAGTATCAACCATAGAGACCTGGAGGTCTGTATACACAGGCAGTGACGAAAAAGTGATGTGACTGGGCTTAGAGCCAATGAGAAGGCAGAACAGCAAGGCAATAAAGGCACAGGTTAGACAGGAAGCAGTCAGTTGGTTCTCTTGGGAAGCAAAGGCAGTGTGGTGAGCTAAGGTTAGTTTGGTGGCTCTCACTATTGCTCTGATCTCCACGGCTTGCACCCCTGTATTTGGCTCTGTGTTTCTTATTTAATAAGACTGTTGAGAAATTCACCTACAAAGTCCTCCACTTTGTTAACAATAACAGCAAACCCAGGAGGTGCAACAGGCCATCTGCATTAAAAAAAAAAAAATGCTTGGCATGGTGGTGACAGAACCATAATCCCAGACTTGGGAAGCTGAGGCAGGAGGATTGAGGGTTTAAAGTCAGTTTAGGTTACATAGTGAAACCCCGTCTGGAAGACTGTTGTGGATTATTTGATCACACTATGTGAAGATGTGTCTGTTCTACCTCACTTGCCTAAGGCACCTTCTGATTGGTTTAATAAAGAGCTGAATGGCTGGTAGCTAGGCAGGAGTAGATGGGCAGGTCTTCTGGGCAGAGATAGGAACTCTAGGAAGAATCTGAAGAGGCGGGATTCAACAGTGAGATGTGGAGAAAGTCAGACATACTGTACTGAGGAGAGGTAACGAGCCAGGAGACAGAACATAGGTTAATATAAACAGGTTCATTTAAGTTCTAAGAGCTATTTGGGAACAAGCCTAAGCTAAGGCCAAGCTTTCATAATTAATAAAAAAAAAAGTCTCCATGTCATTATTTGGGAGCTGGAAGTCCAAATAAAGTCCTATTATAAGATAGTCAGAGACTGAGAGAGGGGCGGGGGCGGGGGGGGGGGGGGGGGGGGGGGGGGATTTGAAAGACAAAATCATGATGACACACTGATACAATTATACATGATGACATGTTGATACAATTATATACACGTGTGAGATACATTGATACAATGATATACACATTGATACAATGATATACACATTGATACAATGATATACACATTGACACAATGATATACACATTGATACCACAATATACACATTGATACAATGCACAGAAAGGAATCTGTGATATCCTTCCCCCCAAGCTTTTAGCCCTAGTCTAATCATGAGGAAAGCTCAAAGAACTCCAACTGAGAGACTTCCTCAAAGCCTCCCACTAGTGCCCTCCCCAACTGTCTGTCGTGGAAGCCAGACTGAGCAGCTCTTAAAACCAGAAGAGTCCAAGGAATCACCATGACTATGTGCACCAAGTCCTCCTGGGTTGGATCTTTGGACAAAACAGAAACTGTTACAGGGTAAAATCTGAATAAAGCCCAGAGGTAGTTAATGTGGGCAATGTACCCATATTAACCTCACAATTTTGCCAAATATGGAGCAGTTGTGTAAGATGCTAATAGAGGGGAGATGGGGTGAAGAGAGCCATGAACTCTGTGTGTGTGCTTACAACTGCTCTGCAAGGCGACAGTCACGCCAAAATAAACTTTGTTCTAAAAAGAGACACAGATTTAATAAACATGTCAACCAATCATGTTGTGGGACATGACTTGACTCATGATCAAACAAACCATTGAGGCCAGGCATGGCGGCACAGGCCTGTAATCCTAGCACTCAGGAGGCAGTGGATGGAGAAATGGAAGGTCAAGGGATCCTTGAGGCCCAAACCAAAACAACACACAAAAGAAAATATTTAAAATTTTTATTTGTGAAATAACTGAAATTTGAGTGTCATGTGTTTAAGGGAATTGTTGATCACTTTTAAGTGTGTTGATCGTATTGTAGTATGCATTGTTTATGTTTTTGGTTTTCTTTATTTTTGTGTGTGGTTCTGGAACTCTAACCCAGGGCTAAGCAAGAATCCTACCACTGAACTACACCGCTAGCCCCCAGTAGGCATATTTTTTAAAAGAAGTCTTCATTTTGTTAGAAATAAAAAACTAGCCGGGCGGTGGTGGCGCACGCCTTTAATCCCAGCACTCGGGAGACAGAGCCAGGCAGATCTCTGTGAGTTCGAGGCCAGCCTGGGCTACCAAGTGAGTTCCAGGAAAGGCGCAAAGCTACACAGAGAAACCCTGTCTCGAAAAACCAAAAAAAAAAAAAAAACTAAAAGATTTATGAATCAAATGGGTGATAGAATGTCATGAATTTGTTTCAAAAGCAAGAGCAAGAAGCTGGTGGGAATGAGCCATAGGTTAACAAGTCATGAAGAAATACTGAGAAGGAGCAATGGGGGCAGGGAGTTCGTTATTCTATTTTGCCCTTTTTTTGCGTATGTTTTAACTTTTCCAGAATTAAAATAATTTTTGAAATCCAAAGTAGGGGGCTGAGGAGACACCTCCGTCAGTAAAGTACTTGCCTCACAATGATGAAGACCTGAGTTCAAGGTCTCTAGAACCTACATAAAAGCCAGGAGTAGTTGTAAGGGTCTGTAACCCCAGCAGAGACACACAGGTGTTTGGAGCAAGCTCATTGACCAGCTGGCCTAGCGGAATCATTGAACTCTAGTGTCAATGAGAGAGACTCTGTCTCAAAACATAGGATGGAGTGGGGGGTGGCAGCAAGGTGGCTGAGAAGGTAAGGGAGTTTTTGTGTATGCCTGATTGTAACACTAGTTGCTAAACGGTCTTATTAATAAAAAACCCAGAGCCAGATATTGGGGTAAAAGATGAAAGATCAGAGAGGCAGAGCAGCCAGCCACTAGTTCTTACCCCTATGAAATCCTCTGTCGAAAGAGAGCAAGCTCCTCTCTCCCCCCAGCTCTATCACTTCCTGTCTGTCTATACAGACCTTCAGACCTCTATGGTTAACTATTGGCTAGCTCCTCCAGCTGATTTTCAGGCAAGCTTTATTTGTTAAAGCGCAAATAAAATATCACCACACACCTGATGAACTTTGTTCAATCTCCAGATCCCATAAGGTAGCAGGAGAGAACTGACTTCCAAGAGTTGTCCTCTGATCTCTACATTTACACCATGGCATAAGCAGGCTCAAACACACACACACACACACACACACACACACACACACACACACACACACACACACGCATGCACGTGCACTAAGTTAAGTTACACAAATAAATAAATAAAATTCAAAGCAGAGAGTATGGTGGAACCAAGGAAGACAGCTAAAGTCAACCTCTGGCCTTGTCTACTTCTGGCCTCCACATGCACTCTGATCTATGTGACACTCATGAACAAGTAAATATACCACAGACACACACAAATAATCCAAAGACGAAAACCCATGACCGCTAGCACTTGATTGTAGCATGAACTGTTAGAAGGTCTTATTAATAAAATCAAACCCAGAGCCAGGTATTGGGTTAAAGATGGAAGATCAGAGAGACAGAACAAGCCACAGCCACCTCACCTTGACAATTCCTCAGCTGATTCTGTTTTCTCAGACTGGAAGCCTCTGAGTCCTCATCCAAATAGATCTCAGCTGAACTGCTGCTCCAAAGCCTGAAAGCTTAACCAGGCTCTAGTTCCTGGTCCTCATGCCTTATATACCTTTCTGCTTCCTGCCATCACTTCCTGAGATTAAAGGTGCGAATCACCATGTCTGGCTGTTTCCAGTGTGGCCTTGAACTAACAGAAATCCAGACAATTCTGCTTTTGAAATGCTAAAATTAAAGGTGTATGTGCCACAATTTTCTGGCCTCTGTATCTAGTGGCTGTTCTGTTCTCTGACTCCAGATATGTTTATTAGGATGCACAATATATTGGCGAACACAATGTCACCACACTGGATCATACAGCGGTCATTCTGACTGTTGCATTTTCACTGACTTAGAGACTCCCTCATGACTTCATTTGGCCCCTACATCATCACACCTTCAGACCAGATTTGGGGGTCAGGGTCCTCTCTAACTCCATCTACTCACCTGAGCCTCTGGAACTTATCAGGAGTCTTAGGACATCATCATCATCCAGCTGGAAAACTTGAAGAGGGTACCCCTAATCTGTAAGGAAATGAGGTTCCTTGATATTGCCCCAAAGACAGCATCTTTAGATGCTCAGTCAACACTAGAAGCATGCAGGTCCCTGCCTGCTATCTCAGCAATGGTTAACTTTAGGTCTTTTTGGCTCTTCTCTGGCTTAAAGTGCACTGGATCTGAAGGCAGACAAGAAGAGAAGAGGGTGACGACAAGTCAGGGCTTAATTTTAATACCGACTCTTCTTCCCGGGTGCAGTAGTCTTATTAAGGGAACAGCAGGACGCTGACAGGAAACTGTTCGTAAGTAGAAATAACACTTATTATAACAAGTCGGAACAGCAGGCAGATACGTTTGTTTGTTTGTTAATTATATCTGGTTTTATTTTCTAATGAGTGCCGTAAGAAAGGGGGGAATAGTTCTGACAGCTGCTGGAAGCCGACTTTGAAATCCGCTCAGAGGGAGGGTACCTAGCAATAGGCACAGTATGGCCTAGAAAGCAAGAGGGGGTCCCCTCCCCACCCCCTTGTAGATCAGATCAGTGAGGCTTAATGATATGTAATCCCGTGAATAGGGATCTAAATCCCGTTTAAAATGATGCCTGTGTTGATAGAAAGTGTTTCAGTCACCACTGGGGAAGTCATTGGTGGAGGTGGACACAGAATGCATTTGTAGTTGGCCCACATTTATGGAATATAGCGAAGTCTTTGTTATCAAAGCAGATCCCCAGAAAGACAAAGCATGTTTGTTTTTAGTAGAAAGTATAGGCTGCATGCAGATTAACTAAATGCCTACAGAGCCATAAATCAGAAAAGATAGTCAACTTTTTGAGATGGCATCTTATTGTGTTGTCCAGCCTGGTTGGCCTTGAACTCTGGGACTCAGGGGATCTTTCAGCCTCTACCTCCTGAGTAGTTGATATAATGTCATTAAAAGGAAAATGTCTATAAAATTCTTAAGGACCTGAGAGTGTTCTTTCATTTTCTGGGCGTGCCCCGCCCCCACAGAGGACCCTCAGGAATGTTGCTCAGGGACCTTGATGAAGGTTTATTCTGCTTCCCAACTCAGTGATGAGAAGGCATGGTGGGAGGAACATTGGACAGCCGGACATGATGCATCCATATTCAGAAAGGAAAGGAGTAGTGAACGTAGCTGTTTAGCTCTTGTTCTCTCTCTCTCTCTCTCTCTCTCTCTCTCTCTCTCTCTCTCTCTCTCTGTGTGTGTGTGTGTGTGTGTGTGTGTGTGTGTGTGTGTGTGTGTGTGTGTTTCAGTCCAAAACCCCAACCCATGGAAAGTTGGCCCCCATATTTAGGGTGGGTCTTCCCATCACTATTAAACCAAGCAAGAATATGTCCAAATGTTTGCCTCCTAGGTAATTCTAGATTAACCATCATTCATAGATAGACAGACAGACAGATATAGATAGATGATGGATAGATGGTTGGATGTGGAGAGAGAGGAGAGTAAGATAATTTTAAAATTCTCTGAGCCTCTCTCTTTGCTGTGGGAGACTTTCCATTCTCCCACTCCTTCATGTTTTAAAACTGGCTGTGCTTGGTTTCAACGGAATCAAAGGTTTGTTTGAACTCTCATGAGCTCAAAAACCAGCCTGTGAGCTGAATGCGAGACTGGACCACATAAGCATGGAACTCCCATGACAAAGTCTCCTCAAAGGGGGAAGAGTCACTGCCACACACAGAAGTTAGCCCAGCATCTGCAGCTTTGGGGTGTTGGACAGAGTAAAGGGATCTGAGGTCTTCCAGCCTCTGGGGATAAGGAAGGAAATAGAATTCTTTATTAAATCTTAAGTCCATGGAATTCTGGCCAACAACAGACACGGTTAATTCAAGAGGGGATGAATTATGGTAGAGCAGAAGATTGGGAACCGATTTCCTAGGGGTTGAAGTAATGGAATTTTTTATTTGAGAAATTCTCAACCCTGGACTTTCTTCGACCTTCCTTATTAGCATCCACTGTATTATTCTGCAGCCTGTCCTGGGGCTAAGCTGTAATTTGCAGGACTGCCTTTAGGAATTAGTGCATGATGAGATTTGGGAAATGAGGAAACTCTGTGTGAGGGAATCTGTCTTTTCTGTTTCTGAGAGCTAGGTAGAAAAATCCAGACAGCAAGCTGTTGGACCAAACTAACTTTCTTTGCAGCGGCACCTTACAAAACCCCTCCCGGGATTCTCAAGAAAATCCACGGAGGAGGTCATGGCAGTAGTCACAAGGGACTGTATGCAACGGGTGAGCTCAGAAAAATGTCAGGACTGCTGTGGGAACGGAAGGACGTACTGAGGGAGCTGGAGAGATGGCTCGTCTGTGTGCTCTTGAAAAGGACTGTGGTTCAGTTCCTAGCGCCCACACGCTGCCTCACAGCCATCCATAACTCCAGTGCCTTGGAATCCAATGTCTTCTTCTGACCCTTAGAGACACTGGGTAGGGGGAAAGTCCAAGAGAAGGAAGGTGAGCTGAGAAAGGAGGCCAGGGGTCCAGGGACCTGACGTTTCGAGGGCTTCTCAAGAACCATAGACAGCGGGATAGCGGCAGCTGGCCTGGACACTACTTCCCGGCGCTGGAGGCTGACTGCGTGGATGCGCCAACTCCTGAGAGAGTGCCTCACTCTGTTAGAGCCCCCAGAGTTAGGAGCATCCTATTTTCCATCTATCCTGTTTGACTAACGTTTTTATTCTTACATCCTTCAAACCCAGAGACACGGTCTCACACACCACAAAAGCCAGACTTAGGAAAATTTAGGGGAATGGCCCACAGGAGCCACGGACAACTTGGTATGCTAACTTAAAAAAAAAAAAATCAATTTTAAGAGCTGGAGAGATGGCTCAGAGGTTAAGAGCACTGGCTGCTCTTCCAGAGGTCCTGAGTTCAATTCCCAGCAACCACATGGTGGCTCACAACCATCGGTAATAAGAGCTGGTGCTCTCTTCTGCCTTGCAGGGATACCCGCAGGCAGAACACTGTATATATAATAAATAAAAATAAATCTTTTCTAAAAAAATCAATTTCAAAAATGAACATCTACTTAAAGAGGA
This sequence comes from Peromyscus californicus insignis, assembly GCF_007827085.1. Classification (NCBI taxonomy): domain Eukaryota; kingdom Metazoa; phylum Chordata; class Mammalia; order Rodentia; family Cricetidae; genus Peromyscus; species Peromyscus californicus. Next base: position 30,682,558 of record NW_026294492.1, on the reverse strand, counting down.
AGTCACAGATAGCACACACATGGTTCAATTAATGTCCTATTAGCCCCAGGTCCTGGGTAGCCTCATGTCTTGAGGAAGATATTTTCTCTTAGAGATTGTCATTTTAGCATGTCTTTTTTTTTTTAAACGTGACTCTTTTCATGGGTAAGATAGGGTCTAAGCTATTGTTGTTCACAAATTTTCTCAATAGTATACAGAAGTTCTGACAGTTTGTCCTGACCTTGCCATATTGGGTAATTAGGCTGTGCATGTTTTATGGGGGCATGGTGTTAGATTTACCCTTGATACCTTAAATGTGGAGTCTAACAAATAAAACAGTAACTCCACATCAACATACTGACTTTAAGCCTTTGTTTAAAGTCTGCCATCTTGAAATTCTACTTTTCTTTCTTTCTTTTTCTATTTTTTGAGGGGTTAATGTGGTGTGAACACACATGCGTATGTGTATATGTGTGCTAGGATGGACTCTTCTACTGAGCTATGCCCCAGTCCTCATCTTGATTTTATTTCAGGGGATACTGAGAAATGAATTGGGTTTAAGCACACTAAGCATGCACTCTATGCTATGTAACCACACCTACAGCCCTCGGAACTCGTTGGATTTTATTTTCATCATGTGAACGTGTACTGAGATGGGGTATGTGCACGTGAGTGCAGGTACCTGAGTCGGCCTGAAGAAGGCTTCAGTTGACTCTCCTGGAGCTGAAGCTTAAAGGAAGTTTCAAGCTGTTTAACAGGGCTCTGCTAGGAACTGAAGTCTGGTCCTGTGAAAGAATAGTAAGTGCTCTTAACTGCTGAGCCATCTCTCTAGCCCTGGCCTTTGAAATTCTTAATAATGAGAGCACCATTTTCATTTTGCAGAGCCCCTCAAGTTATGTAGCTACGGTGTTAAGTGAAATGGAGTATTAAGTGATCTGGATTGTATTCATTGATTTAGTTTCTATTTTAGGTGGTCAATAAAATGTTCTTAGAAAATCAGAGTGATGAGCTGGGCATGGGTGGTGCATGCTTTTAATCCCAGCACTTGGAAGTGGAGACAAATTAAGGAGTCCATGGGCATCCTGGGCTGCAGGGCTGATTTGAGGCCAGCCTGGGCCGTATGAGACCCAGTCCCAAAAAAAAAGTGATGAAAAGACAAAAACTTTTTAAAATGAAAACATTCTTAAACATTTGTTTTAGTGTGTGTGTGTGTGTGTGTGTGTGTGTGTGTGTGTGTGTGTGTGTGTGTGTGTCCAAATGCAATGCCCAAACGGGCCAGAAGATGGCACTAGATTCCTGGAGCTGGAATTGGAAGCAGTTATGCCCCAACACGGGTCCTGGAAACTGAACTCTGGCCCTCTGCAAGAGCTGTACATACTCCTAACTGCTGAACCATCTCTCCAGAGCTAGGAAACAAAATTTAAAACAAACACTTTTCAGCCAATGGCAAGGTATGAGTGTGGACCAAAATGGTACTCCAATAAGTGGATAAGGTTAGCCTAGCTCTACTTTATAGATTATCATAATAAGATTCTGAGATACAGCCAGGTGATGGTGGCACACACCTTTAATTCCAGCACTCTCTTAGGAGGTAGAGGCAGGCTGATCTCTTAGTTCGAGGCCAGCCTGGTCTACAGAGTGAGTTCCAGAACAGCCAGAACTGTTACACAGAGAAACCCTGTCTTGAAAAGCCAAAAAAAAAACAAAAACAAAAACAAAAAAAAAACAGTAAACACTAAAATGTGTACTAAGGAATGTTCTTTTGTGTACAGGTGCATGTGTGTTAGGGAGTGTACATGCATGCGTTCATGTGGAGGCCAGTGGGTCCCTCAGCTATTCTCCAGAGCACGGTCACCTTGGTTTTTTAGATAGCTTTTCACTTGCCTAGAACTTTCCAAGTAGGCTAGGCTGTCTAGCCTGCAAGCCCCAGGATCCACCTGTCCCCCGAGAGCTGAGATTACAAACTGGTCTATGGCCTGCTTTTCTTTTCTTTTCTTCTTTTTTTTAATCTGGGTTCTAGGGTTCAAACTAAGGTCCTTGCACTTACAAGGCAAGTACTTTACCGAGAGAACTCCCACCCCAGTCCTACACAAAACTGTTTTAATTATCTGGCTCTTTCAGTGCTGGGGCCTATTTATTCTTAACCGTCATTCTCATTAAATAATTCAACATAAGTAAAGTGTGTGGCTGTTTATGGTTATCATAGTTGTGTTAGGATCATAGTCATAGTCATAATAGAAAACAAACATTCATTAAACACTGCATAGGTGTCGGGGTGTAGCTCAGTGAGGTGTGCAAAGCCTTGAGTTCAATATCCAGTAACACCCTCAAAGAAAGGAAAGAAAAGGGGAAGGGAGGGAGGGAGGGAGAAAGGGAGGAAGGAAGGAAGGAAGGTAAGAAGGGAAAAAATTGTTGGTCTGGAGAGATAGCTCATCGATTAAGAGCATTTGCTGTTCTTGCAAAGGACTGAAGTTTGGTTCCAACCACCATTAAAGGTGTCTTCTCAACTGCCTATGACTCCAGTTCCCCGAGATCCAGTGCCCTCTCCTGGCCTCTCCTCCATGGGCAGCTGCACACACAGAGACATACACCCACAAACATATATAAATAATAAAACAAATCTGTGGGGGAGTAGGCCTGGCTATGTGTAAAGGCCCTTCGCCAGACCCTGGGATTTCAGACAGCCTTAGCCTCAGGGTCAGGGTGAGAGTGTGGGTGAAGGCCCGATATCGGTCCTGGAGATGTGTTACACATGGAAACTTAGGCAGACTGTCCGTGTAAAACAAACAAGATGGAGAAACCTGTACAAACTGACAGCAAAAGAAAAAAAAAAAAAACCCTCAGTTAAGAGATTAAAGGTGTCATAAGAAACTTCGGGAAATCAGATAAGAAGGGACTCTTAGGAACCAGAAAATCCAAATCTACACCTGTTGATGTTATTAGAAGATCTGGCCATGATGACAGAGCCCTCACCAATGGGATGAGTGCCCTTATAACAGACAGCCCGGGGAGGTGCCTCTCCCACCCTGTGAGGACAGAGCAAAAATGCACCATCTTCTAAACCAAAGAGTAAAACTTGAGTAAACACCAAGATCTTCCAGTGCCTTGATCTTGAACTTCCCACACCCCAGAACCAGGAATAATAAATGTCTGCTGTTCATAAGTCACCACCCAGCCTGTGGTGTTTTATTAAAGCAGCCTGAGTCGATGCGGCCCAACATGGCGCCGTCTCCTTTGTGGAGACAGGAGGAGCCTGCGGTACTAACATCGAGCATCACCATGGAGCCCAGAGGGTGATTCTTGACAGTTGACTTGATTGGGTTCAGAATAACCACGGAAACAAATCTCTGGATGTGTTGTCAAGGAGTTTCTAGACTGGGTTAATTGTGGTGGGAAGACCCATCCTGAATGTGGGTGGCACCATTCCCTAGGTAGTGTCTAAGAATGAATACAAATTAGAAAGAACATTGAATCAACCTCTCTCTCTCTCTCTCTCTCCTCTCTCTCCTCTCTCTCTCTCTCTCTCTCTCTCTCTCTCTCTCCCTCTCCCTCTCCCCCCTCTCTCTCTCTCTCTCTCTCTCTCTCTCTCTCTCTCTCTCTCTCTCTCTCTCCTCCCCCCCTCTCTCCTTCCTAACAATGGATGCCCCATGACCCTCTGCCTCAAGTTAATGTATACCATCCCACGGGCAGCCATGCCAGCTGACAGAGATGCGGTGCTGCAGATACAGCTCAGGGGTAGGGTATACGCTGAGCATGCAGGAGGCCTCCGTTCAAACCGGAGCACCAAGAAGAGCGGGACTGTGGAACTGGACAAGCTGAGATCCTCACCGTCACACAGCTCCTGCTCAGAGACGTGGGGCACACACACATGTGACCAGAGCCTCAGGCACCAGTGCTCACTCTGCCAACTGAGAGATGAAGGCACTCTCAGAAAGATGAACAAATAGAATTCTCTTCTAATTATTGGTTGCGGCCATTTAAAAAAAAAAATCAACGAAGTCAAAGAGAGTCAGAACTGCACGGTGAGAATTTAGTTTGGGGTGAGGCTTCCAGTTTTTACTCACTGGCTGTCTGGAGTCCCACAGTCTTTCCAATCCTATTTTCTCAGGGTGATATTCACTAAATAATAATGTGAGGTCGCTCCCGTTTCTACAAGCAAAGAGACACATGATATATTTACCTTACTTTTAAGTGACCCTGATATTGATAATCCAAACAAACAGATAAATCACTGGGAAATTCTCGACTTTATAAAATGTCTCACCACAAGGTGGCCTTGAAAACCTAACTCCCTGAGTAACATCTTTGGCAGAATATGACTTTCAGAGAAGAGGATTTATATGCAGGAGCTGCTCTGTAAAGTCGGGTAGCCTTGTAGCTGATCCAAAATCATAAATAAAATAAGCAGTCATCCTTCACCAGCATTATTCAATTGAGAGATCTGGACGAGCAATCTAAACAACACTCTCCCTGTCACTGGCTCTATTATTAGCCTGAAGCTGCCCACTTTCCTATATGTTGACAGAAGCTGTTCTGAAGATAAAAGAATAAGATAGCGTGTAACCCTGTGACCATTTCTTTAGCCCATTAAACAACAGTGACGGCCAGCTGTCTACACATCTACTTCCACTGCTGTGAGAACCAGAAGTCACAGACTGGCATGATCTCCAAGTAAGTTCTAGAATGAAGTATTTAGAGGCTCATTTGTGAACACTTACAAACTAAAGGAAATCAATCAGTCAACATGAGATTGCTAAGAAAAATACACATGGGATATGACATTTTTTTTTTTTTTTTTGCAGTTAGCATCTTAGTATTGGTGAGAAATTCCATAGATGAAGCCCTAATTTGACTCAAGTCATTAAGTCTTCATAGATGCAGAGGGGGAAACATGGTTTCAGTGAAAAGGTGGCTACATGGATTTGTGGGTTTTTTTGATTGGCTATCGTAAATGGTGGTGAATGAACTCATGTGAACCTTGAAGCAGAGGCCTAGTAGAGTACCTCAGACTCAATGCCTGGGTTAAGGATTTGGGAAAACCTACTGCTAGAAGTATACAATCTATATTAGATAGCAGAATCTGGATTCAAGCATGTTCAATATGACATAAGAGAGAAGAAAAACACAGGGCATACATATAAAACACGTAATACCTATAAAATATGAGGCATACATATAAAACTTGTGCCTTAAGGCTGGAAAGATAGTTGGGTGGTTAAGAGCACTTGCCAACCCCATGTTTGGTTCCCAGCACCCTCATCTGGCATGTCACAACTATCTGTAACTCCAGTGCCAGAGGATCTGATGCCCTCTCCTGGCCTCCATGGGCACCTACATGCCTGTGCACATACCCACACACAGCCATACACACATCGATAAAAATAAAATCATACATTTAAAAAATTTAGATTTTTAAATTACATTTGTATTTATTATTGTGTGTGTGCAGGCACACGTGAGTGTCACGGAGTTTGTGTGGAGATCACGGTAGAGGGTAAAGGAATCAGCTCTCTCCTTCCACCACGTGTGTCAAGTCAGGTTACCAACAGCAAGCAGCAAGTGTTTTCACCAGCTGAGCCGTCTCGCCAGCCCAAAGTCCAAGACTTTACATAAAGACAACATCTGGCTTGATGGAAAATCCATGTCAGTGATCCAGGTGTTTTGATTGGCCCCAAGTTTGACACATACCCTTGACAAAATATACACCTTAAAAAGGAGCACCAAGTCAAGAGAGTCTTGGCAATTAACATCTATTTTGCTCTTTGGTTATCAAAGATTTTTTTTTTATCCCCTTTATATCCCTCTGAATTTTTTCAGATTCTCTATAATGAACATATGTTATTTTAATGAACACAAAATACTATTCTTAGTATTTGAAAATATTTGAATGACTGTCTTCTGGAAGTTGGAGCATTTCATGTAATTTTAAAGGCTGGAACTAAAAAAAAAAATGCCTTAGTGTTACAAGAGAAAACTTTAGGATAAAAATTGAGCTTAAAGAATGTGAATTTCTGTGCCTGGAAGTGTTTGCATGGTCATTGGCTAACAACAGAAGTGTCATAGCATGGCAAAGAGGGTGTCTTCATTAGGATTTTCATTACTGTGAAGAGACGCCATGGCCACAACAACTCTTATAAAGAAAACATTTAATTGGGGTGGCTCACTTACAGTTTCAGAGGTTCAGTTCATTATCATCATGACAGGGAACATGGCAGTTTGCAGGCAGACATGGTGCTGGAGCAGCTGAGAGTTCTAGATCTTGCAGGCAACAGGAAGTCGACTGATACACTGGGTGGTATCCTAAGCATAGGAAACCTCAAAGCCCACCCCCACAGTGACACACTTCCTCCAACAAGGCCATACCCACTCCAACAAAGCCACACCTCCTAATAGTGTCAGTCCTTATGAAATTATGGGAGCCAATTACATTCAAACTACCACATTCCACTCTTTGGCCCCCATAAGCTTGTAATAATATCATAATTCAAAAAGCATTAAGTCCAACTTTAAAAATTCCCGTACTCTATCACAGTCTCAATGGTGTTTAAAAGTCCAAAGTTCAAAGTCTCTTCTGAGATTCATGCAATCTCTTAACTATAATCCATTATAAAATCAAAATCATAAAGCAGATCACATACTTCCAACATATAATTGCACAGGATATATATCACCATTCCAAAACACAGGTAAGGGAACATAGTGAGGAAATACTGGACCAAAGCAAGACCAAAAACCAGCTGGGCAAACTCCAAACTCTGCATCTCCATTCCTGATGTCAAAGTGCTCTTCAGAGCTCCAACTCTGTTCAGCTTTGTTGACTGCAACACATTTCTTTCTCTTGGGCTGGTTCCACTCCCTGTTAGCAGCTCTCCTGGGCAAGTATCCCATGATTCTGGCATCTCTAACATCTTAGGTTCTCCAAGGCAATCCAGGCTTCAACTTCACAGCTTCATGCAATGGCCTCTCTATTAAGCCTCCATTCAGGGACAACCCTGACACATGCCTAGCCTCAGTGGCTTTATTACATAACACCATTCTTCTATTCTTAACTCTATATCCAGAACCACATGGTCAAAGATGCCAAGTTCTGCTGCTAACTGTGACTGGAACATGGCTCCCTTGTTCAATTACATCTTCACCAGCTTTCTGTTTTCCTTCACTGCCTAAGCTTGGCTGTATTTGAACTTGCTCTGTAGAAAAGGCTGACCTCAAACTCAATAGCATCTGCCTTCCCAGTGCTGGTATTAAAGGTGTGCCCCACCCCACCCAGCTCTAAGCTTTTCTTAATTCCTTTTCACAAGTTGGCAATTTAGTTGGGTGGGATCTTGCCCTGAGGTTACCACTCCCTATATACCATTTCTTAATCCATTTATCTCCTTGAACACAGGATTTAGCTCTATCCTGTTTCTTGGTGCTTTTTTTCTCTTCAAAATTTACATTTTGTAATTTACTCAGCTCATCTTGCTCCTTTACATTATAAATCTTCTTTATAGTTACCACTAATATCCACACAACCGAGAATATTCTAGGCTGTTTGGAGATTTCCTCTACTACCAGAATTAATCCAAAACTCTTCACTTTAGCCTCGGGCAGACTCTTGATACAAGGGCAAAAGGCCACCACTTCCTTCAATAAAATATCACAAAAAAAACCTCTAGGCAACATACTAAAATTCTTCTCCTCTGAAACCTCTTGAGTGAATCCCCCATAGTTAAAATAACTATTAGCACCACAGTCTTCCATGCTCCTACTTGTTGGTTGTTTTTTCACTCTTTGACTCTTCACTCTTTGGGGGGCCCACCACCTGTGGAGGGGACCCAAATCAGCTTGACCACACAGTTGCCATGACAGGCTCAGAGGCCCAGATACAGCTTCTTTGACAGGCTTACTGGCAGGCAACACCCAGACCCAGGAAAAGCCATAAGCTGACACCACCCAGGGATCCACCCAGGGATGGGGAAGTACCTAACATCCCAAACATTCCAACCATTAGATAAGGTGGCTAGATGTCCCTGAATCTAGCACACCCCTATTTTTGCTTTACAGATACCCTTAGACAAATGTCAGCCAATCCTGAACCAGGAAATCCCCTCACCCCAATCACTGCTATGATAAAAACTCTAACCTGCCTGGGCTCAGGGCTCTCTGCTCTCATCACTGCATTGGACAGACAGAGAGACCAAGCCCTGGAGCTTGAAAATAAAGGCTCTTTGCCTTTACATATGGGTTTTAGTCCCTGTGGTGGTCTTTTGGGGGTCTCCACAATCTGGGCATAATACCATCCAGCTCCCAAATAAATCACACAGAGTCTTATTCTTTCTTATGAATGCCTGGCCTTAGCTTGGCTTGTTTCTTGCCAGCTTTTCTTAACTTAAATTATCCCATCTACCTTTTGCCTCTGGGCTTTTACAATTTTTTATTTCTGTATATCTTTCTTTACTTCTTACTCCACGGCTGGCTGTGTAGCTGGGTGGTTGGCCCCTGGAGTCCCCCTCCTCATCCTGCTCCTTGATCTCTCCTCTCAGATTTCTCCTTCTATTTATTCTCTCTTCCTGCCAGCCCTGCCTATCCTTTCTCCTGCCTTGCTATTGACCATTCAGCTCTTTATTAGACAATTCAAGTGTTTTAGACAGGCAAAGTAATATAGCTTCACAGAGATAAATAAATGCAACATAAAAAAATGCAACACAACTTTGCATCATTAAACAAATGTTCAACAGCATACACAAATGTAACATATCTTAAAATAATGTTCTACAACACCTACTAGTATAGCCCATTAAGCAGTGCTTATAGCATTCCACTGCTTTCCAAACCCAAAATGCCAAAGTCTAAATTCTTCCAAACAAACACATTAGTCAGGCCTATCACAGCAATACCCCAGTCCCTGGTAACAACTTCTGTCATAGTTAGGGTTTTCATTGCTGTGAAGAGACACCATGGCCACAACAACTCTTATAAGGAAAACATTTAATTGGGGTGGCTCACTTACAGTTTCAGAGGTTCAGTCCATTATCATCATGATGGGGAGCATGGCGGTGTGCAGGCAGACACAGTGCTGGAGCAGCTAAGAGTCCTACATCTTGCAGGCAACAGGAAGTCGACTGATACACTGGGTGTTATTGTGAGCATAGGAAACCTCAAAGCCCACCCCCACAGTGACACACTTCCTCTAACAAGGCCAATCTTCTAAAAGTGACTTTCCCTATGAGATTATGGGGGCTGATTATGTCCAAACTACCACAGGGATGAAATCAAATGTTTCTTCCCCCTTCCATAAGTCTCTCCATTATTTCACCACCTAGGAGAATGAGCATGACGGTATTTGTCCATGTGTTTGCTGACATCTAAATGGAGTCACTCATGTAAAATACTAAGAAAATAATTCACCTATGATCAACAAATTGTTGGAAGGGAAATGCTAGGACTTGAACCCAGGGCCTCCTACATTCTAGAGAAGCATTCAGCCACTGAGCTACACCTCTAGAATTAAGAAGCACTATTAGCTAGAATAGCTTCCTTTTAGGGCCAATGAGATGACTCTTTGTGTAAAGGGGCTTGTCACCAAGCCTGGCAGTCTGGATTTGATCCCTGGTACCCATATGGTAGAAGGAGAGAACCAACTTGCGTGGGTTGTTCTCTGACCTGTGTGGTGTGTGTGTATACATACACACACAAAATATGTAAATAAATAAATCCCCACCCCCCCCAGCCCCCAGCATTTGGAAACAGACCCTCAGTGGATGCCTGAAACCACAAACAGAACCAAACCCTAGAACTAAGGGTCTATTATGCCCTGCGGCTGTAACATTTGCAGGTTGTGGTACAACTGAGAATTAGCACAATGTCCCCCCTTGCCCATGGCTTCATGGATAGAAGATTTTGGCTTACCACAGTTCTTAGCAACTTCAATGTACCTCCTCCCATTACTTTCTATAGCGCTCTTTTACCTTTTTGCTTAAAGGAAGCCCGTTCCAGCTTCCCTTCAGCAGATCTGAATTGCCAGCACTCTTCCCCTTTGGAGCCTTTATTAAGTAAAATAGAGGTTACATGAGTACTTGTACAAGACAGCTCACTGAGTGACTAACGAGCGGGTAAGATATACAGCGTGGATAGGATGGACAGGAATGATTGACTTCCGAGGGGATTTCCAAAGCCTGTGCTCATCCATAGACTCCTGATAACAACAAAATTATTGCAGGAGCAAGAAATATATTACAAAGAAGGAAAAGCCCAGAGACTACTTAGAATCTCATAGGTTTCATTACTTATGATAAAAATAATAGGAAGCAGGCCCAGCGGTGGAACAGGGTATGTAAATCTATCTATAACGTGAAGTCCTGGCTCGACAAAGGACAGGGTATGACTGAAGTAGACACAAAAGGAGACAGAGCTAGGTAGATGAATTAGTCAGCAAAGTGCTCACCACAGGAGTATGAGGACTTGAATGCAGATCTGACACAAACCTCTGGCTTCCAGATGCACATGTACAGACATGCACGCACACCCACACACATACAAAAAGAAAAAGAGGTAGAGAAAATGCAGAAAACGAAAGTCTGTATTCCTTTTCACTCATTCATCCACACAACAAACTCATTCGCTGATCACTTGCTGTATACCAGGCCAACTCTATATAAAATATGCCAACTCTAGGCATAGAAACCCAGGTACAGCCCTTACCCCCATGGAGCCTACACTCTGTGGCAAGTAGATTATAGCCAACTAATTATACCAATAAATAAAAGATTGCAGCTGTACTCAGCCCATGAGGGAGACCTGTCCAGAGTCATGAGGTAGAGATTTGCTCTGCTCAGAGATGTTCAGACAAATAGCTCTGAATAAGACACAACAGAACTAAGACTGTAAGAAGGGTGAAGTTTACCACCACAGCTGGTGGTAGCACTTGGTCAAACAGGAACATGAAGGAATGTGGAAAGAGCTCCAGGGTGTGGTAGGTCCTGACTATAGGGGACTTCAGATGCCTGGCAGCCCTCCAGGTAGAGATGTAAGGGACGGCATCAGCTATGTGGGGCTAAAGCTCAGCAGAGAGACTTAAGTTGGGGAAACACACATGAAAGGCTAGACTAGATGAGAAGAGCATCTTCAACCCTACCTTGATGGTTTTGATTTTATTCAGCTGGGAAGAATCAGTTAAAGCAAGGCTGGGGAGACAGCTCAATCCATACGACACTTGCCTCACAAGCACCAGGACCTGAGTTTTATCCCTAGAGCCCACATCAAAAAAAAAAAAAAATTGCTGAGCACAGTCGTGTGCAATCAGACATTTCTTTCCCATCCACCTGTTCCCAAATAATTGACTCGGAGGCTTGATATTACTTATAAATGCTTGCCCGATAGCTCAGGCTTGTTACTAGCTGACTCTCACACTTAAATTGACCCATATTTCTATTGATGCTTTGCAATGTGGTGGCACCTTTATTAGCACGGTACATTCATCTCCTGCTCCCTCTGCATCTGGCTGGCGACTCTCTCCTGTCTCCATCCTTCTTCCCCCCATCATTTTCTCTGCGTCAGGCTCTCTCGCCCAGTCTCTTCTTGCCCTGCTATCGGCCAATCAGTTTTTTTTTTAATTAACAATGAGCATAATCCACAACAGTGTGGTGATTTTATAGGATTTATGCTAGTTTGAGGGGATAGAGTGGTCTCTACTCACATCATGCCCTTCCCAGAGGGGACCAGTGTGTACTTGCACAAGGAGAGCGCTCAGTACAGTGATAAGGGCTAAAAGAACAGAGAGCCAGGGAGGGCACTTCCTTTTGACCAATGACATGAGGCAGACAGACTTGCCTTGGTAATCACATACACCGAGAACTCCACGGATGAAATGAATGTGGAGTAGCTGAAATTAAAGTCTCCATGTCAGCCTCTGGGCTTAAAGTTCCAAGCAAGATGTCTGTGAAAAGTTGTTAAGACACTGTGGAAGAAATCCTAGGCCAGGTGTCCCTGAACTAGGATCCTGGCCCCCAAACTGAAATCGCAGGAGTCCCTGTGGGCACAAAGGTTCATGGTTCTCGTCTGAGCTGAAATCCAGACCATTTTTTGTGTTGTGTTTCTTTAAGCCAAATGTTTCTCCTGCCCTGTGGTGCTTTGTAAACGAGGAGTCTAAGTGGCTGCCCTGACCATGACTCATCTCAACCAGCATGGGAGAGAATGTGAAGGCCATTCTCCAAGTTTCCATATCTTGGAATACCTCACGGCAGGAAACCATCCTCTGAGGGACAGTGTCCTTGGACACCCACCCACTCCAAGCTTTTGTGAAGTCACAGCAGGGAAGGAAATCTACTTCTTTCAGAGCATCTGCTGGTGCTGGGCTCTGTGTAGGTGGCTTCTGCAGACATTATATTACTCAGTCCTGGTCATGTTCCATAGCTGCAGGACCTGAGCCTCTATCCCGGGTAGGAGAAATGTATCCTGCTGTTTTGCTGAGAGCTCCAGACTCTCCAGTGTAGGGTCCAGGCAATCAAGTCTGTCTAGCCCACGATGAGGTGAGTGTTGGGGTGTACAGCAGGATGTGTCTTTGCCCACCTCTTCACATCTGTTACCAACTCAATAGCAGGTGAGAGTTTGCATTATAATCTGTTCAGTTTTCCTTTTTCCTAAATTGTACTTCAGACAAGGATTGGTGGCCTTTGCCTAATTGCATCAGAATATGCAAATGACCTCTGCTAATTTAAAAGGAATGGCGAGAGGGTGTACTGAGTCTTTTCCAGCAATCTCGTGTATTATCCTCCTTCACGCCAACATCACCAACTCCCAATCTTCATCCTTGGATGAAATGTCCTACATGGGTTCAGATATTTGCATATTTGGTCCCAAGTTGGTGACATTGTTTGGGGAGGTTTAGGAGGTGCAGCCTTGATGGAGGAAATACGTCACTGGAGAAGGGCTTTCAAAGTAAAAACCTTACCTTCCCAGTTCATTAAGAACCGCAACACTTTGAAAGCTCATACTATATTGTGAAGGGCTGAATGAGGGCTGGAGAAACAGTTCAGTAGTGAAGAGCCCTTACTGTTCTTCCAGAAGACCAGACTTAGGTTCCTTGAGTCCAGATAGGGTGGCTCACAACTACCTGTAACTCTAGTTCTAAGGGATCAGATACATTCTTCTGGTCCCCTTGAGCACCTGCATATACAGGCACATACTCACACAAAGACATATACGCCCATTGTAATACGAATTGCTAAATGGTCTTAATAAAAAAAAACCCAGAGCCAGATATAGGGGTGAAAGCTATACAAGAAACAGAACAAGCCCACCATGTTCTTACCTCTATGAAATCCTCAGCCTCAAGAGAGAGACTTCCTGTTTACTCACGCCTTGTATACCTTTCTGTTCCCTGCCATCTCACGTCCTTCCTAGTGCTGGGATTAAAGGCATGTGCCACCATGTCTGGCTCTGTTCCCAGTGTGGCCTTGAACTCACAGAGATCTGGATGGAACTCTGCCTCCCAAATGCTAGGATTAAAGGCGTGTGCTACCATTGCCTGGCCTATATGCTTAATATAGTGGCTGGCTTTGCCCTCTGGTCCCCAAGTTATATATATACACAATATATCACCACAACCCATACAATTTTTTTTTCTAACTTTTAAGAAATGTTGAATGACAATGAGAACTAATGATAGCCTTTCTGCCTGGGGAGAATGCAGACTTTTCTGAGGTGAGTGAAATCACCTGCGGAGTGCATTTAGTCCACAAGGTGAGTCAACATCCACACATTGGTGCTATTTGGACAAGCCTTTTAGTCGGCTTTGAAGACATACCTGACATCAAAGCCTGTTTCTCAAGCAGAGGCCTGGAAAGCATTTTTGCCCTTTAACAGACACACGACATTGCCTGACTCCCTGGACTAATTCTTAGTGCAGAAGTCACGGGGAGAAAAGAGTGGATATAAACTTACCCTATGTTTAATCGGGTCCTGTGGTGAGCACGTGCCCGTGCGTGCTATGCCTAAGGCGTTAGAGCAAACACTGAGAGAGCAGGGTGAACAAGACAGAACAGGTCACAACACTCACACAATGACAGCACTAACGTGGGGGGTACCATGATGGAACACTGCCCAAGCATTACAGAAGAGCCTCAGAAGCCAGAGACGGGATCTTCCTTTGGAAGTTCACACTTCACACAAGAGTTAAGGAAGTGTGCCTGGATCAAAAAAGACATATCTAAGTTTCACACTCAGGTATCATTTCTGCACAATTCTACCAATAAGTGACCAATCTTCCTGGGCAAAAAAATATATATATATTATTACCAGAAATAACATTGGACGAGCTTAGGAGCTGTAGAATTGGCTGGATCACTATGCGTGAGATTTTTTAATTGACTTTGAGATGTTTTAATTGGCTTTTACAGATTGTATTTTCTTTGCAGAATAATTGTTAAACTTTTCTGGCTTTCAGATGGTTAATCGAGGGATTTTAAAAAATGAAGAAATGGTTCAACTTTTATGAAAAATTCTAGCCTGGAGACTGCTGCTTCTGTACATCCTTTAGCTGTGGCTTCGCTTTTTAAACCATATGTGGTAGAGCTTGGCTAAGATCGTTTAGTTGGTAGTAGTATAGCAATGTTACTTTTCTTAGTTTTGAAAATCATCCTGTAGTTATATACATACCAAGATTAAGAAACTTGAAGCAGGCATGTAGGGGATGTGGTACGCACAGCAAGATATTTCTGTACTCATTTTGCAAGTTTTCAAAAGAAATTTTAAAATTAGTTCAGAGTAAGAAGTAAATAAATATACGTACATAGTTACAAGTTGGCTTGATATTTAAGTTTTTAGGAGTTCAGCAATACTCTGAGAAGTGTGTTCTGCAAACTCTTCATTCCCAATCAATCACAGGCAAGCTAAATACAGAAACTTCAAAGTACAATTTGACATTGCCATAGTATTTAAGCACATGAGAATTTCATATATACATATAAATGCATATATATATATATATATATACACACACACACACACACACACACACACATATAATGTGTTTTGATCATCTTCCCCAACTTCTGTCCCTGACTCCTCTGTGATCCCAACTTCGTGACCTCTTTTCTTCTCTCTTTGTTTTATAACTCACTGAGCCCAGTTCATGCTGCCCAGATGTTCATGGATGTGGAGCCATCCACGGGACTGTGGTTGGCCTACCAAGGAGCATATCCTTCAAGAAAATCGATTCTCCCTCCTTCAGAAGCCATCGACTGTCCATAGCACCTCAGCTGAGGGTTGTGGGGAAGCTCGTGAGCCCTTCCCCATGCCATGCTGGAACGCTGACTGGCTGGGTCTTGTACAGGCAACCAAAGCTGCTGTAGGTTCACGAGCGAGCGTAGCAATCCCGCCATGGCCAGAAGACGCTGTTTCTTTCCTGTTCTTCCCAACTTCTGGCTCTTATATTCTTCCCACTCCTTCTTCTGTGATGGTCTCTGAGCCTTAGGGGACAAAGGGGATGAGATGAACCTATCTGTAGAAATTTGTTTCTACTGCATATTTTTAAAGCCTGCAAAAGAGATCTAGGGAATCAAATGAATGGATTTGTTTGCATATAGGTAGATGACCAATGGATGGATGGATGGATGGATGGATGGATGGATGGATGGATAGATAGATAGACACACAGGTGGATAGATAGGTGGATATATATATATATATATATATATATATATATAGAGAGAGAGAGAGAGAGAGAGAGAGAGAGAGAGATGATAATTTTGTGTGTGTAGGGTATATACATGTTTATGTGTGTGCACTAGTGTGCAAATGTATGTGAAGGCCAGTGGTTAATGATTGGTGTCTTCCTCAGTCACCCTCTGCATTTTAGAAAAATTTACATTTATTTATTGTGTGTGTGCATGTGTGTGTGTGCATGTGTGTGAGTGCATGTGTGTGAGTGCATGTGTGTGTGTGAGTGTGTGTGTGTGTGTGTGTGTGTGTGTGTGTGTGTGTGTGTGTGTTTGCGTGCATCACAGTGCATGTGTGGGAAGTCAAAGGAGAACTTAGAAGAATCAATTCTCTTCTTTCATCCTATGAGTTCCAAGGATCCAACTCAGGCTGTCATGCCTAACAAATGGTTTTACCCACTGAGAAAGCTCACCAGCCCCACCTCATTATTTAAGATAGAAATCTCTCAATAAATCTAGACGAGTTGCAACTGAATGTCCCAGGCTTCGCGGACTCCCCATGGGAGGCCTTACCTTTTCAGAGGAGGGTTGTGGGAGGAAGGATGAGGGAGAGCGGGAGGGGGATCTGTGGTTGGCATGTAAAATGAATAAAGCCTTCCTTAATAAAAATAAATAAATAAAATAAAATAAAACAAAAAAATCTAGACGAGTTGTCCAGCAAACTTCAGGGAGCCACCCATCTCTGCCTCCTCAGGCTGGGATGGATTATAGGCACATGGGGCCGTACCCCACTCTCCACATGGGTCTTGAGGACCTGAATTCAGGTCTCATAGCCGCACAGTGAGGTCCGCCAGCTGAGCCATCTCCCCAGCCCTAGACACTTCTTTCAAAGAGTTGGTTCAGGCGATGGAGGAGCCCATGTGAAGGGGTAAGGCCAGCGGGATGAGACCTGTGAAAGGACAGAGTCTGAAGGCAGTCTCCCGGCAGACTTCCTCCTTGCTCCGAGTCAGTCTTCAGTCTATTGAGAGCTTTAGGTAACTGGACCAGCCCACCACCCATGGTAGGGAAGACAACCGGCATCACTCAAAGCCTACTGATGGGAATGTTTTTGTTTTTGTTTTTTTTTTAGATTTACTTATTTATTATGTGTACAGTGTTCTGTCTACATGCATGCCTGCAGGCCAGAAGAGGGCACCAGATCTCATTCTAGATGGTTGTGAGCCACCATGTGGTTGCTGGGAATTGAGCTCAGGACCTCTGGAAGAGCAACCTGTGCTCTTAACCTCTGAGCCATCTCTCCAGCCCTGATGGAAATGTTCATGCCATTAAAAATAACCCTCGCAGAAACACTCAAAATAATATTTTATCTGATATCTGGTTAGCAGCAGCCAGACAGGTTGACACATAGAATTAGCCGTTATATAGTCCATGACAGCTTAGAATTCAGAAGGCTTCCAGTGGAGATAGCTTAGGAATTATTGCATAAGACAACTTTTAACAGTCTGTCAAACAGCTGCATTAATAAAGAATGTTCAAACCCAGCATGATGACACACACTTGTAAACACAGCACTTTGAAGGTAGAGGCAAGAGGATCATGCGTTTAAGGCCACCCTCTACTATACGGTGAGTGAGAGGCCAGCCTGGCCACCTGAGATCCTGTCCCCCAGCTCATCCCACCCCATAAAAAAAGTTTGGGCCCTGAGGGAAAACTCTTAAGGTTGTGCACACACAAAGGAGAAAAGTCATGAAGAACACTCGTTTTATTAGAGTGCTGGGGCCTTCAGGGGAAAGGGCAATATTGCTGTTAATGGGGAGACTAGATCTCTCCACAATTTTATTCTGACCGATGAGTCTAAGGCATGGAATCCATCTTTGCTCACTGCATCCAATTCCTATTGATCTAATCCAGAATTCACAAACTTTTTAATACTCCCATCATTTTAATATCACTATAATTTTTTTCCCACAGAGCCCCTCAACCACAAAAAGCAGCTAACTGGAGATTAAATCAGTGTGTAGGTCCCAATGACCAAGTTGCTTGCAAAAATAACATGATGAAAATAAGAAATAACATATATTCAATTCGCTTTGGAAAGGAATTACTTATGAAAAGATGTCATTGGGCCGAGAGGCAGTGTTTGTAGCTTTCCTAACACTGGGTCCTGTCCTTAACCAGAGCCTGCTCCACCACCCCCACTTTTTCCCAAGAGTATATTGTCTTCTATTTCAAAACCTTACAAAAAATGTTTTTAAATTTTGTTGTTGTTGTTGTTGTTGTTGTTGGTGGTGGTGGTGGTGGTGATGGTGTGTGTGTGTGTGTGTGTGTGTGTGTGTGTGTGTGTGTGTGTGTGTGTTTCCATGCATACAAAGGTCAGAGGACAGCTCTAGGGAAACAGTTTTCTCCTTCCACCTTTATGCAGTCTCTGAGATCAAACTCCAGTCCTCAGGCTTGTCAGTAAACGCCTTTATCACTGAACCATCTTGCTGGCCCCAAATTAAATCTTACAGGCTTTTTGTTTTTGTTGTTTTTTAAGCATGAAAAAATAAAATACAATAAAAGGGCATGACTTCTAAAAGGAATTTTGAAATACTGTGCGTCAGTTAGGAGCCAGACATCTTTCCCAGCCTTAGAATCGGTCTGGTCTGGTCCTGCATACTTGCACTGTACCAACAGCTGCTGAGTACCTTGGCCTCCCAGGTTAGACACCTGAGCAGGCAAGGTAGCACAATCTGATGTTGACACTGTGACTCACCTTGAGCAGAAGTTCACTTGGTGTCACATAGATGTCAACAATCACTGTTTCCCTAGATGTTGAAAGTATGTTGTGGTACCCCTGTGAGTTGACTGGGTGTCTTGGGAGCATGGCCCAATTTGCAGATGAGGACTCCATTCTTCTACTGCTAACACTGTTTCCTGGTTTGTACACCCCCAGCATCTGATGACAATGTCTGGCAATGATCCTGTGTAAGCCTACAATTAAGCAAAATATAGCCCTGGCCATTATGGTATAGTTCTAACTTTTCATAAATCATATCTTCCTGCGGTGGTTTGAATGAAAATGGCCCTCATAGGCCCATAGGGAGTGGCAACTATTGGGAGGTATGGCCTTGTGGGAGTAGGTGTGGCCTTGTAGGAGGAAGTGTGTCACTGGGGGAGGGTGTTGAGGTTTCAGAAGATCACCCAGGCCCAATGTCATTTCTCTCTTCCTGCTGCCTGTGGATCCAGATGGAGAACTCTCAGCTTCTCTCCAGCACCATGTCTGCCTGCATGCCACCATGCTCCTGCCATGATGACAATGGACTAAACCTCTGAACAGTAAGCCAGCCCCAATTAAATGTTTTCCTTTTTAAGAGCTGCTGTGGCCATGGTGTCTCTTCACAGCACTAGAAGCCCTAAGATACTTCTCTTCTCAGTCTGTGAACACGAAAGATTAGAAGCTCAATGGCCACCATCCCAAATAAGGACCAAGAGCACATGACAGATTCTTTGTCTCTGTTATATATCAAGACAGTCACCACAGTATTAACTATGCCAGTTTTTAAGGGATAACTAAGACCGGAAGCAACACAAAAATAGGTTAAATTTGGAATCACTAATGGTTAACCAGTCTCAACTGCACATTAACATAATCTGGATTTTTCTGTCCAACCGTATTTGTTTCTCTTTCCCTGAGATGAAGATCATGCTAAGTGACTCTGACAGCGTGCAGTTAGTTTGTGGTGTTTTTGTTTTGTTTCACTGGGGAAGGGGTCTTAAACATAGCTTGCAATCAAAATCCCTGCTTCGTTTTGTTTCTTTTGGGTCCGTACCTTCTCTTCTCATCACCACTGTCAACATCAGAATGCAAACTATTTATCTTGCTTGGCCGACGTCAACAGCTGGGGAGATGACTTCTGCCCAGTATGCCTAGTTTTTGTCCTGGCTCATTGTCTATAGGCAAAGGAAACCAAGTGTTTGCCCCCAGCCACCTTGGGAGCTCTCCAAGCTTTTAGTGTGCTCTTTACTAATAGCCACACACAGTCACACGACCTGTGCTGACATTAAGCTCCTATCTTGTAACAGGGCCCATAGTCCCTTTCCAAGAATAAGTCCAAACTTATCAGAACATATTTTTAAAACCTCTTTCATAACACACAACACAATTTGCGAGAGTGGCGCAGAGTGGCTTTGCATTCCAGGACAGGTGCCTCGTGCCGGAAGGGTGATGCCTTCTTGGGTCCCATTCTCAACCGACTTACGTGGACTGTCTCCCTTCTTTCTCGCAGGGGCTTATCTATAAGTCAGATGTCAACAAATGCACTGGACGCTTTATCCTTCCATCTGCCTGGCATTTCAAAAATGCTGAGAGTTAAGCACATTTTTTTTTTCAGGAAACCTGCTTTCTGATTGCCTGGGGACCGAAGGGTGACTGGGTCCTTAGTGGGATACCTGTTTGGAGCCGATATCCCACAAGCCACCTCCCAGTGTCTAGACTCTTAACTGGCTCCTAGCTTTCAGTGGCAAGATTGATGAATAGAGTTCCCTAAAAATTAAAACCCTGGGAAAAGCACAGGCCCGGGAGTCAGAACAGAGCAGTTGAATGATGGTCTCTTCCGGAAGTCAGAGTGGGCGCTTTTTCTCGCCCTGCTCCTGGGGATAAAAGTGAAGTCTAAACTTCCTTACAACGCTGACTAATTCCCCATCGGAGGGCCTCCAGCCTTTTGCAGAGCTAATTACGGGAGTGGTAAATGAAGGGTCTCTGGAAGTGAGAGCTGTCGGGAGTGGAAAGAGTGGGGAAGGAAAAACCAAATCCCCAAGCGTTAGTGGACTGCCAAACAGGAGGGGGTTTTCAGAGGCTGTGAGATAGGCCAGCCCACCCCCAGGCCTCCTTCAGACACGTTTTTTTTTTCTTCCTCCCTGACTCATCGGGTTTCTTCAGGAACGCCTGGTGAGAAAGGATTATGAGGCAGGCGAGGGAGCCAGCCCTTTTTTGGCAGCACAGACACACTCTGATTTCAGATGCTGCAGATCTCCGAGAACAGACTCCGTGTGCTTGGCGTTCTAGGCTGGAGTCCAGCAGCAGTTCAGCGCATGAAGTACATCAGATGGATCGCCCTGTCAGCCAGAGACTCGAGGACTTTCCTGGGGCTACACCTCTCCAGAAGTTTGAAGATGTGGCGACAGGTTTGCCTTCGGAGACGTGCGAATGTCACCAGCTGGGAGTGGCAGATGCCAAGAGCCTGTCGGGAAAACAGATCTCCATCTGGCCCTGGGCTAGGCTTCCTGGGACACAGATTAGAATGGGTTGAAACAAAGCAGCGGAAGCCCGAGTTTAGATTCGCACACATTGTTCCGGTCTTGGGGTCATTTCCTGCCTTTAGAATTCATTTCCTTTCCAGGCCCACAAAAGCTTGATGAAGGGCAAGAAAGAAGTTGTTGGGGGTTTGCCATTGCTTGGGTCCACACAGGAGCAGCCCTGCCTCTATCCCAAGGTCTGCACCGCTCACTGAGCCAGGATGGAGGAAGCCCCAGGAAAACATAAATGAGAGAAGGGAGCCATCCCCAGGCCGAGTCCGATGAACTCACTTGTTCCTAGAAAACAGTCTGAGAGGTGGGCAAAATAATGAGGTTTCATGGAGGGGCACCCTTCACCCACACTCCCTTGAAGGACGGAGCCCCACACATACACACCCCGAAAATTGGAGGTTTAAAGTAAGGGCCACAGCCTGCTTCCTGACCTTCCTGAGTCACCAGCAGGCCAGCCAGGTACACAGGACAGTGAGGTTTGCGACACAATGACTTGCTTTGTCGAGTTCCACTCGGTTCTGTTTCACATTTTGTTCCAACAAGGATTTAAGGCAGCAATAATAGCTTTTCTGGCAGCATTTTTTAGGCTGGTTTTGAGCACTTTGAAGTTGATGGACTCCTTACTGGAAAATATTTCTGCAACTCTCACCATGCCCCGAACACATTGCAATTCTGCTGTGCCTCGCCCACCTTCACCACCACCACCACCACCACCAACCACCACCACCACCACCACCACCACCACCACCACCACCACCACCACCACCACCTACAACACAATCCAGGGTGGACCTTCTGGCTCCAAAGACTACAGGAGCCAGATTAAACTCAATGCTGATCTGATGCCCCTTTAATTTTTCTGAGATCTAACCCATACAGCACTTGTCAGGATGAACCTGTGTGTTCAAACACTCTAATAGGCTGTAAGCTCCTACATAGACCACGGGCTATTATGCCACATCCATCCAGCTGGCCAAAGCAACTTAGCAGCAAGCCCCTTCCTTACTTGGTGACCAGATTCTATCATAGTGCCACCAATCCCAGCAAACAAAATCTGTTATTTCCCCACAGTTTAAGCAGTCTGTGCTCAAGGCCACTCACTCAAGGGCTGGTGGTAGTGAGGGTTTTCTGCCTGGGTCCATCTGTGTCATTCAGGAATCAACACAGCTGACTTTCTGAATAGCTCCATCTCAGGAGGTATTCAGAGAGATGGCCTCCCATGACCTTTGTGATTGTCCCTGTGAACATTAGGATGTTCCGGAAGAAGTCAGTAACTAGGGGGAAAAAAAATAGTTCTGTATCAGGTCAGTCTGGTTTGGAGATCCGCCCCAATAGACCTGAAGCCTACCCAGAAAACAGTGCGTGTGGATTCTCAAAGCGTGTCCTCAGAAATCAAGAACAGAATGCTGGTTTCTAGAGACTGGGGAAAGCAGAAGGAGGGATGGGAAGATTGGTCAGTGGGTAGTGGGTGTCCGCTAGACGGGAAATAAGCTCTGAGGCTCCATTGCTCAGTCGGGTGCTTACGTGTCTATGAAGATACACTGTGTAATCCCCCAAAAAAACTAAGGAAAATTGATTTTAAATGCTTCAAGAAAAAGAAGTGCTAAATGTTTATGGAGAAAGACTTGCCTGCCCTGATTTGAACATTACATAAGTACCTACAGTGAAACATCACATGGTACCCATGAATATGTACAGGTTTTATTAAATTTTTTTTATTAAAAATTGTTTTTAATTTCTTTTTAAAAAGAAGTCTATCAGACTCCTAGCTTCCCCCTGGCTTCCCCCTGAGAGAGCTCTTGCAGACATGGACATCGGATTCCTAGGGCTGGGGGCATTTGTAAACTATTGTTTTTGAGCTTTAGGGAGTATAAATGGGGCCCCAGCAGCAGACACTGATGTAAGTTAGCCTGTGGCTTTGGATAACTGTGCTGTAAGTCATAGGCTCATATAACATCCACACGGATGGAGTAGTAACAGCTGAACATGACACCATGACTCTGGGCCAGGCTTTGGCACTTGGTGAGACCTTGAAGAGACAAATCATTTCCCAATACTGACAACCTCAGGACTAACCAAAGATTTTCAGAAACCTAGCATGGACCAGGGCTCCAAATCATGGCCCCAAACTACAAAATGATAGAGACAGTCCAAGGCATCGGAAGGATCAAGACTTCCCTAGTGTGTCCTAAACATGCATTGAAGTTGTCCAATGCAGAAGAAACCCAAGGCCTAGGACCCCTGCGAATCCAAGGTCAGGGGGTCCACAAACTACAATACTGACAGCATCTTCCTCTGCTCTCAGCTGTTTCCAAGCAAGAAAAATAGAAAAGAAGGGGGCGGGGAGTCCTGGGTTCTGTAAGAAAGCAGGCTGAGCAAGTCATGAGGAGCAAGCCAGTCAGCAGCACTCCTCCACGACCCCTGCATCAGCTCCTGCCTCCAGGTTCCTGCCCTGCTTGAGTTCCTGTCCTGACTCCCTTCAGTGACGAACAGTGATGTGGGGGTGTAAGCCAAACAAACCCTCTCCTCCCCAAGCTGCTTTGGTCATGGTGTTTCGTCACAGCAGTGACAGCCTTAGCTAGGACAACTCCCAAGTTTGGACCATTGTGCTATCACTTCTCCTGGCCCCAGGAGGACTTTCCTAACTCAAGGCTACTCCAGCCACTGACTTCAGGATCAGGGTATCCCTGGCGGTTTCTATAGATTGAGAATTCTCAAATGTACAAGAGACATCTTTGCTCGTGTTGATTTAAACACACACGGACAGGTAGACTTTAAGACACTCTACTCAGAGGAGACATTCACGAAGATTGGGTCAACTAGGGCCTTTCCACCAGATTTCCCCCACCTCCCACCCCCTACCCCTTCCCAAACTCAACTTCCTAATAATAGTGCTTATCCTGGGGTGCTGGTCGCCCCCTAGTGGGAGGAATGAACATAGAGGACGGACCACTTTGATGGAGTTTTCAGTAACCTGTCCACCCCCAACTTCCTGCCCCTCAGCTGATTTCGCCTTCCAGCTTTCTCATGGTTCTTAGAATGATTCATTCTTCCCACGATGATTGGACCTTTTGCCTCATAAAGCACTCTCTGTCTTTTCAGATATAATGAACTAAAATTAAGCAGAAGGCAGCCCGGAGCTGCAGGAAAAACTCCCTATGGCGAGAGCTTGCAACCCTACCATAGCCGTATAAGGCAAGCTGAGGGAGCCCTGGCTGCCCAGGGCAGAACAATAGAGGATAAGTTAGAAAGAGATTTTTGGAAGTTTGGAGAATGAGGAGTGGCCGTTTCCTAGATTAATATTAAATGCCCTGCCCTATCAGACCTCTGCTAAGGCCAAATGAATGCCCAACGTCTACCCATTTGCTGTAAACATGTGAAACCTACCCCAATGAGAGAGCCACCCACTCTCTGGCACTGTGTACAAATGTAGGGCATTCTGAACATTTGAGTACTTCTCTCCACTCTTTAAGGCCACCATCATGGGCCTCTATGACAGATGAGCCTTAATATGTGGCAGTCGATAAAGCATTTAAATTACCTGTAGTACATACATTAAGTGCCAGGATCTTATGTTTTTTTTTTAACATATGCACACATCTAACTTAGTCCCTTATTCAAACAAAGGTCTTAAAAAAAATGAGAGAGAAGAGGAAGGGGGTATCCGGAAGCGAAGCTCTATAGTAGAATGCTTGCCCAACATTATCTAAGGCCTTGTTTTAATCTCATCATTGGAAAGGAGCATTTGGGGAGTCAGGGAGTGCTTGCAATGCCTGCATTAAGAATTCCTTTGAGCGCATACAGCCTTCAGTCAGTTATTTTCCTTATTTAATGTGAGTCATGGTTTTTGATTTTTCATTGTGTACATTGTATTCATCACAGGACTGTGTTACATAAAGACATTTTCAAGCAAGTGTACATTTATTTAACAGCATGCTCCCTCTACAGCCCCTTTCTCAGCCCTTCCCCTTCCTGGCAGTTTTCCTTTTTTGCCTAGACAGTTTTATTTCAACTTCCATGCTATAGACACATATGAGATTGTCTGTATCAAATGTAGCACTGACAAATGAGAGAAAATACAGTATTTGTCTTTCTGACACTGACTGAATTTGCTTGATATAATGTATCTCCAAATGTATCCATTTCCCTGCAAACAAGGTAACTTTGTTCTTCTTTGTGGGTGAAATAAATTTCAATATATATATATATATATGCATTTCCTTTATCCATTCTTCTGTTGGTGGACATCTGGCTGGGTTGGTTCTGTAAATTAGCTTTTATGACTAGTGGTACATTAACACTGATGCGCAAGTATCTTTCATAGTCCCTTCTTAAATTCTACCTCTGATAACTTGTTCTGGGCAAAGCTCAGCCAGTTTCATCCCACTGGCCCAATGCCTGTCCCTCCACGACAATCACGTAGCACATAGCTCCGTGAACAGCTTTGTGGCTGTGCTTTCAATCGCTCCTAAATTTAGGTCATCAGTAGCCATCTGAAAAATCCCCTGAAACTTGGCCCACAGTGTGGCCAGCTCCACTACACAATGGCTCCCATCTGATCTTTAGCTTGGTGGCTTGGACACTCTAATCCACAAAGGCTCTCAATGTTGAGCCTTTTCAGCTTCTCTTTCAGAACCATTCGATGCTCCTCGTATTTCTGACAACCAAGAACTTTGGAAGAATTTCTGCCCTGGGGCACTCTCATTTTTGTGTCCAGATTGGCCTCCTTCCAAACTCACCAGGGACATCACAGAATGAAGCTGTCTGTGGAAGGCTGCTGGACAAATTGGACACAAGTTCACTGGATATCTGATAGAAAGAAAGGGCGAAATGGTCCAAGCTTGGTCAGCCTCTCAAGCTTGACAGCAAAAGAACTGGAATTTCTTCTTGCATAATGTGGGCTTGAATTAAAGACATTTTTTCAGTCTGCAGGGCCTTTGACCTTTACTCTGAATGGAACAGTCATTGGGCAGGGCCAGGCTCTGGCTTGGAAGGGAGGACACATTGATTTTAAGGCCTGTTCCTTCTCCAACATAAGAAGACAAAACACAGTGTTGACTTAGATGAGCCATTCTGTCAGGGTATAGGAAGTTCTAAGTAGCATTACCTGGCCCTGCCTTTGTGAGGAAGGGTGGTGATGTATGTTTATAAGGGTATATGAGAAGGAAATGAGAATTAAAAAGAATGAATCTAAACGGTGGCTGCTTTGTGTGTCTGGATGAGGGCGGGCCCTAGCTCAGACAAGGCATTTTCCTTCTTCTGTCTTGACTTCAGGAGAATAAAAACCAAATCACAAATCCAAAGATGAGGACACATTCACCATGGGAGAGAGGGGACTAAAGGAGTTACACTTTAAAGAGATCCTGGGTCACAAGGAACGAGTGCTTATAACTCTGGAAGCATTTGTTTCCTGCAAGTCGCCATGGATGAGAAGAAATGGTGAGGAGAAGGTTACACACACACACACACACACACACAAACACACACACACACACACACACACACACACACACACACACACACACATACACACATACGCACACAATGGTATAAGCTGAGATGTGTTCATCTGGGTTATGTGGAATGGGTTGGATTCTTAGCACTGAAAGCTCTCCAAGAAAAAGCCAAAAGTTAACCACCAGCAATGGGAAATTCAAATAAGTAACCACAGGCTAGTAGGGCCAGCCCAAAGCTAAAGCAAACAGAATCACCAGTATATAGGGTGGGAGATGTCCAAAGAGGATAAACCCCTGAGTCATGCCCCAGAGAACTTCCATGAGTCCCCATGAGCCCCCAAGGCAGGTCCATAGACAAGAGTACAGGCCAAGCCACCTCCTAGTACCTATGGTAAGTTAGACACACATGATTTACTAGTAGCCCTAAGGGAATAGAGTTGAGGAAAGAGGTATGCAGCTGTTGGCTATCATCCAAACAAACCAACTAAAGACTTGAACTGGGGCCAGAGAAGCAGGGTGTGGATCACCTTGGGAAACTGGGTGGGGATCATTAGCTCTACACTCAAGCAAGGGACAAAGGGTGTTGGTATATCTCTACAAGTGGGTGTGAGCATTCCACAGCCTGGATGTTTGTGGAAGAAGCGCCAATAAATATGGAATGTGAGTTCCTCCTGCTATCCTAAAACCTTTTTACCAGCTGAGTGTTTGGTTAGTTTAAAGCCGCCATGTAAAGAAGTTCTCAGGAACATGGAAGCTAAGAGTGCAGCTAGACACTGGAGTAGACAGCCAAGGTTGCAACACATACTCAAGGAGACAGAGAAGGTCATCTGAATGTCACTTTGGGCTCGAAGATGTAGCTATACCCTTAAAGTCATCACTGGCATCATCTTCTTGATGCTAAGGCTGTCAGTGACTCTGCAGCATCCTTTCTAGTCTTTGTTTTCGTCCTTGCTTCCCCCCCCCCCCCCCGCCCTCCCCACGTATTCCCAGTCAGTTGGTACCAACTTCCAATTCCATGTTCAATAACCTTAGGTTGGGGCCATCAGATGCCTCAGCAGGTAAGGTCACTAGCCTAATGGTCTGTGCCACATGGTGGGAGGAGAGAATCCATCTCTACAAGTTAGACTTTGGCCTCCACATGCACATCGGGGTGTGTGTGTGTGTGTGTGTGTGTGTGTGTGTGTGTGTGTGTGTGTTTAAAAAAAAAAGAGACTCAGGCTGGTAGCTTCCATCAGGGCATGGTGAGAGAGCTCACACAATGGAATTTAACAAACACTGCAGACCAAGGCTTTTTTTCTGGAAAGGCTGCTGTTAAACATCTGCCGTTACACCATGCCTTGGAGAGAGGTTTGGCCTGACAGAGAGAGGGGGAGGGGGGAGCTGAGGAGGAGGGTTGGGGAATGAGATGGAGAACTCTAGAGTGAATAGAGAGAGGTGGGTGCCAGGTTTGGCCTGGCCTATTTCTTGCCTCCTTCATACAAGCCTCCCTTCCCAAGTCAAGCTTTGGAGCTAGGATTTAAAGGTCGCTGGGTGAGTGCTTGCACGTGTTTCTCTGATGTGGAGGTAACTCGCTCTGTGCTGCTTTGCAGGGCTATCTTCCTACTTACTGTATTGGAGGTTTATGATCTAGAGCATCATAGCCCAAATGCATCCTTTATATATTCTGCATCCTGGACTACTATACCCTGTACCCAATGTGTCTCTTACGGACGTGAAGTGTTTTCTCAATCTCACTCTATCACTTCAATCTCACCAAATGACAGTGTGTCCCTTTCATCTGAAACATGTTCCCTGTTGACCTTCGGGTTTAACAGCTTGCCTCTCTTGAAAGCGTTCCTGGGGCAGATCTATTACTCCCCCTGGCCAAGAGGTATTTAGCTTCAAGGTTTTTATTCAGTTTTGCCTCCCACAACCATCTCTCCCTTCGACCTTTCTGAGTTGAAGTCCCACCTACATCTCTGGAAGAGGCAGTCTCTTACTGGAGATTGGGCCAGGAGCAGAATCTGAAGCAAGCAACCAAATCTGTATGGCAGGTGGGATCTGATGTTCTCTCAAGAACTGGAAGTCGAAGGAAGGCTGTCCTCACCTGAGTCAAAGCTAAGCCTGAGAGAGAGGTTTGCAGACAGCCATGTATTTGAAGATCCCAGAAAACAGGAATGTAGTATGTGAGTAGATGAAGAAGAGAAGAGAAGCCAGTACAGGATATGTTATTAATTGGGCACAGCTCTTTGGCCACCTAGCCTCACTGAATCATTGAGCCCTGGGTTTAATGAGAGATCCTGTATGGTGGAGGGTAACCGAGAAAGACCATGGACATCCATTTCTGGCCTCTACATGCAGGTACATATGCACACATATCCGTACAAGTACATACACATGCCACACACATACATACTATATATGCAGGTATATACACATATATTTAATGTACTAAAACCCATTTTAGTTGTTATTCTGATTAATGGTCAGATTATTTGATTTTTGGCCAATAGAATGATAATCACATTGGTTCCTGAAGTTTTCTGGTGAAGCCTCAATAGTGTTTGTTTCATCTTTCCTTTCTGGTGTGATAAAATAGTCTACAAGTTTCTGGAGTGATGGGAATGCTTTCATCTGTGTCATATAATACTGTAACCACCAATCACATGTGGCTATTCAATTCTGGACATGAGACTAATGCAGCTGGGTAGCCGAATTTTAACTGGAATTAAATTTGGACATTTTTTTTTGTTTTTTTGTTTTGTTTTGTTTTTAAATAATTTATCTTTATTTTATGTGCAGTGGTGCATGCATGTATGTCTGTGTGAGGGTGTCAGATCCTAGAGTTACAGACAGTTGTTAGCTGCCATGTGGGTGCTGGGAATTGAACCCGGGTCCTCTGGTAGAACAGTTGGTGCTCTTAACCACTGAGCCATCACTCCAGCCCTAACTTTATTTTAAATAGACACTTGTGGCTAGTTGCTATCCACCCTAGTTCTTCTTGCAAAACCGATGAAAACATTTAGATAGAGAGAAACCCAATTTGCCTACTGTGGGATTCAGTCCTTATTAGAACATTGCAAGGATTGACTTCCTCTCAGCTCAGATTTTACTTCTGTAAAATCCCGATTTACAAGTCCCTCCCCCGCCCCTGTTGTGTCTATCAGGGTGCTCAGAAGTCTGTTTTTAAGTTGTTTTAGTGTTGTTAAAACACTAATGAGCGGCTACGTTTGGGAAACACGCCCCTGTCTGAGATCGCTGGAATGCAAAGTTTGAGTTGAAGCTATGGTTCATTGAAAGGCATCCCAGTGAGCCAAGAGTGCATCTTTGGCTCCACATGGCCAGTTTTAGGACTTGGAGGAGGAAAGTCCCCTGTTGGTTACGTGATCAAGAGTGGCAGGTGCTTGTACAGACTTTCCTCTGTCCAGCCTCCATGTAGGCCTCTGGTTCTCCTTCCTCCATACTTAAGAAGAGCCCAAGGGCACTTGGGAGATGGTTCAGTCGAGACAGTGCTTGCCCCACAAGTGTGAGAACTGGAGTCCAACCCTCAGAACACATGTGAAAAGTGGGGCATGGTGGCATCTGCTTGTGACCCTGTATGTGGGTTGGAGTAAGCAGGTGGAGACAGGTGGGTTTCTAGGGTTTGCTGGCTAGCCAGCATTGTTGAATCAACAAGCCCAGATCTCTGTAAGAGTCCATGATTCAAAAGGCAGACACATACTGACCAGCTGGTTGCTTCTCAGTTTCTCTGATCTAGCAGGTTTTCACCCCAATATCTGACTCCCAAGTCTTTATTGGTAAATAGAATGATAAACTTAGTTAGAAACTATATTTGGCCAGAGCTGGAGGGTTGGGCATCCTAACAGGCATGGTATGAGCAGCCAAGGGGCTGCAGAAGACAGTTAAATATCAGTAGATTAAGGCAGATGCTAAGCTGATGGAAAAATAGCCATGACCACGAAGGTGGTTTTCCCAGAGTGAGGCTCATCCATGGCACTTCAGGTGGGCTGACCTCTACAATTTCCCCAAATTCAGGATACTCAACCTTATAATTTGTGGTTAATGGTGTGTGTGTGTGTGTGTGTGTGTGTGTGTGTGTGTGTGTGTGTGTGTATTAGAGAGTGTGAACACACACACATACACACACACTTACACACCAAACGAAGACTGCTCATTCTTAATCTGTAGACCAGACTTTATGACCCATTGTGCCTCCTGTATATGTCAGAAATTGTGGCAAGTTTGAGATTTTGATCTCTCTTGCACAATGACAAGATGGCCTGGCATGGGTTTGTGGCTGCTGGTACAAGACTAGATTTCTAGACCAAAGACTAAAGACTTTTATTAAGCTTTAGCACAGTAAGCAACATGCAATTCTTGTTAGCACCCATTTCTCCCCGGTCGCCCACCAAGTCTCAAGGGGACAGGATAAAATAGCTCCATTACAGCAGCAGCTCCCCCATCTTTCATAAGAGTCTGCAGCAAATTTGCCCAAACTTTCACTAAAGGGGGACACTGTCTTTACTGTACTCTGCAAAACAAAACAAACAGACAGACAAACAAACTCTTTTCTCAGACAGAGGATACTAACTAAAACCATCTTCCAGGTTGCTCAATATGCAAATATCCCCACAGTGTATGACCCCCCAGGGCACTACGGCCGGCCCATCAACCACGCACGAACTTCTGCAACCTGAACGGACACTACAGTATTCACATAGAAAACCTTCCATTTCCTACCAGCTGTGATGACTTTGGACTTGGCCTTGACCACGGCAGAGAAGTCGCAGCATTTTATTCGCAGGGGGTAGTCTCTGTCCTCAGATTCTCTGGGCTCCTATCTCGGGAATAATACTTAACTAGCCACATGTCTTTGGGAAAGAGATATAACCTCTCCAGGCTTCGGTTTCATCAACTAAGAAATGTGAACGATCCTTACCTATAGTGGCACCTTCAGGTTAGAATCAGGAGGGTTTTTGAGTTAAAACATAAGAAACATTAAGTCCTCGGTAAACACGAATTAGTAAAGACCGCTATTACCACCCAATGTCATTAATGTTCTCTCGTGCCTTTTCCTACTATGGTGCACCTACTTGCTCACATTGAGCCCCAACACCTCCCCCCCCCGCCCTGCCCCCACCCCAACTTCTTTAGATTGTACTTTTTCACTCTACCCTGGGAGCCAGCTTAAGGATGTTATGCTTTCTCCAATCCAGAAGTGGGTCAGCCATGACTCACCTGCCAAATCCATCTGTGGTTTATTGGGGAGCAGGGTGGTTTTATTTTTGTTTGTTTGTTTGAGATAGGCCACAAGCTGGCCTTGAACTCCTTACGTAACTGAGGATGATCCTAAACTTCTTATCCTCCTGCCTCCGCCTCCCTAGGGCAGGGATGACAGGCATACATCACTACATCCAGTTTGTGCAGTACTGGGAGTGGAACCCAGGACTTCACACATGCTAGGCTAACACCCTACCTACATGCTCAGTACTGAAGTCTATTTTTCTTTTTTTTTTTTTTTTTTTTTTTTTTTTTTTTTTTTTTTTTTTTTTTTTTTTTTTAATTTATTTTAATTTATTTTGCAATACAATTCAGTTCTACATATTGGTCACGGATTCCCTTGTTCTCCCCCCTCCCGTCCCCCTCACCTTCCCCCCAACGCCCCCCCGAAGTCTATTTTTCTTAATAAGACTTTGTTCAGAACATAATCACATCTTATCATTAATACATCATCTCTGGTTATTTTAATGCTATAATGCAAGAGCTGAGGCGTCAAACCTAGACAATATACCATTTTCCCTAAAAAAAAATATTTGTGGGTCTGGTAGTCTGGCTCTATTGGTAGACTACTTGCCTAGCATGCTCGAATGTAATGCCAGTGCGTGTAAACCAGATGTGGTGGGGTATGCCTGCAATACCAACCCTGGACAGGTAGAGGCAGGAAATCAGAAGTTGAAGGCTATCCTTGACTATATACAGTGAGTTTGAAGTCAGCCTGGACTACATGAGACCATGTCTCAAAAAGAGAAAGAAGATTAAAGACAGAAAAAGTTTGCCAACCCCTGTTCCATTCTGTTCTGTATTGTAGACATCTCCAACACCCTTCAGAGTGTGTTATTGATTGCTCAGGAGGTCACTGGCATCTCTTTTCACTAGTTAAATTATCCCAAAGTATTAATCAGTAAGGCTTAAGTTAACCTTATACAGATACCGATTTACACTATTCTTATCTAAACTGCAAAATTTATACAGCTCATCAATATCTCAGTCCATTCGATGAACACAATATTACAATATTAGCATTAGACTAAAAATGGAATGCTTTTTTTTTTTTTTTCAGGGAAATGTTCCCATATTGACAGATTTTTACCGGGGAGTACACTAAAAATAAATTAGCCTTTCAAACAGGAGTGAATATAGAATTATCACTTCCATTTGTCTCCAGAAATATCTCTGACACGTTAATAACACCCTCATGGAGACAGACATGAGGTGACTATTCCGATGGTCGGGATTTGAATGATTTATGATTTATGCTTTTAGTCCTGAATGTCACAACTGAGTCACGAGATCTGTCTAGTCATGGTAGCTGAATATACACTGGGCCACTGTCAGTCCCTCGGGTGATGAGATTGTGGATACCCACAGAGAACTTGCAACTTCATGAAAAACTCTTTCAGAACAGAGGAAGAACGTGATGTGAGGAGCCAAACTCAGACCAAATGACAGAGTTGTTTTTATCACAGTCGGGAGTCAGGCTTCAATAGCCTTCTGAGAGTCAGCCCCACACCCAGAAGTGCAAAGTGAGAGAGAGAAAGGGAATTTTTGGTGGTGTTGTTAGAAAGGGTCTCTCCGCTGTAGCCCTGGCTGTCCTGGAATTCACTCTGTAAACCAGGCTGGCCTTTGAACTCATGGAGATCCTCCTGCCTCAACCTCCCCTGTGCTGAGTTAAAGGCAAGTGCCACCACGCCCAGCTTCAGAGACAGAATGTTTAATGAGTATGGTTTGCTATGAGGAAAATAACATAATATTTTGGGAATTCTGAGGAGAAATTTTTTGACCCTTTTTATGTGTGTTTCCATCTCAGTCCAAACGCAGATAAATCTTCACAGGTGGGGTGCTTCTCAGTGAGAGTTTGTCTGGCTGGGTGGGGACAGGGCTTTGTGCCTTGGGGTGTTAGGTGTTGCTGTATCAGGTTCTAAAGTAAGAAGTGCTTTCCAGCCCTGGCTGCTGCACATGGGTGTCTCTCGTTTCTTTGTTGATGCTGCTGCCACCAAGAAATATCTGAAGCAAACTGACTTTATTAAAGAAAGAAAAGAAAGGGGAAAAAAGGAAAAAGAGGAGGTTGGAGGAAATGTGTGGTGGTAGAGACCTTGCTGCAGTGAAGAACTGTACAGGCACTGCAAAAATAAATAGATTGATTGATCAATTAATTAACTAGTAAGGCTTGGGTTGGGGAGATGCCTCAGCAGGTAAGAAAACTCTGTGAACAAGCTTGAGTACTTGAGTTCAATTCCCCAGCATCCCCATTAGAAGTTGGGCATGGTGCAACCCTCGGGAGAGCAGGCCCTGCACCTCACCTAGGCAGCACAATAGAGCCAACCCTGTTGGCAGAGGTGCGGGTGAGCCAGGCCCAAAGTTGTGAGCATGGGAGAGCTGTCCCCATTACTCACCGGTCGTGTGGCAGCATGGGTGGGAGAGAGATGTCTGCCCCCCCCCACACCCTACCCCCCCCCACACCCCCGCCCATCCACGCCTGAGGCAGGTGGAAGAGCCGGCCCTGAGGTCATAAGGGCGGAAGAACTAGCCCTGCCCCCCCCATCTGCTACAGAGTGGTCCCTACACCACATCTTGGGCAACAGAGTAGAGCTGGCCCTGAAGGTGTAGGTGTGGAAGATCCAACCCTTAGCACGTGAAAGCAGGAGACCTGGCCCAGCCCCTTGTTCATCACTGCACAGGGTGAACTCCCCAGGGCAATGCAGGGCAGCTCACCCTGGTGGTGAGGACAAGGGAGAGCTGGCAGACTGACCAACCCTGAAACTACCCAGGCCCAGAGCCAGGGTAATGTGCTGGCCCATCCCAGCATCCACCCCATCTGTGATCTGCTGGAGCATATGAAGGGACCAGTCCTGCAGACCCTAAGCTGCAGGATTTCCACAACACAGGGCAACAGCAGGATAACCAAGAGGAGTCCCAGTGAGGGCCCAGCATTCATAGTGTAGCAGAAACCAGAGGCCTCGAACCAGACCAATGACTCTTTACAAGTAAAGACATATGGAAAAAGGGTTTACTCCGTGACTCACTGTGTCACACTACAGCTTCCATGACAAGGTTTTTCCCCTTTTTTTCTTTCTTCTCTTAAATTTTATTTGGGGGAGGGGGCTGCAAGGGCAGAGGGAGATTACACAGGGATAGAAAATGAATGGGAGTGAGATGTATGATGTAAAAGACACAAAGAATTAAAATAAAAAAAGAAATTGGGCATGGTCCCACGTGCTTGTGACCTCAGTAATGTAGTGGGGGAGGGTGGTAGGCGAGGATGGTTGGGGGTTGCTGGCTGCCAACCCAGCTTCAGACTCGATAAGAGACCCTATCCCAAGAGAGTAAGACAGAAAGTGACTTTAAAATATAGTGCATAATGTTCCTCTGGTCTCTGTGTGCACACACACAAGCACATATGACCACAGGCATGTACACACACACACACACACACACACACACACACACACACACACACACACACACACACAAATAAAAACAAAATGTTAAAGGGCTCGTTTAGCTGTTGCTGAAGTTTTCCTGTGTCCTGGCCTGCCGGCGGACGGGACAAATCTCTCCCACCTCGAGTTCCCCCAAGTAAACACACAGAGACTTATATTACTTATAAACCGTATGGCTATGGCAGGCTTCTTGCTATCTGTTCTTATATCTTTTTTTAAAATTTTATTTATTTATATTTTATGTATGAGTGCTCTGCAAGCCAGAAGAAGGTGCCAGAGCCTATTATAGATGGCTGTGAACCACCATGTGGTTGCTGGGAATTGAACTCAGGACCTCTGGAAGAGCAGCCAGGGCTCTTAACCACTGAGCCACAGTTTCCAGATATAATTTATATCTTAAATTAACCCATTTCTATTAATCTATACCTTGCCACGTGGCTCGTGGCTTACTGGTAACTTACATCTTGCTCCCCATGGCGGAGGCTGGCAGCATCTCCTGACTCAGCCTTCTTCCACCCAGTATTCTCCTCTCTCCTTGTCCCGCCTACACTATCCTTCCCGCCTGGCTACTGGCCAATCAGCGTTTTATTTATCAGTCAATCATAGTAACATATATTCACAGCATACAGGGCATCCCACAGCATTAAGCTCACAGTCCTGAGGTTAGGGGAAAGGATACTGGTTAGGCCTCTGTCAAGGGCATAAAGAAGACAGCTCGGCCGCACAAGGCTTTTACCAGAGGAAGAAATAAGGTCACTTCTCCAAACTGGAAGTCAGGAAGGATTCTAGGGGTCTGGCTTGTTCCTGTAACAAGTCTCTCAGCAGACAGCTCAAGGGCAATCGTCTCACCCCACCTAAGGACTTCCCAGTCGGGCCTTGTCTTTTAAAGGCCCCACCACCTTCCAGTTGGACCAAGCTTCCATCCCACACTCAAACTACAGAACTGGGAAAGCTGCTTTGTATTATTAATTTTTTTGTGTAATATTTTCGGCCTTATCCGTCCAAGATTTAGATTTAATTAACCTGAATTGGGGTCTTCGCTTAGGGGGTGTGTGTGTGTGTGTGTGTGTGTGTGTGTGTGTGTGTGTGTGTGTGTGTACGTGTTGAGGGGGTATTTGTTTGTTTGAGACACTGCCTCCCTACCCAGTCCAGGTCGATCTTGAATTCTCATTCCTCCTGCCTCAGTTTCATGAGTGCTAAGATGACAGACAGGCACTGTCAGTCCTGGCTTTGATTTAGGTGTTACATTACAGTTCCACATAGGATTCCACGCCTGGTACTATAAAACTGATCAAAAGCCCATTTGGGCTCAAGGAAGTCATAGGAACCAGGGGGGAAGGAGAACCTACTATGGTCCTTCTGCTAAGTGGACATGTTGTCAAACTGCTTTCTAAACATTTATGTTTACGTCCGTAGATTAGTGCTGGTCTCAGCCTTGGTCAAAGACGCCTCCCATCTACAGTGGACGCGACTTACTAGAGAGACTCATAACTGTTGAGCGTGTGGCGAATACGTGACTGCTGAATGCTCTGTACCACATGGGGCACCTTTATCAATCCCTCCAGCCCCAAGACTCAGGGAACTTCGCTGAAGAGAAAGAAGAGCCAGAGGATGGAGGGGAGTACTGGGGATGCTGTCTTCTAGCCATCGCACTCATGACCTCACTGTGACCCACACAGGATTGAGCCATCAAGACCAGGCAATATGCCAGCAGGCGACACCGACTGGACTCAGTGGGCGGGTTCAGAAAAGGGGGAAAGGGCATGATGGTGGGTAGGGGAGGTCTCAAGGGGCATTGTGAGGGTAGTAGGAACTGGAAGCGGGGAGTCGGCGGTGGATATGATCAAAATATCTCCAATGTGGGTATGAAATTTTAATCAAGTTCCCCAGTGGATTCTCCATAGACAAATTGAGAGCCATTGATGTAGCCCATGGGTTCTCAACTTTCCTAATGCTGTGACCCTTTAACACAGTTAGTTCTTCATGCTGTGGTGACCCCCCAACGGTAAAATTATTATCGTTGCTACTTGATAACTGTAATGCTGCTACTGTTATGGATCGTAATGTAATGTAAATATCTGTGTTTTCTGGTGGTCTTAGGTGATCCCTGTGAAGGGGTCGTTCAATACCCCAAGGGGTCGCTACCCACAGATTGAGAACTGTTGATGTAGCCCAACTTCTTACCTGCGCACATGTACTTTCAAGCCTGCTGCCCTTTCCACCGCCAAACACTTCCCAGAGCACCACCTCACCTCCAGCAGCACTGAAGGCCATTTGGTTTTCATATGTGGTGCTAGGACTTGAGCCCAGGGCCTCGTGCATGCAGGTGAGAGCGTTACCAACTCGGCCATGTCCCCAGTCAACGAAGGTCTTCTATGAGAAAGAAAACATTCAGAACTTGGATGTGGGAATAGCCCTGGGGGAAGGGTTCCCTGGGTTCAGAGAACAAAGACTTCATTCACCCTTACGAGGGATAGAATAAAACTTCCCGAAAGGTTCAGGATCTACCACTCCATAAATGCAGGGTGTGGCATAAGTCTTTAATTGCCCCTATGCCTTCCTCCTAGTTGGTCTGTATTGTCCAAGCATTCAGGACGGAGTCCTCTCGGCCATCCTGCCCGAGGCTTAATATTCAACAGTTTGACCAATATTGTTGAGAACTCTCCTGCAAGCAGGCTTTAAAACTGAGGACTCGGCCAACTCCCCCTTTTCTCTTGTGTTATTGAAATTGAAAATGCTTCTGTGTCGTCTCTCCCTTCGGGAGCTTCCTCCGGAGCTGAAGATTAATCAGCATGCAAATATTAAACACTTTGAAAGTTCTAGAGAGGAAGGGAATTTGTTTAAGTAATCCTCTTACTGTAGTTTAAATAAGTGATATAAAGCAGCTGTTTGTGACTGATCTGCATTCAAGTTCTACTGTGCGGTTTGTAGGATAGCAAATTCTATTTCATTTTTCCTTGGGATTTCTATGTGGTCTTGCCAGAACCTCTGGTTTCCCATAAGTCTCCGGATACAGTGTATCAACCATCACTCACTTTTGTTTGCGCCCCTTCCAAGACCTAAAGGCTGTTCTGGGAAACGGCAGATTCCAGCATTTCTCCCTCTCTCGGAATGTTGGTTTGACTGAGATGTTATTTGGATTTTTTAAATAGACTGAATGCCTGGGGTGATCCGAAAGGAAACGCTGAAGCGTCTGATGTTGCCCAATAAATAGGGCAAGTCATGCTTGCTCAGGCACAACCCTGGGGACAAAGTCCTCCCTCTTGGCTTGAAGGTCAAAATGCCTTGGCTTCTTTGTCGTATTCTGCCCTTCTGGATCCTCTCACGCTTCAAAACAATAAACTGCTGGTTAATAATTCATTATATAAAGTTTTCCTTTTTCAGATCGGCTCATGACTTCTCTCTCCTGCTCTGATCCACACTGCTACAGGACATTTGCTAGGTACTGAATTCCCTCAGAGTATAAGTGTGGGGACAGGACCTGAGCCAAGGCAAGGCAACCAGGCACCTAACTCGGGAAGCTGGGTATCAGGTAGAAGATGATATCATACGCCAGATGATGAGTGAGTCCTCACATGCTATAGTCTAGACCCTGCTATTCCTCCATCCCCTCATTCCTTCTTCTTTTTTTCTTCCTTCCTTCTTCAGAGAGCAATCTAGAATATCCATGAAACTCTAGTAGTTGCTCAATTAAGATTTAGTCAAAGTCTGAATTAGCTTTTGTTTCTCAGAATCAGTTCCTTAGCGTAGCTTCATAAAATGCCTGAGGATGGCTGAGAGCGTAGCTCGGTGGTGGGGTACTAGCCTAACATGTATAAGGCCCTGGGTTCTACCCCCAGATGCCCTCCACATCTCAGAAAATAAAGAAAAGGATTTGGGGGGAGTATAGCCAGTGGTGTATGTTTAACACCAGTGGTGTATGTTTAACACGTGCAAGGCCTTGGGTTGGGACCCCCAGGACTGAAGAGGGAGTGAGGGAGGGAGAGAGGAAGGAGGAGGAAAAGGAAGGAAGGCAGACATGTTTGCATGTAGCTGCACTATAGCACAATGTTCAGATGCCAGGCTTTGGAGGTCCATTTCAGAGGCAGTTTCAATGCCAGTCCTCCTAAGATTCTGTCAAGCTCTTCCCTGTGGTTCTGTATTGTTAGCTGTAAAACAGACATAATAACAATAGCTACTTAATGGGGCTGTAGGAAGCATTAAGTAAGATTATGCACATAAAGGTCTTAACTCAAACTCCTCCAATGTTAGTTCAGAGTGGTGATGGTGGACAAAAGGCACTCTCCTTTGCAGTAGGCCCAAATTCTTCCTAGTCCAAGGCACAGAGGATGAAATGAAAACTCCGATCCATCGTGTTAATAATTAGCCTAAAGTCACACAAGTTGAACACTGCCTTTCTGTCCCAAGAGCTGACCAGCAGCCAAAGTAAATACTGTGTAGAAAGGAATGTACCAATGACACCAATGCTGTCTGTTGAAGAGGAGCTGCAATAAGTATTCAATCCGAGGTTTTTAACATTTCAAAAAGTGAAAAAGATACTTTAATTCCATGTGAGGGGGACGTTTGGTGATCCTTCCATGTTCCAGAAATTGTGCTAGGTAGTAAAAATGCAGACGGAAGATTGCCCTCCTCCATCCTATCATCACGGCAAAGTGGAACGGGAAAGCACCTAGATGGTGCCTTGCTGGGCGCTTGGATGAGTGTTCACTGTGAGCTTATCTTAGTCATCCATGCTGCTATAGTAACATGCCATAAACGGGAAGCTTAGAAAAAACAGAATTTGATTCACACAATTACGGCAGCCTTAAATCCACGATCAGCATGCAAGCATGGTCAAGTTCTGGGCACAGCCCTCCTCCAGTTACACACTGCCACTCCATGCCATCCTCTCTTAGGACGGAAGCGATGAGCTCTCCGGAGTATTTTATAAGGTGGTAGATCCGGATGTCCTGGAGCTGGGTGTGTGTGTGTGTGTGTGTGTGTGTGTGTGTGTGTGTGTGTGTGTGTGTGACCTAATCATTACCCCATCTCTTACTATCAGTTGGAGGTTGGGGCAGCCACACTGTATGGGAGATGTGCAATCAACAATTCTACTGATATTGACAAATGGTCGTTGCCACATTTGGAATACTCGGTATTTAACTGGGCAGTACATACTTCAGTTTATTTCTGATCCTTCCCCAAATGCTGGGAGATGAAGCGACTTCCAGCCATGGTAGAGAATCGACACTGCCCTCCCCGACTCTACCCCTGCTCTGCTAACTGTTGACTTTGTCCATTTCTTGGAATCTGTCTCCTGCTTGTACACACAATAGCACAGGGCCCAAAGAACATTCCTAAGCTGAGCAAACTTGACCTGGATTCCCTCAGAAAACATTAGCTACCCTATATAACATTTCAGCAGAAAGCTAGATATGCTACCAAAACCCAGTCGACATCCTAAAGCATATCTCTAAATGACTCTAACATTGGTATTGCGGCAATGAGGAAAAACACAAGAGACTTGTCGGTGGACTTCATACCAACATGTGAAACTACCAAGCTTCACACAGAGCAAGTAAGTATCAAATGCTGGTTCCTTTCTCCTTTTTTCTGGTACAACGACTTCACATACCAGAGAGGTAATTCCCAGCCAGTAGATGTACTTCCCATCATCCCCTACATTCGGTCCTACATTGGTATTAGAGATAAGGTCAGTAAGAGTAACCAAGAGGTGGGGGTTGGAGAGATGGCTCAGGGGTTAAGAGTGTGTAATGCTCTTACAGAGGGTCCAGGACATAGGCTTAAGCCAATAAAAAGTCTTTATTAGTTGGCTGGCGACTACCCTGGGTGTTCGGGATCCCAGTGTACCCCTGAGCCTTTCTCACAGTGAGCTTTTAAGCACAAAAACCATATCCTGGGTTGACAGACTTCAATTAACAAGAACAGTTAACCAGAAGCGGAACTACAAAAGCCAAAAAGCAAGGTTAGGACATTTAGAGACTTGCCCAGAACTATGGACTTTGATGGATGAGGTCTTTGTTTTCTGTTTGGCAGGTGGTGCCGTCTACGTGCTGAGTTTTACAGCCTGAATGGGACTTCCTACATGGCATCAGTTGTGCTAAGGCCTCGGGACCTGTGACAAGATTAAGTTAAGGATCTAGAGATGGGGGAGATTGTCTAGGGTATCTGAGTGGGCCCTCAAGGCCAACAAAGTGTCCCTGTAAGAAAGGAGCTGGGGGAAAGGGACGGAAATGACGGTGGGTAAAGCACCTATCACACAGGTCTGACAACTTGAGTTTGATCCCCGGTGGTGGCGGGAGAGAATTGACTCCACAAGTTTATCCCCTGGCCTCTGCATGCGTGCACCTCTCCCCTCCCCTGAGCACACAAACACACACACACACACACACACACACACACACACACACACACACACACAGACACTAAAAAAATCAGAAAGGGCCAGTGCCAGATATGGTGACACAGGCCTGTACTTCCTGATTTAACCCCAAGAGGCGTTCTAGTTTGAGTCCTGCTGCCTGGGCAACTAAGAAAGATTCTGTAAATAAGTAAGTAAGTAAGTAAGTAAGTAAATAAATAAATAAATGAATGAATGAATGAATGAATGTAAGAGGCTCATGGTGGAATGCTTGCCCAGCATGTATGAGACCTTACACCCCTCCCTAGAAAAGCAGAGAAATGGGGGTAAAGGAAGATTTCGTAGCATGTCCCCAAGGACAGTTGCATTTCTGTCCAGTGACAGATTTCAGTCTGCAGAGCTAACGATGAGCAAATCCATGTAGATGGTTTTTAGTTTGCGGTGGTTGGTGGTAACAGCCAGAGACTTACACTGGGGTTGGACTTTTAGTCAGAGTGGGTGTGCTGTTCTAGTGAATGATTATTAATTGAATTAGCAGTTTCAGGGGCACAGAAAGTGATGATGAGCCAGTTATGTGTGGAGGACCCCCCCCCCAATTTATAGCAGCTGCCAATTTCTGTACAAAAAAAAAAAAAATTCCATCACGGCCTGATTTAGTTTTTGTTTTTCAATTTGTGAAAAGTCTCCTTCATACAATATATTTTATCATGTTTTCTCCTCCTCAAATTCCCCTCAGAGCCTCTCCACCTCCCTGCACACCCAACTTTACACTCTTGTTCTCTCCCTCCCGCCCACCCCTTCTGTTTGTTTTGTTTGTCTGTCTGTTTGTAGCTCTGGCTGTACTGGAATTCATTATGTAGACCAGGCTAGCCTCAAATTCACGAAGATCCACCAGCCTCTGCCACCCAAGTCCTAAGACTGAAGGCACGTGCCACCATACCAGGCTCAGTTTCTCTGTAAGAAGAAAAGAAAAGAAAAACAAGAAACAAAAATCTCCAACAAAAATGAAAATCAAAACAAACAGGCAAAAGACCAATTAGACAAATATATATATATATATATATATATATATATATATATATATATATATATATCTCAAAATCAAGCAAAACAAAACAAAAAGTTCACAAAATTTCATTGAGATTGTTTTGTGTTGGCTAACTACTCCTGGGCACGGAGACTCTCCTGGAGTGTGGTTGATCCCCCCAGCAACACTTCATCGGGGAAAACTGGTTTCTCACAGCCCGATTCTGAAGGCCAGCATCTAGCTCCCCGAAATCCTTTTTACTTAACAGTTGTGAGTAGGAACCAGCCCCTGCCCGTCCCTACAGGGAGGCTTTAAATCACGAGTCACGTGGCTCTAAAACTGTATTGAACATAGTTTAATTTCTCCTTGATAATTCTGAAGGGTACTTCATGGTATTGCAGTTCCTGAGAGTCAACATGGGGGCCGTTAATTACCACGGTACCGCTGTGGCTGTGCAGACGCGCTAATCAACAGCGTGGTAGGAGACAGTCTGCAGCCCTGAAGGAAGGGGAGAAGAGGCAGATGCAGAAGGTCCTATCAACTGTCACCACTGTGCTTTTCTTCCTTAGGGAACCCTGGCAGGGATGCGGCAGAAACCATCCTCCCTTAAGTAAACTTATTACGGTATAAATGGTAGCACAGTGCCAGAAATCTCCATCATTTTCCTCCAGTAGAACGAAAGCTTATGATTTCCACCTTAAGGAAAATCGAATGGAGGCCTTAGCTCAAGCAGAAACAAATGGAGTGTCTAAAGCCCTGTCTCTCATCAGCCCTGTGCTACAGACTTCTGTGTAGCATTCCAGCTGTATTTATCTGGGGCTTGGGAATTTTTCCTGGTTCCTGTGAAGAAAGTTAACTAAACCATATGACATGTCTCTGGCAGGAGATGCCGTTTCACACGAAAACTTTCTTGCAGAAAACTTCACATATTGCTTCCTCTCGTGGAATCAATACTGCCTCCAGGGAAAGCCGGGATCTCCAACAGCAGTTCTGGTGAATGGAAGTGAGGGCCAGGTGCCAAACCC
Source organism: Peromyscus californicus insignis (assembly GCF_007827085.1). NCBI lineage: Eukaryota > Metazoa > Chordata > Mammalia > Rodentia > Cricetidae > Peromyscus > Peromyscus californicus. Next base: position 30,639,084 of record NW_026294492.1, on the reverse strand, counting down.
AGCAGCCTTTGCTTCTCCAGGAACTGGCTTTACCGTCGCTGTTTATGGATGATGTCATGACAGATAAAAAAAAAAAATCGAGGTTTTTTTTTTATGGTTCTATTTTTGAAAGCATTAGAAACATTTTATAACATTTCTTAAAACGGTAAGTAAATAAAGAGGCAGGGGATGTAACACAGTTGGTGAGTGCTTGCCTAACATTCATGAAGTCACGGGTTCTATCCCTGACTCCACAAGTGGTGGACACCTATGACCTCAGCACTCAGGAGGTGGAGGCAGGAGGATCAGAAGTTCAAGATTATCCTCGGCTATATATGGCCTTCCAGATCAGCCTGGGCTATATGAAACTATCTCAAAGAAAGCAAGCAAAATATAACAACAAAGAAGGCACATGTGGTTGTCCCCCTGGAACTCAGACACAGCACTCCCTAAAGGTAAAATATTAATTAGAATCTTTGCTACTTACGTGAAATATGGAGGTGGGACTGGCCACTGGCAGAGACTGATAATTATGTGATTTATTCCAGAGATGGATGGTTATAAAAAAAAATCAGTGTTTTTTGTAGATGTATCCAACCTTCTTATTAAATAATAAACACAGAACCAATGCAAAGAAGAAAGCCAAGAGGTCAGAGCTAAGAGCTAAAACCTTACCCTTCCTCCTGCGGTGGTCCTACCTCTCCGAACCAGAGCTACCCCTGTGTTAAAGTCTTTATATAGAGTTCCTGTCCTGCCTTCTCATTGGTTGTAAACCCAACCACATGACCGCCTCCTCACAGCCTGTCTGTATAGGCCTCCAGGTTTTCCATGATTGGTATTAAGATTAAAAGCATGTGTATCCAATAATGGCTGTATCCCTGAACACACAGAGACTTACCCAGCTCTGCCTACCAAGTGCTGGAATTACAAGCGTACGCTACCACTGCCCTGCTTTCCTATGGCTTGCTAATAGCTCTGACCCCCGGGCAACTTTATTTATTAACATACAAATAATATTTTAATACAAATAAAATATCACCATATTTCCCCTTTTCTATTTTAATAAAAAGGAAAAAAAAGAAAAAGCTTATAACTAATATAAGAAAAACTATATACAAAAGTACAATAACTATATACAATATATACAAGTAATAAATACCTAAACAATGTCTAGTCCATTTGTATTTGACAAATTCAGAGAAAATAATTTCATTATCTATCCTATTTGGGTAAGTCCAAAATGTATCCTAATTAATCTTCAACTATAACTAACTAAACTTCAACTATAACTAACTAATCTTCAACTCCCTCAGAGACCCAAGAAGGAAATAATATTAGCTAACAAAAATAAAAACAGGAAGTGCACATAAGCAACTTCCAAAAAATTTGTGAGTTGACAGAAACAGACAGCTGTCTGGACAGTCACCTGAGGTTTCTCCGAAGTGCTGGGGCATCATCTTCAGCCTATAGGCTTAGCATATCTGACAGACTCATTTGTGAAGTAGGATGTACACAAGGTCAACAGTTCAACCTCACATTGAGTGAGAGTAGTCCATGTACCAGAAACACCTGAATTCCACTAGTGTCATGTCATGATTCAGGATTTTAAATTCTGGAAATTGTTGATGGTTTTTTAATTCAGCTGTCCATTCTTCTTGGCTGTGTATATATGGCTTCATCTCAGCATCCCATTCTTCTCCAGTTTTTAATTTTAAAAAATGCCATATACCATAATATGTATGAAATATATGTGATATATATCACATTTATGATTTTATATGTGTGATTTATATGTTATATTTTTATATATAAATTATATTATATATAAATTATATATATAAATACACACATACACACACATATATGAGAAAGGCAGTTACCAGCCATCCCTGCTAGCAGAGAAAAGCAAAAATCACTTCAACGCTAAAGGATGAAGTCACCAACCATGCTTCAATGCAGAGGTGACAGGTCCCCTTTATGCTACACACATAAAAGGGTCAGGATTCGAACCACAGGCCATCTGATGCTGGCCCTCAGAGTGTATACTATCCTCCTCCACACACACAAAAGATTTTCAGAGCACGTATGTCGGTAATCACAGTGGTGAGATGGGATGGAAAGGTTTGGCAGGTAGCTACTGCAGGCAGCATGCTCATTTGGTGTGGGAAGGAGAACATCAAAGCCGGGCATCGCAGGGACCACACTGAGCTGACGATGCTTCCATTCTTTCTTCAGCAGCACTGACAGGAAACAGGAAACAGTAAGCCGATCCAGTCGTCTGTTGAATAAAAACGGACAACCGCCACAGCATCAAACAGATCGTTCTTAATATTGTTACAGTGCCAACCACGGCTTTTATCTGCAAAATTCTGGGCACCTTGTAGAGAACGTGAGAGAAACAGCCGGTACCTCTTCACGAGCCCAAAGTGACCTCCTCCCCTTTACCTCAAGCCAACAAGAACTCAAATGTCTGCCGGTCCAGCTTTAACTAGCACTTTCCCACCAGCAAAAGTGTTGAAGAGGCCCCAGAAAGACTGTAGCAACCAAATAGGAAAGGTAATAGCAAGAAGAAAGACTAGCTGGGACGAGCAGCCTGCGGGCAATGAGTACCACTTGCTGATGTTTACATTAAACCCTTGATTTCATCTGCGGCCTCAGCAGCTCCATACCATGTTCTTGCTTGGCTAACGCATGAAGAAATGAGAGACAGGCAGAAGACAGAAAGCGGTGTCTACAAGTCAGGAGAGAGAAGAGTATAGGTTGTCCAGTTACAAATTATGTAATAAACGTCAGTCGATTCTGCTGATTCCCATGAGCCCAGATTTCATTTCATTTCTTTCTCATCTTTTTGATACGGGGTCTTGCTATGTAGCCCAGGCAGGCCGAGAATGGGAAATCCTCTGCCTGCCTCCATCTCCCTAGTGCCGGAATCCCAGGTGTGCATGACCAGGACACCCGCCCCGTTCAGCCTTTCTTTTTTTTAGGGTTTCTCTGTGTAGCTTTGCGCCTTTCCTGAAACTCGCTTTGTAGACCAGGCTGGCCTCGAACTCACAGAGATCCGCCTACCTCTGCCTCCCGAGTGCTGGGATTAAAGGCGTGCGCCACCACCGCCCGTCTCCATTTAGCCTTTCTTAACTGGGAAAACGACGCACACCTAACTCACATTTTAGAAAGATGTGCAGCCACAGATCAGTAGAGCTAGTTATTACCCCACAGCCAAGAGGTACCCTGCCCCGGCTCTCTGGGAGGCTGGATGAGTGAGTGCGCACCAACTTTGGAAGGTGGTTTCTGCGAGAGGGTGTGCACATCTGGAGGGGCAGGAAGGGGTGGGAGGTGTTCGAGGCTCTCCCGCTCTCCCTTCACATGCCTGGTGCCTTCTCTTTCATCAGCTCTGGAGGAGTTTCCTGGCAGCATGGCCGCCTGTGCCAAGATGACTTGCATCATTCACATTCCTAACCCAAAATTGCCGTGGAGCTGGCCCTCAGCCAGCCTGGTGCCAGATTTTCCTCTACTTCACCCCCTCAAGACTGTCTAGGGAGCACACAACCACTGGGCTGAGAGGCCTTGCAGCTACACCATAGGCTCTCCCGCCACTGTTGTGCCAAGAGGCAGAACAGGCCAGGGTTAAGGACCACAGGTTTAGAAGTCGAAAAACCTGTTTCCCAGGTCAGCGTATGCCGTACCTCCTCTTCCAAACCTCATCTCCCTACATTGTAAAAGTCATCTCTCACAGGGTTCTTAGGAGAAAAATGGCCACACACATTGAGTACCGTCTCCAGGTTGAGTGTAGTGGGTAGCTGTTCCAGCTTTGCCCTGGAAGTACTACCCCCAATGAAGCTTCTGGTAACTGTCATGCCTACGAGGCAGGGCCAAGAGACAAGCCCTTAAGACCCGAGATCCGGATGTGTTGACTTTCTTAGTTCCTGGACCCTGAACGCTGGAGGTAGACCAAGCAGAGTTCTCCAGAGAACACCGCTGGACTGTGCTACACCTTTCCCAGACCCTGTAAACTATCCCTTCACTTGCGAGTTACCCCACAAAATAAACCTCCCTTTTAACTATGTGGAGTTGCCTTAATACTTCCACCAATAGTTGAGGGCTAGTTCAGGAATAATTTGTTTCTGTCTTCAACTCATGAGGTACTATTAACCTCTTATTAAAAATGTAGTGACTGAAACAACGTTTCCAGGATCCTTTGGGTATGATATGGCCATAGCACTCAGGAACTTAGAGCAGATGTGTTTGTCACAAGATGAAGCCTGTCAACAATCCATCCTGAATCGGGGAGCAGCTGATGAGACCTGGTTCTCCTTGCTCCATCCCCAGCATGCTGAGTGGGTAAGTCTGTCAAAGATGAGAGTGACCTTATCAACTTTGGGCACTTGTGAGGAGGGCTCCTTCACACTTCGGGTGGTAGTGGAACTCACCCAGGATGACGAACAAAAACAAAACAAAGAATGGCTCCAGACAGAGGTGCCCAGCTGTTGCTTAGACCATCATTAAGTAAGTGTGAGAGAGAAACACTAGGAAATCAGAATTTACACCCTGTCGGTGCCTCCAGGATCAACTGTTTCTGAGGGCAGAGGCAGCGGGGTTTGTGAAGGCGGGTACAGAGGCTGCCACAACTTTCCAGGTTTTCACGACCACAATGACAGCTTCCTCACAATGGCTGAGTGTCGATTCATTATCAGACATGAACTTGAGAGTCTCAGAGCTGTTTTGCATTAGCGATTTCGCCACTGGTACACTGCCCATGCTCTGGTAAATAACCTCTCGCCCTGTTCAGGCAAGCAACCCTAACTAGCCATATGGATCTCTCTGTGTGTCTCTCTGTCTCTCGGCCTGTCTGTGCCACACTCTCTCTCTCTCATTGACACATACACAAAGACATGAAATTAGGATGGGGATTTGGACAAAAGTGACAAGAGAGGATAATGGGGACGTGAGCACAATCAGAATACGTTATATGCGTGTATGAAAACATCAAAGAATAAATTAAAAATATGATAAAAAAAAAAAAAGAAATATCCCTTACCTGACCATAGAACAAAACCCGTAGTTATTTTGGCTGGGTGTCCATGTTGTTACCCATTATACAGTTTTTTGGGTTTTTTTTTTTTGTTTTTTTTTTTTTTTGCTTTTTCGAGACAGGGTTTCTCTGTGTAGCTTTGGAGCCTGTTTTGTAACTCACTCTGTAGCCCAGGCTGGCCTCGAACTCACAGAGATCCACCTGCCTCTGCCTCCCAAGTGCTGGGATCAAAGGCGTGCGCCACCACCGCCTGGTTCCATTATACGGTTCTAAGAGGAGTAAATGAAATGTGCTGATACAGCTCAAGCAGCATCTTGTTATTAGAAACCAGCCCATCCCATGGCAGCTACTGTAAAATATACAGCTCCAGTGCTCCTGAGATTTCCCTGTAATGTGTTTGAGTTCCCACGTAAACATTGGCTTGATCTGCATTCACAGTCTGTTCCCTCACTGAGTGTGGTCATCATGCAGGTTCTTCAAGGCCTTTCTGGCTGAATTCTCTCAAGCCATTGGAATCTTCAGTGAGTACCTGGACAAAGTAGCTACAAAACATGGGGCGATTTCTTATTTTTAACCCTTTGAGGAACTTGACTATTGATCAACCAAATCATTGGAAAAATGTGTTTATTGATGAATAACTTCAGGAGAATGGATCTTGGGGGAAAGTGATCATCATTTAACAGGTTATGTAGTGGATAATTATCGAGGTAAGTTATAACTTAGGTATATAATTCTGTTAACATGTGAGGAGATGAGGCCAGAAGAAAAGGGAGAGGTTTAGTAAAATTCTGAAAATACAGTGTTTGTGTTGCTTATTTGAGACTGAGCCCCATTATAACCCAACTGTCCTTGAATTCCCCATATAGTTCAAGATTTTGAACTCAGGATCCAGTACTCCCCTCAAGTGCTGGAATGACAGGGATGTGCCACCATGCCTGGCTCTGCAGATACCTTAAATGAAACGAGAGAAATTGAGTGATGAAAAAGAGAACTATGAAGAGAGGCACCATGGCATTCTAAAAGTGGATATATTTTTTATCACCATTCAATCCATGCATTGTAGCTTTTCTGGGGGGGAAAAAAAAACAAGATTCTAAGTAGGCTCCTAAAGTTATTCCACTCTGTAATTCAGAAAGAACAAGCATCTATGTGGTGGCTCCATCACCAGATTGGCTGAGATGGTAATATCAGCCTTGATATTACCAACTGTGCAGGAATGGGAACATTGCCTAACCAATCTGAACAGAAATTCTATCATATCCAAACTTGGAAGAAGAGCTTCATCCAAGAAATGTGTTGTGATGATTGAAGCATGCTCAATCTTTCCTACGGAGCAAGAAATAAGTGATGATAAGGATGTGAGAATAGAGAGCACTGTGCACTGTTGGGGGCGGGAGTGTGGATGGTATAGCTATCAACAGAAAGCAACAGCCATTCCTCAAATAATTAAAAATAGAATTACTTTGTGATCCAGGATTCCCACTTCCGTGTTTATACTCAGGGGAAATGACATCAGAATGTTGAAGAGATATCCCCATTCTTGGGCTTGTCCTAGCGTCATTCACAATAGCCAAGCAAAGGAAACAACCAAGTATCAGTCAACAACTGGAGAAAGATAATATGGTGCATACATGCTACGGGGTATGATTCAGTCTGCCACTCGCAGCAATGTGAACGAAACTAGAGGACACTGTGCTAAGGGAAATAAGCCAGTCACAGAAAAACAAATGCTGTGTGTTCTCAGTTACATCAAGAGTGATAGCAGTCATTCTCGCAGAAGCAGAGAGTACAAAATTGATTGCCAGAACGAGGGGGAAAATGGGGAGAGGCTGGCAACTGGGGTACACAGTTTCAGTTACACAGATGAATAAACTCTCAGATACAGTTCGTAACATTATACTGTATTCTTGAACCTTGGATAGAGAGTAGACCTTAAATGTTCTTACCATAAGAAGAAAAAACAAAATGAAAGCAAGGGATGGGGCCGGGGAGGATAAAGGAGGAAGAAAGGAGAAAGGGAAAGTATGAAGTGATAAGTTTATTTGCCCCACTGTGGTGATTATTTCTCAAAATATATCTGTCCACTGGGCGGTGGTGGTGCACGCCTTTGATCCCAGCATGCAGGAGGCAGAGGCAGGTGGATCTCTGTGAGTTCGAGGCTGGCCTGGTCTACAAAGCTAGTTCCAGGATAGCTAGGGCTGTTACACAGAGAAACCCTATCTCGAAAAACCAAGAAAAAAAAATATATATCCATCAAAACAGCAAGTCTCATACATACAGTGTTTATGTGTATGTACAATGTGTTCATGTGTGTGGATCTGCATGTAAAGACCAGAAGACAACATAGGTGTCATTCATCAGGCACCATCCACCGAGAGGAGAGAGACAGAGACAGAGACAGAGAGACAGAGAGAGAGAGAGAGAGAGAGAGAGAGAGAGAGAGAGAATCTCAAAATCCCAGGGACACTCTTGTCTTCATCAACCCCATGCTTTGGTTACAAGTGTGTGCCACTAAAGTTGGGCATTTGTGTGTGAGTTCTGGGGATCAAAATCAGATCCTCATGTTTTTAAAACAATTGCTTTATTGACTGAACTAGCTCCTAAGCCCCACACACCCATTTTTAGTGATTGTCAATTATATCTCAACACTGAAAAACGTTTTCCATAAAGAAGTTATTCAGTAAACGGTAGTTTCTAAATGTTTGTGATCTAAATGAAGAAACTCAAGGCAAATATCCAAGTATTTCTTAGAACAATAGTTTTAAGACAAATGATAGATAGATAGATAGATAGATAGATAGATAGATAGATAGATAGATAGATTAGATGATAGATATCTCAATATTGTTCACTTGAGAAGAAATTATAGAGTAAATTTTCTAACGTGTCTTAATCCATTTTCTGATGGTATGAGAGAAAAATACCAACAGCCTGGGTAATTTAAAAACAATAGAAATTTATCTGGGTCATAATTCTGAAAGCTGTGAAGCCCTTGAACATGATACTAACATCCAGCAAAGGCCTTCCCACGGCATCCTTCCATGGTGGAAGATGTTGGCTCCTCCCTCTGTAAGGCATTTGCTTCCTTGAGAAAGAAAGGCCTTGGGAGGTCAGGACTCCTGTGACTAATCCCCGCTGAGGTCCCATCCCATTATACCACCATAATGGCAGTTACATTTCAACTTGTTTTAGAGGAAGGGACATTTAAATGGCAGCACAATGACTAGACAAAACTAGTTGAGTAAATTACCCAGTCATTTCTGGGGGTGGTGGAGCGGGGGATGATGAACTGCTCATGGCTTAAAGGTTTTAATTCCTCCATCAGTGCAGCCTTTTTCTGTAATCTTTAATTTGCTCTAGTTGTCGAGACCTGAACATTCTATTTCCTGTTGCCCAGGAACTAGAGTACATTTTCAAACAGGGACAACAGGATTCAGAAAATCACTTTTGTACAAACAGAACTCATTTACAGCTAGTTATTCAAATATCCATTGACAGCATTAAAAAAAAAAATCTAGTGCCTTCATTTCATTAAACACTCAGGATTACTCTTCCCGGAAAGTGGTTGCCCATATTTGGAAACTGCTCTTTTCCGATTTTAAAATAGCACCTAACACTCAGTCGACAGTCAAGTATTAGAAGGAACTTCCTGATCTGAAGGTGCGTGCCAGGGTGAGCGTGAAGTGTATTTGGGACGAATCCAGCTCCACGAGGCTTCTGTGCACAGATCTGGTGTGGGGGGGCGGGGGGGGGGGTGTCATAACCACCACAAAGCGGCCCATGAAGACAAACTGCAGCAAATGCAGACGCAAGCTGCAGCCAGAAGCGAACCTTCTTCCCACAGACCGAGACAAACTTAAGAAACAAGCAAAACCAATGAATGGAAGATGAAACCATAGAATCTGGGCCATCCTCCTTGTTCCCCGGTGATTAATGCTGGGCAGACACTATGAGTCAGAACGCAACTGTACACTAGTTTTGGTGGACCTCACTGGGTGTATCCTCTGGTTAACCACAGCCGCCTCAGATTTACAACCGAAAGATGTTTTGGAGAAATGAAACCAGTCACCCTTTGTAACAGGCTTTCTTTGGGCCACCAACCAGTTCCCAAATCATGACAAGGAGACTTGTTATTGTTTATGAATGCTCGGCCGTATCTTAGCTCATGTCTTAATCCATTTCTCTTTATCTATGCTTTGCCTCCGGGCTTTTTACCTTTCTTTCATTCTGTTTGTCTTATGTTTCTGTTTCCTCCGTGTCTGGCTGGCTGGTGGCTGCCTGACTTCTGGCTCTGGGTATCTCCCTCTCTTTCTCTTTTGTTTTCTCTTCTCTCTTCCTCGTTCTCTTCTAGAATCTAGGAGCCTGGATTCCTCCTCCTCCTCCTCTTTATTCTCTCTGCCCGCCAGCCCCACCAATCCCTCTCCTGCCTAGCTATTGGCTGTTCAACTTTGCATTAGACCAATCAGGTGCCTTAAGTAGGCAACATGAAACAGCAACACATCTTTACAGCATTAAATAAATGCAGCACAAATACATGTAACACACCTTTACATGGTTAAAGTGATATTCCACAACCTTAACCAATGTAACACATCTTTACATAAAGTAATATTCCACAACAACCCTTCATGCACGTGACTGGTTATCCATAATAAGCAAAGCCCTTACAGTGGGAAAAGGCATTCTTACAATGGCCTTTGCACACTTAAAAATATGCTTAAAATATTCCTTGCTTTTGTGCATTACTCGAAAAATATTAAAGAATTTTCTATTATGTGTAGATGTAACCAACCGTCTTATTAAATAAGAAATACAGAACCAATGCAAAGAAGAAAGCCAAGAGGTCAGAGCTAAGAGCTAAAACCTTACCCTTCCTCCTGCGGTAGTCCTACCTCTCCGAAAGAGAGCTACTTCCTGTGTTAAAGTCTTTATAAAGACTTTCGGTTCTGCCTTCTCATTGGTTGTAAACCCAACCACATGACCGCCTCATCACTGCCTGTCTGTGTAGACCTCCAGGTCTTCTATGGTTGGTATTGAGATTAAAGGTGTGTGTATCCAATGCTGGTTGTATCCCTGAACACACAGAGACTTACCTAGCTCTGCCTACAAAGTGCTGGGATTAAAGGTGTGTGCCGCCACCGCCTGGCTTTCTTATGGCTTGCTAATAACTCTGACCCCCAGGCAACTTTATTTATTAACATACAAATAACATTTTAGTACAAATAAAATATCACCATAATTATGTTTTTAACTTTAAGGTGTAAATTTTGGGGGTGCCTTTTTATCTGAGCTGGGTTACTAATGCACTACAGTTCCGTAACTCTATGGGTGTCTCTCACATACATATTGAAGCATGTCTTTTAAATGGGGGGGGGGAGGGTGCTACAGATGCAATTAACTAATAATAGTGAAGCTTGTGTTTGTTCTTTTTGACAAGCATTATTCCAAGTGCTTTATCAGAACTGTTGGATTTAATTGGCAATTTCAACAGAACAGAATCCCACTGTCCCAGATTACAAGATTTGAAAGACTTGGCGGATTTAACAGTTGATCAATTCAAAACCTATAGGGGAAAAGGAGGTTTTTCACAGGCGTTTTCCTGGAAATTTATAAAATTAAGGGGTTTTTGTTGTTGTTTTTTGGTTTTGTTTTTTTTTTTCCTCTGGGGCTGGAGAGATGGCTCAGCAGTTAAGAACACTGGCTGCTCTTCCAGAAGACCCAGGTTCAATTCCCAGCACCCACACGGCAGCTCACAACTGTCTGTAACTCCAATTCTAGGGGATTTGACACCTTCATGCAGGCAAAACAGCAATGCACATAAAAATAAAAAATTATTTAAAAAAAGATTTTTCTCCTCAACTAACCAAACACTGGAACACACAAAGTACACATTGCAAGGGTCTATACACTGTAACCAATTTATCTGTTTTATTGGCCACTCATGGCAGCTTTGACTTATTGTCTTTAATTTTGCATGTGAATAGGGGTGTGCATGTGTGTTCATGTATGGGGGCACAAGTCTATAAGTTCACATACACACATATGCACATGTGTAAAGGGTAGAGGCCAACCTTAGGTGTCCTTCCTCTGGAGTGGACACGTTTCTTGAGAAAGGGTCTCTCATCAGGACCAAGGAGGACTCGCCAATTAGGCTACGCTGTCTAGCAAGCACCCGGAACTTGCCTCTACCTCCCGAGTGTGGGGATTACAAACACGTTCCACCTTGCCTGGCTTTCATATAGGTGCTTGGAATGGAGCTCAGGTCCTCATGTTTATGCAGCAGCCACTGCGGTAACTGAGCTACCGTCCCGGCTGCCATGCCAGCTTATGTATTTCTTTTTAAAATGAGCTGAAGACAAAGCAGATAGAGCTCCCTTTTCCATCCTTTAATCTACCTTTCCATCACTTACCCCAGCCAACTCCAGACGATCTTCTCCCGCTAAGACTACTCATTCATCTCTCAATCTTTTTTTGTTTTGTTTTGTTTTTTTTTTTTTTTTTTTGAGACAGGGTTTCTCCGTGTAGCTTTGGCACCTTTCCTGGAACTCACACTGTAGACCAGGCTGGCCTCGAACTCACAGAGATCCACCTGGCTCTGCCTCCCGAGTGCTGGGATTAAAGGCGTGTGCCACCACCACCTGGCTCATCTCTCAATCTTAACCGCCTACTATACAGCACACCCTGGGGGCACAAATAAGGCACACACCCCTCCCTCACCTCACAGAGCCCTCAGTCTCTGAGGAGATAAGTAAACAAACCTTGGCGAATGTAATTCACCCTCTACCAGACCATAGAGGCAGATAGAATGGAGTTCCAAAGGAGGGGAAGTTTTTCACAGAGTGAAAAGGAAAATTCTGGATGTCTTCCTAGAAGCAGTAACACAAAAGGCAGCATCATGAAGGCCGGGGTAAATCTGTGGTGCTCAGTGTCTTTTTATGTTTGCTCTACCTGTCCCCAAATGATCTAGCCAAGTGGGACCGTAGAACTGGGGGCATCAGTCAATGGCAGAGCACTTGCATAGCATTTGCGAGGCCCTGGGTTCTTTCTCCAGCACCACAGAGGGAAGTAAGAGAGAGAGAGATCCGACAACACAGTGCTGTGTGGCTTGACAGCAGGGACATGTTCTGAGAAGTCCGTACTTAGAAACCATGTCCTTGTGCGAACATCATGAGGCACACTCAAGACAAACTGAGATGCTGCGGGCCAGCGTCTTTACTCTTGACATGTGTGTGACATGTTTAAGGATTCCGCAAGGATAACACGGCACACTGTTGTACAGTCAGCTTTTTTTTTTTTTACTAAGTAGAAGGAGTGTATTAAAAGGATCATAAAATATATAGTATAATAAATGCTTAGTAACAAAGTCATTTATTATTACCAGTATTATGTCCTGTACAAAATTGCAAATACCAAGTTACTTTTATACCCTTCCAGTTCAGATCGGTGTCATCACAATCATGTAACATATTGAGCATGAGTGATAGATTGTGAGGACTAAAAGTTCCATTTTAATATTAGGGGGCCACCAATATTAACCAGAATGGCACTACTGGGCTTCTGACTGCATATTTGCTTCCCCTAGGATGCCACACAATTCTACATCCAGTTTCTGACATTCTCTTTATTCCAGAAATCGCTTGACCTGCCTGTGGTTGGTTTGTTTGTTTATTTGTTTATTTACTAAGATTCATTTGTTTTTATGTGTGTGGGTGTTTTGCTTGCATTTGCGTCCATGCACCGTGTGTGTGTGTGTGTGTGTGTGTGTGTGTGTGTGTGTGTGTGTGCAGTCCCAAGAAAGCCCGAAGAGGGCATCAGATCCCCTGAGACTGGAGTTAAAACACTTGTTGTGAGCCACCATGTGGGTGCTGAGAATTGAGCCTAGTTCCTGTAGATGAGCAGCCAGTGCTCTTAACCACCGAGCCATCTCTCCAGCCCCCTATTTATCTCTTTGAAGTAACTGTTCAGATTGTTTTATTATCAACATAAGTCTTTTCAGAAGCCTTAGACAAAACCCAGTGACACCACACCTAGGAAAATGTACATAAAAGATCCTTCTGCATCGTTTGTACGAGGGAAAATAGCCAAATGTAGTAGAGCAGGCTTGCAATCCCAGAATTCAAGAGACTGGGACAGGAAGATCACTTCTAGGTCAAGACCACATTGTGAGTTCAAGACCAGCCTGACCTACATGGCGCGACTCTGTCCCAAAACAAACAATAACAGCAATAAAATGATCATTTTAATGACAGTTTTAAAAATTCATCAACAAGAGAGTAAAGAAATTGTGGCATTTCTTTAAATGTCATTCATTTAATTGAACTTAACTTCATTGATCTGGGAATTAAACACACAGCCGTGAGCACCTAAGCACATGCTGAACAACTGAGCTACACTTCCAAACACTGATCTTTCTCTACCATGGAATGTTATTTAGTAGTCATCAGGAACTAGAATTTAATAAAGACAGCAAGTGGAGTCCATTAGCCATGGAGAGCTGCTGCAGCCTGATATGAGATGGAGCGAAGCCTTATGACACATGTTTGGAGCCTGGGTAACCAGTGACCTCCTGAATTTACCAGGAGATTGGGGCAGGAGTGGGCTGATTATAAAATCAGGAATTAGAGCCAGGTGTGGTAGCTCTTTAATCCCAGCACTCAGGAGTTAGAGGGAGGCATATCTCGAATTTGAGACCAGCCTGATCTACATAGCAAGCTTCAGACCAGCGAGGGCTGCTTAACGAGACCATCTCAAAATAAAATAAAATAAGATCAGGAGTTGGGGCTAGAGAGGTGGCTCAAAGCATACTGCTGGCTCCTGCCGAGGACCTGAGTTCCATTCCAAGCAGTCACATGGGGGTGGCTCAGAACCACTGTAACTCCAGCTCCAGAGAACCTGACACCTGTGGCCTCCAAGGGTATCTGCACTCACGTGCGCGTATCCACACACTGACATACAGACAATTTTTAAATTAAAAGAAAAAAAACTTATAATAAAAATCAAATCAGGAGTACTGGTAAAGCAAGCGCAGCTTGGGAAAGGGCTGGTCGGAACTTGCAGAATGTTCTCTTCATGCCACATACCTAAGAGGTCACAAAGATGAAAAGCAGGTGACAGTCGGTCACGGATGCAAAGGTATGAACAAAAATGCTGAGAGTTTCGACTTGGAGCAGGCGAAGTGAAGAGAAGAGAAGAAAAGAGGAAAACACTAGAAGAGAAAGGGGAGAAAAAAAAGCGATGCTACATAGAGCAAGGGTTCCCAAACTCTGATGTAACTGAGCGGGGCGTTAGTAGGTACACAGTGCCTCTGTTACGATATTCCACATGCTTTGCGTCTGTTTAGACTCTCATATGATAAAATCAAGAATGTGCTCATCTTTGTAATATTTGTCCATGGTGTGATTAACTAAATCTAACAGCCAAAATGTTTGAGGTAAATGGCATGCACCATTCCAGAGGTGTGCTAGCAAACTTTCACACACCTGAGTGAGGATAACAATGCTTCCAGAGCAACTTCCCCACGGGCCTCCAGTCCGTCCTTAAAAGCAAATGAAATGTCTTTCTGCGTGTGGAGGTTTGAATAGGAACGGCCCCGTAGACTGATGTGTTTGAATGCTTGGCTCATAGGGAGTGGCACTATTAGGAGGTGTGGCCTTGTTGGAGGAAGTGTGTCACAGTGGAGGTGGGCTTTGAGGTGTCATATCCTCAAGCTAGGCATAATGTGGCAGTCTCCTGCTGCCTGCCAATCAAGATGTAGAAAGAACTCTCAGCTCCTTCTCCCACACCATGTCTGCCTGTGTACCCTCCTGATATATCACCATATATCACCATGGTGATAAAGGACTAAACCTCTGAAACTGCAAGCCAGTTTCAGTGAAATGTTTTCCTTCAAAAGTGTTGCCATGGCCATGGTGTCTCTTCACAGCAGCGGAACCCTGACTAACCCACTACTGGAAAGGTAAGTCCTGGTGAGAGGTAAGTGCTGTTTGTGGAATAAGTTCCCTCCTACAAGTGAGGAAGAATGGATGGCTTGTTCAGTACGTGTATTTGGGGGACTCTGTTCCTTCTCGAGACCCCCTCAGAATTTTAAAGCAATTTTAAGGTTCAGAAAACATCCAAACAGGAAAGAAGTTGTGGGCTGGTAAGACGAGTCGGCGGGTCCCTGGCCCCACGTGGCGAAAGGAGAAATGAACCCCTTAAGATGTCCTCTGACCTCCACACACCATGGGGCACGCACTCACCCCCACACACATACGCAAAATAAATATGTAAATAAATTAAAGTAGATAATGTTAATGCATTTGCTGGGAGCTAATTTATTGTTTCAGAAGCAAAATTAAAGCCTCAGCTTGGCAAAAATAAAACCAGAGCCAAATCTCTGTTTAATCCATGGCATCAAAACAGGATAAGGGAGCTGCTACACTGTGTGTATTTGTCGTCAGGAGTCTACAGCAGGAGAAACATCTGAGCCCAAGAAGATAAGACCACCCTGAGCGACATCACAAGATCAAATATTTTAAAAAAAATGTAAAATGAAAGCAAAAAACTAAACAACTGGGGACATGGATGTAAAGAGTGGCCATTGCAGGAAAGAGCCCTGGGCTAGGGGGATGGACACTCCCTAGCAATGACCCCACTGCTAACTATTAATGTGAATTCTGGGGCATTCACTGAGCATATCTCTGAGCCTTCATGCTGTTGTCTGTAAAAAAAAAAAATTAAATCTAATTCTTCTAAAGTTCTTTCTAGACCTAAAACTCTATAATTTGCTGCCCCAATTCATAGTAACACATTAGTGCTTAAACTATGAGTGAATAAACATTTCTTAAAAAGCTTGTCTAGGACACACTAGATATCCCCAACAACACACATGCACACACACACACACACACACACACACACACACACACACACACACACACATACACATACATACACACATACACATACATACACATATACATACATACACACACACAAACACACACCTCATTAGAGGTCGTTACAGTTCTGATAAATGAGGTATAAATATATTTATAAACTTACATGTAAGCAAATCATTTTCTATCCCCTGAAAAAGTGGGGAAAAGTAAAAAAAAAATATATATGTGATATAGAAATTAACAGGGCTCTTTGTCATCAGTGAGAAATCGAGAGAACTCAGGTCAGAAAGTGGAAGGTACAGCCGAGGAGAACTCCATCAACCTGTCTAGAGAGGTTATGGACTAAATACCTAAATGACAGTTGAACACTGTTAACATAGACCTAGCCCTCAGAAAGGTCAAGGTTATAGGGAAAATGTGGGGACAGACTGTTAAAACAGAAGCATGCCATGAACAATGGGTGATAGAGTAAAATAAAAGTGATTAAACCAGGGGACGATTCCCACAGCAGGTCAAGATTATGTACATTCTGAAGTATACACGGGACGTAAGTGAGACGGGAAGCGAGCTGGATTCACCACATGAGAAGGCAGAGAAAAGATGAGACCGTGGCCAATTTCAGTAAAGAGCAAACAGCTTAGCTATAAATCAAGGGAGGGAGGGGAGCAGGGGATGAGCATGGCGGTGTAGACGAAAGTCAGATCGTGAAAGGTATCAGACCACACAAGAAGCTCTCTGGCTTTATTCATGGTGACTGCAGATCCCTTTTAAACAAGGGAGAGCCAAGGTGAGCTCGAGCTGGACTTCCCCGGCAACTCTGGGGTAGTAGACTAGAGGGAGAGACTAGATGCTAGGAAGGTCAGCTAAAGACGCAATGCAGCCCAGGTGAGAGCTGACAAGGACCTTCACTGGGACAGGTATCTGAGTCTCAAAGGGCAGACATTGGTATTCCTAGACATCACAGATTGATAAACAGTTTTCGGTTGAAACTGCAGACGCCATCTCAAAGGGCTGAACGTGAGTCCCAAAGCCCATTTCTAAACTTAAGGGCCAAAGTGACAGGAAGTAAAACATTTAATAGAAAAGCAGGTTAAAGATGGGACAGCCGGGCGGTGGTGGCGCACGCCTTTAATCCCAGCACTCAGGAAGCAGAGGCAGGCGGGTCTCTGTGAGTTCGAGGCCAGCCTGGGCCACAGAATGAGTTTCAGGAAAGGCTCCAAAGCTACACAGAGAAACCCTGTCTGGAAAAAAAAAAAAAGATGGGACCAGGACTTGCCCAAAAGGGCTGGAGGGAGAGGGTCACATCTCTCTCTCATCTGTCAGGGAAGGACACAGAAAGGCCACCAAAGCTTTGATCTTAGACACCTCAGCCTTGAAAACCTTGAGAGATTTGTTTCTAAGCCACCCAGTCTGTGGTATTGTGCTACAGCGGCACAAACAGACAGTACAGAAGCACTAAGGAGCATCAGAAAATGTGCTGAGCAGTCCTCAGCAGGAGCCCCTCCTCATCCTTGGAGCAGCTGCAGGGCTCCCAGGTCAGAGACTGCTCTAATGCATGTGTGCTTAAGACAGCTGTTTCATCTTGGGCATCACAGTAACTTCGACAAAGCTTTCTCTACACATCATCATCCCGAGCCAGAGATGGACTTCTGTGTAAGGAAGTGAACTAGAAGGGGTGCACCTGTGAGCCCAGAGGTCAGCCTGGGGTGTCAGTCCTCAGGAGCCACTTACTTCGTGTTCTGACACAGGGTCTATCTCTGGCCAGCAGGTCCAGGGATCCACCTGTCTCTGCCTCCCGATAACGGGATTGCAAGCACGTACCATGGACCACTGTGCCTTGCTTTGACACGCACTCTGGGGATTTCACTCTGAGCTCCGAGCAGTCTAACACCTAAGCCATCACCTCCGCCTCTGTGGTGGGTTTTTCAATCCAAATAAGGCCCAATGAACAACACTGAGGCTTGCCTTAACATTATTTTCCAGCTTCAGAGGCTGGGCAGCCCCCAAGCCTTGGCATCGATATGTCATGATTCAACATAATATTCCGGATGAGGTCTGAGCGACCTGTCAAAGCCTATTTTGTTTCTGATCTGTTACTCTCAGCTCTAATCCTAATAGGAATTTGTACCCGTTTCCAGTGGACGCCTGTGCATCCCCGGGATCCTGCCAAGGTCTCTCACTCTTCTCTATCCTTTGGCTTTTGGGCATCTGGTACATGCCTGGAATATCCTTTCCTCCACTCTTCCCACAGCTAACATCTCTGATTTTAGCTCTCAGCTGAAAGCCTTCTCTGGCTCGTCTATCAAAAGAGGGTCTGGGCTGGCAAGATAGCTCAGTGGGGAAAGCGGCTTGCCTCACAAACCTGGTGGAGACCTGGGTTCCATCCCTAGGACCCATGCAAAGGTGGAAGAAGAGAACTGACTCCACAAAGTTTTCAGAGGGAACATCACGGCCTCTACATATGGGCTTGTACACACACACACACACACACACACACACACACACACACACACACACACACACAAGCACATTGTCCATTTCCAGACTCTTGTGAGGATAGAATAAATTTATTCAATAGAGCAGTGCCAGGTACTCAGAAAGCACCATGTCACATGTCAGATGATTTTATTTAAGATAGATAGGCAGGGGGCTGGAGAGACGGCTCAGAGGTTAAGAGCACTGGCTGCTCTTCCAGAGGTCCTGAGTTCAATTCCCAGCAACCACATGGTGGCTCACAACCATCTGTAATGAGATCTGGTGCCCTCTTCTGGCCTGCAGTCATACGTGCTGTATACATAATAAATAAATAAATCTTTTTTTTTAAAAAAAAAAACTTTCTTTGCCAGGCGGTGGTGGCGCAGCCGGGCAGTGGTGGCGCATGCCTTTAATTCCAGCACTCGGGAGGCAGAGCCAGGCAGATCTCTGTGAGTTCAAGGCCAGCCTGGGCTACCAAGTGAGTTCCAGGAAAGGCACAAAGCTACACAGGGAAACCCTGTCTCAAAAAACCAAAAAAAAAAAAAAAAAAAGATAGATAGGCAGGCAGATAGACAGACAGACAGATAGATAGACACATAGGTAGATAGATGGATGGATAGATAGATAGATAGATAGATAGATGACAGATAGATAGATGGTAGACAAAAGAGTTAAGGAGTTGTTACTTTACATTCATTCCTCCCTATGGCCCCTGTTACTTCGCACGTTCAAGGCCCAGCAGCATTACCCCACACACACACACACACACATAGATAGCGTCTCACTCCCTCCTTAGACCTGCTGAGTCTGAATGCACTCAACTGGAGCCAAGTAGAGAAGAGAAGGACATGGCAAGATGTTGAGTCCTCTGTTCTTCTTTGTATCCTTGGGGACAGGCATCAAAGAGATTCTTTTCTGCTGAAGTCCTGGGTGGTGAGATTCCCACCCTGATCCTGAAAGTGTCACAGGCTGGCTTCCCATGTCATCCCAAGGAAGAAACAAACTCTCATTTACCTACTGTGTTTTCTTTGAAAGTGTGAAGGAAGTATCGGTGAGACCTGATAAAGTTCTGAGTACTCAGGAAAAAAAAATCTAAATCCACGGAAATTTAGAAGCTAATCGCCATCCTCTCTCTGTGACTCCTAACAGTACTTTAGTCTGTCTTTTTTATTGTTTGTTTTAACTTGTGATCCTCCTGCCGCTGCCTCCTAAATGCTGGGATTATAGGTGTTCAACTCTACACCAGGTGTAATCCACATTTAAGAAGATTATGTGTATGGGTGTTTTATCTGCATGATATCTGGATACCGCATGGGTGCCTGGTACCCTCAGAGGCTAGAAGAGGATGTTGGATCCCCAGGAACTGGTGTTCCAGAGTTGTGAGCCACCACGTGGAAGCTGAGAACCATATCCAAGTCTTCTGGAAGAGCAGCCAATCCTCTTATCTGCTGAGCCATCACTCTAGAGTCTAGACCCACAATTTAATATTGATGGGATGATTCAGAACATGGTCATCCTCAAAAAAAGACTCAGCTCCTGGCTTAGGATGGGAGGGGATGACAAGAGAGGCTTCAGATCAATGGAAGTGATTACTGTATGTCTATAGCATTTGAGCATCAAAGGATCGATCCCTTGCTGCTTTTGGAAGTGTTTTAGCTACTCACTGTGAAGAGTTCTCACTGTGAAGAGACACCGTGACCAAGGTAACTCTTATAAAGCACTTAACTGAGGGCTTACTTACAGTTTCAGAGGGTTAGTCCATGGTTATCACGGCAAGCCTGAGGCAGTGAGCTTACATCCTGATCCTCAGGCTGGGAGAAAGAGAGAGAGAGAGACAGACAGACAGAGACAGAGAGACAGAGAGAGACAGACAGACAGAGACAGAGAGACAGACAGACAAACAGAGACAGAGAGATAGACATAGACACAGACAGACAATGAGTCCTGGCATGGGCTTTTGAAACCTCAAAGCCCATCCCCAGTGACACACTTCCTCCAGCAAGGCCTCCCAATCTTTCCCAAACAGTTCCACTAACTGTGCACCAAACATTCAAACGCATGAGCCTGTGGAGCACACTCTCATTCAAATCTCCACAGAAAGGAACTGGAATGTTCATAATTCAACATCCTTTCGACACACAAGACACTTCATCCTTGGTGCTCACCCGCCCGCCCCAAGCTGTGGGGAGATAACTTACTTACTGGTAGAGGATTGCATTGCGGCATCATTGGGGTTCAAAGAAAAGGGGACAACCTGAATTTCCTATACTAGAATGACAACAAGAAAATCTGATGTCAACTGTTGTCATCTATGTACCAACTATGAAAACTGTTAAGATACAAGTGGGGTGAGCAGCAAAGAATTACCAGGAGCAGAAATAGCACATGGGGCACCAAATTGTTCGTATGTCATCAGGAAGTACCCCTGAAAGCATTGGCTCGGGAAGGCGACCATATATTTGTGTCCAAGAAGAGTAGAGACAAGAAAAAGGAAGGCTGAAGTCTTATCAAGACGGAAGTGAGCAACAGGAAAAGAATCAAATGCCATGAAGGAAATCTTAGAGATCTCTGAGCCCTTTAATCCTCTAGGGAAGGACAGCTGTGAGTCTAGACTCTTTCTGGATTTTTATTTACCGAGAAGAAACTTGGTGGAAGTTCATCCAGAGCTACAGGGCTGTGGTTGTTAATTTATCAATGGAAGCATCAATTTGACACACACACACATACACACAACAAATGTCATGGGAACAAGATAAAGCTTATGTAAACTGAATATACTATTTCTTAATAGGTTGGTTTCTGCAGCGCCAAATGGAGGTTATTATCTACCTCAGGGTGTAATTTAAGTAATGACTGCGGAACCCCAGAGCGAACTCAATTTATCAGGGGTCTTCAGGTGGCTTATGAAAAATCAAATCCAACGAATTTTCTACCTTTAGCAAATATAATTTGTGCATATCAGATAGATATTATTATATGGGTAACTGATTGTCCTAATTTATTCCTTGATTTGCATTTGTTTATTTGAGACGGGATTTCACGTAACCCAGACTGGTCTCAAACTCATTATGACCTTGACAATACCACTGAGCTATAGACCCAGTTCTTAATATCCCTTGACTATCATTATTAAATAAGTAAACTGGAACTTTTCCTGGCTCCAAAAGGGAGGTAGCACATGCCTGCCATCCCAGTACAATCTATCTGTCTAATATTGGCACTCTTTCTAGGGTGCTGTTAGTTTAAAACTATTTACTCATCTGTGCTTAGATCTATTTATTTTTTCTTCACCTAAACTTAATCACTGAAGGCTTCAGAATTTCTCTCTCTTTTTTTTTCAGCCTTAAAATCCTTCCTGGGGGCTGGAGAGAGATGGCTCAGGGTTTAAGAGTACTTACTGCTCTTGCAGAGGACCCAGATTTGGCTCTCAGAACCCATATGACCACTCACAATTGCCTGCGATTCCAATTCCAGGGGATCCAATATGCTCTTCTGACCTCTAGGGGCTCCTGCACACAGGCGGTGCACATACATGTATGCAAGCAAACACACATAGAAATAAATAAATACACACATCTTTTAAAAATAACTTAAAAATGTAAACTTACCTGTACCAAACAAGCTAACATTTTAGAAAATGTCTTTCAGCTTATATGGTAAAAATAATCTATTTGTACAGAGAGAAAGTAAACTGGTGTAAAACAAAAAAGTGTGGAGGAGAGACTTCATATTTTTTATTTATTTATTTACTTACTTACTTATTTACTTATTTGTTTTTTGAGACAGGGTTTCTCCGTGTAACTGCCCAGGCTGGCCTTGAACTTGCAGAGATCCGCCTGCCTCTGCCTCCCGAGTGCTGGGATTAAAGGCGTGCCCCACCACCGCCCGGCTAAACTTTATATTTTTTATGTATGAGCTGGAAGTAAAATTCAACTACATTTTGCATTTCTTTAAGGAAGGTCCACTCTGTCAGGATATTAACAGCATCGAGATTAAAGGGCTTAGGATCTGTGACCCCAAATTCTCTGAAGAACAGGCTTTTATTGAACTTTTATGTATTTCAAAGCAAGAGTGGTTTTGGATTCCTTACCCAGTCCCTGGAATTTGCCTTGTGACGCTGAGATTGTGAGTATTACATGACAGTATCATGAGTCACCACTGCTGGCCTGACAGGAAGCAGCAACAGCAATGCAAAGAAACTGTGATTTTTTTTTCCCCTGCTGTAAACTGAAGACTGAATTTTTTTTTTTACTGCAGCATTTTTCTTCTGTATCAGAGATGAAAACTGTAACATATAAAGGCTTATTATATAAATACAATCTATGACTCATATAATTGTATACACATAGGCATTTGTCTCTATGTGCATACGTGAATGCCTACACATTACTATAGAATTTTACCACAGATAGATTGCTCGTGTCTCTTTCAGTGACGGTTTTAAAATTCTGTATCTTAGTTTTACGTCTTCTCACCACAAAGACATGGTAAGAATATCAGGTGATAGATCTAGTAATTGGCTTTATTAGGCCATTCCACCACGTGTACATGTGTTAGCATATCACATTGTACCTCATAAACACATACATTATTTTTCAGCTAGAAATAAAGTAAATGCTGAAAAATCCATATCTTAAAAAAAAAAAATCTATATTTTTAGGGCTGGAGACATGACTCAGCAGCTAAAAGTGTTTGCAACTCTTACAGAGGATCCAAGTTGGGTTCCCAGCAACTGTATCAGGATGCCTACAAGCCTGTAACTCCAACCCCAGCGACATCTAATGACTCCAACCTCCTCAGGTACCTAAATTCGTGTGCACATACCCACACTTAGACACACACACATGCACATACACATAATTAAGAAGTAATAAAAATAAATCTGGCAAAAATACACATTTAAAAAGATCAATGTAAAAACAACCATACATTGCAAAATATTTGATATGTGGTTCTTGGAATGTCTATTTTTTTCTGCATCTAGTAGGACTTTACTTATTAAAATCGAATTTTCTTTTTTCTTCTTCTTTTTTTTTTGGTTTTTTTTCGAGACAGGGTTTCTCTGTGTAGCTTTGCACCTTTCCTGGATCTCGCTCTGTAGACCAGACTGGCCTCGAACTCACAAAGATCCGCCTGGCTCTGCCTCCCGAGTGCTGGGATTAAAGGCGTGTGCCACCACTGCCCGTCCAGATTTTCTTTTTTAATACATAATAAAAGTGACCATTGTAGCTAAAGTTTTCCTGCCTGGCCCACAGTCAGGACAAATCTCTATCACCTGCCAGTCCCACAGCCGTCAGTCTCAACCAAGTAAACACAGAGACTTATATTGGTTACAAACTGTATGGCCATGGCAGGCTTTTTGCTAACTGTTCTTACAGCTTAAATTAATCCATTTCTATTAATCTATACCTTGCCACTTGGCTTGTGGCTTACCGGCATCTTCACATGCTGTTTGTCATCGTGGCGGCTGGCAGTGTCTCTCTGACTCAGCCTTCCACTTCCCAGCTTTATTCTCCTCCTTGTCCCGCCTACACTTCCTGCCTGGCCACTGACCAATCAGTGTTTTATTTATTGACCAATCAGCAACACATTTGACATACAGACCATCCCACAGCAGACCATATATAATTCTTTCACATGCTGTGAAGCAAAGCTTTACAGAAAGAGAGAGAGAGAGAGAGAGAGAGAGAGAGAGAGAGAGAGAGAGAGAGAGAGAGAGAGAGAGAGAGAGGAGAGAGGAGAGAGGAGAGAGGAGAGAGAGGAGAGAGAGAGAGAAACTGGCTCTTAAAAATCTGCGACCTTGCCGGGCAGGGTCGCATGCCTTTAATCCCAGCACTCGGGAGGCAGAGCCAGGCAGATCTCTGTGAGTTCAAGGCCAGCCTGGGCTACCAAGTGAGTTCCTGGAAAGGCACAAAGCTACACAGAGAAACCCTGTCTCGAAAAACCAAAAAAAAAAAAAAAAAAACCTGCGACCTTATGGGCAGCGGTGGCACATACCTTTAACCCCAGCACTCAGGAGGCAGAGCCAGGCGGATCTCTGTGAGTTCGAGGCCAGCCTGGGCTACAGAGTGAGACCCAGGACAGGCTCCAAAGCTACACAGAGAAACCCTGTCTTGAAAAACTAGAAAGAAAAAAAAATCTGCGACCTTAAAATCAATTCTTAAAAGACAGGCTCTCCTTGGGACTGGAGAGATGGAGAGCAGCTAAAGGCACCCCAGTTCAGTTCCCTGCATCACAGCATCACCCATCTGTAATTCCAGTTCCGGAGCATCCTAGGACTCTTCTGACACTGAGGCACATGTGTGTGTGTGCACATGTGTGCACACGCACAAGCATGCACACACACACACACACACACACACGAAATTCATAAAGGGAGTCTGTTCTTGAAAATGAATCTTGGTGAACTACTGTACTGTATCAGATCCTTATAGAAATGTGTGACTAGTGCAGACATTTTGATTCCTTCCTGTTATTTATAATGAATTAGAAATTTGTTGCTCTTTTGTTTTCTTCAGTTTTCAAATTAAGAAAATTCTATTAGGCTTTTCACTATTCCCTAATTCTGGTCATATCAGCAGACTCCCCCAACAGCCATCATATCCTAAATCAGATCCTATGTCAAACTTAAGAAGGGACCTGCCGCTCCTCTCTCTGCCTTACATTACTTCCAAAGCAGCCTTGTGGATTTTATAATGGCTGCTGTCTTTGCTTTTCATTTTCAAAGTGGCCATCAACTATTTCAAAGTGGCCAGTCAACTGGGTTGGCGTTACAGTTAAGTCACAAAATCAGGGAATAGCCTATGACATTTTTATCTCAGAGTTTCATGTGACTCCTCAGCATCACCCAGCTCAGTGGACAGAAGGCTGTTGCCAGAACTCTGCTCCATTCCCAGGTGAGTAACTGTGTGTGCTGTAAGACGACACAGACAACGGTGTGGTGTTCTTCCCTAAAGGAAAACAGGGGTCCAGAGCTCTCAAATACCATCCAGCCTCATGGGGGTACCGCGGTCTTCCTGTCTATTCTGTGTGAACAAAAATCTGTAGATTATAAACCAAAGCCAATTTTTCAAATAAGGGGATAAGACCAACACAGCAGCAGCTGGGGGGATTCGTGAGCTAAAAGAAGAATGTGCCTTTGCTTATCTCAGAAATACTTCATATGCATTCTCTTCACTTGAGAAGTCAAGCTGAATTTGATTAAGCGCATGTCTGCACATCACACAAACCCACCCCTCTTTCAGAAGAGCATGGAAACTGGAGGGGGGGGTGAAAATGCCACATACTTCATGGTGTGAATCAACTTCTTTCCAAATGACACTTCCTCTGAAGAGGCATAAATCTGGAATTTGTTATTTTGGATAATGCTTCTTTTTCATTTCCAGTTTTGATTGTGATGTAATGGATCAAATCTCCATTTCTGAAGCTCGTGACTCTAAGCATGGGATCTCCTTTTATGGACCCAAATAAAGAACAGCACGCTGGATTATTAGATCGGCTTTTGTTCTTTTCCTCAAATATTTGCATGAATTATTCAGCTTTTGTGTGGCTGGAGCTTTGAAATATTCAAATTCCTTGAGCTACTTCATTATTTAAGATTTCTATTTATTCCCGTAGCCTGTACTTGGCCCGTGGAAGCGTAGATTCAGTTCGGTCATTACTGCCTCGGTAAATGCCTATACCGAGCAGAGTCTCGGGGTGACAGAAGAGACAGAAATGAGCAGACATTGTCAGAGGTTTGCACCCAGCGGGGATATGAAGCCGTGAAACCACAAAGTGCTTGTAAACCACAAGTTACAGCTGCCAAAGGGAAAAAAAAGAAAGACAGAAATCTTCCGGATGCCCTAAAGGACCTTGAGACCTGGTGGTATACAGCCCAGACTGGCCTTGACCTCACTATGTAGCGAAGGGCAACCGCACTAGGGAGCCAACCTCGGGCTTCATGCATGCTCGGTAAACACTGCAAACGCAGCTGTCTCCGGTCCCGGTAAAGGAAAAGCTCGGAGAGGAACTGGCATCTCAGATGAACCTCAGTAGAAGGACGGTGAAATAAGGGGCTAAAATCTTAACTTCTTTTGTCGGGCAGTGGTGGCGCACGCCTTTAATCCCAGCACTCGGGAGGCAGAGGCAGGCAGATCTCTGAGTGTGAGGCCAGCCTGGTCTACAGAGTGAGTTCCAGGACAGCCAGGGCTACACAGAGATCCTGACTCAAAGAACAAAACAAGCAAACAAACCAAACAAACCAAAAAAACTCAACTTCTTTATTCATGCTTATGTAATTAATTCTCTCCCATGCTTCTGTCTGCATTTTTGAAATCCCTTGAGGAGACTCTGTCCAGCTGGGATGATAGGTTCCCTGGTCTTCACTGACAAACACATCTGACAATTCCAGGAGCTCCCATCCTAGAGCTGACTCTCACTGCATGGTGAGCTGCCTTCTCCCAGGGTGTCACAAGCCGTCCTCAGAAGTGGCTTCCATCAGAACCTACCGCTCATATCCACCCTTCCTCTTACGTAAGTCCTACTTGATGGCAGATGCTATCTGAAGGTGAAAAAGCCAGGGATGGAGAGAGATGACTCCGCAGCTAAGAGGGCTTGCTGCTCTCGCAAAGGACCGGAGTTTAGTGCCCAGTACCCAAATCTCAGTTCCTAGTACCCATATCAGGCGACTCCACCAGCCCCTGTGTGTGTGTGTGTGTGTGTGTGTGTGTGTGTGTGTGTGTGTGTGTGTGTGTGTGTAGGTGGTGGTGTGAGGAGAATTTTCACAAAATTCAAATGCCAGCATACCACATACTGTCCTAAATCACAAGCCCTGCCTCACTGAGAGTACATTGAAACGGTCCAAAGGAAGAACAATGAAAGATCGCAGCGGTGGCGTAAAAGAAAACTGAGAAAGAGGCAGGGTGATTAACTGGCCTTGAGGAAGCCGGAGGCCTTGAGGAAGGTGATGGTTTTGCTCCCTAGAGACTGGGAGAAAGATAGAGTTGGAAAGGTTCAGAGGGGAAGGAATCTGGTAGACAGCTCCGGTGGAATGTACCCCACGCAGATCTACTGTAGCTTTTTGACTCAGCAGGGAAAACATCCCGGAGGTGGGATTTGCCTTAGAGATTACTAAAGATATGAAAAGACTTAATTTGGTGAAAGAGAGGGTCAAGCCAGACAGCAAAGGACTCGGCCTGCATAAGGAAGGGGGGAAGAAGAAGGAAAGGTCAGAAGAGGTCATGAACCAGGGGTAGCGGAACATCGTGTCAGCCAAAGGACAGAGGTAAGCGCAGGAGCCGGCTACGAGGTTGGGTGCTGCTGAGGCAGAAAGGAAGACGTGAGGAGCCAGGAGAGGAACAACGTGATGACTTGCTAAGAGAGGCCAGGGACCAGGAAAAAGCCGGATGACAGAGTACAGAAGCAAATGCAAGCGGCCTTCCAGCCAAGATGCATTTCAAGGACCACTCTGGTCCAAAACGACGGTGCCAACAGATGAAATACAAAACGGGAAGCAAAGTCAGGCATGTTCACGCTCCAAAATATCTCTGCAGCCCAGAAACAAGATGGCAAGTAGGCTGACGATGTAGACCTGCTGGATCCTGCCAGAAGTAAACAGAGGCATTTGGGCCTGAGCTCACGATGAGAAAGCGGTGGCACACTTTTCATCTCAACGCTTGGAAAGCAGAGGTAGGAGGAGCTCTTCGGGTTTGCGGCAAGCCTGGTCTATAAACAGGACAGCTAGGAATTCCAGGACAGTTAGGACTATCTAGAGAGAACCCCGTCTCAAAAAGAATAAAAAATAAAGAGCCAAAAATAGAAGCAACAACATGGGGAAGAATTCATACCAGACTAAAAGATAACGCTAGACTGTTTGAGAGACACCCTTTTTTTTTTTTGGTTGGTTTTTCGAGACAGGGTTTCTCTGTAGTTTTGCGCCTTTCCTGGAACTCACTTTGTAGACCAGGCTGGCCTCGAACTCTCAGAGATCCTCCTGCCTCTGCCTCCCGAGTGCTGGGATTAAAGGCGTGCGCCACCATCGCCCGGCGAGAGACACCCTTTTAAAACGAATCTGATGAAGAGTTTCCAAGAAGGGGCTAGAAAGATGGCACCCGGTTAAGAGCACTTTCTCCTCTCGCAGAAGACCTGGGTTCAATTCCCAGAGCCCGTACATCTTCTACAACTCCAGTTCTAGGGGATTTGATGTCCTCTTCTGCCTTTCATCACCCTCTCACACACACCCATGTGGTGCGCGCGCGCGCACACACACACACACACACACACACACACACACACACATATATTTTTTTTAAAGAAATGCTTATTTATATTTTATGTGTACATGGAGGCACACATGTACACATAAAATATAAATAAGCGTTTCTTTAAAAATAGTTTCAAAGTTAAGCAGAAGAATAACAGACACAAAACATGATCTGTGACTGTAATCCTAGCACTCAGAAGGCAGAGGCAGGAGAATTCTACTGGGCTGCACAGTAAGACCCTGCCTTCAAAAGGAAAAACATTTAAAGCTAACTTTAAAAAGTTTTAAAAAAAAATTTTTAATTAAATTGAAGAACAAAAATTCAGAAACAAAACAATTAGTAGTGATTTCTTTTTAAGATTTATTTTTATTGTATGTGCATTGGTGTTTTGCCTGCATGTATGCCTGTGGGAGGGTGCCAGACTCCCTGGAACTGGAGTTACCGACAGTCGTGAGCCACCATGTGGGTGCTGGGAATTGAACCCAGGTCCTCTGGAAGAGCAGCCAGTGCTCTTATCCTATGAGCCATCTCTCCAGCCCACTAGTAAATGATTAAAAAAAAAAAAGCCAATTGAAGACCAAGAAATTAAAAACAATCATTGAAATTCTGAAGGAAAAAAAAAGCAGAAAGAACAATCAGTGACTACAGTAGTGTGTGTGCTCACATAGAAATACACACAATGGGGCTGGAGTTCAGAGGTCCTGAGTTCAAGTCCCAGCAACCACATGGTGGCTCACAACCACCTGTAATAAGATCTGGGGCCCTCTTCTAGTGTGCAGGCATACATGCAGGCAGAACACTGTATACATAGTAAATAAATAAATAAATAAATAAATAAATAAATAAATAAATAAAATACACACAAATACTCAGGAGGCAGAGGCAGGCGGATCTCTGTGAGTTCGAGGCCAGCCTGGGCTACAAAGTGTGTTCCAGGGCAGCCAGGGCTACAGGAAAACCCTGTCTCAAAAAAAAAAAAATACACACAAATAAATAGATAAATATGAAAGATGGATAAGAAAGAAGGGAGCAAAAAGAAGAGGAAATAAAATGCTGAACAGTAGTAGGTCAAAGGGCAAAAAGTTCTGAAAAGAGTTCCTGTCAACAGATACCAAGTAGATTTTGTTAAACTTTCAATTAAGAGACAATAGCTGGCATATTGGAACGATTTTGTAAAATTGAGAAGAAAGGAAGGGCTGGACAACTCATTAGGATTCTAACACAGCTCTCCTACCTAAAGCAAATGACAGTTGAGAAAAGAAACTGCAGACCACACTCAGGGACAGAACCGAAAAGGTTCTAAATGAAATTGCTAATAAACTAAATTCATGATCAAATTTTAAAATACTAAACCACATCATAATTAAACAGTGCTTACCTGAAGAATTAAAGAATGTTCTGATTTATCTTGGGCAATGCTACTACACATCTTTAATCCCAGCACTCAGGAGGCAGATCTCTGTGAGTTCGAGGTCAGCCTGGGCTACATGGTGAGATGATGTATCAAATTTTAAAGTGTTTTGATATGAAAAAGGATCTGTAAATATGGCCACAATATTGAACACATATAGAAAAACAAAATCAACCCTCAACAAAACAAAAGAAGGCATCCTACAAAAGTAAACTGCCCTTAAGTTAGTAAATTGCCCTTGTATTTCACTCAGCCTTTGCCTCCCCCTGTCCAATCACCAAAGACTACAACAGACATTCTCCTAGAAGCTAATTGCCACTCATAAAAGAATCTCAAGCACCAACTTAGAAGGAGAGTGGCCTAGGCCTGGCTTATTCAGAAGTACGTACAAATAGCAAAGATTTTCACAAATTCCCACTGTTCTCAGTATTCTACAAAAGTCTCTGTTTCCACATTGTTGTCACCATCTTTTAGACATTTTCCTCACCAAGAAACAAGAATAAATGTAGGCATGAACATTCCCGACCTTTACTGACACCTGTGATGTGTCAAGCACAAGAGGAGTCATAAACGATGGCGGAAGGGTGATGGGCCCACAGTAAAATATGATTGCAGAATATGAAAAGCAAAATAAACGAGGAGATACCTTTTTTCTATACATTGGACTGGCGATAAATAGGAAAGATTGCTTTCAAGTGTTGACAAGGGTGTGGGACAATAGGTGACTTTTACTGGAAGTAACTTGAAAAGTCACAGGACAAGTTAGGTTTTGTTTATTAGTTTGTTGTATATTATTTGTTTTGTTTTTTGTAGTGAGAGAGATAGAAGCCAAAGCTTCATGCAGGCCAGACAAGCATGCGAGACCACCGAGCTCTATTCCCAGTCCCAAGAGGAGGATTTCATTCAAAGTGGTATGGCTTGACCAACGTTTAAAAATGATCCCTTCTGGTTGCTGTGCTAAGAAGAGACTGTAAAGAAGCAGTTGGACCAGTTAAGAGGCAATGATTAGACAAAATATGATGATGTCTTGGGCCACCATAAGAAACATCTCATCTAAATCTTTTGCATTACCTAAAATTACTGGTGGGCCAGCCTAGTGACCTTAAGGTTAGGAAAGACTCGAAACAATACTCAAAATGCAAAATTTGTTTTTAAAAAGTTTAATAAATTCTACTGTGTTAAAACGTTGAATCTGGTCAACAGAAGAAACTGTGAGACTTGACTTCCAGAGATAGCATGGGTCAAAGCATTGCGATCTAAATAGCAAAGGGCTTCTCTACACAGCCCCAGGAAAATGGCAAACTCAGTAGAGAGCTTAGCAAAGAACACACACAGGCAATTCACGAAAGAGAAAATATGAGTGGCAAGTAAGTCACTCTGAACACCTGGTCAACCTTGCCCGCCAATGTTGGGGGAAACGTAAAATAACCAAGGCAATACCATTTTCCATACACTGGACTGGCAATAAATAAGAAAGATGAATATCAAGTGTTGACAAGGGTGTGCGACAACAGATGCTACTAGGAATATACACTGGCTGAACTTCTTGGAAAATAAATTGGACAGAAGTTCCCTCTCTACATGTGCCTGTTTTTGACTTAGCAACCCTACACCTTGAAATGCAAACTAGAGCCACTTAAAAGCAAAAGGGAAGTAGGGACAAGATTGTTTACTCTAGCACCAACTGCAGTCGTAAAAGTAGCAAAGCAACCTATATGGTCATCAAAAGAGGGACGGCTGCACAATCAATGGTGCATCTGAATTCTGTGGAAAAATGCAGTGGTTAAAAAGAATTAGAACCTAACAGAAAAATCTCCGAGACAAATGGGTAGATTCTTCCCTTTTTAAAAAGGAAGCTGAGAGCTAGAGATGTGGTTCAATTGGTAGAGTGCTTATCTACCCTACAGGAAACACTACCTCCCCCCCTCTCTCTCTCATACACACACACACACACACACACACACACACACACACACACACACACACACACACACACATCCTACACCTATACCTCTCCACACTGAATAAAACTGGGTGTGGTGGACATGCTGTTGGCATTCTGGCCCGCCCCTTGGGGACCCGCTGTGAGGACCCACCCTGTGTCCTGATGCAAATCTTTCTTTGAGGAAAAATCCCTCCCTTCTTCTTCCTCTTCCCTTTCCCCCTTTCTCACCATGAGGTTGCACACCTCCGCTTCCCCTACCTTCTCTCTTCTTCCTCTTCCCTATCTTTCTCTCTGTCTCTCTAGTATAATAAACTCTCTCCGGGTGGTTGCAGTGCCCGGGGTGTAAGTGACTTTCCATGTGCTGCAGCCTGTTGCCACATCTGCATGGCATGTTTCCCTCACCCGAGGGACACCTTGGCCCAGCCAGCCAGGGCATCCTGCGAGCCGAATCATTACAGACGCCAATTAGTAACTCCAGCGCTTAGGAGTTGAAAGAAGGAGGATCAGAAGTTCCAGGTCATTAGCTACATAGTGAGTTTGAGGCCAGCCTGGCAGACCTCAAACGAGACCTCCCTCCCAAAGCAACCTGAAGAACAATCTACACTATGATACCACTTGCGTAAAAACAAAACAAAGCACAACTCTCACACACACATGTAAATGCGTATGCATGCAGCTAGATAAATACAG
The DNA here is from genome assembly GCF_007827085.1 of Peromyscus californicus insignis. NCBI lineage: Eukaryota > Metazoa > Chordata > Mammalia > Rodentia > Cricetidae > Peromyscus > Peromyscus californicus. The sequence goes on along the minus strand of NW_026294492.1, from coordinate 30,606,431 downwards.
GTAACTAATGCAGATCCGTGAGCATATGAAAAGAAGAAAAAGACACCCTGGAAGTTGAAGTTAGTGGTTGCCCATAAGGTAGATGTGGATTGGGAGTATGCAGAGGTATAGAGAGAAAAGCAATTTGTTTTTCAAGGTCCCTAAGAGCCTCAGCGCAGGTCCCACTACTTTAGGAGACAAAGACCTTGGGCTTGCTAAGTTCCTGTTCTGTGTGAGACATCTGGGCCCCTGCTTTGCATTCCAGACGAGCTGCATTCCTGGAGAAGCAGTGACTCAGCTGAGCATGCCATAGGCCAGGCCAAGGCACATTCGGTGCTCCACTTTGGGTCCAACACCCACTTGGATTGACTGGGAGCTGATCAGTTTCAACTCCTTCGTCACCTTCAGTTCTGCTGTACATCCCAAAGGGGCCGGAAGGAGAGTAGCAAGTGTATCTAGTTCACCTCCTCCCGTCTGTGTGCTAGGTGACTTTGGTAACCAGCCAAGCCAGTCTTGGCAGTTGATAAGTAGAGACTTCAAAGGCAATGTACAGCAAAAGAGCAAGCTGGGGATACCATTGCCGGACACAACTTTTAGTCCAGTGAAGTGTCCTCTGTCCGTCTGGCAGACTATACATACTGTTCTTTCTTGCATTCTGGTTAAATGAAGGGCAGGCAAAATGGTCCTTTACCATTAGATAAGGCCCTGGAAAGATGAGCCACAGACCACAAAGAGCTGGGGAACTGGACCCAGATGCCATGGACAAATTTACAGCTCAGTGGAATCTTAATAGGACAAGTCAACATATGTACCACAGTTGTATAAATTATAGAGCTTGAAGATAGCTAACCACATCACAGAACCTCTAAAACATCATATTCCCCCATCCTTTCTCCTTTTTTTTTTTTTTTTATTCCAACACGATCTAAAACTATTCTATAACAACCATAAGCTGGAGGGAAATTCTGGCAAAAGAAAAACAAAAACAAAAATACACAGCTGTTCTAGCGATCTTTCTCAGATGTGGACAAGGACTGTTTTAAGTTATAATTCATTTTCTTTTATTCTTGCCTGACTTGGCAGGCCCTTCCGGACTTCAGCTGGTTCCAAACACAGCTCCATAAAAGATCGTGCCAGAGAAGTTTCATATTCCTAAGATTCCTTAAATTACTCTTTCTCTAACTTAGGAAATGAGGTTGAAAGAGGATGAAAAAAAAAACCAGCCCAGATTGTACCATTCTCTCTGTGAGGTTCTTCCTAAGCAAGCTGTGCCTCCTTTTCCAGTGAGAACAGAAAGCCGTGGTCCTGATGGGGAGGTGGGCGGCCAGTGCTCACAGGCAGTAAGAGGACTGTTTGTATTCCGAAGAGGCCCCAGCAGGTCCCCCGAACGTTCCCTGAAAGCTTTACAAAGGAGGAGGAGAAAAAGAGAGACAGAGACAGAGATGTTTGCACACTACCCGTCTAAACAGTCAGCAACCGTGGGCTGCATTCATTCACCAACTGTTTATTTCACATCTGTCCTCTGCCAGGCCCGGTTAGAGATGCTGAAGACAAGGGAGGCCGAGACAACTGTGTGCGGTCCACAGCAAGCCGCTGGACCAGGAACCTAACCTGAAACAGAACTGGAAGAAGCCCTGGCCCCAGGCTGTGTGCTCCCAGCCTCTTTGCTTCCTTCCTTCCCTTTTTCATGCTCCCAGGCTTCCTTCCGTCCTCTCCTCTCCTCTCCTGCATCCCTGCTCATTATACGCTTCACCTTTCCCCCAGCGCAATCACAAGTCCCTTGGTAAACATCAAAGGAAAAGCAGCGGGACGGGGGGGGGGGGGGGGGGGATATGCTGATGGAAATGAGACCATGACTCATCAGAGGATGTTTTCCTTTCTTCCTCTTAGACAGCTCTCGCCTCAGAAGAACCCAGGCGCCTTTTCAGTCCGAGACCAGCTTGTCATCTCCCCTTTTATGGTGACAGAGAACTCACTCTGCTTCTGATGGTCCACCCTCCTTTCTCAGCCTCCCTCTGGGATGGACCTGCTCACTGAGGCTCTCACTGGCAAGCACTTTTGTTTCCATATACAGTATTTCATTGTTGGCTTTTGATTAGTATTGTATGTGCATGCATGCACGTGTGGTATGTATGTATATGTACGCATGTGTATGCATGTGTGTGGAGGTCAGAGGTCAATGTTAGGGATCTTCCTCTATTGATATATATATATATATATATATATATATATATATAATACATATATTGAAACAGAGTTTCTCATTAAACCTGGCTGACTGTCTAAGGCTAAATTACCTCGCTAGTGAGTCTCCGGGATCTGCCTGTCTCCAGCCCTCAGCATTGGGGTTACAGGTATGCTCCACTGTACCCAGTTTTTTTTTTTTTTTTTTTTTTTTTTTTTGGTTTTTCGAGACAGGGTTTCTCTGTGTAGCTTTGCGCCTTTCCTGGGACTCACTTGGTAGCCCAGGCTGGCCTCGAACTCACAGAGATCCGCCTGGCTCTGCCTCCCGAGTGCTGGGATTAAAGGCGTGCGCCACCACCGCCCGGCCCTGTACCCAGTTTTTAATGAGGGTCCTAGGAAGTGCACTCAGGTCCTCGTGCTTGAGCAACAAGCACTTTACCTGCTGAGCCATGTCCCCTGCTTGTTTTGGTTTTGTTTGTTTGTTTGTTTGTTTGTATGCTTGACACTCAGGAACCTGGTTTCATACTGCGTCCCATCCCAGCCACCACAGCCACTGCTCTGTCCCCACAGGCAATCGTGTCCACACTTCACGGGCGAAATAGAAACCCTCAGAGGAGGAAGCTCTCACTCTATTTCCAGTCACCCCATCTCCAATTCGTGATTCTACCGCTTCAGCCTTCCCAGGCATGTGGCACTATGGGTACACCCACCCCTCTTATTTTATTTAATATTTGTTTGTTTGTTTGTTTGTTTATCTGAGATAGAGACTCACTGTGTAATCCAGGCTGACCGACCTGGGACTTTCTATATAGACCAGACTGGCATGGGACCTCACAGAAACCCAACTGCCTCTGCCTCCCAAGTACTGGGGATTAAAGGCATCCATCACTATGCCTAGCACTTAGAACTTTTATTTATTTATTAATTGTGTGGGTATGGTGTTTCCTCTACATCTATCTCTGGGCACTATGTGCATGTGTGGTGCCTGCATAGGCCGGAAGAGGACATCAGATCCCCTGGCTGGAGTTAGAGATGGTTGTGAGCTGCCATGTGGGAGCTGGGAATCAAACCCAGGTCCTCTGGAAGAGCAGCCAGTGCTCTTCACCACTGAGCCATCCTCCATCCAATCATAATTTTCATTCCCACATTTTTGATGATTTTTTTTTGTTTGTATATATCCTTGCTCTTATATATTCTCTGGAAACTCTGGAGATAACAGAGGCCATTCTGCTGTTGCTGACAAACTGGGCTCTGTCCCTGTGATTCCTTCTCTATCAGGCCCCCGGGACCTGGGCACTGCCCCTCAGTGGCTGCTGGTGATCTCCTGTTCCTGTCAGTGCTCCAGGGCAGCCTCCTGAACTCCACCTTTAAACTCGGACTTGACTGCCTGTTGTACCTCAAACTGAACTCATATTTCCCCCTCAACAATCTTGTTTCTTTTATCTCAGTAAGTGCCACTACCATCTACTTAAATTACCCACATCAGAGACTAGGCTTCATATGTGACTGTCCTTATTGTTCCTCATTTATAAGCAACATATTAATCCCCAGTGATCTGGCTCCTTACTACCACTCATTGTTATCCAGATGTTTCCTGCTTTGATGAAGTCACACAGGTGACATGAATGCGGTCTCTCTCTCTCTCTCTCTATATATATATATATATAAAACTACTCTATTTAAGGGAAGGTGCAGCAACTCATGTTCCAAATTAGCTCATACTGGGGCTGCGGGGCCAGGATTTTCTGTCCCCCACACTAATGAGTCATTGGATATGGGCATCCCCAGGAAAAGGAGCACAATTTTGAGCCACCAGTGGCTGAGACCAGAGAATATCCGCTCACAGCACTTCCAGCAGCCAAGGGAGTGAGGTATTTATGATGGACATTCCACATGGTACCCTCAGAGGTGACTAGGGGGTACACAATATTTTATGTGGTTTTTCCACACTAAACCCTCCAATTTAGCTTCCCCCCCTCCCCGATAAACAGTGTATTTCAGTGTCCATCTGCCAATCCTTTGTATCGGCCTACGCTGAGGCAAGGGATGCTTTTCACACTTAGACACTTCTCAGTATCCTTTCCACCATTCCACAAGATCAGGGCCATCTTGTCCCTTTCAGGAACTACAGTTACCACATTTCCCGTCTGGGTAGGTGACTCTCTCCACTATCACCTGCATTAGCCAGACTTTTCACCACTCTGACACCCTCCCCAGAGAAACAGTCTAAACGAGGAGACTTTATTTTGGTCCATGGTTTCAGAGGTCTATCCATGCTCAGCTGTGATGCTGAACATCATGGCAAGCATGTGTGTTGTAGTAAAGCTGCTCCACCTCTTGGTTGCCGGGAAGCAGAGGCAGATGTAAGGTCTACCCAGCGGCCTACTTTAGACAGACCCCACTTCCTGTGGTTTCGGTTATGTCCCAATAGTGCCGCCAAATTAAGAATCTATCAAGCAGCTAATGAATTGATTAAGTCAGAGTCCTTACGATCCAATAACAGTTCAGTGATTGGATTAACTAGGTGAGGACCAAGTTTTCAACGCATGAGCCTTTTGGAGGACACGTCACATTTGAAAAAAAGCGTGCCCCTCTATAGTGGCTTTCTGTCCATCGCGTGCGAAGGGAGCTTTCCAAAGCTCATCTTGGTGTTCTCAGGGGTTTGAGCCCAACCTACTGAGCTGGTCTGAGTCTGACAGTGGGATGTGATTTGTACTCGCCTATCTAGTCTGAGCCTCCTATCTCTTACCCTGCACTTCTCTACTTGATGCTAGAGCAAGACAGAATACGTCTAAACTGTTTCTCAACTCTAGATTTTAAGTATTTTCCCAGATCAGACTGTATTGAACTGCTTTGCCATAATAACTTGATTATGAGCATTTTGAGAGCAAGGGATGTCCACATCCTTACAACAGGCACTCAATAAATAACACACGAATGCATTAATATTTCTAGGAAGGATTAATGCCCCATGGGATATGCTTACTTACAAGTGGTGGCCACTAAGTGGGAAATTTTCCAATGTTATTATTAAAGACAAACTGAAACAAGGTACAATTTTTTTTAACCTAGAAATTGGCAGGGTTGCTAATACTTGAGGCAACACGGGTCTGGTACAATGGAAAAACAATAAACTTCAAGTACCAGAGAGGGAGCTTGCAATATGGGACCAGAAGTTTAAGATGCTTCCGCTGGGGCTGGAGTGACGGCTCAGTGGCTAGAAGAACTTGATGTTCTTTCAAGAAGACCTGAGTTGGGCTCCCAGAACCCACATGAGGCAGCTCACGATCACTCACAATCACAATCCTGGAGTTCCAGTGGTCTCTTCTGGCATCTGTGGATACACACACACACACACACACACACACACACACACACACACACACACACACTTTTTAAAATATTTTACTTTATTATTTTATTTTATGTGTGAAGATTTTGCTTGCATGTATGTCTGAGAACCATGTTGAGTGCTTGGTGTCCAAGAAGACCAGAAGAGGGCATCAGATACCCAAGAACTGGAGTTAACAGATGGTTGTAAGCTTCTGTATGGGTGCTGGAAATCAAACCCAGGTCCTATGTGCTCTTAATGCCAAGACATCTCTCCAGCCCCCCACATACAATAGTCTTATTCATAACTCTTTTTTTTTTACTGTATATGCTTCTGAATCTTGAAATTTTTCTGCAATAAGTATATTTAATGTAAGAAAAAAGCTAGTCAAGTTCTGTTTATCAAAAACTTGATGTAATAACATTAGTATAAATATATGACAGGAAAGTAGAAATGAAGCTGCTTAGGGAACACAGGGAATTAACAGTAGTGGGACATGTGGTGTGGGGGGTAGAGAGATATGGGGAGAATATTGCCAACATACACACATGTATGAACATTTGAATAAAATTAAAGAGTTGGAAAAACACTGTCAGATCTCATGGGGCTGTTGTCTGGGTCTGCTCAGCGTCTCTTTATTGCCATCCTTCTGTTCACAGCCCTAGTCCTCAACTCTTGATGCTTTTCCTCAACTCCAAGTGGTTCAGATACGAATCGTTAAGACTTTCTCTTCTAATAATTTGAATCTGGATTGGAGGTTCAAAGGGACAGGAGGCATTTAAACCCGTTCACCAGGAAGCAGAAGCAGCAGAGATGTGATGAAGGAACTTTTACTGCTAAGATCTCTGTAACCATCTTGGTTCCTCTTCCTTCCACTCCGTCACCTGATACTCCTTAAACTCCGTAAGCTATGACCCAGTACCTCCTTAAACTCTGCAAGCTATGACCCAGTACCTCCTTAAACTCTGCAAGCTACGACCCAGTACCTCCTTAAACTCTGCAAGCTATGACCCGGTAGGTACCTCCTTAAACTCTGCAAGCTATGACCCGGTAGGTACCTCCTTAAACTCTGCAAGCTATGACCCGGTAGGTACCTCCTTAAACTCTGCAAGCTATGACCCGGTACCTCCTTAAACTCTGCAAGCTATGATCAGTACCTCCTTAAACTCTGCAAGCTATGATCAGTACCTCCTTAAACTCTGTAAGCTATGATCAGTACCTCCTTAAACTCTGTAAGCTACGACCCGGTAGGTACCTCCTTAAACTCTGTAAGCTACGACCCGGTAGGTACCTCCTTAAACTCTGCAAGCTACGATCGGTACCTCCTTAAACTCTGCAAGCTACGACCCGGTAGGTACCTCCTTAAACTCTGCAAGCTATGACCCGGTACCTCCTTAAACTCTGTAAGCTATGATCAGTACCTCCTTAAACTCTGTAAGCTATGACCCAGTACCTCCTTAAACTCTGCAAGCTACGACCCGGTACCTCCTTAAACTCTTTAAGCTATGATCCAGTACCTCCTTAAACTCTGTAAGCTATGACCCAGTACCTCCTTAAACTCTGTAAGCTATGATCAGTACCTCCTTAAACTCTGTAAGCTATGATCAGTACCTCCTTAAACTCTGTAAGCTATTGCCATATGACTCCATAAATACCCTTTATTTAAGATAGTGTCTGCTGTATGCAGCAAAAAAAAAAATAGATGATAGAGAGGGAGAGAGAAAGAGAGATTGATAGATAGATAGATAGATAGATAGATAGATAGATAGATAGATAGATAGATATAGATAATCTAAATATTAGTAAAATGAAAAGAATGTTCAGAGCATTTGGGGCTTACCCCATCCTCCCTGCCCAAACCATACATTTACCGCTCAAACACAATTGTGTATTTGTCCAGAGTACCTATTTTTGCATAGTTAGAATCATGCTATACAGAAACTCTCCCAGTCAGGTTCTCTACCTTGCATTATACCTGTAGAAATGTTGAATGCTTTGACAGGTCTTCTATGCGTCATTGTAATAGGTACCATCATTATCTTGTATTGGTATATTGTATTTTATGAAATCTTAATGCAACAGCTGGGTACTTGGGCTGATCTTAGAGCTTTGCTAGCAGATACAGTGTTCAAAAAGAGCAGTGCACTTTTACTGAGTTATTTCTTTGCTTAAGATAAATTTAAAACATCGAGAAATCGACGTGTTATGACATCCTTGCTCCTTCCATGAATTTGATGCGTTGCATTGTAAAGTGAGAGGCGTTTTTGTGTTATGAATAACTTTGTTGTGTATGTTTGGGTTTCCATTTATGTGATAGTAATAGATAGGCAAATTTAGATTAATAGAATCTACTTGGTTATAAACTGTGTCTCTGCATTGTAACTGTTAGCATTATTATACAATTATTAGCATGCTTACATTTTTTAAAAATAAGCTTTTGTTGGACAACACAGGGACAGATGGCACAAGTCATGATGGCATATCAGTGAATTGTCACAAAGGAAATACTCCCCTGTGACTACTATGAAGTTCAAGGAAGACCCTCTAAGTTTCCTCCCAATTATTACATTCTACCAGATAACCCTAACCCTGACACCTATCACTGCGATGTGATGGTGTCTGTTTTTAAACTTTAAACAAATGCTCCAGCTGACAAAATGTGACTCAGCGGGTTAAAGGCACTTGTGGCAAAAGCCTAATGGCCTGAGTATGACCCCTAGAACCTATACAGAGGTGGAAAGAAAGAATCGACTCCACAAAGTTGGCCTTTGTGCATCGCCCCCCCCCCCACTAAATAAGTATATAGAAAACAAACAAATGTATCCTTTTGTGTGTGGCCTCATTCATCTATATTATATTTAAGAACTCCCAATGGGACAGTAGCTCATCCATTCTTACTTCTGTAGAGAATTGCACTGAACAGATGTATGGTAATGTATTTATCCATTCTACTATTGAACACATGGGCTCCTTCCAAACGTTGGCATCTGTGAATATACCTGTAGCTGTGCAGTGATCAGTACACACAGGTCCAACTTTCTTAGACCTGTTAGTTTCCCAAAGTGGGGGTACCCGTTATTATCCTTGCCATGAGTGGTTATCTCTTAGGAATTGTAGCACCTTGGTCAAAGAACCATGAGGTGTTGGTGGCTTGCTTCAATAAAACATCACAAAGGTCCATTAGGGAATTTCCAGTGACCAAATGGTGATACTTTAGAAAACTTTTTATTATTATTGTGTGTATATGACTGTGGGCATGACATGCACATGTGTGGAATTCAGAGAACAATTTTCTTAAAAAAAATATTATTTATTATGTGTATGTGTGTGGCCTGTGTGCAGGTGCCCAAGAGGTCCAGAGGGGGGGTTTCCAATCCCCTTGAGCTAGAGTTACAGATAGTTATGAGCCTCCTGAAACGGGTGCTTGTTGGGAGTCCCTGCTGATCAGAGGTTGTAGTTTACCATGTCCAGACAGTTCTCTCAGAACTTGGTGCAATATGGAGGACTCCCTCCCCATCAAGCGAGGGCTTCCTGCTGACCTTATCTGGAGAATGTCTCTCAGTCCGGACGCATGACTTATCTCAAGTGTAGCTCTTGACACAGTTCCCTGCAAAAGCTTCCCCCTGCTGCCCATATGGTAATCAGAGACTGTGCTAGGAGCTTTATGATTGGAGCAGGCTGCCTAATGCAAATTAGGTAATGTCGCAGCTGCTGCCCCTGTCCTATACATCTATCCCCCTCACTCTGGAATAAAGTTGAGCTGTAACACTGAAATAGTCTCCCGGAAGGCTGTTTCCATTGTGCTCACAGGCCGGACAAAGCCTGCTTGCTGCCTCTGCCCGCCTCGCTTTCGATGGACTGCAGGGAAGGAAATGAGCCACAGGTGTTGGGAACTGAACTCAAGTCCTCTGGAAGAACAGCAAGTGCTCTTTTCTGCTGAGCCATCACTCCAGCCCCAAGAAGACAACTTTCAAGAATCAATTCTCTCCTTCCACCATGGGTTCTTGAACTCACACTCAGGCTGTAGGCTCGCACAGCGCGACCCGCTGAGCCATCTTGTCAGCCCATTGGGGGCCAGTTTTGACCTAGACCATAGCAATCACCAATTGTGCTAAAATAACTGCACTTATTCATAAATGTATTACCTTGTATGGCCCATATTCAGTTCTAAGGTGAGACGATGTACTTGAGACATCTTGGGATTTCCTGTGCTTTTTAACTTCTGTCTGAACTGATTAAGACTTACCTGTTCCTCAGTACCAAGTGTAAGTCTTTTATTCCCTCCAAAACCGTTTTTGTTTTTCAGTTGCTTTGGGCCAACATTAGCTGCAGAGACATGACAGAGCAATAACAAGGTGTGTTTATGTGTGGTTATATAATGTATCAAACGATCTCTTCCCGGGGCTGTGGAGATGGCTCAGTGCACAAGCGTGGGGATCTGGATTCAGATCCCCAGCACCCATGTGGCAGTATGGGTCTGTAACCCCAGCACTGGGAGGGGAGGAGACAGGTGAATCCCAGGGGCTCCCTGGCCAGCTAGCCTAAGTGGTGAGCTCCAAGGTCAACAAGAGTCCTTGTCTCAAAATATACGGTAGAGAGTGATAGACACCTGATGTCAACATCTGGGGTCAACAGAAATGCACATGGGTGAGTGCGCATACAAACAAACAATTCAAGCATTTTGTTTTCCCCAAAATAATTTACAAATTTAGCCTAAGAACATCAAAATACTGGAAATTGGATTAGTCCTATAGCTTAGTGATTGAGTGCTTGTGTAGTATGTACAAAGGTCCTGCGTTCAACCACACCACAGAAACAAATTAGCCATGCTAAATAAAGCATGTCTATAGTCATAAAATTAGTTTGGTTCTTCAATGTTATTATCATTATTATTATTATTTACACTTACTTATTTTGTATGTATGGGGATTGTCACCAGTGCATGTATGTAAAAGTCTGAAGACAACTTGTAGGAACTGGTTCTCCTCCTACCAGAAGGGCCCCCAGGATCAAACTCAGGTTGTCACACTTGGAGGCAAGGGTAAACCCTCTGTCTTAGTTTTCTATTGCTCTGATAAGACACCATGGCCAAGGCAGCTTCTAGAAGAGTTTATTTGGGGTTTACAGCTTGGGAGGGTTAGAGTCCTTGGTGGCGGAGTGGAGGCAGCAGGTGGCCGGCCACTGGAGCAGCTGAGAGGTCACATCTCCACATGCAAGCCTGCCACAGAGGGAGCATCCTGGGGATGGCAGGAGGCCTTTGACGCACCAAAGCCTGTACCTCCCCTACCACCTCCACCCCGACAGTCTCTGACAAGGCCACACTCGGGGACCAAGTGTCCAAAGGTATGATTCTACCGGGCTGTTCCCATTCAGACCTCTCCACCCACTAAGCCATCTCTCTGGCTCCATAGAATTAGTGTTAAGACCTCCTTTCCGCCGGGCGGTGGTGGCGCACGCCTTGAATCCCAGCACTCGGGAGGCAGAGACAGGCCGTTCTCTGTGAGTTCGAGGCCAGCCTGGTCTCCAAAGCAAGTTCCAGGAAAGGCGCAAAGCTACACAGAAACACCCTGTCTCGAAGAAAAAAAAAAAAAAAAAAAAGAAGTTGAAGACATTGTCCTTGCTCCTAAGGTTCTTATCCTATAGCCAGGGAAAAAATGTGTGTAGATAATGAAGCCAATTACTGTTGTAGAGAAGACATTTAAACATCATGAAAGAAGCGTGGCCTCATGGGCATACCGCACAGGAGGACTTTACGAACACACAGAGGCCTTTAAAGAAGAGGACACAGTGCACACTGGCAATGTCATCACAGAAATTCTCAGTAAATACTGAAGCTTGAGCCAATATCAAAGAATAAGTGGAATTTTAACATGGAAAGAAGAGAGAAAGGAAAGAAGCAGGAAGGGAGGGAGGGAGGGAGGGAGGGAGGGAGGGAGGGAGGGAGGGAGGAAGAGAGGGAGGGAGGGAGGAAGGAAAGAAAATTGTGCACAATCAAGGCCTGGAGGCCTCCAACTACCCAGGATGCTGAGGCAGGAGGGTCGTAAGGTCAAAGCTTGCCTGGGATACAGAGTAAGTTTGAGGCCATTCTGTGCAGCCTGGGGAAACCCTGTCTCAAGAAAAAAAAAAAAGTAAAAAAGAAGGCTGGGGATATAGCTTGGTGAAATGCTCGTCTGGAATGTTCAGTCCCTGATGGTCTTTAGTTTAAAAAGAAGCAAAGAAAATTCTACACAGGTCCGGAATTCCAGAGCCTGGGGCTCCTCTACACTTTTAAATGAAATGGTTGAAGCTTAAAAAGCATAGAGAATAATATGCGCTTTTGTTCTCTGCACACGGCTCTGTGAAATATTAACTCACTATCGTCGTATTTGCTTCAGGCCGGCTTGTTAAACAGAGAAACACCACGGGTTTGGCTTTGCCCTCTGCGTGCTCCATCGTGATCCTTGCTTCCTCGGCTAACATGCAGAGATTATGACCATGCCTGTTTAAAAATGCTTATCACATATGGAAATGTCTAACGCTACCTCAGCAGTCAGCATCTGCGGCACGTCTTCCATCACTCTCTTTCCACTCAGTGTCGTATTTTCTAGACGTATGCATAATATTCAAGTTCTGGTTCTCACTCAATTATTCATTTACTTATCTGCAGCACTGGGAACTGAACCTGGGGCCTCAGGCATGCTATCTGGGTTTAACTAAACTGTTATCACACAACAATTTCCTCATTCATTCTGTTGATGGAAATTTACGTGATTTGAGGGGGAGGGGTTAATTTTTCTGCTGCAAGATGATGCTTCGGTGAACATGCCCACGCCTTCTTTGTATCCAAGGACGAGTTTCCTTTTAGGATCACGTGGAGACGTTTGACTTGTTGGATTGTAAGATAAGAGCATCTTAACAGATCTTGCTTAATTGTCTTCCAATTTTTTTTTTTTTTTTTTTTTTGAGACAGGGTTTCTCTGTGTAGCTTTGCGCCTCTCCTGGAACTCACTTGGTAGCCCAGGCTGGCCTCGAACTCACAGAGATCTGCCTGGCTCTGCCTCCCGAGTGCTGGGATTAAAGGCGTGCGCCACCACCGCCCGGCTTGTCTTCCAATTTTTAAGACCTCCCAGTATTGTATAAAAGTTTCCAGGTCAGGCTGGGCAGTGGTGGTGCACACGTTTAATCCCAGCACTCACGAGGCAGAGCCAGGTGTATCTCTGTGAGTTCGAGGCCAGCCTGGTCTACAGAGCGAGATCCAGGACAGGCACCAAAACTACACAGAGAAACCCTGTCTCTATTCCAGGTCATCTTTGGAATTCTGATGATTGCACCAAAGGTCTGGAGCTGCCAATCTCTGAGAGCTGGCTGTGTGTGGTGATGATCTTCTGTGCTGACCTCACCATGAACTACCCAGCTTGAGCTAATGGGAGACATCAAACCTCTGGAATTGAAGGATTGAAGAAGAGCAAAGAAGGGATTGATGATCAGGATGTGTGAGGACTAGATAGATGAACACTTTACTCACTTTTGATCCCAAGTACGTCATATAACAAAGCTCAGCAACCATGGCTCAGTAACTGTTTGATTGACCAGGATTGGTGCTAATTATGATCTGCTTTTGGCTTTCATTTCTTTCAGCTTCCATTTCCCCCACCTGTAAATTGTGGATGGTAATAAAATTCATGAAGTCATCCTAAAACTAAAATGAGACAAAAAATGTCGTAAGTCAAACTCTTTTTTCCACAAATTGATCTTGGCGATGGTGTTTTATTATAGCAAGAGGAAAGGAAAGTCATTAATATAAAAGTTGGTACCAAAGAATGAGTTCTTGTGGTAACGAACCTGACAATATTGCTTTTTGGAAGAATGTGAAAAAACTTTGGAACTTTGGACTAGAAATGTGGTTGGATATTGTAAATAGAGCTTAAGAGGTGGTCCGAGTAGGAGCCTGAAAGACGTACTGCTGAGAGAAAAGCAAACTGCAGAGGCTCAGTAGATTTCAGAGGAAAGCAAGGATTTTAACAGCAACTGAACCAGAGGTCATTCCTATGAGAGTTTGGCAAAGAATGTGGCTGCCTTCTGCTCTTGTCCTAAGAGGTTAAATTTCAAAGTAATGGACCGATTAATTTGGTGTAGGAAATTTAAGACAGAATAATATTGAATCTGTGACGTGGCGACCCCTGAGTTCCCTTATGCTGGTCTTCCATTAAAAAGAGCAAGTGGTCAGAAATAAATACAAACTATACAGTTTGGGGAGAAAAGGAACACTAGTAAGCTTAATGTCAAGGCCAAAGCATGCGCGGGAAGAGAGGTTGTAACCATTAATGAGAGACCTACTGTGTGCTGGAACAAAGGGGGGGGTGCCCTCAGGGTCAGACCCCATCCAGCTAAGCTCCCAACTTTTAAAAGGAAAAGATCTAAGGAGTTTTCTGCTCCTAAAAAGTAACTTCAGAAAAAGCCACTGATAATGCAGCTCAAAAGATCTGGGGGCTGTCACCCCAAATTTGCAGTGGAACTTGGCAGTGCCATCCACGTGGTGCTGGCTGTAGAGGCACAAGGAGTCCAAGAGTTGAGGGTCATGAGTTCTTCTACTGAAGTTTCAGAGAGCTGTTGAGCTGCAGTATGTGGTAAGGGTACCCCCGTGTGAAAGTCATGCCTATCCCTTACTGCCATGTTTCCCTGCCAGTATGGACTCTTATTCCACCAGCATCATAAGTCAAAATAAACACTTACTTCTATAAGTCACTTTTGGTCATAATGTTTACCACAACAGAAAAAAAAAGTAACTAATGTAGCCACATATAAAGACAGTTGTTGAAAAATACATATTCTTGGTAGAACACAGTGGTGCATACCTTTAATCCCAGCACTTAGGAAGCAGAGACAGGTGGATCTCTAAGTTTGAAACTAGTATGGTCTATAGAGCAAGTTCCAGGACAGCCAGGGCTACACAAAGAAGCCCTATCTTGAAGAAGGAGGAGGAGAAGGAGAAGGAGGAGGAGAAGGAGGAGAAGGAGGAGGAGACAAGGACAAGGAGGAGGAGGAGGAGGAGGAGGAGGAGGAGGAGGAGGAGGAGGAGGAGGAGGAGGAGGAAACGAAATGAAAAAAGGCATTCTTATCCTTACCCTCAAAGAATGTCAAAGAAGAGTTCATTGTGGTGTATGAGGGGTGGTGGTTTGAATAAGAAGGGTCCCTATAGGCTCATAAATTTGAATGTTTAGTCACCAAAGAGTGGAACTATTTGAAAGTATTATAAGGATTAGAAGGTGTGACCTTGTTGGAAGAAGTGTGTCACTGTGTTGAGCTTTGAAGTTTCAAAAGCCCATGTCAGGTCCAATCTCTTTGCCTGCTGCCTGAGGATTAGGATGTAATTTTCCCAGCTACTTCTCCGGCACCATGTCTGCCTGCACACCACCATGCTCCCCACCATGATAATGGATTAACCTCTGAAAGTATAAGCCAATCTCCAGTTAAATGCTTTCTTTTGTAAGAGTTGCCTTGGTCATGGTGTCTCTTCATAGCAATAGAACAGTGACCAAGGCATGGGGCCATATTGAATTCTAATCTCTTCGATCTCAAATATAAACCCACACAATTGCTGTAGCAGGATAGTACCCAAGTCTGTATTTTTATTCTGCCACACTCCCATTTTTCCTTAGTATTTTAAAGGTCAACTCAACTCCTATCTAGCTAAATCATTCCCCATTCCTCTTATTTTTCTTCTCTGTTTAGATGTCCACTATCCTTTACCTAGTTTTCATACTGAGGAAATCTAAAAAAAATTTGTCCTGGAAAAAACAAGATCTATCCTTTAACAAGATAATCCCACAGCACACTTTTTTTTTTTTTTTTGTCACAGATTGAAGTGACAATTATTTTTCTTTTGTGTTAATATTTCGTCTTCCTTTTTTTATATTGCTGTTGATCGAACTCAGGGCTTCACCTATTTTCAACTTGGACCTTTAAAAACTGAAGGCCCAGGGCCTTGGAGAGATGACTCAGCGATTAAGAGCACTGACTGCTCTTCCAGAGGGCCCGGGGTTCAATTCCCAGCCCCCACATGGCAGCTCACAATTGTCTATAACTCCAGTTCCAGGGATCTGACACTTTCACACCAATGCACATAAAATAAATGAATTAAGAAAAGATGATATAGATATCCCTTACATTAAAAAAAGAAGAAGAAGAAAACGGAAGGCCCTGTCTATTCGTCTCAATAGCCCCTTACTTAAAAGCAAGTTTGCTCAGCATTTTCTCCGCTGTCAGACTTCACTCAGAGGACAACCACTGTCTTCATTTGTATTACTCAGATTTATCCTCTGCTATATTATATATCATATATCATATATATGTATACTTCTCATATATTACATCTGAAGTTGTTACTATCCTAGCTCCTCTCAGAATGCCCTCTCGTCTCCCCAAATGCAACACGCTTAATGGAAACTCACATTTCTTCTCCGTCTAAGGTCTTCAGAGGACTTCCATTATTTTGATTATTTGGAATTGCAGGAGCACATTCATTGGCCAGGTGTGGTATTAGCAAAAGCAGATGGGGATGGGGCCAGAGAGGATAATTAAGAAGCTTGCATCCTGACGCAGAAGATAGACTTCAGATGTGCAGACATCTGGGCTTTGTGTGGGGGTAACAGCAGAATGCTTTCCTTAGGCGAGAGAACCCATGAACCCTAGCTATTGACTTCAACAATGTAAGAGCATTATAGTTGGAGGAATTACTAGATCACAGAAATGTTTTTAGATATAGAGACAGATCTGGGCTGCCTGTATACAGGTTTCCAAGATTTATTTACTTTTGAGCCAGAGTCTCACTATGGAGCCCTGCCTGACCTAGAGTTTGCTGTGTACATCAGGTTGGCTTGGAGCTCATAGAGATCCACCTGCCTCGGTCTCCCTAGTCCTGGGATTAAAAGCGTGTGTCACCAGACTCAGCTAATCTTTTTTCCTTGAGATTATTATTATTATTTTGTGTGTGGGGTGTGTGTGTGTGTGTGTGTGTGTGTGTGTGTGTGTGTGTGTGCACATGTGCACCTTTGTGAGTTTGTATGCACAATATATGTGCAGGAGCCTTTGGAGGTCAGAAAAGGGCATCAGATTTCCTGGAACTAGATTTACAGGAGGTTGTGAACTGCCATGTGAGTTCTAGGAACAGAACCCGGGTCCTCAGTGAGAGCAGTAAGCAGGTTTAACAGTGGAGCCATCTCCCCAGCCCCTTCTGACACATTTCACACAGGAACTTAGCTGTTTGCAGACAGACACAAAGCAGCAGGGAATCTTCATGAGATCCCTTCCTTTCGTGCCTCATTACCATGAGAACACTTACTCCACCAACACATGTTGAAACTGTTCTGAGGGTGTCAGATACTCAGCTGGGAAAGCTCCTCATACCAGATGAGTCCTAATTGAACACAGTGTGTCCTTAAGATACTGGAGAATTAGATCCCAAACTGGAAGTCTGGTTCTAATACCAAGAGGCATGCTTTGGCCCAGATGGGCTTTGCTAGGAGCTCAGACCCAGCAAATTGGATCAGTTTCCTAAGACAGAGATCTGGGTCAGTTTGAGAAATGGATTACCTTCTCATTCACCTTGCTCCCACGTGCAGGGAGGAGGAAACAACGGAAAATGCCTGGGGTGGTATTAGAACCACTTACCTGGACATTCACTTTTAGAAACTCCAATCCAGATCTGAGCTGAGTGAACGGGCTGCTTCGAGGGAGTATGATGAGTTGTTTATTTGTTTGTTTACTCTGTTCTTGTCCTTCTTCTGAGATGCTGCGGAATGGTTCCAGAGCTTTATGCATGCTAGGCAGGCATTCTACCTTTGAAATTACCCCAGAGAAGCCCTAGAACTTTTCTCTTGATTAGGAACAGGAGCCAGGTTGGAGTTGAGAATGACATGTTATAATAGCTATATTGAGACAATGAATAACAATTACTATTGTACATCAGTTGGGCACCAGCAGGCTCAGTTTGTTGAGGCTAGAAAACAATACATTAAAACTGAAACTACAATGTATCGGTCAGATAATAGGTAGTTACAATCCTGCACCGCCAACATGGCCCAGAATGAATGAGGAACTCGGTGGCCAATTTCTAGTCCCAGAGTTTTGAGACATATTAACTAACTAAATGTGTCCAGCTAGGGGAGTGCAGATGAGTTGCACAGAGATCATGAGGCAAGAGAAAGGGATTTCAGAGAAGACAGTTACCGAAGAGGCAACAGCAGATGGGGGATATGAGCGTGGACGAAGTCAGTACTGACCTCCATAAAGACAACTGCCGGGATGTGCTTCTGACTCCGCCCTCTTCCTCCGCCTGTCTTGGACATAGCATACTTGCTTCATTGACACTTGTGTTTGTTTGTTTGGGGTTTTTTTGTTGTTGTTGTTGTTTTTCTTTACTTTTTTAGAGATGATCTAATGTAGCCCAGCCTCAGACTCACTATGTGGCTGAAGATGCCTCCGAACTCCGGGTCCGCCTGCCTCCACCTCCCAAGCCCAGGGATTACAGGAGTGTGCCAGCACACCCAGCATGTTGATACCACAAGTACAGAAGATGGTAAAATTGAATTAGTAGTGCAAGATACTTATCTGTGCCAACGCTGAGGAAGGAATGAGAACTGGGCAGGAATGGCATGCTCAGTCACCAGTGGGGAGCAGGGATATCTCTGCACAGCTGCTATAAGGGATCCCAAAAGCTTAGTGGCCGGAGGCTGTGAGTTAGCCCACTCCTCACAGCAGGTCTTCCTCTAAAAGAAACCCTGAAAGGTGCATGACAATGGCTGCCCCCCACTACTTCAGGCCCACTTCTACAGGGACCCACCTTCCTGTCCTTCTTCAGTGAATTCTCTAAGTTCTCTAGGATCCCATTTCCAGCCCATACTGTACAATTTTTACTATGAGGATTCATCATAATTCACAATTTGAGAGGCTCCTATTGGAATATGTTGACACGCCACCCATTAATTCAGCCATCGTTTTCCTGAACCTGGCCTGCTGCTGTGATCTCCTAATCCTTACTGCATCAGACATGTATTCTTACCATCTGCCTCCAATTCATTCTCTAAGCCTGGATGGGCACAAACAAAACCATGCTATGGCTATGTTGAAAGCTTTAATAATTCCCCTTTGTTCTCAGAAAAGCCCAATTATTTTTCATGACTCACACATTTTTCTATTTTTACTCTATTTTCTTTACTTCTGATCTTCTTGTCTTGACCTTCTGAGTTCTTGGATTATGAGCCCGAGTCATCCCGTTTTATGCAGTGCGGAAGATCGAACGCGGGGCTCGGGGGTAGGCAAGCATTTTACCGGCTCCACTACATTCCCTCTTTGCCTTCTCAAGAGCCGCTTCCTGTTGCGCACTCCTGCCTCATCCGCCTCAAACAGAACAACTTCCGGCTCTTTGGCTGTGGTCTTTCCATTGGTTTTCCAATACTATAACAAAATACCCAAGCCAGGATAACTTTATCAAGGAAATAGATTTATTTAGCTCAGCACTGGCTCCCGTGAGGGCCACATGGAAGACAGCGAGAACATGCGTAGGAAGAAGTAATCACAGTTCAAAATAGGAAGCCAGATAATAAACCGCATGTGACTTAAAAGCGAAACAGGGGCTATCACGGGGTGGTGGTGGTGGAGGGGTGGGGTGGGGGACCAGCAGGAGTGGGCAGGGAGGTACGGGAGGGAGTTGGGGGAGAAGGGTCACCGAAAACAAAGTGTGCATAAAATGCCATCATGAAAGCTATTACTTCATATGCTAATTCAAAACAATGTAAAAGAAAGGGGGAAAACGCATTTTTGCCGTGCATGGTGTTACCCGCCTGTGTTCTCAACACCCAGGAAGCAGAGACAGGAGGATCCATAATGAGTCCTCATCATCTACAAACAGAGAAAAGAAAACATCCTTTAAGATATTGCTTGTAGGGGCTGGAGAGATGGCTCAGCGGTTAAGAGCACTGGCTGCTCTTCCAGAGGACCCGGGTTCAATTCCCAGCACCCACATGGCAGTTCACAACTGTCTGTAACTCCAGTTCCAGGGGATCTGACACCCTCACAAAGACATGCAGGTCAAACACCAATGCATCTCAAAATAAAAAAAAAAATTAAATGAAGATATTGTTTATAATAAGTTGCATACCAAATATGCCAGCTATAATAAAACTGAATTAAAGTGTAGCCGTCTCCCCTGAGAGTCATTCTCAACGGTCCTAACACTGCGACCCTTTAATACAGTTCCTCATGTTGTGGGGACCCCCAACCATACAATTATTCTCATTGCTACTTCATAGCTGTCATTTTGCTACTGTTATGAATCCTAATGTAAATATCTGATATGCGGGAGATATGATATGCGGCACTTATGAAAGGCCCATTCGAACCTCAGGGGGTCACGGTCCACAGGTTGAGATCCCCTGAATTAAAAAAAATCCCCAAACAAAAGCAGGAAGGCAAAGAGGAGAGTGTCCCTCAAGGCTTCCACTGAGGACACTTTCAATGTCCCAAGGACCTTGTGCTCTTATACTAAGAGTCCGTCCCTGTTCATTTCACTTTCCTGGGAGAACATGTCTCTAATACAAGGGTCTTTGGGGAGAACAAACCACACCCAAACCACAGCACTCCAGTGGACCACTATCTGCACGTGTGTGGCTAGTTCTCTGCCTTTTACATACCCACTTAGATATTCCTCCCTCTCTGAAGACTTCTGTAATTTGTAAAGACCGGATTCAGTGTTCTTCTATGTGACCCCAGGAACCATGAGATAAAAGACAGGTGAAATCTTGGGTATATATTTACAGGTAGCACAGAAACATTACCCCAGGTGGTAAATATTGGAAATATAATAAGGGACAATATCTTACATATCAGAACTTTTCTCAGGGAACATATGAGATAGAAAACTCTGCTAAGTGGTTTGGTGTGGGTGATAATCCTCCCAAGAGAAACAAGAGATAAGCATTCTCAATGCAAATACATGCACTCCCCAGTCAAACCCTAAGCGTTTGGACAAAGGTTTGAGTGTGACGTCAGTATGCCTGCCAGCAGTACTGACTGTGGGATGCAGAGATTCTAATACATGGGGACCATCCCACACAGGGAAACTGTTCCACCCCGAATGCTAACACAACCTTCATTGAGGTCCACTGGGTTAGGAGATATGTAAATCTGGGAGCTGAATTGCTTAGAATAACACAGCCAAGGCTGAGAAACAATACCTGAAGACTCCCAGCTCCACCCACTCTCCCGCAGAGGTCTGCCTCACCTACAAATAAATGCTTTTAAATTGTTTCATTTTGAGATAGGGTCTTACTTCCCTAGGCTGGCTCAAAACTGTACAGCCCAAGCTGGCTTCGAACTTGTGGGTGGCTTTTCTGCCTCAACCTTCCTGAGTGTTGGGATCCCAAGCATGAGCCACCTGGCCCAGCCGAATAATTTTTCCATTGTTACTGACAGGACACAGAGCCGCACGCTCACTAAGCAAGTGTTCTATCACTGAGCCAATCTCTCGACCCTGTAAATGAATGCTAAGTCCAATGCTTTAAGGAAAAAAAAACGTAAAAATGTATTAGTTCGTAAAACATGTTATGCCCAAGAGGCATCTAGTTCCTCCTTCTGGCTCTGTTGCCTTGCAGGGGTCTCTCTGCAAGGTGAAAATGTGTCCACATTCCCTATTTGTCCTGTTTGGCACTCAGGAAGTTTCTAATGTTGAGCAAGTCTTTCTAAATGACTCCCCAATTGCTCTGAGATCTTCTCTAGGTATCAGACCCACATATTGCTCACTCATTCCTTCCAGTTAAGCACCCCCAACTCAACAGATAGGGAACACAACCGTCCACTTTGATCTGATCCTGGAGCCCTCCCCCAAATAACACCAGTTCCCCTTGTCACAGAAAGGGCCCACACCACACTTCCTCATTGCCCAAACCAGAAGCCCGCGCTCTACCCAAGCTCTGTGTGTTCTCTCCCCTCCCCAAGCCTATGAGTTCTAGCTTCCAATTCTCTCTCAGGTTCTTAGATGTCTCTCTGGCTGAGCCTTAATTCAGGGTCTCTGATATACATTGTAATCATTTCCTAAATCACACCTGTAACATCTAACACTCTCCTCATTGCTGTCGCCCTTCATTAGTCATTCATTCATTCATTCATTCATTCACTTTTGAGACTGGTCTTGTTATATAGCTCAGTCTCACCACACACTGGAGACCTTTCTGCTTCTGCCTCCTGAGTACTGGGATTATAGGCACCACATCCTGCTGCCACTCTGTAATATATATATATATATTATATATATGTTGATTTTTTTAGGTCACTTTAAAAAGTATTTTATGAAATAGAGAGATAAATAGTTCAGCAATTAAGAGTACTGACTGATCTTCCAAAGGACTCAAGTTCAGTTGTAGTACCCACAGGTTGGCTCACAACCATCTGTATGTAACTCCAGTCCCAGGGGATCTAACACCCTCTTCTGGCCTCCTTGGTGCACAGACATACATGCAGGTAAAGGCTACATGCACATTAAGGAAAATATTTTATTAATTCTGAGAATGCCATACACGCAGAAATGTATATTGGTTACATTTCTTCCCTACTCATTCCTGATCCACCCTCTCCTGCTCCCAGCTTCATGTTTTCTCTCTCTCTTTTTTTTTCTTAGTAACCCATCCAGCCCAATCTGTGTGGAACCACCAGAGCACAGCTGATCTGCCATCAGGGTCCACATCCTAAAGAAAAACAGACACCTCCTCTCCCAGAATCATCAACCGTCAATAGCTCTTCAGCTGGGGATGGGAACTTGTGAGCTATTCCTCTATCCCCACTTCATGCTAAACCATCTTGATTTTTTTGCAGGTCCTGTACAGGCAACCACAGATGCTATCAGTTCAGGGAAGTAGCCATGTCCAGAAGACACTGTTTTGCTCTGGTACTCGCCAACCTCTGGCTTTTATAAACTTTCCTCTCTTTGGAGAAGTCTCTGAGTCTTGAGGAAAGGGATGGATTAAATGCCTCATTTGTGGTTGGGAGCATGCCAGCACTTTGGCTAGTTGTGAATTTCTGTGTTAACCACAGTCCACCCCACAAAGAAGCTTCCCTGATGAGTGTGAGAGCTCCACTAATCTATGAAAGGAGAGATAGGAATTTAAGAGGGCAATTTGATATTATTTCTATTTAGCAAAATGATAGTAGTAGATTCACCCCCTGGGGTCTATGAGCTTCCCAACGATGGATGCTGGGCCATATTTACAGTGCCAGGCATGTGTTTGTTACTGTGGAAGAGGTTTTCAATCTAGTCAGAATCCATTTGGTTTCCCCCATAACATTCATTGCAGCCATGAACATAGCTTACTGTGACCTCAGTTCTTGTCGCTTACAGAGTTCACAGCTGGGTAACACTTATGACTCGCCCTCCCTCTCCACTCCTCAACAGCCTGCACAGCACCTTCCAGTACTACGACAGCTAGAGGACACCTCATGGTCAGTGTCATCTTGGTTTCTCTGTATTCTGTGACTAAAGTGTGCAGTGTCTTGAGCAACAGAGTCCTCCCATCAAATTCTGGCAGGAAGACGTTCTCACATATGCCCAAAATAATGGTCACCAGTGCTTTGTGGGCTTACTGTAATGCCAGACACTAGCCTTATGTTTACTTTCTCTGTGGCACTCCCTAACAGCCTTAGTAGGAAATAATAGGACCTCCTTTCCTGAGGTCCTTCAGGAAAGGAGACAGAGACAAGATCCAAAGGCAGGTAGCCTGGCTCAAAGTAGAGCTAGGCTACACCTCCTGGACTTCTCTGCTGCTACAGAAGCCTGGGAGAACTTAACATGTTACGAGCCTCTTCATAAATTGGTTCCTTTTCTCAAAAACAGCTGGTCTGTGATAATCATTTCAGAATATATATATGTATATATATTCACATCATGCACTGTAAATATATTCATTTATTGCTAATTATACTTCATGAAGACTTGAAAAGTATGATTTTTTTTTTTTTTAAATAAGCTGGGGATGTTACTCAGTTGAGTGCTTGCTTAGCATGTCAAAGCCCTGGCTTCATTCCTAAGCACCACATGAAAATGGTTAATGTGCTACTAACTTATAATTCCAGTAGTTGAGATGGAGGCAGAAGGATTAAAAGTTCAAGGTTATTCTCAGCCACAGAGTGAGTGTGAGGCCAACCTGGGCTATATGAGACCCTACCTCAAAAAAAAAAAAAAATTCACAGCCAGGTGGAGATGGCACACGCCTTTAATCCCAGCACTCGGGAGGCAAAGTCAGGTGGATCTCTGTGAGTTCGAGGCCAGCCTGGGCTACAGTGTGAGTTCCAGGACAGGTACCAAAGTTACATAGAGAAACCCTATGTCAAAAAAAAAAAAAAAAATCACAAAAGCAATCAGACTTTTTAAGACTCATTGCCCCCTTCTCTTCCTGTTCCCACTCCTAAACACACACAATTAGGCTAGAGAGATGGCTTAGTAGTTAAGAGCACGTACTGGTCTTCTAGACCTCTAGTGTCTGTATCATGTGGTCCACAACTCCCTGTAACTATAGCTCCAGTGCAGTCTAGCACCCTCTTCTGACCTCTCCAGGCATCTGCACTCATATGTGTAACACACACACACACACACACACACACACACACACACACACACACACACAAAATAAACACAGTTACTTGTGGTGTCATATTATTTCACATACAGGTCTATGTTTGATTTTCCTCCCCAGTGTATGGCTTGGTTGTTGTCTTTGAAAATAATTTAAATATGTATATCTGTGTATGTTCACATGAATGCATCAGGTCCTCTGGAGCCAGAGTCAGAGGTGTTTGTGAGTCATCCTATAATGGGTGCTGGGAGCTGAAACAGAATCCCCTGGAAGACAGTACGTCCTCTTAATCCCTGAGACAGCTCTCCGGCCTCTGCGGTCTTTCTTTGATCTAAGCCTTCCTAGGTATTTCTGTTGCAGTCACTGGTGTGTCAAAATGTGTGGTAGTTATATTAAATTGGGAGGGCTGAAATCAGGAAGCCACCAAAGTAGACTAGTAAAAATGGGGGCTAGTGGAGGGATCAAAGAACTTCTAAAGCACGACAGCAGGAGGGACTGGCTAACTGAAGGATGATCTGGACATGCTGGCGTGAGGACCGCTGCCCAGCCGAGCTTTTTCACATAGCTTTGCTGTGCAGGATGCACGGATGGCACTTTGAGAGCCCCTGAGGCTGAGGGGCTCTCCTAGAGAATACCATCTCCCCTTCTTTGCCTGACTACCCTCAACACATTCTTCAAACATCCATTTAGTATCGGTCCCCAATCTTCCAGCGTGTACTAATGCTGTTCCCCTGGGCTTCTATAGTTCTGTTTTGTCTTTCTTTTCTTTAGCTACATACTGGATGTTGCGCATACACTGCCTCGTTACACGCCCCTCACCTTCCCCTTTCTTGGTGCTCCCGTTCCCGCTAATCCTCCGTTTCCCCCTACACACTTTCATTTCCACTTTCATTTAACATATACACACATGACTTACATGACTCTATACAATAGAGGAACTACAAATTGAGAAAACGTGATGTTGTCTTCCTGAGGCTGGCTTTGTGTCTCCAGTTGCATCCATACATGACACAACTTCAGTCTTCTTTATGGCTGAAAAAAAATTCTATTGTGTATCTATACCACATTTTTTCTTATTCCATTTCTCTCTTGATGAGCACCTAGGTCGGTTCCATAGCTTAACTATTGTGCATTGTGCTGCAGTGCACATTGATATGTAGCCATCTCTGCAATAATGCTGATTTGGAGTCTATGGGTAAATACCCACGAGGGGGTTAGCTGGGCCATATGATAGATTGTAGCTAGAGTTTTCCTGCCTGGCCCACAGTCAGGACAAATCTCTCTCACCCGCCAGTCCCACAGCCGCTCAGACCCGACCAAGTAAACACAGAGACTTATATTGATTACAAACTGTATGGCCGTGGCAGGCTTCTTGCTAACTGTTCTTACAGCTTAAATTAATCCATTTCTATTAATCTATACCTTGCCACATGGCTCGTGGCTTACCGGCATCTTCACATGCTGTTTGTCATGGTGGCGGCTGGCAGTGTCTCTGACTCAGCCTTCTACTTCCCAGCTTTATTCTCCTCCTTGTCCCGCCTATATTTCCTCCTGCCTGACTACTGGCCAATCAGTGTTTTATTTACTAACCAATCAGAGCAACACATTTGCCATACCGAACATCCCACAGCAATAGATACTTCTGGTTTCGTGAGAAACCCCCATCCCAGTTTTCATAGAGATTGGACTGGTTTGTATTCCCACCCAGCACATAAGGGCTCTCTCTCGTCCACATTCACGGCAGCATTTCTTGTTTGCCCTCTGACTGATGTTCTGACAGGGGTGAGATGGAATCTCCGTGTAGTGTGGACTTGCATTTCTCTAATGCCTGGTGAGGAAGGACTTTTTTTCACATGTTTATTAGCCATCTGTGCTTCTTCCGCCTGTCCATTTCTTAAGCCCATTTATTGATTGGGTTGTTTGTGAACGGCGGGATGGCAGGTACTCTGGCTCTTCTTTCTGTGTTCTCTTACTACCAGAATCCAATATTCATTGCATAAGTCCGTCATAGATCAATTTAACATAAAGGAAAAAAGAAAGCATTCCACAAATGATGTATGGCTCATTGTAAGAAAAAAAAAAAAAAGAACATGGTAGGCTATGGTATATAAACAGAACAGATTGTTGGCTGAGAATCTAGTCTTCACTAGTAAGCTGCCTCTGTTAAAAACTGAGACTTCTGTGTGACCTTGAGTAGCTTAATTAGCCTGTGATGCCATAAAAAAGGAGATAATATGACCTATGCTATTGTGTTGCTGTGTGATTTAAATAAGATAATACATGGAAAGCTCTTGGCTCCTTGTAAGCAAGCACTTGGTACTGGAAGATACCACTATTTTCTCCATCATTATGAACTTTCGCTGGCAGTATCTGGCTAAGGATAAGATGGATGCCTTTGCACAGCAGTGAGTCTTTGACAGGATGTATTCCAGCAACAGTAAAACTAAGAGCGGAACCCAGATGACTTCTAAGGATGTTTCTCATCACAGAAGAGGGAAAGAAACCCTTTCTCTGATTCAAAGCAACTGTGTGATCATTAGTGTTACTTCTAGCGAAGTAGGGGCTTGTTCGTCAGGGGTGGGGGGTGGGAGGCGCCAAGTATTTTTATTCCTTGTGAGCAGTTAATTATAAAAGACCTTTTTATTTATGGCCTAACCCATATGGCAAATCGGGCCCTTACATGAAAATCTGTCTCTCTGAAAAAAAAAAAAAAAAAAAAAGGGAGTAGTTGGGTCCTGCCAAAATGGAACAAACAAAACTTTAAAGCCTGCTCCAACCCTGCTGAAATGTCTTTTTCCCTTTGAAAGAGGTCTGTCTATTCGTGATGCAAACGCTCGGTTATCTGCCCAGATGATAATCCCAGCAAACAAAACAGTGAAACCATTAGAACTTTCCAGTGCAAGCGACTCAGTCCTGGAAACTTGGCATTTTAAACACGAAAAGGGCAAGAGAAAGCAAGCAGAGCTGGTCCCGAGTTGGGATACTTAAATTTGCTTATCTGAGGCCCCAGCCAATTATCTGCATGTTTGGCCTAGAGAAGACAAACAGTTCTCCACCCACAGCACATGCAGAAGGCAGGCCTGCTCCTTAGCCCCTGCTAGTGCCTGCAATACGCAGAAAGAAGCTGGGAAAAGCCAGGCAAGGTCGGGAGTAGCTCAAGATAGCACAGCCTCAAAGTTTATCCAGAATTAATCCCGTGATGCGCACCCTTGGGGCAGAAAAGTAAGCAACATTGTTACATTCTGATACTTCAGGAGAATTAAACATCATACAACTGGAAGCCTGTTTATGTGCTACAGAGAGGATCATACCCCAACATCTTTTAGTCAACAGACACTCAAGTAAACACCCTATACACAAGCTCTCTAGTCAAGGCTGATGTTGCACTTGCAGTAATGCTCCTGCCTCAGCTCCCTAAGTGCTGGGATGGCAGGAATGTGTGCCCCCACACCCGGTTTGGAGTAAACAATTTGAGAATTTAGTAAATATGTAATTTTACTGTAAGCAACATAAATCTTTTTTTTTTTTTTAAATATGAAGCTGTTAACTATTGGGTAGACTGTTCAACTATTCCTTAACAGGTTTGAGAAGACCTAGTTTCTGAGAAGCCACTAAGCATTAGGGAACATTAGTCCTTAAGAGGTGTGGTGTCTAAAGAGATTAGGAAAGCTTTTTTTTTTTTTTTTGAAGAAAAAACACAACGTTGTAACGCCTGAGTGGCCATCAGCGACTTGGTTACAACTTTTGCAAATGCGTAGTAGTTTACTGAGAACCCAACATGACCCTTCCAGTGCCTACGTCCTTTCTTAGATAACTTTTTAAGCAGAGACAGTGTGTGTCTTCAAAGTTTGGACGTCCTGCTGGCTTATCTGGATCTTAAGCTGGGTGGAGCGCTGGGCAGGTAAGGTAGAAGCTCCGGAGCTCCGGGATGGTCACGTGTTTACATTTCAGGTGTGGGAATAGATCCGGTCCAGGCCCCACCCTCTGCAACCTCCCCCTCGTTAGGTGGCCAGACAGCTTGCACAGTCCCCGCCCCGGGCTTTATAATCCAACCCTCTCCCAGGACAGAGGTCAATCACGGCTTTAAGGCTTTTTGCATTGCTTCCCGCCCACGCCCCACACTCGCAAATCCGGGGCTCTGTCCTGGTCCTCTCTGCACCCCTGTCAAGCCAACCCCAAGAACCCAAAGTGTCACTTGGCCTCACCTTTCTGATTGCTACCTCCTCCCCCCTAAACCTAGGAGAAAGGATCTGGGCTCTCTCGGTTGTAGCCGGCGAGTACTTGCTCCTAAAAAAAAAAAAAAAGTTGGGGGGGGGGTGGGGTGGGATACCGTCTTGCACATGGCCAACTACTCAGGGCTGGGGGCCGCGAGCAGCGGGTCCAACTTTGCTCCAGGGGAGTCGGGCGCTTCCCGGAGCGTCGGTCCGTCCGGGAGCGCGCGCGGGGGGGGGAGGCCCGCCGGGCGCGCGCGGCCTCCGGGATGGCGGCTGCGCAGTGGCGCGCGGGCCGGGAACGGGAGGGGAGGGCGGGCGAGCGAGCGGAGCGGAGCGGGCGGGCGGAGCGGAGCGGAGCGGGCGGGCGGAAGCCATGTTGGAGCTGCAGCCCGAGCGAGGGGCTGCGGGCGCGCTCCTCTCCTGGTGGGTGTGACCCGGCTCCGCGCCGCGGCGGCGGGGGGAGGGGGGGGCGGGGACGCCGGGCGGCTCGTCCGTGGTCGGCGGCGGCGGCGGCGGCGGCGGCCGCGGCGTGCAGCCGGGCGATTGTGACCGGCGGCGGCGGCGGAGCCGGGCCGGCCGCGGGCGCTCCCTCCGTGCGGCCCCCCTGAGCGCCCCCCCTCCCCGGGCCGGGAGGGAGGCGGGGGGCACCCGGGGCCCGCCATGAACCCCGGCTTCGACCTGTCCCGCCGGAACCCCCAGGAGGACTTCGAGCTGATCCAGCGCATCGGCAGCGGCACCTACGGCGACGTCTACAAGGTGAGCAGGGCAAAGGGGCCCGCCGAGCCCCGGGGCCTGCGCCGCTGGGACACGGAACAAAGGGCCAGGCGTGGGACCGCAGCCCTCGGCGGCGTCCTCCTCGCCGGGAGCCTGTGCCCGGGACGCGCGTTCACTGATCTCCCCCCCGCCAGCCTCTCACCGGCTGCACCGGAGCCGCGCGGTGCTCCCCGGAGTGCAGAGCCGGGCTGGCTGGGCGCTTGTTGCCTGGGCACGGTCTGTGTGACGAACCGGGCTGCTTAGGGGCTTGGCGTTTGTCAAACCTGCGTGCCTCTCCGGGACCTGGGATCCTCGGCGGCCGGTGGCTGGGAGCTGCTGCTGTCCGCCCCCGGGCCTGCTGGTTCTCGTCTAACGCTACTACCCTGGGCAGCCTCCATCAACAGCCTTAGCCTTTAGCCGCTTAACATCTGCCGGTGCCTTAGCCTTTAACCTCTTAACATCTGCCTGTCAGTCCCTTGTAATTTTCCAAGGAGTCCCTTGGTTTTGTAGAAAGGGATCTGGTTTGGGAGGCAAGGAAGCAACTTTTTCTTTTTCCTCCCAGAAGAATTGGACAGGGGTGTTTGTTTTTTTTTGTCCAGTGGCACACAGGAATCGGATTTTTCTTTTTCGTGGATCGAGGACCCAGGGAGGGGTACTGGTTTGACAAGGTTAGAATTCAAAATTCATTAGCAGTACAGCGTTTCTATTGCAGAGGGGAACCACTTCTAAATGTGGGAGGATAAATCACTCTTCCCAGGCCAGCTCAACTCCTGGCCTCTCTGGAGTCTGCCAAGAAGGGAGGTGGATGGTGCCAAATGTGGCAGCAGTTTTGATTTAGTTGCGTATCTACTTACTGGTCACTGAACTTGGACTCCTGTTTCACGGAACACCTGAGGATGCACAGAGAAACTTAGTATCGCGTTGGAAAGTTTAGTGTTCAGTTTATTTTGCCCATGTTAAAGCAATAGGTTTTTGTGCTTGCTCAATGGAATGCGTGAGATAAGTTAGCCAATGCAGTGCCGTGGGGCTTTGTGTGTGTGTGTGTGTGTGTGTGTGTGTGTGAGATGTGTCTCCCTCACATACCACAGCACCTTCCTCTGTAGACAAAGGTGTGCTGAGCATAACTACGGCGTGTAACTTATCAGGCCTATGTTGTTGAACTTGAGTTGTGGCAATTGAAGATAGGAATGGACCCAGATGGATTTGGAGTCTAGTTTTTTTGTTGTTGTTTGTTTTTTGACAAGAGCAACCTTAAACAGCAGTTTCGGTCATTTTCGTACAGTTGTATTTTGTGCTGCCGGAGAGGATGGTGAGGGTCGAGAGCATGGAATTGGAGGGCCTGATTTGGAGCGCTCCAGACTCTCAGCAAGATCTGGAAGATGACAAGGCATTGCTCAGGGCAGTGGTGAGAGGAGAGTGATGCCACATAGAGGGAGCTCCATTCGAAGGCCAGAGAAACCAGTATGAATCTGAGGAAGAACTGTAGCTTGAACAGCCACAGAGAGGATGGCTGTGGATACTGGTTCCTATAGACCTTTTAGCTATGGGGCTCACGGGGGGGGGGGGGGGGGGGGGGGGGGGGGGGGGGGGGGGGGGGTGAAATGAGATATGGATCTAGCTTTCATTTCTTTCCATCTTTTTTTTTTCGAGACGTGTGTGTGTGTGTGTGTGTGTGTGTGTGTGTGTAACAGCTCTGGCTGTCCCGGAACTCGCTCTGTAGGCCAGGCTGGCCTTGAACTCACAGAGATCTACCTGCCTCTGCCTCCTGAGTGCTGGGATTAAAGGCATGCGCCACCACAGCCCAGCCTCCTTTCTTTCTCTAAAAGGTGTGTGTGCACCACAGGTGCCCATGGAGGCCAGAAGAGGGCATCGGATCTCTTGGAGGTGAAGTTACAGGCAGTTGTGAGCCGCCTGAGTTGGGTGCTGGGACCAAACTTGAGTCCTGGAAGAGCAGCAGGTGCTGTTAGCTGCTGAGCTGTCTTTCCAGACCCCCTTCCGGTTTTTCCCTTTTCCTCTTTATTTTATTTTTCAAGGTAGAGGATCTTACTGTGTATCCCAGGCTGGCCTGGAACTCATAATCCTCCAGCTTTGCCCCCTGAACAGTAGAGGTGTAGTAGACATTCATGACTGTGTCCAATTTAGATCTGGACTTCTGGGCTGAGGCGCAGGCTTGCTTGAGTTAGGTCTGCAGAACCCACGGAAAGAATAACATGAGTACCAACTCCACAGAGTTGTCCTCTGACCTCCACAGGTGTTCCATGACATGTGCATGCCACACTTGCACACGCACATGCACGCACACACTCTCTAAAATAAATATTTGTACTTTAAAAAGTTCTCCCTATCATGATGTGTAGAGGGAAAGGGCAGTTAGGAGGCTGATGGGTTAGTGCTGGAAAGAATAATGGTGTTTTGGAATTTGGTCTTGACTAAGAAGTTAGAAATGCATCCCGGTCCAAATAGCTAATAACTGTCTGGGGGAGTCCAATTACAGTAGTTGAAAAGTTCAGCTTTATGTGTCTTAAGTAGTGATGTATACAGTAAGTTGTGTGTGTGTGTGTGTGTGTGTGTGTGTGTGTGTGTGTGTGTGTGTGTGTATTTCTAGCTCTTGAGATGGGTCTCATGTTGTCTGGAATGACTCTGAAATTGTTATGTAGCAAAGGATGGATCTTATGCTGAAATTACAGGCAAGTACTGGTAGGTTCTTGATAGGAATAATTAGCCAGGTATTTACCATATTTAAAAACCAAACCAAACAAACAAACAAAAAAACCCCAAGAAGTCAGTTTGGTAGCACATGCCTGTAATCTCAGCACTTGGGAAGCTGAGGCAGGAGAATGCTGGCCACCAGTTCAGGGCCAACCTGGGCTACATGGTGAGTTCCAAGTAAGCATGGGTTACAGAATAAGACTGTCTCAAAACAAACCCATGAATGGTGTGGTAAACCTACCTGACTAAAAAGAAAAAAATTCGAGTCTGTAATTTTTTCCAAGGACACCTGAATGTAATAGAGGTATGACAAATTGACTAATCTTGTCAGCCATTAATGATTATGCTAGCTAACATGTATGGAGTGTGTATTACCTGGCAGGCACTTTCTGAAAGTTTCCTCCCTGGTCCTACAACTGCCCTGTGAGGTAGATGGCCATTGAAGAAGCAAGTACAGGAGGTGTAAATGACTTTCTGGAGGTGGTAGATGGCAAAGGTAAAAGCTGAACCGGTTGGAGACCGCATTCTCCACCAGTGGGGAGCACTGCCTCTGTACACGTGGCTATGAACAGATTATGTCGGACTGAATTTCCAGGGAAGAATCTGAAGCGCACCTTGCCTTCAGCATTGGGTTGTCGCCACACTCTGAGCCGAGTGTGGCTCTTGGGTGACTCTTCCCTCCTGATATGCAGCCAGGCCTCCGGTGCTTTTGGAGCCTGCCAGTGGACATCAGATAATAGATGCTTGATTCCTGCCTGCCAGACTCTTTCATTCCCAGAGACCCACGCAGAGCATCTCGGTGCCGTTTGGCACCATACCTCCTGCCTGCTAAGCGACCCAAAGCTGGAACTTCCTTCTTTTCTACAACCGAGTCATGCGGTGAAGATACACATTTTCCACATTTGTTCTGCTGTTGGATGTGTCGGACACACGTGCTGGTGCTGAGCTGGAGAAAAGTGCATCGTGTTTCCAAAAGGCACGGGATGCGCTCTGCTCCTTAAGCTGTCGGCGAGCAGGCGCTAAAAATGGAATGGTTCTATTAAGTAAATAAGTTAGACCTAATTATAGTGATTCTTGGAAGGTTGGTGTTTTAAGGGATTTTTATTTTGAAAACTCCTCCACCCCCTGCAGTAACACAGTTACTGTATTTGTAGCTTGGTTACAGAGTGCTGAACCGGGACATTGATGGTCTGGGATTCAGCAGCCATGCAGCTTGTAAAACGCACTTAGATCTCAGGATTATTTTGTGTGAGGCTGTTACCATCACAGGTTCTGCTGCTTTTTAGTGCGGAGTAAACGACTTGCGTTTTACCCAGCAAATAGGTTGTTTTCTTTTTCCTTTGGCCCTGTGCAATTGTCCATTTAGTCTGCACTGTCTGAGAGCAGTTTCCTCTTTTAAAAAAGAGATTAATAGTACTTTTTAAGTGACATATAACGCTGCAGGCTTCAGCAGCCATGAAACATTCACACCAGGGTTGCTTAGGGACTGCAGGACCGACGCCTGAGCTCTGTGGTTGAGTCTCAAGAGGTTCATGAAGTGCTCTGAAATTAAGACACTGTATGTTCTGTGTGTTTGTTTTTTCTTCTTTCACATGAAATGGCCCAGCAGGCATGTCCAGCCATGGGCACCATGTGACTCAGGATAGCTATGAATGTGGCCCAACACAAAATCATGAACTTAAGTTACCAAGTGTGTGTATGTGTGTGATCTTTTTTCTTCATTAAATCGATTTAAGTTTTTTTGTGTTGTTGTTGTTTGAGACAGGGTTTCTCTGTGTGCAACCCTGGCTGTCCTAGATCTCATTCTGTAGACCCAGCTGCCTTGAACTCAGAGCTCCACCTGCCTCTGCCTCCAGAGTGCTGGCCTTAAAGGCATATACCACCAGTGGTTCTTGTGAACTTTTTAGATGACTGTGTTGTGTCATATGTCAAAAGGTTGGCATGAATGTAAGCATTCTTTACATTCTCAGTGAGGTCCATGACCATAGGTTTGTTATTTGGAAGAATAACATAGTGTCTTGGAGAAACTAGGAAGTCCCTTACAGATCCTCCTGTTCACATCTAATATCTGCACACAAGTTGTACCATCTTTTCCTAGGCATGGCACTTTTCCAGTTGAGTTCCAATTATTCTTACTTCTAAGTCTTTGCTTTTCTAGGTTTATTGTGGAAAACCTGTTAAGTAGTCTCAGGGCTGTCCCCAGCTCTGTGCCAAACATACCTTGTGTTCTCTTGAGTTCTAGCCCTTTGCCTTGTCTCTGCCTCTGTTGTGACAGTATGCTATGGCTTAAGTATGCTGTGGCTTGAGTATGCTGTGGCTTGAGTATACTATGGCTTGAGTATATATGCTATGGCTTGAATATACTATGGCTTGACTATGCTATGGCTTGAATATACTATGGCTTAAGTATGTTGTGGCTTGAGTATGATGTGGCTTGAGTATGCTGTGGCTTGAGTATGCTATGGCTTGAATATACTATGGCTTGAGTATGCTGTGGCTTGAATATACTATGGCTTGAGTATGCTATGGCTTGAGTATACTATGGCTTGAGTATGCTGTGGCTTGAGTATGCTGTGACTTGAATATGCTATGGCTTGAGTATGCTATGGCTTGAGTATTATGTGACTTGAGTATGCTATGGCTTGAGTATACTATGGCTTGAGTATGATGTGGCTTGAGTATGCTGTGACTTGAATATGCTATGGCTTGAGTATGCTATGGCTTGGGTATTATGTGACTTGAGTATGCTGTGGCTTGAGTATACTATGGCTCGAGTCCTTGGAGCCTTCTCTGACTTCTGGATTAGACTTTCAGGCATTAGTCACAGTCTGCGCACAGGTTGTTCTAAGCATGGTCGATGCTTCAGGGAAAGCCACACCATGGGCAAAAGACTCAAGGGGCAGTGAGATGTTTCAGCAGGTAACAAGAGCTTGCCGTAAAGCTTGACAGCCTGAGGTTGATTCCACATAAAGGTGGAAGGAGAAAACTGACTCCCTAGAGTTGTCCTTTAATTTCCACAAACATGCCCAACAACAACAAAGACTTTGGAGTCCTGTGTTTAACCTGATAAACTTTGTTTGGCCCAGCAAACTTGAAGCTTAGCTTGGTTATGGGATTCTTTTTCTCTACAGTACCTATTGCTTCTCCTTAGGACTAGTGTCTTGTAGAACATGCTTTGGAAATGTTGATATTAATCTTTTTATTCATTTTTTAATCTACATGTGTTTGAAAGTCATTGCCTCAGAAGTAAAGGCTGCGACGTGGTTAAGGCAAAGTCTCGAAAGACCAGAGAGCAGAGGAAATGGTCATGAACTTAAAAGAGTCTCATCCGAAGTCGATGAGGTTGTGTTCTCCATCGTTAGGGGCTGTCTGAGGTAGGAAGGAACCAGGAAGCGCGTTTGGGAGTAATTTCTCTAACAAGCTTTTTTAAAAGCAAGCAAACAAAATCAGATTATTAGATTTAGATAAAGATCTCAGTCCTGGAAGGGGGTGTTTGCCTCCTGTCTTTGCTTGATCCACGTAGTCTCTTTAAGTGCATGATTTTGTATTGAAATGAATAATTAGTAAACTCTCTTGTGAGAAGGGATTGAACAGCCATCATACATTAAACAGCTGTAATATAAAAGCAGATGTATTAGGAGGAACCGTGAGTGATAAAAATGACAGGGTTTGGTACATAGTATTTATAGGGTGTGTGCCTACTTTTAGTTATCAAAGTTTGATATCAAAACTTTACAGGTTTCCTCGTTTTCTCACAGTGAACCTCTTTCTAGCTTCAGGACTCCCTGGATGCCCCACACTCTCCACAGCTGACCTCTCTGTGGCATCTTGGCAATTTAAAGAGCAGAGTTCTAGAGCCAGGCTGCCTGCTGTTTCCACCTCCTAGCTCCATGACACAGGGTCACTTGCTCCATCGCTCTGTCTGAGCCTTAGGTCCTTCAGTTGTGAGGTGATGCTTGGGGAGGTGTTCGGATCACCGCGGCCAGTTGCTGTTAGTGTCATTGCGTGGTTTTCCTGTGTCCCTCACACTAACCTTGGCTTTGCACTCATGTCTCTACTTAGACTCTGTCTCCCTGCCTGGCATCTGTATGGTTGTCTTTTCATTGCCATCGTGTCTCGGGGTACTTGAGTAATATAACCCAAGAGTGACTCTTACAGTTAGTGCTTGCAGGTCCAGACGCCCCTTACCCTCCACCGTCTATTTTTCTGGGAAAGGTCTAGATTTGGTAGAACTGGAATATTTGGGACCTTTCATTAGAAATACAGGTAAAATTGGCACCAAAAGTGAACTATTATTTAGAATGAGAAAAGATCCCAACAAAGATTGTCATCTTAGAGGAAGGCCCTTTCTCCTGGGATTTCAGCATCTGATCAGAATGTTGATGTGAAATGGCTCTTGATACCAACCTGACGCCCTCCACGTACATCCCCCTGCGTGTCCCGGCAGCTCTCAGCGTTCAGAGAAGCCCATGCCAGCACTGAGCGCTCTTCTGGTTACCTTCATAGGAAGTTCTGCTCAGCTCGTTTTCCGATGTTCTCATTATAGCACGTGTCACATCTGTCACGTCTTATAGATTGTAAACCCAGAGCTATTTGCTTGACTCGGCGCTGTGTCTTGAGGGCCTAGAAGAGTGACTGACACGTACAGTCTCAGGTAGCATTGGGAATGCAGAAGTACAGAGCGCAAGAGGAATGACAGCTGTCTGAGTGGAGGGACGGAGATCCTTGTTTCAGAGTGGCGGAAGTCACGGCAGAGGAGTGGTGGGTTAGTCCAGGCTCTGGCAGTAGTGGGTACAGAGGGACTTAGGCAGTACAGATCTCAAGGCCCAAGTTAAGTCAGCAGGCTTAATGTCTTTTCCGTATATTAAGCAAGGCTCAAGAGTTACTGTATACACGAGAAGTCATTGTTACTTGACACTAAAGATTTAATGGCTCAAAGTGGGTTTGACACCCCTAATCCAGAAGTCTGAAATACAAAATACTCCAAAAGCCAAAGCAGTGTGGCACTGCCGGATGTCACAAGTGGGAAATTCAATCCTGCTCTCACTGGATGGTTTCAGCCTGAGTGCAGGTATGCTGAGAAACATTGAGTAACATTTCCTCTAGGCTGTCTGTACAGGGTGCATAGGAAACAAGTGAGTCTCATGTTTCGACTTGGTCCTGTCCCCAAGACCTCACTATGTATATGCAGTATTCCAGTGTTTGGAGAAAGCCACACTATTTTGGTTTGAAGTACTTGATAAGGGATTCTTAGCTCTAATAAATACACCACTGGGCTCTTCTTACATGTTGCTGTTTGAAAATATGATTGAGCTTTTAGGAAAAGGACTTTGCTCATCAATAGGAAAAAAGAAGCCTTACATTCAAGGATGGAATCGTGTTTTGTTTTTCCTGTTCTTTGGCTTTTATAGTTCTTTTTTATAATCTGGAAGAAGCTGTGTTTCTGGTTGCAACTACCTCAATCTGAGATTATAGGTTAGGGTTCCCAGTGGGACAGTCCTGAAACTGCATCACTGATTTTTGTTGTTGTTTCAACTCTTCTTAGGGATTTGAAGTTGTAAGATTGTTATTCTGTATAAATCTTCACCTTTCTTTGCCTGAAGACCCTCTTCACTGTGTATAGATGAAAGGATCCACACCTAAGCCTAGTATTCAAGGCTCTGTCCATTTTGCTTGGTGGTCTCAAAGAACCAGCAAGATTTAGACAGCTTGGAGGAGGCAGGGGAAAGAGTGGGCAGCCTTCGGGGAGTGCAGTGCCGAGTAAAGGTTTGGGAACTAGAGGAGAGGGTTGACCAGCGTGGAAGGCCTGTGGGATGGAGCGTGGAGGAAGGTTTGCGGATAAAGCAGGGCCACACTTGTTGAGAGCCAGGGGATAGGTGTTAGATACGGCACGGCACGGGCCCTGGGAACACAGAGGGCTTTCCTGTGGGAGTAGTGATGCTAGACGCGTCCTGTAGTATCCCAACAGTTATGAGACTGGGCCTGAGAGGAAGGGCAGAAAGGCTTGCTAGAGAACCCTGAAGTTGTTAGTGAGAGCCATTGCTGTTTCCCATGTTAGCAAGTATATATGAGCTATTTCAAAATACCGCTAATAATAAACCTGCCACATTAGATAAATAGCATTTTAATGAAAAGTAGCTTTTCTAAACAAAAAACTGAATGAGACATGGCATTGCTGTACATTTTGAAAAGTGAGTTTACTCTGATTAAGTAGAACACGTTCTCAGTTCTGCTTCTTTGATCTGTGGCAGTGTTTGAAGTATGTGAAGAAGCTCTCACATACGTGTAGTTGGAAAAAAGAATAGACTTTGCAGGTGCTTGTGGATATTCTCCTGGGACAGATACCCTGAAAGGTTCACTGCAGTGTAAAGCTAGAGAGCAGTGGCCAGTCTGCATGCTGTCATGTTCAAGTTCCCAACTCCCCTCTTCCTCTGTCATCCTGCATGTTTTTTTTTTCTTTTTTATCATCATGCTTTGGCCATTTGGAAAAAAATTCTATGTTATCTGGGTCTTCTTCAAATTCCCCAAACAGGCTTTTTTTTTTTTTGAGACAGGGTTTCTCTGTGTAGCCCTGGCTGTCCTGGAACTCACTCTGTAGACCAGGCTGACCTCGAACTCACAGAGCTCTACCTGCCTCTGCCTCCCGAGTACTGGGACTAAAGGTGTGCCCAGCCCCCAAGCAGGCTTTTTATGTTCTCTCATTAGAACGTTGAACCGTATTTCCCAGGAGTCTGATTCTGCTTAGAAGTGCTAGATGCATTGGCTGTCACAAGTGCTATCTATCAGTTGTTTCATTGATATGACATGCATTTAATTCATTTTCAAGAAAATGTCTGTCACACACTCAGTGATGAACAACCACAGTTTGTCTGTAGTCATTTGAGTAAAACTGGTGATCCATGGAGAAGTAAGTGGCTAGTTCAGCTTGCAACTCATAATTGCAGAGGCGCTGTGGTGCTGCGGATGTGTGTT
Source organism: Peromyscus californicus insignis (assembly GCF_007827085.1). Lineage (NCBI taxonomy): Eukaryota > Metazoa > Chordata > Mammalia > Rodentia > Cricetidae > Peromyscus > Peromyscus californicus. The sequence goes on along the minus strand of NW_026294492.1, from coordinate 30,567,690 downwards.
GTGTATACTTCCAGTTTCATCACATGGAATATGAAAATGGCACGTAGTCCAAGGTCAAGATGTAATAAAACTCATAACGCTTGTACCCCGACAAGGACATTCTTTGGTAAAAACCCATTTTTTCCTCTCTCTCAGAGTGTCTGGCAGTGAAGAATACAGTGACTTCTAGTTATTTTGTGTCTACTTCCTTGGTTTGTGCTCAGGCACGGCCCAGTCATGGTGGCAAATAGCATTTTTGTATTGTTCTGAAAATAGTTTTGACTTCCTGAACCAAAGAGAATCTCAGGAAGTTTCGTGGATATTGGGACGGCTACAAGGTTATTTGGAGTAACTAAGGATACGTGTTTCAGCTCTGTCGCTGTAACAAAACACCCAAAGAACCTACTTAATGAAGGAAAAGGCTTAGCCTGGCTTGTAGCTTGAGAGCTTCCCATGCCTGGCCACTTAGCCTGGCTGCTCTTGCCTGTGGAGGTGCAGTATATCACGGCTGTGGCAGCGTGTGGCAAGAGGTTTGTTCTGATTACAGCAGCTGAGAGGCAAAGAGTAACAAGAAAGGGCTGGAGCCACAGGCAGTCCCCTTTAAGACTTTGTACAAGGATGGAAGAAATCAGTCCCTTTCCTGGACTGAAGGATTATTAGGAAGATGTAAAAAAGTTCAGGCTTCCCTGCAAAGTGTTACAGATTCAGAGGGTAGTTTCTATAAGGACTTAGTGGACCAGCAGGGCACAGGTGATGTGTGTTTATTCTGGCATAAAAATGTTTTGTGCCCCGATTATAGCATATATATGTTATAAAAATAAACAATAAAAAATATTTTAAAATAGATAAATACTTTTAATGCGATATATTTTCTTCTGGTTTTGAGACACAAATATTTTACAAATTGGTTTTACTGTTGTATATGTTTTTAAAATTACATGAGGCTGGAGAGATGACTCGTTAGGTAAGAGCGCTTAATGCTCTGGGAGAGAACCTGGGTTCAGTTCCCATCACCACATCAGGCCGCTCACAATCATCTCAGCCCTGCTTCCAGGCGATCTGACACCCTCTGGCCTTGAGGACATCTGTATGCACATGATGCACATAAGCTCAGGCAAGCATTCATACACAGCAATAAATCCTTTAAAAATTACAGTGAAATACAGACTGTGTTTCAGTTATATGGTTTCTGACAAATGTATACAGCCATGTGACCCAGTCTCTCACTAAGATAGAACCTGTCCATACCTTGGTCCTCCCCAGTTAAACCACGTGTTAATGCTGCCCCCCCCCCCCCCGACAGTCCCTCTTCTGATTTCTGTCACCACGAACTGTCTTCTGAAGCTGGCTGTAAATGGACCACTGATGGGTTGCAGGGCAGCTTAGGGAACTCAGTCAGCTGTGCTCATCTGGACTGTGTGGGTTGCCTTCCTCTGCTGAGCTGTGTGTGCTCTGTACATTCACGGCCACCCCTCTGTCTTGGTCACTGTAGTTGAAAGTCTGGAAACCAGGCAGTGTGTGTCTTCCGGCGTTGTTCTGCATTTCAAGATTGCCGTTACTGTTTACGTCCTTGGCTTCTTCATACGCATTTTAGGATCTGTTCTCAAGGTAAACATAAAAGCTTGCTGAAATTTTACGGCCTAATGGCCATATCCTGACTGGCACAGCTGAGTAAAGCCCAGTCAGGTTTTACCAGCTTGTTCATGCACTCATTAAAAAAAAAAAATCTCGGAGTATCATTTTGCAATATTTTATTACATGCATATCGCCTGCTGGGATTTTTGTGTGGGATCTGCAGATCAATTTATGGAGAATTAAGATCTTACCATCATTGAATCTTCTCATCTGTGAGTGCAATGTATCTATTTATTTAGAAATCTTAAAAACCTCCTCAATGCCTTTTTTAATTCACAAATTTTATCCATAGCTTATTCTGCTGACATTACAGCAAAAAGGTATTGTGGGATACTTAAGGTAGTAAGTACATTAATCATTGTATGAGCCACATTTTCAGTTCGTATTAAAGTCCTCGCTGTGCTAATGATGTCTGACTTCCTTTGGCTTAACCTTGTTCATTTTTAGCCCTGAACATATGGACTCCTTTTAAAATTGGCAGAAATGAAAAGACTAGAAAAATGACTATTTAAAAAAATCCACTTTTGTAATGTCAAAGATGAAAACAATGGCCTTATACACTTGGCTTATTTTTATATGTGCGATGTAGTTATATTTATATGTGCACATTTTGCAAATTTCATCCTCTTTGAGCTTTAGAAGGAAATATACACTTGAAGGTGACTTCATCCTTACAGGAGAAGTGAGTAGCCTGCTAAGCGGGTTGTTTAGAGGAGCCTTCTGTGGTCCTTTTCAATCTCCTTATATGATACAGAGTAGCTCATGCTCTCATATAAGGAAACAACAAGAATAAAAAGGACAGCTATGTGCCGCAAGCCTTTAACCCCAGCACTCAGGAGGCAGAGGCAGGCAGATCTCTGGGAGTTTGAGGCCAGCCTGGTCTACAGAGCGAGTTCCAGGACAGGCACCAAAGCTACACAGAGACCCTGTCTCGAAAAACCACACACACACACACACACACACACACACACACACACACACACACGACATCTAAACAGCATTTCAAAGGTAGAAAGTGAACACTTAGAAGACAACAGTGAAGCTTTAGACTACAGAATTTATGACAAAGATAAGCTGGCTTCCTGGAAACACTGGTCTTCTTAGTATGTAAAGAAAAATTGGGTCTGCGTGTGTAGAGAGCTGTGAAGTCATTCAGAAGACTAAATTTGTGGGCTGGGTAGAGAGCCCAGCTGGTGAAGTGCTTGCCAGGCAAGCATGAGGATCCAAGTTCAGATTCCTCCAGTACCCACATAAAAGCCAAGTGCAGCGGCACACTCCTGTGAGCCCACTATTGGGCAGGTTGAGACAGGATTCCTGGAGCTGGCAGGCTAGTCGGTCTAACCCAGTCGGTGAGCTCTGAGTTTAGTGATAGATAGACCCTGTCTCAAAAATAAGGGGGGGTGATGACTGAGGAAGACACACATGCACATGCATGTAACAACATACATATATTCACACACACATACACATACACACACATATACATACATACATACATACATACATACATACATACATACATACACAACACACACACACATACTCCTGTGGGATTGAAGTGGGCAAAGATAATTGGCAACTTTTCTAACTAGGAGGCGTATTGGGAAATGAGGTAGATAATGTTTCAGAATCTAAGATAGAATTGGCAAGGCCTGTCAGCTGGTTCAGCAAGTAGAGACTCTTGTCACCAAGCCTGATGACTTGAGTTTGATCTTTGAAGTCCCCCAGGTGGAAAGAAGCCTGACCTCTGCCAGCTGCCCTCTGACCTCCGCAAGCACACCACGGCATATGTCCTCCTCCCTCAATGGGTGAATAAATGTAATCAGTTCTTAAAAAGAAATGAGAACACATAGAATTTATACTGTAGCACAGTCCCAATTTATTAGTGCCTGTCTTGTCTTTCTGACCTTCTTGGGAAGCGGTTGGTTGGTATTTGGTGAGATTTCTTACCCAATTCTCTCCTCCTCACCTCCTCAAAGTTCTAGCTTTTATTTTTATAGTTTTGGTGGTTGCCCATAAAGTCCCTGCATGCACGATCACTCTGGTTACTCCCTCTGGTGTGTGTGTGTGTGTGTGTGCTGTGTCTTGCTTTGGGTCTGCACTGTTCATGAATGCTCCAGGTGGCTGCATAGACCCCTTTCTACAGATGGCCATCTCTGACAGATGCCCTCATGCTGACTTGGTTCCTTGGCTTGCTGTTTCTCCTGACATCTTACTCCTTCCTCCACTATTCAGTGTTGAAGGAATGTTTGGATATTTGCTAGGTGTTTCCCTTTTTATTTTTCCAGTTCCTAAAGTGAACTGCTAGATTTTGTTCTTTCTGTTCCCCCATCTCGCTTCTCTTTATTATTCTACGTTTTTCCTCATCTTTTAAACTTTATTATTTATGTGTGTGTTTCTCTGCATGTATGAGGCCAGAAGAGGCAGTCAGAGCCCCTGGAAGTGGAGTTACAGAAGGTTATGAGCTGCCATGTGGGTTCACAGACCCTCTGGAAACGCATCTCCTCAGTGTCGTCCCCACACATTTTGAATTCATGCTTCACAGAGGATCCTGGAGGGGCATGGTGTATAGACTACTGCTTTTACATTGTAATGATTATCTTTCTAGAAGTTCCTTTTAAAAAAATTCTTCAAATTTGTGTATATGTTTTGTATCACTTGAGTTTTGACTTCTTTTATGTTTGACGTCTTAAAATTACTCTTTAACATTTTCTTTTGAAGTGTCATTCTCTAATTTTAAGTTTTGACCCATTTAATCTTTGTTGGTTTTGTTCCATGTGCTGGCTTTTAATTGTGGTAGATTTTTGTTTTATTTCATCTTTTTTTCCCCATAAGAATGTGTGACTCAGGTTGTGGGAGCATGTGTCTTTCCAAAACAGCATTGCTTTTACCTCCTCCAGAAACCTCTGTCCTTTCTGCTCTGAGATAGACTTTTATGTTCATTTTACAGTTTGGAATTTCTGAGACCTAGTGGATGTTGTAGTTTGGAACCCCAGATCACAATGAGCAGCAAGCTCATTTTAGATTTTTGCGTGGTTTTGGGTTTAGGGACAGGATCTCACTGGTTGCAGCTATCCTGGACTGTGCATGCATCACAGACTGGCCTTAAACTTGCCATCATCATCCTGCCTTAGCCTTTCAAGTGCTGGATTGTAGACATGTACTGTCGTGCCTGACTTGATTTTTAGTACCAAAAAGCCCCCCTTTGCCCACACTCTTAAAAACCCAAGCAGGGTTAGATTTTATTGTTACCTACCTGTGCTTATGAGTAGCCTTTAACAATCTGTTTTTATTGTACTGAGGTGTGGTCTCTCCCAGGGACAATTCAGGGACTCCATTCTAGGATGTGGTTTTGTGTGTTCACTTGAGAGCACCTCCCTTACCTACGTTCTTTCCATGCTTATCCTTAGTGCCTGTGTTCCAGCACATCACTGGTGGAAGTTCTAGTCTTCTATTTTCCACCTTGCATTAGTGTGATGGTTGTTAAAACAGATGAACCAGAGTTGCTACATTGTTACTATTGAAGTCCACAGTTTACGTTGGAGGGACCTTGCAGTTTTGTCACAAACTATCCTGTCTTACGGAACAGTTTCACTGTCCTGAAAATCTCCTCTTCTTCTATCTATTTTGTCCTCCCTTCCCTCACAACCCAGTTCCTGATAATGTGTACAGGTATACAAGCACACATATGTGTATATTATACATATACATATGTATTTTTTTCTTTTCCAAAATGTCATGTAACTGGAATTACATACCATATAGCCTTAAGACTGGCTTCTTTCACTTAGCTGTGTGACTTAGATTCATCCTTGTCTTTTTGTGACATAGCTCATTTCTTATTTTGTTGATTAATAGTCCCACATTTGGTTGGCCCTCAATGATTTATGCATTCACCTATTGAAAAATGTTTTTGTGGCTTCCAAGCTTTGGCATCATAAGTAGAAATGCAATAAATAATTCATATCTGGGTTCTTACATACAGAAAAACTTTGGTCGTCCTTGAGTAAATAGCAAGGACTATTATTGCTGGGTTGTATGATGAGCCTGTTTTTAGCTTTGTAGGGAACTGCAGTATTTTCCAGAGGGGCTATGTGTACATTCCCACCAGCGGTGAATGAGAGTTCCTGCTGCTTCACATCTTTATCAGCAATTAGTGTTGCTAGGGTTTTGCATTTGGGCCACTCCGCTGTGTGCATGCTATACCTGTTTTAATTTGCAGATCTTAACAACATGTTGTTAGGATTCTGCCCCAACTCCAGCTGCATGACCACACATTCGCAGTTGGGCAGTTAAGCAAGGGGTCTTGCGTCTTCCTTCATCAGTGCGTGCTGGTGATTACATGTGCACGATGTGGTCACGCAATCAGCACATGCATGGTGTAGCTCCATAAGCCCACCTGCGCATGTTCACGGGAATCCTTAAAAAGTCGGACACAGACTCCTCCCCACTCTGCTCCCTCCTGCCCCCCCCCCCTCTCTGTTCTCTGCACGTGCTTCTTCCCCAGGCCTGGTTCTTTTGTTGTGTCGTCCCTCCCCCCCAATAAAGCTCTGATACTGTGTTTTGTCGTGGCCCGTGCCTCATGGCCTTTCCACACGGTAACAAGTGCCGCTTATCATTTTTAAAAATAACACATGTGGTATTGAACGTACTTTCCAGTATGTATTTTGCTGTCTCTGTGTCTTTTTTGATAAGATGCCTATCTAAAGTTTTTTAGAAATTTAATTTTGAGCCAGGCATAGTGACATGCATCATATGTTGAAGCAGGATTGCAAGTTCCAGACCAGCCTGGGTTTATAGTAAGACCCTGTTTCAAACAAACAATAAAAATTGGATTGCTTGCTTTTGTGTTGTGGAATATTAGTTTAAGATATGTTACATTTGTTTATGCTGTGAATATTTGTTTAATGATGCAAAGATGGGTTGCATTCTTTTATGTTGCCTTTGTTTGAGAATAATGGATGAAGTTGAGTATTAATAAGAAAAATCATAGCAAATACCATATACTGAGTACTTACTGTGTGTCAGGTGTGGCTTTGTAGGTGGTCTCACTTTACTATGTCCTTATGGTCTTATGCACCAGGCCCCTTAAAGATAATGGGAGCTGAGGTATAGAGGTCAGCATAAGGTCACACTGAAAGTGGAAATGGAAGTCAGAGTGAACTTGAGGTCCTCTTTGCTGCAGACCCTGTTTTCCTGTATTGAGCTAGATTATACCAGAATACAGCTTGCCATATGATTTCCAGAGTATACATTAGATACCATAGAGACAAGGGAACCATTGAAGATTTTGAACAGAAGGGAAGGCAGTGAGCTACTGTGGGCAGCGCCTATTTCTTAGCTTCTTGGGAGAGTAAGTAGGTGTGGTATAGTGGCAGCCCCCAAGCTTTCAGATGAAAATTCCAAGCTTCCTGAAAGGTTGCACACCCAACCAAGAGTGAAAGGCGGTGATGTGAGTTAGATTAGTGACAGGGAAGTTGGGGGACATTGACAACCCGGATGAAGAGAGGAGCTGAGTGGAGCAAGATGTGGAGTTAGATTTCCACAGATTGAGGTGTATCTCCGGCAGAAAGCTGTCCTCTTGGCCCATTTCTTAGGAGGTGGGGGACTGGGAGAGTTGGGGGAGCGGGTTGCATGGCAGCAGCAGAGGGGCAGACCAAGGAACGACGACGCGTCAAAGGCCCGAGGTCTTTTCTAACCTGCTCATTTGAGTGCCCGAAGGAGTTTATGACTCATGGGTTACAATGGTCATTGCAGGGTTAGGTTTGAGTGTGCCCTGTGCCGTGGGTACACCTGTGCGTGGACGCTGTGGCGTGAGGTTTGCTCCTACAGGTCACTGGATGTTCCCTGGTCACCAGGTGAGAGCAGTGGGGCATAGACATGGGGAGCGAGAAGGGACCTGGTGGTTATCAGTCTAACCACCACCGTGTCCTTACTCAGTGTCAGATTCCTGTGTCCACTTCCGGCCCCAGGAGTGGGTGGTTTACGCTTGGTGTAGAAGGCTGTCCCTTGAGCGTCACAGCCATTAATTGCTGTCTCTGTGGGAAGCAGCTGTGACTGCTTGTGAGCAACCCTGGAGACTGGGCCTGTTGACTCTCCCTCCTGAAAGGAGTGGGAGGTACCTGAGCCCTCAGTTACCTCAGCTACCCTCCCTGCATACCCCATGCCAGCTGTATCTGTCCGAATTGCTCAGAACCTATGTCAGGAAGTGCCAGAGTCAATAGAGGGCCGCTGAAGAGGAGATGCCATCCAGTCGGCTACTCCAGTCCATGCTGCAGTGAGCGCAGTCAAGTCACCGTGTGCAGAGTTAGACTGTTGGTGGTGGTGTCTGGGCTTAGGTGCTTGTTCAGGTCCCAGCATCCTTGTATGGGAAGGCCCCACCCCTCTCTCCTCCTGTGCTCCGGAAGCAGTTCAAGTGGGTGGAGGGAAGTGTTGGAGGTTCAGAGCATGGGAAACCCAGGTACCAGTATCAGGACGTCCTCTCCCTGCTCTGCTCCTGGGGTGTTTGTTGGTTTGTTGGTTTGTTTGTTTCTGCTGTTCCACCCCAGCTCTGGTCCTCCCGCTGGTAAAAACTGAGCCAGAGCAGAGGACCTTTGCCCCAGCTGAGTTTGTTTTCAGCCTGACCCTCAGCCACCGCCCCTTTGCTTCGTCATCGCTGTGTGACTTCTGAGGTCTTGTGCCCCTGGTTATTGCTGGCACTTCGCCAACAACCAGGAATCCGTTAATCTTGTAAGATGTTTTGGTTTTGGGATGCAGAGGTTTTTGTTTTGTTTTGTTTTGTTTTGTTTTTTCCTTCCAGTAAAACTGTGGTTACCATGAGGTTTGACAATCTCTTTTTTTCTCCCCAAACCCCAAATGGGATGTTTTTGTAAATTGCTGGGCAGAGCTGCTATTTTTGCTGCTCATTGGTATTGTTTGTGTTGAGTTTCTTAAACCGTTTCTGCCATATTATCAGGCAATGTTTGAATCAAAACTGAGGAAATATTTCTGTAACAATTTATATTACTTTTATGAAAAGTTATAAAAGACCCTTTAGGCAGTGTTTTTATGAGTAAAGTTTTGCCACTTTTGGCAGGCTTTGGGAAAACATCAGGAAAGTAACATTTTATCTTCTAGGGAGTAAAGATGCATGCCTTTAGCAACATTATCTTCAGAAACTATGCATTTCAGGCTCGGGAGTCCATCCTTATACAAACTGGGCTCTTGGTCTACTGAACGGCACCCTGAGCCTCAGAACTCAGTCTGCTTTATGATTTGGGAAGAGGAACACTTTGGTGCTTATCTGGATAAGATTTAAAACACTAAAGATGTAAATTGTTTACTTAGGATCAAAACGTAAACTTTTATTTAAAAAGGCTTTTTTGAGTGGTAGGAATTGAATCTAGGGCCTCATACAAAGCAGGTGATCACTCTCTTAATTCCCTGGCTCCTGTTCCGCTTCCTCTTTTGTAAAGTCACTATACATTCCTTACAACCAAGTACAACACTGCTTCGTTGCTACTAACTAAACGCCACTTCAGTTTCGCTGTTTGCCCTGCCCTCTCCCTCTCCGCTCCATCCCAGGGTCCCATGTAGGGTCCTGTATAAAGTTCATCACTGTTGGTTACGTTGACTGTTCTGGCCTGTAACAGGTTTGTATACTTTTCTGGGGTTTTGTCTTTTGTTTTTAATGACCTTGACAGTTTGGAGGAGTACCAGTAGAGCTGGTCTTTTCTGGGTCTTTCAGATTAGGTTTATCTGACGATTTTCTCAAGGTTAGATTGAAGTCATGGTGATCAGGGTCCCTGTGCTGTTAGCAGGCGCTTGTGACTAACGGCGTTCACCTCGCTCACCTGGCGGGTGGTGTTTGCCAGCCAGGCAGTGTTTGCCAGCCAGGCGGTGTTTGCTAGGCGTTAGACTCTTGGGAAGCAAGGCCCACACAGGGATGGGCAGTCAGGCCTTGCTCACCTCTTAGGATGGGTCACTGTGAATGTGTGTCCTTGCTCCTGTTGATTAACTTTTTGGTGATGCTGGGGCATGAGCCTAGGATGTCACCTATGCGAAGGATGTTCTCCGCACCGTGCTACCCAGCCCCCAGTTTGCTTACTCCGTTATTTTATTAGGATAGGTTGATGGCTACAGCGCAGAACTGTGCAGACCGTTGTTGGTATCGCTGGAGTTTAGCTGTTGGGTGCTTATCCATTTGCTCCTGTGTCTTTTGATAGGTCCACATCGTTTTGTTTTTAACACATTATGGCATTTTATTTTTAATATTTTCTGGCACTACAACATACTCAGGCCCAGCTTGTATATTCTTTGCCACAGCCCAATAGCAGGCATTTCTTAATAAGCCTTTGTTCTTTTTACTGGTATGGTAGCAGGCATCTGAGAGCTAGGGCTTAGTGTTAGAGCACGTGCCTCCCATACGTGACCCTAGGTTTCACTCCCCAGTGTGATCCCCCAGAACAACAACAACAAAAACCCTGAAAATTGTGCTCTGGGTGTGTTCCTTGCTATTGGAGTATCATTGGTTTTAGGTACTCTCTCAGCTGATCAGCTTAGGGGTGTGTGTGTGTGTGTGTGTGTGTGTGTGTGTGTGTGTGTGTGAGTGAGAGAGAGAGAGAGAGAGAGAGAGAGAGAGAGAGAGAGAGAGAGAGAGAGAGAGAGAGAGAGAGATTTACTGACCCATGTAAATACATGTGCTAGTAACTTTTTTGTTGTTTTTTTGAGACAAGGTCTTGCTATGTAGACCAGACTGGCCTTGAATTTACAGAGATTCCTCCTGCCTCTGCTTCCTGAGTGCTGGGATCAAAGGCGTGCATCATCACGTCCAGCTATTTAAATAGCTGTGTGTCCATCTCTATTCATTTTAGCCTGAACCTGAGTTCATAATAGTCTCTTTACTGTAATGCCTGATGGCTCCTTGCAGCCTTCCCTTTGCTGTCTATCATCCCTGTCTTCAGAAGGAAGAGATGTGGCTCCCATCATCTCTCCTTTGATCTGTTTGTTTGGTTCCAGTATACATCGTCTACGTAGATTATACATTCCACCTACAAAAAGCAAGTGTTCGTCTTCATGCATTGCTGTGGTCTGTGAACTTCATTCCAGTTTACAGATGGAGGGAAACAGGGAGTTCAAGTGACTTTCTCAAGGACCCACAGTTAGCATGGCCATGCCTTTTGGGGTTGAGCCAGACAGGCCCTTCCAGAGTCTACTAGGCAGCCATGCTGAGAGGAGTGGGTGTGTGGAAAGGGAGGAGGGGAGTTGGAAATGATTTGGTGATATCAGACAATCCAAGGTCGCCCCAGAAGTGAGGCAGAGCATTGCTTAGGAAAGGTTCACACGAAGAAAAGAGTTTACTGAGGAGAGGAGATGTGAGACTGTGATTATGAGGACAGGAGTTCATGCTGTTGAAAATGTTCTGGAATAAAAGCGTGGACATGTTTCCTTTTTTCCCTCTGAGCCATTCCATGATGACTGCCAGATCACTGTTTCTTTCTGGTAGAAAAGCATGTGGCTTGCACCCTCTTCACATATGTCTCTTGCACAGAGGGGAAGAGAGTGGGTCAGAACTGCAGTTAGCAAAGGCGTTTTATTGGCTGCTGATCAAGAACCAAATTAGTTGAAGGGATTTCTTTATTAATGTGCCAGAGCCATCTTATCTATTCTGTGTACCCGCGTCTGTTTAGTATTTTGGTTTTATTGGCTGTATATAGGGAAGAGCTTAGTCACTCTGTAGTTTCTAGCTCTCAAACTGTGCAGCCCCCTACCTTCACCTCCTCCAGCATTCGACTTAAATTTAACAGTTTTATTGAGGATATAACTCAAAGCGTGTAATTCAATGAGTAGAAACTCAAACTTGAATCTTAAAGACTAGTGTGCTAGGTGGAATCTACTCTTCCAAGTGTTGCTCATCTCTAATTCTATTTTTATATTAACTACTAACACCAAGGGTGACCATCTTGTCTGATAGTTATGTCTGGGGATGTAGCACAGTGGCAGTAGAGTGCTTGATTGTGCACGACCAAAAAATCTAAAAAGGAAGGAGAGGAGGGAAGAGAAGAGATGGGAGAAGGAAGGAGGAAGGAATGAGTGACGGACTGTGGTTTCATTTGGTCCCCAGGGAAAGGACGCACATAGCTGTCTGGGTTTCACCATCATCCATTTCCCGCCCTGCTCTGGTGCTTGTCTCCCACATACTTAGGACCTTTCTTCATAGCCTGCTTCCACTAAGTCATAATTAAGGAGAAGCAAGACCATACACATTACCCTGTCTAGCAATAGATGAGAGCCTTTGTTTGTTTGTTTGTTTGTCTGTCTGTGAGTGTTTCCATTTCCTTAGTGTGGAAGGGATTAAACTTTGAAGGAAACTCTGACCATGCATCGATTCTTGTCCACTGTTCTACATATTTTGAGCTAGCTGCCTAGTCTTTGGAGCTTTTGAGGACCACGGCTTTCAAATGTCCTCTCACTATGAGGTATGCCATTCATAAAAAAAGTGAAAATCTGGTTATGAATTGTATCTAAGTTAGAGACTGTTGCATGTAGCCCACAGAATTACTTACAGCTTCTTGAGCTTCTCCAAAAGAAGAAAAAGGCCGAGTGTGGTGACACACACCTTTAATCCCAGCATCAGGAGGCAGAGGCAGGTGGATCTGTGGGTTCTAGGACAGCCTGGGCTACAAAGCAAGTTTCAGGGCTTCACAGAGAGTCTTGAACCCCACTCTCCTCCCCCCAGAAGAAAAGAAGAAAAAAGGACATGGTGATGGTATAAAAGATTATCTTTGAAGCTGGTGGTTTAATTTGGGGCAGATGAATTACCATTTATATAGTGAATTAGAATTCACATAGCACTTAGTTTTCATTAGAAGGTTCTGTTAGTCAGGTTGGTATGTAACCTTGAGAGAATTAAAGTGCATTAGGCAGGGTAGGAGGTGGGGGTGGGATGTGAGAATAGTTTCTCAAAAAACCTTGTTGGGGGGCTGTAGATGTAACCAACCGTCTTATTAAATAAGAAACACAGAACCAATGCAAAGAAGAAAGCCAAGAGGTCAGAGCTAAGAGCTAAAACCATACCCTTCCTCCTGCGGTGGTCCTACCTCTCCGAAAGAGAGCTACTTCCTATGTTAAAGTCTTTATAAAGACTTTTGGTTCTGCCTTCTCATTGGTTGTAAACCCAACCACATGACCGCCTTGTCACTGCCTGTCTGTGTAGACCTCCAGTTCTTCTATGGTTGGGATTGAGATTAAAGGCGTGTGTATCCAATGCTGGCTGTATCCCTGAACACACAGAGATCTACCTAGCTCTGCCTACCAAGTGCTGGGATTAAAGGCGTGCGCCACTACCGCCCGGCTTTCCTATGGCTTGCTAATAGCTCTGGCCCCCGGGCAACTTTATTTATTAACATACAAATAACATTTTAGTACAAAATAAAATATCACCATAGGGGGCTGGAGGGATGACTTGGTGAACTGAGTACTTGCTGCACAATCATGAGGACTGGAGTCAGATCCCAGCACCTACAGAACAAGCTGGATGTCCCACAAACACCTGTAACTCCAACTTCTGTGACAGTGATACCCTCTTCTGCCCTCTGGAGTGCACCCACACATACATGTCCGTGCACACACACATGCACAAATAACACCATTTAAAAACAATGGAAGCATTTCCTAAGAAAACATAATCTTGGAATTCTTGCCTAATATTTTATAAGCAAAGGTGTTTCTGTATTGTACTTGTTGCTTATTTTTCCCAGAATGTTTTCTGCAAAGAGGATGATAGATTTCAGTGTAAACTCTAAAACCCAGAACAGTGATTAGGATGGGCGGGAAGGTGTCATTTCAAGTGGGAATGGAATGTTTTCTTCATCATTTGGTGGGGTACAGGTGTTAAAGAATTTTGCTGTCTCTGCTTGTCCCTCATCTTGTCTTTGGGGAAGATGAAGGTCTGTTTCCATCTTCCAGACTGGACTGTTCCTGTAGAGATTAGGAACATGCCACAGTTGTGAAGAATCAAGACAGAGGCCCAGAGCCGTGTTTGCCTCTGACAGGGCTTGATAGTCCCTGTGGCACGTGGTCACTAGTGAGTCTGCCCTGGCCCACTCTCTGTGGGGTCGGTCCCTCTGGAGAGTGAGTCCTGGGTTTACGCTTCCCAAACCGACAGAAGGACGCCGACAGAAGGGGAAAGAATTACGCTGCCTGGGAGTTGTCCTCTGACCTCTATCCCTCTTCCACTTTTTTTTTTGGTTTTTCGAGACAGGGTTTCTCTGTGTAGCTTTGCGCCTTTCCTGGGACTCACTTGGTAGCCCAGGCTGGCCTCGAACTCACAGAGATCCGCCTGGCTCTGCCTCCCGAGTGCTGGGATTAAAGGCGTGCGCCACCACCGCCCGGCCCCTCTTCCACTTTTACATGGGTTCTGGAGATGAAACTCAGGTCTCCAGCCAGGCTTGGTGGTGAGCAGCCGTACCCGCTGAGCTACCACACCGGCTGTGGTTCAGCTCCACGAGCTTCCAGAGCTGTGAATTCCCTGTCCTTCCCAGTCCTCCTTAGTGTCAGTGCTGGAGCGTGGTTAATCCTACCCCTTGCTTCTGCTCCAAGGAATGCAGTCCTTTGGAATTTTCTTGTGTGGAATCCAGATTGTTCCCACATCCCCGCATGTGCACACCAAGTAGAATGGATACTGGGTGGAAGGAGGAGGGAGGGAGGATGGGGAACAAGAGGCGCTGACAGAGGAAAAAGGAGACGTCGGGCACATTGTTCTCTATGAAATGTTGTCATGTTTACGGCACGAGAGCAGAAGAGGGTGATTTGTAGTGGAAAGAGGGCTGTCGTAAGGAAGGACGGACAAAGGAGGTGGAAATGGCAGCCACGAGCAAATACCATGATATGATATCATACAAATGTGATATACATGTGTGAAAATGTCATAAGCCCATTTTTTAAATTACACAGCATGTGTGTGGAGGTCGGAGGTCAGGGGTCACAGGACACACTTGTGGGAGTCAGTTTTGTCTTCCTACCTTGTGGATTTCAGGCATCAAGTTCAGGTGGCAAGTCCCCTAACCAGCTGAGCCGTGTTGGCACAGGAAACCCGTTATTTTATACACTGACAGAACTTTAACACCCTTTTTTAATTTTTTGTTTATTTATTTACATCTTACAATTTATTTTTCAATTCTGATGGAGTCCTGTGCTCACAGACAGAATTGAGTGAATGATGCAACGTTTACCAAATAAAGCTCGCTGGTTCCATCAACCTCAGGTGGCCTTTCGGAGGAGAGTCAGATCTTCAGAGTTACAGCATTATAGTTTTACCACATAACAAAGGTGTAGATACACTAAACAAATAATAGCTCTGTTTTGGGCACCATACCTGGCATATCTTTAGCTCCCAGTGAATGTGTAGTGACTACATAAAACACTGAAACCATATGCTACTCTTTTTCCTCACACTGTGACGTGTAGTCTTCGTTTAGAGAGAATGGAGTTAGCGTACTCAGCTTGGAATGTGTACCACAGTTTGTAGTATAATTTAAGCCGGGAAAACGCCAGAGTTTGTGTCCAAGGGAGGAAGTGAACTTCCTGGCCCTCTCCCGTCTTCCTTCAAACTGGATCTCAAATAACAGCTTTGACTGAAAATAGAGGCCAAGAGGCCAAGAAAGCTCTCCTGACACAGTGTCCATTTCCTAGGCTGCCCAGGAAACTCACCCAGATACAGAGAGGAGTGTAGCTAAAGTGTTTTCCTGCCTGGCCCACAGTCAGGACAAATCTCTCTCACCTGCCAGTCCCACAGCCGCTCAGACCCGACCAAGTAAACACAGAGACTTATATTGCTTACAAACTGTATGGCCGTGGCAGGCTTCTTGCTAACTGTTCTTACAGCTTAAATTAATCCATTTCCATTAATCTATACCTTGCCACATGGCTCATGGCTTACCGGCATCTTCACATGCGGCTTTTCATGGTGGCGGCTGGCAGTGTCTCTGACTCAGCCTTCCACTTCCCAGCTTTATTCTCCTCCTTGTCCCGCCTACACTTCCTGCCTAGCCAATGGCCAATCAGTGTTTTATTTATTGACTAATTAGCAACACATTTGCCATACAGAACATCCCATAGCAGAGGAGACTTACATGAAATAGAATTTGCTTTTAATGACCCTTGGGCCAGCAAGGTGCTCACACATGTGCTCTCTCTCTCTCTCTCTCTCTCTCTCTCTCTCTCTCTCTCTCTTTCTCTCTCTCTCACACACACACACACACACACACACACACACACCACAAAAATAAATGTAAAAATAAAGGTTTGGTGAGATGGCCCAGCAGCAGTAAAGGGCACTTCACCCACCAAACCGATGACCTGAGTTCTGTCTTTAGAACCCCATGGTAGAAGAATAGAACTCGACTCCCACAAATTGTCCTCTGACCTCCAGCCAAGTTCTATGTATGTCACACACACACACACAGGAATAAATAAAGGTCATAAAAATCCTCTAAAAATGTATATATTATTTTAGTTTTTAATATGTGAAAAGCAAACTCACAAGTGAAGTAAAATAGTAACGTTGGTGAATTTACAAGACAATTAATAAATAAAATTGACTATTAGGGGCTTTGGATCCAGCACCACATAGGGTAGGGGTGGGGAGCTGGACCCTGGAGCATGCTCCTGCAGTTCCATTGCTGGGGAGCAGAGACATACATGCCTTTGCTTCCACACCCATACATGTTCATGCTCACTCTCACAGTTCCACACAGGTAAGCATTCACTCACATACCATTCCCACACATGTACATGTTCACTCACACACCACATGAACATAACACACACATTTATGTACACACACACACACACACACACACACACACATACACACACACACACACTGACTTGCTGTGTTTCAGAACATTGGATCCTATTGTTTACCACAGACTTAAAACAGCAGATCGTATAAGGACATCAAAATCTTTGGTTTTTCTAAACACCTCGTAATATTTCTAAAAGGTATGCTTACCGTCTGTATAGATTGTGTGGTGTGGATCTGTTTCTTATAATGGAGAAAATTATATAGAAAAGCCTTTTTAGTGTTCCATAAACAGTAACTGTGATAAAAATACTTTCATGTAATTCATGCTGCATAATGCTTTATATGTTTTAATAAAGTTTCATTTTTGAGAAGCTAGTGAGCTTTTCAAAATTTAAAAATTGCTTTATGCTTCATATTTCTTCTTCTTTGGGGGGTGGGTTGAGACAGGGCTTCTCTGTGTAGTTTTGGTGATTGTCCTGGATCTCGCTCTGTAGACCAACCAGGCTGGCCTAGAACTCACAGAGATCCGCCTGGCTCTGCCTCCCGAGTGCTGGGATTAAAGGCGTGCGCCACCACTGCCCAGTTTTTCTTGGTGCTTCATATTTCTTAAAGTAGTTTTAATTAACCATTCAGACTTAAAAATAATCCTTTAAGTACTGTTTTCATTATAAATAACTCAACCTTTCTCTCTTGATACATTTTGTTTTCTCCATACACTTGCTTGTCTGTTCCAAGAGTGTGTAATAAAATCTTTGGCTGTTACAACAAAGTAGGTTTGTTATTATGATGTATGGGCACAGAACCAAAATTTGTATAGCTAGCTTTGCGAAAAAGTTGTAGATCTTTGCAGTATTACTAGTTGCTTTGTTATTAGAGTGATTCATTACTCCAAGTTTCTAGAACTCTGAATTGTCTGCAGTATTTACATGGTGTAGATGCATGAATATGAAGAACTGTGAATTCTTGGTTCAGGCTGTTTGTGGTGTATCTGTCAAGGGTTCAGCTCTCTGTGAGATAATGCGGTGACCTCTTCCTACTCCAGAGTCAGTCTGCACAGGTATGTAGCCCTCCTCCCGCCTTCTAGACCCGCATGCTCCTTCCAGACTTGTGTGTAATAGAAACCAAAAAGACACTGACCTGCTGGAGTCCAGCTCCAGCGGGGTTTAGCTCCCAAAGAGGAGGAGGTGTGGAATCAGCGAGAGAAAGGAGGAGACGAACACAGTGTGAGAGTGAATCGGGATGGCTTGCTCTCTATTGAAAAAGGATGCACCTTTTATACTCTACAGTTGCACATAAGACTAAATGGGAGAATGGGAGCGTGTGAGCTGGGGTGTGGCTTGTGATCAGGGATTGAGGAGCTAGTATTGACCTTGACACGTTAATAGGCACCAGTCATATGTTGATGGAAGGGCCACAGGTTCCTCTTGCCAGATAAGAATGACTCCCTTTTTAGTAAGCAGAACTTTCTTCAAGTCCCCCCTCCCCAAGGGAATGGGGGCTTTTGTCTAAATGCCTGACCTTGGGAAAAGGACTTCCTCAGGAGAGCAGGTACTCCATTATAGAATGTTGCAGTTTTTTATATGGCTTAGTTTATCCAAATAGCTAAAGCTTAAATTGAGCAAAGACGGAGCTAGACAAATATTACTGTGAACCTGAGTAGAGCTTAGGAATTCACAAATCTTGATTATCAACTATACCTTATTTATCTAGCATGTTACTTATCTAAATTTTCCAGCAGCTTGATGTTAACTTGTGTGGGTATAGGCAGAGTTGTCACGCTGTATGGTTCCAAGGTGGCAGGGATTTTTTTTCCAAAGAATTATTTTGTTTTAATAGGCTGCCATTTTATACATGTTCATCCTTCACTAAAGCCCACACAGAATTTCCCTAATGGAAAGGCATAATAGTGAGAATCATTAAAAGGCAAAGTGAAAGGGGTGCTAGAGAATTGTGATCCATAAAGTCAAAGTGCTGGAACTCTGTCAATCAGCGATGGTCGCCATGCCGTCCACACCATTGATCGAAGCTCTTCCTCACTATAACCAGAAAACCGTAAGGAATATTGAAGAAACAAACGTTGGGCCTGTGTCCATGTAAGAGTCTGTGTTTGATGCCTGGGGGGAGACAGAAGTGTCCTTCTGTTGTTTCAGTCTGTTGGAGTCAGTGCTGAGAAACCATCCAGGCGAAGACCTTGAGTCGGAGCGTCCCTTAACCACGCTGGTCTTACCAGAGCCTGTGGATCCCCTGTCTCTGCATCTTGTTAGAGTGATAGGCAGCATGCGTCTCTAAAGCCTCTACTGTGGGCGCGCTGGATGCACAGTCTGCAGGATTATTTTCAGCCTGTTTGTTTCTGCGGTCTTAAGTTGTCTTGTTTTTGTTTGTTTGCTTAAGTTCCTGAGTTTATCTCAGGATCTACGATACTCAGTTTCTTTTCATTTAGTTTCTTCTCTCTGCATACTAAATTACTCTGGAGAAGTTCACAGACTGGTCAGTTCCTGTACTGTTTCACAAGGGTCTTCACTGAGGCTCACTGTCCTACTCCGTAAATTAGTCCAAACCTTTAATTTATTATTTAAGACCACTTTTGAAAACACCACCCCCACAGGGGCCTACAGAGATGGTCTGCAGTTATGAAATCCTGCTGCTCCTTCAGAGCTCAGTTCAGATCCCAGGACCCACATCACGTGCCTCACAAGCACCTGCTCTAAGTCCAGCTCCAGGGCATCTGGCTCCATCTTCTGGCCTCCACAGCACCCACATACATATGACATAAATGTACACACAAGTAAATATTTTACAAATTAAACAGAAGTTCAATGAATTGAGCGCATAATTTATGTACACACTACCCTTTTCTGGGCATGAGAATACAATAAGACAGTCCAGGACCTCACAGCTTTAACAAGCATTTTTAACATAATACAAAGTTACTCTGATGTAGTGTGACTATAAATGACTGAGGAGCCCAAGAAAAGTTACAATGTGGAAATTCTTTGTAAGTTTGTTTGTTTTTGCTTAAAAGGTTTTTCTAAATTTCTTTTTTTGACCTCCAATAAATGGTATAATTTAACCAGATATGGGCTCATACCTTCAATCCCAACACCCTGGAGACTGAGGCAGGAGAATTGTCACAAATTTGAAGCCAACCTGGGATACAAATGATACCTGCCTCAAAAAACCAAAAAATATAAATATGTTGTATGACTTGCTAAGTGTGACATGATTCTCTTGTTATTGTTGTTTTTGTAATCCCTGGTATTATCTTTTAATTTTTCTTCCCTCGCCTTTCCTTTCTTCTTATTTGATTTTTTTTAAATTTACATTGCAAGTTTTCATCCAGGTATAGTACCTTAGGCAAACCCCTCTCTCGCCCAGCCTCCCATTTCTTGCCCCTCTCGGTTATTCCTTTTGTTCCCCCAGATAGTTTGACTTTACTTTCATTTTGTATGTGCATATGTAGTTGTGTGTAACCATATAGCGTCTAGGAGCCAAAAAAAAATGTCTTTTTAAGACTAATATAATTCTTTTAATGTGATTGTCTCCAGTTTCATTCATTTTCCTGCAAATGATATAACTTCATTCTTTCTGGCTGAATATTTATACATACACACGCACACACACACACACACACACACACACACACACACACAATTCTTTACTCAGTCCTCTGTTGTTAGACACCTAGTTGGTTCCTTAACTTAGCCATAGTAATTGATGTACAAGTGTCTCTGATGTGTTGACTTGGGGTCTTTTCAGTAAATATTAGGAGTGGCATGGTTGGGTCATGTGATCGATGTATTTTGTTTTCACCTTACTTTATGTGTATGAGTGTTTTGCCTGCAGTACACCAAGTGTGTGCAGGCTCCCTGGAGGACAGAAAGCGGGGCATCAGATCCCCTGGAATTGGAGTTACAGGTGATGGTGAGCTGCTTTGTGGGTGCTGGGAACCAAACCTGGGTCCTCTGGAAGGTGGAGTACTCCTAACCACTGAGCCATCTCTCCAGTCCCCTATTTTTAGTTCTGTGAGAAACCTCCATACTGACTCCATAGAGGCTGGGCTAGTTCGGGTTCCCACCGGCAGCATCTAAGGGTCCCCATGTCCACACCCTTGTCCACATCCTTGTCCACATCCTTGCCAGCGTTTGCTCCTTGTTGTCGTCACAGTTGACGTTCTGACCCGGATGAAATCCTGGTGTGGGTTTGACTTGCGTTCCTCTGATGGCTGGTGAGGATGAACACTTTTCCTTCCTCCCTTCCTCCCTTCCTCCCTCCCTCCCTCCCTCCCTCCCTCCCTCCCTCCCTCCTTCCTTCCTTTCTTTCTTTCTTTCTTTCTTTCGTCCTTCCTCCCCCCCCCCCTTGGCCATTTGCAATCCCTCTTTTGAGTATTGTTCATTTGATTAGCCTATTTATTAATTGGGTTATTGATTTCTTCGTTGTTTTTTTTTGTTTTGTTTTGTTTTGTTAACTTCTTTGTGTGTTCTAGATTTATCTTGGGTCAGGTACAGTTAGCAAAGGTTTTCTCCCATTCTATAGGTCATCTCCTCCTTCTGTTAATTTGCTCTGCAAAAGGCCTTTTGGTTAATGGGTCTCATTGTTGATTATTGCCCTTATTTCCTGAGCTGGCATGTGTTCAGAAAACCCTTTTCTGGGCTCGTGTCCTGAGGGGTTTCTCCTACTCCCCCTCCCCCCTCCCCCCTCCCCATCCCCGCTGCTTCAGAATTTCAGGTCTTTTGGAGTTCATTTTGTGCAGGGTGAGTGATCTCTTCTACATGTTAATATCCAGTTTTCCCACCATTATTTAAATAGTCTATTTTACAATATGTATTTTTTACTTGTTTGCAAAGAGTCGGGTGTTTGTCACTATGTGAGTTTATATTTGAGAGGCAGAGGTACATCAGTAAAACCTAAGGCTAGCTACTTGAAAAGATACATAAGAGAAAGACAAACCTCTGCCAAGATCAATCAAGAAATAAAAGACATGAGTAGTATTTATTGGTAAATATTGATAATGAAAAGAGGTCATACTTGCCAATATAACAAATACTTAAAAACTCCTAAGAGAGTATTATGAACAGTTTATGCTAACAAAAGGGAAAGCCCAGAGATAGATGGCAGAGTCATGACTGAGGCTGTTGCATTATCCCAGAGAAAAGACATTGGCAGCTGGAACGCCTGTGCTTCAAGAATCAAAGCAGGCAGAAGAATTTAGCAGACACCTGTAATTCCTTGAGTGGAGGAATGGGGTGGGCAGGCATGGCCAGCCTTCTGACATGACTGCCTGTTGTCACCTACAAAGTTCATGCTGGAGAACCATGCAGTTGACTGTGACGACATCTCGTGGATGTTTTAAGTAAATTTATGCCCTTGTGTTGGATAGTCATAGCTATCCTGGGCTGCACGTTTGGCATGCCTGGAAGGGTCTGGCTTGGGGACCTGGCAGGTGCTGGTAGCATTACAGCAAAGAGCTGCATTTGGGGGGTGGGTGCCGCATTTGAGCTCCACTGGACTTATGACATATGGTTGCTTATGGGAGTCCTGAGCTCTTGAGAGAAGTCTGGTTAATTTGTGTCAGCTTATGTTAACACAGGATTGGGTTTCTGTTTTAAAACTTAGCAGCCTGGTTTTCTTTTGAAAAACATGTCTTTAAATGTTTCCTGAAACATAAAATACCTTTAAAAATCAGATTAAATTCTCCCTTGAATACTTATGAGTTACCAGATAGGTCTGAGATGTGAACAAAGGCCCTACTTTGAGAAGTCTCTTGTAGCACACTACAGTGTGTGCTTGTAACAAGAGTGCTGAACTCCTTGGCAGTGTCTATGTAAGTACTCAGATTTCTTTGAGTGATGTGGCTGTGGCTTAGCCTCAGATCTCTAGAAGTCCTGCCAGGCTTGTCTGGCTGCCCCTAGGCAGCCAGGGCAGCCCTTTCCAGACTATGGCCCCAGGTACCCTTCCTTCCTTGTTTCTTAGGCCCCTGAACTACTTGAAGATGAGCTGTTGAGGTGCTAAGTGCAGATATCTCTCTTCCCCATCTTGGCTCAAACAGACTCCCACAAGTGAAGGAAGGAGGTGAGATAGTTCCAGAGTTTTTGTTCTGCTCAGAAGACAGTATGAGGGGCTGGAGAGATGCTCGGAGGTGAAGAGCCTGACTGCTCTTCCAGAGGACCTGACACTGTTCCCAGAACCCACCGTGGGCAGCTCACAGCAGCCTGTAACTCCAGCTCCATGGGAGTCAATAGCCTCTTTAGTCCTCCACGGCACGGCACACACATACACAGAACCAAAAGTAGACTTTTGGAAGCCAAGCCTAAATGAAACAGCTTTCTCTTAAGATCACCTGCTTGGAGTAGATTGATGACTGCTGCCTGCTGTCCACGCCCACCAGTGTTCTGCAACCCTGCCTGACCCAACAGAGCTATTAAACCTTTATCTATGCTGTTTGCCACTTGTCAGGCATCCCTGTTTTTGCTGGCTCTTCTTGGCATATAAAAATGGTTATGTCGTTTGTTTGTTTATTGTGAGAGACTGGGATGGAACCCAGGGCCTTGCACAGGCTGGGCAAGGGCTCTACCCCCAGTCCTAGCCCAAACATAGCCATGCTGAACTAACAAAGCAAACACCGAGGCTTTTGTTACTAGTGCTTTCTTAAACTCCAAAACACAACACCTCTTCTAGCTTTAATAGACTGCTTGGAAATGTAGTATGGGCAGGTAGGTAAACATTAGTTATGCCTATAGTATAGATGGTTCATGATTACTCTTGGAATTTTGGTTATTTGAATGAAGAGTAACTGAGGCCTCAGTCTACCCTTCCCTGTCACCTTCCATTTATTGGTCTCTTCCAGGCTTTGTGCTGTAATCCCCTCACAGAGCAAATGGGGGGGGATTCATCTGATGGTGTTATCCAGAGGCCATTGTAGTGCAGCACGTTTGGGTTGCTGATTCTGTGGGAAAATTAAAAATTGGAGTTGTGAAGAAACCATCACAGTGGATTTTTGTAGATGTAACGGTCTTGTTAAATAAGAAACACAGAGCCAAATGCAGAGTTAAAAGTCCAAGATGTCAGAGAGCAGTAGCTAAGAGCTGAGACTAAAACCGCCTTCTTATCACCCGCTGCCAATGCCTTCCTTCCCCTGAGAAAGAGACCTACTTCCTGTGTGTCTGTCTTTTTATTGACTTTCTTTTCTGCCTTCTCATTGGTTGTAAACCCAACCACATGACCTCCTTGTCACTGCCCATCTATGCAGACCTCCAGGTCTTCTATGGTTGGTATTGAGATTAAAGGTGTGTGTCTCCATGCTTGTGGTGTCCTTGAACACACAGAGATCTGCCTGTCATGTGATCGGGATTAAGGGCATGTGGTACCACTGCCAGACTTTTGCTATGGCTTGCTATTAGCTCTGACCCCCCAGGCACTTTTATTTATTAACATACAAATAAAATCACATTTCAGCACAAATAAAATATCACCATAGATTTTAGTAAACATTATACTGTGCCTCAGTAGCAAACAATAATACACACATTTTTTATTTATTACTCTAGTTACTGGTTCCAGGATCCCTGCAGATACCAAGTGTCCAAGGGTGCTCATTCTTTTTATGTAAAATTGCATAATCTTTGAGTATAACCTGTCCTCCTGAGCACTTGAAATTGACTTAGATGACATAATACCAAGTTTAGTTTATGTGTAAGTTTAGCCCCACATTGCTTAAAGAGTAACAAGAGAAAGTGCATGCCCAGTGCAGCGTTTTCTTCCTAGTATTTTCAATCTGCAGATAGAGGTAGTAGATACAGAGGGCCAACTGCTTTGGACTGTGGTGGCACAATATATCGTGTAGTAGGGAAAATTCTCATCATGGTAGCTAAGAAGCAAAGAGAGAGGGAGGACCATGAACCCCACACACTAAGAGGTTCATCAGTAACCTCTCTTCCACCAGACCCCAACTCTTAAAGGTTCCACAAACTCCAGAGAGTGCTGCAGGATAGAAACCAAACCTTCAATGCTTGGGACCCCAAACAGAAGTCTGCTCTCCAATGGTTTATTTTGAGATGTCTGCAATCTGATCATTTCTAACTGTCAAGCAGCATTGTATGGTGTGACTACCTCACAGCTTCTTTATCCTTCACTTATTGATGAGAAAATTGGCATGTTTCCACCACTAGAAGCAATGGCATTGATCTTTATGACTGCTTGTATCAAACTGGACATTGGAGAGTTATTTAATTTCACTAGTGAATGTCTGAACTACCAACATTACATAGACTCTGAAACTATTGATTCCCCTGTGATAACAAATAGACTCATTTTATGCTGTGGTTTTGTTTGTACTGGGAATTGAACCCAGAACCTCATGTGAGTAAGGCAAATACCACTGCCAGACTTCTGCTATGGCTTGCTATTAGCTCTGACCCCAGGCACTTTTATTTATTAACATACAAATAAAACCACATTTCAGCACAAATAAAATATCACCATACTGTTTCGCTTACCCTATAGCCCAGACAGGTCTGAACTTGGAGATAGTCCTGCCTTAGAGTCCTAAGTAAAGGCCTAACCCGAGTTTTCCTAGTTGCTTTAGAAATTGAATTAGGAAATGCAGTAGTTACTGTTATAGTTTATACAGCAAAGACAAAATGTTAATAAAAGTTCCATATTTTATGTAAATATAAGCTTATAATTGCATCCTCAGGGAAGGACCTCTCCTTGGTGTGTAAAGAAGTCCTTTCCCAGGTTCTCTCCAAGCACATTGCCCCTCATCCTGTGTCTGCTGTCCCCAGACACTGAAGTCTCCCCTGGGGACTCATATTAACAGCATCTTTCACAGCACCTGACACTACAAAGTTGCTGATTGAGGTCATTGACGAAGTTTAAGCTTTTTATTATGTTCTCTTAAAAAATAAAATGTAGGCACAGGTAAAATTCAGAATTAAATCTCATACATCGCAATTGAAAGTGCACATGGTCTCTGTGTGGTTGAGTGTTGTTCGTGTTCAGATTTTCTTTCTAGAAAATCATTCCTTGTTGTGGGTAAGTCGTGATTCAGAGCAGTGCTTTTTGGACTTAGGCCAACGGGATTCAAATTAATTACTAGCACCTTGCGGTGTCAGTAAAATGGAGTAGCACTTGCTTCACGGATGGTGTGGAAGCTTCAGCACAGTGCCTAGTGCCTGCAGGAAGTGCTCAGGCAGAGGACTCGTTCTGTCCCGTGCTCCCTGCCCTGTGCTCTCATCACTGCCATCGTCACCTCCACCACCATCACCTCCACCACCATCGTGTTCTGTCTTTCCTATGTTAGCCAGGGAGAGTTGTAAGGTCACATGGAACTTACCCCACGGTATCAGGTTGATGTCTCACGAAAGACGTGAAAGCTCCATTTCTAAGATGTTAACTAGGTGGTCAGCAAATACACTTTCTTTGAAGTTTATATGTTGTTTTGTAATTATATTTTTTGAGCACCTGTACTAGCACCATGAACAGATTGCTGATTTTCATCTGCCTCCCACATAAATTCTTGCTGGAGTGAAGTAGGCAGAGATCGCTGAGAGGAGCCTGGTGTCAGTATCGTGAGATTGACACAGGGCTGGATCGTGACCTGAAAACAGTGCTCTGCAGAGTCCACAATCCTCCTGTCAATCTCATGAGTGTGTGCCTTTAAATACGCTGGCTTCAGAGCATCAAGGTTACTGACTGGGATTTATCGTGGTTGCATTTTCTCATATAAATGTTACTATCTTTTCATTAGAAGTCTTAAGGACACTCTCATGTTTTCATGGAAAACCACAACACTGAGATCTGTGTGCTTTCGTTTGGCTGTGCCAGTTATGGTGTGCTGAAAGCTTCCTGCAGAGTTCTGGGATCTGCCTGCACGCTGAATAATGGTGATAGTATTGAATTGTTGGTAAACTACATCATCAGTTTCTCTTGTTCACATGCACACACACTGAATAATGTTTAAAAATATCTTGTATAGGTTGTTAAAACATTTTTTTACACAACTCCCCCCTTCCTCCAATCATGCTTTCAAAATTGAATAATATAATTAAAAATGAGGGGTGGAGAGGGGACTTAACAGTTAAGTACTCTCTCTTGTTGGTCTTTCAGAGGACCTGAGTTTGGATCCCCATACCCATGTCTACCAGCATACAACCGCCTGTAACTCCAGCTCCTCAGGCTCAAGAGCATCCACACATGTGTGGCATGCATTCACACACACATACACATAAATAACAACAATAACAAGCTTTAAAAAAGAGTTGGAAGGGTCTGGAGAGATGGCTCAGAGGTTAAGAGCACTGGCTGTTCTTCCAGAGGTCCTGAGTTCAATTCCCAGCACCCACATGGTGGCTCACAACCATCTATAATGAGATCTGGTGCCCTCTTCTGGCCTGCAGGCATACATGCAGACAGAACACTGTATACGTAATAAAT
The DNA here is from genome assembly GCF_007827085.1 of Peromyscus californicus insignis. Lineage (NCBI taxonomy): Eukaryota > Metazoa > Chordata > Mammalia > Rodentia > Cricetidae > Peromyscus > Peromyscus californicus. The sequence goes on along the minus strand of NW_026294492.1, from coordinate 30,540,860 downwards.
AAATAAATCTTTAAAGAGTTGGAAGAGTGAAGAGGGCCCTTTTTCTATGCCACCTTAACTCATTACCCGTATTTAAGTACTAGTTACTGATATGTTTCTTAATTTTAATTTTTTTGCATGTGTACGGTGTACATATTTGGATAAGCATGTTTGTGTGTGTGTGTGTGTGTGTGTGTGTGTGTGTGTGTGTGTGTGTGTGTGTGTGTGTGCACTCGCACCTGTGTGCAGGTGTGTATAGAGGCCCGAAGTCGACATTGCCTTGAATTGTTGTCCTCTATTGAGGTAGGTCCACTGAAGTAAGAACTTGATTCTGGCTACTCCGGCCAGCTGACTTGCTCAGGGGTCCCTTGGCTCTGCCTCCTGAGTGCTGGGATTCGAGGCAGCCACAAAGCCTGCTTGGTCTTTACATGGGTGTTGGGGATTCGAACTCTGGTCTTCATGCTTGTGTGTCAGGCACTTCACCACTGCGCCGTCTCTCCAGTCCAGTATGTGTCTTTTCAGAGCTTTTCTAAGCATACATGGACTCTTACGTGGTATGTTGACGTATGTGCTGGTTTTAATTGTATCAGTATGCAACTCACTCTTCCAGTTCAGTGCCCTGTTAAAGACATTTCTCTCTGTCAGCACATATGGCTCAGGCATTGCCTGAGTGTATCACAGTTTTGATTAGATTTAAAAAAAAATGGCCATTTATTTTTATTGTGTTGTAAATATTATCACAGCAAACATTCAATTGCACATTTGTAAGCAGCTTCCGTGAGTTAAGCCAGTGGGAACAAAAGTAAAAGCCAAGCAAAACCCCCAAAAAACGAACCATCCTGCCCTTTGTTTCAGAGATACACTGAATTGTTGAACTTAAAAAAAAAATACATGGTGTGTGGTTTTTAATGAGAATGTCCCCTACAGGCTTGGGTGTTTGAACACGGGGTCCCCGGATGGTGGTGCTGATCTAGAGTTTTCAGAAGTGCAACCTTGCTGGAGGAAGTGTGTCACTGGGGTCCGACTTTGAGAGCTTTTAAGGGCGCCCCACTTGCAGTTCCTGCTCTCTGCTTGTGCTGTATTTGAAGGTGTCCTGCTCCAAACACTTTCTTCCTGACCAGTCTGACTGGGGCGTTTTGTCACAGCCGCAGGAAAGTAACTGATACACACAGTCACGGCAGTTCTGTAGCCCAGGCTAGCCTCAGATTCCTGGCTGCCTTCATGACTGTCTTCCAAGTGCTGGGATTGCAGCAACCATGTGACCTTACAAAACTTAAATAAATTCTGATTATGGAAATATTTATCTTTTACTCATGAAATGCAGACCATTACAACAAAGACACTGAACATCTCCTCCTCCTCTGGGAGTTTAAGATAAGATTTTTGTGTTTATGTGTGGGCATGGTGAGTAGAATAATAGCTAAAACTAAGTGATTAGTTAATATCTATCTGCTCTGTTCATAGCTCTTTTGTAAATCCTGACTTACTTGGTCCACAGCAGCCCATTTATTCAGCTTACCCCATTTATTATTATATCTAGCTATAGATAAGAAATTGGGCGTGTTATGTTAGGAATCTTGCCCATTGTCATACATGTAATAAGTATGTTATGTATATGTTTGTAATAAATGATGGAGCTGGGGTTCAAACTAACAATGCATATGAACCATCATCATGCTACTTACCTTTGTAGCTGCACGGCTTATCAATTTTTTCTTGACATTATAAGGCTTTGCAAAGGGATTCTAATTGTTCCTCTAATTGGGGACAACCAAAAGCAAAGGAAAGGAATCTCCTGCTCTTTAGTTTATGTATGGGTGCTTCTCAGTATCTGGGGGCTCATTCCAGGCCTCCCTTTGGGGACCAGGTATCAAAGTCTACATACGGTTGAGGGCCTTCCATAAGATACCATGTTTGCCTGGGCATATCCTCCTGTATCCTTTAGTGAGCATCTGCACTTGAAATGCATAAAGGAAATGCTGTGTAGATAGTTGTTATGCAGAAATGAGAGCCCGTACGTACACTTGCGGTACAGCTGCAATAATTCCCCAAGTATCCGTTACAGGATCTATTGGATTCATGGTATGGAGGACTGATTCACTTTCATTTTTTTGTGAGAGGTCCACTTTTATAATTATAGTGGGGGTGGTTTATTTTTTTAAGAGACAAGTTGGGATTTCACCTGTATTTGAGGAACTTCCTGTTTCTGGGAGACTAATGAAAGGGTTTCATGGATCCGGTCTCCACTGTGACCCACACGAGAAAAGCCCTTCCCAGCCTGGTGTGAGAAGCTTTGGAGTGGTGCTTGCTTCAGCTTCCTTGTCAGCCTGTCAAGGCCCATGCCAGATTTGCCATGAGGAGCATCAAACTGGTACCTGGAGATGGTATTTGTTAGCGCGATGGGTCTCCAGCTACCATGCCTCTCTGTTGTGCGTTTGGCCTCAAGATCTTTTTCTCCCTCATCCTACCCTCAGAATTGATTCTCTTCTTTACAGTCTGTTCTTCCCATCCTGTTCCTGTCCATCTGGACGGGCTCTCTGATGGTGCATCTGAAAATGTGCCATCTGGGTTCTCAGCAGCCCGGGCGAGCTCAGGTCTGCCGATGTTGATGCGTGCTGCTGTGTTATTCTGTCTCTCCTTTGAGGACTGCTCTGGACTCTGGATTAAAAGTGCAGCAGAGCCCAAACCCACAGGGAGTTTTCAGGAGATACAAGTGTAGCTGTTGCTGACTTCTGCTCTGAAGATCCGCAGTCTGGAGGAGACAGAACTATTTTCCCCATCATCCTCAGGGGCAAAGTGACCTGAGAGCCTGCTCCAGACAGGTGCCCTTCCAAGTGTACCATACTGCCCTCCCTGACTCCATCTTCTTGTCCCCAAGTAAAAACAAGCCAACCGAGAGCAGATGAGATGCCACTGCAGGAGGTTGGGAACAGGAGGACTGAGTGTGGGGTGAACCCCTGCCAGGTCTGAGGAGGAGTCAAAACCCTTGCACACAGCATGACTAGAAGGTCTCTGTTGTGTCCTGGAGCTTATCAGATTAGCAATCATCTGGTTTGACTTCAAGATTTTTTATCATGGAAACACCTTCATGTTCCACTGTTTGTAATAAAAGATGTATATCCCACCTTCACAGGTCCGAATATATTCATAGGTTTTTTTTTTTGTTGGTTTGTTTTTGTTTTTACTTAGATCTAAAGATAAGGGATTTTAAATTTTAAAAATGAAGTTTGCTATTATATAAACTTTTATAAAAATAGAATTTTTAGTTACTACTGATAAAAATGAGGTTCTGAAATGCATAGACGCTAAACTTTACAGCACATGGTTTACCCCCTTATTTGCTGGGCTGTGTTTCAAGTCCCTTAGTGGGTATTGAAATCTTCAGATAGTGCCAAGTGCTGTGTGCGTGTGCATGTGTGCGCGTGCGCGCACCAGACTATCCATCCATATAGCCATATATTACTTTTTCTTAGATATATATATAGATGCCCATAATAAAGTTTATTTTGGCACACTAATAACAATATGATAAAATAGAATGCTTATAACAGTGTACTGTAGTGAAGATTGCCTAGGACATTGTTCATTCTTTCTGGAGTGTTGCATTTACTATTTTCTGACTGTAGTTGACCAAAGGTGACTGAAGCTGCATAAAGTCACTGTGTGTGTGTGCTGCTCTCCTTCCTGTGTGGCTGCGGTTACCACAGAAGGCTGGGAAGGAGACCAGGATTTTATGGGGTAGTGTACTGTGTGTTTTAGTAATAATGTAGTTATCTGCGTACATAAGTGTTAAGTTTAATTTACCTTTTTGCCCCGGTTTTCATTTTATTTGCTCATCCACCGATGAGTCCTCTGATGGGATGTAAAGACCTTTTCCAACACACTCACTAGTTTTCTCTAGCTAGAGCAAGTGAGCAGGTGGAGGGGGAGGTGACCAGACATCCTGACCGAAGGGCAGCAAACCTGAACCCCGAATCAATAAACAGAAGACGAGATGTGGGGGGACAAGAGGCCAGAAGTATTGAATCCCCTGGAGCTAGAATTGGGTGGCGTTGAGTCACTAATTGTGTGTGTTGAGCCAGCTCTTCTTCAGCCCACAGGGAAGGCTTTGGTTTTGTTTTTTAATGTTTGAGCGTTTGCCTGTGTGTATGTATGTATATGTATCACATGTGTTCCTGGTTCCCAGGGAGCCGGAAGAGGGTGCTGGATCCCCTGAAACTGAAGTTACAGATGATTGTGAGCTGCCATGTGGATGCGGGGAACTGAGCCAAGTCCTCTGGACAAGCGGCAAATGCTGCTAATCGCTCAGCCGTCTCCCCAGCCTCCTTAGAGCCTTTCTGTGTGCTGGTGTGCGTGGTCGGTGTGCATGGTGTGCGGAAGAAGAACCAGTGTGCATTATCTGCAGGGTCTCTGGGCCGTGGAAAGTCCTCCCCGTGTCGGTTTGTGATGACTGTATCCCAGATGACAGGAAGTGGTGGGGCGAGGCTGGAGGGAAGATGGTCAGATGTGGACTGAGTTTCTGCAAACAGACCTCCCACCGTGTTCGTGTGTGGTTGATTTGTAGGCTGTGGGTTGGATTACTTTATTTATGCAGGTTCTGAGCTGTTGTATTTTTTTTCATTTATAGTGTTGCAAGAAAAATTTATGTAACAGGAAAGCACTTTTCTGCTTTTATAGCTATTGATCCTGAGGAATACTTTCCCTGCTAACCCTCCAGGTTCTGACTTGGGAATGGCTGGTGATGTGTGTGCACATGGAAACTCTTATTTCCTGAGTCCTGAATACCTGTTCCTCCAGAGCCCTGCCCTTTAGTGGGGGCCTTTTGGACCCCATTCAGTGTCTGACTGATGGACTATTATTGATTGAATCAGTTACCTGGGTGATATTAATATCATAGGTCATGGAACTTACCTCATACTATCAATTCAGGATCTGTGTATGTGAATATGGAAGGTAAAAATCTTATTTAAGTGATACCAACAAGTAATTTGTATTGAGTATTTTATTTCTGTATTGAGTTGTTTCCTTCTATTCTTTGCTAGGTGTACACAATATTTACCATTGTAGGTACTAATATTAGCCTGTTTTCCACTACTGTAATGAAATACCTGAGGCAGGTCAATTTTATAAAGAAAAAAAGTTTATTTAATCTAGACTATACTAGACTAGAAGTCTAGATGGTTGTGTTGGTTTCTGCAAGGGCCTAATGTAGACGAATTTCTAAACAGTCTTATTAAATAAGAAACACAGAGCCAAATACAGAAGAAACACAGAGCCAAAGAGATCAGAGAGCCACGACTACCTTATCTTACCACCTTGCTGCCATCGCTTCCCCCAGAGAGAGCTTCTTCCTGCGCCTTTATTGCTTTCCTGTTCTGCCTTCTTATTGGCTCTAAGCCCAGCCACATCACTTCCTCATCACTGCCTGTCTATACAGACCTCCAGGTCTCTATGGTTGGTACTGGGATTAAAAGCATGTGTCACCACGCTTAGCTGTGTCCTTGACCACACCGGGACTCTACTTGCCATGTGATCAGATTAAGGGCGTGTGCTACCACCGCCTGACTCTGCTTATGGCTCGCTCTGACCTCTGATCTCCAGGCAAACTTTTTTAACATACAAGTAAAATCACATTTCAGCACAATTAAAATATCATCACAGCCTAACAGCAGCATGGGAAATGTTCACATAGCCAGAGTGAAAGCCAGAGAACCTGACGTTCCATAATTTCTTCCATGGACACACTCCACAGAACTAAGGCCCTTCCCCATGTCCCACCTGCTAATGGTTTCACGTCACCTCCCATTACTCCCATCCTGGGCATTCAGCCTACAACACATCAGATTTGGGTTATACAGCCAAACTTGCAAACCATTTTGGCCAGGGCTGTCATTCTGTGGCATTTGGTAGACTGAGCAGGATGTGTGACATCTACCTTCTGAATTCTATTATCTTCTCCAGGTATTGAGACAGCCTGAAATGCTCCTATTACACATGGGGTGATGTCCCCTTCAATGAAAGGTTACTCATGCATACTTCTGTCTTTCTGGTAGTTTTGTTTTAAATTTGTGTGTAATTTTGTGTGTGTGTGTGTGTGTGTGTGTGTGTGTGTGTGTGTGTGTGTGTGCGCGCGCGCCTATACCTATTGTATCCATGTGGAGGTAACAGGGATGTCAGATGTCCTGTTCCATCACTCACCTCCACCCTATGCTTCTGAGATGCCTCTCACTGGACCTGGAGCTAGGCTGGCAGCCAGCAGTCCTGAGAGATCCTCCTGATTCTTAGCTACCTCCACAGTTGTTGGAGGTAACAGGCACAAGTGGCCATGCCTAGTCTTCTACTTGAGTGCTGGGGATTCAAACCCAGGCCCTCATGCCAACCAAATAAGCATCCCTGCCCCACTGAGCCATTTCTCCAGCCCTACACTGTTTCTATACATTTAGTAAGCATTCCCTTGGTCACAGGGCTCTGACTTAACTCTTCCGCAGCCTTTAAATGGTGCAGGCTCCTTGAGATGATTTTCCTTCAGTCCCCACTTCCTACTCATTCCCATGGCATTTTGCTTAATATTCTTAGTCAATCTTTTCTTAAAGTTGCAAAAATTAGACATCATTATTATCTTTGTTTCCTGCAGCCTTCAGTAGCTGATAATATTTACCCAAGTTTACTAAATTTTTATTGGTATTTCTTTCATTTCAAATTTTCCTTCTGAGTCTTTTTCTTATGAGATATATTTTTTAGAATTCATTTTTGTACATCATCTGCTGGTAAACTCAGTTTTTCCTGGAAATACTAGTTTTGTCCTATTTCCCAAGTGCAGTTTTCTCTGAGAGTGTAATTCTGGCTAGATATGATTTTCACGAGAGCGGTGTCACCCGGCACCCTGGCTTTTATTTTTTAATTGCGCCTCCTTGGTAGATCACTGCCTTCTTCGACTTTCATGTATTTCTTCTTTTAAAGATTTATTTGGTTAGTATTTGCGTGAGGGAGGGAGCTGTGTGTGTGATGGCACATTTGTGGAGGTCAGAGGGCAACTCTTCATCCTTAGGAGGGTTCCAGGATCAATCAGATCAGCGTGCATCTTGGGCAGCAGGCAGCCTTACCTGCTTAGCTATCCCACCAGCCCCATATCTAGGTGCTTATAATGGGAGGCTTTTTATATCTCACCTAATATACTCCCAAAAGACAAATCTTCGGTGATTTTGTTTGTTTTAAGCAGTCCTGCAGTTTGAATCTAGGGCTTCGTGCATGCTACACAAAGACTCCACTACCAAGCTGAGCTGCAGTCCAAGCCTTTTGCAGGAGGTTATTACGGGTCCTAGAGCCTGAATACTACTTGACTGGAGATGTTTCACTAACAGGAAGCTGGGATTTGGTAACCTGGTTGCTTCTCCTTTCTTCCATGTTTTCATCTACATTATTAGTTGACACTTGTGATCTGACAGTTAGCATTTAAAAGTATTATTGAGGGGCTGGAGAGATGGCTTAGTGGTGAAGAACACTCATTGTTCTTCCAGAGAACCTGAGTTCGATTCCAAGCATTTATATCAGGTGGCTCACCTGTAACTCCAGCCCCAGAGGATCCCACACCTCTGCCCTCTGCAGGCAAAATACACTCATGTGCACATACCCACCCCTTGCCACATACATAAAAAAAAATTAAAAATCAAGATTCATAACCATGCAGAATTATAAGAGCTTGTTTGGATAGAAAAAATTTTTTTGAGTTGTTGATATGGCTCAAGTCCATTTTAAATTCCAGAATTCAAAATAAGATGAATTGTAGAATTCAAAATAAGTCTTTGAACTCGCTCATTCTTGCTGTTCTGTTTTGTCATCCACAGATGATTTTCCAGGAATATATCTAGTCATTAACTGCTAACTACATTTTTAAACTTACTGTGATCATCTCTATCTATTTTACTCTATTTTTGAAGATCATATAGCTCTAGAAACTTTGATCTTTAATTATCTAGTTTCAAGAAGCGAAGAGCCATTGAGATTAATCTAGAAAAGAGAGGCTGTGGGAGAGAGACATGGCATGGAGCTGGAAAGTGCTCAGGGATGAGTGCAGTTTAGAGGTGTTCTCTCGGTCTCCGTTTCCTGTGCACATTTCCTGTGCTCTCTGTTCTCCATTGTCCTCCATCACATCCACTGTTTCTTCAGAGCTCCACCCTCCCTGCAGTCCTGCCAGCTGTGCTCCTGGCACATTCTGATGGCAGCATTCACACGGAGGCACTTCCCCTGTCGAGTGCCTCTCAGTGTCCCCAGTGTCACACTTCCATCCAAAACAGCCTCGATTCACCACATGTGGCTGTTAAAATCTAAGCGAAAATAACATAGGATCTCTCTGCTGACAACTGTAAAAACTGCTGAGATACTGGAGGAAACTGAAGCAGAGACCCGCCTGTAGTGTTCATGGATTGGAACACAGTGGAGCAAAGATGGTTCTAGCCAAATTAGTGAGTGGATTAAAGATACTTCCCATTAAAAAAGAAAAGGAGGTGTGTGTGTGTGTGTGTGTGTGTGTGTGTGTGTGTGTGTGTGTGTTTTAAAATTCACATGGAAAGCAAAACACTTAATATATTGCCAAACAATTCAGAAAAAGTTGGAGGAAATCAAAGCAAGACTCTGTCATAAGTAAGGAGTCACCACAAAATAAAGATCCATATAGAGTGTAGAAATGAAACCACATGGGGTTGGGGATTTAGCTCAGTGGTAGAGCGCTTGCAAGGTCCTGAGTTCAGTCCTCAGCTCCAGAAAAAGAAAAAAAAGAAAGAAAGAAATGAAACCATGCACATGTAGGCCAACTGACTGCCCGCAAAGGCAGTTCCGTGGAGGAGGATTGTCTCTTTTAATAAGCAGAATCAGGACAGTTAGACTTTGGCATGCAAAACCAAACAAAATACCTCCACCTAAGTACCTTAAACAAAAATGAACTCAGATGTCATAAATAAATCTAAATATAGCTGCAGAACTCTTCAAATAAAATAGAGGAGAAAATCTTTGGATCTGGACTTAAGCAATAAGGTGTTGGAAAGACACCAAAAGCCAGTCCATAAAAGAAAATGAGACAGATTGGACAAATCCAAAGGGTTTGCTGTGTCTTCACTTCCTAGGGCTGCCATAACAAAGTAGCACACAGGCCCTGGTAGCTGGAGTCTGCTGTTGAAATGCTGACAGGGTTGGTTTCCCCCGAGCTTGCAGATGGCCCCCAGGTTCCTTGCTGTGCCTTCACAGGCCTTTTTTTCTGTGAGCCTGTGATCTTAGTGTCTCTTCCTCTTTCTGAAAAGAGATCAGTTATATTGAGTAAGAACTGACCCGTATGATCTCATTTAACCTTAGTTATGTTTAAACCACTTGTCTCCAAATATGGTCATTTTCTAAGATACTGTGGGTGAGGACTTGAACGTATACATGGGAGTGGGGTAGGGATGCACACTTTAGTCCATAACACTCTGCTCAAATAAATGACAAGCTGTATCTAGAATGTGTAGAGAACACTCAAACTCCAATAAGAAAATAACCCAATTATAACATGGGCAAAGGACTAGAAGACAGACACTTCACCAAAGGATGGCAAATCAGATATTCAGTGTCATTTCATTGGCGAAATACAAACTGAAGGCTCCGGGCCATACCACTGCATCTTTTAGCTATCTATCATAATGACTAATGCAAAGATGGGCATCTGGAAGCCTTGGGTCACTGCTGGGAATGAGAAGTGGTACCGTCACTCTAGAAGTACTTTGCCAGTTTCTTAGAAAGTTAAACATGTGCCTTCCATTAGCTGACCCAGTCCCATGCCTTAGTACTTCTATAACCTACACACGTGTGTTTGTAGGACCGCTGTTCATATTTGCCAAAAATTGAAAACAGCCCAGATATCCTTCTGACTGTGGGTACAGCATATTTGAGGCCCCAAGTTCAGTCCTCAGATCCGGAGGGGTGTATGTGCACACTCAAGTAAACAACAAAAAACCCAATTTGTTCCCGTCAGGAAGTGCTCTGACTGGTAAATGGGCAAACCGTACTAGAATCTCAATTCCAACAAAGGGAGGAATACACTAACGCTGTATGCATCGGCTTGGTGCAGGAGGCAGCTTACAAGCGATTTACGTGGTGTTCTAGAAGGACAGTCCTGTGCTGGCACCAAGGGAGCATGACTTCTCTAGTGGGCTTCGTGGCAGTGGAACTTTGCTGTGTCCTGATGGTCATGGTGGCATTTGTGTATGTGTTAAAGCTATGTTCTACTACTACAATCCATGTTATTGTCAGAATAAAGAATTTAAAGCCTCCTGTCTTAAATGTTTATTGCATATATCCATACCGTTGAAGAGTTCAGCTTTTCACTTTATTAGCTTACAGTTGAGCAGAGGTACAGGTGGCACAGAGTTCTTATATTAGACAGTGAAGATACAACAGTGTGCTGTTTTAGAAGGTGGGTCAGCAGACTGTATGATCTCCAGCTCGGCTGTTTACTCCTGCCATTGTATCGAGAAAGCAGCCAGTGATAGGATTTAAGCAAATGAGCAGGGCTGTATACTAGTGAAACTTTAATTATAAAAGCAGGCATGTTTTCTTATCCTTAGAGAATCTGGCTGTCTTGTTCATGCTAATTCAAGGTTTTCAAGTAGGATGACCTTAAACCGTATCATGAATTAATTTTAATTGTAGAAGGCTGAAAACTTACCGTTAATGGTAATGATGGACAGGTACCTACAGGAGGAGTGTCCTGAGTAAACCAGGGACATTCTCCGTCCTGTCATTCTTCTGTGAACTGGTTTCCTTTGCGGTGGGCACACACCTGGTGCAATTAACTGTGGAAAAGCAACAGGAGTATTCCTTCAGGAGTGAGTGTGGATTACCCATTTCCTTCTGAAAGGGTGTGTGTGGGCCACACCCTGTGGTTATCCTCCCCAAGTGCTCAAAATAGTCTGGTTTTTGTTTGGTTTTCCCCCTTGGCCTTTAAAACTCAAAGGCTTTATTTCTGTGCCTTTCCCTCATCCCTTTTCCATGTTGTTCACTTCCTGTCTTTTAAATCTCAGCATGGTGGCATCATCTTCTGGAAGCCATTGGACCCAGAAGTTGAGTTACATCTTGTAAAGCTCAAATGGAGCAGATATTTGTGGCCAGGTCCTCAGACCTGACTCTGCATCAGAAGTAGCTTGGTGGCTCTAGCTACAGATTCCTGGGTCCCACTTGAAATCTGTTGATTCAGAGTTAATGCTAATGGTTTTTGTGTTTTTGTTTTTATTTTTGTTTTGTATTTAAACATATGGTTTTTCTATAGCCTGCCACCTGGGTTACTATTTGGAATCTGTTTAGAATAAAATTATTTGTTGTAAACGTTGTTTTAGAAGGAATTTTAGAAATAGTCTCTTCAACCTTCTTGTTTCTGCTTAGGGTCAGAGGGGTCAGGAAGAGGGCACAGTAGCCAGTACTTTCCCAGGTCTATCCCATGGCTTATTGCGTTTCTTAGCTGTCATTTCATATCCCGTTTTCATGTTTACATTGAACATCCTTTTCTACATAGTAAGTATGGAAAGCTCCAGGTGCTCAGCACCCAGCAGTGGTCAATTTTCACCAAAAATGGCCGTCCTTGATACTTCCTGTGGTACCCTGCATGCTCCTAGGTACAATCACAATGCTTCTTGATTGGGTTGCTTACCTATGTTCCTGCATGCAGAGGACTTTTCTCGTACTCAAACATGACTCAGCAGTGTGAAATGAGCTCAGGAGATGTCTTCCCCCAAACTAGTCTAATCTGAAAGCTCCCATAGCTCTCTCACCAAACCCAGTTCTCAAACAGATCTGAAATCAGGAGTTTTCAAGAGCTGCTAACTGTAGATCTGCAGGGTTCTTATCAGGCCCTCTCCAGTTTGAGAAAGGTTACTTAGGATCTATAGGAATGTGGGGGGCTGGGGTATGCCTGAGTGAAAAGAAGTTAAAGGGTCAGGGTCAGGCTAACCTAAGGCTAGCTTTAACGCTGGGATCTAGCTCTATGAGGTCTGGGATCTAGGCCCAGGGGAGGGAGCTGGGGTAAAAGTGTGGCTAGTTCTGGGGAACCGCAATGTGTTTGGTTTGGCCAGAGCATAAAGTACAAATTTGGGAGTGACTAGAAAGATAGGTGGGGGCCAGATAATAAAGGGTTTTATTGAAGTTAAAAATACTGTATTTCACAACTTCGTATCCACATGCACAAGAGTGAAATTGGAAACTCCCTACGGTGCAACACCATACAGAAGGTTACTAAAAGTGGATCATTGACCTTAATATAAGGGTGGAAACTACAGACTTGGCAGAGATCTGTGACTCTGACTTTCTTAACTATCAAGAAAAACAGAGAAGCCAAGCAGGCAATGGTGGCAAATGCTTCAATCCCAGCAGAGGCAGACAGATCTCCGAGTTCAAGAACAGCCAGGACTACTAAGAGAAACCCTGTCTCAGAAAACAGAGAGAGAGAGACAGAGAGAGACAAAGACAGAGACAGAGAGACAGCAATGACAAAACAGAAGCCAAGTTGGACTTCATCAAAATGAAAGCCTTTGTGCATCAGGAGCGAAGACGACTCAGGTGTAGGGAGCTCCGCAGTAATGTGCTGCTTGCCTGGTGATGCTCCAGGGGGCCAGGGAGGGGAAGGAAAACAGCTCATTATGTGAGAAAACATATGGAGTGTGCAACTTAAGGTGTAAACGACTGATAGCGTTTTAAGTGGATAAACTAGGTATGGTGGTGCACACCCTAATGCCAGTATTCAAAAGGCAGAGGTGGGCATCCCCACCCGGAGAGCTAAAGTAAAAAATTCAAAGTAACAGATTTGCGAAGGTGTGGGGGAACTGGAGTGTTGTGTGTTGGTGGTAATAACATAAGACACGATAGCTGCTTTGGAAAACAGTTTGGCAGCTCGTCAAAGTATCAGACTGAAATATTTATTATACAGCCCAACATTTCTTAGTACATTTAAGGTATATATTCAAGAGAATTGGAAACAGATTTACCCAAAAATTTATATGGTAGTAATTTAGTAGTAGTATTTATATAGCGACAAATACCGAAACAACCCATGTGTTTTAGGTACTTTTCTTGTCACCTGACAAGAAGCAACTTAAGGAAGAGGAAAGGTTTATTTTGGCTCAGAGTTGCATGGGACGTGATCCATCATGGCTGGGAAGGCATGGTGGCAGGTAACTCCATGGTGTTGGAAGCATAGACCTGGGGCTCCTCCTTTTGTACCTCAGGACAGCAGGGGATGCTCATCTGGCATCTCCATCTTGCCCCTTGTGTCCAGTCTGGGGCCTCAGCTTGTGGAATGATACCACCTTCAATCAGAGTGGGTCTTCTTCCTTCATTTAACACCCTGGAAACACCCACAGACATGCCCAGAAATGTGTCTCCTAGGGGAGTCTTACTTAGTCCAGTCGGGTTGACGCTGAAGATTATCTACCACTCCATATATCCTTCAGCCAAAGAGTGGAAAAACAAAATGGATTTCTGTGCAATGGAATATTATTTGGCAGTAATACCTATGTGAATCTGAAAACATACTGAGTGAAAGAAACCAGTTACCAGGAACCATATATTGTTCAGTTCCATTTAGTGAAATGTCCAGAATACTCAGAGAATGTGAGTGACAGCTCATAGGTCTAGGGTTTTGTTTTGCTTTGTGATGGGGGGGAAGGTGATGAAAATGTGGTACTCCCCTAATTCTTAAGTATGTGAATACACATCAGTGAATTCTGCAGTGAAGGGGAAACGTTGTGTATGTGGATTCTGTCTGAAAGCGGTCCAGGAAAGTGTTGTATTAGTGGAGAGCAGCACTGTGCACCCCTCATGAGCAGAGCCTCACCTTAGGAGCATGGGCAGCACTGTGCACCCCTCATGAGCAGAGCCTCACTTTGGGAGCATGTAGAGGCGATCTGATCAGTGATGCAGCCGAAGATCAGGTCTAGGTGCTCACAGCCGTTCTCTTCAGTTTCTGCCTTTAAGGAGTATGAGGAATTTGTTATTAATGTTGATTTAAAACATTCACGCATGTTAATATCTTAGAGTGTTAACCATGCTCATTGAAAAATAAATTGCTTGAGCTGAGTAGAGTAAATCCAGAATAGATATTCGAGATAATACTGACTTGATTCTCAAGTAAGTGATTTCTTTAAGGTAGGGTCTTGACACTGCACTGTCCTGTGGCCTCAGCATCCCAAGTACTGCAGTATCACGTCGGCAGCCATGACTGCGCTACACGATCATAATGCTTTAAAAGTCCTCCGTGTATAACAGGGCTTCTGGTGAGGAAAGGCTCAGAAATGGAAGTTTCCCGACTTCTCTTTTGGGCTCCCACTTCCACCCCCACATAGTGAAATATATCAATAAATTGACAAATAAGCTTCCCACTGAGAACCATTTCAGGAGGCAAGAAGAACAGGAGCACTCTAGCTGCCTGGGGTTTATCCACTCTAAAGAAACCCGAGTTTTGGAATCGTTACTTTCTAGCAAGTTTTCGGCAGACTTTCTGAAATATGTTAATAAGTCAAAGAGTACTAAGTAGTGGCTTAGTCACCTGTTCACTAGGAGTTTACTGTCACAGTTTCCCAGCTGAGTTCCTGCTAGTGAGAACTCCAAGTAAATCCATTTTTAGCCAAGTGCAGCAACCGTCCGTCGTGTGCGACTTTGTCAGTAAAGAGTGTGCCCTCCTGTGGTCACTGGGAGCAAATTTTCAACTCTGGCCAGTGAGCCACGCTTTGTAACTTCATACTGTCTGTGGTTCCATGATAGAGCCACCCAAACTCTGAATTCCTTTTCAGTAGACAAGTGAGCCTTTTAAAAGGTGCCGTTTTAAGACGCAGGGGGTGGGAACGTAGCATCTTGTTTACTTGCAGATGTTTAGATGTCAGAGTGGGAGGGGAACACCATATTGTGGTAGTCTGAGAAACTCTAGGATGGGAGCTGGAGAGTGAGAGGCCTGTGTTACACCCTGCCCTTGTTAAGGGGCCTCCTACAGGGGTGTTCTGAGTCTGTTGTTTATGTGTCTAGCATCCTGGAGAAAGGGACAGTTTATCCAGTCCTGTTGGGAGGTCTCTCTGGAATGCTGGGAAGCTGAACTCCATTCTGTTCCTTACATTTGCATAGCAAGTGCATACCCAACGAGCCATCTCTCCAGCCCTTTTGCTGATACTGTTTATTGCCCTGGTACTCTAAAAAGAGTTCCTTAAATGTCATTGTCTCATGTCAGGTGATTGACAGATTTTCCCAGTCTACCAGGAAGGGAGTATTGTGGCTAAATCTAATCCTGGGCTTATGATAGAATCTTCCCTTAATCATGGAATTGCACGTGTTTTTTCTTTAGACTGATGTAAAAATTAATTAAATATAAACAGCTAAAATATCATTTTGAAAATTCTGATCCAATTATAGATAGCCTCTTAAATTGGTAAAGATTTACTGCCATTTTTTAAAAACCCAAATTTAAAGATAGTTTCTGCTTAGTTAGGTAAACAGTTGTAAATACCCATAATCTATTAATCGGATTGATTTTTGAGGTAGGAAGGAGGGTTGTACTATGGCCATAGCATAGGATGGTCTACAGTTTATAGCAATCCACCTGAGTGCTAGGGTTGGTAGACATGCCCATCACAGCCAACTTAGGAATTGGCGCTTCTCCCTCCTTCCTTCTTCCTTCCCTCCCTTCTCCCTCCCTCCCTCCTTCCTCCCCTCCCTCTTTCCCTCCCACCTTCCTTCCTTTCTTGGACACAAGATGTCATATAGCCCAGGCTGTCCTTCAGCTTGCTCTGTACTAACTGAGTTACCTTGAACTTCTGATTCTCCTGCCTCCACCATGCCTGGTTTATACCGAGCTGGGTGTGGAACCCAGGGCTTCAGGCATGCTATGCAAATACTCTACCAGCTGAGCCACATCCCCAGCCCCATGAGTTGATTTTTTAAATTAATTTTATTTTTCATGAGTGGCTTGTTTTGAATACATTGACTTTACTGGCAACATGTGGATTTGAAGGGACACAAGGGGGCTGCTTTCACATTTAGAGTCTCATTAAAGATTTTAATGCTAATCCACTCCACAGGTCTCCTAGCGTTTGCCGAAGAGCTCTGTGGTGTAATGCTTGAAGGAATTACACTGTGAAGTCTGAAGTAGACGTCCTGGCTTTGAATCTGTGTCCCACTTGGCCAGTTGCATGGCCAAAGCAAGTTTTCACTCCTGTTTGCTTCTTTTTTCTTATTTGCAGCATGGGAATAGTATTGGTTTTCACTTTACGATGCTGTGAGAGTTGAGTGCGTTAGTATCAGACCATTTAGAACAGTGCCCAGCTACTGTGATATTAAGTTTACACTTAAATTAGTGCTGGAACTCATTATGAAGGACACAGTACTGTCTGTTGGTAAAGTAGATTTGTTGTGCAGTTCCTGCTTTTAAAATATTTCTGTCTGATTGAAATAAACAGTAAACTAAATGTCTTTTTATACAATTTTTTTCATGATCATTTTTCTTCTTCTTTTAGGCACGGAATGTTAACACTGGAGAATTAGCAGCAATTAAAGTGATAAAATTGGAACCAGGTAAATTATTTGAAATTTGATGTTTCTTATTGCTAGAAAGTCATTGGATATCATAGAATAATTTCTTTTTTTTATATTTTGGTGTTTTGAAATGGTCCTTGTAGCTCAGGTTGACCTTGAACCATTGATCTTCCTACCTCAGCATTCTAAGTACTGAAATCACAGGCCTGTACCATCATACGGCTAAAGCTTCTTTTAATAATGTTTGATTACCGTTCTTCTACTCTCTCAGTGTTTTTGGGGGGGAAGAGAGACTTCTTCTGCCTGTCTGAGCCCAGCGTACGCTCTGCTCAGTTGGTAACTGTGGGAAGGAGAGGCATCCTGAGGGGACTGACTTCAGAACTCCCTGGACTAAGTGACAGGGTTATGCTGGTGTATTTATTTCCAGGTAGCATTGCCGTGTTGTGAGGGGCCAGTGCGGTCCAGTGGGGAGAACTGGGCTGACATTTGGGAAGCTGTGGGCTGCTCTTTGTCTCCTGTCCTCTTGCTCTGGGTCCTGAGTTTCTCAGCAGATCTCAGCAGCTCTTAACACCTGTGTGTCATTAATATCTAATATCCCTTCTGGTTTGAGCAACTCATTATGAAGCCACTTCGGACCTCTCTGTGTGTTTTGTCTGCTCTAACTGTGTTCTCCTTTGGGTTCCCCACATCCTAAAACCCACGTCTTTCTGCGCTAACTCCTCATACACGTCTTCTCTCAGAACCTTCCCCTTCTCTCCTACCTGCAATAGGTAAGCAATTATGCTGATGTATGGACTTGGCCCACAGCACTTTAGGTTTTAGCTCCAGAATGAACAGAACTCTATTCAGAGACTTTACTTTCAGGGATGGGCCAGCCTTTCCTGTGAACTATCAGATAATATTCTAGACTTTGCAAGCTGAAATATAACACAACATTCTGAGCTGCAAAATCAAGCCACCTTCTGTTAGGCTTGGCCTACCCTTGACTTAGCTCATTCTTAGAAGTGTCATGAAAACGAAATTTGAAGGCTGTATTGATTGATTGTGATTAAACACAGGAGAATACCATGAGCACAGAACACATTTTCAGTTAGATACAGTTAAAGATTCTCTATCATGTAATTACCTTCTAGTATCACCAGTAGAATTTCTTTGCTTTTCTCTACTATTGGATTTATAAGAAAGATGTTTGAAGTTGGTGAAATTGGGAGTACAATTGAGGATTTTTCATCAGGCTTTTAGTTTTTAATCAGGAGTAGAAGTTACTTGATGAAATGGCTGTGAGTCCAAAGTCACCTGGACTTAAGGTCGCTCGCTCTCCCATATCCACTGAGTGTCTTCAGAAGCTTCTACAGCTGAGGGACCAGGCCTGCTGGAGCTCTTGTGGTGGCAAGATTGTCACCCTAGCCTTGCTCTTCCTTTTCCAGATTTTAGTGAAATGTGTTTTCTCAGCTCTGAGTCTACAATCTATTCAGTACATCTTAAAATCTCCTTTTAAAAAAAAAATCAAACTGGAGACTTAGAACCCTTCATTAACTCAGGGTTTTCTGATGTGTGTGATGATTGCTTTGTGATACTGTTGAACTCAAACACTGCTCTGTGTTAGAAGATACACAGTAAAAGAAAAGAGAATCATTCATGTTGCACTGCTCATGTATCTTTGTTCCTATCTTGGGGGAAATGTTTGCTTGTTGCTCAGTTCAGCGGGGCGATTGAATCACAGACTCTGAAAACAGCCGTTCTCCTGCTAATCTGGACTTGGTCCCATTGCCTAAGCTTTCAGGGTCTTGGTTTTCTCACCTCTAAAGTAGGGATAGTAATAATAGCTTCATTTTCAGATTGTTGTGGGAGTTTAGCAGGGCATGTCTAAAGCGCTTGTAGTAAAGCCTGGCATTCCACACTGAGAACTTACTGTAGGAAATGGCTGCTATGCCTACTGTGCTGTGCTTCCCAAGGCATGACCAGCTGTGTTTTGACAGTTCCTGGTCATCCATCTCTCAAACACACGCACGCACTCACGCATGCACACACACACACGCACACCTCGAACATCAGATCATTTCTACCCTTAATATTTCAGTGTATAGAGGGAATAAAAAATGAAAACATGCCAGGCAGTGGTGCACATCTTTAATCCCAGCACTTGGTAGGCAGAGGCAGGTGGATCTCTGTGAGTTCAAGGCCAACCTGGTCTACAAAGTGAGTTCTAGGACAGGCTCCAAAGCTACACAGAGAAACCCTGTCTTAAAAATCCAAAAAAAGAAAACACAAGCCCCAGACCAGAACCTTTGTGTGAGACAGCGCTGCCTCTCTGGAAATCGTTGAGTTCTTTGCTTTTTTTGTTTTTTATTTTTGTTGTTGTTTGATTTTTGTTTGTTTTTTGAGACAGGGTCTCCCTATGTAGCTCAGGCTGTCCTGGAACTCACTATATACACCAGGCTGGCCTCAAACTCACAGAGATCTGCCTGCCTCTGCCTCCAAAGTGCTGGGATTAAAGACTTGTACCATTATGCCTGGCTCTGGTCCTTTCTTAGAAGGTAACTGTACATTTGCCCTAATGACTCACAGTCGTGCTTTTGTGTCCAGCCACACAACGTGCACGTGAGGGCTCGGCTGCAGCATTATTCACAATGCCCCTACAGTGGAGTCATTGTAACCGGTGAACAAATGGACAGAGTGTGTTATGTACAGACAGTAGAAAGGTCATTGCTAATGTGTGCTCCAACAGACTCAAACAGTGCTAAAGGCAAGGAGCCAGCCACAGGAGACGAGATGTTCAGAGAAGGTATAAAGTGGGTTAGTGAGCTGGGATTACTACTGGTAGGTGGATTAACAGTGAGTGGACATGAGGAGTCTCACACAGAGAGTTAACTGCCCTAAAACTGATTTATAGTTATGGTTGCAAACTCAAATTTACTTAAAACATCATGAATTTCACATCTGAAATGAAGGGCCTGATTGTTTTTAATATGCCTTTTAAAAATATAAAGGGGCTAGAAAAATGGCTCAGTCTTGCACTCTCTGTATAACCATGAGGATCCAAATTCAAATGCCCAATAGCTACATAACAAGCCTGGTGTGACCCTGGCCTGTAACTCCATATGGAGTACAGAGATAGGAGGATCCCTGGGCTTCCTGGGCTTCTGCCGTGTTCCAGGTTCAGTGAGAGACCCTAAGGGAATAAGAGCATAATATACCAGAAAAAACAATGTCCTTCTCTGGCCTCTGCGTAGGTGCACAGGCTTGTACAAGCTCTCTTCCCCCACCCCCACACATCACACACAGAATTTCTTTAAAGTGTTAAATGCGTAACCAAAAGACAACTGACAACATTGATAGCAGTTTCTTAGTGATAAAGTCCCCAAATTGGAAATAGTCGATGTGTTTTAACTGTCATTTATGTTTGTAGGTTTCTCTCTTTTTTTTTCTGCAATTTTTTTGAAGAAGCTAAATAATTTGCCCTGTAATCTCCCCTCAGGATGGACTATGCTAGCTGCCTCCCAGCATCATTTAATGTTGTGAATTCTTAGCTGTGAAAACTGAAGAATCAGGTCTGGCTCGGAGTGGGAAAAAGGACTGTCTTCATGGGTAGTGAAGTACTCATACCTTTTCAGAGTGCTAGTGGTCATTCTCCTTTGTAAAAATAAAACTTAAGTCTGAAACAGTCAAAGGCAAAGTGATAGACTTCAAGAATTTGTACTTTGGTTTGGTTATTTCTTCTCTCTTTAAATAGCTGGTAACCATTTTGAAAGTGAAGGTGAATGAAAACGAGATATTTTGGCAAAACTGTTGAAATGCAGGGTCAGTCGAAGGTATCTCACTGTGACTGCTTATGTTGTTCCTGTGACTTTAATTTATATTTCCCTTTCTCCGGTGGTGTTTGCTTAACTATAAGTCTACTTTTTTTTTATTTAAATTGCAAAACCAATTTTCATCATTGTTATCAAAGCAGAAAAATAGAATTAAAGCCGAAGCAGAAATTAAAGTTATTCATCATTCTGACTTGTAGAACCACTGTCAACTTCTTTATTTTCTCCAGATTGTTTGACATTTATGTAGAAATACCCAACATAGACATGATTCTGTTTACACTGAACTAAGCAGGTTGTGAAGAGCTGGTCAAAGATGAGGGATAGGCAAGATGGTACTGTGGGTCAGCTTGCTTTGTTAGCATACCACCGCACCAGGAAACAAGGGTTGTGAAGAATAAATACAGTAAAGATGCATGTGATAGCCAGTCCTGAGAGGTGGCCCTACAGAGGTGATTCACTTGGTGGTCAGCAGTGTGAATAATCTTCCTGCTGCAAACATCAGGCTGTGTGGGTAAAGACAGCATCACACTCAGCAGCAGGTCTACGTTCCGTAAGAAAAGATGATCTCTGGTACCTTTCCTGTACATCACATTCCTTTTTGCTGCAGTTCTGGGAATCAAGCCAAGGGCCTTGCACATGACCAGGCAAGAGCTCTGTCACTGGCCAGTGTCCTCAGCCAGGTTCCATTTCCGACTGTGTTCTCACAGTGGTAGGCCTGGCCTTGCCCGTCACAGATAGCAAACGTGTGTATGTTGTGCATGTGATAGGCTCATTGTATGTGTCCGACCTTCATTTGGGAAGTGTGTCATGGGTATTTTTTCATGTTACTGCTTCTCCACTGTCTTCTTTTACTTTTCAGAAAATGTTTTAAGTGTATGGATGTTTTGCCTACATTTATGTCTTTGTACTACATGTGTGCAGTGGCCCGTGGCAGCCGGAAGAGGACATTGAAGTGCCTGGAACTAGAGTTACAAATGATTGGTAGTCATCACGTGGGTGCTGGGAACCAAACCCAGGTCCTCTGAAAGAGTAGCAAGTGCTCTTTATACAGAGCCGTTTTTCTAGTCCTTGGCCAAGCCATTAGGTTTTTTTTTGGGGGGGGGGGTGTTTTGGGAGGGATTGTTTGTTTTCTGGTCTGAAACAAGGTCCCATTATGTAGACCAGGCTGGCCTGGAATTCATAGAGCTCCGTCTGCCTCTGGCACCTGAATGCTGGGATTAAAGGCGTGCGCCACCACCCCTGGCTATGAGGGTACACTCTGTTTTGTGAGTGCTTCTGTCATTGTGTCAGAGCTGATTGATGGCCATTTGTGTGGCAGGGTTCTGGGAAGATGTATTCTGGAAATAACACACACACAGAGGTTGTACTTAACATAGTCAGGATTTCTTTGTTCTTTGTTTTTCAAGACAGGGTTTCTCTGTGTAGCCTTAGTTGTACTGCATCTCACTCTGTAGACCAGGCTGGCCTCAAACTCACAGAAATAGGCCTGCCTCTGCCTTAAAGGCATGCGCCACCGCCCTGCAGGATTTTTTTTTTGTACACCTTTGTGAAAATTTAGTATAATCCTTATTGAGCAAAGAATGTTAATTGCCATTCCTTTGGGACTAGAGTTTGGCTATCTTCCTTTACCATATGTAACTTTTTGGCCTTGTATTTTGTGAAAAATCTGTTTATGTCAATCATTTGGTTAGTATCTATTCATTGTCTACCCAGTGGCAGACATGGTACCTAAGGCAGATGAGCCAGACCTTTGAGAAGGTTAGATTTTAGTCAACAGTGACACAGTAAGTATGGAAATGTATAAACAGTAAGCTAATTTCATGATCCCAAATAAGATGTTATGGTACTTCAACCAGTATCATGGTGTCAGGAGACTGCTCAAAGCAGATGGCATTGACCTGAGATTGGAATGATAGCACAGTCATAGGATACTCTTGGAGAAAGCCATTCCAGGTAGTCACAAGCAAGGACAGTGTTCTAAAGTAAGGACAGACATCAAGATAGGGGTAGAGATCACATAGAGAACAGGTCACTATGGCTCCATCAGTGTGAACCAGTTCCCATTGGAATGAGATGAGCTTCCAAAACTAGGACTGGGTCATAGATGTCCCAAGGACTGTGATAGGGAGGACCCTATGAAAGGCTTTGAGGGTTGTCTGCCTGAGGAACAGGATCAGTAGGACCAGTAACCTGCTTTTACTCTGTATGTGCTACATGTCTTAGCATGCCCAGTGGACATGCATCTGTAGTTCCAGAAGTCAGGCTAGTGGCGCAGTTTCAAGATCCTCAGTATATAACTAGCTCTTAAAAAAGATATGGGGGTTGAAAGGTTTCCATACCTTGATATTAAGTCTCTTTGCTGACGCAGTAAGGCAGATCAAGCCAAATTAAAAATAAAAGACCAGGTTTATTGGGCAAAACATTCCCAGGTGACCTTTTTGGCCCCCAGAGAAGAGACAGAGAGAGGAGACCAGAAAAAAAAATCACATTGCAGCTCTCAAGTGGGCAGTTTAAATGCCCTGTAGGCGCCATCTTGAACAGTTCCCTGGGAGGAGCTGCTGCTTGGGGGGCTTTTTGAGAGGGGAGGAGTTTAGGATGGGGAGGAGTGGGGCCTAGGCGTAGCTTCCAACTGAACACCCCAGCCTTCTTGGATATATGGGTGCCGGTTCAAGTCTGGCTACTTCCTGCTGGCCTGGGACAATGTGGGGAGTGGGAGTTGATAGTCAGTGGCCTCGGGCTCAGTGGGAGCTGTGGGTGAAGAAGCATTGGCTTAACTGCCATCCTAGAGGCCTCAGGGATCTTGTTTCTTGAGGAAGTGGAGAAGGCGAGTTGCTCAGAGAAAACATAGGTTATTATCACCGGCCCTATGAACGGGACTAGCCGTGGGGAGAGTAGAGATTGCCAGTAAGAAAGGAACAGAGAGGTGCCCTGTTGTACTGACAGAGACGAACGAGCAAGGCAGAGGAGCAGACGGGACCTTCATTGGAACATTTTGGAAAATCAGAAGGTGGAGGGTCCCAGTTGCTGGATAGACCATTTATCCTGAACAGGGGCCCACTTGGGCCTGGAGAGATGGTACCAGCATGGATGTCCCAGGAGCTTGGCAGCTGAGGGGGGTAGTGAGGATCACAGTGTAGGGTTCTGTCCATCGGGGCTCTAGAGACTTAGGAGGTTGTTGCTTGAGGGGTACTCAGTCTCCTGGACTCGGGCAGTTGGGTCCATTGGTATGGGGGCAGGGAGAGAGCTAACAGCATGTGAACGGAGAAGGGACTTCAGGAGGGAGAGGTAGGGTAGGTACCTGGACAGTGGAGGGGTCTGGGCTGGGAAGTGGTGATTGAGGAGGGAAGGCCTTCCATAAAGGAGCTCAAAAGGGCTTGGGCCTGTAGGAGAGTGGGGGCCCAGAGGCAGATAAGGGCCATGGGGAGAAGGGAGGGCCAAGATAACCTGGGTTTAATGGAGAGCTTGGTGAGTTGTTGTTTGATGAGTCTGTTGGCCTTCTCAATCCTTGTGGGTGGTGGGGGACATTAAGCTTCCAGGAGATGTTGAGGGCTTCCAACATAAGCTTGATGACCTGGAAGTGAAGGCTGGCCTGTTGTCCATATGAATGGTCTGTAGCACGCCAAACTGAGGGATGATGTGTTCAAGGAGTACCTGAGCCACTACATCTGCTGTTTCCCTGGAGATAGGAAATGCCTCTATCTACTGGGATTCTAGCCCAACCGGTTGGGCCTTTGAATCGGCCGTTTGCTAGACCCCACCATGTGTGGATATCAGCCATGCTTGAGAGTTAGCAGCAGCAGCTGAATTCACCCAGGAGGCCCTCAAGATCACCCTGTTCCAGCCAATCACTGTACACTCCACCCATCGCCTTTCAGAGCTTTTGAGTCATTCTCTCTCCCTCCTTGGGCCCTCACAGGACCAGGTCTTTCATTTACTGTTTCTAGAAAATCCCCAAATTACCTTGGCCTCCAGCCCTGCTCCAAACCCTGCAACTCTCCTCCTTCTCCCTTCCTCCTCTGATATCCTCTCTCATTCCTGTGTTGGGTCCCGCCCGACCTGTCCAACAGTCCTGAGTAGGGGAGTGAGGATTGAGAAGAAACAGCTAGGAAAAACAGAGACATTAAAGAAAAGACAGAGACACAGGATAGTTTGGGAGGGCTCTGAGTCAGTACCACAGCAGCCCTGAGTTTATTTCTCACAGCCTCTTTATACCCAAAGTAAGGGGGAGGGGCAAAAGACCTCTCCCTCTCAAGGACACCATGGTTCAAGGAGCAAACAAGCGTAAACACCTCCTTAATTCTCAAGACATCTTTGGCCAAACATCCTGTTATTTGGCCTTGAAAAGCAAAACATCTAGTAGCCATGCCTTTGACCAATCATCCTTTTATCCAGCCTTAAGAAGCAAAGACAAGCTTGAACTCTCTGACTTTGAGTCAAGATGGAATTAAGCCACAGCTGGAGTCACTGTGGGCTCCCACACTCCTGCCCAGAAACTGTGGAGGCCTTATGCTCACCCCAGCCTGGTCTCCTAGACCAACTCCTCACAAACCCCCAACTCACCCTCTGTGTTGACAGAAGCTCTCTTATAGACAGATCAAGAAACTGCCAGGACATGTATACAGTGGTCACTTCCACTAAAACAGTTGAAGTGACCCGCCTGCCAATGGGGACCTCTTCACAAAAGGCTGAATTAATCGCCTTGACTGTGTGTGTGTGTGTGTGTGTGTGTGTGTGTGTGTGTGTGTGTGTGTGTGTGTGCGTGTTACTGGTTTTATACCAGCTGTTTTTGCTGTGCGTGTGTGTGGATCAGAAGAATAGGAAGGAAAGATGCATGAAGATGTTAAGGGTAAAATGCCAAGAATTGGGAAGATGCTACAAATACTGAGGATTCAGACCCTTTCTGGTTAGTATTAGAGTTTTCGGGAAGAAAACAGGATGTCCTAAAAGAACTCACTGTCCCTTCCTGACAGGTCACTGAGGAATGTGGCACCTTTTCCCCATACATAAGTCAACATTTTTTAGCATTAAAACTTCTTCACATTAAAGGGGGGCATCGATAAGAACATGGTGCCACAGGCTTCACTAGACTGTCGTTCTATGGGGACAAACTTGATTTTCCACAAAGTTCCCAGTGCCTGATAGACACTCAGTAAATACTTGCTAGATAAATCAAATTAATGAGGAAGATGTGAAAGATAGAGATGATTAGTTTAAGCCAGGGCATTTGTTGCTACTAATAGCTAACATTTATTTAAACTTAATTTGTGCCAGCCACTGTTCTAAGTAAGCTACACGCATCGACTCATTTAATCCTTATGTTATTACCCTATTTTTTATAGTTAAAGAAACTGAAGTCCTTTGCCCGATTAATGTAGGGCGAGGATTTTGAATCCTGGCAGTCCAGTTCCACAGCTGGGGCTCTCTCATCACTCTCTGGGGCAGTGGTTAAGAACACTTGTTCTTGCAGAAGACCTGGGTTCAGTTCCCAGGATCCACACAGTGGCTCACAACCATCTACAATCCCAGCTTCAAAGGGACCCAGGCCTCTGCAGGCACCAGGAACAGATGTGGTACACACAACATACATGCAGGCAAACACTCATGCAGATTAAAATAAAATAAATCTTAAAAAAAAAATCATGTTGATTTCTGACTTCCTAACTTCGTCCTCCATGAGAAGAGAGGACCTCCCCTTCACTTTGAGCCCAGGGCTTGGCTTTGTTCTGAGCCTGACAGAGCACTGCTTTGTTTGGACTTCACCTCAGCTCCTCTCCTCTCCAGACAGTGCTAGCCTGGAATAACTGCCTTGTCCTGCGTTTGCTGAGATGGTCCAAGATTCCTCTGGTATGTGATCTCCCTCGTTTGCAGTGCGTCAGAGAACCTGATTTTGTGAGATTAAAGGTCCGTTTCTTTGATCTTAAACTTGCCTGGGCTAGAACACTGCCAGCTCTTGAGACCCAGTGTGAACAGAATGTAAGGACAGAGCAGGGTAAGCGCTTCCATTGAAGCTGACTGGCAGCCCAGAGCTCGGCACACGGGCACTTGGACTCCATGCCCAGTGAAAGGAAAAGCTCAGGACCACCAGGGACAGAGGACATAAGGGACAAAGACAGAGATAGAGGGAGAAGGGGAAGGGAACCAGGGAGAGAGGGCAGGGGAATTTGTCCCTAAGGGATAAGGACTGCCTCTGGATAAAGGAGACAGACGTGGCACATAGGAAAATGGGGGTTTATACAGGTAAAAGGGGAAACCCCGTGTTCGGATGAGATGTTTAATTTTAACTGGGCATGTTAATTAGGTGAGCCAAAGGGGGCTTCTGATTGCTGGACTTCAGTACTTTAATAGCTGGACCTTGGTGGTCAGCATCAGGAGGAGGAAGTGGCCAAATAAGGGCACAGACCTTGGGGGCTAGCTTTAGGAGTGTAATCTAATGGTTAACAAGGCAGAGGGAATCGGGGAGAAGGGCAAGGCCTGCCAGAGCCACATGCTCGAGTGGCCTGGTGTCCCTTCACTCAGATTCCGATGAGGGGCATACTGTCTGCTACACGCTCTAAGTCTTCCTTCAGTGACTTAAAGTCAGGCTTTCGGGTGCATGTAATTGCTTGTATCATTTGTAGCACCAGTGACTGAAGGAGGGTGTAAATGCAGACAGAGAAGTGATTAATCAGCTAACAGCTATAGGAGTAAGTCTCCAAAATGAGAGCATTCACGCCTTTCCAACCCAGCCCCCAATACTGACAGTGATGACCAGGGAAGTTCATGGGGTGGGGGTGGGGTAGAGTTTTGTTCCTGTGAGAGCAGCACGCATCAGATTGCAGTAGAATCTAAAAGTGACAAGGTGCCAGCAGGACTTCATTCCACTGTTCTCCCAGAGTAGTGTCTTATCAGCCGGCTTTGCTGTCAGCCTTTGGCGTTGGTTTTCTGTCTTTAGTGGCTGGTGAGGCACTCTGCCCTTTATGTTTCATCATAGAGGACAGGCCTTCAGGGAAAGGACTCCTGGCCCCTGTGCACTGCAGCAGATCCCCGGCCACCAGTTGTTTGCTCTGCACTGCCCTGTGTTTATTATCGTTGTGGAGGGAGTTGTCATTACATCACTTGGGATTCTACTCGTCAGAGGGGGCGGGGGCAGTGCTTAGCCACTGTACCGTGTTGGACCATGTTATGAACTCCAGGCTGACAATACTGGACAGATTAGGTATTTACCGCCTGAAATTAATGATGCTTAGAAATAAAATGACTGAGGATCTTTTATTTTATCTGCACTTTCTTTCTCTTTCTTAGCTGTGTGTGTCTGATCGGTGATCAGCTTCAAAAAAGGTTTACCTATTAACATTTTATTTTTAATGCTACAACATTGGGATGAGAAACCTTGTTTATGTTCAGTAGTCCATGTTTAAACTTTTCTGTGTTCCTAGGACCCTTTAGTAGTAGTACGGTATATAGCCTGATATCCACCCTCTTAACGAATTTAAGTGTGTAATACAGTCTTGTTGCTGTAAGAATAATATCATACAACAGAGTTTATGGTTGTGTGTGATTGAAATTTGTACCCTTTGAACATCAGTTCCCCACCCCAGCCCTCCTCCAGTCTTCGGTCGGGACCATTCTATTTTCATTAGATTGGCCGTTGTAAATTCTTGGTGTAAGTTAGACTCCTGTTGAACTTCCCTCTGTGTCACTGGCCTTTCATTTAGCGTCTGAGCCTTCAGTTCCGTTCCTGTTGAGGCTCTCAGTGTCAACACCACAGTTCTCATCATAAAAGGAAGAAGTAGAGATAGTCTACTCTGGAGCCATTTTGAGTGACCCTAATTTCTGTGTTCCAACATGGAAGCAGCTTCACAGGGTTTTTATAGTTTTACAGAACAAAGAAAGCCATAAATCAAGGCAAGCTTAAAATGCAGGGTTTCTATTGCTGTGAAGAGGCACCATGACCATGACAACTCTTTTTTTTATAGACTTTTATTTATTATGTATATAGTGTTCTGCCTGCATGTGTCCCTGCATGCCAGAAGTGGGCACCAGATTTCATTATAGATGGTTGTGAGCCACCATGTGGTTGCTGGGAATTGAACTCAGGACCTCTGGAAGAGCAGCCAGTCCTTTTAACCGCTGAGCCATCTTTCCAGCCTCCCGTGACAACTCTTATAAAGGAAAACATTTAATTGGGGGACTTAGAATTTCAGTGGTTTAGACCATTTATTCATGGCAGAATATGGCAGCGTGCAGGCAGACATGGTGCTGGAGGAGGAACTGAGTTCTACATCTTAATCCTCAGGCAACAGGATGCAACTGTGTCTTCACTGAGTGTAGTTTGAGCATAGGAGACCCCAAACCCCACCCCCCTAGTGCCACACTTCCTCCAACAAGGCCACACTTCTTACTTATAGTGCCACTCCCTTTGGGGGCCTTTTTGTTTTTTCTTTCAGACCACCACAGGTGGGTATATGCTATCTGATGACATTCCTAGCTATTGGATTGGTGGAAGCTAGTGGTCTGCTAAGTCGGTAGATTCTAAAAGATTTTTATTTATTATCAAAATTTGTTAGTTTTAATACAGAATGGGGCAAGGATGTTCCAGAAGGCTAACACTAGCCCAAGATAAGGTAATTAGCTTCTGAACCTGCAGAATCCCCGTCTCTCCACAGCACTGACAGTCCAGTTGGTCCATCAGTCTCTGCACAGATTCCTTTAGGAGTTTTTTTTTTTTTTTTTTGTTTTGTTTTTTTTTTTTTTTTTTTTGGTTTTTCGAGACAGGGTTTCTCTGTGTAGTTTTGCGCCTTTCCTGGAACTCACTTGGTAATCCAGGCTGGCCTCGAACTCACAGAGATCCGCCTGGCTCTGCCTCCCGAGTGCTGGGATTAAAGGCGTGCGCCACCACCGCCCGGCCCTTTAGGAGTTTTGATTAAAAGCCAGACATAGCTTCTTTTCAGGAATTTTCATTAACAAGGCACATGATAGTTTCCATTTTATTTTATGATGAATGATATTTCATCCTGTGTGTGTGCCTCTGCATATATGTGTGTGTGTGTGCCTCTGCATATGTGTGTGTGTGTAAAACATTGTGTATGTATCCCATTTTCTTTAGCCATTTATTTGTCAGTGGATATTTGGGTTGTTGCTCCCTCAGTTATTGTGAACAGTACTGCAATGAACAGAAAGATGCAAATACTCTTCAATCCTGTTTCCAGTTCTTCTGAGTATCTACTCAAAAGCAGTATTGCTGGATCGTATGGATCTAATTTGGGAAACCTCAGAATTGTCTTCTATAGTGTTACAGGGAGCTCATCAGAGCTGACGACTCAGACACAGTTTGTAGCAATTGAAAGTCTTTATTCCCGACTGCTAGAACTACACTCAGGTATTTGGGTCCTAAGTGTAGCCCAGGGGTCCATAGCACAGAGTTTTTGAAGGAAAAAAAATCACTGCAGGGGGGCTTCGCAGAAGTAAGCAGTTTAACAGAAGCTAGCTATGGCGTCTTGATTTCAGGGTCCTGGGATAGAGTTTGGTAGTTTTCCATGGAGATAAAATTATTGATATGCCTGAAACAGCTTCAGCAAGAATACAAAATGGAGGAACGTCTGTGCTGTCTTGCCCTGTCACGTTCTCCACTGAATCTGTGGGTGTGGGTCAAATCTTTGACTTCATCTGTTTTAGAGGGGCATAGTTGGTCCTAAGGACCAAGTAGCTTAACTGAGTTTATTCTTTGTTTGATGCAGCTGGCCGTGCAGTTGAGGATGCATGGTCCTATTGTTAGCAGGTCAGAATAAGAATCACCTGTCAGGCTAATGTTGGCAGTCAGGTGGTCAGCTATGGGGACCAGGTAAACAGAGACTAATACAAAAAACCTGAGTGTAGTCCCAGCCAGCTGGAATAAAGACTTTGATTTGGCTATAACTGGCAGAGTGGGCTCCCCATAACAACAGCAGCTGCACAATTTTATATGCTTACCAACCATGCCCAAAGGGTTCAATTTCTTGATATCCTCAGAAACACTTTTTGCAATTTCAAATTTTAAAAATTGACAAATGAAAATTGTATATATTTATAATTGTAATAAGATATTTGATATTTGTGCATCTTGTGGAAATTGCATGCCCCATCATCTGGTGATATATTGTGTACCCTAACAAAATTTGCTGAAAGATCAGAGAGACAAGGAACAAGCCACTGCCATATCTTACCTCTAGGACTCCTCAGCCTGAAAAAGCTCTCTAGCCGAAAGGGGCTTCTGGCGGAAAGAAGCTTCCTTAGCCAAAAGCACCTTAAGACAAAAAGCCGTTAGCCAGAAAGCCTTTAGTTCCTGTCTCCTCAGGGCTTATATACCTTTCTCCACCCAGCCATCACTTCCTTCCTAGTGCTGGGATGTGTGCTTAATGGCGTGTGTGCTTCCCAAATACTGGGATTAAAGGTGTAAGATCTCAAATGCTGGGATTAAAGTGTGTGATCCCCAAGTACTGGGATTAAAGATGTGTGCCACCACTGCCTGGCTCTGTTTCTCTCCTAGACTGAGTCAATCTCATGTAGTCCAGGGTGGCTTTGAAATCCAGATGGATCTCTGCCTCCTGAGTGCTAGGATTAAAGGTGTGTGTCACCACTGCCTGGCATCTATATTTAATCTAGTGGCTTGTTCTGTTCTCTGATCTTCAGGCATATTTTATTAGGGTACACAGTATGTCACTGCACGGTCACTCTTCATTCAATTTTTAATGGTGTTGTTCGGTTGCTTGTTCCTGTATTTTAGACAGTGCCCTCTTGCCAGGTAGGTGGTCTGCAGGCGTTTTCCTCCTGGGTAGGCTGCCTTTTCCCGTTGTTTCCCTTCCCATGCAGAGATAAGAGTCAGACTTAGTTTCACTGTTCTGGGTTTTGTTTGTTGTTCTCTGTGGTTTTGTTCTTGTTTCTGATGCTGTTTGCTGAGACCAACGTTACAAATGTTTTTGCATGTGTTTCATAGGAACTTTACGGTTTCTAGTCTTGCATTTAAGTTTTCAGTCCATTTCTGAGTCATTTTTGTCCGTGTGTGTGAAGAGGGCTGGTTTATGGTTTTGGCGTGTAGATACCAGGTCTCTCAGCTCCGTTTGTTGTAGAGACTGCTGTTGCCCTGATGTATGATGTTGGCACCTGTGAAAAGGTTTTGATCGGACGTGCATGAGTTATCACTGGACACCCCTTGCTCTTCCATGGTTTGTATGTAAGTCCTGGTCTTCCTAAGGGACAGTCTGCTTTCTTGTCTTTTCCGTCTTCCTGAGCAGCGTTCCCAGACTCCCGCTCCAGATGTCAGGTGTCTCCCATAGGATAGGATGGTGTCCCTACCCTAGAGTCTTCCCTTTGACTGTACCTGCTGCCACATAACGTTCATCAGTTTCTGGGACAAAGACCCCTAGGGACATCACTGAATTTTCACCTGTTACTATAGTTAGCATTTATTGAATACTTCATGTATGCTGTGCTGGTTCTAAGAACGTCATGTGACTTCTTATTTTTCTGCCTGCTTCATGATTCTTTCATTATATGCTCCACTTGTCAACTTGCCTGTTTAATCTCAGGGGTTTTCGTGGGGTGGGGGAGTGATGCTGTGTTACAGCTCTGAGGGGAAAGGTATCCTGGCAGTCGGGAGCCAAGGAATACCACAGAGTCACACTTAGACACAAACCTCACACAAGGGATTTATTGCGAAAGACACAGGAGGGTAGCTGCCTCTGCTCGGGTGAGAAGCAGCAAAGAACTTAGCAGGAGGCAGGCTTTATATAGGTTTCTTGGGAGTGGAGCTTCCCAGGGTGGCCTGGATTGGTGGGATTCTGTGGCCTGATCTTGGATATTGGGGCAAACTCAGGGACGGTGGGATTTTGTGGCCTGATCTTGAGCTTTTTTTTTTTTTCCCTGTAAGGTGGAGTTTGGCCACCTGCCTCTTGAGAGGCTGGAAATAGCCATTATAGCCATTAGAATAGTCTGGCTGGGGTAGGGCCTGGCTGCTAGAGCAGAGTTGGGGCAGGGCCTGGCCACTCAGCCTCGAGGGGTCTGTCTACAGGTACATCTTCTGAAATGTGAATCCATATTATTACCTAAAAAATTTTATTCAAAAACTGGTGTAGGATTGAAAAGCAGTTTAGGAAGCTATCTGATTTCACTTTCTACTTTTTGGTGACCCAGCTAAGTGTGTTAGGAATTGTTTCCTTGTGTACTTTCTTTGGAATTGCATACAAGCTTTGAAGAACGTTCTCTGAGTCGTTCAACTCCTTTGGGTTACTAACGGATAAGCTGTGTTTTCTTTTTTTCCTACCTAAACTTACATCTCTCAGTTCCCTTTAAAAGTGGAATCTTTCTTTGGATTTTGAAATGTTGGGTTTCACTTGTCTAGGGTTGACTTCTTGCGGGGGGGGGGGGGGGGGCGATGACACACACTTGGATCAATAGCATTTCATAGGAAACAATGTTGAAAGTGTGAGCCACTAATATGAAAAGGAGGAGTAAATGGCCCAAAGACAAGGCACGCCGGCTGCTGCTTAGCACTGACCCAGTGCGGTTGTTCTCAACTGATGTCCCCTGGGGGACTGCATGCTCATGCGTGTGGACTCACTCAGATGTGTGTCACGTGCTAAGGGTGTGGAAGTGAGGTCGGCCTGATCCTGTCCTAGAGGACTGTGTTCTAGTGAGGACGTAGACACACGTGATGTGTGTGGAGCTCGCTGTACAGTTAATAGAGTTAATGGAGAAGCCCCTGCTGAAGGGGCTCTGGATACGGAAACCCTGGTCTTGCACAAGTGTGTCTGCATCTTAGGGAGGAGGTAAGGCTCCTTGTATTTCAATTGTATCATTGAGTCCCCTCCCTCCTCCTCCTCCTCTTCCTCCTCCTCTTCCTCCTCAGTGCTGCCCACAGAGCAGGGATTTCTCTATGACCACTGAAGACTCTTAGACCTCCCCAGAGAGAGCGGCAGCCTTGAGTGCCACCTGCTGTGCTGACTAGATCAACCTTGACCACATACAGCTCTCCCAGGACAGGTGACAAAGGGAGTGAATGTCCACACCCCCCAGCGTATTTCACAGGTCCATGAAACTTGGCATCAGTCCCATATTGTTGCTAACTTGAATTTCTTCCCGATAAGCTGAAGATCGGGAATTCTTAGTGTGTGGAATGAACACCCAAGAGGACGGGGTGATGTGACTTTGTGAGGATTCCCTGTCCTCCTCCAGGGACTTGTGATTTTGCACACACAAACTAAAGTCATTAAGGTCCTGACCAACCATCTCTTCCCCACTATTCTTCCCTTGTCATTAGGATTCACAGTGAGGAGGGTTTGAGTCAGGATTCGGATGGTTCACGACTAGGCCTCAGCTACATTTGCAGTAGGAAGATGCCATGGCCAGAAGTGTCAGGGCTTCTTACTCTGACAGCCTCGTGCTGCAGGTGTGAGCAGTCATGGGTAAAGCCGTGTTTTTTACTTTGCCATTACTATCCATTTTATTGGACTCTCTGTGGGTTATGGTACCGAACACTGAGTTGCTCTGGTTTAGGTGTGAGCTCTGTTTTCTCTCTGCCTCTGGTTCCCCTGCCCTCCCTGCACTTCTGTTTTCCTCCATGACAAGTGCGCTTTCAGCAGTCCCAGCATGTGATGGTGCTGTAAGGTTGCCAGGTCTTATTCTGAAGAATTTGGGCAAGGAGGGAGCAGGGCAGATGATTGGCTCATAGTCTGGCCTCTCTCAGCCTTCCACTGTTGGGAAAGACTAATGGAAGAGGCCTGTGCACAGGGTCACCTGTAGCCATACTGTAGCCATACTGCTAGGCTGTGGGCCTCGCAACATTGCAGAGCTCATACCTTCATGTACCCAGGGCCTTCCTCTAACTTCACAGACGATTATGCTGAATGTTAATGACGCTCCTGCCTCTTTCCCGTTGGCTGTCTACAGGTGGATGGCCACCACAACCAGCCAGATGTTGTTTAGTAACAAGGGAACTCATGGGTATTTCCTATTGAAGATTGTATTTGTAATATGTATTTCCTTGACAGCGCTCAAGATGTGATAGTAGTAGCAGTAAATGTCTGGAAATTACCCTGCCAGGCTTTTCCCAGGTCTGCAGCCCTGTGAGGTCAGTTGTTATTTTACTGAGCAGGAAATTAGCACAAAGAGATAAGTAATTTGTCCAAGCGTGTATGCCTTAGTGAGAATAGAATTGGAACCCAGAAGTCTGGATGGGCACTCATACTTTTCATTGTGGTGCTGTATTCCTCTCAAATAAGGGCTGAAATTGTTATTTAAAGTAATGCCACTAACGAACTGGTTGCGTTGGATGTAAAATTGATTACCTATGTTGTAGTTAATCCTAAGTTGAATTATCTTCACGTGTTGTAGAGAAAATGAGCGTCTTGACTCTTCCCTACTGAAAACCACCATGCTTGCTTTGTGTCCTAGGAGAAGACTTTGCCGTTGTACAGCAAGAAATCATTATGATGAAAGACTGCAAACACCCAAACATTGTTGCTTACTTTGGAAGCTATCTCAGGTACATTGTTTATTTTCCTTTTGAAAAGCGGTAATGACTCCATCACCTAATCCACCTAACTGAATAAAATGGACTCCAGTGCTGTGGTTCATGCTTAGAGGATAGGGTCTTTTCTTTTCACATGAATGGAATTTTTGTTTATGACCTATTGTGCTAATTCTGTAACAGTGGCCCCTCTTGTGACTTGGGAATTCTGGGTGTGGTTTCAGGGAGGACGCTGGCTCTAAATGTACCAGCTGCTGCTGCCCCTTTCTTCTAGGCTTGAGGGTTCAGTCAGGAGCATCTCATCCTCAAAGGGTTTTCTTTATTTGTTTAAGGATTTTTTTGTATGTCCTGTACTGATGATGGTCTCATTCTTTTGCTTCATTTTGTTCAAAAGTCTCGGAACTGTAATTATTCCCACAACATACTTTTCCAGGACCCAGAGTGAACTTTGGACTCTGAGCTTAGCTCTGTTGTTGTTTGGGCAGGTCCCATGCCATAGAGGAGTCCCGCAGCCAACCTGGCTCCTCTCCCTCTCTGCACAGTGAGTCTGACCCCGTGACCGAGTTGCTTTTAAGGTCCCTCTAACAGGAAGCTTGGAGAATGTTCTCCTCTGTCACTGGCCAGGGTCACTAGGCCTGTTACAGGCTCCTGTTCTCACATGACCCACATACAGAACATTCTGAACACAGCAGGTAGAGGCCCCTGGGGAGTTCAGACCAGCTCTGCTCACTCTAGCTGAGCCTGTTAGAGTCTGTTAAGCGGGATAGGTTGGATGGAGACAGGAAAGCGATCATAGCCCTCTCACGGTGGCGTGGGTCAGTGCTGTTGCACAGTTCCGAGTGGATTCTTGTCTGCCAATTTGACACTGCCTCAACAGGGATTGGTTCGAATACCAGCCCAACAGTACATCTTCAGGACCTGTCGCCGTGGTAGGAAGTGGGCCCAGCGGGGCAGGAACTGTATTGGCTTGAAGAAACATCTCCTAAAATACTTAAGTTTATGGTGCTAGTAATTGATTCCAGATACAGTAAAAGTCACCCCTGCGAAAGGACTTGTTCACCTGCTGCTGGTCCTGACAAAGTGACCAGCCTGGACTCTACTCAGCATTCCAGAGCGTTCTTCCTAGGACAGGCTGGTCTTCTAAGGAGAGCTGTTGTGCTTCCCCGGGGATATGAGTCTAATCCTGTTTCTCAAGCACTGTGGGGCATGCAAAACAAACCTATGTATATGGCACCCTCCATGTGGTAAAATGACGGTGGTCTTCTTGCAGGATCCGACAACAATGTGATACAGAAGTTAGGGGCTTGAGTGAAAATGTCGGGATCCTGGCTTTCCTCAGTAATTAGCAGTGTGGTTTACGGCAAGTTATTTAGTCATTCGGTGTTTGCATTTCCTCCTCTGTAACATGGAGGTGCTGACACCTGTGTGATGGGTACCTATGATGACTAAATGTAAGTCCATGTGAAATGCAAGGAGCAGCGTGAGAACATCACGATGCTTACTAAATGGTAACTGCGGCTGCCGCCAGCTGCACCTCACTGTTCTGAAAGGACGTCACATCAGTCCTGATCGTTTCCACACCATTCGCAGGATGCTTCTTCGATGTTACTTCCAGCTTACAAACGATGCTTGAGAGCATTTAGCATCGTTTGCTTTTATTTTATTTTACCCTAATGTAAAGATTACAGTAAACTTTTTTCACTCAAACTAAAATTAAAACTAAGTTGGGGTTCTTTTAAAAACCCAAACAGTTCTTTTAGTGTTATGGGAATGTGACGTGAGGATGCCGCTTTAGATGGGTGACTGTATCCCACTGCCAGCATTGCTGACGAAGACTACTTGAAAGCTAGTCGAAGAACAAAGGACAACAGCCCTTCCTTCCTTTCTCCAGCTCTCTTCCAGTCTTCTTTATTCCTGATTAGGTCCAGACTTGGACCAAAGAGGGGCACGGAATCCTAAGAATTGGGTCTGTATTGTGTTCAAGCTGGAAAGGACGGAGAGATCTTGTCATCCAGCCACACTGACAGACGAGAAAACAGGACGTAATAGAACCTTTCTTCTTGAGGCTCAGTTGCTTGTTGCTGGCAGGATTTAAGCCTGGCTCTGCCCATCCTTCACTGATGCCTCTTTGTGAAGCCAACTTATTTTACAAAGGGCCAGGGGTTTGGAGTCCGTACACCACCCTGAGAACAACTCTGTCACAACTTTCTTCTCTTGCTGCCACTAGAGTGTATTGGAACAGATTTAGACAAAAAGATGAGGAGGTCCAAGTGTGCTTTGGCTTCTGACAAACCTGCCCTTAGGGATCAGAATCAGTCCATGAATTTTCTTAGGAGATGCCCAGCGAATAGTTAAGTTCCT
Organism: Peromyscus californicus insignis; assembly: GCF_007827085.1. NCBI lineage: Eukaryota > Metazoa > Chordata > Mammalia > Rodentia > Cricetidae > Peromyscus > Peromyscus californicus. The sequence continues at coordinate 30,503,693 of NW_026294492.1, read as the reverse complement.
GAAGCCCACTTTATAACAGACTCTCTACTCTCACTGCATGAAGAGATCCTGTCTGAGCTCCTGTGGAGCTGAGTACTTGAACTTAACAGGCCCTTCAGCATCATCAGCATGAAGTGTAACAAGAACTACACAGACTAAGCTTTCTTCTGGTGGCTTAAAATTAAGTAACAGTGTGCTAAACATTTAATGCACATTCTCTGAATGTTTTTGTATGTGTTTTTTTTTTTTTTAAAGAAAAAAGAATTAAATCACCAAAGACTTTTCCCTTAACCCCATTAGAGCCATGGACAGTTTAACTTCAGGTTCTTGCTAACTTTCTTTAGACCGAGAAGAAGGCTGTAATGGTCACTGTTAGTATACAGTTCCTCTTTAAAAGAAGCCTTTCATTTTGGAGCGTGTTAGATACAGAAGAGTTGCACTGGCAGTAGAGTTCTTTGTGGAGATCTTCCCCTGCCTTTCCCCATGTGAACACAACCGTACTGTATCAGTCAAGTGAAAGGAACATCTGCTCTCTGCAGATCTTACACTTCACTTGGGTCTCATCGGTTCTCTGCCAGTGTCTCTTCAGACAGTGAGGGCACTGGGAAAACATCAGGCCGTGCTGAGGGTTTTTAGCAGAGTAAGTCAATCACTCTCTGTTTCCCTAAGGAGAGAGCACACTAGATGGGTTACTGTCTTTATGGTTTTGAGTATCTATTTTAAAACGAACCAAAAGATTTCAAATTCGACTCCCAGGTAATTAGCCCATCTGAAAATGTCCAGCAGTTACTGAACGTGGTGTTTTTCACGTTGGTGACTTGCGTTGAGGGTGAGTTATTTTTGTGAATGCAGTGGTGCAGCCTTTGGTGGGCCCGGGGTCTCTGTCCCCGGGAAAGCAGTTTAGCAGTACTGACCCCAGTGTCCTGCTCACAGCTTTTGTCCTGCTTGTCCTTATGCCCTGTTTGTGAACACGTATAAGTCACACGTAGTTTATTAATGATACGTCTGTGGTGTGTGGAAGATGACAAGGTGGACTAAGACTTTCAGATCAGTACAAGAATTGTTAGAACTTTTCTTCCTGTAAATTCTAATAAACAGCAAACTGGAAGATTAAAATAGTGAGAGACACCCCGCCTTTTCTATTTTTGTTTATTTATTTATTTATTTTTGGCTAAGGTAGAAAAATTAATTTTGAAAGGTTAATTTTACAAAATAAGAAAAGGCTTCTAAGCATTTATTGAGGAATAACATTTATTCCAATTCAGATACCTAGCCACAGAGATCCACGGCTTGTTGGCCTGCATAAGATGGGCCTGTTGACACAGCCCCGTCCTGTGAGACAGATGGTGTGTGAGACCCAGTGCCCAGCGGATTTGTCATCACAGGGGAGACATTTGAGACAGACAGAGTCATTCTTCTAAGACATTCTGACCACTCAAGCTTTTTCATTTTTTATGAGAGATTTTAACCAAATGGAATGTTACAAATGCAAAACATTTTTAGTGCGTTTAAATGGTGTCAGCATATAGAGTCCATATTTTCTCTTTGCCTGTATAAACTAGAAAGTCACTGCATAGACTAAATAAACATTGTCTGTAAGAAGAGACTGGGAACGGAGCTGTTTTAAGTGGAAGACAGTGGCGGTGAATCTGAAAGACAGCTGAGAACTGGTCCCTGTTCGTTTTCTCTGCTGTGGAGAACCGTTTTCAAACTGGAAAGGGCAGGCAAAGCAGTATTAAGATGGAGTTGGAGCATATGGCAGGTGAGGAGGTAATTACAAGGCAGCAAGACACTTTAAATGAATTTAAGCTTTCAGATTTCTATAAGCTCTATCTCACACTGAACACTTAGCAGATGTGATTGTCATCCACTATCAGTAGATGTCTTTTTCACAAATAGAAGAGACACTGAAGATTAGAGATAATCAATGACTAATTTGCAAAAGGGAGAAAGATGACTTCTAAAAAATACAATCAAATCAAATGTCAGCCATTGCCCAGCAAACACGGTGAATAAATTATTAATCATGTCATCAGTGAGCGCCTACAAGTGGCAGCTAGCCTGGCCTTTGGGGAAAGCAATACCAAATCAATCCCATCTCATTTTAATGTTTTTACTCTTAAAAGAGAAAAAAAAAAAAAAAAAAACTCTACCTCTTCTGTGAGTTCCTGGAACAATTTAAGGTGATTTAAATAAATGACTGTAATGTAAATTATAGTACAAGTGAAGAGACGACCTGCAGATGGCAAGATCTTTGTTAGCTATTGATCCTACGAAGAACTGATCATCAGAATATATCTGGAACTCCAGGACTGGCGTCATAGCTCAGTTGTCTTGCAAGCACAAGGTCCCAAGCTCAGCCCTTGAGACCCACAGAAAAATACCAGGTCTGGTCGCTCATCTTGTAACCCCAGTGTTGGGGATGAGGAGACAGGAGGATGGGGCTTCTAACTGGTGAGCTCAAGGCCAGTGAGAGACCCTGTCTCAAGAGAGGTAGACAGCCTGCCTGAGGCTTACACCTGGGTTTGTCCTCTGGCCTCCACATACTTGGACATATATACCTGCATTAATAAAAGAAATGGAATATGGTGTTTCAGTAAAGAAGATAGCGGCTGGGTTCTATGAAGAATTCAAACATGTCAGCGTAGCAACCTCTAGTCAGAGGTGCCGTCCTCAGTTTTTTGTTGTTGTTCTTTTGGTTTTTTTTTTTTTAATTTATTTATTTTATTATTTAATGCACTTGAGTGTTTTGCCTGTGTGTGTGTGTGTGTGTGTGTGTGTGTGTGTGTGTGTGTGTGCACCACATGTGTGTCTGGTGCCCTCAGAGGCCATGGATACCCTGGAACTGGAGTTACAGATGTTTGTGATCTAATGTGTGGGTACTGGGAATTGAACCCGGGTCTTCAGGAAGAACAAGTGCTCTTAACCACTGAGCCAGCTCTCTACCCTCGCCTTCCTCATTCTAAATAAGACCACAGCCAACCATTCTGAGAGTTCTTAAACCTTGGCTGCTGTGCAGCCAGCCGATATTTCTGTGGGTTGTGTTTATGGATATGTACCATATCAGAAACAACAGAAATGTAGACATTAGCCGTGGGGCTAGTGTACCGATTCCATTCATATGTCGCACTCGTAAGCTGTCAGTCTTAAGTGGTTTCTGATTCCTTTGGGGCTTTACTCTCTTGAGCCTTACCTTCTGGAGCCATGGTACCTTGCTACTTCACACTATCAAGTTAGCCGACCTTTCCACCCTGGTTGCTCACGTGGTTGCTCTGTGCCACATGGTCTGCTGTCCAGAGCCAAGCCCGTGGTTAGGTGTAGCTAATACAGCCATATTTGACCCCCTAGTAATACCAACAGCTCTGCTTTTTAGTGCACGGTTCCTGTAGCACTCAGAGTAGTGCTTGGTTTTAAACACCACATTTCAAGAGGGATGTTGACAAGTTACAGATTATCCAGGTGAAGGTAACTGTACTGAGGAGTCCACAACCTAGAATTGCTCTGCAGTGCAGCCCCAGCACATTCTAACATCATCTCTGGCCATTGTCTCTCTCTCTCTCTCTTTTTTTTCCAGGAGTGACTGAGCACATGTGTAATCCTCTCTATTTCCAGCACATGTCTTTTTCACTCTTTGTTTTTTGTTTTTGAGACAGGGTTTCTCTGCGTAGCTCTGGCTGTTCTGGAACTCCCTCTGTAGACCAGGTTGGCCTCAAATTCGGTTTGCCTTTCTCACTTTTAAAAAGTGAGTCCAAGAGTTTTTTTTTTTTTTTCTTTTTTTCAGATCCCCCTCTCATCCCTCCTCCTGATCCCTCCTAGCCTCCCCACTCACCCACCCCCCATCCCCTCCTCTAAAAGGGTAATGTCTCTCATGGGAAGTCAGGAAAGCCTGGTACATTCAGTTGAGGGAGGACCAAGCCCCTGCCCCTGCATCAAACCTTAGCTAATAGGCTTCAGAAAGCCAGCTCCTGCACCAGGGTAGATTGGCCATTGTCTCTTGAGGTAGCATTTGTTCTGTTCTGTTCCCCAGCCTCTCAAATGTGGTGTCTTCTTTCAAGTTTCCGTTCTTTTACACAGGCCCCTTCTCTGTCTCTCCCTGGTGAATTCCTGCTCGAACTTCAAGACCCAATTTAAATGTTGTCTCCTCATAAAACCTTCCCTTGATTTGCCAAGATATTTTCATCTCTGAGCTCTCATAGCACATTAATCCAAAATGCAGTAAACAACTTCTTTTTAAGATGCCTATAACTTTAAAAAATTTATAAATGTGTTTATTTGTACAAATTACTAAGTTTCCCTGTTGTGCTGGCTAGTTTTGTCAGCTTGACACAGACTAAAGTCATCTGAGAAGAGGGAGCCTCAGCTGAGGAAAGGCCTCCGTAAGATCAGGCTGTGGGCAAGCCTGTTGGGCACTTTCTTAATTAATGAGTGATGTGGGAAGGCCCATGGCCTCTACTTCAGCTGCTGACTCCCTGATGTGGAGGTGTAACCCTTTCCTCCCCAAGCTCATGGTCATGGTGTTGCATCACTAAGTCAGTCAACTGTGGTATTCCGTGATACATGCATTTAGTTTGCTTAGACCGTCTCTCTCTCTATCACAGACTCTCACATTCCCTGGGTTCTCCCCCTTCCCTAGTAATCCCTATTATACTCTGAGGTGCTGTAGTTTATGCTTGGGAGAAACGTGCAATACTTGTCTACCAAGACCCATGTAGTAAAACTGGAGGGAGTGACATGCTCGCAGCTGCTCACGTCTGCTGTCTTGGTCCAAGGACAGCTTAGACAGTATGTAAGTGGACAAGTTTGACTGTGTTCTAATGAAACTATATTTGTAACACTAAAATTCCCATCATTGTCCCATGTCAAATATATTCTCTTGATCTCCTCCAACCATTTAACCATTGTTCCAGGACTATATAAAACCAGGCAACGGTCTAGATTTGGGCCAATGGCCATATTTTCCTGGCCTCAGATCTAATTATCTTCATTGGCAGGCCTTGGTCAGTGTTAGGTGCTCAGGCAAAAGTATCTCCTTTGAGACATTCTCAGACACGCAAGGATGTAGAATTACAACATGTTTAAAATTGTTGATTCACAACCTTAGAGAGACAGGGAACCAGCGTGCCCTGGGCTCACCCCACCAGCAGATAGAGAAGTGCTGCCCCAAGCTAGCCTTACACTAACAAATTCTTAACTCCTTGTACTTACTTTCACCTCGGTTTATTAATTAGCTTATTATCTAACCACACTTAGGAATGAGTATTACACATGGATTCCCCTTTTTTCCTTCTTAGACTTCCCTATTGATTTAAGGTCTTCTCCCCTCAATTGACCCCTTTCCCTTTAAGAGTTCACTGAGGCTCTTACAAGTCACTCCCACCTTGAGTCATAAAGAAAGCCTGACAGTTTATTATTTCATTCATTCATGTATTTGTTTACCTATAGAACAGTTAGAGTTTACCAAGTCCAGAAACTCCTCTCCCATCTCTGTCCCAGAGAATGGTACAGTTCCTGGTGTGTTTAAGAGGAAAAAGTAATTAATGATTGAATAAAGGAATAAACAAAGGAAAAAGATATATAAATCTTTGCTCACTATTTCTTCTGTCACTGCGTGATTACTCCATCTTAGGATGTGAATGAGAAACACTAACAACAGTGATCAATTTATAGGCTTTGGAAATGTTACTCTGGAAACTTCATTTGAGGATTCATTTACATTTGTTGTTGGTTGAGAGTGCTATAACAAAGTGATGTGTTTGGGATGGATTGACATTTTCTGTGCTAATCTGGGTAAATGGATAAACTATAGGACAGGAAGTTTTTAACTAAAGGGAAGTTCCATTTGAATATGCCTAACGACAGCTTTATAGTCTGTAAATTGTGTATCTTAAGTAGTAAAAATTAGGGTTGGATTACACCAATGCAGTAAGTCATTTACTTGGGTTTAATTGGCATTTTAGAAAGATAGCATGTTGCATTTATGTAGTTTTTCAGTGTTATAGCACAGACGATACTATCACAAACATTTTAATCATGAAGACATAATGCACAACTGTTTCTCTTCACAGGCGAGATAAACTTTGGATCTGCATGGAGTTCTGTGGAGGCGGCTCCCTACAGGACATATATCATGGTGAGTCTAGAGTTGCTTTATGGATACTAAGCAATCTGTTATCTACTATATCCGAACATTAATGTTGTTTAAGAAAAGAAAGCTATGCTTTACTTTTGAATTGTGTGATACATACGGACGAAAGGGGCATTTGCTTTATACAAGAGAAAGCTATATGCGCTGGAATTACTTGCTAACCCTGAAGGAACATCATAGTTAGTTCAGAACTTCAAACTCTGCCCTCGCAGAAACAAAAGGCTCTTGATGACAGAAGATCATGATACCTGAGTGTGATGGTTTAAAAGAGAATGTCAGCCGGGCGGTGGTGGCGCACGCCTTTAATCCCAGCACTCGGGAGGCAGAGCCAGGCGGATCTCTGTGAGTTCGAGGCCAGCCTGGGCTACCAAGTGAGTCCCAGGAAAGGCGCAAAGCTACACAGAGAAACCCTGTCTCGAAAAACAAAACAAAACAAAAAAAAGAGAATGTCTCCCATAAGCTCATATGTTTGCATGCTTGGTCCCCAGTTAGTGGACCTGTTTGGGAAGGGTTAGGAGGTGTGATCCGTGTGGAGGAGGTGTGGCCTTGTTGGAGGAGGTGTGTCACTGGGCGTGGGCTTTGAGGTTTCTCTCTGCCTGCAGTTTGTGTATCAGATGTGAGTTCTCAGCTACTGCTCCAGCATCACACCTCCCTGCTGGCCACCATGCTTCCTGCCGTGATGATAGTGGACTCACCCTCTGAAGCTGTAAGCAAGCCCCTGATTAAGTACTTTCTCTCATAAGTTGCCTCTTACATGGTGTCTTCTGTCAGCAAGAGAACAGTAGCTAAGACCCTGAGTGGTGGTGATGGTGACGTCATTGGCTTTGCTCCCAGGCGTTCATGGAGCAGCACCTAAATGTCTGTCTGTTCTCTTAGTGCAGAAATCTAGGGAATGAGAAACTGAAAGGCAGTGGTAGAATACAGAAGACTCATAAGATAAACTCTGTTTGCTGTTTTCTATGGGATATTTTTTTTCTGTCTACCATTTCTATCCTGGTTCTGACTAGAGTAGGCTTATTCTTTCTCTGCAGGTTTATTTTTTGATTAATGTAAAACACAATAACTCAGTAACTCAAGCAGTCAATTTCTTTGAGAAAACATTGTACATTTTCTCTTGAGTTCCTATTCTCAGGTATGGAGCCTTTTAGTAATTCCAGGTTTGATTGTACCAAAGAAGACGGTGAAAGGCCATTTTGGTGGGAATTTTACTAAATAATTCAGAGTTCCTTTCCTATCACTTTATCTTCCTAAAACAGGTTTCGTGTAAGAATGATATAACAGCACGGTTGTTGCTGTGCTTTTATTTTATATACTTGTGGTCTAGTGTATTCTAGAACCATGGTCGAGGAGGATTTCAGAAGGGTACGTTTTCTGAAATCATCTTCCAAAGCTCAGAGGGGAGAGCAGGCCTGGTTCATCTTGAGACGAGAGGCAGCTCTTGGGTAGAAATGGGAGGAAGTGTGTTCTAATAGTCGGTGGTGGAGCAGTGTCACTGTGGCCCTCAGGAGGTCACTCCAGCCAGCCTAGGATGGTGCATGTGGGGGCCGAAGTCAGATGTGAGAGCCTTGAAAGCTAGACGGAAGAGCATGTGTGATGCTTGAAGTTGAAACCTGGGCCACGTGCATGGTAAGCAGGGCTCTACCACCAAACCGTATCCTTCACTCAAATTATAACTATTTTTGAGACAGGGTTTCTCTCTGTAGCCCTGGCTGTCCTAGAACTAGCTCCATAGACCAGGCTGGCCTTGAACTCACAGAGATCTACCTGCCTCTGCCTCCCGGAGTGCTAGTATTAAAGGAGTGTGCCACCACCTCTGGCCAAATTACAACTTTTTTTTTTTTTTTTTTTTTGGTTTTTCGAGACAGGATTTCTCTGTGTAGCTTTGCGCCTTTCCTGGGACTCACTTGGTAGCCCAGGCTGGCCTCGAACTCACAGAGATCCGCCTGGCTCTGCCTCCCGAGTGCTGGGATTAAAGGCGTGCGCCACCACCGCCCGGCCAAATTACAACTTTTAAAAATAAATCAAATGAAAACCTCATAAACTCTAGGATTCTAGGAAGAGAAGAACTTCTCTTTCGTTGGATAAAGAAACCTAGAATGTTATACTGTTCCCTACATAATGGCAGCATGGAGATGGGGTGAGGGGGTGGGAGAGTGGGGGATGGCGGGGTGGGGAGGCATCTGCAAAAAGAAAAGGAAACATGTTTGACTTGTCCACACAAGCATACAGCATTACAGCCTAGTCAAAAGTATTACATACTGCCAGGACACTAATTACCTCATGGAAACCTGGTATGGCCAAAAGAGTGAACACCATGGCAGTGGGAGCATGTGGAAGAGGCTGCTCACATCTTGACAGACAAGAAGCAAAGAAAAAGTCAGTACTGGAGAGGTCCAGGGCAAGATACAACACCAAGGACGTGTCCCCAGTGGCCTGTTTCTTCCAGCCGTCCTCCCAACGCTTCTTACTTTTCACTACTCTCCATATTCCCATGATATTATAAATCCATCAAAATAGCAATATATTTATCAAGTCAGGACCCTCGTGATCCAATTGTCTATACAAAGGCCATCACAGACACTCAGGTGTGCTTCACTAATTTTCCCAATTGTTACATAATCCCGTTGACAATGAAGATTAACCATGACATTACTAAATACCATAGTTACTGGGTAATCCATAAGCTGAAGAAACTTATTCTTATAGTCCTGGAGACTGAGAAGTCTAAGATCAAGGTGCTAGCAGCAAGTTGAGTGTCCAGGAAGATAGGTGATAGCATCTAGTGCCGTCACATGGTAAACGGAAAGGAAAGGCAGCGAAGACTCCCACAATGCTTCTAATCTCATTCTTAAGAAAGTAGCCTCTTCATGGGGCTCATCTCCTAGGTCTTACCTGCTAATACTATCACACTGAAGATTCAACATGCGAGGCTAGAGGATGAAGTGTTTACCATACACGTGTGGAGACAGTAGTTTGGAACCCTGGCACCCATGTAAAGACAAGCTAGTGTGTTCCACCGGTGATCCCAGCACTTGGAAGATGGAGACAGGCAATCCCCAGAGCAAGATGGCTAGCTAGACCAGCTGAGGTGGTGGACTCTGGGTTTAAGATGGTTAACTAGACCAGCTGAGGTGGTGGACTCCATATTTAAGAGAGAGACCCTGTCCCAATATATAAGATTGAAAGTGATTGGGAAAAATATCCAACATCATCCTGTGGCCTGCACACACGTGTGCAATCCCAGGTGAACACACACACCATGAAAAAGATTCCACATGAATTTTAGAGGAACATATACTCCAACCATAGCAAATGCACACCCAGGAAATTGTATGTACATCCAGAGGATAAGCTGTGACTACCATACTTTCAGTTTTCAGTGAGTGAAGTCACTAAGCATATAGCACGCAAAAGTAAAAGAAGGTAGCAAGAGGCAGATAAATAGAAGCTTCAGATCACACCAAATCACGACTCTAGCATCCAGCAGAAATGCCTGCCTGGGGCAGCTTCATGACAGCCAACAAAGGCAACACCATCAACCTGGGGACTTAAAACACCCAGCAGAGATTCCCAGTTGAACTTTCTCCGTGGATGGGGTTGCAGCTTTGCTTCCCCTGGTATTTTACATGTGGGAGATAAACAGCAGCAGCCTCTGTGGGAGATGCTTCACCCCCTCGCTCTTCTCAGGGATGTGGTGTTTGTAACATCCTTGGCTGCTTGCTGCCTTTCTCCCCCATTACAGTGGCACCAGCCTGACCCAGCACGGGAGCTTTGGAGGAGACAAGGGAGGGCCTCCTTTTCTTTCCACAGTCTTGAAGAAGCACGTAGCAGTCCATCAGTGTAATTTACATTGCACTTAGGATAAAATGAAGGCGAGTCCATGGCTGTGGAGAAGTGTCTGCGCTAGTGACAGAGCAGGTTTCCAAATGGGTGTGCTGAGTTTGGTTGTGATCCTTTGTATGTGTGGTGTGTGTAAAACTACCATGGCTCAGCTCCCAGGCTTCTGACTTAGCAGTGGTGTGAAAGGCATACACATAGATTCAGTACAAACCATATGCCAGCTTTTGAGTTTGGCCTTTGCCCAGGCTACTGTTCTCTACCATGTATGGTGAGAGCTCATGTGCCCTTGGTTTCATTAGTAGACAGTGATAACAAGCCACAGATCCCACTGAGCAACAAGACCTTGAGATAGCAACTGATGCTTCTTGTGTCCAGGACTGCTTAGCTGTGATGGTGTATGTTGGTATATGAAATTCATTTTTGACCTAGAATATTGTCAACTTAAAGTGGATTTATCTAGAACATAATCCATTATAAGTTGAAGATCATGTTATATAAAATGCCTATATAAAATCAACTTATAGATTATAGATGGAACTTTTTATATTACTGAGTAATATTCTGGAAGGGAAGAGACCTTTGCTTTCTTAACTTCTGTATTGACTAGAATTTTCATAGAGAATATACTTTAATTTTATAACTACAGTGGTGATACTTTTAGGGAAAATATTGATTTAAAGCCAGCTGTGATACATGTTACTCATCAATAAAGAAACCTTAATGAAAGTTTATGCCACTTGGGCATTCTTTTAACATGTGTGAATATTGGATCAGCAAGGTATAAAATAAAATCAATTTTAGTCATTCATTTGTTTATAAACATAGTATGGCTTTTCTGTGTCAGGCGTTGTTGCAAACACTGGAAATACAGCAGTGAGCGTGTCAGACTTAAAAAGAATCACAGTGAAAACTCTGCCTTTTTGACATTGGGTCTAGTAGAATTGCTTAGGTACGTTGAGTCTGTTCTTAATGGGATTTGTATGTCACTTAGTGAAAGCATGTGTTGCTTAATCTTGCTGATACTGATTTTCTTCTCTTACAGTAACTGGGCCCCTCTCAGAACTACAGATTGCATATGTTAGCAGAGAAACACTACAGGTAAGTCATATTTAAAGTGCTATTCTTTATTAAATGCTTATGTACGTGCATTACTGTTAGGGGACAAGATCAACTAGTTAATACAGTTGTATTATTTTACTTACGTGTACTGTTCTGGTTTTGTGGTGTGAGGGGTTGAACCCAGGGCCTCACACATGCTAGACAAGTGCTCTCCACCAAGCTGTATCTCTGGCCCTTAATACATTTATAAACTGTTAGAAATACAAGCTATATTTACAATTAAATACTATAAAGCCTAAAGACTATAATATAACCTAGACTTCAAGAACTATGGGTCTGTATATTCCTCTTAAAGACAAAGAAAGGCTTGAAAATTCAGTAATATCAGAGAAATTGAAATGTATTCTGATTCTAGTGGGACATATACTTAAAAAATTCAGACTGTTTGCACAGTTCACCAAGTGTTATTTTAGAAGAGTTAGTGGTTCTGTCTGCACTTTCTTTCTCGTTCTCGTCTGGACTCTGGTGTCTTCTATAATAGTTCATTACAATGAGTTGATACTTGGTTTTCTATAAAGAGTAAATAAAATAGTGGCCACTACTCACTTGTGCTGTAGGATAAATCTTGCTTATTTTTCTATTTTTTTTTAATTCTAGGGATTGTATTATCTTCACAGTAAAGGAAAAATGCACAGAGATATAAAGGTATACATTATATTTTTGGCCTTTTTTTTTTTTTTTTTTTTTTTGCTTTTAAATGACCTGTTTTTCACTTTAAAAATCACTGAGCAGACTTCTTTTGATTATTCTATTTGATAAGTTTGCTACTTGAAATATATTATAATAATAAACGTAAGTGATCTGTGGTGAGTCTCATTACATTCTTAGAGGAGCGTTGTTGAGGCAGGACTACGTAGACTGCCATCTAAAATGTAGGGTTGAGTGGGTTAGTTTGGAGTTTTGTTCAGTTGGTTTTGGTTTGGAGGTAGTTAGAGTCATCGTCCATGTAGATCAGGCTGTCCTCAGACTTACTATGTAGTTGAGAATGTATTTGAATTCCTGTTCCTTTTGACTCTGTCTCCCAAGTGCTGGAATCATAGGCAAGCACCACCACACCTGGCTGGATTAGTGTTTTTATGGTTGTTTTGTTTGCTTGCTTTTTGTTTTGTGTGTTTTTGTTTTTTGTTTTTTGAGACAGGGTTTCTCTGTGTAGCTTTGCACCATTCCTGGAACTCACTCTGTAGCCCAGGCTGGCCTCGAACTCACAGAGATCCGCCTGGCTCTGCCTCCCGAGTGCTGGGATTAAAGGCATGTGCCACCACTGCCTGGCTTTTTATCTCATTTGTAACTTATTTGTTTACAAGGTACAAATTAGCTCCGTAGCTTCCATAAAGTCACAGTAAATTGCACGATTACTGTATCATCTACTAGTCTGGCGCTCTTAAATTAGTGAAAGATATCATTAGTAATGTGTCTGCGTGGGTGGAGGAAGCCCTGGTCACTCCCAGAGGACAGCGGCACTGGCCAGGCTGGGATTGGCTCAGGCTGACAGGACTCCTGAGAGGGTTTCTACTGCACTCTCCCCACTGGAAATGGTTCTTCCTTCCGTTTATTTCCTTCTTCTTCGTTTACTTCCTTATACCGTTCTTTCCCTCTGTTACTTTCTCAAGTTTTAAATTTCTGACCTTTTGAGGGAAAAGTGACTCTTATTGCTTTCCTCGTCCCCGAGGAAAGCCTTGGACTCTGTCCTCAGAGAATGCCCACATGCCCACACAGTCCAGTGTTCCCCTGGAACGTAAGTGGACTCGTGGACTCCTGCTTTAGGTATTTCCCAGAAGCCCTTAAAAGACACGAGCAGGGGGCTTTGTGCTTCCAAGGTAAAGGAGCTTCTGTGGAGGTCGGAGTGCTAAGGAAGGGTCCAGCCCTTAGCATTGGATGACTGGGGAGGATTGGTAGGTTTTTGTCAGAAGTGGAGATTGGCGTGTTCTCCAAGTTGAAAGAACAATCTGAACAGAAATACAAAGTGAAGTAGGAGGGAGGCCCTTCTGGAGACTATAATATCTGTATTATATTCCTGAGCAGGGAGTGTGTGGGTTTTGTAGGTGATGAGCTTGGCTGGGCAGTTTTGTGTTTCTTTGTGCAAGGGCTCATGTCAGACTTGGGGTCTGGGTAAATTCTGACCATCGGCACAGCCTCTGCCCTTGTCTAAGCCTCCATCCTATTCTGTCTCACCTGTATCTGTAGGAGCCTTCTTCCTGCTCTCAATGCTTCCATCCTTGAGTGGTTCTATAGTTACTACTGTATTTGACAAACAGAATGACCTTTTAAAGTCAGGTCATGTCACTCCCCTGCTTACCAGCACCATTGACTTCCCATTGTACTCACTGAGAAATGCAGGCGCTTGGAGTGTGGCCAGCAAGGTTATGTGTGATCCAGGCCCTGCATGCATTTCTCTGAGCTCGCCTCACACTCCGCCCCTCTCTTTTACTCATTTTGACTCAGCCATGTAACGAGTCTTTCTCTTCCCTCCAGCTCCCAAATAATGACATGGAGACTTCTTATTATGAAAGCTTGGTCTTTAGCTTAGGTTTGTTTTTAACTAGCTCTTATAACTTAAATTAACCCGTATTTTTATTAATCTATGTTCTACCACACGGCTTTTACCTCTATCCCATTCTGTGTATCTAGCTCATTACGATCTCTCTCATACCTCCGTTAACTCCTCCTGCTTCCTTTCTCTGCCCAGAAGTCCCTCCTGTACCTCCTGCCTTGCTATTGACCGTTCAGCGTTTTACTACACCAATCACAGCAATATATCTTCACAGTGGACAAATGTCCCACAGCACAGCCACACTAAATTTGCAGTTCTTGGAATATTTCAAGCTCATTCTGCTTCTAGGTCTTTGTGTTTGCTGTCCTTTCTTCCTATAATGTTCTTCTCCCAAATTTGGGTGTGGCCATCTACACTTACTTCATTGAGACCTCTGTTCAAATACCGTCAGCTTTCAGAGGACTTCTTCCCATTTTTTGTTTTCAAAGAGTTTGTTTCTGCCTGACTTTGAATCCTCTGTTGGGCCAGAAATAATCATTTTTTATCTTCTTTCTCACCTACACACACAAACACTGGAACTTGTTTATTACTGGACACCAGAACTTACGTGCCTGGCTGGCAGTCAGTTGTCTCTCAGAGAGAAGCAGGGGGATGGATAGAGGGACGAACAGATGGGTCAGAAGCTGTGATGCGTATGTGGAATGACAGAAATTATAACTTAGGAACGTTAACCTGACCGTGGGGAGAGAACATAGAGGTCTGACCGCTCAGAGGGAGGCAGAGTGAAGCCCTGATGTGGGCCCATTGGCATCGCCTTCCTTTCCACATTGTCCCAGAGACCAGGGGCGTTGTGAGGGGCTGTAGCTCCACTTCATGGATCATGGTCTAGGGTCTAGAAGTCTCCATTCTCTCTCTCTTTTTTTTTCTTGTTTTTTTGAGACAGGGTTTCTTTGTGTAGCCTTAGCTGTCCTGTAACTCACTCTGTAGATCGGGCTGAGGCAGAGATTCGCCTGCCTCTGCCTCAGGAGTGCTGGGATTAAAGGTGTGTGCCACCACCTCCTATAAACAAACTCTCTCTCACTCTCTCTCTCTCTCTCTCTCTCTCTCTCTCTCTCTCTCTCTCTCTCCCTCCCTCCCTCCCTCCCTCCCTCCCTCCCTCCCTCCCTCCTTCTCCCTCCCCCTCTCCCTTTCCCTCCCTCCCTCCCTCCCTCCCTCCCTCCCTTCCTTCCTTCCTTCTTTCCTTTCTCTTCCTCCCTCTCTCTCTCTTTTTTCCCTTCTACTCTTCTGCTGTGTCTTTTTCTCTTGTCAGTTAGAAGTAGGGGATCTAAGAACATTTCCCTCGAGTTGCAATCATACCAGCACGTTGGATTAAAGAGCTTTGGCATTTAAAAGTTGCATGGGGGTAGCTGTAGACCCACAGCTAGTGATGGGTGTGCCAGCTGACTCTAACCTCTTGAGAAAACCATTAGGATAGAAAGCCTCATCTACCAAGAAGCAGGACAGTCATGTGCCTGCAGTGGTGAGTTCCGGGGTGGGGAGGGACTTTTTAAGGATGGGAAATACAGTAGTCAAGTTTAAAGTACAATCAGAGCAATGAAATGCGAGGCTAAAATAGAGTGTGGCAATGGTATGTGATCAGCCAAGAAGTAGCATTTAGATTAAAATGTGTCACTTCTGTGTTAGCATTCATGTCTTGTTATTAGCAAGGAGCCCTTTTTAGGGGACCACATTATGTAAACATCATGAAATTAACTAAAAAGTGGACAGCAATGTTTTCTGTAATTATGTAACATTTTAATTGATCACATTTTAAATTTAAGCATTTCTAGATCTAAGGCTGTGGTTATTTAATATGTATAGTTAACCTAGTATATGTTTCACCTAATAAAATGTCTGCTTCCCACTCAACTAAAATGTTCTCCCTTTGAAGGGCGCTAACATTCTATTAACGGATAACGGTCATGTGAAATTAGGTAAGTAAATCAGAATTCCAGCGCATGCACACATCTTTTCTGAGTTGTAGTTGGGCTTGGTTGGGGGTGTTGTTTGTCATGTTTTTCAGGACTACAAGTCCTCTGTCCTAGATCACCCCTAGGGATAGCATATTTGTTTTTTCAGGACTGCAAGTCTCCATCTGTCCTTGGTTATCCCTAGGAATAGCTTATTTATTTTTCAGTGGAGCTCTCATTGCAGGCCAGTCACCTCTCATTTCCTTCCCCCTAAACAGTTTGTCCTTCACAAGAAACAGATTGTTGCAAAGACACCATGAAGTCATATGCGTTGGGACTCTTCCACCTCTAAACCCAGGGGCTGGGCTTCCAGTAGGAAATCTCTATAAAACTGTAACCAGAAATGAGGACAAAAATAAAGCAATAAATGTCCAGTAACTCCAAAAATCCTACATCACTTATCCAACTTTAAAAAGCAAACGCACTATTATTTATATAAGAATAGAATTTTGATGCTAAGCCGGGCGGAGGTGGCACATGCCTTTAATCCCAGCACTCGGGAGGCAGAGCCAAGCGGATCTCTGTGAGTTCGAAGCCAGCCTGGTCTTACAAAGCAAGTTCCAGGAAAGGTACAACACTACACAAAGAAACCCTGTCTCGAAACACCAAAAAATAAATAAAATAAAATAATTTCGATGCTAAGTGTTGCTTTACTTTAAACAGTAACTTACAAGGTATAATTACAGTAAAGTTCAGAACCAGTAATGACTCTGTATGAGTTTAAAACAGGAAAAGTGTTCACTATAGTAACTTTATTAACTGATAACAAGAATGTTTTAACAAATATGGAAAAATTATTTTGAAACTATTTAGGACAAACTAAATTTCAAAATATACATTTGTTTTATAAAAATGTCAATAGGGCTCTGGATGTTAGCCTAGTAGGAGCCCTTGTCCAGAATGTACAAGGCACTAGGTTTGTCCCTGGCTCCACAACATAAACAAACCAATAAAACTGCCTTGAACTACAGCCTACTGTAGGATTAATCAGATTGACAGTATTTCTCTAGTAATTAACATACAAGATAGTTTTCCTAAGCAGCCTGCCAGTATGAGAAAAGTAGGAAGGATTCGTCCTGTTCTGTTCAGTCCTGTGCCCTTGGTGTCTTACCTAGTGAGCAGTTTCTACGAGCAGCCCGTCTGTGGCGATGTTCCATACCTTACTTTCTCGTAGGATGGATTTAGAATCGTCAAACACACTAGAAAATACTAGAACTGAGCATGCCTGGGGAGTCGTGACAAATCCCCACTAGTGACTGCATTGTGCTGCCGAGGTCAGGATTTGGGGACTGTCATCTTGGGGTCTTTTCAAGGTGGGTGGGTTTACCAGTGGCCATCTTAGTCTGCAGATGTCACTCTGCGTCTGGCAGAGAGTGACTAGAATAGACAGCTACTTAAAGGTCCTTTCTAGTAGTACTCCTTGAAATAGTCCTAGAAACTAGAAATTATATCAGTAAGTGTGGGTTTCCATTTTCCCAAGCCCGTTCTTTCCTATAAAAATGATTTGATCTTAACCTTTGTTGTTGTTTGATTCATGCAAGTTACAGGGGAATCCATCTGGCTGTGCTCCAGACCGCTGTGTGATATTTCAATAGTCCATCAAAGTTAAAAATATAACATGTATGAGGGGGTTCCACTTCTGTGAATTGATGAGAGTAGTTATTGAAAGTTTGGTATTACCTTAAATGATTTCATTTTCTCTCCTCTCTTTTTTAATAGCTGATTTTGGAGTTTCTGCACAGATAACAGCTACAATTGCCAAACGGAAGTCCTTCATTGGTACCCCATATTGGTAATTTTATTAACTTACTTAAAAATGTTTGTTGTCCTGTCATTATTGGAGACAGCATTTCTTTAAAAAAAAAAAAAAAAAAAAAAAAAAAAGGACTGGTCAGAATTCCTAGGCCTAAGACAGAGTGCATGAAGGTAATCAATGAGTTTAGTAATTTAAACATGTATTCTTATGGATGGATTACTTGGCCAAAAAATATACTACATACTGATTTTCATAAGGCAAGGAAGTCTTTGAAGTTTGATTCAGTTGTTAGGTTCCCGATACTTAACACATATTTTAATGTTTTTATATTTATCATTTTCTTCCTACATGTTCTGATGATTATATTAGTCACAGTTTTCAAGAACCTTGCTGGTTTTGGTGTTTCTGGGAACTGAACGTAGGACCTCAAACATGCTAAGTAAACAGTCTACCACTGAGCTGTCTCCCCAAACCTTTGTGCAGCTTGGTTGGCTGAGATCAAAGGCAGGTTTCTGGCATTTGGAATCTTCCCTGCCAGGCCCCAGTTCAATCCTTCAATCTTTTTCTAGCAGTCTCATCCACAGACCTTCCTTTCTGCCCATACCTGTCTCTGGAGAGTCTTTACTATCGTCGGAAACCCGTCCTGCCTTTCATTCATTACTCCATCCTTTCTGCCACAAAACTGTGCCTGGGTGGCTTAGCTGAGCACTGAGCAGTGGTGGGCAGGCACAGCACTGCTCTGGTTTTTACCACTGTATAGTCTTGCCATGCCTTCAACATCAATGCTCCAATTCCCCAGACATCTCTAGTCTGACCCTCAGTACTCAATTGCTACTGGGTTTTTGTTTTGTTTAAGTGGGCCATGATAAATATAATTTCTTATATTTATATTATATTCATTTGTCCCTTTATCAAATACAAATTTTTTAAAGTCAACTAGAGCTAAAATGACTTTTACAAAAAACTAGCCCTGTCTTTTGCTGTGTCTAGTACAAGCCATTATTTGTAGACTTTGTTGGAGTAGTTGAAGATTTCAGCCTCTCATTCATCTTTCATTTGTCTTGTCCTTACCGTGTTCTTGCTGAACCACTACTCTTCACTGTTTCTTTTTAATTTGCTTAGATCTTGATCTCCTATAAGACATCCCATGCCTCCTCACATTGCCCAGTTCTGTAAGATGTGTCTGTATGATTTTCTGTACCCATAAAACCTGTCAAGCTATCAGGTGTGTGTGTGTGTGTGTGTGTGTGTGTGTGTGTGTGTGTGTGTGTGTGTGTGTGTGTGTACACACATACAGGAACTTTACTGCATGTTAGACTGACACTCTACAATTGAGCTACATCCCCATGTTTTTCTTCCTGGACTAATTCTTTCTGGAGTCTTTTGTCTTTTCCACTCTGGTCTGTGTATGCTCAGGTGTAGCCTTTGATAGAGCTTTGCCCCGGGAGTGCCTTTCTTGGTTTCTAGGTCTTCTTCTTTTTATCATTTTTGAAATACATTTTAGTATCTTTCTGGTAAAAGGTGTATGGATGTCAAAGCTTTAAGACTTTGCATTTCTAGCTTCTTCACATTTGATTGGGTATAGAACACTAGGTTGGATTTTTTGAGGTGTTGTGTACGTGGCTTTCTGTGATGCCATGGAAAGCCATCCTGATGTGCGTCTCTTTGACTGTAACCTGTCCCCCCCCGCAAAGTGATGCTTCCTATTTTGATATTCCATGATGATTCCTGCTATTGATATCCAGTATTTGCTTGTTTTCACCTTTATTCATTCACACTTGTCATTGGTTTCCACCCGAGATTAAAGTCCTTCACATTCTAGATGGTCCTCCTGGGAAGTGCTCCTGCAGTGTTGACTTGGTCATTTCTCTGCTGTATTTCTTCTCTGGGTTTCATTAGTTACACCTTGGGCCACTTGAATCAACCTACTAGTTTTCTCACTTTCTCCCAATTTATTTGTTTATTTGTTTTCTAGACAGGGTTTCACTATTTAGATCTGGTTGTCCTAGAACTCACTCTGTAGACCAGGCTGGCCTCAAACTCACGAAGATCTGCCTGCCTCTGCTTCCTATGTGCTGGGATTAAAGGCATGTGCCACTCCGCCCCATTTCTTCCACTTTAAAAAAAAATCTTATGTTCAAGATCCAGGTGAATCTGTGACTTCAGGGCCAGCTGATGGGCTGTCTACATAGCAAACTGCAGGTCTGCCAGGGTCAGAGTTGAGAGGGTCAAAAAATCTTCAGGTTTCTGCGAGAATTCCTCAGCTTTTTACATTTAGACTTTCATGAAGGAGGCTTCCCTCAAAAGTTTAAAAATTATTGTATATTAGTTCACACCAAAGAGCAAGATGGTAGCAGCCGGCTCTGGAACTGAGTATGTAAATATACCTGTAGTCCCAGCTTTGGGGAGGCCAAAGGGGAGTGGGGGGATACTCACTGGAGCCCCAAGATGTTGAGGACAGCATGGGGCAAATTGAGCCTGGCTCGGAATACGAAGGCAAAGCTGACTCACTTGTCAATGAGCAGGAAAGGTAAGGGATGGGCCTGGTGGTCAGTGTTCCCAGCACGGGCAGGCAGAGGACACTGAGGTAAGGGATGGGCCTGATGGTCAGTGTTCCCAGCACAGTCAGGCGGAGGACACTGAGGTAAGGGATGAGCCTGGTGGTCAGTGTTCCCAGCACGGGCAGGCAGAGGACACTGAGGTAAGGGATGGGCCTGGTGGTCAGTGTTCCCAGCACGGGCAGGCAGAGGACACTGAGGTAAGGGATGGGCCTGATGGTCAGTGTTCCCAGCACAGTCAGGCGGAGGACACTGAGGTAAGGGATGAGCCTGGTGGTCAGTGTTCCCAGCACGGGCAGGCAGAGGACACTGAGGTAAGGGATGGGCCTGGTGGTCAGTGTTCCCAGCACAGTCAGGCGGAGGACACTGAGGTAAGGGATGGGCCTGGTGGTCAGTGTTCCCAGCACGGGCAGGCGGAGGACACTGAGGTAAGGGATGGGCCTGATGGTCAGTGTTCCCAGCACAGTCAGGCGGAGGACACTGAGGTAAGGGATGGGCCTGGTGGTCAGTGTTCCCAGCACGGGCAGGCAGAGGACACTGAGGAATTCTGTATTCTAGATCCACTGAGTGAAGCCTGTCACGTTTCTTCTTGTCCTTGTCCTGTGGGAATGAGGAAGGAGTAATTGCTGGGCTCAGTGGTTGAGAGTAGGAATCGGGGAATTAGCTATTGACGTTTAAGCACTCTTCCTGTCCTCAGCAGGCCTCAGCCTGACTTTTAGCCTGTAACTCCACAGCAGGTGGGGCAGTCTTTGAGGCTGATCAGCCATGCTTCTCCTCCTCTGTGCCTTTGATTTACCTTGTCTTTTTGGAGCGTTATTCCACACTCCCTCTTCGTCTCTCTGTGGTTGTAGGTAAGGTGTATCTCCTAGGGCTTCAGAAGATGTATATTTGTTTCTCCTCATTCTGCTCTTCCTGGTTCTGGCTTGCTTTCAGAGAGGAGCAAGGATTAGAGCAGAATCCATTGCTCTCCCCAAGTCCTCTCTCCCCAGTTTGTCTTGAAGCATCTGGAGGAACACGTGCATCTCCTGACTCACCTGATTCTGTACAATGTTGTTGATAGGAACTGATCTTTACCTGAAGCTCCAGAAGTTAAACACTGGAGAGTGGAAATAACCCGGGGAGCATGGGAAGCTGGGTTAGGTGAGGTGGGTTAACACTCCTGCTCTCTGCCTGTCTTGTGCCGTGCCTTTCCCACCTGGGTCTCAGAATACAGAATTGCTCCTGCAGAGTGCTCAGGCTAGGGACTAGTCAGGAAAGCCTGCTGAAGTGG
Organism: Peromyscus californicus insignis; assembly: GCF_007827085.1. NCBI lineage: Eukaryota > Metazoa > Chordata > Mammalia > Rodentia > Cricetidae > Peromyscus > Peromyscus californicus. The sequence goes on along the minus strand of NW_026294492.1, from coordinate 30,482,526 downwards.
GAAGACTGGGCATTAGTAGTGACTGAGCTCAGACTCACTCAGCAGCTCTGGGTGGAAGATAACCATCAAGATAAAGCCGACTTCCATCATCCAGACACATTTCCTGTACCCACTCCTCACCTCTGGCGACCCCTGTGACCTGTGTCTCTAACAAGTTTTTCTAAAGCATTGACTTTAATTTTGGTCATAGTTTGTCTTTTTATCTTTCTAGTAAGAGTGGTCAGCCAGGCATGGCGGCGCACACCTTTAATCCCAGCATTCAGGAGGCAGAGGCAGGTGGATCTCTGTGAGTTTGAGGCCAGCCAGGTCTGCAAAGCGAGTTCTAGGACAGCTAGGACTGTACAGAGAAACCCTGTCTCGGGGGGAAAAAGAATGTTCATAATATTTCCTTACATTGTGTATTTGTAGCAGCAGAAACCCTGTCTCGGGGCGGGGGGCGGGGCGAGGGGGGAGAATGTTCATAATATTTCCTTACGTTGTGAATTTGTAGCAGCAAGCTCACCTGTAGCACTGGTTCACATGACTGGATGGCAGGCATCGACCACCATCTGGGTGTCCTGTGAAGCTCTCCGCTGTGCTGGGCTCGCAAAGGGCAAAGGCTGCTTTTGCAGCCCCTGCAGGGGCTTCCTTCCAGGTGCACTCTAGCTGCCAGTAACGAAGTCCCAGCACACTTTAAAATTTACTTTTCTTATCACGGTTTCAATTTCCATGAGAGAGATTTCAAGATGAAATCATTTTTCAGACCAAGTGCTTTGAAAGTTGCCTTTCGTTTTGTTCTTGTGTTTGACTGTGACTGACCTGGCTCTCCTGCAGTCAGACTGGAAAACAGTATGTGCACTGGTAAAGCACCCACTCAACTTGCTCCTTTGAACTGGAAAAGTTGCATGTTTTTCTCAGTTGTTTCTAAAACTTTGGTTTGGGATTTCAAAGCTTGTGTATTTGAAAATTAACCATTTAAACAAATCAAGGTATAATTAGACTAAAACAGTAGCGAAGTTAAAAAGAATTAAAAATTACCAAATTTGACTACCTTCCCTCCGAATAAAACATTTTGAAAAGGAGGCATTCATTTTGATAACTTTTTTATTATTTCGATAAAACTTTTTTTTTTTTGGTTTTTCGAGACAGGGTTTCTCTGTGTAGCTTTGCGCCTTTCCTGGAACTCGCTTTGGAGACCAGGCTGGCCTCGAACTCACAGAGATCCGCCTGGCTCTGCCTCCCGAGTGCTGGGATTAAAGGCGTGCGCCACCACCGCCCGGCTTTATTTCGATAAAACTTTTTAAGAGCATTCCAAAGTTTATAGTAAATACAAATTAAATACTAAATGTGAAATCTCGGTGCCCGGAGAAATGGTGAAATAAAAGCAATGGCCACGTTGCAGGCTAGTGATGCAGGTATCACGTAAACAACCCTTTCTTAACAATTGGTATTTCTTTATAGAACTTTGGGGAACAGAGATCGAGATGTGAACAAATTTGGGGCAGGTACTGTCATCCCGGTAAATTTTCATCAACTTTGTAGTGTAGGTGACTGATGAAGGAAACACTGGGGAGGTTGAGATGCCTCCCATGAGACATCAGGAACTCGGGGAAAGTGGGTCTTTTAAATATGGCCTATCTGTTTTCAGACATCAAGGATTAACCAGAACTTACTTTAGCAATTGACAAGTCCATGTGCCTCTTGTAAGAGTAAAGAGGGCATGCTAAACACAAGATTTCTGTTTTCTGGATATTCCTTGCAGGATGGCCCCAGAAGTGGCAGCTGTTGAGAGGAAAGGAGGGTACAACCAGCTGTGTGACCTCTGGGCGGTGGGCATCACTGCCATCGAGCTGGCTGAGCTTCAGCCACCCATGTTTGATCTTCACCCAATGAGGTCAGTGTGCCCAGTGCAGATTGACGCTTATTTTCCATGCCATGAATTTACTTTAGTCTTGTTAGGACTAGATATTCCTCTTACTAGAATGTGAAATGTTGAAATATGCAATGTTTTATTTGTTTTTCAGGGCATTATTTCTAATGACAAAGAGTAATTTTCAGCCTCCTAAACTAAAAGATAAGTTGAAGTGGTAAGTATCTTTGCTTATTGACTTTTATAGCAAGATGAGCAAAAAGGGAATTAAAATACAGAAGCTTAATTTTCAACCTTTCTCAGGTCAAATAGTTTTCATCATTTTGTGAAGATGGCACTTACCAAAAATCCAAAAAAAAGACCTAATGCAGAAAAGCTACTACAGGTATTATTTTACCCCCAAACAGTCTCATATTCATAAGATAAGGTGTTTCATCAAATTTCTAAAGTGTTCTGTGTGTTTTATAGCACCCCTTTGTCACCCAGCCTCTGACAAGGTCTTTGGCAATAGAGTTGCTGGATAAAGTGAATAATCCAGATCATTCCACGTACCACGATTTTGATGACGACGACCCTGAGGTAGGATTGTTTTCACTAACTAGTGCACACAATTCTGTGTGTGTGTGTGTGTGTGTGTGTGTGTGACTCAGTGTTTGAACGTTTTTATCTAGTTAACTGTTGGTTGGGGAGGGTAACTAATTCTTTGTCCTGGGAAGCCGTCACTTGCTAGGTTTTTCTTACCGGCTGTTTCATGACAGCTGTGGAAGATGGCAAAATCATTTTGTTGTTGTTGAAATTGTTGAAATTACTGTAGTTACTTCAAAGTAGTCACTGTAGGTTGCTCAGTCGTCAAGTGAAGAGCACCTAGATGATGTTAAAACAATCCAGTCTTCTGGAAAGAACCCTCATGCCAGGCTTCATACGATATTGGGAGTTGGTAGGTAACAACTAAAACCGTGATTCTCCACTGTGGAAACAAAACCAAGCCAGTGTTGTCCTTTTTTTTAATTGTTGCTGCCTTTTAAGCCACGGCTGTTCGAACCAGCAACTGCAGCTTCTCTGCTCCCAGCAGCAGTTAGGTCAAGGGCTGTAGCCAGAGAGAATTCTGTTCCCTCAGGCTCCGGCTACGAAGGGACCGTAACTAAACCCCTGTCCCTCTAAAGAACTCAAGAGTCAAAGGTTCAGGTGGAATTCTGCTCCTCAGAGAGGCTCAATAGCAAGTGGCTCGCTCACCTCCTCTCCCTGCTCGCGTCCTCCTAAAAGCCCCCTGCTTCTCCTGGCCCCTCCTTAAAGACCCTTTCTCACCTGGCTCCTCCCTTCCACTTCCTGTCAGCTAGCTGCTGACGCAGCCTCCTGACCGCAGGTGAATTTTATTTAATCAAACACATCTTTGCATCATCAAACAAATGTCCCAGAGCATAAACAAAAGTAACACGCCTTAAAATAGTATTCTACAAGAAGCCCATGTGTGCTAGAGATAAAATAGCCCTAACGTGCCGGAAGCGTTGGTATTGGTGGAACCCCATTTCTGTTGGTATATTCACCACTCCTAGTGTAGCTAGAGTTTTCCCGCCTGGCCCACAGTCAGGACAAATCTCTATCACCTGCCAGTCCCTCAGACACTCAGACCCGACCAAGTAAACACAGAGACTTATATTGGTTACAAACTGTATGGCTGTGGCAGGCTTCTTGCTAATTGTTCTTACAGCTTAAATTAATCCATTTCCATTAATCTATACCTTGCCACGTGGCTCGGCAATATAAGGTATATTCTTATACCTAGCATAAGAATAGCCATGTGCCTGCGGTCGACTGAGTATATGAGGCACAGCCACGCTCCGTTACTGCCTTCAGAGTTCAAAGGTGACTCGGAAGGAAGGAGAATCCTCTCCGTAAATCAGGTGGGTGGTCCGCTTGTCCTCAGGGAGAACCCTGTGTCAATTCAGCATCATTCCTGCTCTCCATAGTTATACCCTGATAAATAGACTGTCTTTTTGATAAGTTCTGAAAAGGAGTTTGGAAGTAGGAAAGTGAAGTGTAAAGTATATTTGATCCAGTACTAGGAAGGTCCTTTGTTTTGCTCTTTTGTGTCATTTTAGGAAACTTGGCTTAATGAATTTGACTAGTAACCAGGAGGTCCTGTGTCTGCACAGTACAGGGGCTGTTAAAGTGACCTCTAGGCCAGCCGTGGCGGTATACGCTTGTAATCTCAGCACTCAGGAGGCTGAAGCAGGCAGATTATAAGCCACGGTCTGCCTGGGGTGTATAATGAGACCCTAGACGATGTAAGCAAAGCCCTGCAAAGCAGTCTTAATAATCAATGGAAATAATTAGATTTTTTTCATGAGATTTTAATTTTTTGTCAAAGCATTAAAAATTCTTATCAATTACATATATAGAAGTGGATGAAATTATGTAGTATTAACATATAAGAGGAAGTAAGGCTAATATATGTGTATTTCGTTTTCATGTTGGAAAATAATGTAAATCACTGTAGCCGGCTGGCCAGTGGCTGCCAAGTCCATCACACCTTATCCTTCGACTTCATGACACAGAGCAAGGATGCTTTCCACCATGCTCCTTCTAGTCACACTTGTGATGTGAGCCTGCTGTTCACACAGCAGTTGGTGAGCTAAGGTGGACGTCTGTATTTGATGCAGTTCCAACTAGCATACTGTAGTGACTGGGATCAGCAGTGCAAGGCAAGGACCACTTCTTACGGCGGGACAGTAAACGCTGTACTCTTGTCTGAACTCAGCTCACTTGTAATACGGCATGTCCTCTTTGAACTGTGTCCAAAGAAGACAAATAATATATTAAATGTAGATACCGTGTGGAAGGCGGCTTCTGAAGACTCCATGCAGCAGCAATGGGGGTGTGAGCCGTTTGTACAGGAGAAACTTGTTAGGCAGCGTTATTACCTGAGATGGCTGCTACATCCAGCCTCAAGTGTAGGAAGGAGCCGCTGAGGGTTCCAAACAGGCCTCATGACGCCCTGAGGTTGTAAGAAGCCCATGCATTTACAGTAAGTAGATGAGCTCATTCCCACACTGCCCTTTCTTAGGGGCAGTCTCTTAGGATAATTCTAATAAAAGGAAAGAGAAGAGGGGACTGACTGCTCCTTCAAGAAAACGAACATAAGGAAGAAAATTTGTTCGCTGAAGAAAAATAGTCTTTAAAGCCTTTGGCATTGCTCCTTGAATTTCTCTCTTGTTCACTTAGTGGAAAGGCTGCACAGATTTTCTTTAATTACAGATTTTCCCTCTGCCACATTTCTCTGTGGTTTCTTTTCAAAAGCTGGTTGCAGCCTTTGAACAGCTATTGGATTATGGAAGTATTCAGTTTTGAATGTTAATTTATATTCGGCCCAGTGAACTCTATTGGGAAGCTACAGTGGATGAACTACATCCCCTAATCTTCAAAAGCTCTGCTTCAGAAGTAAGAAAAAAGAGTAGTCACTTCCTGTGAGAGAACTCAGACACACTTCCTGTGAGGACTCAGACACACTTCCTGTGAGAGGACTCAGACACACTTCCTGTGAGAGGACTCAGACACACTTCCTGTGAGAGGACTCAGACACACTTCCTGTGAGAGGACTCAGACACACTTCCTGTGAGAGGAAGTCATTGCCGTGACCCAGTTCTCCTGCTAGTGCTGTGATAAAACACTGATAAAACCAACTGAGGGAAGAGGAGGAGGTTTATTTGGCTCACAGTCGCAATCATGGTCGATCGTTGAAGAAGCCAGGACAGAAGCTGAAGGAGGAGCCGAAGCCAACACCTCGGAGGCACACGCTTGCTGTCTTGTTCTTCCTGGCTTTCTTGTACCACCCAGGGACACCTGCACAAGGGTGGCACTGCCCACCGTGGGCGGGCCCTCCCATAGTAATCATGAATTTATAGTCTGGACTACTGGCCAGTCTAATGGAGGCATCGACCCCAGCTTGTGTCAGGTTGACAAAAAACTAACCTCTCTTAAAGAAAGATTGTACTTTTCTTGTTTTTAGAAAATTTAAGGGAGATTATTGTTGGGGTGGGTACAAGTTTCTTTTTGTGGTAAGATGTATATGCCTGGTTATGTTTTTAAAGATGGGGACCTGAAAGTGAACTTAATGACATCAAAGCATCAGAATTCACTGTCTTAGATCATTGACCTAAGATGATTGGCATCCATTGTCCCTAAAACTCCAGACAGAAGTGGATTTGAATTTGAGCCCCGTGGCCTGTCAGTTCCAGACTTCAGTAGTGAGTGGAGGTGGAGGTGGATAACCTAGGAAGGGGCTTGGTGACACTTCAGTGAAAGCTTTCTATAGAAACAGACCGCAGTAGGGTTGACCATGAGCGATAGTTTGCTAATCCTTCACCTAGAAGGGAGACTGAGGCCACCACTGCTCCCTTTGCCGCAGGTCACGTCAGACTGAGCGCTGTGTGTATTTATTGTCAGACAAGCACTGGTTGTGAGCAGCTGCAGTGTGAGCGGGAAGTTTAACAGTACCCCTGGCCACTCCTTTTAGTTGCCAGTAGCACCCTTCCATCCCCAGTTGTGAAACCAGAAGTGTCCCCAATAATGTCTTATGTCTCTTAATGTACAAAGTTTCCCTCTGGTTATAAAACTCTAGCTTGCCCAGCATGACGACACTTTAATCATCATCATTAACAGGATCACAAGTTCAAAGCCAGTGTTTGCTACATAGGGAAATGCTGTGAGCCACAGAAAGATGTAGTAGGAATTCAGCTAACTGACAAAAGCTATTACCTCAAGGTCAAGGACTTTTCCAGAGGAAGGCAAGGCTCAAGGAGTATTGGTGTTATTTGGCTTTTGAATATATCGGCTGCTTTCTGCTGTGAATTTCATATGTGCTATTATAGCTTCCCCAGTTGATTCCTTCTCCTAAGAACTTCTAACAGTGCGGATTGGTCATTCTTTGGGCATAGTTTTTCCCTATACAGTTAAGGCATTTGGATAACAGTCACACAGGCAAGGCTTCCTTCTTCCAGGCTTTTTTTTTTTTTTTTCCCCTCTTTTTTAGCGTTAGAATCAGACATCTCCTTTAGCTAGCATCTAAGGCCAGAGCCAGCTCTGGACAATCTGAGATACTTCTCAAACATTCAAGGACAAATGGCAGACAGAATAAGCATTGTACATAGCTTTGTTTCTTGTGCAAATTAAGCTCAGACCCTCCTTTCTTCCACAGCCCAAGTGGCACCCCTAGACTTCCCCTCCAACAATTAACTCAGGACAAATGGGTTTTTTTCATACCAGGTGCTTCTAGCTATGATGTAGGCTTCCTGGCTACCAAGCAGACTTGCCCCGCCCACCAGAAAGGGGTAGAGCCAGAGTATTGTGGGTTGTATGTGTATTTAAACTGGACTGGGGAGAGAGGAGGAGGAGGAGGATGGAAGGAACTTAGAACAATGAGAGGACAGGAGAGGAAGGGACAGAGAGGAGTTAAGTATGAGAACAGAACTGAAGCTGAGTAGAGAGATTTGTCTTAGAATAAAGTGGAATGGACTAAAGAGCTCGGTGTACTTAGATTTATTCGAGTATCCCTCAGATTAATTCTCGCTGCTGGTAGCATCTCTTCTGGAACCCTGGGAAAAGGCTTTTAGGGGCTGGACCACAAAAGTCTTCGATGGTGAAATCTTATATGTATATATAAATAAATAAACTGGCTTATGTTAACTATCCAATAGTCATAGAACCTATGAATAATAACTTGAATCAACATGAAATGGCTTATAATGGATAAAATTTTATGTATTTGTCAAGAAGTATTTTTTTTTAAGCCAAAGCCAAGCATGGTTGTGCAGACCTATAATCTCAGCACTTGGAAGGTCTAGAATCAAGATTAAAAGTTCAAGGCTAGCCTCAGTTACATAGAAAGTTTGAGGCTATTCTGAGCAACATAAAATCTTAAAGTTGCCGGGCGGTGGTGGCGCACGCCTTTAATCCCAGCACTCGGGAGGCAGAGCCAGGCGGATCTCTGTGAGTTCGAGGCCAGCCTGGACTACCAAGTGAGTCCCAGGAAAGGCGCAAAGCTACACAGAGAAACCCTGTCTCGAAAAACCAAAAAAAAAAAAAAAAAAAAAAAAATCTTAAAGTAAAAAAAAAAAAAAAATAGTTGGTCATGGTGGTGTACATCTGTAATGCCAGAACTGAGGTAGAGACTAAATGAGTTAAAGAAGGCTAGCCTGGGCTATATAGGGATACTGTGGATTAAAAGGAGGAATCTTAAAAGTTCTTATTAATAAAATCAAACCTGAGCCAGGTATTGGGGGAACTGGATGATCAGAGAACCAAAACAAGCCACAGCTAACCTCACCTCGCCGGATCCTCAGCTGGTCTTGTTTTCTCAGACTGGAGGTCTCTGTGTCCTCATATCCGAATGGCTCTCAGCTGAACTGTGCTGCTAGAAAGCCTGAAAGCTTAACCAGGCAAAATGCTTCTAGTTCCTGGTCTTCACGCCTTATATATCTTTCTGCCTTCTATCATCACTCCCTAGGATTAAAGGCATGTGTCACCATGCCTGACTGTTCCCAATGTGGCCTTGAACTCACAGAGATCCAGATGGATTTCTGCCTCTGAAATACTAGGAATAAAGGCATGAGTGCCAACATTTTCTAGCCTAAGTATCTAGTGGCTTTTCTGTTCTCTGACCCCAGATAGGTTTATTAGGGTACACAATATTTTGGGGAACACAGTACCACCACAGATGGTGGTTGGTGAGATGGCACAGTGGTTAAGGATAAGGGCTCTTGCTGTCAAGCCTAAGGACCTGAGTTCAGTCCCTGGAACATGTTGGAAGGAGAAAAGTGACTCACTCAGGTTGTCCTCTGACCTCCACGTGCATGCCACTGCGTGTGTGTCCACACACGTGTGCACACATAGTAAATAAACAGACAAATAAAGGGATTGGTTTTTTTAACAAACCAAAAATGGTTTATTTTACTCACAATATTTAATACATCTTAAAGTTATTTCAGTCTTAAGGCATGGAAAGCATTGCTTAAAAAGAAAGTTGAAAGTTATTCATTTTTGTGAGTGGCTTGTTTGTTTAAATGCCATTAGGGTGATCCCTACTTCCTAATTGTTTTTGTGAATTACTGTTTCCCCTGTACTTGGGAACTTATCGCAGCGGATTTTACGACTAGATTTATGACAATTCGTGTTTGGAGGGTCAAGCTTAAATTTTGTATTTTGAGAGTGTATCTCTGTGGCCTTTGTCCCTTCAGGGGGCCCCCATCCCCAGGTTCTGAACTCTGTTCTGCCTGTTTGAGCTCTTCATTTTTGGCCACGTTAATTAGACTAAGCTGTGCCCAGTGTCATCCCACCTGCTTTAACTTCAGGGAAGGTGTCATGACAGCCCTTTCTCCTAGTAATCCTTCTCTGTGTGCATTATTTGGGGAGGCTTTCTTGTACATCCTCTCCGTCAGTACATGTGCATGGAAAACTCCATCAGGGCTTTGGTTTGCCACTGTTCTCCATGCTGGGAATAATATGCTCCAGATCATCTTTCTTTGTCTACTCTTGGAACTTCTGGGAATCTGATTCCTGACATGCTGGAGATTTCATTCTCAAAGTTTCCTCAAACTGTAAGTTTCCCTTCATCCTTTTGATACTTTGAGTCATTGACAACTCTCACATTGACATACGCAGAGGAAGAGTTCCAAAGCCAGCTTCTGGGAACAGCTCCTTTACAATTCAGTGATTGCTTGTGGACTTACCTTTTCTAGCAGAAATTATAACGGTGTATGTAAAATCCAGAGAGACTAAGATGGAACGAAGAACATGCTTTCAATGAAGGAGGTCGGGGCTCCTGAGAAACAATGCTGGAGTTGATGGAAATAGAATTACACAGTTTTGAACAGTCTTACTTCAGTCGGCTCACTTCATATTGTGGCAAAAAATGAAACATGCCGCCATCTCCTACCCTCTGCAAGTGAATGTGTACTTAATGGTATTTCAAAAATCTGTATGTCAAAGAATAGGTTTAAAAGACGCTTGAGGGCCAGATGGCTCAGTGGGTTCCATCCCTCGACCTACGTGGTAGAAGGAAAGAACCAACTCTCCCAGGTTGTCCTCTGATCTCCACACATGCCTGAATGTGTACACATAAGAAACCAAGATACAATAAAAATGAAAAATGAGTAAAAGATGTCTGGGCTCCATTATTCTGAAATGCTGTGTACAGATCCTCAGAGTGCTGTCTCTCCTTTGTCTTCATCATGGTTTCAGGTCTCTTTTCATCTCCCATTTGGAAGCGATCTCCTTATACTACCCAGGCTGGCGTTCATCACCCGGGAGGGGTACCTCCTTCCGCCTCAGCCCCCACCCCGCAGTAGCTGGGACTATAAGTGTGCCCCCCACTGCTTCTGGCTCAGTGGTTCTCAGCCTTCCTAATGCTGTGACCCTTTAATACAGTTACTCATGTTGTGGGGACCCCCTAACATAACATTATTTTTGTTGCTTCACAACTGTAATTTTGCTACTGTTATGAATCATAACAAAAATATCTGATATGTAGGATGTCTGATATTGTGAGCCCTGTGAAAGGTTCACACACACACACACACACACACACACACACACACACACACACACACACGCTCGGGTCATGACTCACAGGTTGAGAACCACTGTTCTGGTGTCTCTGCCTGAGTATAACCAGTTCATTCTTAGGAAATGGATCTGTACACCCCTAATGTTATACGTACAAATAAACAGATACATGATTTACTTCTTTGTGTATTTTACCTAGTCTTATAAGCACGTTCTACCAGAATAAAAACAAATTTGCTTTGAGTGGACAACTTAAAATATTTTTATTTTTACTTTCATAGTTTGAACTGATACTGTGATTACCTTTTTAAAATATGAAAATTTGCTTTAATTCTCATTTTTGTAAAATGAAGCATTTCATTTATCTTTGCATAATTCTATGGATAAAACTGACTTGATTGTCAGGTGTTACATAGCAATAATTTTGGTTTTTTTTTTAAGCCTCTTGTTGCTGTTCCACATAGAATTCCTTCAACAAGTAGAAATGTAAGAGAAGAAAAAACACGCTCAGAGATAAACTGTGAGTACAGACCCTTAACCATCATAATTCAGTGACCAAAAATGAGATTTTTAAACTGTAGTTTAGTTAGAATTATTTTTTTCTTTGTTTCTTTTTCTTTGTAAACACTGTTATATGTAAAGTTTAATGAGGGCTATACAAATTTTATTTTCTTTATTCCTTTGGAACTTTTGGTGACAAGAAAGGGGATATATATGTTACATTTTGGAAGGAAAAGTAAAACATGGGAACTGAGGAAGATCGACGTCATCAAGGGAATGCATATTAGCTCCTGAGTGCCTGGAGTTACCTGGAGAGCTTGTTAAATGCAGCCTGTGGCTCAGTAGACAGGGTGGAGTGGGTCTTCTGAGAAGCTCCCAGCGTGTGCCTGTGCCGAAGGGCCACACTGTGTAGGAACTAGAGAGATGTCTGCAAACCAGCTATGAGTTCCCTGGGACTCAAAGGTAGCTTCTCAGGCTTCACCCATCCAGAGCCTGCCTGAGGGCTGGTCTCACATTGGCCCAGGAGTCCACCTGTTGATCTCTTGATCACTCTTTGCTAGTTTGTATCAACAACTATCAACTTCCTCTATGTGTATGTGCTGCAGGAAACTAGACACCTCTAGCCTCACTTTCCTGAGGCTCCTGTGTACTCTGTACATGTCCCTGTGGGTAGGGACAGATAACAGACTTTAATAAGTGTCGTATTCTTCATATATGGAGGGAAGAACAGGATTCAAACTCCATTTTGGTTATTTATGGATTTGATATCTGAGACTTTCAAGGCTTACTCTTGGTTTTAATGAATGTTTGGGGGTGTATCTTACTTAGAATTTCTGTTGTTGTGATAAGACCATGACAAAAACTTGGGGAGGAAAGGGTTTATTTCATCTTATAGCTTGTAGGCCATCATCTAGGAAAGGCACTTGACAGCAACTCCAGGTAGGGCAGGAGCCAGTGCAGAAGCCATGGAGGAATCCTGCTTACTGACTTGCTCAGCATGCTTTCTTAAAACACCCAGGACCGCCGGGCGGTGGTGGCGCACGCCTTTAATCCCAGCACTCGGGAGGCAGAGGCAGGCGGATCTCTGAGTTCGAGGCCAGCCTGGTCTACAGCGCGAGATCCAGGAAAGGCGCAAAGCTACACAGAGAAACCCTGTCTCGAAAAACCAAAAAAAAAAACAAAACAAAACAAAACAAAAAAACACCCAGGACCACCAGCCCACAGTGGCACCACCCTAGTGAACTGGACACCCCCCAACCCCCATCAATCATCAGTCAAAAAACTCTCCACAGGTTTGCCCACTGGCCAGTCTGGTGGGAGCACTTCCTTACTTAAGGTTCCCTCCTCTCAGATGACTCTAGACTGTGCTAAGTTGAAAACAAACAGCTAGTACAAGGTGTTTTATGATTATGTGTAAAATTCGCTGTGTAGAAGGTGTTCCATGCTGTTCCTATAAAGACAGGCTTTGGAAGAATGATTGAGTATATTTTTTCTTCGTAATGTTTTGTTTCCAGCTACCTGATATCTCTCCATGTGACCAGTTCTCAACTAAACGGTGTTCAAGCAACAGGGAGTGAAAACTTCCTTGTTTGCAGAAAGGCTGCCTGTTGCCCTTTCTCTTTTAGGAAGCCCCTTTGCCTTCAGCTCTTGCCTTGTGTATGTGCAGGGAAGTGGTAGGAATGACAGACACAGCCCGAGAGACAGTTACAGGCAGGGGCTGGGCATTGTTAAGAGCACAGGCAGGGTTGCCCACTGGGATGGTCAACTCCCTGATAACTTAAGTATTCAAATATATGAACCTGTGGGTGCCATTCTTATTCAAACCACTGTATTCCCCTGGCTGACCTCCATAAGCTTGTAGCCCTATCAGAAGGCAAAAATGCATTCAGTCCAACTTCAGAATTCCCAGTAGGCTCTCACAGTCTCAACACGGTTTAAAGTCCAGTCTGTTCTGAGACTCCTGGGAATCTCTTCACTGTAACCCCTATAAAATGAAAATCAAAAAGCAGATTTACTTCCACCATAAAATGGCACAGAATAGGGGCTGGAGAGAGGGCTCAGAGGTTAAGAGCACTGGCTGTTCTTCCAGAGGTCCTGAGCTCAATTCCCAGCAACCACATGGTGGCTCACAACCATCTGTAATGGGATCTGGTGCCCTCTTCTGGCATGCAGGCAGAACACTGTACACATAATAAATAAATAAATAAATAAATAAATAAATAAATAAATAAATAAATAAATAAATAAATCTTTTTTAAAAAATGGCATAGCATATACATTCCCATTTCAAAGTGGGGAAAAGGGAGCATAGTGAGGAAATACTGGATCAGAGCGAGGCCAAAACTCAGCTGGGCAAACTCCACACTCTGCATCTCCGCATCTGCTGTCAGAATGCTCCTCAGCCCTCCAGCTCCTGTCGGCTTTGTGAACTACAGCACACTTCACTCCCTTGGGCTCCTTCCGTGCTGTCTTCAGCCTTCCTTGTCAGGCACCCCACGATCCTGGCATCTCTACCATCCTGGGGTCTCGAACACAGTTCAGGCTTCATCTTCACAGCTTCACGAAAGGCCTCTCTGGGCCTCCTTGCAGGGACAACCCTGACCCACACCTGGCCTCAGGGGCTTTCCTTAGCCATGGCTGGAGATTCCACAACTCCCCTCTTGGTTCCTTGACTCTAAAGCTGGAACCACATGACTGAAGCTGCCAAGTTTTGCTGCTGGATGGGGAACTTGGCCTCTGTCTTAGTTAGGGTTTCTCTTGCTGTGAAGAGACACCATGTCAGCAGCGACTCATAGAAAGGAAAACATTTTAGTTGAGGTGGCAGCTTGCAGTTTCAGAGGTGTAGTCTTCTGTCTTCATGGTGGGGAGCATGGAGTATGGCAGCATGCAAGCAGACTTGGTGCTGTAGAACTCTGCATCTTGATCCAAAGGCAACAGGAAGTGAACTGAGACAGTGGGCAGTATCTTGAGCATATATGAGACCTCAAAGCCTGCCTCCATGGTGACACACTTCCAATAAGACTGCACCTTCTCCAACAAGACCACACCTCCTAATAGTGCCACTCCCTTTGGGGGCCATTTTCTTTCAGACCACCACAGCCCCTCCTTCAGTTATGTCTGCATCAGATCTCTGTTGTAGATGGTTTCCTTCACTGCTCAAGCTTTTCTTGAATTCCTCTTCACAAATTGGAAGCTTAGCTGGGTGGGGTCTTGGCCTGAGGTCACTACTCCCTTTATTCCATTTAGCATAAGACTTTTCTTTGGTCTGTTTATCTCATTGAGCACAGGACTTAACTCCATTACACTTCCTAGTGTTCCTTTTCCCTTGAATCTGTCCATTTTCTATTTTTCTTTGTCCAGCTTACTCCCTTTCATTATAGATCTGCATAAGAGTGATTACTAATAACCACAGGACACAGTCACTATTAGGTTATCTTGGAGTCAGTTCTGCCAATGCCGTTAATCCAGAGCTCTTCCATTTACCCTCAGACAGATTGTTAGGACAAGGGCAAACGGCAGCCATATTCTCTGCCAGAATAGCACAAGAATAGTCTCTGAGCCTGTTACTGACATTCTTTCCTTCTGAAACTTTCTGGTGCTGGCCCTGCACTCCACACCTCCCTCCGCACCGCCATCCGGGTTCCTCTAGGATGGCCATGTAAACCCCACTTAAAGCGTCCAGTCGCTTTTTTAGTCCAGAGTCTCAAGGTTTTCCATTTTCTTCTGACAAGCGTCACTGTCAAGCCTGTCACACCAATACCCAGGTCCCTGGTACCATCTTCTGTCTTAGTCACCATTCCATTGCTGTGAAGAGACGCCATGACCACGGCAACTCTTAGAAAAGGAAGCATTAGCCGGGCGGTGGTGGCGCACGCCTTTAATCCCACCACTCAAGAGGCAGAGGCAGGCGGATCTCTGTGAGTTCGAGGCTAGCCTGGGCTACAGAGGGAGTTCCAGGAAAGGCGCCAAAACTACACAGAGAAACCCTGTCTTAAAAAACCAAAAGAAAAGGGAAAAAAGAAAAGAAAAGGAAGCATTTAACTGGGGGCTTGCTTACAGTTTCAGAGGGTCAGTCTATTCTCATCATGGCAGGGAGAATGGCGAATCATGGCAACTGGAGCAATAGCCAAGAACCGCTTCCTGATCTGCATGCAGGCAGAGAGAGCCTGGGCTGAGCATGGGCTTCTGAAACCTCAAAGCCTGCCCCCAGTGACACACTTCCTCCAACAGGGCCACACCTCCTGATCCTTGTAATGCTTTCAAACAGCTTCATTCCCTGCTGACTAAACATTAGGGCCAGTCTTCTTTGAACCACCACAGCATGGTGGAGTGTTTCTGGCTCAGAGCCTTGTTGACAAAGCTGTCAGGATGTTATCTGGAGCTGTGATCATTGGAGGCTTGACTGGGCTAGATGGTTGCTTCCATACTCACAGGACTGGTAGCTGAAGGCCCTCCCTCACCTTAGGGCAGCTCACAAAGGGATTTCCTCCACACTAGATGATCCAGTGGAAAGACAGAACCTTACCTTAAGGACAGCCATTAGTTCTGCCGTTTATCTTGCTTTATCATCCCCACACACTCTGATCTAGTTAGTATAGGAGAGGACACAGAGGTCACTGGGCCATCTTGCTGCTGACTCCCACACCCACTTGTACCAACTGACGTCTGCCTTCCCAAATACCAAGTAAAAGGTCTCTTATACTAGACCATAGCAAGTTAGAGCCTGATTTCAGCATGTCAATTTGCTTGTTACTTTTTTTACTCTAGAAAATGCCTAGTAGGCAAAGGATAAACTCAGCGCAGAGCAATTGCCTAGTATGAACAAGGCCCTGGTCCAACCCCCAGTACTGCATGCATGCGTGCATGAATAAATTAAGATGTTACATCACTTAATATTTACAGGAAGTTCCTGTGTTCAAGGCTAACCTGGGCTAAAATAATCAGACCCTGTCTCAAAACAAAGCCAACAAGCAAAAAACAGGAAGGAAACATCCCATATCCTGACAAACTTCTTTTTCTTCTCAGTTGGCCAGGTAAAATTTGATCCTCCCTTACGGAAGGAAACAGAGCCACATCACGAACTTGTAAGTAACCTGGTCTTGGAATGTTAACCTCTGAACATAAATCTTAAATTTGCCTTTGTGATTGGTACTGACTAGCTAGTAATTAGTATTTTCAAAAGTATTTGGAGAAAAAAATGGTAATTTGAAATACTGAATAAATAAATCTGTGTTGCTGAAATTGAGTATTTTCAAAATTATTTGAAGAGATAAGTTTTACCATTCTCTGTTTTAAATGCTGGCCTTTTACTTATTTTTTTTTTTAATTCATGTTTGGTTTTGAGGGTTTTGTTTTTTGTTTTTTGTTTTTGTGGCCATCAGGAAAAATGCCATGGTCTCTAAGCAGCAGCCTGGCCTGGCATGTTTAGAGTGCTAACACTCAGCAGGTGTGGAGAATGGATCCTTTGCCTCTAAACAAACTGAGCTTGCCTGCGTGCACAGGCTCCTGAGGCTTCCTTCTGTGGTGGTGTTTATGTACAGTTGTCCAGATGCAATGCTCTCTCTGGTCCAGTCTTGGAGGCAGAGTGCTCTGCAAATATTTGAGTAGTTAATACTTTATAGAAGAATCAAAATGAGCTTTAAAAAAAAAATCCTAATAAAATTGTTTTGCCAAGGCTGCAGATTATTAGTGTGGTGGGTTGTTCCTTTCCCATTAATAAATTAGGAGAAAATAATGATTAATAAATCCCGAAGGCTGATACAGTAGGAGTTTTCTTCTGAAGTTGAATGCATATTCTCACCACTTGACTGGCACAAAGGAAGACATTAGCCTTTGTCTTACCATGTCATTGTACTAGCCTGAAGGAAGAGAACGTTAAAATCCTAAAACGATCAGATTTTAACGTTAAAGCCTGCCGTCCTTGTAGAAGGGTGGGGCGGGTTAAGAAACAGTCACAGCGTTTATGAATGAATGCTAATTGTGTTTTGTTATGGCAGCCCGAGTGGACCTGCGCTAACTTCGTAACTGTGTTATCGAGCGGTTGTTGTCGTCGTGTTGCTTGTGTGGAGGCCACTTGCTACTGTTTGATTGTGCATTTGCCTGAATAAAGTTGTGTTAGCAGGACCCACCTCCCGCGTGAAAGCGTCCCTTGTGAGTCTGTGGCCTGTCAGTCTAAGTGTCAATAACCTGGGTTTCTTGGTCTCTGCTAAACAGCCCAACAGTGATGGTTTTTTCGACAGTTCAGAAGAAATATACTACACTGCAAGATCTAATCTGGTATTTCTCATCTTCTGATTTTCTTTGTCAGCATTGTTTTAGTCTTAACTCTCCTAAGCTCAGACATTTGGTCCAGTTTTATTGTGTTATAAACTAAAGCTTGTCGTTTAGCGAGCTTCCATATATTAAAAAAAAAATGCAGTAACTTTTTCCCATGACAAGTCAAATCTACTCAAGTGTAAAATTGCAGTAGTAAACATTTTTTTCTTCTATAAAAAACATTAGTATTTAAATTTCTTACGCAAGTGTGAAGGTTTTTTTAGAAATGACATTTCTTTGTAAAAATGTCCAATATTCGTGATATATCTTATTTCAATGAATGATAAACCATTGATATATATATACATTCATATATATAACTTGATACTACATATAAATGGCATTTATATAATGTATATTAATATATTGTATATACTCTATATTGCATGCATCGTATATAATTTGAACAAACGATTTATCCCTAATTTATCAGTAGAGTCAGGTGAAATTTTGAATTTGTTAGCATTATGCCATGTCTACTTTTCTCATGAAAAAGATCTGGACTGTACAGCATCCCTGAAGTTATATATATTAAGATTATCTTCCCATTGCATAGGAAAACTTCACCTAGTAAATATTAGATAGCTAGTGCTTTCTAAAACACTACTAAGTAGTTCCTTCTATTCATATGGCTGGCCAGAACCCCTAGTTACCCCAACATTTATTCCCACATTCTGCTCTTCTGCCTCTCAAATGGGGTTTTCTTTCTCTTTCTCTCTAACTTGATTGGATACCTCTTTGAGTTCTGGTTGGTCTAAAGATTTATATAAATGCTGAAATCCATATCTTACAATATTTATAAAACAAAAGATTTTAGACATCATTCTTTTGGAGAGAGAAGTTACTGTCTCATTAGATGAAGCAATACTTATAAGTAAAAATTCTTTTTTTGTTGTTTGGTTTTGGTTTTGGGGTTTTTTGGTTTTTTGTTTGTTTGTTCGTTTTTTGAGTCAGAGTTTCTCTGTGTAGCCCTGGCTGTCCTAGAACTCACTCTGTAGACCAGGGTGGCCTCAAACTCAGAGATCTGCCTGCCTCTGCTTCCTGAGTACTTGGGTTAAAGGTGTGTGCCACCACCACCCACCACCAGTGCAGCTATAAATTCTTAGCCATGCAAAAGCACATAAGCTCGATTACCAAAATGTGGCCACCTGTCAATTGCTGGCCCGAGGAGCAAACACGTGGGCACCATGGAGGTCAGAAAACCAAAGCTGCTCTGGGCCAATGTGGCCTTTGTGCTTCTGAAAGGAATTAAGGCTGCAGATCCATTGTGAACTGTCAGGGAAGGAAACAGGTAGGTGCACCTACGTTTCCTGGCAATCAGTGTAGGATCACTGGCACAGACCACAGTTTTAAGAGGTATTTGATAAACAGCTGAAGTTAAGACACCGCTACACTACTTTTAGAAATGGGAGTTAGCTCAAAGAGACGGAGCTGAGTCATCAAAGAGAAGATGATGAAGCTGTGAAGTTTCATGTGTTGTCTACAGTGGGCATCTGAAGAAAGGGGGAGGGGATAATGCAGCTGGGTGTGGCGGCTCATGCCGATAATTCCAGCACTTGGGAGGCTAAGGCAGGAAGAGAAGTGAGTTCAGGGCCAACCTGAGCTACATACATCCTGAGTCCTAGGACAGCCTGAAGCTTAGGAAGGGCCAGTGATGAGGAAAAGAATGGAGAAACTGGTTACAGCATAGCAGCAGCCTCCGAGGGAGGGAGGAGGCTGAGGGAGGCCCAGTGAGTGAGCAGGTGTATGACTCCAGAGCAGGAGGCGTGTTTCAAATGGCTTCTTAAAGTGAGAGGAATGGGGTTCAGTGTTAACCAGAGGGGCCGGATGAGAGAGAAAATCCAAAGAGTCGTTTCTGGGTTATAATTTCCTTCAGAATTAGATATTCAGACTAGAATGACAATCGGTGAATGTTGCAGGGAAATAGGTCACAGACGCAGAAGTTGAAGTCAGCCCCGCTATTTACTAGTATCGTCTGTGCAGAATGAATGACAGCAAAAGCAGATATCAGACATGAGAACCGTGTGGAACCAGCCCCAAAACCTGACTGAGTTGCCACATCCCTGGCTCCTCCCATCCTGTCTTGGAGTCAGAAGTGTCTTGTGACACAGGGGAGCAGTTTGAAGGCATCTGTGACAGGGGAGGGCTAGGTTAGGAACCCTTAACCTCTAGATGGCTATGGAAGAAGGAGGACACCTGAGACACTAGATTCTACCGTTCATAAAAATCAGCTGTAAAGACTCATTCCTAGTGGTAACAAAAAGCTAACATTTATGTTGACAGTTTTACATGTTGTGTGTTACTCTAAACACTAAGTATGGTGTTTTCATCAACAATGGAGAGTATATATCCAACAGTGGCCCCATGATTATATCACCTACTGATGTCATAATCATCTGGGCACACAAGACTGTTTATTACCTTATTTTCCTTGTTTTACAAATGTAGCATTCAAGATGTAAAGGAGCTGAACGTTGTCCTTGTTCATTAGCTAAGCGTAACAGTTGGGGCTAGTGGCCTCAGCCCCTGTGCTGTGGGGTGTGTGTGTGTGTGTGTGTGTGTGTGTGTGTGTGTGTGTGTGTGTGTGTACCCTCTACCCGTCATCTCAGCTTGCTTGCTTGTGTTGTCGTTTTGCTTTGAAGTAGTGGGTTCTCCCTCCCCTCAACATACGTATTCCATAGTTTGTTTCTTTTTTTTAACTGTGGAAAAACATACGTAGTATAAAATTTCCTGTTTTGATCTTTTTTTTTATAGTATAGTGCAGACTCACTGCACACCAGTCATCTCCACAACATCGCATTTTCCCACACTGAACTCTCTGTTCTGCCTCTATGGGTGTGACTATCTTAGGGACCCTGGACAAGTGGAACCCTAACTGCTTGTCCTCTCCTGACTATTCTAGCATCTTCACGGTTCCCTCACATTTCCCCATGTGTCAGAATTTTCTTCTTCATGCTGAAAGGAAGTCTGTGTGTGTAAATGGCACATTTTACTTATTTATTCGTCTGTCAGTGGACACTTCTGCTGTTGCCTTTTGGGCTACTGTGGCTAATACAGGCAGGACCACAGATCTACAAATACAGGTTTGAATCCCGCTGTTATGTACCCAGAAGTGGACCTGCTGGAATGAATGGCGAGTCTGTCTTTAAAGGTTTCCGAAACTGCTGTATGTTTGCCACAGCAGCTTCTCCATGTGCGCACACACCTGTGGAGAGGCTTCTGGTTTCCCTTACTTCATCTTCTCTTCACTTTTCTTTCTTTCTTTCTCTCTTTCTTTCTTTCTTTCTTTCTTTCTTTCTTTCTTTCTTTCTTTCTTTCTCTCTTTCTCTCTTTCTTTCTTTCTTTCTTTCTTTCTTTCTTTCTTTCTTTCTCTCTTTCTTTCTCTCTTTCTTTCTCTCTTTCTTTCTTTCTCTCTTTCTCTCTTTCTTTCTTTCTCTCTTTCTTTCTCTCTTTCTTTCTTTCTTTCCTAGTTGTGGTTGTAGTTGTCCAAGCGAGTGTGAGGGATCCATCCACCTCAGCTCTCATGGGTGTTTACTACAGGAGTGCTGGCACATGCCTATACTCACAGCAGTGGGAGGTAGAGGCAGGAGGACCATCAGGAGTTCAGCATGGGGTCTGGGGAATGCAAAAGGAGCTGCCTTTACCTTGCTGCATAGACAGGCCAGGGTAGCAGCTATTTCTAAGTACTGAGAGTATTCGTGATTTTATAAATGAATTTTGACTGTTATACCCTCAATTTTTGTTCCTACCCAAGAGTAATTTTTAAAGAACCAAAACTTTATATAACAGAAGAATGGAATTTCAGGTTTGTGCCTTGTTTACATTTTAAGTCTGAATTTTGAAAACTGCTGACATTACTAAAAATCATGGAAGCAATAATTGAATAGTAAGAATTTTGTCTGTAGTCATAAAAATGGGTCTGTTTGATCTACATATCTTTAGATTAAAAGATTATATTTCAAATCTGTCACAGCTGATGCTGTTTATTTTAATAACGTGCCTAATTTTACTCACTAATTTTTGATAGTTGAGTGAAAGTTAATAATAAAATGCTATTTTTGGTTTTTGAGGTTATCTATTTGCTCATTGTTTTGTCCTGTTTTCTTTTGAGATAGGATCACTATATAGAGATAGGCTAGCCTTGAACTCAAGATATACCTGCTTCTGCCTCCTAAGTGCTTAGATGGTAGGTGTGCTCTACTGTGCCCAGCTAAAATCCCATGCCAACTCTTAGGAGAGGGCATAGAGAATAATAGTCTAACCCAGGACCTTCCTAAGATTCAGTGTGGAAGTCATGTTCTTCAGATACGGCCCTTCAGTCTTCGTCACCTGGTGGGGATCAGTCATCAGACCGTTTTCCAACTCAACCTGCTTCTCTGACTTTAAAAGGAATTTGTTTTGTGTTATCTTGGATTCATTTCCAGCTTATTTCTTTACATCATCTTCCATTTTAAAAAGGAAATTTTTGTTTTGTTTTTTTTTTTTTTTTTTTTTGGTTTTTCGAGACAGGGTTTCTCTGTGTAGCTTTGCGCCTTTCCTGGAACTCACTTGGTAGCCCAGGCTGGCCTCGAACTCACAGAGATCCGCCTGGCTCTGCCTCCCGAGTGCTGGGATTAAAGGCGTGCGCCACCACCGCTCGGCTAAAAAAAAAAAAAAAGGAAATTTTTACTAGCCATTCTTACTCCTGCCATAATTTCTTCTCTTTTTTTTATGAGAAAAAATATTCTCTCCTGCTCTTTTCTTGGTGTGTGTGTGTGTGTGTGTGTGTGTGTGTGTGTGTGTGTGTCCGTCCGTCCATCCATCCGTCCAACTGTCTCAGTTCTGTTGACTTCCTGCTTTTTTCCCATCTGGTACAGACTGTAGTCTTCCAAGGTGACCTGACATAAAACCACTACAGTTAGGTTTTCTTGAGTAAGTATGTCCTCCCTTTCCAGTGTCTCACAGTGAGGTCCCTGGCCTCTCTTAGCTCTTTTCTGTTTTCTTAGAATTCCTGCCCTAGACTTAGAAATAGCCTTCCCTGCTCCTCAGTGAAAATAGCCCCTGCAGTTAGGACTTTCTCTCCCATAAAGTTCTGTAGCATGTGCTGGGGTAACTGTTTCGGACTGTTGTTTGAGCCCCCAGGTTGAATCTCTCCTAAGTTGTCACGTGTTCTCAGTGTATGTTGTTACTGCTTTGACATTACTGAGTCATTAAGCATTATCATTCATTAATTCTTTAATGCTGCTATCTTTTCTGATGCTTGCATGCTCAAGTGTATTCTCATTTAACTTATCAAAGATAGCCAAGTGATGCCATCACCTTGGTTATTTTGAGTGCTTCCCAAACATAATTTTGATAGCATTTTTCTAATATAGAGTGGCTTCCAAATACTTTTTAAAAAATGTGTTATTACTGTGTAGTGCATGATGTGGGGGGGGGCACACCACGTTGAGGGTGGAGGTCAGAGGACAACCTTTAGATGTCATTTCTTCCCTGCCACCGTGTTGGTTCTGGGCATTGAACTGAGGTAGTCAGGCTTGGTGCCAGGAATCTCACCTCGCTGACCCACCTTGACGATCCACATGGTTATTAGAGTGTAACTTGAGTTCAGGAGAGAAATGATGAATGAAGAATAGCCCCTTTCAGTTTTACAAGGACTGGACTCGGCTTCATCATCAAACTTGAGTGTACCTACAACATGCATACTCTACTGGCCTGAATATATATGAGTCTGTGCCTGATTTTCTATTAAAATATCCCTTTAGTTATTTTAAATAATTCCCTTTCCTTATATACACTCCTGACCTTGACTGGTTTTCATTTTCTGCTCATTATTGTCAACCTGCTACTGGTTATCATCTCTCATCTAAGCGGCCATTCCTACACATCAGTAGAAGACAGAATCCACTCTGCACATACATAGATTTTTGAAGCCGTTGTCTAAAAGTTTATCAGATTCTATTGCTACAGCTGTGACTGCTCTGGTTATAGGGTTTGGTCATCTGTACCTGAAGACAAGAAGCTTGAACTTAGAGCATCTGTAGAGATGAGTCCTTTATTAGCTGGTTCTAGTGCATAAAGTACAAAGTCATGAGCTCTAAAACTGGAAAGTGAAGTAGTAGTTGGAGGCTTATGACTTGGTGATGGGTCATATTAAGATATGTTGTAATTAAGGAGAACGAGTCTCCTTTTCCGTTGGAGTTTCACTTGACACCAGTGGGGACAGCCACTAAGCTTTTTCATTTATGATGGGTTATCTTCGCTGTCGTTGGTAAGAACAGTTACTGTGTGCACGACTGCACGCGAATATTGAAGAGGACAAAATTTGAGCCTTATCTAAGTCAATATTTTTATTTTCAACAGATATTTTTTGGTCAGGCCTTAAAGTTAACTTTAAAGTACAGTGTGTTGCATGGAATTGTGTTCTAATCTTAGATTCTAGACTTGGGATGTTTGTGATTCTGAGTATCTGTACCCTGGGGAAGTGTTTATCTGTTTCCAGGAGACGAAAGAGGTGGCAGTTGAGCAAGTGTTTACACTCAGAACACAGTCTTGTGTCAGGGGTGTGTTAGACCCTGACTGTGAGGAGGGCAGACAGATTTGACCTTTCCCCCTGTGTTTGAAGAGGTCATGGCCTGGTTACTGCTGTAAGAGACTTGTAGACATTAAAATTCAGTGTAAGTGCTGGAGGAGATCTGTGTGGTAAACTCTGTGAGACCTTGGGAGGTTGTCCCAAGGTGACCTATCTAGAGCCCCAGTCCCACATCTGAAGTCCCCTTGACAGAAGATTCCTTACACCTGTGACTGGAGTACAGCGGCTTCTTTGAAGGAGGGAGGCAGCTTGGTTCTTGCTCTGGCTGCCGGGTGATGCCTTCTTCTCAAGAAGGTGTTTTAGTGGAGCCCATATATTGCTCATTCTTCTGGATTTTAATTCTTAGCTCTCTGCAACCTGCAGCATGCAGTCAAATGCTTAAGTAAGGAAGGACTCTCCGTATTCATCTTAAGCTTTGCTGTTTTAACTTTAAAATCTTCCTAAACCTCTAGTTTGCAGGCTTGTACAAGTTCACATGCATACCTCACTTCTGCACAGCTTTATGTTCGTAAAACATTAATCACCTGCATGAAGCAGCAATAGAAATATGTGAATGTGTATATATACACGGTCATTCCAGATGCCACGTACAAAGTCAAAGATGGTTTTGGTTGCGTAGTCTGTTCTTTTTTGCTTCATTATAGCTTGATAATACTTTATTTGAGCTTTTTTCTTTTTACAAGCTGATTTTTTACAAATACTAATTACAATAACAATAGCCACAAATGAGACTTGTAGCTGTCATATGGAAAAAATTCCCAGAAAAATACTTAAATAACAAAGATCAGGACTACAGACTTACATCTTGTATTGTTGAAAGTGCCACCATGCCTTCTTTTTAAGAGTATATAGCAATACAGATTTATTTGGGGCTTGGGACTTTTCTTTTTAAAATAATATGTGTTAGTTTATGGTGAGTGCTGTACTGCTGTGCTAACTGTTCTGCTTCATGCCATCAGGATCTACAGTTAGAGTATGGACAAGGACACCAAAGTAGTTACTTTTTAGGTGGAAACAAGTAAGTAAATTCTTTTAAAATTTAAATGCAAAGTAATTGTCTTTGATATTATATTTCATATTTCATATTTAAGGTAGTAAATTGCATTGAGCTGGTAGATGTTGGGCAGTGAGCTCTTGACTTTCCCATAGCCCTCTGCTGGCCATGTAGAGTTAGTGGTTGTCATCCTTTAACCTCACCTGCAGATCTCTCTTGTTACAGTGTCCTCCAGCTGTGCTGAATCTGCATCTCAGAAGCTGCGTTCTTTCTAAACTTGCTTGGGTGGCTCCCCAATGTGCTGGCCTCTGGAAACAACCAAATTATTCACACTACTTAGAAATCCTCATCTTAAATTTAGTGATAATCTTACAAAGAATACTAGTAATAAAAATGGATATGAGCTTTTAAAAGTTATTTCATGTGAGAGAAAAACTCAGCAGCTAGTAATTCCTACTCTGAGCCGGGCGCTGTCTAGTGCCGAAAGCCTTAACTCGACCGTTGACAAACTTCTACAAGTTCATCAGATGCCAGAGTTTAGAACCCAAGGTCCGGTCAAGGCTGCCCTTCTACCTTCTTATTTCCTGATTTCAGATAGGAATTCTCACTCTATAAGCCAATTTGTGAGGGAGAATTTAAATTACCAGAGTATTCTGGGGATGAACATACATACTGAATTAGAACTTAAAATTTCAATCTTGACTGCACGAGAGAACTGAGACATCTGTTCCCATACTTTAAGTTAAGCAGTTGAGAAATGATGATCGGTGACAGATACCTTAGTTTAACGGAGAGTACTGAAAATCAGAACTTTCTCCTTTTTCTATAATCTGAACACTTCAATTTTTTCCTACCTCAGTACACTTTCCAGTGCAGAGAAAAGGCTTCGAATGAAAAGCTGAAGTTTGCTAAGCTCATTTAATGTGAATTTCAATTAGATATAAAATATTAGGAATTTATCATTAGTCATTAGCCTCTGTATTTCTTCTTGTTTTGTCTTTTGGTTGTTTGTTTATTCATGCATATATTTTGAGATAAAGTCTCACTATGTAGTCCTGGCTGTCCTCAGACTTGCAGAGATCCTCCGCCTCTGCCTTGCCTCTGCCTCCTGAGTACTGGCATTAAAGGTATGCACCATCCAGTAGCCTCTGTCTTTCTTAAAGTGGAAGATAAGTATAAAATTCCCTTGGTAGAACATGTAGTTTGACCTAAATAGTAATTTGCCTAAATTACTACCTAAATGTAGTTTGACCTAAACAGTAATTGCTGTTATAAGTTGTCCTGGTTCTAGTGGATAGCAAGAATAGATTGTGTGTCGTTGTGGGGTAGTGAGTTTAAAAAGTTAATTAAATGTCTTTTCTAATGATGATGTCATTGGTTGTAAGGACCTGATACAACCAAATTTTCATGTACCTAAAGAGGCTGAATAGTTTGACTATATATCACTTACCCTTTCATTTAAAATTAATGTGCTCACAAAATGCAAAATAATACAGCCATAAGTGCTTTTCCAGATTTCCTAGTTCCCATTGTCGGATTTTTTTTTTTTTTATTGTTGAACATCTAGTGTGTATAGCTATTTTGGCTAGGTAAAATGTTAATAATTTGCCCACCCTTCATTTTTTGATGAATTGGATCCCTGCTTAAGGAACTATATTCTATATAACGAGTCATTGGCAAGGTAGGTTGGCCGGAAGTCTTAGCCCTGCTGTGTTTGATGTGGAGGTGTATACGTTCATGTGACGTGAGCATGGCTGTAGCACTTCCCTTACTGTATGCCATGTCTGCTTTATTCTTGCTGCTCGGCAGCGCTTTAAAAGTCAGGATCTCCTGCTCTCACAAAGGGCATCAGGTAGACAGAGTCCCTCGATGGGTTTCTGCCTAGTCCAGATCCCTCAGGAACTGTCAGTTAGGTTTGGTACACGGACTTTGCTTTCTGCAACAGAAGGCATGTTCTTTAACTTCAGCAGCTAACACCCTTTCTTTTGAATTCTGGTATAACTGGGGTCAGTTCTTCTGAGCTTTTTTACAGTTTTTTAATTAAAGCATTTATTTTTAAAAGAAAAGCAAACTGTATCTGGGATCATAGAGCATAGTTGTAAAGATAACTGTCCCTGGATAGCAGTAAAGTGTGGGTCAGATCCTAGTTCCCCACAGCAGACTACTCTGGTAGCTAAGGCCATGCCCAGCCTGCATTGGCTCTTCCTGTGAGCACTTGACTACCATTGTCTCTAGTAAAGTGAGGATTATAATAATAGTACCTGCCTCTTCGCTAAGGGAGGAGTAAGTAACTGTGATGAACTGTTAGTTCCCGTGGGGCTTACTAGACACTTGCTGTTTTCAGGTGTAAGTAGCTACTGAGTAATTGTCAGTTACGGTAGGAAGCAGGTCAAACTCCTCTTCAGCTTTAGAGAAATACCAGTTTCTTGCTTTTAGATACCGTCAGGGAAGTGCATACACAGGTGGTTTTGAGTCAGCCTGGCAGTTGTAAGACTGGTAACATGCCGCATGGCCCTTTGCTAATCCAGATGTGCTGAATGCTTGATGGCAGTTCAGACCTTTCCCACCTCAGTTTCCTGCCTTGTCACTTAAGTCTGTGCTCATTCATTGCTCCAATTTAGTTTTTTTTTTCCATCAAATTTTCCATCATTTCAATAGTGATTCAGTTCTATCAGCAAAAATCCCTTACTAGCCAAGTTCAAGTGGCTTTCTTTTTGTGCAGATAGAGCCTGGTGGTGAATAACTCAGGGTCACGTGTTCTCCAGCGCCGTCAGCTATGGGTGCTGTAATGGGTCACTCGGCAAACTGAACTGTACCTCAATTTCTCTGTTGTAAAGCCACAAAAGTGGGCCACGTGCCCTTTCTGTGACTTTATGAACTGTACAGCTTGTCAGCACACCACCTTAATCCATAGAAAGAGACTTGGAGGTACATAAATAGGGACGATGTTGTTAGAGAACTTCCTGTGTCAGAGCTGGGCTGTCCCTCCGTCAGGAGGGTGCCTGCTGGCTGCCACAGAGCCCTCAGATCATCCCCAGCACCACACACACAAAAACCAAAAATGGATGCGCTGGTCCACACCTATTACCCCAGCACTCAGGAAGTGGAGGCAGGAGGATCAGAAGTTCAAGACTGTCTTCAGCTACATAGCAAGTTTGAGGCCAGCCTTGGCTACAGTAATCATGCCCCACCCCCACCCCCCACCCCTGACACACACACAAAGCTAGAATGCCGTGTGAATCCCACGGCTGTGCTAACAGAAAGTAAAACTGTATATAGACTGTCTTCCTAATTACTTTCAAATCCTAATGCCTAAAAAAAATACTGCCACATGCTCAGAAAAAGTATTTTTTCCCACTTGTTTGTTTATAACTGCCTGTTGGCCCTATAGCCCAGGCTAGTGATAGGATTGCAGGCATCTGCCGCCACGCTGGCTTCCCAGCTTCTGGGATGGTATGAAAGCCCACCATGGCCCAGAGAAACCAGGCCTAGCTTGGGAAGACTGCACTTCTCAAGTCTGTGACCTAGGGTCCCTTTGCAGCATCACCGTGCTGAGGACTTCCTGTTGCTGGTGTAGCATTTTAGTGTGGAAAGTTAAACGAAGGATTTTCCAAAAATGCTGAATTATTTTAAAATAGTAATATATGTTCACCTTTAATAAAAACACATGTTTGTACAGTTTTAAGCCCTCCCCTAAAGAACCCGCTCAAATGCCTCCTCTTTGCTCCTTCCTGGTAGCACTGTCCTGGCCCCCATGTGACTGGATGGAGTAACCGCAGCCACACCTGCACAGCCCAGCTGGGCACTGCTGGCACAGGAACAGGCAGCGTTCTTAGGAAAAGAGCGAGTTTTCCTCTGACAAAGTAATAATAATAAGGAAATGGCATTGCTTCCTTTTTTTTTTTTCATATCACACTACTGGAAGATAGCCGAGTTTTCCTGTCTTCTACATAATTTAATCTGTTAGCACGTATCTGAGCAGTTTCTAGGAAACAGCAGCAGACATAGTGTAGAAAAGTTACCTATTCTGCAGGCAGTAGGACCTCGAAGACCCTCCTGTGGGCGACAGGTTTCTCCAGGATCTAACCTGGGCGAGTGTTTCTCGAAGGGAGCCCTTGAGACCACGGAGTGCAGTGCTTGGGGGGAGGGGGGGAGACGCTAAGTGCTTGCCTGCATCCAGCTCTTGGCTGCTTCAAACACTTTCTCTCCTAGTGTAACTCCCATTTTACATCAGATGAATGAAGGGTACCCATTCAAATTGAAGTACTTATCCAAGGCCACGGGCATGCAGAGGTAGCAGCGGGATTCAGCTTCAGGCCAGCTTTGCCCTCCCTTGTCACACTGCCCCTAGCCGGAAGCTCCTGTTGCCTAGAGCTGGTCCTGGGAGAGCTTCACAGTTAGCAGGATGTTGAACTACCTACCGCACCTCAGCCTTTCTTTCTAGGGACGGTAGTACTCGGAGTGGTTGATTCCAGATTCATAACTGGTCGTTCTGAAAACTTCTCAGGCTAGCCTACTTAAAGTCCTTGATGGGTAAGATGGTTCTGCTCATGATCCACGAAACCATGCCTTCTGGGTTTCATGGTGTGAGGTCCAAGAACACTGAGGAACTACTTAGAAGGTTTAGGGAGAATACCTCTCTCCCAGTAACTGCAGCAGCCCGGAGAAGGCTGTGCTTCCTCAATTGCCTACGTTCAAGAACACCCCAATTCTCCCACCTTCTTGAACATTCAAGCCTTTTTAAAAACGTCAGTCCTGATGGTAAAACCCTCAGAGCTGGTCTGACACAGCCTTAGCCTCACAAAAGTGTATATATGTTTGCCTGTGCACCATTGGAGGGAGGCCAGGCCTCAGGTGAGCGAGTGTCCCCCGAGAAAGCGGGCTGCTGCCACATCCATGTGTTCACAGCTCATGCATGCATGCTTCCGCAGAAAGCCAACATGCTGAGTTCCATGTCTGCCAGAGTGTGTCACCCTCTTTATTTTAAGAAAGAGAAAACATAATGTCTGGTGTCAGGTGTAATATTCTGATAGAATTTGAGTCCTGGAAATCCCTGGTTCCGACCCTGCAATTGTTTTATCAGTTTTGTTGTGGCATTTCGTGCTGAATCGTCTCCTGTTTGAGTCAGTAATTTCAGTCGGTATTAGAATGTATTCATTTATGTTCGTTTAGGATACATTTTTAAGACATTAGCAATCAAAGATAGAGCTGTCTCATTAAAACATAAGCTTGGTGGCATGGAAGTGGTCAGTGTGGCAGACGTAGTCAGGAAACTTAGGGGCAAACATAGGGAACAGAAGTGACGTCCTTGACGCCATTTCCTCACGCTTCTCGTTTATTTTTAAGGAGTCTTCTAAAGTCCGTGGAAGAAGAACTACATCAACGGTAATTACAACTTTTAATTAAGCTTGAAGTACTTTCTTACGTCATAGACGAGCAGTAATTACAACTTTTAATTAAGCTTGAAGTACTTTCTTACGTCATAGACGAGCTAAGTCGTTTCCCCGTCTCTGTCTTGTGTGGTTCGTCCGTTTTAGTTGTCAGTCTGTCCTACAAAGAAGCAGCCAGACAGTCCTGGCCTGCAGTCAGCCCCCCTTTATCTCTGTAGCTGCCCTGGGGAGGTTCGCCGTCTAACGAGCTGTCTGGTCTCTTTAGGGGACACGTGGCCCACCTAGAAGATGATGAAGGGGGTGAAGACGACTCTAAACAGTAGGTTCTCCTGCTCCTTTTGGTAAAAAAAGGATCTCATTTGACCTGTGTCATAGTTCTAGGGCTTAATAGTGATGGTAGTTTTAATATAAATAACACAGTCTTGGGTTGTACCACAGTCTCTGTGCTGGGGTTTTTCTATTCCACTTGGATTAATGAGCTTCATATTGGGATAACAAAAATGCCTTATACTGGGTGGGCTGCACAGAAACTGAATTCTCCCAGCTCTAGAGGCTAGGAAATTCAGGATCTAGGTCCTGGCCCAGTTGGTGTTTCCTCCGTCTACTTGTGCACCTACCAACCCCAACCCTGGCTTTGAGACAGGGTCTCTTGTCGTCCGGGTTGTCCGGGAATGTGTTTATGTACATGTGGATGACCTTGAACTCGTTGTCAAGCTCCTGCCTCCGTCTGTGTGTTCAATGGCCTTTCCTGATGTGTGTATGTGGTGGGGCAGAGGGCAGTCATTCTCCCTATTCTCACGCCTATCAAGCCTATAGCTACATTTCACCTCAAAGACCTCCTAAAAGCCATGGCTTTATGTGCATCACATTGAGGATTCTCCCATCAGTATGTGAATTTAGGGAGATAAATGTCAGTCTGTAACACTAATTGAAGACATAGAATTGGGACAAATCCAGAATTGCCTGTCAGACAGGCCTCTGGGTTTACACGTGGTGGGTTGTCTTGATTGGATTAGTTGATGTGAGAAGACCCCTCTTAACTGTGGGTGGGGCCATTTCTGGGTAAGAGGACCCTGGACTGTGTAAATTCTGATGTGGTTCATGCAGCTTTGACTCTCTGCCATGATGGACCACACACTTGAACTATAGCTGGAATGAGCCCTTTGTCTGAATTTTATCACCACCGCAGGAGAGAAATCAACACATATTGTGTGCTGTATTTTGTGCCCTTACCATTTCTCCAGCCCAATTGCTACTTATGTCCTTATTTACCTTTTGATTGAAATAAAATAGAATTGTGTCATCTTTCCACTTTGGATCACTGTGGCATTTGAAACCAAGAAGATGCACATCTACCTGCTTACTTCTGAATGTTTCATTTAATAGAATTTGGACATTTTACAAAATATTTTAGAAATAGTATTTCTTCTGTATCTTTGAAAAACAGTTGTGTTTAATAATTCATTTGTCAAATGCAGAATTCTGACTCTATATCTTCTGTGTTTTTAGTTCAACCATGAAAGCAAAAGTCCCACCACCTCTGCCACCAAAGGTAGGCAGGCTGGCTCTCCCCCTGACCCCGCACGCTGCTCTCCACTGTAGAACTTGCTGACTCCGTTACGGTAGCTTTCCTGTTTCCAGCCACAAACAAACACTCGGAGTTGATGATTTTTATCTAAACATAATTTCACTTTCGTATTTTTAAAAATGACGATTCAGTAGTTATTTAAGTAATACATTTTAACTATACTTTGAAATAATTTCTAGATTGGTATTTTTTCCACCTTGCTAGGAATCTTACATTTTCATAAGATTTTTTTCCTTAAAATCTGTAACCTACCATTAATTGATTGCTGAGAGTGGACAAAGGATAAACTACTGTCACAGACATTTAATTTTCAGAAAATAATTGTAAATTAAAAATACAAAAATAGGACAGCAGCTTTGGAGAACAATGTAATGACAACCCCCGCTTTCCCTGGCTCTGCTGGGGATTGAACCTGGGCCCCCTTGCACATCAGGCAAGCGCTCTGCACTGAGCTAACCCTGTGCCTAACAAAGTCATCTTGGATAATAAAGCAATCCCACCTTACAGGATTTTCTTTCATTTCATACACGTATGTAGCATATCTCCAGGCTTCTTAAGGGATAAAATGAGTGGACAGATAGCAGAATGGTACATTCTTTTATAGGTTTCTATGTGTAACAAGTTTAATTACCAAGTAAGATGTATTGCAGTGTGAGTTGGAGCCTTCCCAGTCTCGGCTTCTCACAGTGTTTTGTTTTCACTGTGTTACTGAGAACACCTCAATTCTCACGGGTCAAAGGTGCTGTGCTTGCTTGTGGAGATTGCATGGTAGGCATCGTAAGGGCACCCGTGGAAGCAAACCACTGTCTTCACAAGAAGTTCTCGGGCATCCTGTCTTATTGTGCTGGTGTTCTCCAGGAGATGAGTAGTTTACTAGCTGTCTTCTTTCTGTTGGCCCTAATCTGGAAGATTACACTTTCACATAAACATGCCGAGTTGTCCAAGGGACAGTTTAGATTAACCTGACAAGTGTTGATTAGCTTCGGTACTTAAAAGAGATGCAGTTAAGCTGGAGCATAATCAGAAGACAAGAATATTTTTACTTAGGAAGGCTTATGAGACACTAATAGAAGGAAATAGAAACCTTCAATCCGTGTCCCTCCTTCCACAGCTGCAGAACCCAGCACGTTTTTATGTACATTTTTAGGAGAATTTTTAAGTAACAAGAAAGCCTGAATCTTAAATACCCTTGACACTCCTCTAGTGAGCACAGTTTGAAAGTCTCTGATACGTAATAATATTTGCTAAAGGAAAGTAATCGTATGTTTAATCACTGGTTTCCTTTTCTGTGTTATTTCAGCCTAAGTCCATCTTCATACCACAGGATGCACCTGCTGCTGAGGATGGTAATCAAGGAACAATCAAGAGATGTCCCTCATCGGGGAGCCCAGCAAAGCCATCCCACGTTCCACCTAGGCCGCCTCCCCCCAGATTACCCCCACAGAAGCCTGCAGCTTTAGGTGAGGGGGGCGGGGCAGACTCCAGTCTGTTACAGGTGTTTGTTCTCAAAGAAGTGAAGGGACTGTCTAGAGGTGATGGACATTCCTTTGTGGGGGAGATGGCAAGAGCAGTAGCTGTTCAACTTCTTTTCTGCCTTCTGCTTCCGGGTACAAAGTGCAGTCAACGACAGGATCCCTGGTGAACCAGCCCGGACATTGACCCCATTTTTTGTTATATTCATGTGTGTGAGTGTCTGCCTGGTGCCAGGAGAGGCCAGAAGAGTGTGTGCGTTCCCAGAACTGGAGGTAGACAGTTGTGAGCCACCATAGAGTGCTGAGCCGTGAACCCGGGTCCTGGCAGCACCAGCTCTTAGCTGCCAAGCCGTCTCTGCAGCTCCGCGCCATTAGCATTCCCAGTCCGCTTCAGCATTAATGCAGCATCTAGTCAAAGTCAAGCTTTGGAGAGACAAGGAAACATGTTTGGTTATAGCCTACTTCCTCTTAGGAAAGATGAGGGTGTTTTTCTTTGACTCCTTTATTTTAATCCTTTTAGAAAAATAATTGATACCTGTAGGTCCTGTCTATAAATTAGCACTAGAAGGTGCTGTTCCATCACTGTGAAGGTTCCTCTGGATAGCAGAGGAGCCTTTAAAAGAGCTGTTACCATTTCTTGGTAACTGTATATAGTATGAATTGTCCGTTCACTGAAAGTAATTATGAATTTACTATTTTCCTCTTTTTAATGAAAATAAATGTTTACTCAGATACGAGCTGAGTTTAAATTTACCTGATATGCCGGAAAGAGGAAGAACATATATAACACTCCAGGGATGAGGGTTCTGAATGGGAGATCTCAAGTGCAAAATAAATCTTTCCTCTTTCATAATTGTCTTAATGAAATCTTTCATTAAAAAATCATCCTTTCGGGGCTGGAGAGATGGCTCAGAGGTTAAGAGCACTGACTGCTCCTCCAGAGGTCCTGAGTTCAAGTCCCAGCAACCACATGGTGGCTCACAACCATCTGTAATGAGATCTGATGCCCTCTTCTGTATACATAATAAATAAATAAATCTTTTAAAAAAAAAAAAAAAAAAAAAAAAAAAAATCATCCTTTCACAATATATCTAAATATACCTTATTGAAGGGAATGGAGTGAGCTCCTTCCAGCTAAATGGAGAACGAGATGGATCTTTGTATCAGCAACAGAGTGAGCATCGAGGCACAAACCTTTCCAGAAAAGAGAAGAAGGATGTACCCGTAAGTGTTGACGTTTGCACACTCACACTTGTGTGTTTTCTCACTATATAGCAAGGGTCACACTTACAAGGACTGGAACCATAGCAATTGTGTATTCCATAATTACTATATTGATAATTTAGTCTATTGAGTATTGTGATAGTATTTTATTTAAATCATGAAGGGACCTTTGTAAAGGTAAACTGACATAACCTCCTTGTTTAAACTTGGATCCACTTTTATTTAGCACATTATAAATCGTGACCTTTATGTAAGTCTGACCCAATGGTTCTCAACCTTCCTAAAGCTGTGATACAGTTTTAATACAGTCCCTCATTTTGTGGTGACCCCCAACCATAAAATTATTTTCATTAGTACTTCATAACTGTAATTTTGCTACTGTTATGAATTGTAATGTAAATATCTGTGTTTTCTGATGGTCTTAGGCGACCTCTATGAAGGGGTCGTTCAACCCCCAAAGGGATCACGACACTCAGGTTGAGAACAGCTAGTCTAACCCTTCACACTGGGATCGTTCACCAAGAGTTGGTTATCCTCCATGATGAGAACTGACTCTTTAAACTCTAGTCTTTGTTGGTAGAGTGCCTGTCATGTGAGAGGTCCTGAGTTTGATGACCAGCACTGCAGATAACAAATACTGCCCAGAAAGCTATTATATGTTAAGTGTATACAGTTACCTAGAGAAAGGATGTACACTAAACTGGTTTGGGGAGCAGTAAGTAACTCTGGAAAGAATATAGGAAAGTTAAAGATAGCTATTTTATGGTGATATTACACTTGTGTATTTTATTCAAAGAAATGAGCTTGAAATACAGTATTTTCTTGCCACATAGCAGAAAAAAAATTAATTAATTAATAATAATAATAACAATAATACATGTTCCTTTTCTAGAAGCCAATTAGTAATGGTCTTCCCCCAACACCTAAAGTGCATGTAAGTACTAAGTTTCAAATAACTGATTTTCAAACTAAATACAGTGGGAATTGTTTCGGTGTGTATCTTTGATTGTGTCTGCCTGCTCCCCACCCACATCCCCAGCACTGACGTCACAAGCAGGAGCCATCACAATCACAACTCAGCTGTTCTTTTTTCATTTAAAAAGAAAATTTTATATTTGTGTGTGCATGTGTGTGTGTGTTTTCACATATGTACATGTGTGCTTCTGCCATAGCTTCCTGGAGTGAGTTTTCTCTTTCCACTGTGTAAGATCTGGGGATAAAACTCAGGTCAGGCTTAGAGACAGGTGCCTTTTCTTGTGGAGACATCCTGCCTGTCCTCACATTGATCCTCTTAATGAGTCTGTTTATTTTTAATTTGGAGTATGTGTGTGGATTTAAATCAACCCTGCATTTTAGTTTACAATATAAAATTCAATGATGACTTTTTTTTTTTTAATCTTTTTTTCTTTTTCTGAGACAGGGTTTCTCTGTGTATCCGCTGACTGTCCTAGAACTCACTCTGTAGACCAGGCTGACCTCGAACTCACAGAGATCCACCTGCCTCTGCCTCCTGAGTGCTGGGATTAAAGGTGTGGGCCACCATGCCTGGCCTCAATGATGACATTTTTGTCAAGAAACCAAACGAATATTTTTTGTGTGGAGATTATTAGTTTCTTCTTACTTAAGAATATTATGTTGTTTTGGTAGGAAATTCTGATTTTTACTGGCAAATTATTTATTACACAGAATTAGTTATTGATGCTGATTTATGAGATTTTTTTTTCTTCAGCAAAATTGTTGCCATACCAGGAAACTTTGTATAATACTATCAAAAAGTTTCTTGTGGATGTCCAGAACAAATGATCTACTCTTTCAAAAGTTAGATGGAGAGTGACTTGACACATTTATTTCTGTAATGTGAGGGTGATGTTAGTTTGAGTGTGTTCTCTGCAGCTTCCCATATTAAACAAAGTAGTTCTGCCTCATATGTGATGTTAGGGACCATTGCTGTTACTGTCCTGTTGATGCGTCCTTATTTTTCCAGATGGGAGCATGTTTTTCAAAGGTTTTTAATGGCTGTCCCCTGAAAATCCATTGTGCCACGTCCTGGATAAACCCAGACACGAGAGGTATTGCCCCGTTTCTTCCATTTCTAAGTGTCCTTTACAGAGCTCTGAACGAGTTTCATTTGACTCCTTTTCTGGGTGTCTTTCTCTGAGAGTTCTGCTGTGTATATAGATTTAGGGTAAATGTATTTGTACTGTCATTGTGGTTTGAGGTGGCGGGTAGCTCACAGGGTTGGTGGTGGTCACCATGCCAGGCCTCCCTGACTTCCTGCCGAAGTGTTTCTTCCTCTCCTGCCCAGTGTGTCGTTTCCACAGAGCCACCACTGAAGTGACTGAGACCCTAAATCCCCAGAGGCTAGGGACCGCTGTAGAGCGGGTCAGATTCAGAGTAATGAGGGTCCACGTCAAGGACGTGGTGTCTTTCTGCATCCCTGCATCCCAGCAGCCCTCTCGTTAACTATGTAAAACACCCACAGCGTCACCTGTGAGCATTCTGACATGAACGTGTGTAAGAGGACAAATATGTATGTGTTCTCCTAAAAATCCAAGATGAGTCTTCTCATTCGACACTCAGATTTGTTCCTTCCCAGGGAGCTGGTGCTAGAGCGCTTTGGTTTAACCCCCTGCGGTCTGACCCCAGGTCTCAGGCCAGCACCAGTCCTAAAGGCCGCACAGTTTAGGGGGTTCTCATATGTTCTAGGTTATTAGAGTACTCTGCTCAGCCCGGAGAAGAGCATAATGTATTCCTTTTACTGTCTTAAAAACAATTAGATAGGACGTTGGGTAAGTTTCTCTTAGCATCTAAAACAGCAGTTCTCAACCTGTGGGTCACGATTGCGATTCACAACAGTAGAAAAATGACAGTTATGAAGTAGTAACAAACTGATTTTATGGTTGGGGGGTCCCCACAACATGAGGACTGCATTAAAGGGTCGCAGCGTTAGGAAGGTTGAGAACCACTGCTCTACCCAGGTTTTGGTTAAATTTTTAACAGGCAATGATCAGAACATGGGTTGGGTTTGTCTTTCGACCAAGTCTTTAGCCCAAGCTGACTTCAAACCTTCTATCTAGTCGGTGATGACCATGAACTTCTAGTGCACTTGTCTCCACCCCCCAGTCAGTGATTGCACATGTTTGCCACCATGTCCAGTTTGTGAGATCAAGCCCAGGGCCGTGCCCATGCTGAACAAGCACTCCTCCTGAGGTACATCCTCAGCAGCTATTCCATTTTGTTTTGTTTCCTCTGCCTTCCCAGCCCAGATCCTGTGTTTTTATGTTAGGGCTTACAGGAATAGCCAAAAAAAAAAAAGGTAGTCTATTGTCTTCGTCGACATCCTGTCACTGTGAAGAGACAGCAGCTCTTTTTAGAGAAAGCACTTCACTTGGAACCTGATTGTGGTTTCAGAGGTTTAGTCCGTTATCAGCGTGGAAGGGAGCATGGCAGCAGGCGTGACATGGAGCAGTTGCTGAGAGCTGCATCCTGGTCCACGGGCCAAGAGAGAGAGCCAGGCCTGGCATGGGCTTTTGAAACCTCAAAGTCCACCTCCCAGGGACACCCTTCCTCCAAGGCCACACCTCCTAATCCTTTCAAACAGTTCCACTCCCTGGCGACTGAGCATTGAAATAGATGAGCCTGTGGGGCCATGCCTACTCAAACCACCACATCTGTAGAAGTCATCTTTAATCTGCTCTAGTTCTTGGTTTTCACTGTCTTTGCACATGGTCCTCTCTTTAGGGAACTTTAGAAAAAGTAGCTGCAGACTCTGCCAGTCAGTCCCACCCTCTGGTGAGTCCACCAGGCCGTCTTCATGTCTCCCTCCTGCAGTCTCCCTCACTGTTCTGAGACTAACTTTATCTATAACTTAGCTTATGAGTGTCTCATTTCTTCTTCGTATTAAAACGTTTAAAATCATAGTCCTTTTCAGAGGTAACACATATTGACTGAATTGTAGATGATAAACACCTTTCTAAAATATCTTGTGTATTGAAGTCAGCTAATGAAGTATCTCTGTTATCTCAGATCAGTACTTGATATTTGGTGCTGAAGAGGGCATTTATACCCTTAATCTCAATGAACTTCACGAGACATCAATGGAGCAGGTAGGCTGTCTTCTGTATTCTTTCTTATTAGTTAAGTCGACGTTAGAAATACGTTTCAGTTGTGATTTGTCATTTCTTTTATTCATAAAACATTCAAGGAGCATTTGTTTGCCACATGCTGGAGACAGGGCCGGGGCTCGGTTCCTGCCCTTGGGAAGCTGGCAGTCCTAGTGAAAGACAGATTCCAGCACTCACACTTTGCCATCACTCTAGGAATAAGCACAGGCTATAGGCCGCGAAGGTGAATGTCACCAGTACCTCCTGGAGAGGTGGAAAGATGTGTTTGGGTGGACCCTAAGTGACAAAGACGTGGAGCTGTGAAGTAGTGTGAGGAGTGAGTAAACATTTGGGAGTCCAGAACAATAACAATACATTGTCAAACCCCAGAGCTAATGGGCAGACCTGTCCCTTGGAAATGTCTCTTTGTGACATAGTGGGAGACAATGAGCCTGTGATCAGAAGATGAAGACATGTTCAGTCTGGGCAGAGGGCTGGGGACATGGTTCAGTGGTTAAGAGCACTTGCTACACAGACCTCCCATGGCTAGCCTGGGCTACATGTACACTCGACTTCATATCCTTAACTACCCACCACATTGCCCCTTGTACTTCACTAGAGAAGTCTTTATCCTTGAGAAAGACAGAAGAATTAGAATTGGCACATCAAATGTCAAGTTCCATATGGAGACTCAGGAGAGGTCCCTGTCACAACTGCACATGACAGTGCAGTTTTCAGAGACGTGAAGATGAGAGGGACAAGGACATCAGTCTCACACATTGGGTTCCAAGTGCCCATGGGATGGGTAATGGATTCTCCTTTAGTAATATGAATTTACTACAAATAAAATGGAGAAAATCTGTAAATAATAACAAGTTATTGAAAAGTAAACATTGCCATCTTTTCTCAACTTTTTCTTTTTTGAGGTGCTGGGACCAAACCACCAAGGGTTTGCACACCCTAGGCAAGGCTTGACCACTGAGCTGTATCCCCAGCCCCCTCAACCATTTTAATTTTTTAAAAAATTTTACGTTCCATGTGTGTGTGCCTGGCCCTGCAGGCCAAAAGAGGATATTGGATCCCCTAGAACTGGAGTTACAGATGGTTGTGAGCTGCCATGTGAGAGCTGAGACTATAGCCCAGGTCCTCCACAAGAGCAGGCAGTGTTCTTAACCACTGAGCCATCTCCCCAGCCTCACATGCTCCATCTTCCAGATAAGAATGCAAAGACTAGCCGGGCAGTGGTGGTACAGGCCTTTAATCCCAGCACTCGGGAGGCAGAGGCAGGTGGATCTCTTGAGTTCGAGGCCAGCCTGGTCTACAGAAAGAGTTTCGGGACAACCAGAGCTACACAGAGAAGCCCTGTCTTGGGGGAAAAATTAATAGAAAAACTAAAATAAGTTTACTGAAGTCACATACTTTTTGATAGAAAGTATGATTCTAGGCAAAATATTGGCCCCGCCCTTCTTAACTACTACATTCTTTCATTAAACTGATTTCTTTGCCCAGAACCTAACTTACTAAAGCAGGTGTTGATCATCTGGAAAACCCTTTTTTAAGGTGGTTAAAAAAACAAATCCAAAATGAAACGTAATACTTGACTAAAACTAGGTGTAAATGCCAGTCCACTGCCCCATGCTGAAAACGAGAAGGCATTTGTTTTAGCCTCACATTTCCTATGTGACTGTATTAGTTTAGACAGCACAGGCCTATGTTTGGCACTTAGGAAGTATTTCTAAGTATTTATTTGTGTGAAAATTGCCGTAGGTCAACACTGATTGGATACAGTCAGCTTCCTGCTGCTGAGACAGTTCTCTGAGATCTAGAATAAGTCATCCCTTTCTCTCTCCATCTCACTGTAGCCAGTAAACTCCCGCTTGGCTTACAGTTTGCTAATGAAACATGAAGTAGAAAAATAGGTGTTGAAATTGGAATTTAAGACATAGTTAGCTGTTGGTACATGGTCTATATTTTTTTATGTTTGGTTGGAGGAAAAGAATATTTCATGAATGCACTTCCCAAATAAGTGAGATGGAAGCCTTCCACTTCATTGTTTATTTAGATTGTATTAACAAGGGTTTTACTTTGTTTCTCAATTCTATTATTACATTTTATTATGGCTTGGTGCTCTAATATACCTTAGAGCCTTGGTGTATTTTTTTAAAAAGATTTATTTATTTATTTATTTATTTATTATGTACACAGTGTTCAAGCTACATGCATGCTTGCAGGCCAGAAGAGGGCACCAGATCTCATTACGGATGGTTGTGAGCCACCATGTGGTTGCTGGGAATTGAACTCAGGACCTCTGGAAGAACAGCCAGTGAGCCACCTCTCCAGCCCCAACCTTGATGTATTTTATCTTCTCTCCATTCTTCCTATTCCCTACCCTCATCCCAGTCCCTTTTGGAAAGACCTGTAGGAATTGCCAGAGCAAGCCCAGCCAACAAGCTTGTTAAGTCAGGGTACCTAATTACATCCCTGAGTGGCTACCACAGTTGCCAGCAGGTCTGGTTAGGGACTGAGTGTTTGGCCCACTTCAGAACTGCTTTGGGAGGTGTGGCTGAGGTCCGAGAACTAGCATATCTAACACAGGCCCAGGTCATGCTGATGGTGCTGGTCCAGCAGCCACTGTGTAGACTGCTCATGCTTGTTAATGAAAGGTCTCCATGAGACCAGCCATTTTCTGCCTTTCAAGTATATTGATTCGCTTTTCTTTGCCCCAATACTCAAATATCATCAAGTTTCCTGAGCTGTTCCCCAGTTCTCACACACTTCATGGACAGATGGATTCCCATGTTTCCTCTCAACTTCTGCTCACCCCAGCCTTTGTAGTTTGCAAGTTTTCATCATGGTCCCTTGCAGCCTCTCTACAGACCTAGGTTTCAGTGTCTCTTCTTCTACATTATGTTCTTTTTTTCTGCATTATGTATGCGCATGTACTTGATAAGTACATTTTAAGAGGAGAGACTTAATCATTTAACTCAGAACCCAAAGAAAGGAATAGATGTTACTTAAAATGTTCTTATTCTCTTTGGGGTTACGTAGCCCCTCATTACAGGGTGACGAATTAATCATGTGTTCAAACTTAGATTATGTTGACAGTTTGCTTCCTTTGATGTAGTTGTGAGTGTGCATTTTAAATACTGAAGAGCGGGAGCTGGAGAGATGGCTCAGCAGTTAAGAGCACTGACTGTTCTTCCAGAGGGCCCGAGTTCAATTCCCAGCACCCACATGGTGGCTCACAACCATCTATAATAAGATCTAGTGCCCTCTTCTGGCCTGCAAGCATACATGCAGGCAGAACACTGTATACATAATTAATAAATAAATAAATCTTTAAAAAAATTTTTAAATAAATACTGAAGAGCTGGCCTCTTGACATTCAGCTTGCATAGTGCTGTGTACGTATGTGCGTGGCTATTGTGTGGTAACCTCTGTAAACTTGTGTGTTGTTTGGCAGCTCTTCCCCCGCAGGTGTACATGGTTATACGTGATGAACAATTGCTTGCTATCGATATCTGGTGAGTGTCGCCCTTCCACACCTTAGCAGTGCTTGGTGCTTGTTACCTGCTCTTACGAGGTGCTTGCTTCTTCACAGGTAAAGCTTCTCAGCTCTATTCCCATAATTTACCAGGGCTTTTTGATTATGCAAGACAGATGCAAAAGTTACCCGTATCGATTCCAGCACACAAGCTCCCCGATAGAATACTGCCAAGGTAACTGTTGAGTTGTGTTTCTATCCGTAGAGATCACGTGCTCGCACCCTTATTCTGTAGAAGGCAGAGGTTTGGGTTAATAGAAATTTTTCATTAAAAAGCCATGTTGTAATGTATTTTCACAAGGGCATATTTATCATCTTTTTATTCTAACATCATTGTCATTTGTGCTTTCTAATTACAGAAACATTTTCTCCCTGAATTTTCGCTTATCTTTTCTACAAAAATAAAACTAATTTTTCATGTAATCATACATTATATACACTGCCTTTGCTTTTAACATGTTTGTGTGAACTTACAGAAAGTGAATTTTTTTCAAAGTACAGTTTCTAAGCCTGGAAAATCCAAATGATTTATTGAATTAATGTGTTTTGCATTTGGAGATAATTGGAGGTGAGGAGTGTTGCTTTTCTGCTCTCTGCATTTTTAGTCATGCTGAGCTCTTGTTTTTATTGTAATAGTGTTCCTCGTTTGTTGTTAACTTGAACGGTCTTTTAAGTCAAACTATAATGTAGCCAGTCTTCCTTTGCAAGATTCATTGTAAAGCCAATGATGAAAACCCTTAGCCTCTGTTGTTAACTTCTGAGTTACAGTGGGGCCATGGTTTGCCCCTTTGTGCCCAAATGTCTTTTAAAGACTTTGATTTATTATTTATTTACTGTGTGTGTGTGTGTGTGTGTGTGTGTGTGTGTGTGTGTGTGTGTGCGCGGAAACATTGGATCCCCTAGCACTGGAGTTCCAGGCAGTTATGGGTACGAGGAACTAAACTTGAGTCTTCTGGAAGAGTAGGAAGTGCTGTTAACAGCTGAGCTCTTTCTCCAGTCCTGACACACTTGTTTTTAAGTAGTCTTCTGATGAAAGCCATTTAAAAACTTACGCTTTTCTGTCTTAAAGTAGATATATCGAATTTAATTGAGTATTTTTATGATTGTTTGGAATTGTGACTTGGGGCTTCAGTTAAGATAGTAACAACTATATTTGTAATTTTTCTTTTAACTACCACTTTGTTTGTCTACATACCTATTATAGTGCCTTTCCATCCAGCTTTGTAACTTAATAATCCAAAATGCTGTGGGCATAAAGACCAGCCA
This sequence comes from Peromyscus californicus insignis, assembly GCF_007827085.1. Classification (NCBI taxonomy): domain Eukaryota; kingdom Metazoa; phylum Chordata; class Mammalia; order Rodentia; family Cricetidae; genus Peromyscus; species Peromyscus californicus. The sequence continues at coordinate 30,439,150 of NW_026294492.1, read as the reverse complement.
CCAAATGTGTATCTAAGCTATTTACATAACCTGCCCCGATGGAGTATAAAGTTCATAGACTATAAAAAGATGTTTTGTTGAGAGGGAAAAATAAAGACTAGGGGCTAGACAGATGCTCAGTGGTTAAGAGCATTGGATGCTCTTCCAGAGGACCCAAGTTCACTTCCCAGCACTACATGGAAGATCTCAACCATATGTGTGAAGCCAGAGAATCACCAATACCGGATCCGACATCTTCTGGCTTCTTCGAGCACTGGGCACATGGTGGTGCACAGACATGCCTGCAGGCAAAACACACACATTTAACAAAATAATACTTTAAAGGCATATTTTTTGCTTTATAAATGTTGTACACAGACCATGTTTTAGAGGACTTTGTGCTTGGGTCTTTGTTTTTAGCTGTGTGTACTTTTTCAGTTTTGACTGACTATACATGAAGTGTTCCCATGTACAGATGAGACACTGTCCATGAATAAGAGACTGCCTCTTCCTTTAAGAACTTTCCATATAGGAAGATTTAACCCCAGTCTGCGTATTTTACCTCTAACTCACTACTTGAGGAGTTTTGTTACAATTAATCTGCAGCGTTAGAAATACCCACAGATATTCCCTTCCCTTCTCGCCTTCATTATCTAGGAATCGACTACCATAATACATGCCTGACATCCCAGCCCTCAGGAGGTAAAGGCTAGTCTTAAGTACATGATGAGTTGAAAGTCAACTAAGGCCACAAGACCCTGTCTTTAAGGGGCAGGTGGTTGGAGAGATGGCTTGGGCCCTTGGTGGGAGGAGGAGGGTTGGTTAAGAGCATGTAGTGTGCTCTTGCAGAGAATCCAAGTTGAGTTCCTTTGGGCAGTTCACAACCACCTGTAACTCTAGCTCCAGGGGATCTGACGCCCTCTTGTGGCTTCCACAGGCGCCTGCACGCAAATGAAATAAATCTTTAATAGATTTAAGTATCTCTGTATGTTTTTAATTGTAGTTTTAAGATATAGTTGGAAATTGATTTTGCCCAGTACATTTGAGTCAGATGTTTGTAGAACCCCTCAGATCACATTTGCCAAAAATGGAATTCACCAATACTGGTGAACATTAGAATCATGAGGCAAGAGAAGGTCCTGCCAATGGCTACAGTAGCAAGACAACTTTAAAATGTTCTTTTAACATTTATTCTTATTTATGTGTATGGGGGGGGCGGGGGTACGTGCATCTGAGTGCAGGTACCTACAGATGCCAGAAGAGGGCGTCAGATCCCCTGGAGCTGGAGTTGCAGGCAGTTGTGAACCACCTGACGTGGGTGTTGGGATTGGAACTTAGGTCCTCTGGAAGAGCAGTGCGTGCTCTTAATCACTGAGCCATCCGCCCACTAAGACAGCTTTGTACATAACTTAATCCATCCTGTGTGTTGAAAATGCCTTCTGGTTTCTGGCTCTCTTCGTTTTTGTCACTTGGTACTCTTTGGTAAACCAGAGCTACTAAGGCAGCCCATTGAATGTCATCTGTAATCTGAGGGGCTAGGGATATGCCGATGAAGACTGCAACTTCCTGTGTGTGTGTTTTATGTAGTCTATTGATTTTACATTTTAAAAAGTCATTCCTAAGGTCATATTCTTCTGTATTCAAAATACTCCATGGTTTTGTTTTAACTTAAAAGTTTAATCCATTCGGAACTAGTGGAAGGACCTGAGAAAGGGATCCAATGTATTTTAACCTTTTACATTTATTTACTTATTAACTTTGTGTGTGTGTGTGTTGTGCGTGCGCCCACACTCGTACCACAGCGTGCGTGAGGACATTAGATGACAACCGTCCACCATTAATTAGGGTGCCAGGGATTAAACTCCAGTCATCAGGCTTGGTAGCAAATACCTTTCTTCACCCCCGACCTGTCCTGCCAGCCCTGTATCCTCACTTTAATGTAGACTCAGCAGAACTGACTTTTAGCTCCTGCCCCACCCCCACCCCTACCCACCCCCCCCCCCACCCCCCCCCCCCCCCCCCGATCTGTAACAGCGTCTTTGCAATGCACCGTTTGCCTGCCTGCATCACATACTCTTCTCCGTTCCAATTTAGGAAGTTTGCTGTATCAGCAAAAATCCCCGAAACCAAGGGCTGTCAGAAGTGCTGTGTGGGTAAGTAGACTCCCGCTTTGCAGACTATAAGGGAACCCTGTGAGGCTCACATCCTATAGGTGTAGCTCAGCTCCCCTCACCTCTCAAGTAAAGCAGAGTTCTTGGCCTTTCCATGTCTGTGTAGACTAAGACAAATACAGTACCCTCCACGTAGCAGGTGCTCAGCAGATGTTTTGTTGATTGTTGTCATCACTGAGATGGTGGTGACTTTCATCACCGGAAGTAAGCGTGGCTTGTTCCCTGTGAATGGTTACAGAGGGCTCAGGCAGCTGCTCTTGTTCACTCACTCAGCATGCACTCTGATACCTGTGGTTGTGAACCGGTGTTCATGACAGGAAGGTTGTAGTTCCCTTGGGCACACACTTCTGGACCAGATTGCTTCCCCCCCCCCCCCCCCCCCCCCCCGACCCTTGTAACAACTCGTTTTCTGATTACACATGACAACAAAAGCCCAAATGGTTTCCTCCCCGTAAGTGACTGCTGGGGAAAGAGGGACGGGAGCACACTGCCCTTACACTGCCGGTGTGTGGAAAGACCGCTAAACACTGGCCGCTGGGAAAGGCCTCTGGGCTGTGCAGGCCTCGGGAGGATGAACTGGGAGTAGCTGGAGAGGACATGGATCAGAATGACATAAACGTGAGGGAAAATGGATCCTGTCACTTCCATGCTCAGTGCTGAATACTCAGCTGGACGCAGGATGCAGAGCTGGGTGGATTCTTGTGAACAGATGCATTAGGTGTGTGAGGATCAATGTGGACGTGACCTCTGCTACAGTCCACGCACAAGGACTAACCGAGCCAGACAGGAGCAGTGCAGAGACGAGATGGGCGAGGCTGAGGCCTCAGGTCCAGAGGCCGGGCAGAGAGCTCAGAGGAAATGGGAACAGCTGCGAGGCTGGGCTGCTGACAGACAGCGCTGTGTGGACTTGGCCCTGGAGTGGCAGCTAACCCAGCCGCTCGATGACTTGGCTCTGTGTGAAGAAAGAGACCGTGTTTTCCTCGTCTCCGATTTCCCAGCTGGGCTTTTCTGTTGGCTTCGGCTGGGTCGTATTGCCCCTCAGTGCCTCTGCCTTTTTACTGTTTCAAACCTATACGAAGTTAATGGATTTTGTCCTTCATACAGTTTTTGAAAAACCCCTTATTTCCATGTATTTAAATATATCTTAAATGTAAAAAAAAGCTAAAAAACCTGAGGCAGTTCAGTTTTATTATTTGTAAGCTTATATTATAAAGTGTGACTAGTGCCTGTAATGTTTTGTAGCGACCACAGAAGGGGTATAATAAAAAAGAGGGTAAGTAAATATTTTAGTTTTAGAAGCCAAGCTCTACACATTACTGTCAACAGCACCCTGTGACCACCTGAATTTGAATTCCCTATCCTTTGACAACTTCTCCCCAAATTCACCTTGGCCCTTTCTTCAGTGTGGGGCAGCCTCAGCTAACTTCCCTGACACTGTGCACATGACTCCAGATGGTGTCAGCAGCCCCACGGGTGCATGTAAACAAAGCTCCTTAAGTGCTGGGGGCGCCTCTGGCCATCTCCTGAAACAGTATTTCTCGTTCCCCCTTCTATATGATCAAGAACAAACGGGCAGCCTGCTTTTGAGTTTTTGTTAAAAATATTTTTAGAGGGGGAGTAGAGGGGCATGTAACTATTAATGTAAGGATTTTATACACTAAGAAAACTAATGTTTACTTTTTTGCCTTTTCAGTAAGAAATCCTTACACGGGCCATAAATACCTGTGCGGAGCACTTCAGACTAGCATCGTTCTATTAGAATGGGTTGAGCCAATGCAGAAATTTATGTTAATTAAGGTAAGCATTCATGGCGTCCTCAGTATGAGCCCCGTGTTAGCTTTTCTGTTCTTTAAGAGAAAACTTTTTTTCAGCTAATTCTCAATTCTGATGATTTTTGGATTGTGTGGTAGATTGTAAAAGCTACGTGGTTGGCCATGGAAAGTTCCAGAGAGTAGTTTAGGGTATAGCAGTGAGGGATTGGAAAGAGCCCAGCCTTCCCATGGCCTCGGGAGAACTGGGGGCTTTACGTTTCCTCAGGATCTTTCACTAATAATTCATCTTCGAAATATTTTCAAGGAAGTTCTAGGTGTGGTGGTGGTACCTGTGATCCTAGCACTTGGGAGAGGGAGGTAAAAGGATCAGGAGTTCAAGGCCAGGCTAGGGTAATGAGACCCTGTCTCAAAAAAACAAACAAAAACAAAAAAAAAATAAGGGAAATATTTTTTAAAGTCTAAAGAACATCAGTCCCGCCAAGTAAACGCCAAGTGACGTTTTTCCAGTTGTTTTATTTGCTCTGGTGTGGTCGTGTTTCTCGAGCATTTGGTCCCTGTGGAATACCTGTCAGGGAACTGGAATAGGTGCCTTCAGAACTGTGGTACAGAACAGGAAGTCCCTGGCACTGACTTCCTGTCACCTGAAGTCTACAGACAACGGCAGACAACTTTGGTCCTCACGCTAATGTCCCTCTCTGGCTTCATTGACGCTAAAGAAAATTTGAAAACCTTTTGAGGTAGTAATTCCAAAAATAATTTCACTGCAACAGAAATTCTCTAACTCGGAAGCCTAAGGGAAAGTAGTCGTATTAATTTCCTAGAGCATGCGGCCTTTTTGAGGCAAAATTGTTTTGTTTTGTTTTTCCTTCCCCCGCCCCCCAGCCTCTCTTTTATCTTGCCTAGTGCAAAAAAGTATTTCCCTAGGTGGCGCTGCAATCTCTGTACAGTTTGGATTTTCCAGTCTCTCCCTGCCCTTCCTGCCCTTTCTTCCTTATTTTACTTCAGCTACAGCCTTCCTGGTCCTCCCATTCTTCACGTCTATAAAGTTAAAACTTTCATGGTATCCGTTACCCACACACACCGAGAAGACGGTTAAGCTTCTGCATGAATGACTTCCATGGGTCACTTCCTGTTGTGTTAGACCATGTCTCCATTAAAGGGGCTCGAAAGATCAAGAACGTGCAGGAAGGTCTGGGGACGTGGTTCAGCAGATAAGAATGCTTGCTGTACATGCATGAGGCCCTCATGTGGATCCCCATGTAAAAAGAGGGGTGGGTATAGCCATGTGCAGATGCTTAGAGGGTGGGGAGGGTCTCTGGGGCTGCTGGCCAGCCTGCCTGTCAGAGAAACAGCAAGCTCCAGGGTCAGTGAGAGAGCCTGTCTCAAAGGAATAAGGAAATGAATGGTGGAGAAGACACCTGACAGCCTCCTCTGGCCTCCACACACACATGACACATACATACAACACACAAAGCACGCAGGAGGGAATACGTGCAGCAAGTGTCAGGGTCCCCCTCCATGGCTTCTCTTTTCTAAGTGAATGGCACTGGGGAGCTTGATCTGACTGACTATCGAGGTCTGTGGCCAGCATTCTGAGACAGCGGGTGAGTGCACACTGGCCCCTCCTGCAAGACTGTCCCGCACCCTTTTCCCGATGGTTCTTGAGCTCCCCTTCCTGTGTCTGCTTTATGACTTCTCTGCACCGCACATCTCGTTTATGAATTTGATACTCATTTTTCTCGGTGCTTCTATACTGTGACTGTTTATTAGACGCATTCAAAAACTTGCTTTCTGTGTTCTTCCTCTTGGTGGTATTTCTGGCAGTGTGCGCCTCATTAGGCTATGTTTTTGTTTTATCATAAATAAGGTTAAACTAGAGATCTTCCCAACCACACTGTTCTCCCTCTAAAGACTCAGTGCTGTGTACTAGAGTAAGTTGGATGGAGGGACTGCCCTCACTCACTGGAGCTCCTGGGTCTACATCAGGAATCCATGCTGTTAGTGACTTCTGTCCTCACCTGATATCACTGAGAGTCAAAGCCTATTGGCTCCTTTCATGCTCAGAACAAAAAGATCCAGAAGGATCATTTTCTTCCTCCTTTAGTAGTCTTAACCACATCTGAAAGTTCTTTAAATTCCCTGATCATAAATATGGAAGGTTGGGCTGAAGATAGCCATTAGGAGCACATTCTGCTTTAGAGAGGACCTGAGTTCAGGTCCCAAAACCCACATCAGGTGGCTGGCACCTCCTGTAACTGCAGGTCCGTGGGATCCATCACCTCTGCCTCCTCCAGCACCTGCAGACACACACACACATAACTAAAACTTAAGTTATTTTAAAAGTAAGACAGGCTTAGGTCTGGAGAGGTGAATCAGTGGTTATTCTTCCAGAGGACACAGGTTCGGGTCCCAGCACCAACACCGTGGTTCACAGCCATCTGTAGCTCTGATTTTAGGAGATCTGAGCCCCTCTTCTGGCCTCGGTGTTCTATCCCTCCTGTTGCTATCAGCCAGTTGAATGTTTCCTAGCTCTTCTGAACAGTCTGCCATGAACACTTGGGCGTAGTCTCCTGTGAATGCCCGTCCCTTCTGTAGGTTACCTCGGATACTGTTGAGTCGTAAGGCAAGTGCTGGACATTGGTAGATGGTGTATCTAACCATTGGCTGTCCCCACCACCCTTGACTGGGCTCTCATGCTTGCTGTCACTCAGTTTCAGCCATTCTGGTGGATATGGGCATATCGTGTTGTTTTGTCCCTGGGTACTAATGAAGTTAGTGTTCCTTATTTTCAGATCTCCAACCTGGGAATGTATTTGTTTTCTTTAGAGCAATATAAAAATAATTGTAAAGTTACATAAAATTAAAGAGTGGCATTGAATCAAAGTTGACGTATTGATGCAATCCCTTGAGTTGGGAGGCTCATCTCTTTCTGTTCATGTGTGGGTTGGTACTGCTTGTCTTTCCTCCATGCTTGCTCATCTGGTAAGGAAAGCAGATGAGTATCACTGAAGAACTTATGGCGCAGGGCTAGCCAGTCACTCAGCTCCTGAACTTCATTTTCTAGCTCTCTCGGGAGATTCTTTTCCGGCACTAGTATCCAAAACTGTGTAATTTCAACTTCCTGTTAATAAAGATACTTTGAACTTCGGATTTATCTGCACACTCTGGGTCCCTGGAGCAAGAAGCAGTCTTGAGAGAGGAAAGCCCTTCCGCGTCCGGGGAGGCTCAGATCGCCGCTCCCTGCCGCTCCGGATGCTGTGGCCTCGGCCCCTCTGCTCAACCTGTTTGTGTCTCCTCCAGCACATAGACTTTCCGATGCCGTGCCCACTGCGGATGTTTGAGATGTTGGTGGTCTCTGAGCAGGAGTACCCTCTGGTGTGTGTTGGGGTCAGTAGAGGACGAGACTTCAACCAGGTGGTTCGATTTGAGACTGTCAATCCAAACTCTACCTCGTCATGGTTTACAGAATCAGGTTTGTGATCATTACGGAGTTATTAAAGCTACTGCATGTGGTTGTTTTAAAGGCAATAAGCGTTCTGTATTTCCCAGCAAGCAGAAACTGCATAAAAAGCCAGTCTTAAATAACTATATTAGTGAACTGGAAGAAGAGATAACATGCTCTACATTATAGCTAGTGTGTTTAACACATTTAAAACAGTTTGATTGAAAAATACATATATAGAAAGTACATACACTACTTAAATGTGGACATGAATTTGGTGTCTGAATCTGTTATGTGTCTTTTTATGGCCAAAATACATACCAGGAACAACTTAGAAAGATTTATTTTGGTTCATGGCTTCAAAAGGCTTCAACCACTGTGGTAGGGAAGCCTGCTGTGGTACAGAGCAGAGCAGTTCTGGCAATGGGAGCATGTGATGGCCCCCATTCAGATCGTGCCCGACCAGGAAACAGAACAAGACAGGAAGTAGGAGACAGGCTATGTATACACCTTAAAAGCCTTGTCCCTACTGATAACCTTCCATCAGCTTCTTTAAATAGCACCACCAACCAATCGGGAACAAGAATAAAACATGAGGGGCCAGCAAGAAGGCCCAGAGGGTAAAGGAGCTTGCTGCCAAACATGATGACCAGAGTTCTATACCGGGGACCAACTGTTAGGGTCCTAGAGAAGTCCCACAAAAGACCACCAGATGTGTATGCAATCAGCAAGAGTATTTAATTCTCAAGAATAAGAAGTACCAGCATGCTGGGGCCACACATCCAACACAAAGGCAAAATGGAGACCTGGAGAGAAGCTTGCAGGCTCTTTTCTTCTCAGTTAAAGGAATTCTAAAAGCAGTTGGGTCATTCTATCTATGATTGGCTTACGTGAGTGGCAATCATATTAGTATGTTTGGTTAGGGCTAGCAGGGGTTGGCTAAAGCTATAGTTTTTCCATTTGGGGGCAAGTCTGGACAAGTCCCAAGCTGTCCTTATTTGGTTATTGCCTGAGCTACTGTGGGGCTGGCTCAGGCCTGGTACTGTAGTTCCCCTCATCCTTGCCGTTGGGGGCATTGGTGATCAATTGCCCTTTGTTCGTGGCTTCCTCGGAAACTGTCTGTCCAGTTTCAAGAGGCAGGAACTGAGGCCTGGTCCTTAACTGAGTTATTAGGAGCCTGTCATGGTATTTGCCTGGCCTTCCCACCACATGGCAGAGCACTGAGTCCTACAAGTTGTCCTCTGGCCTCCACATCATACTATAACTCACATGCACACACAAGTAAATACATGTACAAAATGTAAAATGAAAGGTTTAAGACATGAGCCGATTGAAGACATTTCAGATCCAGACCACATAACCGCATATATTTGTTAAACATTTTTTCATAGGAACACACGTCTTACTATAAAATGAGGTAGATCCCAGTGTGTTCTTCTGACTTTTGAGGAATATATTATTTAAAGTCATGCACTTCAGACAGCTGTTTATCTCAAAGGCAACAAATAAGCTCTGATCACTTCTGTAGGCTGCTGGTGTGACCGGATAGGAAGTACATATTTAATGCAAAGTACACCCAGGCCAGGAGCTTCCGTGGCTGCAGAGAAGGCACAGAAGTGAGCAGCACACACTGCTCTTGGAGAGGACCCAAGTTCAGTTCCCAGCACCCATGGCAAGAAGCTCACAACTACTTGTAACTCCAGCTCCAAGGGATCTGACACCTTCTTCTGACCTCCAAGGGAACCTGCGTTCATGTGTACAAATCCCTACACACACACACACACACACACACACACACACACACACACACACACATAATTAAAAAGAACAATTTAAAAAGTGCACACATAAAGGCTGGAGTTCAATCCCAAGCTCTCTCTCTCCCCCTCAAAATATAGAAGTCACACACATTTCTAGTAATTTTACTTTGAAAAGACTGTATTAATATTTCCAACTGAATCATGTTTCTCAAAAACCAAGTAACAGTTTGAGATATGGGCAAATAATCTTAATATTTTGATAGTGCTTTCCATCTCTTTTCACACTAGTTTTTAGAGTTTTACAGAATTCAGTTGTTTGGTGCTACTATTCACATAAAGAGTGAGGCTTTCTGAAGTGCATATTAATGAAGGAACCATTTACAGCTGCCAGAGGCCAGGCCTGGAAGTGCACACCAGAAGACCCAGCACTTAGGAGGCTGAGTCAGAGAGATGGCTAGCCTGGGCTACATAACAAGGACATTGTCTCAAAATAATATTTTTTTAAATGTATGCATTTCATAGCATTTATATTTTCAGGTATTTAAATTTAATTTTTACCTTCTTAATCTCACTCTGTCACTTTAGTAAGAATATCAGTCAAAGAGATCACTGAGTAGTTAGTGAAAGCCAGTGCTCCCCAAATGTGACCTCCATCAGAGAACTGCTAGGCCCCAGCTCCAGAGTGCTTCCTTTGTTAGCCACAGTCAGTGCTGGTGATGTTAAGGAGACCACCATGCCTTAAGAGAATAGTGCCGACTCTGGAGAGATGGCTCCGTGGTTAAGAGCACTGGCTGCTCTTCCAGAGGACGTGGGTTCTATTCCCAACACCCACGTGGCAGCTCACACCTGTCTGTAACTTCTTTTCCAGGGGCTCTTCTGGCCTCCTCAGGAACCAGGCAGTGAAGTGGTGCACAGACAGACATGTAGGCCAAACACCCATAACACATAAGCAATAAAATAATTTTCTTCAAATTCATGTATACACCAATCTCAGACTCATAGAGAAGACAGTGCCTTGGAAGGGAGGCTACCTTAGAATACCTTCAGAACGATGTCTCCTATAGTTGGTATTCTTGTACTCAGTATCTTTAATGAAACTTTAAATGATTTCAAGTTCAGATACATATGTAAGTTAATGACTATTTCTGAAGTATTTGTGAGGATATTTGAAAATAATTTCTATATAATTTATTTTCTCAAGTATTAAATCTGTATTGCCAAGTTACTGAACAGGCACTTCCTTTATGGCAACTTAGCCCAATTACCTTAGCAAATATTAGGTCTGAATAGTCCTTTTACAGAAATTTGATTATAGTTTGAAACTCATATTGTACTGTAGCAAAATAATAGACATAAAATGTTAGTTTTGTGGTAAATAAACCAGATTGAACTCTCACACTTTAAAAAATGACCTTTAAATGTCTTATCTTTAGTTTTTGAACAACCCATTGATGGTGAAAGCCCCTTTTACTTTTTTCTCTTTAAAAATACTGTAGAGCCAAGTGTGGTGGTACACACCTGTAATCCCAGCACTTCGGAGGTGGAGGCAGGAAGATCAGGAGTTCGAGACCAATCTCAGCTACATAGTGAGTTCAAGGCCAGCCTGGACTACATGAGACCCCCTCCCCCAAACAACAACAACCAGACATACACTCCACTATGGAATGTTTTGCTATGCAATAGAAAATGGACATCTCAAAAGGGGAATGTGAGAGAAACAGTTTCTAGTAAGACATTGTTAGGCAGGAGTTGTTTGGAAGTCTAGAAGACTGTTAATACAAAGAAGAGTAAGCCTAGAATCCCAGCACTCAGGAGGCGGAGGCAGGAAGATTGCTGGAAGTTTAAGGCCAGCACAAGCTACACAGCTTCCAAACCAGCCTGGGCTAAGAGAGTGACAGCCTGTCAGAGAACTGCATAGGGATGGAGGTTGAGAAGGAGAAAAAGAGAAAGGGGACAGACAGACAGACAGACACACACACACACACACACACACACACACACACACACACACACACACACGAACTGAGGAACTTTTATACTTAGGCGGGGAATAAAAGATGTCAAATGCTTTCACAACATGTGGAGCCCGAGGTGTTGAGCAGCACACTGCACTGAATCGTATTTCTTCAGAGACTTTGCAGAAGGAAGATGTGTATAATATAGCCCTTTGCAGTATTATGAGGTTTCTCTTTGGCTCTCCCAAAGCCTGTTACATTCTCCATTATCCACTGTCTCCCTGTGAGACAGCTGGGACACGCATGCTTTCCGGTTCTGTCTTTATTTGACAGGAAAAGATTGCTGAGTGAGAAATATTTTGCTGTCAGTCAGTTTCAATAATGTCTTAGATCTCTGAAGTGTTTGAATTTTAAATGCACTCTAATTGTTAAATAAAAGGCCTCATTTCCTGACAAAAGACTTTAAAACAGCTCCCTTCCAAGAATCTTACCACGGTTTTATCTGAAGGATTTCCATAAATACAGGAGCTATCTCTCAGAGTTCACGAGATGAAGACAGAGGGAAAGATTTGGGCTTTCCTTTCTATTGGCCCAGGCTCTCACACTCCAGTTTCTCGGGGAATCTTGAGAGTATTGTTGGGGCACCAGTGTCTCCTAAGGATAATCTGGGGCCTGGGCGATGATGAGGAACTGAGTTTGGATTCCCAGGACCCACGTGTCGTGCATCTGTAACCTTAGTGTGGGGACAGTCAGAGCAAACAGCAAGTTCAGGTTCAGTGACAGACCCTGACTCAAGAGACTAGGAGAATTGTAGAAGACACCCAGTGCTGACCTCTGGCCTACACACAGAGCCCAGGCAAGCACACACACACATAACCAGCTACACACCCCACAGACACATTATGAGCTTCTGGAAAAAGCTTCAGTATTTTAGCTTATTTACAGTTAAAAAGTAATTTGTTACTCTCCAATTCTTTCATTAATACATGTTGATCACATGAGCTAAGAGCATCTGGTGATCTTCAAAGCACAGCCCAGATCTCCTGAGTTTAAAATCAGAAACTGGCCAGGACGGTATTTACAAGGCAAGACTCCTGACTTCAAATGTATTTACAATAATGTATGATTAGCGCCCTCACTAGCAGTAGACCAGACAGGAGCGGCTCTGCTGTGCCTGATGTCCACATCGGTGTCAGAACACACGTGACCCAGTGCAGACTCTGTGTGCCCTGCAAGAGACGTTCATCCATTTCAAACACAGCAGTCCGCAAGTCTCTTTGTGTAAGAAAAATACATTGTAAATACTGTAGCTTTCTGTAACTTTATCCGGCTGTAATTGTGTTGTAGATACCCCGCAGACAAACGTCACTCATGTAACCCAGCTGGAGAGAGACACCATCCTCGTGTGCTTGGATTGTAAGTGTCCATTTGTGTCTTCTCTGGTAAGATTTCTCTCCTCAGACTATTGAGTGACTTCTGTTTTCCTGTAGGTTGTATAAAAATAGTGAATCTCCAAGGAAGATTGAAATCCAGCAGGAAATTATCATCAGAGCTCACCTTTGATTTCCAGATAGAGTCCATAGGTGAGTCATTGCTTTGTATTTCTTTGCATTGTGAACTGTTTCAAATGGTCTGTCTGATAGTTGCTGACGTTGTGAATATATATTGTTAAGGCCTTTTCCATTTGGATATAATAGCATGAGGTCACTGTCAGGGTTCCTTTTTGTACATTCTCTAGTCTGTGTAATAGTCACATGCACTGTAAATGGTTGCTTCCTTTCAGATGTGGCATTCACAAAGTTAAATAGTATTTCTTACAACATGTTATGAGTTCACGTTTCCTCCAGAGTCCTGTGGGTCCCCTGTCAGTGCTTTAAAATCTGGACTTGGTACATCCTGCTGCATTTGCAGTTGTTTCTGCTGCTCAGAGAGTTTGGTGTCTAAGAGTTCCTTCAGCCAGGAGTAGTGATGCATCCGTGCATCCCCAGAACTCAAGAGACTGAGATAGGAAGATTGTGAGCTCATGGCCAGCCTGGGCTACAGAGCAAATTCCAGTCCAGCTCAGAAACCTAGCATCTCGAGACCCTATCTCTAAAACATAAACAAAATTTACTTCTTGCCATTTTCTCATGAGTGGTTGTAGTCTCTGGAAGGGATTTCTGGCATATCAGTATCTTAACATGCTGAAAAAGTATAACAAAGTGATCATGAATTGCAGGGCTGGAGAAAAGAACAATTAGGATTAACGTGCACAGGTTTGGGGTGGTTTTTGTTGGTTTTTTTTTTTATGTCGTGCACGGGTTTGGGGTGTTTTTTTTATGTCATACACAGGTTTGGGGTTTGAGGTGGGGTTTTTATGTATTTTGCCAATAAAATAGTTTTTCATGTACATACATTGGCAGAGGCCAAGGCCAAGAGCAAACAGTGTGTTTGTCAGCACAGGTACTAACAGAAGAATGGGACACGAGAAGGACAGACTAGGACCACATGTAAATGGAAACTCAGAGTGTTGTATGTCAGTGGGAAACGATGCCAGCACCATTAGATTTCTTCAGGAAACAAATCAGATTTCTTCCTCCAGTTACACTATATCAACGGTGTAAATATGGAACTGGAAGACAGAAACATGTAAAACTAAAATCGCCCTTATTTATGCCTGTGCCCTATGTCCCACTGTTTCTGCTTCTAATGCCATGCCTCAGAAAATATTGTGCAGGTTTTCAGAAACATGCCCAAGAATGACTAGTGTGCCATTGTTTATAATAAGGAAAAATAGAAATACTTGTTCATCATAACAAGTGGATGGCAGTAGGAAACTTCAACGTAACGTTACCTTGACAATGTGGAACTGGGTTGGAGAATTTAGCTCAGTGGTAAAGAGCTTGTCTAGTAAGCGCAAGGCCCTGGGTTCGGTCCTTAGCTCTGGAAAAACAAACAAACAAACAAAAACAAAAAAGACAATGTGAAACTAATTAATGTAAACACATCCAAGACTGATAAATGCAAAGTTGATTACAGTGCTGTCCGAGCGAGGAAGGCAGGTCAGATGAGATCTGGGTGGGGTTGAGGGAATCTAGGTGTGTTTGTCTTTGTTTGGAGCAAAGGCGAATGATTATGATTTGATAATTGGGAGGAGTGTGCATATGGCTTCTCTACTGTTGTCTGTACTTTTGTGTGTTCATATGTTTTATTTTTTAACTTAACAAATGTCTAGTGCATATTTTCAGTAAGTTTTTCATACCAAAAAGGTGAATGCACCATGTATATTAAATGTTTTAAATCCCAGAGGTAAGGACGCCATATCTGTGCAGTAGGGAGGTGGCAGTGGGACCATTGCTGTGCGGGATAGGCAGGCATGAAGGGTGCTTGTCACTGGGCTTCTGTACCGTTAACAGTAACTGGGTTGTTCTTGCCCACTAGTTTGTCTACAAGACAGTGTTCTAGCTTTCTGGAAACACGGGATGCAAGGTCGAAGTTTTAGATCTAATGAGGTAAGCCGTCTTTTTTGAAGTGTGTTCATTAAGTAGTCATAAGGGGGCAGGCATAGTGTCGTCTTAGTGTTAGGAGGCTTGGGCCGGAGGATCATTTGAGCCAAGAGTTCGGATCCAGCCTAGGCAACAGAGTAAGACCTGTCTTCTTTTCTGTTTCGGTTTTTAACTGAAAATAGATTCTTCCCTCATACAATACATCCCAACCACGGTTTCCCTCCCTCCTCTCCTCCTAGCTCTCCCGCCCCTTCCCCAGATCCACTCCCTCTCTGTTTCCTTTTCAGAAAAGCCTCCAAAAGTTGACAGCCGAACAGAACAAGATACAATGAGACTAGACACATGCCCTCCCGCTGAGGCTAGACGAGGCAGCCCAGTGGAGGAAAAGAGTCTGAGATACACCCACTCTACCCTGAGGAGTCCCACAGAAGGACTGATGGTCATAAGACACACAGAGGACCCGGTGCAGACCTCTGCAGGCCCTGGGTTTGCTGTGTCAGTCTCTGTGAGCCTGTGTGAGCCCTGCTTAGTTGATTCTATGGCCATGTTCTGGTGTCCTCCATTCCCTCTGATTCCTAGTCTTTCCTCCCCCTCTTCCAAGAGGTTCCCCAATCTCTGAGGGAGGGACCCGATGGAGACCTCCAGTTTGGACTGTCTCCATGTAATGTCTGGCTGTGATGATACAAAATCTGTTTCAAGCAGTTCTCTCAACACTGTGAAGTTCCTAAGTGATCCCAGTGATAGCTCTGTTTGTGGTTACTGTGTTCAGTCCAGTGACGGGATCAGTAGCACATGCTCCGAGACTCTAGTACCTTCTCTCCACTCATCAGCCAGCCAGCTTCAGTCCATACTCCATGTGCTTCCACACAACCACCCTTAGACTCCAACAAGAACCTCTGCCACTACTCAGATGACCTCCCCAGACCCAGGACGCTCTGTCCTGCCTTAACAACAGTGACCCTCGAATCGCTGAGGAGCCATCTTGCCTCTCGATCCTTTATTCACGTGACGTGACTGTTGTCCTCTTGTATAAGCGCTTCCTACTGTACAGAAATAACTCTTAAGACACTGATGTCCTTAGTTCAGCCTAGCCTTTCTGCTGGCAAGGCTGGGGTTAGCATGAGGGAGAAGAATGGTTGCCCCTAAAATATTACAGGCAGGTAAAACCATCAAAAACTTCCCCGGGATCCCCAAGCCAATCTCAGGGGCATCACTTGAGCAGGTTGGAATAGAAAAGGGGGTTTGGGGGCAGGAGGAAGAAGGAAAGTAAGTTTGTTCAAAATCTTACATGGAGGCCTTTTCAAAACCACACAGTACACCTCCAAGAACGTCATATCCTTCCAGCCGGCCAAGCCCTGCTTCCCTAGCAGTCACAGGCCCGAGCCACCATTGCTGAAGTGAAGGGGTTTCCTTCACCAGTGCCCTGTCACACCAGAGGGGAAGAGACACTCATGTCTGTAGAACAGCTCGATGTAGGGCTTTAGTGGAATAAATTTCATTTCAACATCAAAGTGAATATTTAAGTTTCAGCCTATAACACTAAAAGGGCTTGTTGCTAGAGGCATCGTTTGGACTATTTTGTGTTCTACGAACACTGAGTTTCTCTTTTGTAGTCTCAGTCTTTAGTCCTCAAGTGGTTAGTAGTTAGTTGGTCACACTGAGGGAGCATCCACCAGGGAAGAAGTGGGAACCTGCTTGTTAGTCTGGAGCATGTCCCAAGCGTTAGACTGGCTTGTACTTAGAGGAATGTGGGGAGAGACCATTCCTGTCCAGTCTACAGGACCAGAACTGTGCCCAGCCAAGCACACCTCTCCCCTGAAATCCCAGCTAATAAATTCAAACTCTCCGCTGGCTTTTAAATGTTTCCTGTCAGACTGCATAGCAACCACTCAAGTTAACATGAGTGACAAGACACTTTGGATGAATAAACTGAATTTGTCATTAAGAGTTTCCCTGGAAGTCTATGGACTTCCAACAAGTAATTTTCTTTCACCAGTATTTTAGGATTAATTCCAAATTCACCACATTTTTTCCTTAACTAAAAAATTGATGTGATTATAAACTTGTAACATATGAATAATGAGGCCAAGACCTTTTCCATCCTACACATTGTGGGGGTTTGTGGGGTGGTGGTGGTGTTTGCTATAATGTTGCTCGTGAACTGTCCAAACAAGATTTGATATTGGAGTCTGGTAGGATGCCACGTACATGAAATCTCAGTACTCAAGAGGCTGAGGCAGGAGGATCAGGAGTACAGGTCTATCCTGGGCTACATAGCAGGACTGTCTCAAAAGAAAGGAGGAATTTTTTTAAATATTTTGTATCTTTAATTTGAGGAATTTTTAAAAATTATTTTTTAACTAAACAGGTAACACAAGAAATTTCAGATAACACAAGAATTTTCAGGCTCCTTGGATCTGACAGGTATGTAGATGGGTGTTATGAAGTGACTGGTACTAAGTATGTTTTCCAGATCCAGCGTAAAGCTGGTTACTCTTTCAGGAGAGGTGAAATTTCTGCATGTTGAACACTGTTTGTTCATTTTTTAATATTGAAAGACCGTCTTCCAAGTAGCGGGAACTCACAGGCCTGTTGGGGCCGTCTGCCTCAGTGGGACTGTTTGCCCCAGTCGCACTGTTGAGAGTGACTTACAGCGAATGTGAACACACAGAACTCTTTAGTTTCATGCCAGATAAGATTCTGGACTTTTATTCTGAATTACCACCAGATTCTAAACTGCAGATTGTTTTAGGATGATTAGAAAGAACCAAGTTCCCCCACCCCCAAATTATTCCTAAGTTATTGGTTTCTCCTCATCCGTCACCCTTCACTCCCAAGTCCTAGAAGAGCTTTGATCTGGAGGTCGGCGGTGGTGGGCACCTCCCAGAGCTGGACCCAGCCCTGTAATCATAGGGCCTGGAAGTGGGCTCTGCCCTTGGTCAGTGGGCAGCATTTAGAGAGGTCGCTAACAGGGAGGCAGGTATGGGGATCTTGTTCTCAGCTGATGTTAGTTTTCATAAAGAAATGACTTCGTTCCCTTGTGTGTTTCTTCTTACTTCTAGGGTTGTGGTTTTGGAAAGTAGACCAACAGAGAACCCAACAGCAAATAGCAATTTATACATTTTGGCGGGTCATGAAAACAGCTACTGAAGACATGGTGTTCTTGACAGTGACCTGTAGGGACAGTGACCAGGCTGCTGAGCGTTGGTGGATGCGTGGAGCTGTGCAGAGGCCGCAGGCCTGGCTTCGGTCCCTTCTGAGTTGTTGTGGCATGAGGCCGACCGGAGGGCTTTGTGTTTAGTGGTCTGACGTATTTAGCATATTGAACCACACAAGTGCTTAATCCATTGTTCTGTAACGTTTGTACATATAAGCAGTATTTTTCTGTGAAGCTTCATCTGCTGAAGACATACACTAAGAATTGATGTAGATAATGTACTTTTATGAGATGTAAAAGTGTCTTATCTGTACAGATGTAAATGTTGATTAAAATGCAACTGGGGTAAATATTTTAAGAATTCTTTAGTATATTCTTGGGTGTGGTTATATTACAAAATGGGATGCTGGCAATGAAACACATTTAACACTTATTGTATTTTTATTATATGTAATTTAGTAATATGGATATAAATCTTGTAACTTTTAAAATGGTAACGAGCTGTAATCATTTTATAATCTTGTTTTCAATTTTAATGCAAGTGTACTGGTGTTTCCTTGCACAGAGTATTGCTATGTGATGGACGAGTCACAAAGAAAGCTGTGACGCCGGGAATATGCATTTGGTTCTACAACGTCTTTTTTACGTGGATTTGGATTGTTTTCTATGTGAAACAAACCGATTAACCCCCTGTTGTAGTAACTGATCTTTTTCTATTTAAGCAGAATCGTATAAGATTGCTTGTCTGTGCTTAGGTACACCTTTGAAAAAGACTTAAATCACAGAATGGCGGGGGTACCGTGATAGAACACTGAAGTCGTCTGGGTTACAGTGTGCACGAAGACTAAATAGCACTGTTCAAGAGTCCACACTAGACATTTCACAGAATCACACTGAAAAACTGTAACATTCCAGAGTGAAGTGATCAAATTTCTCATGGAATTTTTACTTTTGTTGGCCTTATTTTATCATTTTCATATTTCTTTTGATTTAGAGTATTAATACATGGCCAAAATAATTTAGTTACTACCTCATATAAACATTATAATGGTTACTACACATCACAGGAACTTAGTTTGGTGAAAATCATTTTTGATTGGTTTTTTCCAATGAAATGTATCTATCTTACCAAGATAGGTATCAAGTTGTAGCAAATGCACACTTCTGGCTCTTTTGGTATATGTTCTTTATATTTTGATGTGAGTATGTATACACTAAGAACAAACTGAATTGTGATTTATGCTCTTCATTTATTCTAAGTGATAATGGTTTTAAACATGTTCCTGATTGTACATACTGTAAAATAAACATGTTTTTTAACATGCTGTTGAGTAGTTGATTGTCTTCTGGCTTAATAGCATTAAGGGGAAATGCTTTGTTTTGACTTAAATCTTAAATATCCAATTCTCCCCCCAATAGTCATCGTTATTTGACCTGTATTTTTTTTTTGTTTTGTTTTGTTTTGTTTTGTTTTTCGAGACAGGGTTTCTCTGTGTAGTTTTGCGCCTTTCCTGGGACTCACTTGGTAGCCCAGGCTGGCCTCGAACTCACAGAGATCCGCCTGGCTCTGCCTCCCGAGTGCTGGGATTAAAGGCGTGCGCCACCACCGCCCGGCTTGACCTGTATTTTTAATGTAATATCCCCACATTTGAGAAAAGGACATCTTTTGTAGATTCTTGTATTCTTGTCAGGAAAATCAAATTCATAACGTTTTAGTTAGAGCAAGAGTTGGCAATTAATATCTTAGCCAAATCTAGCCCACCCCATTTTTGTCAATAAAGTTTCATGAGAACAAGGCACCCCCTTATGTATTGACGTGTTGTCTAAGGTTCATATTCAGTATCAGACTTGAGCAGTTTCAGAGGAACAGGGACACCTGCAAAGCACAAGTGTCTATTGTCAGGCCCTTTACAGAACATAGTTTGGCATGGCCTGAGATAAGACAGTCAAGGAGTGTTGGGGAGCGCAGTTCTGAAGGTCAGGAATGGAAAGATGAAGTGGGAAGAACTTGGTTGGGTGACCAAGAGTTGCTGTTTCTATTGATTCTTCCCCAACCTGTTACGGTGACCTTGGATCATTCGTTTCAGAGCCATTTCTGTGTCTAGAATCAGAGCAATTACAGATATTATTTCCCTAATGCATTATGAATAACCAACATTAATTTTTTAATCCACTTTTATGAGAATAACCACTAACTAGCTGAAAAGCAGACTTGAGGGCAAGCTTTTGAGAAACCAGATCCTGCTCTTCACGTTGGTGACCAGGGTGGACGATGTCCTAAACCTCAGCTGGTGTTTATTCCACTTTCCAATACCTATAGGTTACGTCTTGGAAGTGTTCACCACATTAAACCGCCAAGCTCTTAGAAATACTGCCCCTTCCCTAAACATGTATCTAACTGGTTGCTTATTAACCGTAAGCTTTCACAAAATATCCTTGGAATCAAACTCTTTAGGAGTAAGGCCCAATAATCTTTGCTTTTATGATGTATAAATTATTCTGATATGCCCCATGGAATAAGAACTGCGGGTATGGATTAAATTTAAGTCAACATTTCTGAATGTGGCCCAAGGATCACTGGTTTCAGAGAATCATTTAGGTGACAGATCCTAGGCTCTGCAGAAGAGATCCACTCACACAATCTTGTCTTCATTAACATTCAGGATATCTTTCTTCTTAACTGTGTCCTGGTTTTGAAAAAGGCAGTTGTTTGTGGGTGTTTTGACGTGTCTGAGTTGTGTTTTAGTAGAGACCACAAAAATGAAGGTTTAGTTGTTTCCATCATGACTAGCACAGAAGGAAAGGGTGGGGTACGGGGTGGGTAGCCTGTAACCTCTGAAAGGACATCTAATATCTGTTGGTGATTTCCTATTGAGGTACTTTTCCAGCTTTGGAGAAAAGACAGAAATCCATCCAGGGAGTGTGTTTGGGTAAAATGAAGGTAAATAGCAGAAGTCAAGCATGCCTGTAACTCCAAAGGAAGGTCACAAGTTCAAGGCCAGGCTATGTAGAGAAGGTGCGCTCATGCATTTCCTCTTTCCCTCTCCATATATATGTACACACACACATATAAGAACATACATATACTTTATATGTATATATGTATATATATCATAATACACAAACATTAACAAGATACTTCGATGGTGCTTTAGGGAAAGAAACTTACATAGACAGCTGTAGACAGTGTTGGCAGAGGAAAAGAAACGTTTGATATAAGGGGGTGGTCTGGTAGTGGAGATGTTAGAGTTTAAACATGCAGAAATGCTGCATGCTCAAGGAACAGTTGGAAGTAGTTTGGAGAAACCCAGAGTGTGCACATGTCTCCCCAATACTTCGTATTGGGATGTGTAAAGACGGGACACTCGGTTCACGTGTCTTCCTTGGCTGCATAGCAAGTTCCAGGCCAGCCTGGGAAATATGAAATCCTATCTCACAAAAGGTGGAGTGGAGCCCAGTCGTGCTGGCAAAGGCAGGCAAATCCTGAGGCCAGCCTTTTGTACTTTGCAAGTTTGAGGACAACCAGGACTGAATCGAGAGACCCTGTCTCAGAAAAATAAAAAATAAAAATAAAATAGGTGGCAGGCGGGAGATATGACTCCGTGGATAAAGCGTTTTCTGTGCAAGTGTAAAGACCTGGGTTTGAATCCCTAGAACTCATGTGACACCGGGCTCAACAGCAGTCATTTGTAACCCTAATGCTCTTAGGGCAAGATGGAGAGGCAGGACAATCTCCCTAAATTCACAGGCCAGCCACTCTGTCATACACAAAAGCAAAGCCCCTGTCTCAAGGTGAAAAGCAAGGAAGACACCCAAGGCCACACACACACACACACACACACACACACACACACACACACACACACTCACAGGAGTCCAGCAAAAATGGAACCACGCCAACAGGTTTGGACATAAAGTGACTTGGTACACCTGATGAGAAATGTTTTCTAGCAGAAGGGCAGAAACCATATAAAAGCATGTAGGTGTGAGTTTAGCGGAATCGTGTGTCTGGTCTTGAAAAGAGGAGCGAGGTGCACGTGGTCACGGGTTTAATTTTGTTTAAAATGTGATGTTTGAGCATACTCGTGAGAAAATGGGTGGTGAGGTAGAGGAGGAGACACCTGTAGGGAAGAAGGAACGTTCGGATATATATATGTATATATCCGAACACTAATATATATATCTGACAAAGAGAAGCAAAGCATATGATGGGTGTTTTGTGTGCGTACCTTGACGTTCGGTTTATTCTGTGGATAACGACTCAAATTCTTCTTCCTGAGGTTACCACGTTTGTCTCCATCCGATGATGTTCGCCTCGCTTCCTTCAACACTGGGGTGACCAACCTTGTCCCTACTCTGAATCCGCCCGGGGCTCCGGAGCATCGTTGCCGAGTTAACGAAAAAGGTGTTCATGAGCCAGCCACGCCTGATGTCTCAGAACCTGACTTCGGAACAGCACAAGGTAAAAGGAGCGCTGGATGACTCATTGAAGGCTGAACCCAGCGAGCTCTGGGTGGAAACCTTTGTCCGGAAGCTGCGTGGCCTGCGCGTCCCGGTTGCCCCGGCGACGCTGCTGCGGCTGGGTCTCCCGGGAGTTCCCGTGGCTGCAGCGGACGGACTGACGGACGGCACGGCGCGGGCTGCGGTTGCTCACGGATAGACACTGTGCCACCCTCGCCACACCGAGTCTGTGCCGTAAGTGCGGGTTCCTAGGCCAGGGATGGTGAAGAGAGCGGGGTCTGGAGCGTGGGGATGCCCGGGAGGGACGCGGGCGGACGGGCGCGCCTGTGCATCTAGAGACCGCTCTAGATAACCTGGAAAAAGTCAGTGACTGGCTCAGAGGCTTGGAAACGAAACAAGTGCCTCCCAAACTTCCCAGGTCTTTTGTGCGCACACCCGAAGCGTGGGGCATAAACAAAACGTTGTGCAGAGTCTGTCAACGACGTGGCGAGCTAGTTTCCAGGGTTCTAAGGAGATCGACTGTGTTGCCACGAACACCTCTCTGCGCAGGTGTGTGCGTTTTAAATTGTAACTCGGTGAGGCAGATCGGAATGCTCCGTCTGTGGAGTCCATTTTCCCCCCGTCAAGTTTATTAAACATAAGTGCGTCTTTGGTTTCATTGGAAACCGGTGACAGTGAGCGGTGGGCGGCATCCCTGAGTGATCTTCCCTGGCCTTGAAACTGTCCTTTCTTTCCCCTCAACATTCCTAAAGCCAGGCTTTGGTTTGGTTGATTGGTTTGTTTTTAACAGTTTGCTGTTAGATCTTAGATTAGGAAAGTCGGTTTTTCTACCTTATTTTTTCCTGCTCACCACTTCCTCCCCCGCCCCCCCCATCTTAATTTGTTTGCCTGTGTAGTCCTTGTGCTTCCTTAAGCCCTCGGGACTATAAAGTAAAACAGTCGTGAAAATGATCCTCCAAGTGTTCTTTCCTCCTGTGAACCTTATTCTGTACATCCTTAACAGTAAGGAAATTCCATGGAAGCTTTCCAATGAATTTAAAAATTTCAGTCAAGTATCGATTACTCCTCTACCTGTCTGTCTATGCGTGTCTTTTTGCAGTCGTGGGTGGCCCCCAGCCTGCTCCTGTTTTTGTAGACAGAACTCCATTAACTCAAGAGTCAAATACTTTATGAATTCTGAAGTTAGCATGGAAGGTATACCCCTTCAAGCTGAAGGTGACTGATAACTATGTGAAAACATTTTCCATCAATAGCTGTATCTATCCATTTAATCTTGCCCAAATATTGTGCTAATAGTAATCAACATGTACGGTGGCTTTTGCTTTTAAAAAGAGAAAAAGAAGGCAAGAAAGTGAAACTTTAGTAAGATGTAAAAGCCTTCTGTATGCCAGAGAATGGGGTGTCAATGGAAATCCAGTGTGATGAGTATGTAAGGACTGGGGCTGGGAGGGTGGGTAAGCATCATGTTTGTCCAGAAAAGAGCCCTGCCTTTGGGGAGTGGGACATTTGAGTTGAACTGTGAAAAGTGAAGAGATTGGAAATACGATCCTGAAGGGTCAGACATTCCAGGCTGAGAAATAAGAGAGGAGGCTGAAGGTGTTGGGGAAGAATCTGAGAGACAAAACAGGAAAGGTAAATCAGGGTGAGGTAGGAAGAACTGTAAATATCATGCTATCATTTGAAGTTTACTCTGTGGCCTTTAGAGGCCATAATGTACTTTAAAGAAAAAAAAAAAATTGTACTGGGGATTGAGACGACTCAGTTCCTAGGAATGCTTGCTGTCCCTGCAGAGGACCTGAGTCTGGTTCCCAGTTCCCCGGCTGGGCCACTCACAACCACCTTAACCGGTCCAGGGCAGTGGCTCTCAGCCTTCCTAATGCTTCAGCCCTTCCATGCTGTTCCTCACGTTGTGGGGACCCCAACTATAAACTGACTTTTGTTGCTACTTCATAGCTTTAATTTTGCTTCTGTTATGAGTAGTGACGTAAATGTCTGTGTTCTCCAATGGTCCTAGGAGACCCCTGTGAAAAGGGTCGTCCGATGTCCCAAGAGGTATCGTGGCGCACAGGTTGAGAACCACAGTTCTAGGGGACAGCCTGCTCTGGCCTCTGTGGACACCCACACACATGGCGAATGCACACACACAAATACACAAATCACACATTCACACAGCATACACATACACACACACACACAAATAAAAATAAATCTTCTTAAAACTTTATTATTGATGTGTGAGCATGCCACAGTGTGTGTGCAGAGGTCACAGGATGGCTTTGTGGAGTTAATTCTTCCATCTTTATTGGAACTCTGGGAACTGAACTCAGGTCCCAAGGCTTAACTGGCTAGTGCTGTTGAGCCCTCTTCCTACTCCTCCTCCTTCTCCTTCTCCTCCTCCTCCTCCTCTTCTTTTCATTTTAACATCACCACAGTACAGATGACCAAAATCAAGAAATTTAAAATCAAATCCACATACGGTGTTTGGACTTTTCCAGTTGCTCTGGTATTGCTCTTTGCAAACCTTTTCCCCCATTGCAGAAGGGAATTCAGGATCTCACACTGCATTTCCTTTCCAGTCTCTGTGAATCTGGAGCAGTGTTTTGACCTTTGTCCTTCCTGACCTTGGCATTTTCAGGAAGGATACAGGACCGTTATCTGTAGGAGCTGTTCCATGATGACGATGCCTGCCAAAAACCAACACAACGGAGATGCTGTGTCTGCCTCGGTGTTTTGTATTTTCTAGATATTTTATGTTTCTAGAAGTGTACCATATGTGTGGGTGGGTGTGTATCTGACTACTCTGATCTAGCTTTACGTTCTTAGATTTTGGATTTTGTTTATTTTGTCTTGTTTCTTCTGTTTTTATGTGTTTTGTTTGTTGTATTGGGGGGGGTGGAAGGGTCAGTGTTTTGAAATAGGGTCTTGCAACGTAACCCAGGCTAGCCTCCAGTTCTCAGTCCTCCTCCCTCAGCCTCCCAAGTAAAAGTGGAACCTCACTATGCCCTATGAGGTCACTGTCTCAGGAGGCCCATTTATTATTCCTTTCATATGGCTATTCAGTTGTCCTGACATCGTTTGCCGAAGAGGCTTCTGTTCCCACCGAAGCACTTTGGCACCATTTTCGAAAGACAATTAGCAAGAGCTGTGACTTGAACTTGCCGTGACGCTCTCAAACTTACATTGAAATGTAATTACCGTTGGCCATGTCGGGAGATGGGACCTTCAAGAGGTAATTAGGCCCTGAGGCCTCGAGGGTAGAATGCATGCAGTTACTAATCAATGCATGAGTTCAGCTCTCCTTTGCTCTTAGCTTCCCACCTCCCATCATTTGACAGAGCAAGAAAATGCCAGTGTCTTCATACTGGACTTCCCAGACTCCAGAACTTTAAGTCAGTGCATGTCTATTCATTATAAATTATCCAGTCTCAGGTGTGGTATTATAGCATCACAAGATAAACTAAAGCAAACATAAAAGGCTACTTCTTGTCTCAGTGCTATGTTCCATGGATATATATGTCTTTTTCCTTTTGTTTTGTTTTTCTAGACAGGGTTTCTCTGTGTAACAATCCTGGCTGTCCAGAAACTCATTCTGTAGACCAGGCAGACCTCGAACTCACAGAGATCTGCCTGCCTCTGCTTCCTAAGTGCTGGGATTAAAGGCATTCACCACCACTGCCCAGTTAATAATATGTCTTTATGTCCATGTCTCTGCCTCACTTGGTTTATTATACCTTTATTAAAATAAATCATAGCATTAGTAAAATTTGAGTGCAGGTGATATAACTCTCCCAAGTTTGTATTTATTGTGGCTATTCAGAATTCTGAGCATTGTCATATAAATTTCAAATTCATCAGATCAACTTCTATTTTTAAAAAAGCCTATTGACAGCCAGGAATGGTAGTTCATGCTTGTAATCACTAGTTGGGCAGCTGAGGCAGGAGGATTGCCACAGTTTGAGGTGGTGGTGGCGGTGGCGGCAGCGGCGGCGGCAGTGGCGCCGCACACACACACACCTTTAATCCCAGCACTAGTCAGGTAGAGGGTAGGCAGGTGGATCTCTGTGAGTTCCAGGGATACATAATGAGACTTTGACTTAAAAAGAAAGAAAGAGCCGGGCTGTGGTGGCGCACGCCTTTAATCCCAGCACTCGGGAGGCAGAGCCAGGCGGATCTCTGTGAGTTCGAGGCCAGCCTGGGCTACAATGTGAGTTCCAGGACAGGCGCAAAACTACAGAGAAACCCTGTCTCGAAAAACCAAAAAAAAAAAAAAAAGAAAGGAAGGAAGGAAGGAAGAAAGAAAGAAAGAAAAGAAAAAAGAGAGGAAGAAACAAAGGATGAACCAGTGTGTATTCTGAGTCCTGAGAGAAAGCATCCAATGTTTCGTCACTAAGAATGGCATTGACTGGGTAGGTTTTAGACACGTACCCTTGAAATTCCATCCCTTCTATTCTTAATTTGTTGAGATTTTTTCATAAATAACTATTGAGTTTGTCAAATGTCTTTTCCATATCTACTGAGCTAAGCCTGTGAATTTTGTCTTTTCTGTTTGTATAACCTTTTTTTTTTACATTATTGACTTTCAAATATTAAACCAACTTTGCATTTCTGAGGTAAACCCCATGTCATAAAATCCTTTTCATATGTGTCTGTAGTTGGTTGGGTAGACATTTTGTCGAGTGTTTTCATATGTACAGTGGTTCCTTTGTCTGGTTTCTTACCATGATGATCCTGGCCCTGGAGAACAAATTGAGAAAGATTTCTTTCTCTTTAGGAATAGTTAGGAAGAGCTATGAAATATTTGTCTTGTATTCTTTGAGTATTTGGTCGAATCCATCTATGAGCCATCTCATCCTGGACTTTTGTTTGTAGGTAGACTTGTTTACTCATTCACTTTCTATGTAGTCAGATTTTCTATTTCTTCTTGAGTATTTTTGTCTTTCTAGGCATTTGTCCAACCAACTTGACCACTTTGGCTCCATAAACATATTTGTTATAGTCTCTTTAATTTTTAAAGATGCCTGGAGGAGAAACTCGTTTGTTTCTTGGTCCCTCAAGGTGTGTCGGTCTCGCTGATCTTTCGGAGGGCCAGCCTTTGTGTGGGCAGTTTCTGGTGCGGCATCAGCCCTCAGCCAGCTGGCTCTCTTCTGTTGGGTTCTTGATGATCTGTGGTTTGCAGCCGTGTGCCTGTGATGAAGGGATGGATCTCATTTTACACTACCTGTATCTTTTTCTTTTTGCAATGTATTGAGCTTTTTGAAAGTGTAGACCAATGTTCTTCATTAAATTTAGAAAGTCTTAGCCATTATTTTGTCCAAAAAAAAAAAAATCCTTTTTTGCCTCTGTCTCACTGTTTTTTTTAGTTATCTTATTCTTTATGTGCTGATGCTGCTGATTTTGTCCCAGGCGTTTCTGAAACTCACGTCATTTGAAAGTCTAGGGCACTGAAATGGCTCAGCAGATAGAGGAGCTTGCTGCACAAGCCTGGAGGAGACCTGAGTTCAATCCCCGGAACCCACGATGGAAAGAGAGAACTGGCGCCACAGACCTTGACCACTGTCCTCTGACCTTCGCCGGCATGCCATAGCATGAACACACGCATGCATGCATGCATGCACACACGCACACACACACACACACACACACACACACAGAGTAATAATTAACTGATTTCATTACCAAAGATTAAACATTGTGGGAGGAGGCTAGATGTCTTAGATGAGGTTAGTCTTGAGAGGAGGATGTGTATGTCCTTGTCTTTCAAGGATCACCTGTGTCTTGTAAAATCCCACCTGTGCCTCCACTTATCCCTTTGTCCTTCCCTCTTCAGCCTCCAATGGATGCCTCTCCCATCTCTCTTATCTTCTGGCCTAAGATCTTTCTTCTGAGTGATAGCTACACCTACCGGTATCAGTGTTCATGGACTTGACTTTGAGTCTCTCCTGGTCCTTTTTGTCCTCTTCACTCTTCCTTACAGACCACACCCCACTCTCACCTTGGCTCTGTGCAAACTCTTAGAAAGGAGGCTTCAAGAGACAACTCTCCCAGAGCTGGGCTTGGCTTTATGATTCGTTTGTGGAGGGCACGTCCGTTGTCGTGCACGGGATGCTGGCGGTTTGTGTGTGCTTCGTGCGTTATTTACAAAGAGATCACATTATGCAGCGTCCTTCTCCTCGGTCGCCTCTGAGCTTCCCTCCGCCATGTGTCTTGGAGAGTCATTGGGGTGTCATGTGGAGTGTGCTTGTGAGCCTGGGATAGGAGCAGGGGTCAGAGAGCAGAATAGGTATCACTTTTACCATACCCGCGTCAGGATGACCCTGCGTCGAGTAGATGCTCATGGTGTATTGGAGAGCTGGCCTGGAGCCCAGGTAAGAGATCGGGAATTACTGCTTCTAGAAACTGATAGACTTAAGGAAACAGGAGTTAGATCCATAAAGTCCTTTGTGCAACGCCTTCCTCCTCTAAGTAATTCCTGCTGAAGTACATTCCAGATTCCTTGCATAAGGAAAGGTCATACTGAGAAATTATGTTCAGAACCTTTTTTTTTTTTTGGTGGTGGGGAGGGGGGAGATAGATCTCACTTTGTAGTCCTGACTGGCTTGGACTTACTCTGTAGATCAGGCTGGCCTGAAACTCCCAGAGATCCACCTGCTTCTACCTCCTGAGTGCTGGGATTAAAGGTGTGCACCACCGCATGGCTGGAGCTTTATTTGATGGCAGTCAGAAGTTTGGTTGATGTGACAGAGATCTGATCAGCTGGAGCAATAAACCACAAACCCTCTGAACAAAAGAAGGGGATGTAAATAATTTAATCACTGAACAGAATAACGTACCTAGAAGGAAATAAGAAGATAATGCCTAGACTGAAGCCGCACAATTAAAAAACCGGCGCCATGGTGCACACCAGTCATCCCAGCATTTAAGAGGGTGAAACAGAATTAGAAGTTCAGCGTCATCCTCAGCTACGACGTACTGAGTCTGAGGTCGGCCTAAGATACTGAATATATAAGGCTCTCCAAAAACAACAACAAAACACCCAGTTTTATTATTAAACTTAGCGTCATGTTCACATGTAGCTGTAGTGCTTATAAACTAGGTGAAATAATCTATCAAATTCTATACTAATAACCTTCTAAGGGTGTTTTATACTCTCTTCTCTTTCCAGACAAAGATATGCATGCTACTTTTAAGTTAATGATACTTCTGTAAAGCAATATAGTATAATCAATAAAGTTTCCAGGGCCTAATGTGTTGTGGATTTTCCCTGCTGTTTTTTTTTTTAATGGGGTTGATATTTTCCCCCTTTAATGGGGATTTGAATCCACTATTTAAAAATTTTTCTAAAAACACTATACGAGTAATAATCATTTACCCAGCTAAATGTTATTTTCCATAATATAATTTTGTTCTGCTTTTTTGAGACAGTGTCTCACTGTGTGGCCTACACTGGCCTTTGATTTATGATCTTCCCACCTCAGCATCCCAAGGGCTATGGGGTGTGTGTGTGTGTGTGTGTGTGTGTGTGTGTGTTTTCTGAGAGAAAATCTCATGTATTCCAGATTTGTCTGGAGCTCACGATGTAGCTAAGGGTGACCTTGGGCTTTCTGATCATCCCGCCTCTGCCTCTCCCCAGTGCTGGGACTACACGTAAGCACTACCATGCCATCAAACCTAGAGCTTCCGCCATGCTAGGCAAGCATGCTACCTATTGAGCCACACAGGCGCCCCCTAGTGTATCTTTTTATTGTGGCAAGTAAGGGTCCATAGCGTCTCTCTCCATTGAGATAACCTCTGGATGAAAAAGACAATATTAATAATCATCTGAAGTCTATTTATTTGGAACATGAGAAATTTTAGCAGTGGTTAGCTCCTCCACTTAATACTATTACTACCAAGACCTAAATAAAACAGTTCTTCAAATTGTGTACTCTTACAAAATAGGCTAGAGGTGGGGTAGTGTGGTTTCAGTTGTACCTTGTGGAACCTGAAAGTCTGATTCTGATTCCATGCCAGCTCCACCGCGCTTCAGATTCTCATCTACACAGTTGGATAAAAATAACACCAGAGTGTTTATACAGACTGTATGAAGGTAGGCAATGCTATCTCAGTGCTGTCTCCTACAATTACCATAATTAAATTATGCACACAAGATTTTGCTGGATAAAGGGGTAGAATTTTTTAGGCTAATTTCAAATTTTATAGCATCAATTTCCTACCCTGATTTATGTAATCATTTTGGCCTTATCTCATTGAATGTTTAGTCGCAATTATAAGCATAAACAATGGGAATGACAATAAAAATGAGAGCCAGTATTTTCTTAGAGATCCCTGTGGATATGAAACCATTTGGGAAGAATTAGAAAAATTTACCTCCTTTCGGATGTGTGATTATTATTATTTTCTTGGGGGGGATTTAAAAATAGTTCAGTCACCCCAATACAAATAAAAGCTAAGACCAAGAAACGGCACCTTGACCAGCTGGATGGATCAGGTTAAAAAGGCAACCTGGGTTACAACCTCAGGACTACTTGGTAGGAGTGGACTGACTGTCACACACACACACACACACACACACACACACACACACACACACACACCTACCTCACATCCATACCACATAGACCACTTCCTACACACACATGCACATCTCACATTCATATCACATACACACAATAATAATAATTAATAATAGTAATAAAGTATAATCCAAACTTTTTTGGGGTTGTTTTTTTTTTTTTTTCCAGGCAGGGTTTCTCTGTGTAGCTTTGCGCCTTTCCTGGAGCTCATGCTGTAGACTAGGCGGGCCTCGAACTCACAGAGATCCGCTGGTGGCACTCGCCTTTAACCCAGACCTTTTAAGGAAATGGTGTTCTGAGAAAACCCGCATTGTTCGGCGACCACGGTGTTCTTCCTTCTGTCCACCAGGTGGAGGTGTAGAGCTTTGTACTCTGCCTTGTTGTGAAATTCTTCCCCCTGGCCGTGCTGTTCCGGCGACTTGGTTAGGAAGGCAAACATCGTATTCAAGAGTATGAACGTCCCTCCCCTTCCATGGCGCTTTACAGCCTTGCATTTTAATCATTTCCTCAGGGATAATAAAAGCAATAGATTGAGTAAAGGTTCTTCCCCCCCGGCTTGTTTCCCGTGACCTGTGGTCAGCACTGAGCCGTCATCAGCAATGACCCCCGGCAGGCCTTGCAGTAGCTGGACGAATACAGAGCTGTGCTTGCAAAATAGCACTCCTACTGCACAAAGAAAGCAAAAACCAGAGGGTGGAAATAAACCGCCGGCAACCCGGGCAACCTGTCCGTATATACGAACTGTGAGAACGCTGTGTCCCCGGGGAACCCGATGAACAAGACTCGCTCTTGTTTCCTAGGTGCGACGCTGTGCGTCGATCACGACGCTAACTGAAGTCGCTCTCACCGAAATGGAGAAGTATGAAAAACTGGCTAAGATTGGAGAAGGGTCTTACGGGGTTGTCTTCAAGTGCAGAAACAAGTCGTCTGGACAAGTGGTGGCTATCAAAAAATTCGTGGAATCCGAAGACGATCCTGTTGTCAAGAAAATAGCACTGAGAGAAATACGGATGCTGAAGGTAGGTCACGTGCTCCGCGGGCGGAGGTCTGCGCCCCCAAGGCATCGGTTGAAAGGGGCACACTAAAGCGACCCAGAATTTTAAAGTCGGATTTCTTTTCCATTGGACTGAAATTCCTGGGGATCAGCAACTTCGGGAAATAGGGTTGGACTTTGGCCCCTTTGGTTTTTATCTGATGTGTGTGAGCCTAGCAGTAGGTGGTTAAAACATGGAAGTACTCGGCATTCCGTCCACCACATCCTGATTGGGAAACATCCACTCTGTCCTAAGTGTCCTGACCCTACTATTTACCAACTGCCCTCCACCTGGCCATCTTCTGGACATTGCCCCCACACACTTTCCCAACCAACCAGCAAAACTACATGAGCGCGTCCCAGCACAGAGGGGACCCCATGCCCCTGTAGAGATCAACATGGATCCGCCTCCGCTAAGTATCACCCAGCCATGTACACTAGTTTTTACATTTTTTTCTTTCTTTTTTATTTTTTTAATTTTTATTTCATGTGCATTGGTGTTGGGTCTCCTGGAACTGGAATTACAGACAGTTGTGAGCTGCCAGGTGGGTGCTCTGGAAGAACAGTCAGTGCTCTTAACCACTGAACCGCTCTCCAGCCCCCTACATTTTTTTTTCTTTTGTTACCATTGCTTTTCCTCTGACGGATCTCGATGTAGAAGTTTCGTATGTTCTCAAAGGAAATGTTTCCCTAACCTAAAAAACCCCTCTGTTTTCAGAGCTATAAGACCCAGGATGAGCTTCTCCAACATGAACGCCCGAGGGAACCCCTGGGGACCCCCCTGAAATGCAGAGTCTGGAGGTGGGGGGATTTGGGATGGGTCCTGAAGCGCCTCATTTGTAGCAGGCTCCCAGAGGTGGAGAAGCCACTAGAACGCACATTTGAAGAGCACACAGCCAGCCTTCATTTTCTAAGTATCTTCTGTTACTTTTTAATGGAATTTCAGCTTGTAAAAGTGAATAATTACATTATTTCTCCTTTTCAAATATCTTGTGCAGGAGTTCCCGCCCCCCACATCTAATCTATTGCAGTGTTTCGTTTAAAACAGAGTTTGGCCGGGCGGTGGTGGCGCACGCCTTTAATCCCAGCACTCGGGAGGCAGAGCCAGGTGGATCTCTGTGAGTTCGAGGCCAGCCTGGTCTCCAAAGCGAGTACCAGGAAAGGAGCAAAGCTACACAGAGAAACCCTGTCTCGAAAAACCAAAAAAAAAAAAAAAAAAAAAAAACAGAGTTTGATTTAAAATATGAGTCGCTCTTACCGCTTGACCAGCAGGGGGCGCTAGTGAACCAGGCTACTCTGGCGATACTAGGTTTTTGCTTACTTGTTTATCATTTCCGAGTTAAAACTGCCCCGATCTGAGGATGCGCTTTAACGTGCGAATTAGCCACGCGTCGTTGTGTGAGGCGTCTGGTGATTGGCTCACAACCGTTTTCCCCGCGTTTTGCTGTTGCTCCGTGGCTAGCCCCGAACACATCCTTTTTTATTTTGCTCACACTCTCCTCCTGTTTACCTTCCAGCGGCCTCCTCCTTCCACTACCTGCTTCACTTTAGGCAACCACAGAGCGGGCTAAGTCAACGTCACTAGCTAAAGTCGCTGTGGATCGCAGGCTTGCCCCCAGACAGTTTGCCCGGGTTAAACCTGGGCACGGCGGCCGGCGGCGTGGAGCTGCAATGTCTGTGAGTCCCTTGTCCACCTGGCAGGAAAACTGTCCCGCTTCCAAACTGTGGTTTTGCTAGAGCACAAAGCAGCCTGGCTCTTGCGAAACCACCCCTCGGCCACCCTTTGGCCACCCTTTGACCACTGCCGCTTTCCGCCAGTGGAGTTGACAGAATGCAAATAGATTTGGGGGCTCTGGACACAATTCTCATGGGTCTCGCGTCCCCAACCATTAAGAAGCAGTCGTCGTCGGGTGATTTTGTTGTTTTACACTCCGTGTGTGTGTGTGTGTGTGTGTGTGTGTGTGTGTGTGTGTGTGTGCGTGTGCGTGTGTGTGTTCAGGTGCCTAGTGAGGCCTGAAGAGGGTCTGGGATCCCTTGAAGCTGGAGTTACAGGTGGTTGGTTGTGAGCCGTCTAATGTGGGTGCTGGAAACTAAACTCAATTGTCTGCAAGAGCAGGAAGCACTCTGGACTTCTGAGCCATCATTCCAGCGCAGATTTTTTTTTTTAATGGAGCCACACTTGCAGATAGAGATCTATAGACATGCAATGGAAAGATCTGAATGTGCCTAAGACTCGCTACTGAGCCTGCAAAATACTTATTGAACTGCTATAATATACAAAACGAGGTGTGTGTGTGTGTGTGTGTGTGTGTGTGTGTGTGTGTGTGTGTGTGCTGGAAATTAATTTCTCTACTGATAGACAACAAGGAAAAGGAGTTACAGATAGATGAGGTGGTCATATGTCCTGGTTTGCCCAGGGACATCCAGGTTTATAGTTTTTGCCCCAGATTCCTGTGTAGCTAAATACCCCACCACTTTCGGGCAGTCTTCTGGTACATACGCTAAACTGTTTGGGCCCCCTCAGCATAGGCAGAGTAGCCATGTGTACTAGTTTGCCTATAGCTGTTTTTTGTTTTTCGAGACAGGGTTTCCCGTGTAGTTTTGGTGCCTGTCCTGGAGCTCGTTCTGTAGACCAGGCTGGCCTCAAACTCACAGAGATCTGCCTGCCTCTGCCTCCAGAGTGCTGGGATTAAAGGCGTGCACCACGACCGCCCGGCTGCCTACAGTTGTTCTTATTTCTACCTGTTATATTGACTTCTACACTAAGATTTTTATATTCACTCTTGGAATAGATTATCTAACTTGATCAGCATTTTAATTTTGGTTTAAAATATTGACCAAAGGTCTGGAGAGATGGCTCCGCAGCTAAAAGCACTTATTGCTCTTACAGCAGATGTGGATTTAGTTCCACAGCCATCTGTAACTTGAGTTCCAGGTGATCTGATGCCTTCTGGCCTCTTTGGGTACTAGGCATACAAGTAGTGCATGTACATACATACAGGCAAAACACTCATCACATAAAGCACTTTTTAAAAAATGCATGTATATAATATTATATTGCACAGGAAAACAAAAAGGGAAAAGGAAAATATCAAAGACTGCTTTCTAAACTATTTCCATGTGGCAACAGAATTCAACACATGTACCTTCTGTCCAGCAGAGTCAAACGGCAGAACAGAATGCAATGAAAAGAATACCTGAATGCATTAACTTGGAGGGACTTCTATGACGAGAAGTGTACCAAAAACTTAAACACTGGGATCCGGTATTGCTGAGAGCCAACACTAGAAACCGGACTGCATCTAAATCCAGAAACATTTTCATTCTGTTTATAGTAAAGGGGGACTGGAGAGATGGGCTCAGATTAAGAATACACACTGCTATTGCAGATGACCCAAGCTTGTTTCCCAACATCCACATCAAGTGGTCCACAACTGTCTGTAAGTCCAGCTCCAGAGCATCTGGTGCCCTCTTCTGGACTCTTTGAGCACCTGCACTCACATGCATGTATTCACACACACACACACACACACACACACACACACACACACACACAATTAAAAAGAAAATAAAACTTTTTTTAGTCTATGATAATGTGTAAGGTACGTAGGCACTGATTATGTTATAATCTTTTGCATAATAATTCTTTTTCTTCAATTCTTCATTTGTGTTATAACTTGTGTGTTCCTAGTTTTCATACACTGCACAGTGGTTTCACGTTAGGGCAGTGTTTGCACTTTGCTGTCACCAGAGAGTTTTAAACAGTTTGGCTACCATCCTTATTGACTTGTTACAAGATCTTAAATGTATCCCATGTTGAAGTTCCTGTGGCTCTGAGAGCAATTTACCTTATGAAACACTGTAACAAAATTCTGTACAAGAGTCTGAAGAGATCACTTAGCCGGTAAAGCGTTTGCCATACAAGCATGAGGACCTCAGTTCAGATCCCAGCCCCCATGTACAAGGCTGTGCTCCATGGCATGTGTCTGTAACCCCAGCTCTGGGAAGACAGAGGCAGGAGGACACCTAGGACTGGCTGGACAGCCAGTCTAGCTGAGTCGGGGTAAGTGACACAGCTCAGTGAGAGACCCTGCCTCAAAAATTAAAGGGAGAGGGGATGCAAGATAGCTCAGCAGGGGAAGACGCTTGCTGCCAAGTCTGACAACCTGAGTTCAATCCCCGGGACTTCCGTGGTAGGAAGAGAGCATCAGTCCCCACAACCTGTCATCTGACCTCCATACATGTGACCTTGCACATCCACGAGTGTGTACACGCCCATGCACCCAGACACATATGTTAATTAATTAACTAATTAGTTAGTAATAAAAAGGCTAAAGGGAAGAGAAATTAAAGAAGACACCTGATGCACACTCGCACGCGCGCGTGCACACACACACATATTTGCACCCCCAAATATACATATACACCAACACACACAATATAAAAAACAAAAACAAAAAACTTCTGCCCAGAGATAGAATGACCAAAGGGACCTTGTTCTCCTGGTGTCACGGGAGTCTGGGGGGCAGCTGTGAGTGGAAACATGCAATGACTCGAGTGTGCATTTCAATTCTTTCGGCAGCAGTTGAAACACCCAAACCTTGTGAACCTCATCGAGGTGTTCAGAAGAAAGAGAAAGATGCACCTGGTTTTTGAGTACTGTGACCACACGCTGTTACACGAGCTGGAGAGAAACCCGAACGGGTAAGCGACGGAGACACTGGCGTTCTGTGGCCAGTCAGTCGATGATGGCCAATTTCAAATCCCATCCCCAGTCCCGTCCCCTTACCCCCGCCCCACCCCCACCCGTCCATCCTGATGCATTTGGCTGCCATCCTCCAGATTCACGTTGGGTGTGCTCAAAGGGCCATGGCCGCTCACCTGGATAAAGTGTAACCAGGAGAACAGATAGTCTGCGAGTCTAAATCCCCCTGTAGCTTGACGGGAAAGCACACACCGGATCACCTGACCTCAAGGAGGGACCACGATTCAGTTAGAGGAAATCTAATCGTCTAACTCACCAGTAAGTTAAAGTATAGAGGTACATATGGGGCTGGAGAGATGGCCCAGGGCTTAAGAACACTGGCAGCTCTTGCAGAGGACCCAGGTTCGGTTCCCAGCACCTGCGTGGTGGCTCACAACCATGGGAACTCCAGCTCCAGGGGACCCAATGCCCTCTTCTGTCCCCCCCTGCACATGTTGCACATATGTACATGTAGGTAAACACTCACACACGTGACATTTTTAAAAAATCTTTAAAAAAGAAAAAAAGACAGCTGCATATCTGACTGAAATGATGAAAGGATTTTATTTAAATGAGCATGTGTTTTTAGATGAAAATACCTACTATAAATACGTAGACATTGCCTCTTTTTTTTTTTTTTTTTTTTTTTTTTTTTTTTTTTTTTGGGTCTTTCAAGACAGGGTTTCTCTGTGTAGCCCTGGCTGTCCTGGAACTCACTCTGTAGCCCAGGCTGGCCTCGAATTCACAGAGATCCACCTGCCTCTGCATCCCAAATGCTGGGATTAAAGGTGTGCCCAGTGCCTCATCATTTTTTTTTTTGTAGCACAAAATTCTAATCAGAATGTGCCAATAGGATATTTTTGAACTTGAAAAAATTAGAACAAACCAAGACGTTTTTTTAAAAGAAGGAAAAGGGAGCATGGGAAACGATTTTGTTTAAAAAAAAAAAAAGTTTCACAAATAAAGCCAGAAAAGAATTTCCATAAACTATTACCACAATTAATAATTTTTCAGACTGACTAAGTTGAGTGCTGTGGTATACTAGAGAAGCTGAGACAGGAGGATTACAAGGTCAAGGTGAACCTGAGCAACTTAGTCAAGACCCTGTCTCAAGCGTTTGAAGAAGGGTTAGGGATATAGCTGAGGCCTTGCCGGGCACGCGCAAGGCACAGGGGTTCAATCTGAAGCCCCCTCCCAGACAAAGCAGGTGTGCAGGCCTCCTCCAACTAGAGAGACTGTAACTAGGTGGATCATCTGGCAACGTGTATAAATACTTTTCAAACTGTTCTCATACTTTGACCATAGAATTCCACTTAGAGAAATATGTATCAGGGAAATATTCCTATAAGGGCAAAAATACTACAAATATTCATAGAGCCGGGCGGTGGTGGCGCACGCCTTTAATCCCAGCACTCGGGAGGCAGAGCCAGGCGGATCTCTGTGAGTTCGAGGCCAGCCTGGTCTCCAAAGCGAGTTTCAGGAAAGGCGCAAAGCTACACAGAGAAACCCTGTCTCGAAAAACCAAAAAAAAAAAAAAAAAAACAAATATTCAAACATCATTATACAGAACTGGGACGGACCTAATTTTCCACAGTAAAGAACTGGGGAGCCAAGACATGACTCTCTCCTGGGAAGTCCATACCTACACTAGGATATGTTTATCTTCTCTTTCCCTTAATCCCATGTAGAAGGGTAAGAGTGGATTCACGTACCTGTCATCTTGGTGCTGGGAAAGTTGAGATGGGAAGATCCCTGGAACTGGCCAGCTACTCTATCCAAATCAGTGAGCTCCAGGTTCAGTGAGAGACCCTGTCTCAAAAATAATGATAGGACTGAGAGACGACTCAGCCGTTAAGAACATGTCCGGCTCTTCCAAAGGATCTGAGTTCAGTTCCCAGCACACATGTCAGGTGGCTCTTAACAGCCTGTAACTCCAGTTCCAGGGGATCTGACAGCTCCATGGGCATCCACACTTGAGTGGAGATACACACAGACATTGTCTTAGTTAGGGTTTCTATTGCTGTGATGAAACACTGTGACCAAAAAGCAAGTTGGGGAGGAAAGGGCTTATTCAGCTTACACTTCCACATCACTGTTCATCCTTGGAAGAAGTCAGGACAGGAACTCAAGCAGGGCAGGAACCTGGAGGCAAGAGCTGATGCAGAGGCCATGAAGGGGTGCTGCTTACTGGCTTGCTCCTCATGGCTTGCTGAAGCTGTTTTCTTATAGAAGCCAGGACCACCAGCCCAGGGATGGCACCACCCACCATGGGCTGGACCCTCCCCCATTGATCACTAATTAAGAAAATGCCTCACAGCTTGATCTCATGGAGGCTCCTTCCTCTCTGATGACTCTAGCACGTGTCAAGTTGACATAAAACCAACCAGTACAGACATGCACACATAAAAATTGGATAAAGCCGGGTGGCAGTGGTGGTGGTGGTGGCGGTGGCGGCAGCAGCGCACGCCTTTAATCCCAGCACTCTGGGAGGCAGAGCCAGGCGGATCTCTGTGAGTTCGAGGCCAGCCTGGTCTTCAGAGCAAGATCCAGGACAGGCTCCAAAGCTACACAGAGAAACCCTGTCTCAAAAAAAAAAAAAAAAAAGAAAAGAAAGAAAGAAAGAAGGAAAGGAGTAAAGAAAGAAAGAAAGGAGTAAAGAAGGAAAAAAATTGAATAAAAAGCCAAGCGTTTAATCCTAGCATTCAGGAGGCAGAGGCAGGCGGATCTCTTGAGTTTGAGGCCAGCCTGGTCTGCAGAGGGAGTTCCAGGACAGCTAGGGCTGTTACACAGAGAAATTCTGTTTTGAAAACCCAAAACAAAACAAAGCAAAAAAAAACAAAACAAGTTATTTTATTTTAAATAAAAAACAAGTCATTTTATCAACATTTAAGTATAAAATAATGAAAATAAAATAAATATTTAAAATAGAATAATTAGGTGGACAGAAGAAGATGCCAGGAAGCCAACCCCCGGCCTTCAACACGTGCACAATATGTACACATAGGCATGCATATGCACACATGCCTCACACAACACACACAAGCGAACTGTGAGGTCAGCGTCATCTTCTGGTGACCAAGGCTGCAGTTTCTGAGCTGGGGAGCTCAAGTCGCCTGGACGTGATGCCCATTCAGTCTCGAACTGAGCCAACTGAGCCAACTGATCTTCGCTTTAAGCTCTTCAGTATTGCTCGTAGTATTGGTGTTTATGCTCGACCAAAGTACAGCAGTTAAACACGGAGTAGCGACTGATTTCTACGGAGGGTTTTGTTTCACTCCGCGATGCGTTGAAAGCTGCTTGCTGCTTGTGGCGTGCTCTCCCCGTCTGGACCTGGCGCTGTCCATCTGCATCCCCACAGCCCCATCTCCTCTCTAAGGTCACTGGGATTCATCCCTGGTGGATGGTGTTCCGCCCGCAGTGGACTCTGCCCCTTGGACTCTGAGCTAACTGGACAGGGCCACGACATTCCAGTAAGAAATCTTTGCAAATCCTCTTTGACAGCCCCCATCGAATCTGCTTGACTTCTCATTAACGAGGTTAGCAGTCAGGGTTCTGACCGCTTCTGAACCCTCGCACCCGCCTTACTTCCCAGTTCCCCTCACCTGCAGTCCCGCCTAGTGCCTGTGCCCGTCTCTCCCCAGGGCTGAAGTCATCCCTCTCCCTTATCTACATGGCCTGGGCTGCTAGACCAGCTTCCTAATTCTCTTCCCCATAGTCACATTACTCCCTAGAAATCTGCTCTCTGTGCTGTATCACTTCTTACTTAATTCCTTTTGATGACTTTGGATTTAGTGCAAGGCCTGGGTTCTGGAAGGTTCCGTGGAACCCTACAGCTTCTTGCTTCAGCCTTCTATTTCCCCACACTCCTAGTCTTTGTCTCCCCAGAACATCTTCTATCTTTAGGACCTCTGGTCACCGTGCCAGGGTCATGGTCATGACTACTGGCTTCATCTGACCTCAGACCTTCATCTCCTAAACACAAGTGGATGTGAAGCCCAGGCGTTTGGGTGGTAGCTTTCTCAGTGAATTTAATTGTGTTATTCCATGTTCATACAGCCGACACAGAAGCTTCCATAACTCTCTAAGGTTATAACTTACGAAAGTAAGAAGTAGCAGAGTGGGATTTGTACTTGAGCAGTCTGCCTCTTAGCATCCAGGGAGGCTGTGGTCACCTTTGCATTTCATTAAAAAAAAAAAAGTTGTTGTCTTGGGTTTGCCTAGGAAAAGGTAGACAAGGATAAAATTATTTAAAAAACTCAGTGCAGGAAACAGAAGTAGATACTTCATCTGGAAAAGGATTTATACTGAGAATTAGGTCTCTCATAATATTAATAATCAGGTCTGGAGTCAAAGGTTGCCACCAGATACCTGACTGTCAAGAACACGCTACTATAATCATGACCTAAGGTAAGGAACTGCTCTGAGGAAAATCGCCCCCTCCGTTCATTTTGCTGAATAGACCAGCCTCACATGGAAGCACCTTGTCATGAGGGCCAACCATAACTGATGGCCTGAGTTCGAGCCCAGGGATCCAGATGGCAGAAAAAGAGAGCTCACTCCTCCAAGTTGTCTCCATATCTACTTACATATGTACACACATGCACACAAAATAAGAAGCTCAAAATATAATTTAAAATTTTAAATATAAAAATTAAACCTTTGCGTCTCTGGTTTCTGAAAATAGCAGTCCCATATGCATCAACAGAGTTGAAAAGATGAGCCACACCCCGAGAAAAAGATCTGCAGTTCTGTAACAGAGCGGTGTACACGGAGTAGGTGAATGCTGAGAGTCTGGGGGAGACAAGTGCTAGCAACCTGATGAAATACAGTGGCCCCAAAGAAACAAAGACAAAGTAGGAGGGGAGGTGTTGGGAAGAAGAGGGAGGGAAGTGAGGGTGGTCGGGGACCGGCTATCTAAGTGATTGTGTGTGTGTGTGTGTGTGTGTGTGTGTGTGTGTGTGTGTGTGTGAAATCGTGTAAGAAAAATAAATTATTTTAAAAAAGGAGGAGAAGGAAGAAGGAGGAGGAAAGAGGAGGAAGAGGAAGAAGAAGAAGAAGAAGAAGAAGAAGAAGAAGAAGAAGAAGAAGAAGAAGAAGAAGAAGAAGAAGACAAAGAAGACAGACCGACCAATCCAAACAGGATAAAGGATAGATGAGATGGTGGGGCTGGGGAAATGGCTCAGCAGCTAAGCACTTGAAACACAAGCCTGTGGACCAGTTTAGACCCCTAGAAACCGGTGGAAATACCGCAACCTCCCTGTAATTCCAGCATCAGAAGGCACAGATGGGATCCCCAGAGCAAGCTGGCTCAGGGAACTCTTGGTTTGATTGAGACTGCCTGCCTCAAGGTAACTCAAAGATGATTCCTGGCATCAGCCTCGGGCGCCATGTGCATGTACACACTGTACACACACACACACCCATGCACATGCAAAAATACGATGCACACTCCACAAATGAATAAAGAAAAGAAGAACACAAAGACACGAAATGGAAATACACGAAGCGTAGCGCCCAGTAATCACGTGAATGAACATATGTTTATTTAATTGAAGCAGCCTCATGCAGCCAGGCTAACCTCCATCTTGCTACGTAACTAAGAATGACTTTGAACTCTGATCCTCCCGCCTCTACCTTCCAAGTGCTGTGATTGCAGGTGTGCCCCTCCATGCCCGATTTTATGGGGTTCTTGGGCTCAAAGCCGGGACTTCAGGCATACTAGACAGACCACATTCCCAGTGCCACCATGTGAAATTACTAATCACTAAAAAATAAGGAACGACCAAATATCAAAATGAGATATCATTTTATCCACCCATAGGCAAGCATCACGTTGGCAAAAACCAAGTGTTGGCACAATGATGAGGACACGGAGACGTATCTGCACAGATGTTCAGTGGGAGTGTGATGGGTACAGCCTTCCTTGGAGAGGGTAGCTTGGCAGGATGTAAATGTGAAGGTGCCATAGGGCAGTGACGTAAGTAATGCAGAGGCACCAAGAATGGAATGTGGTTGCTGTGGCTCACAGAGATGGTGGCATGAAGTCGAATGTCCCCAGACAAAAGCTGCCCGGCCCCTCAGTTCCCCAGGGACAGCGATAGCCAGCCAAGGACACTTGCCAATGCTCCCCCGCAAAAGGCTAATTCCTCCAGAGACAGGGAGCTCACAGTCTCCTGTTCTTAGATGACCTTTATTCTCTCTGGACTCCTCATGGGGTGTGGACCCCTCCCTCGTACAGGCTGTGCACCCGTTCCATGGCAACCCAGTGCCTGCTTTTAAAGGTTTAGAGGGACTCCTCTGAGCTTACCAATTTCCCCGAAAAAATGTGCCGCACCCCCCACCCACCCACCCAGGACAGGATCAAGATGTAACACTGACCCCAGACACCCAACTTCC
Source organism: Peromyscus californicus insignis (assembly GCF_007827085.1). Taxonomy (NCBI): domain Eukaryota; kingdom Metazoa; phylum Chordata; class Mammalia; order Rodentia; family Cricetidae; genus Peromyscus; species Peromyscus californicus. Next base: position 30,396,222 of record NW_026294492.1, on the reverse strand, counting down.
AGGATGGATCTTAAAGAGAAAGTTGTGGGGCTGGCAAGATGGCCCAGGAAGAGGAATCACTTGGCCCCAAGCCTGACAATGGGACTGGGACCCACAGGATGGGAGAACTGACTCCAGCATGCTATGTTCTGACCTCCACACGAGCACCCTGGCCCATGTTCCCTCTCCCTCATTTAATAATTAAAAAAAAAAGAAAACCCAGCTTGGGTAGGTGTGGTGCACTTGGGAGGCAGAGGCTGGTGGATCCTTGTGAGTTTGAGGCCAGCCTGGTCTACAGAGTGAGTTCCAGGTCAGCCAAGGCTACACAGTAAGACCCTGTCTTGAAAAGTAAATAAATAAATAGACATTTAAAAAAAAAGAACAAGCAAGATAACAAGAAGGTAGTGTTTATGTGTCATCCGATGGAGAGTTGTAAAAACTCCTGGGAGCGTTTCTCGATAGAACGGTTGGTTCAACTGTTGTTAGTGGACGTCGAGCATCATCACCCAGATGAGCTCCACCCGCAGCTACTGGAACACATGTGTCCATGTTGGCATTGAAACCTCTGCACATCAAATGTTCCTGGAAGAGGCAGGGGTGGAGTGGGAAGAATAGATGGGTGGCCAGGCAGGTGTCAGGGATAAGACATCATGTACACCTTTTAAAATTTGAAAGCGATGAGCATATTTATTCAAACTAAAGGTCAGAAAGTAAATGAAGAGAGAGAGAAAGAGACAGAGACAGAAAATCAAGAGGTGCCTGAATGTACAGCCATCCTAAAATATAGCAATTATTCTGACGTTGGAAAGTTAGTTAATTTTTCATGCAGTACACATCATTTCATGGATATTTTCAAACTATAAAATTACATACCTATCATTAAAAAGGCTTTTCTCAGCCGGGTGGTGGTGGCGCACACCTTTACTCCTAGGACTTGGGAGGCAGAGGCAGGTGGATCTCAGTGAGTTCGAGGTCAGCCTGGTCTACATTGCAAGTTTCAGGACAGCCAGGACTGTTACACAGAGAAAAACCCTGTCTAAAAAGAAAAAAAAGTTCATTTTTTTGTTGTTTTCTTTTTGAGACAGAATTAGTCCATTATGTAACTCTGGCTGTCCTCAAGACATGGTTTCATTTTTTTTTTTCAGAATCTCATTCTGCAGTCCAGGCTAGCCTTGAACTTGTGGTGAGCCTCCAGCCTCAGCTTCCTGAGTGGTGGGATTACACTACCATACCTAGCTTTTTGCTTGGTTTTTATGTAGCCCAGGCTGGCTTCAAACTAGCCCTCCTCCTGCCTATGCCTCTTGGGTGCTGAGATGAAAGGGTTGTGCCATGAGAACAGGCCTGTAAACATGCTTGTTTGTTTGTTTGTCTGTTTTTAATGGGGAGTTGAACTAGGGAAATGGCTCTATGGGTCAAGCATTTGCTACACATCTGTGAGGACTGGAATTCTCAGAACCCACATGAAACAAGACCCAGTAGCGTGTATCCATAATCCCAATGTTTCCAAGGCAAAATGAGAGGTAGAGACAAGAGACTTTCTGGAAGCTCCAGAGCCAGCTAGCCAGGCATATGCAGTGACTAGCAATGAACAGACCCTGTCCCAAACCAAGCAGAAGGTGAAGACTGTCCCTTTAACCTCTACATGTTCACCATGGCACGTGTGTCCACTCTCATATACATGGACATAGACAAACACATAATTTATATATATACACAAAGACTTTATAAAAAGCATGGTTGGAGAGATGCCTCTGTGGTTAAGAGCACAGGCTGCTCTTCCAGAGGACCCGGGCTTGATTCCCAGCATTCACATGACTGCATATAACCATCTGTAGCTCCAGTTCCAGGAGATCCGATACCCTCTTCGGGCCTCCAAGGGCACCAGGCACGTTTGTGGTGCACAAACATACAAGTAGGCAGAAGAACCATGTAGATAATTTTTAAAGCAATTCTAGCCCCCCACCCCCACCCCGTGCGCTGTGCTCTTTGACTATGTTTAGCCCATCTGCCCCTCCCCCCTGGTTCCCAGCCCGGGACCCCACCCCAGGACCCCATCCCAGGAGTTTTCATGTCTACTTTTGTTCTTTCCCTCCAGCGTTCCTGATGGAGTCATCAAAAGCGTGCTGTGGCAAACCCTTGAAGCCCTTAACTTCTGCCACAAACATAACGTAAGTAGCACCTTCCAATGCTAGGGAGTTCTCTGTAACAGCTCTTCAGATAGAGAGAAAAGAGCGAGCCAGAGGACTAAGATCACAGCGAGCTACACAAAGAAGGAAAAACAGTTCACCACTCACGGCCCTGCTCGCATTTCCGTGAGAACCAAGCTACAGAGAGCTTGTGAATTCAAAGTTTGTGAGGGCTTAATGTTTCCTTCCACTCCAGAGTTAATGATTCCGAGAACTGTCTAAATTGGGTTAGAATAATTTTCCATCTTTTCTATAGCCTGACCCATCACGGCACTTGGTTGGGCTTTGTTCGTACTGTAGGGTTTGGGGTGTGTGTGTGTGTGTGTGTGTGTGTGTGTGTGTGTGTGTGTGTACACATACAGGAGTTCAAGCCAAAGCAAGACATTGTCTTTCCCTGTTGTGTTTTGCCTTATTGCCTTGAGATCAAAAGGTTGCAGGTTTCATTAGGCTAGCCCATCAGCAACCTCTCGGGATCTGCCTCTCTCCACCCCCGGTGCTGGTATTACAGGTGCAGACAGCCTTGCCCTGCTTTTTGTTGGGAATCCAGACCCAAGTAGGTCCCGATGCTTGCAGAGCAAGCCCTCTAACCCACTGAGATATCTCCCCAGCTCCAGGTTAGTTTCATAGTTGTTGTTTTTAGATAACAATGTTTGATGTTGTAGCGTCACATGCTTCTTACTGTATCAACATCACGAGATGTCGAATGTCGGGTGATCCTGACCATGGTGATGGTCATCCTGGTTGGTAGGCTCAGGAGTTACTAGTTTGACTGCCCCTCAACCGCACCCCCACAACCCCCATTTTCAGTTTGCCTGTGGATCTTTCCACCTGATGGTTTCCACATTTTTGTCTGGATCCAGAATTCCTGAAGATGAAGAAATAGTCGTTTTCCAAGGGTATTATTATCGCTTCTGCATTGTCCTTGGGATTGCGGCCAGGTATGGTGGTACACACCTGTGATGGCAGTTCTGGGAACGCCAAGGCAGGAGGGTCGTGAATCGGAGGAGGACAGCCTGGGTCGTAGCATGAGATCCTGCCTCAAAAATAACCTGGTACTAATAGTAGTTGGAACTGCATAGAAAGTAGATTACCCTCGTGGACTCTGGCTACTGTAAAATATAGGAAGACAAGTATGGGCTGGGGTAGAGCTCCTTGGTAGAGCACTTGACTAGCATGCCCGAGGCTCTGTGTTCAATCACCATGCTGCAAATAAATAGTCTTTTAAGCCTGGGGATATAGCCCACTGGTAGGATGTATGGTTGTATGTGCAAAGTATCGGCTAATTGCAATCCCCTGAACTGCAAAAAAAAAATAAGCAAATGAAAATAAGGCAAATGCATGATGATTTCCTTCACGTGTCACTGTTCAGAGTGATGAAGACGTACATGTCTCAGCATCCTCCCTCAGTGAGCAATGTGGTCTCGGGTTATCCGTGGCTCTTATCGATTGGGTGTTTGTGATGCCTACCGTCATTTTTGCGCCCATTTTGGGCCAGCGGGAGCTCACTCCAATTGGCTCCTGGTGCTTTTGCTAGAATGAGAGATTTTATAAAATATCTCTAGACCTTCTGAGTGGGTACTCAGAGTGCCAAGACACTGATTCGGTGTACCATATGGGCAGCTTTGATGCCAGCAAGACGTCAACCACGGTAGTCTAGGATCGCTGGAAAAGAAAATTCAAGATCAGGGAACTGAATGTTGTTGGTACTTAGGGAGGCTCTCTTTAGTTTTACAAAAGCCACTGAAGTTTCCATTAGAACAAAGCAAATACCTTCATTTCCTATGACCGGAAAGGGAGGCTGTTCACAAGCTACATAATCCTAGTCTTCATGCTGCAATTTGTGCCTTCCGATTTTTAGAAAAGACAGTGTTGGATGGAATCAATCTGTTCTTTCCACCGTACTCCAGGAAACGGAACATTCACCTAAAGCTCATATAGAAATAGGCAGTTTTTAATTTTCTTTATGGGTATTTTTGCCTGTGTGTGTCTGTGCACCACGGGCATGCCTAGTGCCTGGAAAGGCCAGAAAAAGGCCTCGGATCCCCTAGAACTGGAGTTACTGTGGTGGTAGGCCACCACGTGAGTGCTGGGAATTGACCTTGGGTCTTCTGGAAGAGCAACCAGTATTCCTAACCACTGAGCCATCTCTCTGGCCCTGTTATAGTTTTTGAAGATACAGTTTACCTCGAGTGTTTGTGCCTTTGACCTGAACATCAAGCCCCTCTCTTGAGTACAGATTACTAATGAAGTGTCTGAGGCTGACCCATCTTTTTGCCTCTTCCAGGCTTAGCATGGACCTTTCATATAAAAGGTGCTCAACAAGTATCTATTTAATAACCAGATAGCTAGGTGGATGGATTATCCAGTCAGCCTTTTTACCTGAGTGTAACCAAACAATGATTAGAGCTTAACATAATTGACTTTGCATCTCCATTTGGAAGAACATATCCTCTACCCCGAGCTTTAAATACCGCAGACTTCTCGTGAATAATCTATAGCCGCTATTAAAAACTGGATAGTTTCCGAGTATGATAATCATTGTGGATATGTTCACGATGGGGGTGGTGCATGCCACAGTGTGCGTGTGGAGGCCAGAGAAGAAGAGTTCTGTGATGCAGAGTCTCCCCCTCCACCGTCACACGAGTTCCAAGGATGGAACTCAGGTTGCCAGGCATGCCGAGCAAGTTCCTTTACCTGCTGAGCGTTCTCACTGGGAGGGTGGATATAGTTTCTAGACAAATTTAACTCCCCCAAGATGACACTCTCTTCCAAATGTGCTCATTTTCTCATGCTCCTATGTTAGCATCTCAGTGTTGTTGAGTTGTTGGTGGTTATTTTTTTTTTTTTTCAGCCTCTCGGATCGGCGTTATTCACCCTGAGCTGTGGTTCATGAACAGCAGTGATTCTTGTTAAAGGCACCTGGAGTCTCCCATTCTTTACCCTTCTCCATCTCCTATTACGGTTCAGACAGGCACAGTAGAAAGTGAACAAACTCACTGTATTATGTGTGTTCCTTTCCTCCAAAGATCCAGACAGACGCAGTTTCCATGTGTAACAATTATGGTTTTCATATCTTTGATAATATTTATACTGACATTTAGATAAAGTTTTTCTTTCACTTGACAAGATTCATACATGAAAATTGACAACTTAAATTTTTCCAGGGAAATGAAGGCCATCTTTTTGTTTTTCAATTGTAAGCAATGAGGCTTTGGTAAGCTACCCATCGTCTAAATTAATAGGCGCTGTAGACTCATTGTCGTTTTGACGGCTCGGATAATTAAGCAAATATCATCTTTCAGTGTATTCATCGGGACGTAAAACCCGAAAACATCCTAATAACCAAGCAAGGAATGATCAAGATTTGTGACTTTGGATTCGCACGAATTCTGAGTGAGTACATTTTGCCACCTGCTTCATCTAGTCCAGATGACTAGACATCGATGTCATTTGTGTTCTTACTTAAGCTAATGGGTAGATGCTAAATGTCTTGTTATTCAAAGAGGGGGAAAAAAGTCTCGTGTTAGCCTTTCAGTCAGTTGATAATTTGGCTTTTTTCCATTCAGCTGGAATTTACTGGATGGATGGCATCTTTGCGTGCTTGGCCCCACAGGAGTGGAAAGGGAGCATCGTAAGATGCATTTCTGCTCTGCGGGCACTTATAACCCAAAGAAAATGAGATGAAAGAAAGAGACAAGATAGTTGGCCATAAAGTGCTAGTGAAGGAGCAGATGGTCCCCTGGGGAGAGATAGCAGCATGGGCTTGAGTGATTGGAAAAGCTCCACAGAACTAGGGAGCCTGTAAGAGTCAGCTGGAAATTAAAGAGCCCCCAGGATTCAGAGAGAGTGCTAAGAGGAAGTACACCATCCCAAGGCAGTGAGGGGCCAGAGTATAGGACGTGGAAGCAGCAGGGACCTGTGTTAGCAACATGCACTTTACTGGGTTGGGGGGGGGGGGGTGAGGGGTACGAGCATCCTCTCCATCCCAACGGTACCCAGAGGTGACAGAAGAAGGTTGAAGAAGTTGAAACAAATCTGGCCAAGTGTCCCTGAGGCTACTGTGCTTGGTGGTACAAAACAAAAGGGCCCGGATGACAACGTGTCCCTGCCACGGCCGAAAAGAGAAACTGGCAAACGGACACGCTCCTAAGCTGAGAACTCGATAATAAGTGCGTTCATCTCCCGGGATGGAAGATTCCGGTTAGACGTGACGGTCACAGAACTGTCAGTGACACTGGGACATGCTCAAAGACTGGAGACGTGGCTCCGTGTGACGTCCCCGCAAGTCTGGGGACTAGAATGCGAACGCCCAGAAGCCACGTAAAAGCTGGACGCGCGGCACGCATTTCTCACCCCACTCTTCTGGGGATGAGATGAGAGGCTAAGATAGGAAAAGCCCCAGAGACTCCCAGGCACGTAGCCTCGAGGAAAACCAGAGGCTGCCTCAGACAAGGAAGGTGAGGGCCAGTCCCTGAGGTTGACCTTTGACCTGCACACTTGTGCATGCACGCACGCACGCACGCAGTACTCAAACACTCATACACACATACTAAATTCAAAAAGAAAGTAAATGGCGCACGCCTTTAATCCCAGCACTCAGGCAGCAGAGCCAGGTGGATCTCTGTGAGTTTGAGGCCAGACTGGTCTACAGAGTGAGATCCAGGGCTACACAGAGAAACCCTGTCTTGAAAAACCAAAAAAAAAAAGAAAGAAAAAGAAAATGTTCAAGACACTAAGCAAAAAAGCTAAACTTGCCGGGCGGTGGTGGCACACGCCTTTAATCCCAGCACTTGGGAGGCAGAGGCTGATGGATCTTTGTGAGTTCGAGGCCAGCCTGGTCTACAGAGCGAGAACCAGGACAGGCGCAAAGCTACACAGAGAAACCCTGTCTCGAAAAATAAAAAAAAATAATAAAAAAATTAAAAAAAGCTAAACTTATACAGACAATGTGAATACAATTACACAGGAAATGAATGTGTAGGACCTGGGCTCAAATGGTAGAGGACTGGCTTAGCATTCCGGAAGCCCTGCATACACTGGGCATGGAGGAACATAGTTGTGATCCCAGCACTTTCGAAGGTAGAGATGGAACCTTTAGAAGGTAGAGATGACCTTGAAGGTCATCCTTGACTACATCGGGAGTTTGAGCCAGCCTGGGCTACACAGGACCTTGTCTCAAAAAAAAAAAAGTTCATATAATTTCCTGAAAGAGCCGTGGATAGTCGAGGTTGTTTTCTGTTCTTGCTCCAGGGACTATTGAGTGATGAGCGGCAGCCTCTGGATTGTGAGCTGTCTTTCGTGGTGGTCACACTGCTGTTAGTCACTGACTAAGGAGAGTCGCCCCTCCAGTGTAATAACACATGTCTGTAAGTCGTCCAGGGCTTGGCAAATGAAGGAGGATGATCCAGACTTCAAGGCCAGCATTAGCTACATAATTAATTCCTGTCTCAAGCCGAGAAACGGCGCATGCCTTCAATCCTGAGTTTAGGAGGTTGAGTGAGGCAGACAGATCTCTCTATGAGTTTGAGGCCAGCCAGGGCTACATAATAAGACCCTGTCTCAAACAAACAAAGCACACAACTGCCTGGCGTGGTGGCTCACCCCTTTAATCCCAGCAATCAGGAGACAGAGACAGGGGGATCGCTATGAGTTCGAGGCCACCCTGGTCTACTTCAAGAGTTCTGGGACAGATGGGACTACAAGAAGAGGCCCTTTCTCAAAATAAAAACAAAACAAACAAAAACATTTATTTGCCAGGCGGTGGTGGCACACACCTTTAATCCCAGCACTCGGGAGGCAGAGCCAGGCGGATCTCTGTGAGTTTGAGGCCAGCCTGGTCTACAGAGCGAGATCCAGGAAAGGCGCAAAGCTGCACAGAGAAACCTTGTCTCGAAAAACAAAAACAAAACAACAACAACAACAAAAAAAAAACATTTGATGTGTGTGTACCCCACAGAGCATGTGTGGAGGTCAGAGAACAACTTGCCAGAGTGGGTTCTCTCCCACTACCGTGTAATTCCCAAGTTTCAAATTCAGGTGGTCGAGGTTGATGGCAAACACCTCTACCCATCCCGCCATCTCATCGGCCCCAGACCTGTTTTTTAAAGGCAGAGAAGCACCCATCCCCCCATCTCTGCAAGTCACTATGTTACCAGCTCTTCTTGGTCTGTGGCACATTTGTGGACTTGGTTCAAGAACTCACACGTGACTCTTGTCACCAAAAGGCCCATGGGAATTGTTTCATCAGCTCCCCTCCAACCTCAGAGGGAGAAGAATTAAGATTCCCAGGACCTTCCGGCTCACATAGCATCATGGGATGGATTGGATTCCCCTCACCTGACTTAGGCAGTGCAAGCTCCAGGGTAGACGGACATGTCTGACGGGATCGGTTTCACCCAGATCTCCATCATCTGTCAGTCATACAGGAATGACTCACGGGGCAAGGAGTCAAACCAGGTTGTCACAATAGTCCTGAAAAACAGTCATGGGCGGGGAAAGTCAGTGCAAGCAGCCATCCAGGACTTCAGTGGTCCCTGTGGCTGCCACAGTGAACAGCCACAACCCACAGGGCTTCAAGCCATAGAATGTGGTCTCTCCTGGTCCGGGAGGCTCCTTCCCACACCCCAGGCTGTTCTGCTCCTCACCTGGAAGCCACTTCCTTCAGCATCTGCTCTACCTCACATGTCTGTCTGTCTGTCTGTCTCTGTGTCCCTGCAGGGCCACCTTGCAATAATGCCAGTCGTTGGACTGGAGTTATGGCTCAGATGGTTAAATGTTTGCTGGACAATCCTGAGGACCTGAGTTCAGTCCCCAGAATCCACGTTGTGTGTGTGTGTGTGTGTGTGTGTGTGTGTGTGTGTGTGTGTGTGTGTGTGTGTTATATTGTGTGCTTGTTTATAATCTTGGTGCCGGGGAGGCAAAGGCAAGCAGATCCCCGAGGCTCTGCGGGCCAGCCAGCCTACACACAGATTAGGAAATTCCAGGTAAAAGTGAGCGTCTGTCTCAAATCAAGGTAAGGGTTAGGGACGTGGCTGGGATGCTCATGTGCCCTACCTAGCACACATAAACAGGTATGTGGCTCACCTCTCTGTAACTTGAAGGTAGAGGAGGGGCATTAGGAGTTCAAAGACAACATGGGATACATGAGACACTGTCTTTAAAAAAAGGGGTCTCCCATCCAAGTACTAACCAGGCCCGACCCTGCTTAGCTTACGAGATCAGATGAGATCGGGCGCGTTCAGGGTGTGAGTTCAAGGCCAGCCTGGGCTACAGAGTGAGTTCCAGGAAAGGCGCAAAGCTTCACAGAGAAACCCTGTCTCGAAAAACCAAAAAAAAAAAAAAAAAAAGGGGTGGGTGGGTGGGTGGGTGGGTGGGTGAGTGGGTGGGTGGGTGTGGGGAACAAAGACCTAAGGGGAATCTTTGTCTACATACATGCACGTATACATATTCTGTCTCTCTCTCTCTCTCTCTCTCTCTCTCTCTCTCTCTCTCTCTCTCTCTTCCTACACATACACACACATACAAACCAGCCCCTGAATTCAGGGCCTGCCTCACCGTAACTCAGCAATGTCTGAAAAGACCCTATTTCCACACAAGGTCAAATTCACAGGTATCAAAAACTGGGACTTCAAACCTATGTTTTTGTGGAGGACACCATTTAGTGAAAACCAAGCACCGTGCTGATGAGAAATAGAAACAAGTGAGATCTGGCTTAGATTCAGGTGACAGGACAGGAATTCTCACACCTGTCCGGGACGATTCTCCCATGTTCTCCAGCTAGGGAGCACTCAGTGTTCACTGGGGCCCTGGCTCAGTGAGTGTCTTCTCCCGGCTGAGAGCCACAGAAGCCCTCAGAATGAGCTGCCGTACCAGCCGCTCCAGGGAGTGTGGGTCAGAGGCATTCAGGCCAGGATAGACGACATCATCTGATCTGCCTGATGCTCTCCCTCGCAGTTCCAGGAGACGCCTACACGGACTATGTTGCCACCAGGTGGTACCGAGCCCCTGAACTTCTCGTGGGAGACACGAAGTACGGTTCCTCCGTGGACATGTGGGCCGTCGGCTGTGTTTTTGCGGAGCTCCTGACGGGTCAGCCGCTCTGGCCAGGAAAATCAGACGTGGACCAACTTTATTTGATCATCAGGACACTGGGTATGAACTGCATTCTGTGGTCCACGTGTGCCTTCTAGCACCCGTGCGATAGATAATGTCATGAGAGCAGGAAGCACATTGCTTCTCAGAGGCTCTGCGGGGAAGGTCTCTGGTCTCTCGGCTGTAGCCGAAGCCCAGTCCTGTCTGAACACATAGTGCCAGCCGTGAGTCTGCAGAGGGCTTGCCAAGGAAATCCAGTAAGTCTCATATGATTTCCTGATCAGGGCAGCCAACATTTAAAGTGATATTAACGTAATTCATCTGTGCAGTACCTTACAAGTTAGGAATTCTCAGTTTTAAGAAAAAAACTTGTGGTCTGGACAGAGGCTCCGGGGTTAAAAGCCCATACTGCTCTTGCAGAGGACCCAAGTTTGGTTCCCAGAACCTCTATAAGGTGGCTCAAAACTGCCTGTAACTCCAGCTCCAGGGGATTCAACACCTCTGGCCCTGCATTCATGTGTGTAACCCCTACCCCCACCCCTACTCCCCAGACATACCTATAAGTAAAATAAAGAAACTCCTTTTTTTCCAAATTAATCTTTTATTATTTTCTTAATATGTTTTTAATTGAAATAGAATTATGTCACATTTCCCCCTCCCTTTTCTCCCTCCAACCCTTCCCATGCTCCCCCACGCCCAAGGTGACAGCCTCTTTTTCTTTGATTATTATTGTTATATACATACATCTATATGCATGTCAATATATGTATATTTATATATGTGTACATATATATAAAACCTACTGAGTCCATTTTTATTATTTGTGTGTATATGGCTTTGTGGCTGACCAGTTTGCCACCAGTAAGGGAGCTCATCCCTGGAAGAGGCTAATTTCCCTTCTCTCAGGAGTTGTTAGCTGCCCACAGTTCTTCGTTCGGAGTGGGACCCCGTGAAAATCCCCCCTTCCACATTGGTGTGTCTGTGGATATTGCTATTGTTTGTTCCAGTCTTGCCATTTCTAGGAAGGACTCTTTCTCTGCAGACTTCCTGGTGCTCTGGCTCTTACAGTCTTTCCACCCCTTCTCCTTGATGTTGCCTGAACCATAGATGGAGGAGCTGCAATGTAGATGTTTCCATGGTAGCGGGCTCCCCATGGCCTGTGGGTCTCTGTGTTGTGGTTTTCTGTGATGGTCTCTATTTGCTATAAAGAGAGGCCTTTCGGGTGAGGGCTTGTGGCTGCACTTACCTGTGGGTGTAAGTATAAGATTTAGAATGCAGTAAGGACTTATTGCTGGTCTAGACAAGTGGCTGTAGTGTATTCTTTTCCAAAGCCCATGACCTCACTAGGCCAGGGAAGCTGGTTAGGTTTCCAGTGCCGGACATGACTTCCCTCCCTCTGAATGGGCCTTACGTCCAGTTAGACAGCTGTTGGTTGCCACTGGCATGTGGGTACCACTATTGCACATTTATGCATATCTTGCATGCTGGTAATTGTCCTGGTTAGAGGTGTTGTGGCTGGTCAGGACTGTTTAATTGCTTCTCTCCCTTGGCTGCTTATATAGTACTTGACATGAGTGAAGTATAAATAATAAAATAAAATAAAAAACCTATTAAGGAATTTATATCTGGGTAGGGTGTTTTAGATTTTTAGTTTTGTTTTATTTAGTTTTATTGGATGTTTTTTTCTGAGACAGGGTTTCTCTGTGTAGCCCTGGTTGTCCTGGAACTCACACTATAGACCAGACTGGCCTCAAACTCACGGAGATCCACCTATCTCTGCCACCTAAGTGCTGGGTTAAGATTTGTTTTATTTTGGCCAGGTGTGGTGACACATGCCTTTAATCCCAGCACTCAGGAGGCAGAGGCAGGCAGATCTCTGTGAGTTCGAGGCCAGCCTTGTGAGTGACAGGACAGCCAGGGCTATGTAGAGAGACCCTATCTTAAAAAAAACAAAAATCAACAACAAAAGGGTTGTTCTATTTGTGTGTGTGTGTGTGTGTGTGTGTGTGTGTGTGTGTGTGTGTGTGTGTGATGCTGGAGATGGAACCCAGGGCCTCTCAGGTATGCTAAGCACGCCCTCTCCCACTGAGCCCACCAGCCCACTTGAAAGCTTGTCTCATGAGCTTTGTGTTATTCTCGACAGTCAGAAGTTGCAGTCTCCCGTGGTTGGAAGCGGATCTGACCCAGTGTAGACTACAGAGCCATTCCAGGAGCCTGGATGCAAAGCCATTAATCCCTCATTCCACAGGATGAATACACCGATTCTTTCCCAGAAAAATGCTCTGGCTTTTGCTGGGCAACTCTTTGCTTCTCTCTCCTCATTCTCCTGGGGAACACGGAAGTGTGGGGCAGAGCATCACTGCGGGTCACCCCTTCTACGTGTGTGTGTGTCTGCTCGGCTCCCCAACTCTTTAGACAGACCTGCCTTGACTCCCGTTCGTATGACCAGCTAACGAACCTCTCAGCCTCATTTTCCTCACTGATGCGGTGGAAATGAAAACCGGCAGTTCTCAGGCTGGGCACGCAGCTCGTTGGTAGGGTGTGCTTGTCAAGCATGCATCCATCCCTAGGTTTGAACTGCAGCCCTGCATGGATCAGGCATGGTGGCCCATGCTTGTGACCCCAGAATTTGGGAAGCAGAGGTAGGAATGTGAAGAGTTCAAGGTCATGCTTGGCTACATAGTTTGAGGCCAGCCTGGAATAGACAAGCTCCTGATAGCATAGAGAAGCTATCAGTTCCATCCAGCGATTGTTAGGAAAGGAGATGAAAACCCTGGCCACACTCTTTTAGTCTTACAGGGAGGTGTTTGACAAGGAGGATTGTGTGGAGAGTGGTCCTCGCCAGAGCACAGGGGCCTTTGCAGAGGTTCACACTGCCGGTGTCTGCAGGGAACACTCAGGCACAGTGTTCCCTGAACACCTCCCATCCTAGGAGATTTTTGTGATACGCTTTATGATTTTCTAGCCCGAGTTATCGTGAGCTGTGTGGTTTGTGTTTTACAGGAAAACTCATCCCAAGACATCAGTCTATCTTTAAAAGTAACCAGTTTTTCCGTGGCATCAGCATCCCTGAACCAGAAGACATGGTAAACGGCTCGGGGCTGGATTGTTTATTGTTTGTATTGTTTCTGTAAGCAGATGCGTGTTCCACACGTGTGCTTTGGGGCTGCTGTGTTCCGCACGAAACACTGATGCAGAATCGAAGTGAGTCCGTTTAAAATGCATAAGCCACGCACAGTGGGGCACAACGAAATTCCTAACTATTGGAGATGCTTCGTCATTTGAGCTCAAGAGCTCGAGGCCAGCCAGCCTGGGCAGTTCTGAGGCCCTGACTCAAAAACCAGTTATAAAAATCCAGGCATCGTAGCATGGCTATAATCCCAACACTCAGGTCGATTAACACAAGTTTGATGCCATATGTCAAATTCTGGAACAAGGCAGCCAGAGCTATATAGTAAATCTCTCTCTCTCTCTCTCTCTCTCTCTCTCTCTCTCTCTCTCTCTCTCACACACACACACACACACACACACACACACACACACACACACACACACACACAGAACAGGGACAGAGAGATGCTCAGAGGCTAAGAGCGCTTGCTATATAAACAATGAGCGCCCAGCACCCGTGCAAAAAGGGGGGTGTGGTTGTGCCCACACACCCACAGTGCCAGCAGTGGGAACAGGGGACACTGGGACACTGGGGCTTGCTGACTGCTGGCCCGACTTGAAAACAGCTCCAGGTTCAGTGATAGACTCTAACTCAAGGAAGTAAGGCATACAATAGGGAAGGACACCAAGTGTCGTCCTCTGGTCTCCTCACACACTTATGTGGTTTCCACACTGGCACACGTGTGTACCTACCCACCACCACCACCACATACATACCAAATTAATAATTAATAAAGATGATAAAGGAAGCCGGGCGGCGGTGGCGCACGCCTTTAATCCCAGCACTCAGGAGGCAGAGCCAGGCGGATCTCTGTGAGTTCGAGGCCAGCCTGGGCTACAGAGTGAGTTCCAGGAAAGGTGCAAAGCTACACAAAGAAACCGTGTCTCTAAAAAAAAAAAAAAAAAAGATGATAAAGGAAAGTAACAGTTTGGCTGACCTAACTCTTCCATAATTCATGGACATTTAAATTTAAATCATGCTCAGTATCACACAACACCTTGATGTTTTTGGTCGAACACTAAAGTTAACTTTCCCTGAAATAATTATTTCCTCACAAATAAATAGTACTTCAAACAACTTTCTTTATTTTGAAGGTATGTTCTCTCTCAAGTGTTTTTTCCATCTCACAGGACAAACCTGAGAGCAATAGAAATAAATAAAAAATTAAAACATTTTCCAAGTCAGGCTCAGTGTGCCTATAATCCTAGTACCTGGGAGGCAGTAGCTGCAGGATTATGAGTTCAAGTCCAGCCTGAAACATAGAGGAGACTCTGGGCTACACACTGCCCTCCATAAAAAAATAAAATAAAAAATAAACACCTTTGTTTCAGAATTTGCGTTTCCTCCTGGAAGTTCATTCTACAAAATCTACCGTACCCTTGCAGTTCCTGATCCATGGACATGTCTGCTCCTAGTCTAGCCTGGTCTAGCTCCCTCTATCAGGTCACCTAAGCTCAGGGTCTGACCCCCCCCCCCAAACACCGTGTTGATCTTGGTGTTGTGACCCAAGCCTGTAATCCCAGCTCTGGGGAAGCAAGAGGCAGGAGGATGCCACAAGTTGAAGGTCAGCCTGGTCTACATAGTGAGTTCCGGGCCATCGTGAAGACAGAGAGAGAGAGATTCTGTCTCAGGCCACTACCAGCACAAACCATCTCCGTACTGTCTGCCCACTCATCCAGTGGAGGGAAAGAGAGAACCTTCAGGAGAGGAATGACCACATACCACCGTGCTGCAGCCAGGGACGCTCAAACATGGGAAACCCGAGAAGCCGGATGGTGCCACATGCCATGTGATTCAAGTCCATGGTGACATGTGATGCCTCCATTTACCAAAGATTTTCTTTTTATTATTATTTTTTTTATTTTTTGCTATACATAGTTTGTAAAATTATTCACAAATACAATACAAGGTTAAAGATAAAGGTTAAAAAAGAGGGCTGGACAGATGGCTCAGCAGTGAAGGCATGTGTCTCATTTGAGTGTGAGGAAGAGAGTTTGGAAGCCCCCCAGGTCCATATAAAGGCTGGCTAGTCGTGGTGGCCTGCTGATAGTTCTCACCTCAGAAAGTGATTCCTAAGCCAGCGGGCTAGAGAGACCAGCCATATTGACAAGCTCTGGGTTTGAGAGACCCTGCCTCAGCGAAAAGGTGGAGGACAGTAGGGGACGATTCTTGACCTCTCAACCTTTGCCTCCATGAGCACACACATGCACATTCACCCCACACATGCATGCACACACATGAAAAAATGGAAAAAGAAAAGGTTCACACAAGAATTACTCATGTCACATGTCTACTGTAAAGAATTAGATACAGCAAATTCACCCCTCTGCTGTCCGGTTTGAAAAGCAGAATGCTGCTATCAACTTTGCGATTTCTCCACTCTCTCCCCTCCGGGCTGTTCTGAGAAGCTTCACCTGCCATCGATTGCTCTAGTGTTTCTCAGTATGTGAGTCAGTATGTTCTCAAGAATGCTCAGAGCACCCTCGTTCACATGCCAGGCCCCAACAGCCAACTACCGCGGCAGGATCTCCGGTGGGGCGTGTTTCATATTTGAAGCGTCCCTGTTCCCTTGCCTCCCAGGATTACTAGCACCAAGAGTAATCTACTGCAAAATTAAGAAAGCAACCCTAGTTTTAGATCTCTGAACCTTCATACTGCACTACAAAATTATGTAAAAGCGTGTTTAAAAAAAAAAAACTTAAGCCGGGCGGTGGTGGCGCACGCCTTTAATCCCAGCACTCGGGAGGCAGAGCCAGGCAGATCTCTGTGAGTTCGAGGCCAGCCTGGGCTACCAAGTGAGTCCCAGGAAAGGCGCAAAGCTATACAGAGAAACCCTGTCTCGAAAAACAAAAAAACAAAAAAAAAAAACTTAAAAAGCGTCATCAAACATATTAAGGGCATTTCTCCCAAGTGTTTTGTTATACACACACTGTGGGCAGGGAGATGAATGTTTGCCTAGCATGCACGGGCTGTGAATTTAGCTCCCCAAGACTCTGAAATACACACATGCATACATGTACATATTCATTACTTTGTGGTTAGGTAACACTGAATCTCTTTGTTTTCCAGGAAACTCTTGAAGAAAAATTCTCGAATGTTCAGCCTGTGGCTTTAAATTTCATGAAGGTATGTGGGAATTAACTATAATTTCTGAACCTGGTCATTCAGCACAGAGGTGGGGGAGGGGCTGTGCGGAACACATCGCCCAAGTCGGGAATAGTCATTTTAAATGTTAGGAGGAGGAAGAGGAGGAGGAGGAGGAGGAGGAGGAGGAGGAGGAGGAGGATAAAGGCATGGGCATATGCCTGATGACCTAAGTTCAATTTCTGGAACCCACATAAAGATGGAGAGCACTAACTTCACAGTTATCCTCTGACCCCACCCCCACCCCGACATGTGTGCCCACATATACACACACATACCCTCTCACAAACAGCTTTTAAATTATTTTTTAGAATGAAATGAACCCCACGTTGGACTCTGCCGTTTGTTTCTCGAATCCCCACTTCAGACCTTTTACCGGGTTTGAAGCTGGCTGAGAGGAGTCCCTCTATGAACTTGTCCCTTTTTAACAGAAACTGTTATTTGGGGAGATGAGGACTCAGGAGCCCTCTCTCCATCAAATCAATATCAGTGCTCAAAAGAATAACCAAGTGCCCAGCAGTGGTGGTGCATACCTTTAATCCCAGCACTCGGGAGGCAGAGTCGGGCAGATCTGTGAGTTTGAGGCCAGCCTGGTCTACAGAGTGAGTTCCAGGACAGCCAGGGCTCCACAGAGAAACCCTGTCTTGAAAAAAAAAAAATTACTCAAGCAAGACATTGTTCTTGGTCTGAAGCTCCAGAGCATCTCAGATGGCAGCCTCGTCTTAGATTCTGAAAATGCTCTTTGAATAAACAACGCATTTAGGGAAGTCCATTTCCATGGATTGAAAACCCCACATAAGAATGTAAATGATTTCAGAATGAAAATGTGATGAACTTGAAAGTGTGGCAGTTAGCTGTGATTGCCAACATGATACAGCCTAGAATCACCCAGGGAAGGAAGGGGACTCGATGAGGGATTTTCTAGAGTAGGTTGGCCTATGGGCACGTCTGTGGTGGGGGATTATCTTGATTAAATTAGCTGAGGTGGGAAAACCTGCCCACCGTGGGTGGAACCATCCCCTGGGCAGGGGATCCTGGGTTGGGTAGGAGTGGAGAAAGTGAGCTGGGCACTAGCAGGAAGCATTAATTCACTGCTTCCTGCTCATGTGGATGTAATATGACTAGCGGCTCCACGTTCCTTGATTTTCTTTTTTTATTTCTTTGATGGCACCAAAACCAATATCTAACATATAGAAGATATTTATTACCTATCATTGAAATAAACTGAATAGATGAATGTTATTTATTAATAAACCCACATGGTGATTTTCAGTTCACCAGAGGCTGTTGATTGGTTGATTGTGTTTGCTTAGTCTTTCCATTTTTGATCTGATCTTTACGGTGTGTGTGTGTGTGTGTGTGTGTGTGTGTGTGTGTGTGTGTGTGTGTGTGTGTGTGTGTACATGCTGCAACACATATGTGGGGGTCACAGGACAACTTGTGGAAGTTGGTTCTTTCTCCTGCTGTGTGGGTCCCTGAGATAGACCCCTGTCAATCTTAGCAGCAAGCACCTTTACCCTCTGAGCCATCTCACTCCCCCCCCCCAAAACATAAGACAAGCTAAGGTATCGTGTAGCCCAGGCTGGCCTCAAACCTCCACCTCCCCCTTCGGCAGGTGAGGGTAGGACCTGGAACTTGAATTTCTAACGTGTTCCTGGTGACACTCATGCCTCCAGACTGGACAAACGGCTTCCACTCACGGTGAAAAGATGTCACGGATGAGAGACAGCCCCTGATGCGCGGGGGGCCTCCCAGTCTTCTCTTAGAAGTCCCAGTGGGAGGTCAGGGAGGGGACTCCGTGGAGAAGCATTTGCTGTGTTTGGATCCCCTGAACATAAATGCCAGCGTGCGTGGCAGCCTGCCTGTGAGCCCAGCTCCCAAAAGGCAGAGAAGGGGCATTCCGTAGCCGTCTAGGTAGCTAGAGTAGCTATACTGGCCAGCTTGATGAATAAGGTGGAGAATGATCAAGAGCGACTCCCACCATCAACCTCAGGCCTCCACAGGCACACATGAGCAGGCTTATCTGCACATATATGTATGCCCCTACACATGCATGAGCACACACACATGCACACATACACACATGCATGCATACACAAGCAGTCATACACACATGCACACATGCATATACACATGCAGAACCATGCATGAACACATAGACACACATGCATGCATGCACACATGAAAGTCTGAGTGCCAAGAGCATGTCTCGCTGTGAAAGAGTTCCAAGGACTCAGCCGGGTGTGGTGGCACATGCCTGTAATCCCAGCACTTGGAAAGTGGAGACACGATCAGGAGTTTAACATCACCTTTCGTTATATTGCAAGTTCAAGGACAATTTGAGCTAAATGATACTCTCTCTCAAAAAAGAAAAAAAAGCTATAACAAACAAGGACTCAATAATTTGATGATTTATTTATTTAATTAATTTCTGGGGGGAGGTGTTCCTGGGTTTTTTTGTTTGTTTATTTGTTTTTTGGTATTTTTGGTGACAGAGGTTCACGAGGCACTGGCACAGGCTGACCTTGAACTCACGTAGTCGAGGATGATCTTGAACTCTGATCCTCTCGCCTTCTGAGTGCTAAGGTTACAGGCACCCGGTTCCAGCGCTCAGCGAGCTCCCTGCCGCCGGCGTCCAGCCTGCCGCTTGCCTCCTTAGACCATTTACCCATTTATCCGTGGGAGTTTGGGGTGCCCAGTCACCACGTGAGCCCCGTCTCTGGCATCGACTTTGCTTTGTCTCCCCTCCCGAAGGGCTGTCTGAAGATGAACCCGGACGACAGGCTGACCTGCGCCCAGCTGCTGGACAGCGCCTACTTCGACTCTTTCCGAGAGGAGCAAATGAAAAGGAAAGCCCGCAGGAGGCGTCCGCAGGTACCTCGGGTGCTCACCACGTGAAGCAGTCTAGAAACACCCTGTCTCCCCCTTTTTCTCCTTTTTCAAAGCTTTTTCAAAGCTTCGGTTGCGGCTGTTCTGACTTAGTTGTTTATCTCAGTAAATATCGGTGATTGCTGGAATACACATACAACCGCAAAGGACCCAGCTTGTCGGCAGATCTCATTCTGACCACACGTTCCTATGGTTGGGCTATCAGTAGGCTTCCCAGGTCAGTCTCCAGTTGGTGGGCTCACGTGACCCTCCTGCCTCGGCCTCCCAAGTGGCCGGGAGTCGAGGTGAACAGCATCGTGCTCAGATTGCCCTTGAATCAGACACTGCATCCTTTCTGTTACATTGGCGGGATATACAGCCTGCCAGGTGGCGTACCTAAACCCTCACAACGGTACCCTGATCACAATTGCCATTGTGAATTTTGCCATCACTGGGACAGGATCCCAACCCTTTCAGTAGCCTCTAGATCAGTGTTTCTCAACCTGTGGACTGTGACCTCTTCGGGGTCACCTAAGACCACCAGAAAACGTAATTTTTACATTATGATTCACAACAGTAGTAAAATGACAGTTATGAAGTAGCAATGAAAATAATCTTATGGTTGCGGGGCGGGGGGGGCATCACCACAACATGAGGAACTGTATGAAAGGGTCGCAGCATTAGGAAGGGTGAGAACCACCAAGACAGCCTTTTCCAGATCAAAAGGAAGAAACCGGGCTGGGGGATAGCTCAGTGATGGAGCCCTTGCCTATTAGCCAAGCTATCGATCATAAAATGGGCTAGTATGACGGAACAAGACAGCAGACTCCCGTGAGAAACATCGACGCGGCAGAAAATCTCAAAGTTAAAACAAACTTCATGATAGTAGGCTTGTCTTGAATTTTTTTCTCCTCATCAGCACCAAAAATAAATAATATGTAACATAAAAGGTACTTACTCTCATTGAAATAAACTAAATAGATGTTATTTATTAATAAACCCACTTGGTAATTTTATCAGTGGCTAATGATGGATACATTTTGTATTTGATTAATCTCCCATCTTTGATCTAATTTTTAATTGTTTATTTGCTTATTTCCATGTAAACAAAATTGCTAGGTATCCAAATTTTTATTGCACAGGTCCTCTTACTTTTCAGTACCAATTGCTTGCAAGTCAAGCTCAGCCCTTATGCTTAAATAACAAATAGATCAGGGCTTGGGGCTGAAGATGGGGCTCAGTGGTTACAAACGCCTGTTCCTCTTGCAGAGGACACTAGTTCAGTTCCCAGCACCCACACGGTGGTTCACAACCTTCTGTAACTCCAGTTCCAGGGGCTCTGATGCCCTCCTCTGACCCCCGCATGTACCAGGTAAACCTGTGGCACACATACATACATGCAGCCAAAATACTCATACACATTCAAGTAAAGTCAGTCTTTAGAATTTTAATAAAGATTAGGGCTTGTTGATGAGGCTGAGACAATGATCTGAAATACAATATGAATGTATAGGAAAAGCCCTGCTGCCTTGAGAACCTCTCACCCCACCCCATCCCACCGTTATCGTGGGAAAAGCTGCGTTATTACTCCCCTACCCCACCTCTGGGTACCCCAGTTGAATTGTTGCTTGGGAGTCTAGCCTTGAACTAGCCTTAAAAGGGTTTGGGGGTGCTCACTCTTTAAATCATAGAAGTACTGGCCTTGCCTTCAAGTGTGTCCCACCAATACCAACCAGGAACTTTACAGACTGCAGTGGTTCTCAACCTTCCTAACACTGTGACCCTTTAATACAGTTCCTCGTGTTGTGCTGGCCCCCAACCATAAGATCATTTTCGTCGCTACTTCGTAACTGTAATGTTGCTACTGTTATGAATCGTAGTGTAAATCTCTGTGTTTTCTGATGGTCTTAGGCGACCCCTGTGAAAGGGTCATTTGACTCCAAAGTGGTAGCCACCCCCCAGGTTGAAAACCACTGTTACAGAGGATTTCCAAAGGCCCACTGTCGACCAAAGAGTAAGAAACGGAAGCGCGGCAGGCAGGCGTTAGGTAATCTCGCTTACCAACATCACATTTGGTGCTGGTGGGCTTCCTTGGTAAACTGCATCCTCTCCACCCACACGTGGTGGGCCCCATAATGTACCCACTGTGAGACCTTACCCAGCCCACGCAGATCCCCAGAGAGCAAAGCAAAGAGGAGGGGAAGACAAGGACCCGAGTTCAAGGAACTTGAGCCAGGCACGCAGCTGCATCCCCAGCAGTGCATAAACGGGGGGCGGAGGGGGGGAGGGCTTGGAGGTGGGGGGACACGCTCGGTACTTGTAGTTCCAGAACTTGGGAGACAGAGGCAAGAGGGTCAGCAATCCATGGTCCACGCTCTTTGTCTTGGCTGCATAGGAAGTTTGAGCTGCTGCGACCCAGCCATAAGAAAGAAAGGAGAGAGGTGGGGGAGAGAGGGATGGGGAGTGGAAGGGTGGACAGAGGACAGACAGATGGACTGGCTGGTCATGGTCATGCATACCCATAATGCCAGTATCCAGCATTCTGTAGGTGGGGGTGGGAGACTGATGAAAGTTTAAGGCTAGCCTGGCATACACATCGAGATCCTGTTTCCCTGTCTCCAAAAAAAAGGAGTTTGGAGATTTTGAGGTTTTCCTGAGTGGTAGAGCCTTGAGTTTATTACACATTTCTCTACAATCCTAATGGAGAGGATCCCCATAAAAGACCAGCCCCGCCCCACCCCCCCAAAAAAGAGGAGAACTTTAAAAAGACAAGTGCTGGGAAACAGCAATGCCCTTTAAGACAGTGGTCACTCCTGCGTGAGGTCTGATCCCCAGAAGAGATCAGGCCACGCCTCCCCCTGAAACTCTCCCTGGGACACAGAGTTAGGAAGCTGTTCTGGCCGGGCGGTGGTGGCGCGCGCCTTTAATCCCAGCACTCGGGAGGCAGAGCCAGGCGGATCTCTGTGAGTTCGAGGCCAGCCTGGGCTACCAAGTGAGTTCCAGGAAAGGCGCAAAGCTACACAGAGAAACCCTGTCTCGAAAAACCAAAAAAAAAAAAAAAAAAAAAAAAAAAGGAAGCTGTTCTGTGCTGTGTTTTTTTTAGCCTGTAATTTATGGTCCTAACCGGGACCTGGTTCACCCACACTCTCTCGAGTGTGTTGTGCCCAACCGAATCACGTAGAGTACAACTTCCCAGCACCCCCCAAAAGCATCGAAACGCCTGATACCTCTTTGTCCTAGGGATTGCTCGGGGGACTTTGTCTGAAGGGAGCTCTGCACCCCTTTCCTGGCAGCTCTCTTTTTCTCCCTGTCTCTCACATCCTCACTCGTGAGTCTGGCGCCTTGGGCCACTCGGCCGTCCTGGCACGGCTATTTTCTTCATGAAGTCCTGTCCAGGTTCTTATTCGGAAGCTTCTCTTTCCCTTGAAGGTCCCATCGTATTTACCTCTCACACATATTGTACCATTACTGTCTAATGTCTCCCCCGCTCAACCTCAAGGTCCAATCTTGGTCTCAAGACCCTTTCTCCTAATAAACGTCACTCCTAAAGGGTTCTTTCATGTCGGCTTCCTATCCCTGATGGACTGCTGCCATTCTGTTATTCTATGTAAAAGAAAGGAAGGAAGGAAGAAGGGAGACAGGCTACTCAAGGGTCTTTTCCCTCCCGTGGCTTTGCCTCAGGAGTTCAACTGTGTACCTAGACTAGACGCTGGGTCTCTGCATGGTAAGCAACCACTTCCTTAAGACCAGTGTCAGCAGATAGAGGGAGAGGCCCCCTTTTTAAAACCATGATGCGGGCAGGATGCTGTCTCCAGGGGATTCTTGCGGAATAGCTGGTGAAAATCTTTTAAACCTGGACTGCACGCTCAGAAGCACCATATTGAAGTAGGCAATAGTACAACCACGAGAACCCTGAAAATAGCTCACAGAACCAAACTTTCCATTCAAGTATCAGAGGAGCACAATTTTTGGCAAAGGGAGCAAGAATAATTTTAAAATTGGTGAGTTTTGCCATCTTTGTGCTCTGTGTGTGTGTGTCTTCGTTATTGTTGTTTACCTTAACTCTTCTAACCCAAACGGCACCCGTAGAAACGGTTTTCAATTTGCTTTCTCATTTTTTGTCTTGTTCTGCTATCAGAATCAACTGTTGCCTCTTATACCTGGAAGCTACATCTCCCCCACACCTGATGGAAGAAAACAAGTCCTCCAGTTAAAATTTGACCATCTCCCTAACATTTAGGGAAGCTGTTCCTCCCGGTGCGCTCACTTAATATGTAGATATTTTTGTACGAGATAGGAATCCTCAGTGTTCCCAACGCGAACGAGCAGTGTGAAAATGAAGGTGCCTCCGAGAAGCGATTCGCTCTGAGGATTCTGATTCCTTTCCCTGTGGCTTCTCCACGCCAACTCCGTCTCCTAGAACAGTCTCTTTAAATACCGTAATGCCAAAATGGCACACACACACACACACACACACACACACACACACACACGGAGGAGATGCTTTCAATTCCATCAGAGTTGTACTTCTTAGACACTGCGACTCTGTGGGCTTCCACTTCGATTTAGGGGACGATTTCCATGCGTCATCTCTCTTCAGCTGACTGTATAACATCCTGAGCAGAAGCAGATCTGCTGGCTGCTGTCGACAGAGGGCACGACATTGAGCTTCCACACTGGAAGTTCTTCTCAGTGGAGCCCAGTCTTCTTTATTCTGCATTTACATTGCTGTAGCATGGTGAGTGTGAAAGGTGATCTAGGTTTACCTATTGACCCCAGGGAACACTCTGCTGTCTCTTTCTCGTGAGGCATTGATGATTCTGCTTTTACAGCGAGTTAGAAAATTCCATACACGACCTATAGCAGGCAGACTACAAGGAATCACCCACCACATGACAGTAATGTCCCTGAATCACTGGCTGCCCACTCTAAGGCTGTCCCTGGGGCACCATGCTTTCTTTTTCTTTTTCTTCTTTTTTAATCTACTGGGGGGGGGGAGGGGGGGAGGACCTTATGTGAAAGTCAAAGGCCTCACTGGAGGCCAGCCTGGTCTATATAGCAAGACCATGTCTTAACACCCACTCTCTGAAAGTTGACTGAGCCCAATCCCTGCTGCTGGACATATAAAATATGTATAATTCATACGTATGTAGAATGTCATTGTTGTCATTTGTTGAAATATCTAAAGATCTTGCTAGTAGGGGCTGGAGAGATGGCTCAGAGGTTAAGAGCACCGGCCGTTCTTCCAGAGGTCCCAAGTTCAATTCCCAGCAACCACATGGTGGCTCACAACCATCTATAATGGGACCTGATGCTCTCTTCTGGCATGTAGGCATGTGTGCAGATAGAGCACTCATACCAAAAAAATAAAATTAAATTAAATTAAAAAAAAAGAAAAGAAAAGAAATTCAAAGTCACTGTCCTTGGCTCCTTGTAGAGTTCAAGACCATGCTGGGCTAGCATTTTTCCCCCATTTTTATTGATTTATTTATTTTTCTATTATCAGCTTGATACAGTATAAATTCTTATCCTAATAGTGAAATGTTTGATTGAGGCTTAGCTGGGCTAGCATTTTCCAGGCATGGTGGTATAGGCTTGTATCAAGGGGGAGAAAGGGAGATTCCAAGTTCAAGGCCAGCCAAGGCTGCACAGTGAGGTTGTCTCCAACAAAACAAAAGCAAACTAATTAGAATTGTTAATGGCAGTCTCTGACCGTGTCTCTAAATCATTACTCTGAAGAATGCTTAGTGTTTGCTGATTGTTTTAGAATGTGTTTGTATAGAAGCCTGGCTATTTCAGATCACTTGAAACTGTAACTATTGTTAATTAGCATTTAATAATTAGCGTAACAGTAGAGTTTACTACAAAGCAGTTTTGACTGAATTATGTTAAATGCATAATATCGTGGCATTTAAAATGTTCAACTGAAGATATTTAGAAAAGCTGTATAAGGATTAAGCACTTCAGTGACTGTATATTTGTGTATTTAACTTAACTTGACTGTTCTTTAATTTATTTTAATAAAAGCCAGAAACAGTTCTGTCTCCTAATTTCTATTCAAATCAACGATCGCCTAATGCTTCATACTCAAGTCAGAAAAACAGTCACCTCTGTCTGTGAATCCCACCACGTGCTTTCTGACAGGTTGCAATGTCTGAGCAGCTGACCCAGCAAACTGATCTTGTGGGAATTTGGACAGATGGGAACCTAACCAAATCTCTTCCAGCCCAACCAGCCCCGAGAACATCTAGGCAACTTTACCAGAAGGCTGCAAGAGTCTTTCCGTTCCAATCCATCAGCACGTTTCTCCGCCCCTTTATAGTCCTGCAGAATGCAGCGTGGTCTTGTGTCTTCTCCGGTGTGAGCCTGCAGAGTGCTTGGTGTGGGCTTCCAAAGGGGAGAAGGATTCCAGACCAAACGTAGACCAAGGATCAAAGGAGAGAAAAGCAATTCCTCATGAGTGAGGTCACTGTTGGAATATGCTGCGCTTCCTTTCTCTCCAACTAATCTTTCTGCTTCCACTATCTGTGGTGTGTGTGTGAGTGTGTGTGTGTGTGTGTGTGTGTGTGTGTGTGTGTGTATGCACGTACACACCTGTGTGTGGTGCACTCACCCAGTGGGCACGCATGGCGATCAGAGGTGGGATGTATTCCTCAGTCCTTTCTCTACCTCACTCTTAAGCATTTATTTTTGTTTGTTTGTTTGTTTGTTCCATCAAGAAGTGAAGTCTCCTTCATCCCACCATCCAGGATGACTTTGTGACCTCTTGAGGCACAGACTGAACTGAGCCCTTAAAGGCCTGGCAGCTCTATTTCTTCTCTCTGAGAAGACAACCTAAAATGCCTGAGGCCCTGAGTTCAAACCCCAGCATTGAAAAAAAAAAAAGAGTATTGTATGAAACAATAAAAAAATTGTATTATATGCTTTGTAATCTAAGATGCTATATGATATATTATTCTCATCACCCTCTAAGACTTAAACATGTCTTTAGTTATACCTGTTTCTCTAATGTCTGGAGAGGGACAGGCATGCTGAGGGGTGTGTGTGTGTGTGTGTGTGTGTGTGTGTGTGTGTGTGTGGGTGTGTGTGTGTAGGTGTGTGTGTGTGTGTGTGTGTGTGTGTAGGTGTGTGTAGGTCAAAGGTCAATTTGTGAACTAGCTAGCACAAAGGGAAGGGTGAAGGAAGATTTGGGGGGAGGGGGAGAGAAGCGGTAACAGCTGGCTCACCACTGGAAACAAATCCATGCTTGTTACCTGAGTTGAAGGAGCCACGGCAGGATCTCCACAGTCCCCGCTCCTCTTCAGTGCAGGAGAGACTTTCCCAGGGTTCCCAGTCTCTGGTGGGCTCTGCTGGGTAACATCCGGGCAGCACAGGCTCTCTGCCCCTTGCTCACTACTCACAGATTGGGTGGGTTTTGCTGTCGGGCTCCGTTGTCGGTCCGTGGCCGCCGCTGCTGTTTTGTGTTGAGGTGGCCTCTCTTGTTGCCCAGCCTGGGCTTGAGCTTGCTGGGTAGACAAGGCTAGCCTGGAACTCCTGATCCTCGTGCCTCCCCCTCCACGCCCAATCCACCAGTGCTGGGATCACCACACCAGCTCTTTTGAAGTCTTTATGGCTTGAAAGTGAGCAAAACCAAAACTAATTCTGCCTACTAGATGGCTGGCCTAAAAGAGTTCAAATCAAGACAAAAGCCTCCCACATTCTGCCTTAAATATTTTATGAGACCCTACCTCAAAAAACAAAAAAGTTTAAAAATGTGCTAAAATATGCCTAAAACAAACTTTGTGTGCTTGAAATATTTCCTAATGCTAGCCTGGGCCCTGGGCCTTCTTTCCTTCCAAACAAATGCATTGGAGAACTGATCATGCTGCTAACTGCTGTGCTCTTCACTGGCTTCATGGTAGGCAATGAGCAGTTAAACGAGATGGCTTTCAGGGTCTATCCCGGTTGGGTGCATTGTGAAATGATACACACAGCTTTTTCTCAGGTCTGTTGTAGATGGAATGCAAGGTGAGGACAGAGAAGCGTGCCCTAGTCAGGGTGCATGCTCGACCAGCATCGCAGAAAGCTAGTCCCCTGTTCTCTAGCCTCTCAGCCTCCTGCAAGAGTCCCCTGCTCTTTCCTGTCTGCAGCAAAGGAGCTAAGTTCTGTAGTGTAGAATCCTGGGTGGGGTGGCTTTACACACTCACACACACACACCCACACACAAGCCCAAGCCCACACACCTACACGCCCAAACCCAGCTTTCATTTTTGAGCAAACAAAAGCTATCTAGGAGGTGTGAGGTGGTTTTTGCAGTTTGACTCTGGGCTGGGCGGCTTGCTTGGTGTTGCACACTGTTGCTTGGTGTTACACACTGTTGCTTGGTGTTGCGCACTGAAGTTCTTACACCACAGACAATGGCAGAACAGAAACAGACCCACTCGGTGCCACTCTGAAGTGGAAGAATGCCACTTCTGCCCGGTTAGGGCATACTAGGCTCTCTGATGAAGAAGAGTGTTCATGGTGGAGAGAACGGATCTTTAAGTCCAAGTTGGAACGAAGCTTGAGTTTCCCGCTTGCGATGTTCCCAGGGAATAAAGGAAGTCCTGGAATCACAGAGGCGATGGTTTCTCTGACAAATTTTTTTCCCCAAATATTTTCCCTCAGGCTCCTATCTCAAGAAATAATCAAATAAATGCTTAATACTCATTTTATGTAACCATCCTTTAATATTGTTTTGCAGCTTGATTAAGTATTTTACAAATTTGCTATGATGAGAATGTTAAAAATAGTACTGGCTTTTCTTCTCCCCAAAATAATATAATCTATTCATGGGCAATCTGGAAAATACAGATAAACCCAAATTTTAAAAAAAAGAAAAAGAAAGAAAGAAACTCGTGACCTCAGCAACTAGAGATAATAACCTGGCTGTTTAGATTCTACACATGTACATTTTAATCATTTTCTGTACACACACACACACACACACACACACACACACACACACACACACACGTGTTTCTCAGAAGTAAAATTGCCCTGGCCATAGCTTTTGTGACTGTCCCTTGTCAATTAGACATACTGTGAATATTTGCATCTTTTGATTACATGTTCATAACGGGGGCTAGGGAGGTGGCTTCATGGTAAAGAGCACTTTTTGCTCTCACAGAGGACTTGGGTTCAATTCCCAGGCACCCCATATGAAGTCTCATAACCACCCGAAACCCCATTTCCAGGGGATCCAATAGACATGCACGTGATGTGCATACATGCAGGCCTGTAAAACATTCATATACATAAAGCAAAATAAATTTAAATATTTAAATGAGTATCCATCACCTTATCCAGGCTTTCGGTTGTTGCTAGTTTTTGCTTTTACTATCGATGCTTTGGGTATCTGCATGGTAGGTCTTTGCACGCATCTACTAAACGAGATTTCCATCTGGATAAACAGCTCCAAATGGAACCGCTGGGTCAGCAAGTCTGCAGCCTGTTACTGCTTACGGTACATGTTGCCAAGACACTCCTCAGAAAGGCTTTTTTTGCAAGTTCTCTTTCCAGCCGTGGTATGAGGTAGCAGTCATTTTCCACGCTTGCAGCAGGGTCACGTGGCATTAATCTGGGAAGTCTCTGTGTTTGTGTTACTGGAGAAATGGCAATGCTCTGTTCTAGACACTTAGACCACACTGGTGACCAAGAACAAAATAAGAACTGACCATATTTTTTTTTTAAAGATTTATTTATTTATTACATATACAGTGTTCTGCCTGCATGTGTCCCTTCAGGCCAGAAGAGGGCGCCAGATCTCACTACAGATGGTTGTGAGCCACCATGTGGTTGCTGGGAATTGAACTCAGGACCTCTGGAAGAACAGCCAGTGCTCTTAACCTCTGAGCCATCTCTCCAGCACCAAGAACTGACCATATTACAAACCACCCGTTTTTGTTGTTGTTGGGTTTTGTTTTTTAATTTTTCTTTTAAGATTTATTTATTATGTATACAATATTCTGCCTGCGTGGATGCCTGCCGGCCAGAAGAGAACACCAAATCTCATTATGGATGGTTGTGAGCCACCATGTGGTTACTGGGAATTGAACTCCCGACCTCTGGAAGAGCAGCCAGTGCTCTTAACCACTGAGCCATCTCTCCAGCCCCCCCCACCACCACCACCTGTTTTCTCTCTCCATCTCTTCATGTGTATACAGATGTGCACACAGTTCCTTAATTTGCTAAAATTGCGTAAGAGGTGATGGCTAATCGTATAGATCAAGATGACTGTGTTCCGGAACAATTTACAGCAAACCATCTCATGAATTCTTTCACAGCCCTGTATCATAGTAGTGTTCTTAATATTTAGTATCCATTTGGGTTTCGTTTGCCTTTTCAGATAGGATCTCATATAGCCCAGGCTGGCCTCAAACTTGCTATGTGGCGGAGGATGACCCTGAACTTCCGCCTGTACCTTCTGAAGTGATAGAATTACTGGTGTGTGGCAGCAGCCCCAGTGTCTGGGGTGCCGGGGATCAAACCCAGGGCTTCATCCATGCTCGTAAAGCGCTATCGACTGAGCAATGGTCCTCGTTCTTTTTGTTTTAAACCCATTTGTAAGCTAGCGTACAATGTGATGGCTTCCATTGGGGCGTCCTCATACATACACACTTCCCTTTATAGTCTGTCCTCATCTGACTCCTCCCCCTCGGCCACCCTCCATGTCCCCTGACCGTGTCTTGCTGGTCTTCCTCCCCCAAATACCAACACCCCACCCCCCACCCCGGCATTCTGCTTCAATGACGTGTGCATTTCATCACCCTCTCTCTTCTCCACAGTCCCTCCGTTTTTTAAGAATTTCATCCTTGCTGTCCGTCCCTTTCTGCTTTCATGGGCGACACCCACCGGCGCTCATCCCTCCATCGACAGACATCTACGCTGATCCTATTTAACGATTATGAATAGCATGATAATAACACCGATAACAGAGTATCCAGTTTTTAAGGTTTTCATCACATTGTGTGTGTGTGTGTGTGTGTGTGTGTGTGTGTGTGTGTGTGTGTGTGTGTACACGCATCCTCAGATACCATAGCACACATGTAGAGGTCAGAAGACAAGTCACAGGACTCAGTTCTTTCCTTCTCCTGTATAGGTCTGGGAGACTGAATTCAGAGTGCTGGGATTAAAGGGGGGCGCCACCACTGCCCGGCTCATACCCATATTTTTAAAGAGCAAAATTGAGATGAGAAGTGAAGCACCTGGCCCTAGGCAGTAGAGCCGATGTGCCACACTGAGTTCATGTTTGAGTGCCTGTTCTCAGGACCCCTCTTCTAAGGTCCATCGCGAGCTTCAAGATGGATCTCTGTTCACCCTCTATTGCTGAGGAAGACCAGCTTCCCTAAAGGCAGAACATGTATTCCACAGAGGATACAGTGTGTTTAATGAAAAATGTGCTGTGTATACAAATAATTAGATAAATAAATGGGCTGGGTGGAGAGAGGAGAGGGAAGCTTTGCCATTAAGAAATTTCAAATAAAATATGTGGACCCTCTCCTCTCTAAGGGTTGGGTATCAGCCCCCTTTCCCTTTGAGGATGGGATGGGCTTAGCGACTCTCCTAACCACAGACCATGAGAATGAGGAAACAGGGACTTTAAAGTGGAGGGACCTGGAGGCTCCACTGGAGACACATCATCCAGGTGTCACCGTTGAGAAATCATGATCTCCTAATCTTCGATCTGCTGTGACAGGAGGAGGCTTGGACTCTGGTCTCAGTCCCGTAACCCGTGGCGTCAGTCTAACTGTGAGAAAAAGAGCATCAGATGAACGTAGACCGTGGGAGAGCTGCTGAACATCCAGCCAGTCTCCTCAGAACTGTCAAGAGTAGGAGCGAGGGAAATGGGTCAAAGGTTGAGAGCACGTTCGTAAGGGGGCTTGAGTTCGATTCCCGGCGCCCACAGTGGTGGGTCACAAATGCCTCGGCATCTGTAAGTACTGCATATATATATACCCAGGCACGTGCTCAGGCACATTGTCCTGCTTGGTTATTTTGTCGACTTGACACAAGCTAGAGTTATCTGGGAAGAGGATCCTCTCAGTGGAGAAAATGCCTCCATCAGATTGCCTGTATGCAAGTCTGTAGGGAATTTTCTTGATTAATAATTAACATGGGCAGATCCAGCCCACGGGAGCAACTGAGGGAATAGGAGGGTCTCACCCCTGAGCAGGTGATCCTGAGTTATACTTAAAAAGCCGCTGAGTAAGCCATGAGTGAAAAAACCATTAAACAGTATTTTTTTCCTCCATGGCTTCCGCTTCAGTTCCTGCCTCCAGGTTCCAGCCCTGACGTCCCTTAG
This sequence comes from Peromyscus californicus insignis, assembly GCF_007827085.1. NCBI lineage: Eukaryota > Metazoa > Chordata > Mammalia > Rodentia > Cricetidae > Peromyscus > Peromyscus californicus. The sequence continues at coordinate 30,364,460 of NW_026294492.1, read as the reverse complement.
TATGGAGTATGGCCTGAGAGTTGTAAGATGAAATAAACCCTTTCTTCCCCAAGTTGCTTTTGGTCATGGTATTTTATCACAGCAATAGAAACCTCTATCACAATAATAGACACACATAAAACAAATTAAAATTTTAAAAACCTATCAAGGTTATTGGAGCTGAGAACATAGCTCAGTGTATAAACCAGGTGTGGTGGTCCACACCTGTAATGCCGGCACTCCAGAAGCTGGAGCCAAGAGGGTCAGGAGTTCAAGGTCATCCTTGGCACCGTATTAAGTTCGAGACTAGCCTGGGTTACGGGGCGCCCTCTGTCAAGAGTAAGTGTCCTCTGAGCCAAGCAACCGCCATCTGGGAGCATTTAGCTGCACTCCCTTGGGAAAGATGGGCTTGTTGTCAGTTTACACCCCTGCCTGTAGTGTCGGAGGAGGTCAGGAGATTCTGCCTGAGTATCCAGCTGTCCTGTACCATCTGGTCCTGCTGCAGGTGGCCTGGGGGAGGGGCTCGAGGATGTAGAGGAAGATCAGAATAGTGGAGCTCCACCTAGGCAGCTGTGGGGAAGCCCGCAAGCCTGCTGCAGAAGGCTTTCGGGTGCAGCTGTTTGGGGGAGGAGCGCCCACACCCCTGTAACCTCTCACCTCGTTGGTCCCCCAGAGTGAACGATTTGTTTGTTAGGTTGCCTGTTTCAGTACGATCACTCCCATGATGAAAGAAAACAAGGGTGTAGCCTCAGTAGGTTTATTAAGACTCTCTGGACCTAACCCCGTCTCTGCCCTCCCTGACACTGTTTCCCAGCAGCCATCTGGCGCCGGCAGAAAGGAAACTCAGATGGGACACTCAAAAACGATCTCCCAGGAAAGCCTGTTCCTGGGACTCCAACTAGGATCGGCTTTATATAGTTTCTGCAGGACTGAAAGGACCCTGGTATTGGCGAGTCCATGCCTGTAACGTGTCTCTTTCTTATTAATTGTTGGCAAGCAACGGAGATGTGCTGGGGGCCAGCCGTGCTGGGGTTAAGCTCAGCGTGGAAAAGAAAAGGGCGTCCAATAAGCAGAACGTAATAACCCTGCCTGTTGTCTTGTGCTGGCCGTTTCTCCAGTATCTCCTTGGATCAAGAGCCAGACCACTTCTCTGGTTACAAAAGCCAAGTCGCCAGGACAAAGAGCACCGTAGCTGGATCATTGCAGGAATTTGCAAGAGCAAACGGCGACCTTGCATCGAGCTATGTGTATCCCGACCCATTTGAAAGAGGCCAGTCAACAGATTCTCTCAGGCTGCCAAAGCTCTCCAGCACTTTGTCATCCGCTAGGCAATTTATTTTCAATTAATAACCCCATGACCACCTATGCACATTGTTAAATATTCTACAAATCTTACACAGATATCTCAAAATTGCTAAATAAGGGATACATCAAAGGGATGGTCATAGTAGACCTCCGTATATTTATACTGAACTGTCTCAAAGAAGTAAGTATAAAAAGCCAAGGGCAGAGCAGTGTGCATAAAATGCCACCATACACATGAAAGAAAACATTGGTAGACACAGATATTAAAGTAGGTAATGATATAGATGTGGATTGTTTTCCTTTTGGTGGGATAAAAATACAACATAATGCATATTTTTCTTTTGTGTGTTTAGTGTATGTGTGTATGTGCATGTATGTATGTGGATGGGGGCCAGAGGGCAACCCTGGGTATCATCCCCAATAGTTCTTCACTTTTGAAGTGTGTGTGAGTGTGTGTGTGTGTGTGTGTGTGTGTGTGTGTGTGTGTGTAAATAGTGTTTCTTCCTGAACCCTGCACTCATGGGTTGGCTAGACTGACTGGCCTTTGACCTCCAGGGATCGGTCTGTCGTTGCCTGCTTACTCTAGACTTACAGAGCACCCATCTACACCCACGTTTTTTCTCACATGGGTGCTAGGATTCAGGTCCCTGCATGGAGGGCACTTTTCTGACCGACCCGTTTCCGCAGACTCTCACTTTCTTTTTTGATTTCATGATGTGAAGGGAGAATGTGGGAGTTCTTAAGCTCCATTGGAGATGGAATTCCCTCTCTTTTCTTCCTTTCACACGTACTGACTGTGGGGCTGGGGGTGGGGTGGCGATGGAGGCTTAAATGTAGAGGTCAGAGGACAACTCAGCAGGAGTCATTCCTCTCCATCCACAACGTGGGTTCAGAGAACAAACTGAAGTTGTCAGGCTTGGTGGTAACCGTACTGGCTGAATCTTCTTTCCCTTCTAGAAACTTCCAAAGTTTGGACTTCGTCAATCGGGTTTTTGCAAGATTATGCAGCTCAATGACTCAGAGGTCTCTGCAGCTTACAGCAGCAGATGTTCGCGTCCTGCTCCTTTCAGAGGTCAGTTGCCGTGACCTAGATGCCTCAGCTCTCCTCCAGGCTGCTGTGATCCAGGTTGCAGGTTGGGAACAGGTCTGAGTGACTTATCAGGGACTGAGGCTAAAGTGAAGGCCCCGACAGGGGATAGTCCCTTCTTGGGTCAGAGGTCACAGGGACAAAAGGCCCAGTGGAGACTTCACATTTCACAGTTAATCTATTTTCTGGTGCAAACTGAAGAGCCAAGCCCAAACCAAGGAAGCTCCTCTACACTGTAGAGTCTACAGGAAGGAGTGATTGGATGTCTTTCTTGCATCTTTGTAGGACACAGCCATCCAAAAGGCAATGCCATAAATTCGATTTCACAACCATATGAGTCGTAGTCTTAACAAAGGACTGATGAACTAGTTAGTTTTTTATCAACTTGATACAAGCTGGAGTCATCTGAGAAGAGGGAACCTCAACCCAGGTAATGCTCACGTCAGATTAGCCTATACATAAGCCTGTGGAGAATTTTCTTGCTTGACGATGGATGTGGAAGGGCCCAGCCCACGATGGGCGGTGCCATCCCTAGCCAGGATACATATGTCCTGGGGTGTATATGAAAGCAAACCAAGCAAGTCAGGAGGAACAAGCAGGACTCCATCATCTCTGCTTCAGTTCCTGCCTCAAGTGCCTGCCCCGACTACCCTTCATGGTGGGCTACAACTACAAGCTGAAATAAATTCTTTCCTCCCCAAGTTGCTTTTGGTCTTGGGGGTTATCCGAACACTAGAAAGCAGACTACAGCAATTAGAAGGGAGGCAGGGGCAGACAGTAGCGATGGCTTAAAATGAAACTTTTCAAACTTGAATTTTGGCTTACAGATAAAAACCTCCTTTAATGCCCCAACCACAGGGGACCTTTTCACTCCCTACTCACCCCATGTAGCTCTCTTCTCTTTCCTCCCCACATCCCTATCTCACCTCCTCAGTTCTTTACTCCCTCCAGTTCTTGGAATTTTTTGGGATTGGTGTTCTGGAACTTGGGCAGGAAGTGGGCGACCCGACAGAAGATTAAACATGCCTGGTTTCTGGTTCCGTTATCTTTGCTTACATAACCACCCCAAACCTGAGGGCCAAAAGCAGCAGCCATGACATTATCTCCCACAGTTCTTGGGGGTTGGAGGGGGGCTCAGCAGCATGAGTCTTTGTGCTGGCTCGTCAGACTCATGTGGCTGCCCTCAGATAGTCGGGGGCTGAGCAGCCAACATGGCATCACCCCTGTCTCTATTCAAAGATGGAGTATGGTTGATTCACTTGGGTAGTGAGTTCCCACCTCCCTCTGTGTGTGTGTGTGTGTCTGTGTGTGTGTGTGTGTGTGTGTGTGTGTGTGTGTGTGTGTAGCTGTGCACATGTGAGTGCAGGTGCTGGAAGAATCTGGAAGAGGGCGTTGGGTCCCCTGGAACTAGAGTTATAGGCAGTTGTGAACCACCTGAAGTGGGTACTGGGAACTCAACCTGGATCCTCTGTAAAAGCAGCCAGTGCTCTTCACCACTGAGCCATTCCGGCAGCCTCTGTGAATGATTTCCTACATTCTAGAGACTGGAATTAAGATGAAAGGGGAAAAGATTCATGGGCTTTAAACTTTTTTTTTCTTTTTAAGATTTATTTTTATTGTATGTGTGTGAGGGTTTCACCTGCATGAATGTACATGCACCACGTACATGCACCACGTGCATGCCTGGTGTTTGAAGAGGCCAAATCCCTTGCAAATGGAGTTACAGGGGCTTGTGAACCTCCATGCAGGTATCGGGAACCGAACCCAGGTCCTCCTCTGCAAGAGCAGCAAATTCTTTTCATCATGGAGCATCTCTCCAGCCCTCCTTGAGCATCTTATAAGCACTCCATCTTCATCCCTACATATACATTAAAGGTCCAACCACTAGTCACCACTGCATTTGGGATTAAGGTTCAACACAGGAATCCCAGGAGACAGACATCCAGACCTTGGCATCAGGAGGCCAAAGGTTTCCTGCTGTTTATCTTGAGGCCAAGTCCTTACTGGAATCCTCCAATTTGCAGAAGAGTTATCTTTGTATCGAAGAGATAAGCATTCCAAATAAACTGACATTTAAGTAACAATAAGGGGCTTTTAATAATTTAAAAGCTTAAGTCTTTTGGAAACCAAACCAGAGTTAACACCGGGTAACACAGTAACTGTCCCTTAAAAGAAACTTATACTTTGGGGGATTTTCCTTGGAAACCCATGCTCAGAAAGGGTTATACGTAGTCAGATACTTAAAAACCTCAACAATATAATCATGTCTCAAAACAAAAAACATCACAGTTCTGCACTCGGGAGGCAGAGGCAGGAGGATTTCTGTGAGTTCAAGGCCAGCCTGGTCTACAGAGCTAGTTCTAGGACAGCCAGGGTTACACAGAGAACCCTTTCTGGAAAACAAACAAAAACCCCTAGGAAACAGAATTTTCCGACACATGTTGACTATGTCTTGTTAAAGGTTTAAGAATCAATCAACTTCCATCAACTGGTAAGAATTAATTAGCTGGTCTCAGGGAAGAATTTTTTTTTTAAGTAATTTTCAACAAAACACACAATTGTTAGGCTTAAAATGATTATTGTGCTTTAATAATCTTATTCAATAATACATTCATAGGAGTTATTCTTGTTTTTGTTGTTGTTGTTGTTGTTGTTGTTGTTGTTGAAATGGAGTTTCATTCTGTAGCTTTGGCTGGCCTGGAACTCATAGTAATTCTCCTGTTCTGCCTCCAGAGTGCTAGGATAGGTACGTGACACCACACTAGCCTTAACCACACCAGCCCTAACCCTCCCTCCCTCCAGCCCTTCCTTCTTCCCATCCTTCTCTGGTGTTTTTTTAGCTGTGTAACCTTTGTAACAGTGGTCCTCTACCTTCCTAATGCTGCGGCCCCTTCATACAGTTCCTCATGTTGTGGGGAACCCCAACCATGAAATTATTTTCATTGCTACTTCATAACTGTAATTTTGCTACTGTTATGAATCATAATGTAAATATCTTATTTTCAGGAGATCTGATATCTGTGAAAGGGTCGTTCCACCCTAAAGGGTCATGACCCACAGGTTGAGAACCTTTGCTTTACAAGCATGTGTTTTTTCAAGGGGTGTGTGTGTGTGCGTGTGTACGTGCATATGTGTGTGTGTGTGTGTGTGTGTGTGTGTGTGTGTGTGTGTGTGTGTACAGGTGTGTCACAGCCCCGGGATGTTTTTTACATGTAGGTGCATTTTACCCATAGTGGCCCTGTTTCCAGGGCTCACATGTGGCCAATGGCCTCTGTACAGACTACATAGCTCTAGGAAGTTAAGCTTTTATTGGGATTTATCTTCCTTGTTTCCAACGTCATTCCTAACATGGGTTATTTCATCCTGGACTAGTGTATTGAAAACAAACAGTCATAGACTCTTTTCCCAACAGTCTTTCAAAACAACAGATCAGGAAGACACTGTCTACCAGGATCTGAGTTCCGCTTGCTTCTGTTGGAAATGGTCTGGAGACGTTGGGGTTTTTGCATCTAAAATCCCTTCTTGGGTTTCTTCAATGGACGTACTCTGAAGGAATTTTGAAACAGGTGAAATAAGCCCCACCTACCTTCCAGTTGCTAAGACCTTGGGAAGTAGTTTTTAACCAGAATTGTGTTCTTCCACCCAGCTTCGGCTACCACCCTTTCACAGATATCAGATCTCCTGCAAATAAGATATTTACACAGAGTCAACTTCTCCACCACAGCACTTCCAACTGTGTGAGCCCTGAAGTCAAGAGCTGGCCACCCAGAAGGCCATGCCATGCCTACCCTGCCATCATCCCTTCTCACTGCCTCCTCGGCTACCACACATGCTGAAGAAGTTGCTAACTAACGCAAGAGAATCTAAGTAAGGATAGTCCTCGGAAGTCCCATCTCTTCCCCAAGAGCAAGCATTACTCTGTTTTCCTCCTTCCTTTTGGCTGGAACGGGAGTAACTGGATTAACCTTGGAAGTTACCTGTTAAGGGTCCCTCTGCCAAGGATGTAGCTCAGTGGTGTGCTTGCTTGCCTAGCATGTATAAGTTCCACCACCAATATAAGTTCCACTTCAATTCCACCACCAGTGCTACAAACAAACATCAGATACACCCTGATTGTTCATGGAGCATAGATGCCCACTAGTCTAGAACTCCTACCTTGGACTGTTTCATGACAGAGAGGAAAACATCTGCGAAGCTTGAACGGCTAGATTTGGGAGTCTGGGTGGGATAGATGTTTTTACTCCAATTACTTTAGCTATTCACCCTGGAGCACTGCTTCCTTAGGCGTACTGCTACGGCTTTTTGAGAGCTCCTAATACCAAGCCAGACTCCAAGGAGTCATTCTAGAAAAGCCGAGATAAAGGAAGGAAATCCCTTAGAGGCAGCATATTAGCAGGGAAGTGTAGGTTCTCTCTCCAGTGCTCACCTGCATCATCTGCCCAGGGCTCCAGCCTGGAAGGAAACACCCAGGGCTATTGTTTATCTGATCTAAGGATGGCTGTTCTTTGCTTTCTGTCTCCGTGATAGACACCAAAACCAAAAGCAACTTAAGAGGAAAGGGTTTATTTCAGTTTACGCTTCCGGGTCAGAGTCCATCATTAAGGGAAACCATAGCAGGAACTGAAAAAAAAAAATCATGAAAGAATGAATGCTGCTCATTCTCTGGTTTTTGCTCAGCTAGCTTTCTTATATTAGCCAAGAACCACCTGCCCAGGGATGGTGCTGCCTACAGTGGGCTGGACCTTCTTCCATCAATTAGCAATCAAGACAATGCCCCACAGACATGCCACGGGTCAATCTGAGCTGAGCCATCCCTCCCTTGAGACCGGGTCAGCTGACTCGAGGCTATATCAAGTTGACAGCTGCAGTGAACTAGGACAATGGCCAATCGTGGAAGTGTTAATTTCCTTTACAGGAATTCTGTGTGCCTGTGCCGTCCTGAGGTTGGACCGCACAGCTTTGCCTATTGCCAGGCAAGAGCTCTACCTAATCAAACCAAATAATTTTCTTCTTTATTTAGTGTGTGTTGGGGGAAGGGCGTGTGTGTGTGTGTGTGTGTGTGTGTGTGTGTGTGTGTGTGTGTTTATGGCTGTACCACAGCACACATGTGGAGGTCAGAGGACAACTTGCAGAAGCTGGTCCTCTCCTTCCACCACATGGGTCCCAGGATTGAACTCAGGCCAGCAGGCTTGGTAGCGAGGATCTTTAGCGGCAATCTACCTTGCCGGCCCAGGGAATTTTATTTTTACACAGAATGGTAGAAACAAATGACGGAAATATTTCCAACATCGGAGTTACTCGGTTGTGACAGATGGCCATGCAGAGCAGCTGCTGGCTCAGAGCAAGCCCAGTCCTTTTCAGGCTTTCTCTACCGAGTGTTTAAAACCTAAGGGGCCAGGTATGGTGGCGCACGCCTTTAGTCCCAGCACTTGGGAGGCAGAGGCAGGCAATCTGTGAGTTCAAGGCCAGCCTGGGCTACAGAGTGAGTTCCAGGACAGGCTTCAAAGCTGGAAAGAGAAACCCTGTCTGGGTGAGGGGAGGGTGGAATTTTGGGGGCCAGGGGGAGGGGGTAGGTGGGAGTGGTGGGGTGTGGTATGGGACTAGACAGACATCTCCTAAGGGCTAGTCTCACATCATTACTTACTATACACTACATCGTGACTGTTTCCTCTTCCTGGATTCTGAAAATGATTATTCTCACTTGGGGTATAAAATGTACTCAGAGTAACTAATGGTCAACTACTCCAGTGTCATTTCTGGTTTTGTGGTAAAACACCGATCACAAGAAGCTTGCGGGAGGAAAGGGCTTATTCAGCTCACAATTCCGGGTTATAGACCATCGTGGAGGGAAGTCAAGAACTTGGAAGGCAGGCATGGCTCCATTCCAGGCTTCATTGCCTCTGACCAAAGGACTGACTCCACAGCCAAAGAAACACAGATCAGGAATCATGGAAGACGCGGCTGGAAGCCCAGCTTCTACTCAGCCAGCTTTCCTGTACTGTTCAGGACCACCTCTGGGGATGGCGACACCGACAGTGTGCTGGGCTCTCCCACGTGAATTAACAGTTGAGACAAACTCTCCCACAGACAAGCCCATGGGGCCGATCTTACCTAGGCAATTCCTCAGTTGACTCTAGGCCGTGTCCAATTGACAGTGAAAACTAACTAGGTCACTGCTGCATAATCCTCACGTTTTGCATATATGTATGTGACGTGTGCGGATATATGTGCTTTGTATAGGTGTGTACGTGTGTGCGGGTGTGCTCTCCCGTACATATGTGTATAAATGGCAGACGTCGCTGTGGGGGTGTCTCCCTCAATCTCTTTCTACATGGTTTTTGGAGACAGGGGTGTCTCACTGAACCTGGGGTTCACTTGGTTTCTTAGGTGGATTCTGGGGACCTGAACCCATGTCCTCACGCTTGCCAGGCAGGGACTTCACTCACTGAGCCACCTTCCCAGTCGGATCCTCCCACCACGTCATTGTGCTTTGTGGGTCAGCCCTAGCCTAAACTACCTGCCGGGCTAACACCCCAAATGGACTAAGATTATATTCCAAATAGATTTAAAAATTAGGAAATCTGAAAGCTTGACTTTCTCTCTGGTGATGGGGATTATTAGCCAAGTGAATTCAGGACCTTGCACAGGCTAGGTAAGTCCTCAGCCACAGAGCTATATATATCCCCTGCTGTAGTACTTTTACTTTTCCTCCCTCCCTCCCTCCCTCCTACCCTCCCTCCCTCTCTCCTTCCTTCCCTGCCTCCCTCCCTCTCTCCTCCTTCACTCCCTCCCTCTCTCTCTTCTCTTCTCCTCCTCCTTCCTCTTTTACATAATTGAAGGGGAATACTATTAGAAAGAAATAATGGCTTTTGAATTGAATTCATTTTTGTTGTTTTGAGAGAGCCTCCCACTGTGCGGCCCTCCTGCCTCCAGTCACCTCCCAAGAACTGGGATTATGGATATGGTGGCTCATAATGAAATATCATTAAAAACAAAGGAAAGGCTGCCACGTGAAGGAGCTTTGACAGCGTTCTGCTGAGAGAGGCCAGATACAACAGAAAATAACAATACGGTTCGATTTGTGTGCTGGATAGACTATCCAAATTCCTGAAGAGAGCAGCACAGTGGTTACCAGAGACTGGGAGGTGTGTGGCAGGAGGAAAGATATTGTTTGATAAGGACAGTTTTAGTTCAGGGTGATGAGAAGTTCTGGGAATGGACAATGGGGATAGTTACACAACCCTGTAAAGTACCTAATTCTACCCTCTCCATTTGGTGCATGCCTAAAATCCTAGCATTTGGGAGACCGAAACAGGAACCAGTGCGAGCTACACAGTGAAATCAAGGCTATCCTGGGCTATATTTTGAGACACCACCACCACCACCCCATCTCAAACAAAATAAAATGAAACAAAACCTCAAGGAAAACAAAGCTAAAAACTGCTTTTTTTTTTTTTTTTTTTAATGGAAGCAAGCATGGTAGTGTTTGGTAAAATCATACAGCACATGGAGGCCGAGGCGGGAAGACTGAATTCTGCATCGAGCCTGGGCTACACAGTGAGTTCCCGTCCTAAAAATCCAAACCCAACAAAATGGTAAAATGGCAATTTTTATATGTTTAGTCATAATTTTAAAAAGGCAAAAATAAAAAAAAAAGGCATGTTGACAAATTTGGTTTTTTTTTTTTTTTTTTTTTTGGTTTTTCGAGACAGGGTTTCTCTGTGTAGCTTTGCGCCTTTCCTGGAACTCGCTTTGGAGACCAGGCTGGCCTCGAACTCACAGAGATCCGCCTGGCTCTGCCTCCCGAGTGCTGGGATTAAAGGCGTGCGCCACCACCGCCCGGCCATGTTGACAAATTTGTAACCCCAGTATTCACTTGGGGAGTTAAAGCAAATTCAAGGCCAGTATGGACTGCAGAGTGAGACCCTGGGTCAAAACACAGACAGATGGACAGACTGACAGACAGACAGACACACACACACCAAAAATAAACAAACAAACAAAAAAACCCCACAAAACAAACAAAAATTTTAAAAATAAAATTTTAAAGGCAAGAAAAAAAAGGAACTATTGATAGCTACAGACAGCCACATGGGTGAAAGGTTTGCCTGTTGTAGAAATCAGGGTGAGTGAAAAGTGGGAACACAAAGGTCTGCTGAAGTTCACTTATATAAGTTCAAAGAGATAACCTACTGTTCAATAAAATTCTAGGAAGCCATTGGTTTAGAATGTCTGAACTGGGCCCCCGCTAAAGTGGAATTGGAGTCAAGCTGAAGTTCCCTAACCAAACCCTAACTAATTTGTTGGGCTTTCCCAGAAATCAGGAGAAAGAAATAATAACCAAACCCCCAAACAGGCCAGTTTTAGCATGGTAAGGAAGTGCCCTCCGGGTTAACGCTGAAGGAAGGTACCTTCTGAATGACCATCCCCTCCCTTTCCGTTTCTGCTTTCTTCGGTCCCTTTTCTGCCTTTAGAGACCACTTCCTCTGCTCAGCACATTAGAAGTTTTCTTTTAAGTGTATTCATTTATTATGTGTATATGTGTGTGCCTACAGGAATTTCTGTGCACCGAGTGCATGCAACCGAATATGAGCCTCTTGGTGTGTGTGGGTCTTGGGAACTGATCCCAGGTCCTCTGTAAGAGCTCAGAATTGCTAAGCCATCTCTCCAACCTTCCTCTGAAGACCTTGTGTTTTATTTATTTATTTTTTTAAGAGGGTCTTGCTATGTAGCCCAGGCTGGCTTTGAACTCATACTCCTCCTGGATGCTTGGATTAGAGGTGTGCACTACCACATCTGGTTTGGGACTTTTTTTTTTTTTTTTTTTTTTTTTTTTTGGTAACTTTCTGTTTTCTTGTCAATAGGGTGGAAATGGGCTAGGGAGATGAGAAAAGACAGTCACCAAGACACCTAATGTCATTGTTTTGTGTTTCTTTTCCTTTTTATTCTTGAGACAGAGGCTAACATAAGAACTGGCTTAGAACTCTCTGCGAAGCTGAGGAAGACGTTGAACTTTGGATCCTCCACCCCCCACCTCTCGGGGGCTGGGATTAGAGGCATGCACACTCTGCCCAGTTTATTCAGTACTAGGGATTAAACCCAAGGGCTTCCTGTATGGTAGGCAGGGGCTTTACTAACCAAACAACATCCTTGACGTGTCATCTAGTCTTTTGACACTCTCAGCCCTCCACTGATAGACATCAGAACAGTGGTTTCCTGGAGTTGTGTTGGGGTGAGTAAGATTAATTGGAGGTGAGTACAAAGGAGCTCTCTTAAGTGACAAAAATGCTTTCTATCTTGCTTGCAGAGGTGAATACACTTAGCATGTACAATTGTCAAAACCCTTAGGATTATACAGCTAAGTATCTAAGCATTGTTCCGTGTAAAGTGTCAGCTAAAAATAAAAGTCACAACACAAACTAAAGGAAAAAAAAAGTTAAGACAATTTAAAATCAACCCTGTGAGTGTGGTGTGGCAAACGGGCAGAGGTCTGTATCTGTGTGTATGTGTACGTGAGCGTTTGTGCATGGAGGGCATCTGGTCCCCTATCCTGTCATTTCCTTCTGTCCCCTCTCTACACCAGCACCGAGGTTGTAAGTATGAGACCAGGCCTGCCTGGTTACATGGGTGCTAGGACCATGTAACTCAGGAGAGAGCACGGAGAGCACCAAGCTTGTATCTCCAGCACAGTTAAAACATTTTTATTAATATCAAATAAAAATTTGGCTGGGACTGGAGAGATGGCGCAGCAGTTGGGAGCACTGACTGCTCTTCTGGAGGACCCAGGTTCAATTCCTAGCACCCACATGGTGGTGGCTCACAACCATCTGTAACTCCAGTTCCAGGGGACCCAACACCCTCACACCGATGCACATGCAGGCAAAACAGCAATGCACGGAAAATAAAAATAAATCAATTATTTTTTTAAAGATTTCTTCCTTCAGAAACATCTTCAAAATTTTTATTTAAAAAAGTAAATAAAAATTGGCCATGTGTGGTGGCCCATATCTATCTATATCGGAGGCTGAGAAAGGGCGATCGTCCTGGTTTGGAGGTAAGCCAGGGCTACACAGAGAGTGCCAGATCCCTGTCTCAGACACACTAAAATGACAGTGACTAAAATTTTAAAAACAAAGGTGTGAAACATTACCAAGCAAAATGATACCGAGACAGCAGGATGTGGTGGCTTTTTACGTGCAGTGTGTTTTCAGCCTTGGAGTCTGAGGCGAGCTGGCAGCGCAGATGCAAGGCCAGTCTGGGCTAAGTGGTGAATTTCAGGTCAGTCAGGCTCGCAGTGTAAAACTGGGTCTCAAACAAGACTGAAAACAAACCAAACAGAATTCAAGGGGCTGAAGGGGCGTCTCGGTTGTTAAGTGCACGCACTGGTGTGACGGAGGACCTCAGCTGGATCCCCTGCACCCACTTCCGGTGGCTCACAGCATCCTGCAACCTCACCCCAACCCCCGCCGGGAATCCAGTGCAGCCAACCTCCATGGATATCTGCACTCTGGTGCATGTACCCACACACAGACCGACCCACACACAGACCGACACACGCACACAGAATTTTTTTTTAAATTTATATTATCTATAAAATAGAATTCAGGTTTCCCTGAGTAGCGGAGTTCAGCTCCTCTCCTCTCACTCAGTGCAAGCCAACATGAAAACCCACAAGTTCTTTCAAAACCTTAAAATTGTTTTTCAGGGCTGGTACGCATCTCAACGATACAGCTGCCGGCTTTAGCATATGGAAGATGCAGGGCTCACTCCTCTGCTGAACTGAAAATAGCAATACAATAAAATAATAGTTTTGGTTGCTTCTTGCTTTTATTGCGTTATTATGCTAACATGTATGAGGACAGAAACTGAAACAGAATGTCGGGGTTTGGCGGCACACACTTAAAATCCCAGCACTGGGGAAGTGGAGGCAGGGGGATGAGGAGTTCGTCACACTCAGCTACTAGTCCAGTGTATTTGCAGCCAGGCTAGGATACAGGATACACTGTCTCAAAAAGCAAAAGAAAAAAAAAGAGAAATCTCACGTACCCTAGTTTTGCTTGGTGGCATTCTGTTTCGTTTTGTGAAGGTTTAATTTCAAGAAAAACAAATTTGGTCACGACAATACCCTGCTTCGTTCCCCCCCCCCCCCCATGAAAAGGGCCCAAACAATGGATTACATCATCAATGCAAACTAAAATGTAAATCCCAACTGAACTTTCTGGGAACCACACCCAACTTCCCCGGCGGGGTGAGCTTGGGAAACAGAGCCAGGACTGCCGGGAGGTAGGGGAAGATGGATGGGATATTGAGTGCCCACGTGAGCTGGGTCCTTCTCTGTCTGAGGCTCTGTTTTAGGGCCATTACTATGAGAGTTTAGAAGAGGGGTCTGAAGGAAGGACAGAACATTCCCTGCCTCTTTACCCACCCAATACAAAGCTGTATCTCAGTGAAACTGCCCGACGTCAGGTTCCAGGAAGGACAGCATGGAGGAAGTTGCCTCCTAAGAACTCCAGCACCTCCTTCTCCTCCCCAGCAGGTGGCCAGGCTTTTGCAAGACTTGGCTAACCAGACTGTGGAAGGCATGTGTTTAAACTCGGGGATGGACCCACTGTTTCACACAATTGCTTTTTTGTTGTTGTTTGGTGTTTTTTTTGTTGTTGTTTTTTCATTCCCTATTTTCTGGGGTTGGAAGAAGTTTGGCGAAAGTTCCGTCTATGGCAGAAGGCTCAGGCTGGAAGCCAGCCTCTGGAGTTTGAGCCATCACCCTGGGACCGATGGCCGGGACTGAAAATGAGAATCTTTGAAGAAGAGGGTTGTGGTCATGCAAATTTTGTCTAGTTCTCTGACTGGAAAGAGAATCCCATCTGGCTAACTTCTCTTTTTCTTTACTTTCTTGTGTGAACTATATGTAGGACGTAAGCTACAGCCAACAGAACAGTAGATTATATTGCTTTAGTGTTGCAGGTATGATTGAAATATGACATATGTTAAAATGTGCCTCCAGGAGAAGCCATGTAGCGGACAGTTTATGTACATGGTGAGGTTACAAAAGGCTTTTGTCTTAACTTTACATGTGTGGTGCTTTGCCTACGTGTATGTATATGTACCACATTGGTGTCTACTGTCCAGGGAAGCCAGAAGTGGGCATCAGTTCCCCTGAAACTGTAGATGATTGAGAACTTGCCATCCGAGTGCTGGAGATGGAACCTGGCTCCTCTAGAAGAGTAGCCAGTGTTCTTAGCCACTGAGCCACCACTCCAGCACCATCACAAAATACTTCAATAAATCTGGGATGGTAAAACAAATAAATAGTTATTGCGTGTGGGAGAAAACAGCCAGTTTAAAAAAATACAAATAAGGTATATAAGAGGAGCATGCTTAGGATTTAGAATACATATTCTACGTATGTATGCATTTTTGTTTTGAGATCTCCTGCTGCAGCTCAGGCTGGAACTCACCATGTAGCCCAGGCTGGCCTAGAACTCCTGCCTCAGTTGACTGCTGTTATAAGTGGGGGGATAGGAGTCTTGGAGAGCATTGATGTCTTTCTTGGCTCTTTGTGGGCTTAGTGCAGGGGGCTAGAGTCCAAGAAAACTGTGCGGTCACCAAAGTCAGCCTGAGCCAGTGGCTTCCAGTTCATTGTCTCACAAACGTGAGGAATGACGAGCCAGGACATAGATGGACGACAAGGTTTATCAAGAGGTAGAAAAGCCCTTGCAGCTTGGAGGGAACTTGAGAAAGAGTTATCAAATAGTCTTCACTGGAAGCACTTTTATGTGTTAAGAATGTTCCTGATTGGCTCAGGCTGTGTGTCAAGTAGGCGTTGGTTTGGGATGAACATGATTGGCTAGTTTGGAATGTAAGTGGAGAATGCTGATTGGACAGTTTGTGTTATGTGACCCAAGGCAGGGGGAAAAAAAAAATCAAAAAAGTTCTGAATTGGGGTGGTGGGGGTTGGGGTGGAGGTGGCAGGGAGCAGACAGGAAGTAAAAAAACAAACAAGGGTTGGGGATTTAGCTCAGTGGTAGAGTGCTTGCCTAGCAAGCACAAGGCCCTGGGTTCAATCCTCAGCTCCAAAAACAAACAAACAAAAGGCCAGTGATGAACTGACCTCTTGATCTTGATGAGTCAGGGCTTTTAAGATTTTAGTTTCTTGATGTCCTCAGAGTTAGTTCCAGCAGACACATAGGCGTTTCGTTTTCTTCATGCCTGCAGCCATGCCTGCCTACCAAATGGAGGCAGGATGCCTTGTTCCTAAGTACTATTGGGGTGACTCACCATACGAGGCAAGATTCTGAATATTTCCAACTGGTTGGGCTGGTGAGATGGTTCTCTGGGTAAAGACACTTGCCACCAAGTCTGCCCACCCAAGTTTGATGCCTGGAGCCACCCTGGTAGAAGAAAAGAATGGTGCCACCACTTGAGTGTGCACACACATGAAGTAAGCAAATCTGTAAGAAAATCAAATGTAGTTGGGTGGTGGTGGCATACGCCTTTAATCCCAGCACTCAGGAGACAGAGACAGGAGGATCTCTAAGTTTTAGGCCAGCATGGTCTACAGAGTGAATTCCAGTACAGCCAGGGCTACAGAGAAAACCCTATCTCCAAAAACCAAAAAGAAAAGAAAATCAAATATCAGTCAGGTGTGGTGGTGCATGCCTTTAATCCCAGAAGTCAGAGGTGGGCAGATCTCTGTGAGTCCCATGCCAGCCAGGGCTACAGAGTGAGGCATTGTCTCAAAATGGAAAGAGAGAAGGAAGAAAGGGAGGGAGGGGGAATGGGAGGGAGGGAAAGAAAAGAAGGAGAAAGAAAGGAAGGAAGGAAAAAAGGAAGGAAGGAGAAATTTATACCTAGGATGTGAACTTGGTTTGTAAATAAATTTTAAAAAACACTAAAGATAGATATGTATAGATATTTTATTTTGTTAAGAGATGTCTAACCCCTTCAGTTTTTAACACTTTTTTTTTTTGGTTTTCGAGACAGGGTTTCTCTGTGTAACTTTGCGCCTCTCCTGGAACTCACTTGGTAGCCCAGGCTGGCCTCGAACTCACAGAGATCCGCCTGCCTCTGCCTCCCGAGTGCTGGGATTAAAGGCGTGCGCCACCACCGCCCGGCTAGTTTTTAACACTTTTATACCCATGCCACTGACCATTCCGTAATTTATGAAGCACTGGCCAACACTTATGACTGTCTACAGAAGAGGTCGGATGGCTGTTATTGGACCCGCTTTGCAAATAAAGACACTAAAACTCAGGTGGCTGTCATACTCGAACCTTATTTGGAACCTACACACGGGTCAAAATCCCTGGGCTCCCGCCACAGGACAGCACTGCTTGATTGTCTTCTTGAAATGATAAAAAGGTAAGTTAATCATCGAGCAGACTCCTTAGTATTTAGGAGTACAAATTTAGAAAGGTGTTTGAATGTGGTGCATAAGAACGTGGAATATGGAGCCACTACCTCTTGGTGTGACCTTGACTAGGCTACTAAAAATATCGATACCCCAATTTACTTAGCTGTAGGAAAGAAATATTAAAAAGCACATAGGGATTTTGCAAATTATAAATTAATTGAAACGTTAAGTATTTGATATGGTCCCTGGATCATAAATAATTGTATTTGAAATGCAATGTATTGTGTTAGCAAATTAATTTTTTGTCTTAAACTATGTTAATAAGCTAAGAAGCTCTGAGATTTTTTTGGGGGGTGGGGGGAGTTTAGAGACAGAGTTTCTCTATGTAATTTTGGTGCCTGTCCTGGATCTCGCTCTGTAGACCAGGCTGGCCTCGAACTCACAGAGATTCTCCTGGCTCTGCCTCCCAAGTGCTGGGATTAAAGGCTTGCGCCACCACCGTCCGGCAGCTCTGAACATTTTTAGTAGTAATGCATGTGTGGTATTATACAGACTTAAAACTGTACGAATTAGTGGCTGAAACTCATTTTCCCATCCCCAGCTTGCTTTTGACAGTTATGAAAAATTATCTCTGTGTTATTTGATCAAGGACCAGACCTCAGAGTCTAAGTAATTAACCTTAAGTCACAACTTAACACTGCGGCCTATGTCAACCCTGAATCACCCTAAGTCAAAAAAAAAAAAATCACAAGGACTTCAGCATAACTGTAATGGGCTTTTCTGCTCTTCCCACAAGTAGTCAGACATTTCCCTTGTTCTAGTACGTTTAATCTGTAGAACATAATTTAGACACCAAGTCTCCTCTGAGGAGGAAAGAACCTAGAAAGAATATGCAGAGAATGCAATCAGGCAAACAATGAACCAGTTGGGCATCAAGAAATATGGTGGAGAGGCTAGGCATGCACCTTAGCAGTAGAGCCCTTGCCAAGCATGTCCAAGGCCCTGGGGTTCACCCCAATACTCAAAAGAAAGGAAGTGGGAGGGGTGCTAAGGATGCAGCTCCTAGAGTGTCTGCCATAGTGCATACTAGACATGAAGGCCTGGGTTCAAATCTAGCACTGAGAAAAAAAAATGGATATGGTGACACATGCCCATAAGGTCAGCACTTGGGAGGTTGAAGCAGGAGGATCAGAAGTTCAAGGACATCTTCTGCTATACAGTGAGTTTGAGGCCAGCCTAAGATACACCAGACTTTGTCTCAAAAAAAAAAAAAAAAAAAAAAAAAAAAAAGCATGGTGCCACACAAGAATCAGCATGTTGAATTCCCAAAACCCAGCATCAAGCCTAGGGAGCAAATACTCTACCACTGAGCCATACCCCCAACTCCTACAGCTGACTTTTTATAGGATTTAGGAGAAAGGAAGAAGAAGCTGGGGTCTTGCTATGTAGCCCAGACTGTCCCCAAACTCACTGTGTATCCCAGGCTGACCTTGAATCCTGGAAACCTTCCTGCCTCAGCCTCCTGAGTGTTGAGATTGCAGGCATGAGTCACCGTGTCCAGGCTTTTTTTTAATTTTTAAGACAGGGTCTTGCCTTATAGCCCAGGCTAGCCTTGAACTAATGGTGATCCTGCTGCCTCAGCTCTGAGTGTTGGGATTGCTGGGTCATGCTGCTTTGAAATCAGAAAATGGCAACGGAGAGGCATCATTTCTAGTGAAAAGTGTTTTACAGGAGTGCATCAGTCCTTTCTCTAAACAATTGCCTGTCTTAGCAATATAGATTTAAAAATAATGTGAAAGGTTGACATTCTAAGACAAGTTTTAAAAAAAATCAATATTGCTGCAGTCACTCCGCTCTCTAAGGAGGACTGGGGTCACTGTGCTCTGCAGAAACAGATTCACTCAGTTCTTTTGAACTTTTGCTAGATGGAAAAATCACAAACCATTGCAGTAAAATTAGGAGATACATGTCCTTTTACCACACACGCTCTATAAAGAACATCCAGGGGTTGGTGAGCTGGCTCAGTAGGTAAAGGAGCTTGCTGCCAAGCCTAACCACCTGAGTTTGAACCCATATGGTAGGAGGAGAGAACCGATTTCCGCAAGATGTCCTCTGATCTCCACAGCTGTATCATGGTACCCCCATCCCCATCACACACTAAATAAATGATAAAATGTAAAAGTAAAGCAAAACAATGACAATAACAACAAAACTTAGGTGGGTGTGTTGGTCCCTGCCTGTAATCATGGCTCTTAGAAGGTAGAAGGAAGTGGTCAGAAGTTCAAAGTCACCCTTGGCCACATAGTGAGTTTGAAGCTGGTATGAACTATCTAAGACCCCACTCCAATAAATAGATAGATAGATAGATAGATAGATAGATAGATAGATAGATACATAGATACATAGATACATAGATACATAGATACATAGATAGATAAATACATAGATAGATACATAGATACATAGGTACATAGATACATAGATGGATAGATAGATAGATAGATAGATAGATAGATAGATAGACAGAGAGAGAGACAGAGATAAATAGATAAATAAAAGCATTTAGCTTCACTCAGTACAGCAGCTTTTATTTATTTATTTGTCTATTATTTATTTGTCTATTTATTTGTCTGTCTGTTTGTTTGTTTGTTTGTTTGTTTGTTTGAGGCGGGGTCTCGTTCTCTAGGCTGGTCTAGAACTCACTATGTAGCCCAGGCTGGTTGCAGACTTGCAGCAGTCCTGCTCTCAACTACTGGGACAATATGTAACCCTGGGCCGACATGCTCAGCTTCCATGCAGTAATAGTGGGCCCTGGGCTTCTTCCCCCCTTTGCAGAATCCTCACTCCGGCTTTGAGACCACTCAGAGAAACAGATAGAGATGGAGGTACAAGGCACATTCAGGAAAGGGCCTCGCCTGTTTTACAGGAATCTCACTGAGGATCCCTGCAGAGCTGGGTGTTTCTGCAGCATCGGGGCTCTGTGAGGCCCTTAATGGAAAGCTATTTGCTTCTGGTCTTGGGTGGAGTCCTAATATCCCAAGCTACACCAAACAGCAGAATTAATCCAATTGGATCAGTCAGTCACCTGACTAAAGGACCGTCCCTCAGGAAACAGATTCATCTTAAGCCATCCTAAAGAGACTGGGGAAATACGTATTTCTCTAATGAGATAATGTGCTTTTCCTTCCCAGAAAGCCACCCCTGGTACAGTCACTTCAGAGCCACCCTGAGGTTTCTGGCTTTTCCTTCTCTTCTGTCTCTTTTGGATGCTGGCCAGAGCCCAAGGATGCTCTCGCTGGTACTTTGGGCTCCCTTACTGTTCCTCCGAAGCTCTCCACCCTACCTTTTGGTCATGCAGCTGCTTGTCTGCTGTGTGTCTGACCTCCATCGCTTAACATCCAACCCAAGCAGAATGACTTTCTCTTGTCCTGTTTCCACCCCCCCTCTCCCTGGCAGCTGCCAAGATTACCAGCTCGCTTGCCCTGTTGTTTTTCTTCTAAACTCCAACAAAAATGTCTTTGAGCTTCCTTCAGATTCGACTCTTAAACTCTTTTATTAACATGACTGAGAGGGGACCCCGATTTCCCTAGCAATACGTGACACCCTAGATAGGGCCCCCACACTTTCTGATAACAGGGTGATGGTGTCTCGTGCCTGTAATCCCAGCACTCTGGAGACCGAGGCAAGAGGATCGACGGAAATTTGAGACAGCCTGGGCTACCTTGTGAGTTTCAGGCCAGACTGGGCTACAAAATAAGACTCTCTCTCTCAGAAAGAAAGGAAATGGAGAAAGAAAGAAGAAAAAGAAAATAAGCTTCCCCCAGCCAGATAAAGGAAGGTATCTTGACAGACGCACAGCCAACGGTAATTCCCCCAAGGAAAGCTCTCACTGGAATGAAGGAGAAGCAATGGCGTGGTTCTACATACCAAGCACATGCTCATATTTATTCAGTGAATTGAGACTCTCCAAAGAAATAAGAGTACAGTGAAGAGCATGACGGGCTTGGGAAGCAGGGCACAGATGAAGAGTTGGGGTGGGGGGGTCTGTCCCAGAGACAGCCTGATGGGTAATGTAGAGAGCAGAAAGGCCTAGGCAGTCAGAAACCTTCTCCTGTCTGGTAGGTGGGGAGGAGCAGATGACCCAGAGAAATAAGAGCAGCTTCCACTTTCCTTATGTGACAAGTGGCCTCTATGCGTCACTTTTAGTAAGGCTGATAGGGCTGACATTAGGTGTGATGGGCTAAATGTTTTGATGCATTCTTATCCTATGTCCAAGCCACGCTGTCCTCCTCTTGCCCCCATCCCCACTCAATGCCAACAAAATGCCCTTGGGTGACTGTCACAGCAGTGAGCTAAAGAGTCAGAGAGAGAGGGTACGGCTCTAAGGGTGTGTGTGTGTGTGTGTGTGTGTGTGTGTGTGTGTGTGTGTGTGTGTGTGTGTGACTCAGCAGTCTTGTTTTAAAGACTGCAGCTTCTCTCTCCCAGGGTGCTGGAATTCCCCAGTGGTTCCCAACTCTCCTTGGAATGCTGGCTTTAGCCCAAAATCCCAAGTCAGATGTGCCAGGTTTGGAAGCCACAGGGGAAAGTGTGCATCACCTTTGGCTCGCTGGATTTCATGACAGTGACATATAGGGAGGCCTATAATTAAAGCAGGTCCAAAGTACACAGAGGCATGCGCACTGACTTCTTTGGATTCAAGGCAATGCACTAATATTTCACAATTTAAAGTTTTCATAAAACTACAGAAATTGGACACGGTGACACACGCCCATGGTCCCAGAACTTGAGAGTCTAATGACAGAGAGTGGCAAGTTCAGGTCAATCCAGGCTCCGTGCTGAGGTTAAAGGTCATCCTACGATGAAGGAACAAGGCTGTGGGAACTCTATTTTTCAAGCGTTTGTTCATCGGCCTGACTTGGTGGGGTTCTGGTTTTGTTTGTTTTCTTCCTTGAAAGAGGGAGCAAAGTCACTGAGCCGTGTTTATTCTTCTGATAGTCTATAACAAACACTACGATATAAAATTAAGAAACTTAATTACTGAACAAATTCAGTGCATCCGATGTTACATGATAGAGGAATGAGAGAAAAGTGCTTAACACACACACACACACTCACACACACACACACTCACACACACACATACACACACACTCACACACACACTCACACACACAGTATTATTGACAAGCGTCACGACAGTCACTGTCCTCTTTTATGACTGATCATGTGAGTGTAACTCATACTTAACAACTACCTTCTTTCACTAGCTGTTCAGTATGTTCTTCATTGTCACTCGGTCAAGGTTTTACCTAGTACGATGACATGCTCCGTTTTATTTGGAGTTTCCCATAGATCTTAAACATGGGACCTGGTACACTTTAAGGGCCCAACTGCATTCCAGACTTTTTCTTACCAAGACTGGCTTTTTGTTGTTGTTATTCACTTATTTTGTTTTGAGATATGGATTCTCTGTGTAACAGCTCTGGCTGTCCTGGAACTCCCTCTGTAGACCAGGCTGGCCTCAAACTCACAGAGATCCACCTGCCTCTGCCTCCTAAATGCTGGGATTAAAGGCATGCGCTAATACCGCCCAGCTTGTTGGTTGAATTTTTGAGGCAGGATCTCATGTAGGACCCAGGCTGACCTTGAGCTCGCTGTTGAATTGTAAACCAACCCAATAGCTGAGTACAATAATCCCAGCGAAGAGAGTAAACCCATTTTTTAATCTGTTGACTCAGTCATGAGGATCCTGAAATGGGAGGCATCCTTCCCTTTTATTTCATCAGAATCAGTGTGTGTTTCCTGGTAGGAACAGCCTTTCCCAGGCAGCTGAGCCCTAGGCCAGCCAAGCATACGGCATGGGAATAGGGAGCAAAGGCTTTTGCTAGTGCAACAGTGAGCGGCCTCTCCCATTTTTACCCCTCGTACCTGTGAATGAACTCCGGCTATGAGCCATTATTGGGAGCTGATTCTGAACATACGCCGCCCTCTGGAGATGCTTGCCCCAGCCATGCGGTGAATTATCTTATAATGTATGATCTATCTGACTGTCTCCAAATGGCTTCTCCGGCTGGATCTGTGTCACGACCCTGTACTCTTAGCAATTCAGGAGGCCAAGGAAGGAGAAACAAATGTCGAGGACTTTATGACCTATGGTGAGTTGAAGGACAACACGGACAACTCAGTGAGACCCTATCTCAAAATCAAAAGATTAAAAAAAAAAAGAAAAGAAAAGAAAAAATGCCTGGGATTTGGCTAAGGACTTGCCTAACAAACATAAGGTCCTAGGTTCAATCCCCGCCCCCATAAATAATGAAAAAGAAAATTTTCATTAAAAATGAAAAATAAAACATTCTTTAAATGTTTTCTGGCTGCTTCAAGGTTGGGGGGAGCATTTTAGGACCAGTAAATTCTAAGGTTTTATAATGCTTAATGAGCTCATTGCTGTAATTCTTTGAAGTGAGTTTTTGGGTCAGAATTTCTGTGAGGAATATCATGATTGTGGGTAAGGGACTCTAAAAGTCAACACATGGGTGTTTGGCTACAAAAGAAACCACCCACACATTGAGTGCTGATTCCAAACATATCCAGCCCTCTGGAGATCCTTGCCCTGGGGAATTATCATATAACATGATACATATGACTGAGTCCAAATGGATACTCTGGCAGGGTTTGTGGACACAAGCCTGGACTCTAAGAAATTCAGGAGGCCAAGGAGGAGGATTATAATTCTCTCATAGCCAGAAGCAGTGAAACTGTGTCTAGTGTATGAGATGGGAAATATTGTGGCATTCTGGAAGAAAAATACCATGTTCAGGCATACTGAAAAATCATTTAATAAAATTCAGCAACCCTCTTCTCAAATTTCATATGGATCAAAAGAAGAATAATATGTGCCTATTTTTGAAGAATATATATGCCATGCACAATAGAGTGATCCAAATATCCATCGCCAGGTGAATGTATCCAAAAAATGAGATGCAGACATCTGATGCTTTGAAAAGGAAAGAATGTTGAGCATCCTGTCCAACAACAAAAAAATAAATAAGGAAATTCTGTTATATGCTATAACTTGAATGAATGAAGTTTGACTTAAGTATATTATGTTACATGCAATAAACTAGTCACATATAAACAGCAGTACATAATACCACAACACCCAGTGAAATGCAGCCATCTTAGCATACAAGTGTATACTACAATGCTTGCACACAGACAAAGTTGCCTAACAATACACTTCTCAAAACGTATCTCAGGGGCTGAGCAGTGGGTCAACGCCGTGCAAACCTAGTAACCTGAATTTGATTCCTGGAGCCCACAAAAAAAGTGGAAGGAGAGAACTGACTCCACAAAGTTGTCCTCTGACTTCTACATGTGCTCTGTGTCATGTGCATGCATACAAACATATGCGAACAGACTAATAATAAATCAGGAATTTTTTGAGACATGGTCTCACTATGTAGTCCTGACTGGCCTGGAACTCGATAATGTAGACCAGTCTGACCTCAAATTCAAAGAGCTCTGCCTCCCTAGAGGATTAAAGATGTGCACTCCCATGCCTGATCCATAAATGAGATTTTTTTTAAAAAATTAAAATACTCAATTGTCAGGCAACATATGACTATGCTGTATGATGTCAAACGATACGCAAAATAAAACATTCATAGAAAAATTCATAGAAATGGAAAGAATGGTGGCTGCCAGGATGAAGGGCTAGAGGAAAGGGGAGTTTTTAACAGGTGTAGAGTTTTAGTCCTGCAAGATGGAGTTCTGCACATTAACTGGGCACAGTGGCACATGAGTGTATTCCCAGCAATCAGGAGGTTGAGGCAGGAGGACTGTGAATTCTTGGTCAGTCTGGGCTACATAGTGAAATTGTCTAAAAAAAAAGTTCTGCAGATTGATAGTATAATAATGTGAATATAGTTAATACCATTACTATTAGAATGTACACTTAAAAGTGGCTAATATGGGACTGGGGTATAGTTCAGTCAGTGTTTGCCTCACAGGCATGAAGCCCTGGATTTGATCCTCAGTGAATAAACTGTAATATCAGCACTCACGAGGTAGAGACAGCAGGATCAGAAGTTCTAGGTCATCCTTGGCTATATAGCAAGTTGAAGAGTAGCCTCAGCTACAGAAGACCCTGCTCATAAAACAAACAAGAAACAATGCCCCCGCAAAAGAATAGAAAACCACTAATATATATTTTTCATATTTACCAAAAAAAAAATCAAAGGAATATGAAACGCCATCCTAATTGGTCTTAACA
Source organism: Peromyscus californicus insignis (assembly GCF_007827085.1). Classification (NCBI taxonomy): domain Eukaryota; kingdom Metazoa; phylum Chordata; class Mammalia; order Rodentia; family Cricetidae; genus Peromyscus; species Peromyscus californicus. The sequence goes on along the minus strand of NW_026294492.1, from coordinate 30,339,464 downwards.
ATAAAAACCCAGAGTCAGATATCAAGGGTGAAAACTGAAAGATCAGAGAAGCAGAGCAGCCAGCCACTAAAGAGTTCTTACCTCTATCAGACTGAAGCAAGGAGATCCCGTCTCTACCCACCTCCCAAGTGCCGGGATTAAAGGTGTGAGCCATCACTGTCTGGTCTCTATGGTTAACTAGTGGCTAGCTCCACCCTCTGATCTCCAGGCAAGCTTTACTTGTCAGAACACAAAATATCATTCAACAGAAATAGAAGGACATTTTTCTTGATACGCTAAAGATTGCCACGGCAGAAATTGCACATTGGCATGCTATAGAAGGAACACTAAGACTAAGCTTTAAAACTAAACAACAACAAACCCTCCACTTTTCAGATTCTGGTGGGTAGGGTTTAAGACTTGGTTGGGCCCCACAAACAGCAGCAGTCCTGTGAGACTCTGGAAGGAAATCACAAGAGCAAGCAGGTGAGAAAAGAGCTGCCCCACCAATGCGGACTGTGCAGACGTAGCATGGTCTTCAGCCAGCTGCAGAAACAGAGGTTTATTAACTTGAAAGATAACTTTTTTGGAGAGAGAGAGAGATAGAGGGTCTTACTATGTAGCCCTGGCTGGCATGGAACTCACAGAGATCTACCTGTGTCTGTCTCAGGAGTGCTGGGATTAAAGATGTACACCAGATGACTGGCCTTATTTGTGTGTGTGTGTGTGTGTCTGTGTGTGTGTCTGTGTGTCTATGTGTGTAGGTGGCCATGAAGGCCAGAAGAGGAACTTGGATCTTTTGGAGCTGGAGTTACAAATGGTTATGAACTAGCCAATATGGTTGCCGGGAACAAAGTTCAGGTTCTCTCAGTAGCAACAACACTCCTTTTGATTTTATTTTCTAAAAAAAATAAAAATAAAAATTATTGCCTGTCTGTGCATCACCTGCAGGTAATGCCCAAGGAGGCCAGAAGAAGGCATTGATTGTCTTGGGACTGGAGTTACAGATGGTCGTGAGCTGCCATGTGGGTGCTGGGAGTAGAAACTGGGTTCTCTGAAAGATCAGACAGTGCTCTTAACTACTGAGCCACCTCTCCAGCCCTCAACAAGCACTCTTAACCACTGAACCATCATTTCCAACCCCTTCAGATGACTTTTTTGATTCAACAGCTCTCCACATTAGTGATGGACGAATTACGAATCCGGTCAAGGCGGAATGGTTAAAGGGTCTTCTGGAGTATTCTGGATTCTTGATCTCATTTCCCCTGACTTTATGCAAAGTTTGGAGGCAGAGTCTATGTATTTCTATAAAAATCATTGCTAGGGGTGGTGACAGGAAATCAGGAGAGAAAGGCACTTGCCTCACAAGTCTGGCACCTGAGTTTATCCCTGGAACCCATGGAAAGGTGGAAGAAATGATGCCACAAAGTTGTTCTCTGATATGTACACACGTGCGCACACATGCACACACACACTAAATAAACACAAAGAAAACTATTGCATTCCAGAAAATCAGATATTTCATTTTTGAAAAAAAAACAAGCAAGTAACAAATAAACAAAACCCCCACAGGCTATTTAAACTGGGGATTTAACTCATTGGGTGACATGCTTGCCAAGCATACATGAAGTCCTGGGTTCAATCCACAGTACTACTAAACCAAACTCCTGTAACAAATGAAAAGACTTAAATGAACTGGCCACATTTAATCCACTTATTTTTTAAAGGAATTTTCCCCCTTTAATCTGGTAATGACTAGGTAGAAATGTAATTTAAAAATCCCATTCCAGAATATATAACACTTTATTAATTTTAAATATGCAGAGAGGTTTTTCTGTCATGAATTCAAAGAAATGTTTAGTATTTTCTCCCTACAGTCAATTTCAGTGGAATGAATTCTAAGTCTTCTTGAGATCATATTTAGCTAGCTGTCAGTAAATTTGAATGATAATGCTGTATAGCTGAATCACATAAGTGCCTTGATCATAAATAATGGCTATACATCTGCATTTTTGAAAGTCAAACTCCCTAACAATATCTGTACATGTGCATGTATGCTTTTGTGATAGCAGAACCCAAAAGCATAGCATTTATATTTGCTACCCTCAAATTTTTCATGCTTAAATTTGAAAATAACCATCACCTGGTGAATTTAAAATGACTTGAAGTAAAATAAAATCAAATCCTATTCCAGGGCTAGAAAGATGTCCCAGTGGGTGAAAATACTTGTTGTTCAGCCTGGCATCCTTAGAAATTCAAGCGGACTAAAATACTCATGAGCATGACTATCAACAATGGTCGTTGCTCCTCTGATATGCTATGGAATCTGCAAAACACCATGGAAAGACATGAAAGTCGAGGTTATAACCTCGTGGTAGAGCACTTGGCTGAAGAAAGTGGAGAAGAAACACCTTAGAAGTAGTAATGCTCGATTCCCAGCACCATAGGAATGAATAAATAACCTTTATAAATGGAAAGATAGTCTATGTACAGAAGGCAATCTGTGTGTGGTAACACAAGCCTATTGGCAGACAAAACAAAACAATCTCTATAAAAGAACATTGTTGGGACACTTTGGTGAAATCTGAACAAAGTCGCAGACTAGTTGATACTCTTTATCAATGTCTGAATTTAAAATGTTTACTCCTTTACATAAGTAAACTCAACCCTGGTATAACAACTGTAATCCCAGGAATTGGCATATGAAGGCAGGAAGATCAGAAGTTCAATGTCATCTTTAGCTACAAAGTGATTTTGAGGTAAGCCTGGGCTTCATGAGATACCCTACCCCCACTACACACGGAAAATAATACTACGAAAGTCCCTTCTGAGCTGACATAGTGACACACACATACACATACACACACCTTGTCGCTTTAAAGAAAATTGCCCTTGCTTTCTTTCATTCGCAGCTTAGAATTAGGTTGTCGTATTCAATCAAAAATCGTGTTGGGGATTTGATTAGGTTGCATTGAGTTCTTTGCGATCAGTTTGAGGATCTATTACTGTTTGAATCAAATGGAGATTTTTGCAGAAAGTTGGACTCTGGTGATGCTGGCAAATATAGCAAGGGCAAAGAACAGACTTGTATGTTATGACGATCCTGTGATCATTCCATTTAATTCATTATTCATTAATAACGTACCCTGCTTCCTAGCACCTTTGCAAACTGGGAGGAAAACGGTGAGAGTCCAGGATGAGTATTAACCGGCAGGCATTCAGGGCTCTTCTCCATCGGTGTTTTCTCCGGTGTGTTTCCAGAGGACACACTATTTGAAACAATGGAATTGAAGGGAAGAAGGGTTGAGAAAAAAAGAATCAAGTAAAGAATGCAGGTTGGATATGTACGCATCAGAGGGAGGCCATACATTTTGGAATGGCTGAAGCTGCTATTCTTAACGCCCGTGAGACACGAACTTCAAGGACAAGAATCCTGCATGGGGACTGAGGGCTGTAGAGAAGTGATATTTAAGCTGAGGTTGAAGGCGGGTGGGACGCAGATTGGGTGTGAGTTCCTAGAGCACCTGGGGGTCTGAGGTGGGACGGTGCTGCCCAGATTGGAAGAAAAAAGTTACAGGTATTCCAAACACTTGGAACAAACAGCACGTGCATGAATCAGTGATGGGTGCGCGGGAGGCAAGAGGGGCAGATGCATGTGGAACGACAGCGAGTTGGCGCGATTATGCAAATCGATGAGTCCCAGGGTAAGGACTTCGGACTTTGTCCCGGGACACCGGTGGATACTCTTGAACAGAAACGTAGCAGCTAGCTCCCAAGCGGGCTTCCAAGATGACTGCGGCTGCGGTGGAGGAAACCAGGTGGTCCTGTCCGGGCCAGCGGGGCCACCCTTGCACCTGCAGGGGGCGCTGTCAGGGCCGAGCGTCCTCCCCGCCCCCTCCCTGGTCACTCCAGGTCCGATGCGCTCGGAACTCGGCTACTCTGCCTGGACGCTCCTGCCTTGGGATGCGACGAGCGAGTCCCGACGCACCCCGGTGCGTCACCTCCGCTCTGGCAGCGAGGCTGCCTAGCACCGCGGAGCGGCGCCCGGGGGAGCCTCTGCGCTTGCGCCGCCCGTCGGCCGAGCTCTGCGTGAAAACGCACGCGTTGGAGCCTGGCGTGGCTGGCCGCCACTAGGCGTTTGCTTTTGTCCTAAGAGAGGCGGGCAGGCAGTTGCCAGGGGCTCGAGAGCTCCGTGACTTCAGTGGCGCTGGCTTCCCCTCTTGCAATTCCTCTGGAAAGCAATGGAGCCTCTTGTTGTCTGCAGCCAGAACTTCACACTGGTGGAAACCTGACCTGGCCGCTCGCTAAACTCGACAATCCATGTTCCTAGGGCCATGTTCGGTTCTGCACTTAAATCAGATTCCTGGTGGAAGGGAATCCTGGAGCTCAGTTACCAATCCTTTAATGCTCTCTGACACCTTGAAGTGAGTAAATGTAGATCTGCTTACACAATCTCAAAGATCACCTGTTTTTTTTCTGCGACAACTTTAAAAAAATATATTTTTAGACAGGGTCTCACTATGTAGCTCTGGCTGTCCTGGAACTCACTATGTAGACCAGGCTGGCCTTGAACCCACAGTGATTCACCATCTCTGCCTCCTGAGTGCTGGGATTAAAGACTAGCGTCGCTATGCCCGATAACTCCTTGTATTTATACTGGAAGTTTCTTCTATGCCACCTTGATGCCTTTGGAACAATGCCTTCTGCTCTGCACACATACTAAATCTGGTGATGCAATAGTGAACTGCATACATAAAAGGACTGATCTTTTGGTATTTACATCCTAGTGAGGGGAGATCACGGAGAAGAGACGACCGAGTAAGTGCTAGGAAAGAGTTACATAGGACACATGGTAGACTCTAAGAGATGGTAGTTAAATAAGCTGATTAGAAAGGCCTCTTGGAGGTATTGATGTTAAAACTAGCCACGTGAACAGCTAGGTGCTCCAGACTGGGAAAGGGGTAAGGCCATGGAAGCAGGAGTGTTGTTTTCTGGGAATAGACAAGGCCAAGTGTGACTAGAGTGTGATGAACTGTGATTGACAGTTATGAGAAAATGTTGAGTGTTTTAAGTAGGAGTCAGGTGCATAGCTTTGTGCAGAACTTTAAAGTGTGTGTTCTTTAGTTTTTGAGATAGCATTTCACTTAGCCCTGGCTAGCCTGGAACTCACTGTGTAGCTGAGATTGGCCTGGTATCTCTGCTTCTACCTCCCTCCCAAGTGCTGGGCTCAGAGGCTTGTACCACCACTCTCAGCTTGAAATGTGTTTCAATAGCAACAAGAAGCCAAGAAATAGTTTTCTATCGAGGGCTGATTTGGTTCAGTCACTTTGGACCACACAAACCAGTTGTTGAAAATAACTGATACGTAGTTCTCTGAAACTCCTTTTCTAACTCCTCCCCAGGCTATAGTTCAGTGCCTCTCTCTTTAAACATTTTATTTTGTGTGTAGTGCGTCTGCCACTGAACATGTATGGAGGCTGGAAGACAGCTTTTGGGAGTCAGTTTTTCTCTTTCTACTGTGTGGGTCCCTGAGGCAGGACTCAGGTTCTCAGGCTTGGTGACAAGTGCCCTTTATTGCCAGCGCCATCTCCCCGGCAGGTCCGCTCTGCTGTCTTATTACAAAGATGGTTGGTTTGTGGATAGATTTCAAAATGTCATCTTGAACAGGTCCAAAGTGTGGGGGATTAAACGAAAGGTGTAAATCTGTATGTATATTACAAAAGGGACGACGTGAAGATTTCGTTCAGATTCTAGGAGGTCGTCTAAAGATTAAGAACGGTGGTTTCAAACATTTTTCATCTGTGAGATCTTGTTTATTGTACTCCGAAACAGCAGGACATGATGTCAGTTTGAGCCCAGGCTGGTTCTTCGAACTATCTTCTCATCTATGAAATGAAAACTCTGAGAACTGAAACGACACTTTACCCAGAAAGCGTTCAATGATAAAGCATAATGTGCTACAGAGTTGCACAATGCCACTATCGTAAGCATCTGCATCCTTGGGATGGAAGGACAATTCATAGATACTGCGTCTATAGCATTCCGGGATCTTCATGTCTCTATTCTGGGTCGTAAGGCAGGTGAAAAAACAAAACAAAAAAACAAACAAACAATAAAACGGTCTTTCAGAAGCTAATTATGCAGCTGCAGCCATGAAAGATACAAAGCAGGGTGGACTAAGCCCATAAATAAATGCCCGTGGGTTTGAGTAGACGCATGATCAATAAATACTCCACGTCTACGTTTTCCTGTTATGGAAACAAGACGATCTCTCCTCTCACCAGGCCAGCACTGAGCAGTAGTTTTTGCAAGAAGGAACCTATTTTGTGTGTGTGTGTGTGTGTGCAATCTGTTTAGTAGACAGTGCATGCTCAGGGCACTCCTTATCTTCACGTTGGGAACAAAGTACACACACCCCTTTTCTGAGACCCAGGGCCCAGGATCTCCCGGAGCGGGACGGGCTCCCGGCCTGCCGGACCACACAAAGGGGGCGCTTTGCCTGCTCGCACGCTCCCCCCCCCCCCCCCCCGCCCCAACGCCCAGGCCCTCGGGTCCGGGGTTCGCCTTCAGGGTCCCTCGGCCCCGCCCCTGCAGTGCCCTCCCAGCCTCTTCTTGCGCGCGCCCCTCCTCATCCGCGGGCAGCCGGAAAACCCGGAGCGGGCCGGCGGCGCATGCTCAGTCGCGGGCAGGTTCAGTTTGCTAGTAGGAAGCTCCAGCGCTACACCGGCGGCGGCGGCGGCAGCGGCAGCGGCGGCGGCAGCAGCAGCGGCGGCGGAGCGGTCGGGTTCCCCAGCAGCGACCTCGGGCCCTTCCCCGCCCCCGGCCGACCCCGGGGCCCCGGGCTCCGCCCCGCTCCGAGCCTCGCGCTCGACTTCCCCGCAGGCGGACGGGCGCCAACCGGCCGGAGCGGTCCCTCCACGCGCCGTCCGTCTCTTCGGCGGCCCAGGCCGTGCGCCCGGGGGAGCGCAGCCCGGGTTGCGGGCGGCGGAGGGCGGCCCGGGGGCGGAGAAGGGGGGGGGGGGGCGGGGGGGAGGAACCTGCCCCGGGGCGGTGGTGCGGGATGCCGCCGCCGCCACCGTCGGGCCGCGGTGGTTCTCGGCGGGCGGCGCGCGTGTCGGGTGGGTGTCCGGCCGCGGGCCTCGCCCCCCAGCCGCCTCGCCAGCGCTAGCCGGGCCGCGCGGCGCCCCGAGGGGGGCCGGGCTGTGCGCGGGCTGCGGCCCTGCTCCGCGCCGCCGGCCGCCGCCCCTCCGCCCGCCCGCCCCGAGGCGCCCCGCGGGCACCATGCAGGCGCAGCAGCTGCCCTACGAGTTCTTCAGCGAGGAGAACGCGCCCAAGTGGCGGGGGCTGCTGGTGCCGGCGCTGAAAAAGGTAGGGGCGCCCGAACCCGCTGCCCGGCCGCGCGGTCCGCGCGCGGGGCTTGGGCGGGCGAGGGGCGGGGAGGCGGGGCGCGCACCGGCCGCCGTCTTTCTCCCCCCCCCTCCCCCCCGGTCGCGGGGCTCCGGGAGGACGGCACGGGAGGCGAGGTGCCCCCCGCGCCCGGCTCCTCCAGCTGTTGACACTCGCCCGGGGTGCGTGGGAAGGCCGCACGCAGTCGGGGAGGCTTGGCCCGGCTAATCCGAGCGCGGAGGCGACGGTTGGAGGAGCCTCGGTTTACCGTGGAGGTCAAAGAAGGCCACACTGCCTACCTTCTGGGTCTTACCGAGCGAGCTGCGGTCAACCTCCCGTTTTCGGAGTCCAGTGCGCTCTGACCGGCTCGAGAGTGCCCTGGCCACAGTGCTTGCCTAAGTAATTGCGAGGTAGCCTGCCAGCGAGAACACGGCCTGCTTGGCTTTGCTCGCCCTCGGTCATAACTCCCTGTTCTCTTGACACTCCCCCACCCCCATTACAAAGGGTGATGCACATGCCACTGTGTTCAGATGGGTTCTTCTGGGGAGTCTTGAGACTCTTCGAACCCTGGTTGGGTTTGGCGTTTTGCATTTTTTTTTTTTAGACTGTGTGTTACTTTGAGTTTGCCAGAGGTTAAAGTAAATTATTTGGAAATGTTGCTACATTTTCAAAGCTCCAAAAGCAACATTGTGAACCGTCCATGGTTTGGTTCGGCATTTTGAATTTTTAGCCTTTGTATGTTACTTTTTTAGTTTGCTAGTGGTTAAAGTTCTTGGGAAATGTTGCTACATTTTAGGGGCTTCCAAAGCAACACTGTAACTTAGTAAACACTGTATTAAGTAAGACATCTGAAACAGGGGTGTTTGAATGGATTTTAAAACAACCAGATTGTTTTTGCTCTCATTTGCCTTACCTGTAAAAATTGCTTTACTCTTTCAGTAGTTTTAATCTCGATTTCTTCTTGCTCAAATATTTTTCATGCTATGTTGCTAAAGTACAGTTTTGTTTCTATTGAGAATTGAGAGTGTTTGCTGTACCATTATGTGGAGCCTTTCTATTTTACCAGAGAGCTTTGAAAGGTGTTTCATAGTCCTCAAAGGCCAGCAACTTTTAGCTTCTCTGCCCTGTTCACCCTTCCCCTCTTGGTATCTTATGATGGAAACTGCTTTGTTGGAAGACTTTGCTTTTATTTTTCAGATTTAGGTTACTGGTTTTTATCCTCAAATGTCTCACTGCTTGCAAACCTCTGTGGTGTTTTCTAAGGAAATCAAAGAGACCGCCTTGTCCTGCATACTTGGTTCATTAATGATCCTATGAGGCCTCACTCTGTTTTTACATGGGCTTTACCTGCAGACTTGACTACTTAGCTTGTAGAAGGGAGAAGTATGCCTCATGATGCTAGAAGCTTGCTATCTTGAGAAGATGAGATAGAAAAGTTGATTTATATGTATAAAAGCCCTCACAGAACATTACTAGTTTGGGGTGTCTGGCTTAAAAGCAAGTAGCGCCTATTCTAAGGAAACCTCCAAAATAACACTTGAGAATCCTTTGAAGTGGTGGAAGAAGCATTGTAGATGTTGGAAGACCTCTCTAACCTGCCACATGGGTGGCCCTTGCTGAAATGTATTCACAGACGCATTTTGTTTGGCTGGCATTATGGTGTTTTTGTTTTTCAGTTTATGTGATTAGTCGCCAGTATCTTAAAATAAGAAATATTGCATATGGTCTGAATTCCTATTTTTCTTGAGTTATAGACAGTCTTGCCATACATTTTCACACAATAGTAAATTGCTAGAGTTGTAAATGGCTGCCTTCTTTAGAAAGACTTATGTTTCCAGTTTGCCACAGCATTGCTCATGTTCTGTAGCCTCGCAGTTGGTTGGTTTTCCACTTGCAGCAGAGATGTCCCTGCAGAAGTGATGTTTCCATTTGCTCTCTAAGATGCAATGCTCTCTCCTCATTTAAATTCCCACCTACAATGCTCTTAAGACCCCCTAAGACAAGGTTGGACATATTTCTCATAATCTGAATATGCTGTTGTAGCTTAAAATTATTGAATTATCATCTGTGTTCTGGGCATTTCAGGTAGATGTGTCCTTGGACATTTTGTGTGGGTGTGTCCTTATCTTGAACTCTTTCTTCAGACTTTAAACTACTTGTATAATGCCTAACTCGGCCTTTTCTTACCGCAGGCTTTTTGGACCAGCTGTTCCTTTTATCTGGTCTAATACTACTCTACCTCAGAGATTTTTCTCAAACCCTCAGGGCTGAGTTGGATAGCGCTCCATTGAAACCTCCTAGCATCCTATCCTAACTCAGCAGTGAATGTGAAGTTCCAGTTTACTTGTCCATGTTCTCACTCCCCAACTAGAGACTAGGCATGTTATCTTACCCTATTGGACTTCTATACACGGGCTGTGCCTGACACCTGTTAGGACTCATTTTGAACAAGTGCCTTTGTGTGTTACTTTGAGTCTGCCAGAGGTTAAAGTAGATTATTTGGAAATGTTGCTACATTTGAAAAGCTCCTAAAGCAACATTGTGACTTAGTAAATCTTCAAACTGTCTTCCCTCTTTCGGTTTGGCGGTTTGAATTTTTAGCCTTTGTATGTTACTTTTAGTTTGCCAGTGGTTAAAGTTATTTGGAAATGTTGCCAAGTGCGTAAAGGGATACTCAAAATAAAACTGCCCCCCCCCCCCCACACACCAGTTTTTAACTTTGTGGTTAATGACTTTAGAATTTTGTTTGGCTCAAAACTCTGAAGTCATCTCTGCCTCCTCTCTGTGTACTGTTGTCCACCTCCAGGCAAAACTTTATGTTTATCAACCTCTAACATGCTTTTGTAATCTACTCTCCTAACTGCTTGGAGTTTCCTCTCCCAGATTGCTGTGATAGCCTCCCAACTGAGTCCCTTGCCCCAGCCCACTTGCCTTTACATATTTCAGACGTTATAATATACTTTTGAAAGTGTTAAACATTTGTTCAGAATTGTTGATGTCCTTTGAGTTAAAATGTAGTTTTTAGCATGGAATTTATAAGATGGCTCTGCCTTGATCTTCCTATTTGATTTCTTATAAAAATCTTTCTAGATAGGACTGCTACTTTTCCTGAGTGTATTTATTAGGCCCTACGGTATCGTTCCTACATCTGTCACATCCCACCAATACATGATGCTTGTCTCAGAACAAGTATTTGCCCTTGGCACTAAGGGTAAATTGCATAATTAAAAAAAGACTAAGTGGAAGGTGGTAGTGGGTATGTCTGGAAAAAAACCTCATTTTTGGTTTTTAGACAGTCTCATCCTGTAGCCCAGACTAGTCTTGAACCTGCAGCTTAGCTGTCCTGGTTCAGTTGGGGTCATAAATATGGGCTAGCACATGTGGCCAGTGAGGGGTTTTAAGTAGGAAGTAAACTTGATTTGAATTTTAGAAACTTCACTTTGGTCAAGGAAGGGGAAGAATGAGACTTAAGGTAAGGGAGAGAAGCTGAAGCCTGGTTTACTAAGTTCATCTAAGAGGAGATGCACATTTGGATTAGGATGGATGCTATATGAGCGCTATTGAAAAGGCAGACCTGGGGTTGGGGATTTAGCTCAGTGGTAGAGCGCTTGCCTAGCAAGTGCAAGGCCCTGGGTTTGATCCTCAGCCCCCCCCCCTCCCCAAAAAAAAGAAAAAAAAAAGAAAAGGCAGACCTGTCAGGACTCAGCACCTCACTAATGATTGCAGGAATGTTAAGGAGGTGGGAAGAATCTTTTTGGGTTGCTTGCAGATAGTCACTGGACTTTGGCGTGGAGATGGGAGTGGTATGATGAGAAGATTTGGATCCTGTTGGTTTTAAAGGCCTTTGGATTGTCCAGGCAGATTTCTCCGGTTGGCAGCTTGGTTTTGATACCTGACCAGCAGATTTGGAAGTCTGAGACAGAAGCCTAGATGAGGTCTGTGTCTACAGAAAGACTTATGTATGAGTCAGGGTTGGTAGTACAAGCCTGTCATCCCAGCTCTTCAGGAGATCAGTGCAGGAAAATGAAACATTCAAGGCCAGCCTGGACAACTTCTGCAAGAACTTGTCTCAAAAAGTAATAAAAGGGCTGGGGATGTAGCTCAGCGGTAGAGTAGTGGAGTGCAAGCCTACTGTATATGGGTTCAGTCTCCATCACTGACAAATCTACGTAGGAATATTTGTAGTAGGTCTGTTCAGCTCCAAACAACAATCTAAATGTCCATTTGTCTATCTGTAATCAACAAGGAAATGAATGAACAAATTGTGTATAGCCACATAATGGAATCAAAGGGAGTGTGGGTTACTGATATACATGGCAATGTGGCCAGCCCACTTAATAACCGACAAAGCTAAACTAAAACTGCATGTTCTGCATTACTGCACTTTGATAAAATTCTAGGAAATACAAACTAATGACAAGCATTGGTTATTATATAGACAGACTTTTAGGTTAGGTGTGCTGACAGAAGCCTGTAATCACAACATCGGAGAAGAGGGCAGAGGGTAAGGAATTAAGGTCATTCTTAGCTACATAGGGAGTTTGAGGCTGAAAGAACAGTAACAAAACCAAAAAGAGACTTTTATGTTAACTTACCTTAGTTGTGCTAATGGTGTTACATGTGGGTGTGTGCTCGGTCCTGTCAGATTATACAGTTTAGACAGACACCACTTACTATTGACTAGTTTCTCAAAGAACACCACTCTAGCCATCCTCTTAGACTGTGACTGCCCCACCATCCTGGCTTTATCACACGTGATCCACCTACTTCCCATCAGTCTATCATTCTGTTTTGAGGTAGTCTGGAACTCACTATGAAACCCAGGCTGGTCTCAGACTTGTAACATCTGCCTGTCTCAGCTCCTCCCCCTCAGTGATGAGCTGCTCTGTCCAGCTTATCTGATTTTTCTTTTTTTAAGACAGGATTTCTTATGTAGCTCTGGCTGTCCTGGAACTCACTATGTAGACTAGGCTTGTGCCAAACTCACAGAGATCGGGGTGTACCACCACACTTGGCACTTATCTGATATTCTGATGAATTTTATAATTGCTGGTATAAGCACACATTATTCCTAAATTCGTCAACCTGCATCAGTAACTAGAAATCAATAGCTTTTTCACAGTTCCTTCTGTTTTTATAAGTTTATATGCAGTGTATATACAGAGGTTATTTGTTCTGCTTAATGAGTGTCTACTATCAAAGTCTCTACTAAAGTAGGGAACATTACCTTGGCTCTTAAAGTTCCCTTCATACCCTTCTAATCGAGTCCTGCCCCTCCTCCCAGAGATAGCCACTGTTGTAACCTTTCATCATCCCACCATAGGTTAATCTTATCTGCTCTGGAACATCATGTAAATGGATTCAAGTAGTGCATATTTTTAGTGAGGCATTTGAGATTATGCTTTAAGAATTCAGTCCTTTTTTCCATCATGTGACTATATCACAGTTTGTTTATCTAGTGGATGGATATCTGATGCTTTAAATTTGTAGCTATTAATAAAGCTGTCATAAATGTTCTTTTAAAAATTTTAAAATTGCATTGATATGTTTGTGCATGTGTGCGCATGCATGCATGCATGCATGAATGTGGAGGTCAGAGGACAACTTGCATGAATCTGTTCTTTCCTCCTGCCATGTGGATCCCTGGAATCAAACTCTGGCTTGGTGGCAAGTGAGCCATTTCAGAGGTCCAAATGTAACCCAGACTGGCCTTGAACTACTGATCCTCCTGCCTTCACCTCCTAAATGTAGGAGTTCCAGGTGTTCACATTTAGCTTCTGTGGTTCTTGTACAAGTCTAGTTATAAACAGCTTTCATTACTTGACAGTAATACCAAGAGACATGGCTTATAGGGTGGGTAGGTAGATGATAGATAGATAGATAGATAGATAGATAGATAGATAGATAGATAGATAGATATTTATGAGGAACTGCTAGACCTTTCTCCAACATGGTTGTACCATCTTACATCATCATTGATAGATGGTAGTTCCTTGCCAGTATTTGGGGTTACTAGTCTTTAATTTTAGTGGTTTGAAGTGCTAGCTTATTTTACTTAGCTTTGTGTCATCTTGTAAATAATCATATTGATCACTTGTTTATACCCTTTTTTGGTAACTCTGTGTGTGTGTGTGTGTGTGTGTGTGTGTGTGTGTGTGTGTGTGTGTGTGTAGGTCAGAGAACAACTTAGAGGAGTTGATTCTCTCCTTCCACTCTGGGTCTCCAGGATCAGATTGAGATCATCAGGTTTGGCAGCAGATACCTATACCCTCTGAATCACCTTGTTGGACCCTGCTTTCATATTCTTAATAGTCATTCTTGTATATTCCTTTCCACAGTGCCTGCTTAACTCTTTTGTTCCCTATAAGACATTGAGTTATTTTTTTAAGATGCTTTATATATTCTATACTTTTGATAATGTGTTTTATGATTTTTTTTTTTGAGACAGGGCCTCATGTAGCTCTGGCTGGCCTTGAACTCATGATCCTCACAACTCCACTTCCTGAGAGCCTGCATCATAGGTGTGTACTACCATGCTGGGTATGGATATTTTCTTCTAGCCTATAACTTGCAGATTTACTTTTCTAGTATTGTTTTTTGACAAGTAAGTTTTAAATATCCATTCCTCCCTTCCTTCTTCCCTCTTTCCTTCCCTCCCTCCCTCCCTCTCTCCCTCTCTCCCTCCCTCCCTCCATCCTATCCACCCATTGTCTCATGTAGCCTAGGCTGGACTTGAACTTATTGTGTAGCTGAGGCTGGCTTTGAACTCCTTATCCTCCTTCCTCCACGTCCCAAGTTCTGGGATTATGGACCTGTGTCACCATGCCTGCTTTGTTTTTGCGAGTTGAGGTCTCACGCTGTAGCCCAAGTTGGCCTGAAATTCACTGCAGCCCAGGTTGACCTTGAACTCATAGTTCTTTTGCTTCTACTGTACAAGTGAGCCACCCAAGCCAGCTAGATAGAAATTTTGAAGGGTCACTGTGTACTTCCCTGGAGCATAATTAATCAATTAATTGAGAACTAACCTGTTGGCAGTAAATCCGTGTAGGAGATTTTTGTAGTCATTTGTAGAAGGGATGATGGTGGCCTTGACTACAGCAATAGCTGTGGGGATAGAGAAAGTGGAACAAATTTTTAGAGATTTAGAAGCATATTGGTGATTGATGGACAGGACAGTAAGAGGCATCATAGAAGATTCCTAGGTTTTCAGGGTCTAAATGGTGATGGTGATGAAGGCGGACAGAAATAAAAGGAAAGTACATTTGGAAGGAAATAAGAAACCATCGAGATGGCTCCTACGGTAAGGTGCTTGCCACCAAGCCAGATGGTCTGAGTTAGATCCCTGGACCTGCATGCTGGCAGAACAGACCCAACCCTACAGGCTGTCCTTTGACTTCTTCAGGCACAGACCGGGGGGGGGGGGGTAGATGGATGGAGAGAGGTAGATAGATGGATCATAAAAAAGTAAAGAACCCTCAGCCCTCTGGGGATGAGAACCAGCATGGAACTATGGAAGAAGAAACTTACACTTTTGGGGGTAGTCAAATTGCCAAATACAGAATGCCTTCTTGTTAGACTCTCCTCAGTAGCAGCAGGCAAGTTGTACCTGATGATTCTAATGATGTCCTTCAAAGTACAGTTCACAGTTTATACCCCCAACAAAGGCTTTCTCCCACCGCTGCACACCCTAAGTAGAATGAATCCTCTGTCACCTTAGTACCTGACACCTCAGCTTTAGGACCTTGGGAGGGCAAGAAGAGAGTCCCATTCGCCCTTGTATTTATTTCAGTGCTTAGCGTCACTCTCATGTGTCCGTTCAAGAACACACTTCTGCTGGGCATGGCAGCATACATCTGTAATCCCAGGGGAGTTTGAGACTAATCTGAGCTATTCGAGATCCTATCTCAAAAAAAGGTTTTGTTTTGTTTGTTTGTTTTGTTGTTGTTGATTTAAAGAATATACTACTAGGGGCCCAAGAGATGGCTCAGCAGTTAAGATTACGATGGCCCAATGGCTGCTCTTCAAGAGTTCAATTCCCAGCACCCACCTGTCAGCTCACAACTGTCTGTAACTCCAGTTCCAGGAGATCCAACTCCCTCACACAGACATGTGCAGGCAAAACACCAATGCACATACAAATAAATAAATCTTTTTGTTTTTTACATAACTATTTCCAAATATTTAATCAGATTATCAGGTAAAATCTAGTTTTTGTTATTCATTGTGTAGTTTGAGCCTTTACATCTGCCAAATGTTGGAATTTTTTTGTCCCCCTGAAAATGTTTTTTCCTGCATTTTTTTTATAAATAACTTTTTAAATTAAGAGATTTTCTATTTATTTTACATACCAACCACAGTTTCCCCTGTCCTCCCTCCTCCTGCCCCCCAACTTCCCCCCCAACCCACCCCCCATTCCCACCTCCTCCAAGGCAAGGTCTCCCATGGGGAGTCAGGAGAGCCTGGTACATTCAGCTGAGGCAGGTCCAAGCCCCTCCTCCCTGCACCAAGGCTGTGCAAAGTGTCTCATCATAGGCACTAGGCTCCAAAAAGCCGGCTCATGCATTAGGGACAGGTCCTGATTCCACTGCCTGGGGCCCCCTATACCGTTCAAGCTAAACAACTGTCTCGCTTATCCAGAGGGTCCAGTCCAGTACCATGGGGGTCTCAGCTATTGGTCCATAATTCATGCGTTTCCACTAGTTTGGCTAGTTGTCTCTGTACTTTTTCCAGTTATGGTCTCGATATCCCTTGCTCATAGAATCCTCTTCTCTCATCGATTGGACTCCTGGAGCTCTGCTTGGGACCCAGCTGTGGATCTCTGCATCTGCTTCCATCAATGTCTGGATGAGGGTTCTATGATGACAGTTAGGGTATCAGCCATTCGATCACCAGAGTAGGCCAGCTCAGGCACCCTCTCGACCATTGCCAGTAGTCTATGGTGAAGTCATTCTTGTGGATTCCTGGGAACCTCCCTAGCACTCTGTTTCTTGCTATTCCCGTGGTGCCTTCATTTATCATGGTATCTCTTTCCTTGCTCTCCCACTCTATTTCCGTTCCATTCGAACCTCCTGTTCCCCTAAGCTCTCATCCCCCGTCCCTTGCCCTCCATTATCCTCCCTCACCCCCAGTTTGCTCATGTAGATCTCATCCATTTCTCCATCACTGGGCAATCCCTGTGTCTTTCCTAGAGTTTTCCTTACTAACTAGCCCATTTTTTAATTGGATTGTTCAGTATTTTGATGTCTAGTTTCATGAGTTCTTTATATACTTTGGAGATCAGTCCTCTGTCAGATGTGGGGTTGGTGAAGGTCTTTTCCCGTTCTGTAGGCTGTAGTTTTGTTTTATTGACGTGTCTTTTGCCCTACAAAAGCTTCTCAGTTTCAAGAGGTCCCGTTTATTAATTGTTCTGAGTGTCTGTGCTACTGGTGTTATATTTAGGAAGTGGTCTCCTGTGCCAGTGCATTCAAGAGTACTTCCTACTTTCTCTTCTATCAAGTTCATTGTAACTGGATTTATGTTTGAGGGCTTTGATCCACTTGGACTTGAGTTTTGGCACATAATTTTAATCTCAACACTCTGGAGGCAGAGGCAGACAGATCTGTATGTGTTAGAGGCCAGCCTGGTCTACATAGCAAACTCCAGATCAACCAAGTATACATAGTTCCTTTCCTGCTTTATTTTACGCTCACGCACATGCTTGCTTACTTGCATATGTACGTGTGCGTGCATGCATGTACGTGCGTGTTTATGTCGTGCGTGTACGTGCATGCACGTGGGTGCTTGCGTTCGTGCGTATGCATGTACGTTCGTGTGTGCTTACGTTCTTTTGTGAGTGTATATGCGTACTTGCGTTCATGCGTACTTGTGTTCATGTGCGCATGCGTTCTTGCATGGGCTCGCGCATGCGTCCTTGCATGTGTGCGTGCTTGCCGTACAAGGTGCGTGCGTGCGTGTATGCTTGCATCTGTTCACGTTAGTGCGTGTGTGCTTGCATCTGTGCATGCGCACAGACGGGTGTGCACTTAGGCATGAAAGTGTGTCGGTGTGCCTGCGCTGCAGCGTTCATATGGAGGTCAGAGGAGGGAGTTTTGTTGATATTGAGATGGTCTCACTGTGTGGACAGGGCTGAGCGCTGGGAATAAAAGTGTGTGCTCAGAGAACCAAGCCCGGTGATCTGAGTTAGTTCACCAACTCCTACCAGTTGTCCTCTGACCTGGATGTGCACACACCCAGGTATGTTATGGCTGGTTATGCATATACACACAACACACTAGGTAAGAAATAACTGAATATAAAAAGTAATTCTGGCCGGGCAGTGGTTGCGCACGCCTTTAATCCCAGCACTCAGGAGGCAGAGGCAGGCGGATCTCTGTGAGTTCGAGGCCAGCCTGGACTACAGAGTGAGTTCCAGGAAAGGCTCCAAAGCTACACAGAGAAACCCTGTCTCGAAAAACAAAACAAAACAAAAAAAAAAAAGTAATTCTGAAACTGTTGAATCAAATCCCACAATAAAATAGTGTTGACTATTTGCTTATATTTCAAAAATTTGGAATCTCCTGTTATCATCAGATAGATTTTATAAAGATATAGAACCTTTACTCAGTGTAGATGTGTGTGTGTGTGTGTGTGTGTGTGTGTGTGTTATAGCACAAATAGTACCTATACCTAAAGAAAACATGCTTTCCCACTGTGTTTAACACATCTTGGTCATTTCAGGATGTAAATGTAATCGTATGGTAGAATCCAAGCAGACTGAAAGGACAGGTTTCCTTCCAAAGTTTTAACTGATTGCTCCCAAACAACTAGCTAATTAAATTTTGACTAAAAGCATGGTTTGATTTCACTTTAATGAAACGAGAAGAGAAAAACCATAGTAAACTACTGTTGATGCCTTTGGGTGAGGTCTTTAAGGTCTTTTTCTTATTTTGAAGTTTGTCTTGGTTTCTCATTGCTTGATGTTGAAATTAAGAACAGTATTTGAGTTTTTTAAAACATTACCAAACTCTTTGGAATTACTTCATTAGTCTTAAGTGTTGATGCGTAAGCAAGTTCTGTATATTATAATACTGATTAGTCTTTTTGCTAAGAAACACTGTCTCACATAGCTAGATAGAATCATTGTTTCAGTTGGTATTCCAATTAGCCTATCATAATTCTTTCCAAGCACGAATTTATTTATTTATTTGTTTGTTTATTTGATGTGTGGAGCAGAGAATAAAACCCAGGGCCGTGTGCATGCCAGGAAAAGATTACTATATCTGTAGTCCCCTTCTAGGTTTTTAAATAGTTAATACTCCTTATTGATAGGTAGCACATTCTGTTTTGGTTATTACTAGGCTGTAAGTATAAAAATATTTGCATTTTTCTTATGTATAAATACCAGGAGTGGGTTTATAGCTGTATCTTTTAAATTGTATTTATTATTGTGTGTGTGTGTGTGTGTGTGTGTGTGTGTGTGTGTGTGTGTGATGTGGGTTGGGGTGTGTTCGAGAGTACTGTTATTATATGTGGGTATTACCACACCCAGCTGTACCATTACTTTTTAGAGTCACATCAGTCAAAAAAAGGATTACATTTTATTTGTGTGTGCGTGTGGGAGGGATACACACACACACACACACACACACACACACACACACACACATCACAGGCAAAATGGCGCAGTGGGAAGGACCTGGACAGATATGCAAGCCTGGCCTGAATTCGATGCCCAGAACCCACACAGAGGCAGAAGGGCAGAAGTGACTCCACTAAGGTGTCCTAGACATACAAGTTGTAGCATGCCCCTACCACCCAGAATGCATACACAATAATAATAAATCAAAATTAAATCTTAATTGTAAAATTATGCATTTTAAAAGAATATAATTTGGGCTGGAGAGATGGCTCAGCAGTTAAGAGCACTGGCTGCTCTTCCAGAGGACCCAGATTCAATTCCCAGCACCCACATAACAGCTCACAACCATCTGTAACTCCAGTTCCAGAGAATCTGACATCCTCACAGAGACACACACACAGGCACAACACCAATGCACATGAAATAAAAACAAGTAAATTAAAAAAAATCATATTTTAACTGAAGGCTTATTAACTTTTTTCCATAGTATTTTTTTTATAGTATTTTTATTTTATAATTAACTTAATTTCACATATCAGCCCCGGATTCCCCGTCCTCCCTCCTCCCACCCCCTAGTCCTCCCCCCCAATCCACCCCCCAATCCCACTTCCTCCAAGGCAAGGTCTGCCATGGGGAGTCAGCCCAGCCTGGCAGACTCAGCCAAGGCAGGTCCAGTCCCCTCCTCCCTACACCAAGGCACCTACACCAAAGTATCTCATCATAGACCCCAGGCTCCAAAAAGTCAGCCCATGCACCAAGGACAGGTCCTGGCTCCACTGCCTGGGGGCTTCCCAAACAGTTCAAGCTAATCAACTATCTCACTTATCCAGAGGGCCTGGTCCAGTTCCGTGGGGGCTCCTCAGCCATTGGTTCCCAGTTCATACGCTTCCACTAGTTTGGCTATTTGTCCCTGTGCTTCCTCCAACCATGGTCTCAACGTCTCTCGCTCATACAATCCCTCCTCTCTCTCGCTGATTGGACTCCCGGAGCTCCACCTGGGGCTCGGCCGTGGATCTCTGCATCCGCTTCCATTAGACACTAGATGAGAGTTCTATCATGACAGCCAGGGTGTTCGGCATTCGCTCACCAGAGCAGGTCAGCTCAGGCACTCTCTAGACCACTGCCAGTAGCCTACAGTGGAGGTACCTTTGTGGATTTCTGGGGACCTCTCCAGCACTCTGCTTCTTCCTATTCCCCTGGGGTCTTCATTCATCATGGTATCTCCCTGTTCTGCCACTCTGCTCCTGATCCAGCTGGTGCCTCCCGCTCCCCTAAGCCCTCTTTCCCCTGCCCCTTGCCCTCTATTACCCCCCACCCCCAGTTTGCTCATGTAGATCTCATCCATTTCTCTGTTATTGGGCGATCCCTATGTCTTTCTTAGGGTCCTCTTTACTAGGTAGCCTCCCTGGAGTTGTGAGTTGCAGTCTGATTGTTTTTTGCTTTACATCTGGTATCCACTTATAAGTGAGTACATTACCATGTTTGTCTTTGAGTCTGGGTTACCTCACTCAGGATGATTTTTTTTCTAGCTCAATCAATACCACAAGGGCACATGCTCAACTATGTTCATAGCAGCATTATTCGTAATAGCCAGAACCTGGAAACAACCTAGATGCCCTTCAACTGAAGAATGGATAAACAAAATGTGGTACATATACACAATGGAGTACTACTCAGCAGAGAAAAACAATGACATCATGAGGTTTGTGGGCAAATGGATGGAACTAGAAAAAAACCAACATTACATTTTTATTGATTCTCTGGGAACGTCACATCATGCACCTCAATCACACTCGCTTCCAGTTTGTGTTGCCCGCTTACTCACTGGAGCATGGTCAACATCCCAGTGCCGCTCCCCTTAAGTAGACCTGAACCCTTCCCTCCTGCACCCCGGCCAGAAGCCATCACCTACTGTGGAGACTACACGTCAGCGTCCCATCACACTTTATAAGACCTCTCTTCGATGACTTCCTGTCTATGCCGTTAACTTTTTTTAGGGGGAGGGAGGTTGGGCAGGGGTTGTCGTTGTCAAGAAGGCTTCCATGCTCCTCCCTCTCAACTGTGCATCTACAGTCATCAGTATAATAGCAAAAGTCGTCTCCTTGCTTTTCATAGTCAGTGGGAGCATGGATCATGGACCTCTGCACTGTTTCTGGTGACGGCACAGACCCAGACAAAGCCCTCGGAGGCAGCCCAGTCCATGGACATCACCATGGCCTCAGGTGGCAGTGCAGGACACTCACATCAATATGGCCCCGATGCAGAATAACCTGTGGACACCAATATGGCCTCAGGCTGCAGCACTGACCACAGACATCCACATGGGCCATGGACATTAATACAGACCATGGCCACAGTAGGACCACGGACTCAGACATGGCCCTCAGGTGGCAGTGCAGGCCACTCTGATAAGTATGGCCCCTGGTGGAGGCACACCCCACAGACAAAGCTTGTTAACTCATAGAAGAACAGGAGGCATGTTCTCAAACAGTCTTGCAAGATGGACCCGACTTTCCCCATTGTACAACTAATAAAGGACTATATGCAGGCCATTCTTACATATATGAGAACTTTAAGACAGGACTTAAAACCCACTTCTTTAATTTGATAGCAATGTGACTGGACGATAGACATCCTTCCTACTCTATAAAATAGGGCTCATACCTACATATTAACCACATGTAATAACCGCATGTTACATTGGGCATAGTGCCAGAAGACTGTAACTCATCACTATGGAGGTGGAGTTAGAGGGATCAGGAGTTCAGGGCCATCCTCAGCTACTTATTCGAGATCAGCATGGACAAAGTGAGAGCCTGTCTGAAAACAAGTTACAAAGAACCAATAATTAATGCAAATTTGCTATTTAAGTGATGACTATAGATTATGTTTCAAATACACAGCCAGGGCTATGTAGAAAGACTCTGTCTCCATTTAAAAAAATGTTTTTACTTAATTTAATGATGCAAAATGCACACGCTGACTTGACTGATACACATTCACATATAATATACTTTTCTCTCACATCCACCACTCAACAGATGGGTGAATGCAGAGGAATGACCATGGTCATTACAAAAAGTAGACTATACTAACAAAGTTTATTCCAGTCCATTTCTTCTTTTATAGTCCAAAACATCTTCCTTATGTTGTTAAGATAAACCCACAGGAAAACCATGGTGCCCAAGGTTAGCCAAACTTGCAGCCAGTCAGGTTTGGCGTCAGACACAGAGACTGCTAAAGAGCTGCTCAGGGGTGAGGTGAGTGGCACAGCAGCACCATCTCTCCCTCACTGTTTGTCTGAGACAGGGGCTCACTATGTAGACAGGCTGGTCTTGAACTCAGAGATCTACCTACCTGCACCTCCAAACCCTGCCCTTAAAGGAGTGAGGGCAGTCTCATTGTCGTTAACAACCTCTTGCTCACTGTTGAGCCTTTGCTAGGACTGCAGAGTTAGTCTAGTGCTGATCAAAGTCCCATGGAGGTAAAGGATGGTGATGACTGTTGATTTCACTCCCTCCAGCCTCAGACTACCCACTCTCTATTATATTAGTATTTTAGAGACAGAGTCTCACTAGATAGACAGCTGGAGGACTGGCCTTGAACTTCAGATCCTACTGCAACTGCAATAAAAATGGCTCCAGCAGGCCCACAGGGAGTGGTACTGTTAGGAGGTGTGTCACTACGGGGTGGGCTTTGGGGTCTCGGAAGCTCAAGCCTGGCCACTGTGCCTCAGTCTCTTCCTGCTGCCTGTAGATCCAGATGTAAAACTCTCAGCTTCCTCTCCAGCACCATGTCTGCCTGCATGCTGCCATGCTTCCTGCCAGGATAATGGACTAAACCTTTGAACTGTAAGCCAGCCCCAATTAAATGTTTTCCTTTATAAGAGTTGCATCCCACAGGCCTCATTTTTTTGTTTTTTTTTTTTTGGTTTTTAAAGACAGGGTTTCTCTGTGTAGCTTTGGTGCCTGTCCTGGATCTCGCTGTGTAGACCTGGCTAGCCTCGAACTCACAGAGATCTGCCTGGCTCTGCCTCCCAAGTGCTGGGATTAGAGGTGTGTACCACCACCACCCAGCCTTGTTTTTGTTTTTTTAAGACAGAGTGTAGCCCAGGTTGACCCTCAACACCTGACACTTCAGCCTCCAGCTCCCAAATATTTGGATAATGCACCTGTGCTACCACATCTTGCTGGTACTCTCTTAATTTTCAGAAAAGAACTTATTTTTATTTTATGCATTTTTCCTGCATAGGCCAGAAGATGGCACCAGATCCCCTGGAACTGGAGTTAAGGGTTTTGGGAACTGAACCTGGGTCCTCTGCAGGGGCAGCAAGTGCTCCTAACTGCAGATCATCTCTCTGGCCCCTCTCTTAATTTCTTAAAGGTTTTAAGTCGGTCATACAAACAGTGAATATATAACTTATGAGTTTGGTTTAAAGAATAATAAAATTAATGTCTGTATGCCAAACACAGATTAAAAAGTCATTTATTTTTGAGACAAGGTCTCATATAATTCAGGCTGGCCTGGAACTCTTGGCAATCCTCCTGCCTTAGCTTCCTGAGTGTTGGGATTACAAGCACGAATCACCATTCCCAACTGAAATAACATTTAAAAATTATTATTATTTCTATATTTTATGTGTGTGAGTGTCTTGCCTGCATGTATGTCTGTATACCATGTGCATGCCTGGTGTTCACTGAGGTCAGAAGAGGGTGTCGGATCCCCTGGAACTAGAGTTCCATTGGTTGTGAGCTGCCATGTGGGTGCTGGGAATTGAGCCTGGGTCCGCTGCAAGAACAGCAAGTGCTTTTGCTATTTTAGCAATTGCTAACTCATTTTTCCTGCCCCTGCATGTAGTTTTTAAGATGGCTTTACTCAGAGCCCACGCTGGCCCTAACATCATTATATAGCCCAGGCTGGGTTTGAACTTGGAGCAGGCCTGAGTGCTGAGATTACAGGCATGAGTGACCACTCCCAGCCTGAAAACAATTTTTCTCTATTTTATTTTATTGTTTAAAAAATTTTTGTTTTATTTATTGGCTCCCCATTCTGGTCTCTTTTAAAGCAGATTATACTTTAATTACTTGGCTGAGAGTTTTCTTGTGCACAGTGTCTTTTATGGTTGGTTCCCAATATTAATCACTGACTTGTATGTTTTGTATATTCACATTTGCTCAGTGTTGTTGGTGCTCTTTGTTTTCAGAAGCAAGATGAGTAATTTCTTTTTTTTTCTTTTTTAACTTTTTATTGATCTTTGTGGATTTCACATCATGCATCTCGATCCCACTCATCTCCCAGCCCTTCCCATCCACCCTCTGCCCTTGCAACCTCCCCCCCAAGATGAAACAAAAATAAAATTTAAAAAGAAAAAAAAACAGACAAGAATCTCATCATGGAAGCTGTAGTGTGATACAGTGAGTCACACAGTAAACCCTTTGGTCCATACATTTCTACTTGCAAGTGCTATTGCAGAGTCATTGGTCTGGTTCAAAGGCTCTGGTTTCTGCTACACTATCAACACCAACCCTTGCTGAATATCCTGTTGTCCTGTGTCATGGAGATCCTGCAGCTTTGGACCAGCAGATGTGCTCCAGCAGATTACAGATGGGGTGGATGATGGGATGAGCCAATTCATAGCTTTGGTTCTGGGCCTGGCTGGTTGCTGGGTTGGTCAGTCTGCTGGCTCTCCCCACCAGGGTGAGCTCCCCAGCACCTTCCCTCACCCCAGTCTCCACCGGGGCAGGCCGGTTCTCTTGCTCTCACACCCTCAGGCTGGCTCACCTACACCCACACCCCCAGGGCCAGCTCTACTATGTTGCCCAGGTAGGGTGCAGAGCCCTTTCCAGAGTGCTGCAGCTGGTGAGGGGCAGAATCAGCTCTCCTGCCTGCCACATGTGGCTGGGGGAGCAAGATGAGTAATTTCATATAAAAACTTTTCATTCTTTCTTGGATGCTTTGATTTATTCAACTATACCTAAAGTAAAACCAGAATCTTAGAGCTTCCACGAGAAACCCTCTTACTCTGCCCTCACGTGATCTCTGATTCCCATAGTTAACAAGAAAGACCTCCAGTCCAGCCCCAGACTCTAGTGAGTTGTACAGTACACTAGGGAATGCTTCTAGCATCTACAGTCTAGTTCCTTCCTCGGGTAAGCTAAACCAGGATCCTTCCTCTCCCAATCCTCCAGCTCTGTTTCACTGACAAGGATGCATCTGGGCCTCCAGCCCCTTTTCCATGTTGTTAAATACTTTCTTTTCTGCCTCAAGTTGTGAAGACAGCCTTCATACTTTGTGTTACTGTGACGTATGTTTACACTGGTGTGGGTGAACACGTGTGATGTCAGGTGTCTTCCTCGATCAGGCTTCATTTGACTTCTTGAGGCAGGTCTCTGAAGCTGTTGTCTAGGGCCAGCTTGTCCCACAATGGCCGCCTGCCCACTACTTCCTGGGTGTTGAGGGTCCAAGCTCCAGTCTTCCGCTTGCACGGCAGTCGCTAGCCACTGAGCCGTTCCCCCAGCCACCTCTTCGGCGGTTTCTATAGATTTCTAGATGTTTTGCTTACCACAGGTCAGCACTTAGTCTGTTCCTCAGGTGGTACCGTGCCGTCCTTCGTATTGCAGTAAGTCTGGTCCTAATTTTAGTGATACTCGTCAAAAAGGATCAAAGGATTCAGAGACTCATCTGTCCTTTATAAAGATCAGCTCTTCATGTCGTGGTCTCATGTACTAATGAATATTAGTTAAACTTATTTGTTCCAGGTTGCAATTTTTAGCTTTCTACATTTATTATGAATCCTCTCATAAGGAAGAATTCCTCCTTAATTAGGGATATTTGGTTATTATGATGTATAGATCAGATAGGAAACATTGTATGTATATTTAATTTTTTTCAGAGTGAAGAATTATGTGACAGTCATTTTCAGTGTAATCCAATGAGTTTTGTTTTGTTTTTTTAAACGAATAATAGCAATCTTGGAAACTGGAAAGTCCAGTATCAAGATTGTTTTGTTTTTAAGTGTCATTTACCTTCTCAGCCTTGTATAAAGCTATTGTATTTTGAATAGTTACAGTTTATTTGATTTTAAAGGTTTTTTGTTTGTTTGTTTTGGTTTTGTTCTGGCTATCCTGGAACTCACTCTATAGACCAGGCTGGCCTTGAACTCACAGAGATCCCCCTGCCTCTGCCTCCCTTATGCTGGGATTAAAGGCGTACACTACTACGCCCAGCTTAAAGGTTTTTTTTTTAAGATTAATTTTATTTTTACTTATGTATACCACATATCTGTGGGTGCCCACAGAGGCCAGAAGAGGGGGTTGACTAACCTGGAGTTACAAGTGGTTGTGAGCCACCCAATGTGATGCTGAGAATTGAACTTGGGTCCTCAGCAGCAAGTGATCTTAACTACTGAGCCATCTCCCCAGCCCTTGATTTGGTCTTAAAATTCTTCCATTTTCCATCAACGAGAAAGCTTTTTATGATATTCAGATGTTCTATTGCTATGCTCTATTGCACACTTTCTGTCACAGTTACATGTCTTTAGCTTTATAGTGTCTTAAACTATACAGTTTTAATTTAAAGAATTACGTCTGTGTATGTACTCTGAAAAATATTTACTGTACATGAATCTTGTTGTGTGTGTATATGTGTATGCGCAAATTGTGTGTGTGTGTGTGTGTGCTTGTGGAGACCAGAGGTCTCCTTGGTTTCATTCCTCAGGAGTTGTCCTCATGTTTTGAGACAGGATCTCTCACTGGGACCTCACCAGTTATAGAAGCCTTGGGTAATGTGTCTAATTTCATATTCTTGGCTCTTGGAATACATATAGTACCATTTCCAGGACCAGGGTGGTGGGTCATTGCTTCAACAGACTGCTTGATTTTTTGGTGTGCTACATTAGACATTGGTGTGCTCATTGCCCTATGTCATGTTGCATGTGTGTGTGTGTGTGTGTGTGTGTGTGTGTGTGTGTGTGTGTGTGTGTGTGTGTGTTTGTGCCTGTGCCTGGTCTTTGTGGACCTGTCTGTCTATGTGGTATGCCTTAGACAAAGCCTCATGAGGAAGTAAGTCCAGACTGAGGGATGTGTCAGGTCTAGACGGCTTTCCACCTGTCCCTTTAGGATCTGGGTGACTGTCACTGTGGATACCTGTTCTGTCTCACAAGAAGATGATGAGGTTCTTGGCTGGTGTCTAATTGGGCTGCAGCATCTTCATGGTGGTTTCCAGTGCTGTGATGGTCTTTTAATTCCAGAAGGCTGGGATCTCTGTCTCCTGGGACGTCTCGTACTCCAGGGCTCTGCAGCAGCAGCACTTAGGCTTCCTGTGTTATTGCTCTAGTAGTAAGACAATGATGCCATGTCCTTAGTTCATCGTTACACCCCCAGTCAGTAACCAAAGCTCATGCATGGGTTTGTGAAGTAAGCCCTTCCGCTTGCTGAACCATCTCCCTGCCCCTCTTGCTTTGCCTTTTAAATTAACCCCAGAGTAAGGAGCAGTAAATACCTGAAGCGTCAACTATGACTTAACAACCATAACACTGAGATTTGAATAATCAAATCTTTATTATTTGCTTTTATGGTAAGGGTTTTGAAAATACCAGCCTCATTTCAGATTCTCTCATTATACTTAAGACTGAGAAGATAGTTCACTAGGTAAGAGTACTTGCTCTGCAACCATTAGGACTTGGGTTCAAATCCTCAGAACACACATTAAAACAAAAAGCAAAACCAGGCATGACCGTGAGTACCTGTAACCTGCACTGGGGAGCTGGGACAGGTGGATCTCTAGAGTTATAGACAGCCATCCTAGCCAAAATGGTGAGCTTCTGGTTCAAGAAGAGGTCTTGTCTAAAGGCTGTCATGTGAGACACCAGTGTCCTGATCTGGCTTCTTCATGTACGTGCACTTGCACACTCACGTGCATGCATGGTACCACAAAGGTGTGTGCGTGTGCGTGCGCACACGTGCCCGTGTGCGTACGCACACACACCCAATAATTTAAAAAAAAAAAAAAAGGAAGTAGAAGATCTGGGCTTAAGACGTGATAGAATACAATCAAAAGCCTTTTCAGCTCTTCAGAGAGAAATTAGCCAGAAAGGGCTGTTAAAGAGTCATCAGAACTCAACACCGTGCTTTCTGGCCTTCACCCTAGGGTTCCCGAGTATCCTTATGTCAGACAGAAATTTATACAGAACTGGTTAGAATAGCAAATATAATTTTCATATAATGTGCTAGGATTTACTACAGATAAAGTGAACCACCAGGATAGAAGCCAATCAGTCCTTCTGAGAAGTTTAAAATTCAAGAGGTGGCATCTTTGGTTGAATATGGTGATTGTATCTTACCAAAGGAATTGCTGTCACGCCGATTAAAATTCCTATTCATGTCTATCATTGATTCTTTAGTATTTTCTTTAAAAAGGGGGCGGTCTATTACTGAGGCTGAGCGATGGCTCAGCAGTTAAGATCTTTTGCTGCAGAAGACCTGGTTTGTGTTTCTAGCACACTCACGGCAGTTCACAGTGGTCTGTAACTCCAGTTCCAGGGGATCTATTGCCCACTTCTGGCTACCACAAGCACTAGGTACATAATGTGGTGCACAAAGGCAAAACACTGATACACATTAAAAAAAAGTTTCTTAGAAAGATTTATTTTTATTACTTTTAATTATGTGTCTGTGTATGAATATGTGTACATGAGTAATGCCCATAGAGGTCAAAGGTTTGGGGTTCTTAGAACTGGAGTTACACGTGGTTGTGAGCCGCCCAAGATAGGTGCTGGGAACTGAACTTGGATCCTCTTGAAGAGCAGTATGCACTCTTAACCACTGAGCCATCTCTTGAGTCTTTAGTCAAGTGTTTTCATTTAAGAAACTTAAATTAGTGTATTTAATTTCTTTAAATTATACATTTAAAGAGTTTATGTGTCAGTAAATACAAGTGTAAAATGCAATATTTTTCAAAACTACACTTAAAGGAAAACCCACATCTAGTTTAAATAATTTTAAAATTTGTTTTACCATTGTGTGTAAGACATACACACACACACACACACACTCATACACACACACACACACACACACACACACACACACACACACTAAGTATCAGCCTTGAATGGCTTTAGGGAACTGTTGTAAGATTTGTCAGGATAACCTATTTTGTATAGTCCTGCACAGTTTGGATCTTTTGGGTCCCAGTTTTGAATGTGATTCAGTACTTTAGATCTTAACACTGTCTCGAAGGCAGCATTTTTTCTTTTCTCTGTATTAGGTGAAATATAATGCTACTTTTCTGTATCTTAACCACATTTTTCTTGGATGAGTAAAGATCAGTTAGTGTAAATCTAGCAGTTGGAACTTTGCTTGACTTTTAACTGAGTTTTTAGTCAGAGGACTTGAAATGTTTGTTTTGTTTTGAGGAAATAGAACAATGTTGGTCTCTTATATAAATGAATTTTGCAAACCTAATTTGAAAGAGTAGATGATAAAGATTAGTATCCAGAAACTTCGAAATACACTTGGTGTTATACTCCATTTTTTGTAAGTAAAGTAATTCTCTGTTTGACTTATTTACTTAATAGGTTTTATTCAGCTTTTAATAACCATCAGTAAATAAAATTATCAGACTTGAATTCTGAAAAATTTTACATAAAATACCATATTTAACTAGTATTTGAATGTATGAGAATTACAGTTATCCAGTTATTGTTTTTAGTCGTTGTGTTTCACTGGTGTGGCTGTATATAATGAATATGATTCTGAACAATAGATGTCTGTCGTAGTTTAAACTGATCTTGTATATGGAATAGTTTCTGCTTGAAGGCATGCTCCTGGAATCAACCAAGCCCCTAGCCTTATTGCCACACAAGCATTTTATGCCTTCACGTCTACAAAACAGAGGCTTCAAGTATTTCCTGAATGCCAAAGACTTGGAGTAAAAAAAAAAGAGAAAATAAATTTATAAATAGATGAACAAGGCCTTGCCTGATTGGAGCATCATTATCCAATTAGATTGATAGAAGAACATACAATTACAACTCATTATTAGAGCTCCATTATCAAACTGTAGTACCTGGAGTAAGGGTTGGCACACAGAAGAGTATAAAGCCAATAATGTGAGCAATCACTGTGTTGGCTCACTCCTGTATAGTTAGTCCGTAACAGTGTATGTATGTGTGATATTTGAGATGCAGCTCGATTGGTGTGAGTGCCTGGCTAGCATGCCTGAAGCTGTGGGTTTCATCCCCAGCACCACACACATGCCTGTAACCCACTACTTAGGTGGTGGGAGTGGGAAGATCAGAAAGATAAGGTTGGCCAGCGTAGTGAGGAAATACTGGCCCAAAGCCCAAAAACCAGCTAGGCAAACTCCAAACTCCGCATCTCCATGTCTGATGTGAAAACGCTCTTCAGATCTCCAACTCCTTTCAGCTTTGTTGACTGTAACACACTACTTCCTCTTGGGCTGGTACCACTGCCTGTTAGCAGCTTTCCTCAGCAGGTATCCCACAGCTCTGGCATCTCCAACATCTTGGGGTCTCCAAGGCAATCCAAGCTTCAATTTCACAGCTTCATACAATGGCCTCTCTGGGCCTCCATTCAAGGATACCCCTGACACGTGCCTGGTCTCCGTGGCTTTCCTTAGTTGCTCCTTGACTCTAAAGCCAGAACCACATGGCCAAAGCTGCCAAGTTCTGCTGCTTGCTGGGGCTGGAACATATACCTTTGTTCAATTACATCTTCACCAGCTTTCTGTTTTTGATGGTTTCCTTCATTGCTTAAGCTTGACTATCCTGAAACTGGATCTGTAGACCAGGCTGGCCTCAAACTCAGAGATCCACCAGCCTCTGCCTCTGGAGTACTGGGATTAAAGGCGTGCGCCACCACACCCAGCTCTAAGCTTTTCTTTGATTCCTTTTCATAACTTGGAAACTTAGCTGGGTGGGATCTTGCCCTGAGGTCACCAGTCCTTTTATTCCATTTCTTAATCTGTTTATCTCCTTAAACACAGGACTTTTAGCTCCATTCTCTGGTGCTCCTTTTCTCTTCCAATTTTACATTTTGTGTTTTTCCTTGCTCAGCTTGCTCCTTTTCATTATAAATCTTCACTAGAGTTAACACTGGTAACCACATAACAGAGTCTATACTAGGCTGTTTTGAGATTTCCTCTGCCAGTGGAATTAATCCAAAACTCTTCAATTTAGTTGCAGGCAGACTTTTTGGACAAGGGCAAAAAGCAGCCACATTCTTCACCAAAATATCACAAGAATGATCTCGAGGCAACATATTAAAATTCTTCTCTGAAACCTCTTGAGTCAGGCCCCCGCAGTGCATCGAATCACACTGAGTATCACTGTCTTCCATGCTCCTACTACGATGTTCCATTAAGTAGCACTTAAAGCGTTCAACCATTTTCTAATTCACAGTCCCATGGTCCATAGTCCTTCAAACAAAAGCATGGTCAGGCCTATCACAGCAGTACCCCAGTCCCTGGTACCAACTTCTGTCTTAGGGTTTCTGTTGCTGTGAAGAGACACCATGACCACGGCAACTCTTATAAAGGAAAACATTTAAATGGGGCTGGTTTACTGTTTTAGAGGTTTAGTCCATTATCATCACGGCAGGATATGATGGCATGCAAGCAAATACGGTGCTGGAGAAGGAGCTGAGAGTTCTACATCTTGATCCACAGGCAACAGGAAGTGAACTGTGTCACTGAGCATAGTTTGTGTACAGGAAACCTCAAAGCCCACCCCCACAGTGACACACTTCCTCCAACAAGGCCACACCTAATAGTGCCACTCCCTGTGGGGGCCATTTTCTTTCAAATCACAACAGGCTTCCAGCCAAGTTTTATTTACAGTGCCACGTGCAACTATATCCATGCTACTCACTCTGTCTTTGTGGGTTTTCTGGGATACGGTACCCCATATCTCCAGATTAGACAGTGGGGTATTTTGAAAGCTATATTAGACACCAGGAGGCACAGGTTAAGTACTTGATAGTATTTATTACTATTAGCTATGGTATTGTTGCAGTCTTCTTTGTCTCATCTAATAGATGGAGGGACTGATTTAAATGACCTTTAAAACCTCTTTTAGTTCTAAAAGATGGTGGATTTTCTTTTTTTCACTTTTTTTAGATTTATATATTTTTATTTTATATGTATGTATGCTTTGCCTGCTTATTTATGTATGCACCAAATGCTTGCATTGTCTGAGGAGGCCAGAAGAGGGCGTCAGATTCCCTGGAACTGGAGTCACAGGTGGTTGTGAGCCCTGCCTTCAGTGCTGAGCATTGAACCTGGGCCTCTGGAAAAGCAGTCAGTGCTCTTAACAACTGAGTCACCTCTCCAGCCATAAATTGTTGGTGGTTTTGTAAATTTCCAGCCATAGTATGTTTGATGTTGAGACCTTGAATGAATATGTAATCCATAATTTTAGATACTTTTTTCAGAATAACATTTTAGTGCATCTAGAGCCATATATACTGTCTGTGTGTCTGTCTGTCTGTCTCTCTCTCTCTCTCACACACATACACACGCACACACACTCTCTCTCTTCTTTGAAATATCATATATCTTCTCTTTAGTTTTTGTTGTTTAATGTTATAAAGTTTTTAGTGTTAATTTGACATGTTTGTTGAGTAATGGAACTATTGCACAGATAAGTTTTAAAATCAGGAGAGATAGGGAGAGTCTTGAAGTTATCCAGGTGACAGTTGAAAATGTCGCTATGATATTACTTAGGAGAATAGCATGGGGCAACAGACAGATTTAAGAGGTGACAGAAGACACAGCACACAAGGACACAGAAAAGGAACAGAAGCTCAAGAACCTAGACTAGACTGTGTCACTAGAGTCTGTATGCTGCGGCTGGTGTGCACATGTGTGCACATACATGCAGAGGATGCTTTCCTCAGTTGCTTTTCTGCCCTTTTTTTTTTTTTTTCTCCTAAGACAGGGGTTTCATCCTAGGCCACCCTGACTGGAAGTCTCTGTGTGTATACCAGGCTGGCCTTGAACTCAGAGATCAGCCTGCTTCTGCCTCCACATGCTGAGATTAAAGGTATGCACCTTGATAACTGGATCCACCTTGTTTTTTAAGACAGGGTCTCCCTGAACCTGTAGCTCACTAACTGACTAGATATGTGATCCTATTATCTGTACTGTCTCCTCAGAACAGGTATTACTGGTACATACCGTGCTTGGCAGTTTTGATTTTTAAATGGGCACTAGGCATCCAAACTTGGTTTCATGTTTCCAAGAAAACGCTGTGAGACTGAGCCCCCTTATTAAGAACCTTCAGAAAGGAACTTGGCTGATAGCCACTTAGAAGCATTGCTCCAAGTGATGTTAGGATTCACTGCTAGCAAACTACCCAAGAGGACATAGGATCTCTGAAAGACAAGTTTGAGCCATCAAGGCATGCAATTCAGTGTACAAAAGTAAAATACATTCCTGGAGTTTTAGAAGGGGAATAGCTAAATGTAAAGGGGAATGAATACCCACACACGTCAGTCAGAATGTGTTGGTGAGTGGAAAGGACTAATTGAAAACCCTGATTCCCCAACTCCCCATTATTTTAGCTGTGTATAGTCATCTGATAAAGTTAAACACAAAACAAAACACAAAAAACTGTAAACGAAGTGTAATTAGGTTGGCAGTTAATATATTGAATATGGTTAAAAGTGTGTAGACCAACAGTGTCAGCCCCAGGGCTGTCTGTTCACCTGTAAAACCACTCTGGTTTTAAGTGTCCCTTGTGTAGCTCTGAGTTGTTAGAATACCATTTACCTTCAAATATTTATCTTGAAAGATCATGTGAAATGGATGTATATGTACTTTTAATATACATTTTTTAGAAAATCATCATTAGTATACTGTTGTGGAATATTAGTTTAAGATGTGTTACATTTGTCTATGCTGTGGAATATTTGCTTAATGATGCAAAGATGTGTTGCAGTCTTTTATGTTGCATTTGTTTAACTCTGAAGCTGTGTTACTTTTCCTGTCTAAAACACCTGATGGTCTAATAAAGAGATGAATAGCCAATAGCAAGGCAGGAGAGAGGATAGGCGGGGCTGCCAGGCAGAGAGAATAAATAAAAGAAAAAAGAAGAGGAGGACACCAGGGGCCAGCCACTTAGCCACCCAGCCAGCCACCGAGTAAGAAGGAAAGAAAGATATATAGAATAAAGAGAGGTAAAAAGCCCAGAGGCAAAACATAGTTAAAGAGAGCTGTGATAATTTAAGTTAGAAAAGCTGGTTAGAAACAAGCCAAGCTAATGCTCGGCATTCATAAGTAAGAATAAGTCTCTGTGTATTTATTTGGGAGCTGGGTGGTAGGCCCCCCCCAAAAGTAAAAAAACAAACAAACAACAACAAAAAACCCCAAAAAACCAACTGGAGTATACTCTTACTAACAGTTTTCCCCCACACTGAGGCTGTCGTCCTCTCCATATGGAATGCCTTCAGCCAGTGGTACAAGTCTATTTTGGGGGGTTGGGAGTACATGTCTTAAAGCACAGCTATCATCAGGAATGGCTTTTCTTGCCAGTTATTTGATGAGGAATAGTTCTGACCCACAGTGAGTGATACAGGAATGAGAACTGTTGTGCTGGGTATTAAAATGAAAGCTTTGTAGAGACCGACAGCCTTAAGCAATTCTGAAAAAAGTCATGGAAAAATAAAGATTATTAAATGATTGTCTGTCTTCTCACAGTGTAGTAGACTAAATCACATGTGTCAAAGTGCTTATTTGGATCTCGTGTGTGTGTGTGTGTGTGTGTGTGTGTGTGTGTGTGTGTGTGTGTGTGTGTATAGAAGAGTACATATAGAGGCCAGAGGACAACATTTGGGGGAGTAAATTCTTACTTTCCACGTAGGCTCTCTATTTCTCCTGCTGTGCTGAGTACTCCAGGCTAGCTGGCCTGCCAGGTTCTTGGCAGTTCTTCAGTCTCAGACTCCTCCTATCTGGCTGTAGAAATGCTATAATTACAAATGTGTAATTTGTTTGTGGATCAAACTGGTCACCAGGCTTGTGCTTTTATCCTCTGAGCTACCTCCTTGGCCACATGTTGATGTAAGGTGACTTTGTGTTCACAAATATCTATTCAGTTTGGACTGTGTATGCTCTGCATAGTACTAGATGCTGGATATTCATTAATGGACCTGATGACATATCCTCTTGGGTCTTATCATTGAGTAAGGAAGGTAGAATTAAACAAGGTACAGAGAGACCCATCAGAGGTCAATTCCACCCAAGTAGAATGTTAAAGAAAGTTCTAACTGGTTCTGGGTAAACATCCCACATAAACTGAATGATCACCACAGTAGGCTCTGTTCCTACTCCCATTTCTGCATCTCATTGCCAACCATAGTGTATGCAAAAAGAGTGACATTCCAGTTAGGTAACTGAATCTCCAGAAGGTATTAACAGCATGCATGGTGCATGGGGCTGGGAACAAAGGTGGAGAAGCCCTGATTTTTGGACCACATTCAATCTGTGTTTGTAGGCTAGTCCACACTCTTTAGTACAAACCCACATTTAATTACTTCATTTTTTGTTTATAGGTTCAGGGGCAAGTTCATCCTACTCTCGAATCTAACGATGATGCTCTTCAGTATGTTGAAGAATTAATTTTGCAGTTATTAAATATGCTGTGCCAAGCCCAGCCCCGGAGTGCTTCAGATGTGGAGGTATGACAAATGACCTCTTTTGTCCTGTATTGACTGTGTATTTCTGGCCTGTGTGTTTGTTGTAAGGCAGTGAAGGAGAGAAGTGTCTGCTCTTCAGTTCACTCGTAGATCTCTAGACTGGGTGTGTGATAGCTTAGCTGTGTAACTTTCAGAGTTGACTTTCCAGTGTAAATGAACAACTTCATGTTGCTGCCAGAATGATCTTTTCTTTCTTTTTTGAAACAAAGCCTCTCTATGTAGTCCTGACTACCCAGGAATTCACTATGTAAACCAGAATGACCTTGAACTCACAGAGAATTCTGCTCACACTTTTAAGAGTAGAACATGTACAAAGGTTTCATTCCAAAAGCATATCCGTTAAATTTCACAAAGTTAAAGGATTAATAATAAAATATCTGAATATATCTGAGGGAGAAAAGTAGAAAAGATTGGGATCCGAGAAAGATGATCGTACGACTTCCCTGGTTAACAGTTACAATGCAGATACAAAGCAGGTATAGTTGTGGTGGTACTTACAGAGTAGAGCTGAAGATCCCCAAGATGGCACTTACAGAATTAAGATGCCAAACACTGGTATTGTACAGACCTCTACTACCAGCACTGGGGAGGTGAAGGCAAGGAGGTTTCCAGATCAACTTTGACTGAATAAGGAGTTCAAGGCCAGCCTGGGCTATGTGAGACCCTGTCTCAAAAAGCAAAACAAAAGCGTCCTGGAGAGTGTTCTGTTTATTCTTATCCTTAACTCCTACAAGTCACAGGACTTGAGGTAGCTGTGGAAGATTGCTGTTTCAAAGAAGCAGCTAATGGAACCTGGCCTGCGAGTTACAGGATAAGTCATGAGGGAGGTCTGGAGTTCAGCTGAGGCAGTTAAGTGTCTAGGAACATTGAGGGTCAGGGGTGTAGCTCACTGACGAGGATACATCAAGCCTCAGGTTCCATCTCCAGGGTCGACCCCACCCCACCCTCCACTCCCCGCCCCAAGGAAAAGAAAGGGAAAAAACAGAGAACATCAAATAACAGGTTTAGAATGTGGAAACGGTTGTGTACAGTGCGATTCTCATTTCTTAACTCATTTCCAGTAGGTTCTCTGTGGTGGTTTGGTTTGGTTTTGTTGTTGTTTCTGTGATAGAATCACATGTAGCCCAGTTTGGCCATGAACTCAAATGCTGTATAATCAAGAGTGACTCTTAATCCTTCTGCCTCCACCTCCTATCTGCTAGGAGTTCCCTGCCAGGCCTGGCTAGTGTCTTCCCAGTCCCATTTTCTTGTTAAAGTCGGATTTTTAGTCACAGTTTCTCTGAAAGACCTACTTAGGTTGTTTCACAGGGGTCTTGAGTAGCACTGCTTGCCTGACTATATCACATCAACAATTGCAGTTGCGTTTTCTTTGTGATCCTTGCTGTGCTCTTCCACGGTTGGGCGGAATCCAGACTTGTGTCTAGTCGATTAGGAAGGGCTTACAAATCTCACCTTGCTTATCATTCTGACGTTGGTGCAGTCCAGGACTTTGCTAATCTGCTGACACTGCAAACACAAATCAGATCTTTCCACTTATGTCTACAAAACTATGCTTGTCTCCTTTCATCTTTAATATATAAACCAGGAGCAGAAAGTCATAGCAGACTCTATTGTGCAGGCTCTGGGGCCTGAGATAGTGTTTTGCAAGACTGTAAGAATATGACAATAACAGAAATGCCAGTCACTTATGTAGTAACCTTTATCGTTTCTTTTCAAGCATTTCTTTTTATTATATTTAATTATGTATGTGTACACATCTGTGTGTAGGTATGTACACAAGTGCAGGTACCCACAGAGGCCAAAGGAATTGGATCACTGTCTTTGTTAGGGTTTCTACTGATGCAATGAAACACCATGACCAAAAAGCAAGTTGGGGAGGAAAGGGTTTATTTGGCTTACACTTCTGTCTATCATGGAAGGAAGCCAGGACAGGAGCTCAAACAGAGCAGAAACTTAGAGGCAGGAACTAATGCAGTGGCCATAGAGGATGCTGCTTACTGGCTGGCTCAGCCCACTTTCTTACAGAACCCAAGACCATTAGTCTAGGGATGGCACCACCTATAATGGGTGTGGGCCCTTCCTCCATCAATCACTGATTAAGAAAATGCCCTACAGGCTTGCCTAGAGCCCAGTTTATAGAGACATTTTCTCACTTGGGGCTCCCTCCTCTCTTATGACTCTAGTCTGTGTCAAGTTGACATGAGACTATCCAGCACAGCCCTCTGATCTGGAGTGACAGGCTCTTGTGAGCTATGTGATGGCGGAGCTGGGAATCACAGTCCTGTTTCCTGGAAGAGCATTACTTGCTCTTAACCACTGAAATTTTATAATTTCAAAGTGCTAGTTTATAAAGTTCTATATCCTTACAGTAATCCTATGGGGTACCTTTTTCTTTGCTTATGTACTTGAAAATTGACCATCAGAAGATAATAGACATAAATGAAGATTTAAGGCAAAAAAAAAAATCAATTTTCTGGAGCTGGAGAGATGGTTTTCTGGGCTGTCAAATCGCTTAGTGCATCGATCATCCAAAAGAGGTAGAGAAAAGACCAGTGTGCTTCATGAAACAAGGGCAGCCCCATGTGAGTCAAGTTTCCGTATAAGGGTATAGAAATGTAGAAACTATTGAAAATGTATCACTTTATTTATTTATTGTATGTGTATGTAGATGTGCCGCATTTGTATGAAGGGAACAGCTTGCAGGAGTTTCTCTCCCACCATGTGGGTTCTGGGGATCAAGCTCATCAGGCTGCAAGTGCCCCAACCTGTAGCGCTGTTTGACCAGCACGGAGATGGAGTAGCTTTTACTGTATTGTTTTTGTTTTTGTTTTTGGTTGTTTTGTTTTGTTTTAAAGTTTACATACAAAGTAGTGGGTGAAAAAATATTTTTAAATTCATTGGTTTGTGTGTGTGCGTGTGCGTGTGTGTGTGCGCGTGGTCGGTAGGACGAGAGGGTATGCTAGTGCAGGCATGCATGCAGTTTGTATAGAAGTCAGAGGACAGCTTCTGGAGTCGTCTTCTTCCACTGAGGTTTCTGAGCTCTGGGGACTGACTTCATGTCCTCAGGCTTGTGCAGCAAGTGCGTTTCGCCAGGATGTAAGGGCTTTGTGTGCATTTTCCTCCGTGTGTCATTTATACTTTGTTGTCACTCACCCTCCCCCCAGACATCCTCCTCCTGACTGTCATGTCTTGTGTCTCACTCACATCGTTACTCTGAATGGAGGTTTTCAAGTGTTAGGAGTCACGTGACTGGAGAAGTGCTGCCGCCTTACGGTAGCCCACTCACCTAGGAGGCAGGAGGCCCTGGTGCATCCACAGCACAGTGCCTGAGTGACTAGAGAGCAGAGGAAGGAAGGGGTGCTTTGTGTTTGGATGTTCCTTCGTCAGCTCCCCCTCCCTTTCCCCCACCCCGCCCAGCCTCTTGCGCGGCCACTGGTTTGAACTTTGTATCACCTTTATCACATAAGGATAGCAGCATCCCGGCAGGCACGGTTCCAGCTAGGCGGTTGAAGAGATTTGCTACTTTTACTTTTTAACTACAAGAATTCTTTGACTTCTGATTAAACTCTACTTCTAATGTAATTAAAACATGCAGTTTTAAAGACTGGCGCCTGAACAGCCTTGACCGTAGGATGAAGAGAGGTTAGATGACCACATCTGCTCCTATGATGCCCTAAATGCATTGTGTGCTTGCCCGCACCTAGCTCTAGAGTGTCTGTGGCTCTGTAGTTACTGCTCAGACTTCCATTCAGGTTTGTATTCAGGGGCAGTGTTCAGGTTCATCCCGTTTTCCATACTACTAGTTGAATACTGAGAATTTGTTAAAGGTTTTGTAATACTGACCCCTGCTGGCTCTGATTGAGGTGTACTACAAATGGGTTTTCAACACTTGAAGAAAGCACTTTTTGCTAATAGTAAACTACCTTAAAGTAGGGGATTTAGCTATTATAACAGGCCATTCTCTAAGTTTCAATCATATTTTAACCATATACCTTCTAGATGTTAGATTTAAAGTAGTTTCCTAAAAAATGGAACCATGCTTTGCTGTTACTGGTGCAGACCACTGAGTTTCATGACTTGTAGACAGTTTTGAGAGAAAATAATCTCACATGATGGTTGAAGAAAAAAAAAATCTCTGGGGTTTTAATTGAAAATGTTACTGGAATTTATAATTGGGATTAAAATAAGGATGCAAATAAATAAGAATTTATTGAGGCGGTAGTGATGGTACATGCCTTTAATTCCAGTACTCGGAGGTAGGCGTTTTCTGAGTGTTTGAGGCCAGCCTGGTCTACAGAGCGAGTGAATTCCAGGACAGCCAGGGACACACAGAGAAACGCTGTCTCGCAACACCCCTCCCCCTAAAAAAAATTATTGGAGTTGTATTTGCTAAATAAATGTAGGTCTCCTTCCTTGAAACTGTGAGAGTGATGTTTAAAGTGACCTATCAGTCTTGCTATCAGCATTAGTGAAGGTGGAATTCAGGGTGTAATTTCCCAGGTAATTAAAGTGTATCTAATCCCTCAGTCACCTAATTAAGAAACAAATAGATTGACAATCACAGGATTATTTATTCATTTATTTATTTTGGTTTTTCAAGACCGGGTTTCTCTGTGTAGTTTTGGTACCTGTCCTGGAACTCATGCTGTAGACCAGGCTGGCCTCGAACTCACAGAGATCCGCCTGCCTCTGCCTCCTGAGTGCTGGGATTAAAGGCGTGCGCCACTACTGCCCGACTTTAGGTTTTTTGGTTTTTTTGTTTTTTTTTTTAGAACCACAGGATTTTTAAAATTATGTTTGCAGTGTAAATTATGTGATGAACTCTTTCATTTAGTTGTTATTTTCTTATTTTCTAAGGAACGTGTTCAAAAAAGTTTCCCTCATCCAATTGATAAGTGGGCAATAGCTGATGCCCAGTCAGCTATTGAAAAGAGGAAGAGGAGGAACCCTTTATCTCTGCCAGCAGAAAGAATTCATCATTTGTTAAGGGTGAGCTGAACTCCTGCTGTCTTGCTTTTGAATGGCAAAATAACTGAACAATAAAACCCTTTTAAGTTTTCCAGGAATTCATGTTGCGGGAAGGGGTACTGTGATAATTAATATAGATAGGGCAACATGGTTTAATGTAACTTCATACCAATAGTAATACACAAATTGAAGAGATCTGGAAAAGTTATATTGTAGATTTTATTTACTCCAGGGGTTATAAAGTTTCTGTCTTGCTAGTCAGGCCTTGTGTCCCATAAAGCTTTTAAAATCTGTTAGCATTTTGTGTGGGAACTACAGTGAGACTGCAGTGGGGTCTGCATTGTTGGGGAACACAAGTTCCCCCAAGATTACTACCTCCATTTAAGTCAATAGCTTTAATCTCCCCAGAACTAACAGAAAATGCCAAGAATCCTCATAGTGCCAGTTTTGTTTCTTACTGTGACAAATTAACATATACTACCTTATTAAAATATTTAAAACCTTAGTAAAAGTTTTTCTGTCATCACCCCACCCCACCCCAGCGCTCTTATTGCCCACGATGGCCTTAGCCTGAGATTTGTGATCTTCCTGCCTCTTGTTCAAATCTTAGATGGTCTTTAATAAAAAACCCAGAACCAGATATTGGGGTGAAAGTTGAAAGATCAGAGAAGCAGAACAGCCAGCCAGTAGTTCTGACCTCTAGGAAATCCTCAGCCTAAAGAGAGTGAGTTCCTGTGTCCTCATGCCTTCTATACCTTTCTCTGTCCTGCTACATTACTTCCTGGGATTAAAGACGTGTGTGCTTCCCAAGCAAAGGCATGAGATCTCAAGTGCTGGGATTAAAGGTGTGTGCCACCACTGCCTGACCTCTATGTCTAATATAGTGGCTGGCTCTGTCCTCTGATCCTCAGGCAAGTTTATTAGGGTACACAATATATCACCACAGCCTCTGCCTTACAAGTGCTGGGATTAAAGACCTGCATTGTTCTGCCTGACTGACTTTTATTTTCTCCTCTCATTTAGAATTCTTCTTCCTTTACGAACTTTTAGTCCCACAAAAAGAACATACTCTCTATGAAGTCTAATAATAGGACTATTTAATATGCTCAGTAGCACATTGCATGATTTTTTTTTTTCATAGAAAGCCAAGAATGTGCCATAAGGCTCCTTGGGGAGCCTAGGTTTCTTGGGAAAGTATTGAGGTATAAGACTGATAGCTATTCCTGAATGCCAATATTACAGACACTTGTTTGGTAAGAAAGGTTTTGTGTAGTTCTCCCATGCATTCTTGCCTGGTGACAGAGACCATGTGCTCCTGACTCCAGTCTTAAGACTTTCCTGCTCAGTGACATGGATTGCTCATGTACATGACAGGGACAGCTCTTCCTTTTCTTAGCTTGCTTTTTTTCAGTTCTCTGTGTGTGTTCTACATAAATAGGCATGCATCTACATTTCTAATGATTACACCAGTGAAACTTACATTATTAAATGTTGGTAATGACAAGCTTCAGTGAAAGTTATGCCAAGTTGTATATTTTTTTATTTTTTAATCAGTATGTTAAGTTTACTGTATATGATGCTTAAACATGCTTTCCTTTTCATTTTTCAGGAGGTTCTAGGTTATAAAATTGACCACCAGGTTTCTGTTTACATAGTAGCAGTATTAGAATATATTTCTGCAGATATTTTAAAGCTTGTGGGGAATTACGTAAGAAATATACGGCATTATGAAATCACCAAACAAGACATTAAAGTGGCCATGTGTGCTGATAAGGTAAGAGCCTCGGTGCTTTATCCTTCAATTCTACGTATGATTTATTAGATGCTAGTACACTCTTTCGAAGGAATAGAGTTGTGTACTGCACTTTGTGTCAGGGGAGTATTTCTAGTAATCTAATAGCATGCATCCAGGTTGTATAGGATAAGTAGGAAAGTCGATACCCTAGATGCCTTCCCAGGAAAGAAGGTATTTCCTGATGGCATTCTATTGCACTTACTTCACACTTGTACATTCTCATTACCAAATCCACTTATGTTTTAGTGTTTGTTCTTATAGAATGATCTAGAGAGAAATAAATGACCTGGTCTGTAGAATTACAAGTGTTTTGATATTTTAAATGGATAAGTACTTGGTTTTTATGATTACAAATTTGAAACTGGAATATAAAATGTTTGCTACTTTGTTTTAAGTATGTGTGTGTGTGTGTGTGTGTGTGTGTGTGTGTGTGTGTGTGTATCTATCTGTGTGTGTGTGTGTGTGTGTGTGCATGCTTACATGAGGTGATGTATATAGTGCACACACAGGGACTCGAGACGCCACATGGCGTCAGATCCCCTGAATCTGAAGCCACAGGCAGTTCTGAAATGCCTGACATGGCTGCTGGGAACTGAAAGTGTAGTCTGTGTTCTTAACCACTGAGCCATCTCTCCAGCCCTTTACCTTATTATAAGTAAAATATTGATGTGTATTTATTATGTGCTCTCACAGAAATGAGATACAGAAAAACATGTTAAAAGGGGCTGAGAAGTAATTTAATTTGTAGAGTGCTTGCCTGGAATGTGTAATGCCCTGGGTTTGATTCCAGTACTGCATGAACTGCACATGGTGTGCAAGCTCATCATCCCAGCACTCGGATGTGGAGGCGGAAGGATCAGACATTGATGCTAACCTTGGCTGCATAGTGAGCTTGTGGCTAGCTTCGGTCATAGGAGACTATGTCTCCAAAGTTTAAAAACATTAAAAATCCTAACAAGGCTCCAGTGTTGTTGAAAGGTGACTTACATTGTAGCCTAAGGTGAAGTGTATTGTAGTTACACTTCAGAAGTCCAAAGGAACGGGAAGGATGAGTAATAATAATAATAATAATAATAATAATAAGCAGTAATAACTGTGAACTTCTTTAATGTAGTGGGTGCTTTTCCTGTGTGAATGTCTGTCACCATGCGCTGCCTGGTCTCCATGGAGGCCAGAAGAGGGCATCAGATCCCCTGGCACTGGAGTTAAAGACTGTGAGCCACCATGGGAGCTGGGAATGGAGCCCAGGTCCTCTGGAAGAGCACCAACTGTTCTTAACCACTGAGCCATCTCTTCTCTCCAGCCCAATTAAAAGAATTCTTAGGGACAGTTTGTCCTCTGATTTCCACACACACACACATTATGGTATGTGTGTGCCCTCTTCATGAAAGAAAAAGAAGAATTTCCAGGGCGTTTACCTCCAACTCTTTTGTCCTGTATCTCTGACTGCACAGGTATTGATGGATATGTTTCATCAAGATGTAGAAGACATAAATGTCTTGTCTC
This sequence comes from Peromyscus californicus insignis, assembly GCF_007827085.1. Lineage (NCBI taxonomy): Eukaryota > Metazoa > Chordata > Mammalia > Rodentia > Cricetidae > Peromyscus > Peromyscus californicus. Next base: position 30,295,501 of record NW_026294492.1, on the reverse strand, counting down.
TAACTGATGACGAGCCTTCCACCTCAGGAGAGCAGACTTACTATGACCTGGTAAAAGCGTTCATGGCGGAAATTCGACAGTACATAAGAGAATTAAATCTAATCATAAAAGTGTTTCGAGAACCCTTTGTCTCTAATTCCAAATTGTTCTCATCTTATGTAAGTATATTTTATGCTATTTTTGCATGTGTTGTTAAATTTCACTTCAAATTTGAACTTACATAATTCATGACTTCTAATTTGACAGTTTTTTTTAAAGTTGTGGGACTTAAATTCATGATCACAAATAAAGTGCTATAGCAGTTTCAAGAGACTAAACATCAAAAATTGAAAGATGAAATCTAAAATAGACTAATTATGTAAGTGAAATCACATAATAATCCATTTATTTCAAGGAAGAAAGCCTCTTGTTTAGGTGGAAGATATTTTTGATTCAATTGACTCACTGGAGTCATTTAACTGATACTTATCAACAGCAGCTGTATTGTTGGACACCATATTTAGATGAGTAAGAAACAGTCCTTCTCTAATTAGTGAGTGCAAAGCTGTAAACGTCAAGTGCATTCAGGTGTGATGAGCATCGTAATAGAATTGTAACAGTGGTGTTATTGGGAGCATGAAGGAACTGGAATTTGGAGGAGAGACTGTTCTGGATGGTGTCCATACTAATCTCACTAACCGAGAGAATGTTCAGTGATTTCTAAACCATGGCCACAGAGCCTGGTGACTGATGGGAACAGTGCTCCACAGAAGTGGGTTCTGGAGCTCAAGTTACAGCATGAGTGTGACTGTCAATAAAGGAGCAGGAGCTGAGGGGACAGCCCGGTGGCCAAGCTCTTGTCTAATGTGTGTGTGAGGCTCTGGGTTCAGTTCCACTACTACAAAAATTAAATAAAGAATTAGATGCTGTAAGTTTATAAATATGCTAAGCACTGTTTATTGAGTTAGTGTAAATGTAGGAAATGCATGGCATTTAAATTGTTTCAAAAAAAGAGTAAAGGAGAGACAAGGATATCTTAGACAAAATCAACAACCAAAACTTGCTGAATGGTGTTCAGTATCATTAATTATCAGAGAAATACAAATCAAAGCATAGTGAGATATTTCCACACACTTATTAGAAAAAAGTACTTAAAAAAAAGTATCAGATACTGAGAAGAATGTGGAGTGACTGATTATGGGTTTGTAAAATTTCCATGTTACTTGTGAGATATAATTGGTAATATTTTAGAATTGGCTTTTCTGTAACACACTGCTACATTTTCTGACAATTCTATTAGTTTTTTGCTTAGAAGACCTAAAAACAAGTCCATACAGAATAGCAGCTTTATTTGTAATAGCTCAAAACTGTAAATAACTCAGTGCCTATCAAAAGTGAAGACATGGGGAGATTGTGATTTCGCCATAGAGTGGACAGCTACTCACTTAAAGAATGAAGTACTTGTACATACACCCAAGTAGCTGAATCTCGAGGACAGGCAGAGAAGCTGGACACACAAGACAGATTTCCACTTACCAAATGTTCTGGAAAAGATAACTGTCTTGTAACGGGAAGGAGAACACTTATTTTCTGGCAGTGAGGATGGTGGGATTTAATGCAGATAAGACATAAGAGAACTGTTTAAAAATATGTTTTGATTTTATTTTATATGTGATTGTTTTCCTGTGATGGCCAGAAGAGGGCATTGGATCTCCTGGGACTGGAGTTGTAGATGATTATGAGCTGCCCTGTGGGTTCTGGGAATTGAACTCTGAAAGAGCAGCCAGTGCTCTTAACTGCTGAGCCATCTCCAGCCCCATAAGGAAACTTTTTAAGACAAAAAAATGTGGACAGTGACAGTGCTGAGATTACAAAGAGGAATAACCACATACAATCTCAGCAAAAAATACATTTAAGTAGGTGTCTCTTACCGCATACAAACCATTTCTCAAAATTAATTTGACAGAAATAAAAATCACTGTAAAATAGTAATCAATAGATGTTAACAGAACAGTATAAAATTATATGGTCTCAGAGACCACATTACAACTAACCTGTACGAAATGACCAGTTGGTGAATTAATGCTGGTGTAATAACATTTCATCTGTGTACATGGAATGTCTAGAACAGGCAGCTGCACAGAGACAGAAAGGAGAGCTGTGCTTGCAGGGACTGTAAATAAAACAGTGGGGCTGTTCTTGGTAATGAGTTTGTCTTTCGTGGTGACGACTTTAAGTTTTATTCTGAAACCACTGAGTGTACATTCTGTAAGTACATTTTATAGTGTACTTAAATGGTCCACACATAGGAATTTTATACATACTTAAAATATTCTTTTTGGTGAGATCTTATGCATTTATTTCTCCGTAATTTAACCCTGTCATTGTCAAGATATAAGATACTTTCTTACCTTAGACAATTTCTTGAAGTCCCATCCACATTACCCTCAGCATCCTCACTCTGAGAATACGTTATTTCATGATATGTTAATCAACTCTCAATAGAAAAATTACACAGAAGACAAAAGAGTATCACAGTTTTGTTGAGTAGATTATTAAAATATTCCTTCATTTTTTCCATTACGTGTCTGGATAAAATTATGTGTCTGGATAAAGTATAGTTTTCTTCATGTACTTCAACCAAAATATCACAACAGATTTAATGCAGAGACAGACAACAAGACCCTGTTGTTCTCTGGTAAACTGTGTTGAGGATTTGTAGAATATGAAGATGTTCTAAAAGAAAACAATTGACAGAGGCATGTATTTCTTAATTGTATATCACGAAAAAAGGAATTTTGAAGTGTTTTTTTATTGTAAGTCATTAAAATTCCTCAATATATTAAACTTTGATTATAAAATGACTTTATTTACTAAAAAGATATCTTATTATACAACATGACTGAGTATTTCTTCCCCCTTTCTCCACAGGATGTAGAAAACATATTTAGTCGGATAGTAGACATACATGAACTTAGTGTGAAGTTATTGGGCCATATAGAAGATACAGTAGAAATGACAGATGAAGGCAGTCCCCACCCGTTAGTAGGAAGCTGTTTTGAAGACTTAGCAGAGGTAAGTAATACGATAGAGCAAAAGAAGTCTGTTTCTAAGTCTACATTTACATTAATATGGGCTCATAATTCCAATTCTAGCTCAAGTCACAGGTCATTCACTTATGTTTGCATTATTGCTCCTTTCTCATAGAGTCATTGTCAACACTGATTGTTATCAAACACAGAAAAAGTTGTCTTTCCCAGGTTCACACATGAGTAACACTGCAGCCAATCCCCGTGTCTCACTGTGAGCCAAAGCTTGGCTGAGGGTCGGTCTCACTACTCATGGTTACCTGCTTGGAGCACTGCTAGTTACTACTTGTGTGGCTCCAGGCAAGTTCCTAACACTTTGCTTCTCTCTATACATTTGTAAATAAGGATAATAACAATAACAGGACTCAAGATTTTTTGTGAAAATTAACATAACCTCCCTTCAATATTTGGCTCATTCCCTTACATAGTAAACCAACAACAATACTGAGCTTGTGGGAAAGACAGGAGAGAGAGGAGCTGGGGATGTAGCATGGAGACCTCTGTTCAGTCCTCAGGGCCATATCAACTGGGTATGGTAGTACGCACCTTGCAACCCTTTAGTCTCAGCAATGGGAGGTGGATGCAGGAGTATTGGAAGGTCCATGTCATTCTCAGCTACAGAGCAGGTTGGGTGCCAGGCTAAAGCTGTATGGGATGTCTTAGTTTGTTTCCTATTGCTGTGATAAAACACCATGACCAAAAGCCACTTGAGAAAAAGGTTTGTTTGGCTTACAGGTTACAGTGTATCATCAGGGGAAGTGGAGGCAGGCACTAAAAGACTACGGAGGGCAGCTGCTTACTGGCGTGCTCAGCTTGCTTTTATAGAACCCAGGACCGTATGACAGGAATGGCACCACCCACAGTGGACTTGGCCCTTCCACATCAATCATCAGTCCAGGCCAATCGGTTGTGGGTATTTTTCTCACTTGAGGTTCCCTCTTCTTATATGACTCAGTCTTGGGTCAAGTTGACAGAAAACTAACCAGCTCAGAATTCTGTTTCAGAAAAGAGACAGACAAAAACAGTGAGGTGGGTAGGAACCTCCAGGAAAATTCAGAAACTGGAAAAGAATGCTAGAAGAACTGCCTGGTACAAAATGACAGAAGAGGAACAGAATAAGACAGAGTTGTCTGCCAGGTAGTGGTGGAAGCACCTGGGAGGCAGAAGCAGGCTGATCTCTGAGTTCAAGGCCAGCCTGGTCTACAGAGTGAGTTCCAGAACAGCCAGGGAGGGCTATACAGAGAAACCCTGTCTCCAAAAACAACAATAATAACAAAAAAGAGTTGTCCTTATTTGTAGTCAATATTTAGCAAATACAGAAAACTATACTACAAGAATTAGGTCAGTTCACTGTGGTGGCTTAGGAAAGATGAGCACTTGTGTGCTGTCACACCGTTGGAATATAGAGCATCGAAGGCAAAGCTGCCGCCATGTGTTAGAAGATCTCAGAACAAAGAACAGCTCTGCCTATAAAACACGGTGCAGGCTTCACAGCCTGAGCTCGGTCCGGGTAAGTTTCAGCCCTAGAGCTCAGTCCCTGGAACTGTGGTACAAAGAGAACTGACCCCTAAAAGTCCTCTGATCTGCACACACCTGTACATGCATACAGGTACACAATGATAATGATAATAGTAACTATTATTATTACAAAAGCCTAACTAAAAGTTGTGACATATTTAGGTTCATCCAGAATGTATGAGTAAACAGGAATACATAGTATGCTGTGTTTATGGATGGAAAAACCTCACTATTACATTCATGTTAGTTGATCTTTAATGTCTAAGAATGAACCTGGGTTGTGCTGCAAGTTCTAGGGTAGTCTGTGCTGGCTACACGGTGAGATCCTGTCTTGAATCTCTCACCCACCCCCATGCCAGAAGAAAAGAGACAAGACCAATTTAGAGGAGCAGCAGACTGAGGAGACTCGCTCTATCATAAATTAAGATTTATTAAATAGTAATATCAGAGTAAAGTGTTGCTACCAGTGTAGACACACAGTGGAACAGAATGGAATTGCAGAATCTTGGCATTAATCAGTAAGAGAGCAAATTAATAATTAAAAAATGAGGAGTTGAACGAAGATGTCAGGAAGCACAAGGGCTTGAAGCATTACCTGCTCCATGGCACCTCACGGTGACCAGAGCTCCAGTCTGAAGTGTTCTCAGCCCTGGGGTTCTGTTAAATCTTAAGAAGTAGTTGTAATTAATGAATACATAAAAACCATTTGTCTTATTCTTTCTTGCCTGCTGTGTCCTTCCACTTGTGTCTTGTAGACTTAGCTTTTATAGAAACGAACACCTGTTAGGATCTGAAGCTCTGTGTGTTTCACGTGCAGTAGAGGTCAGAGGACAGTCTATGTAAGTCAGTTGTACCCTTCCACACTGTGGGTCCCAGGGACTGAACTGAGGTCACCAGGCTTGCTGACATGCATCTTTACACACGGAGCTGTCTCTGTCCCTCCTAACAGCACTGGATTGAAGATGGGGAATTCCTGTTCCTCTTGCTAAAATCCTTATACCGACTCTGTTTCCTCCGCAATCATCAGTGCTCTTTTAGACCTAGCTAGGAGACCTTCACTTATTGATGACTGGTCGTGTTAATAATGATGGTATTTTTTTTTTCAGTTTGGATTGTTAGTTTTATGAAAACGGCAACAGAATTTTAGATGATAAAAACTGTTACTTCTGATTTACAAAAAAAGGAAAGTAAACATCCAACACCAAAAAGTTTTTAGATTTATTTATTTTATGTATTTTGCCTGCATGTATGTGTATATGTGTCCCTGGTGCCCCTGGAAGCCAGAAGGCACCAGGTACCCTGGAACTGGAGTAATGGGTGGTTGTGAGCCACTGTGAGGGTGCCTGGGTCCTCTGCAAGAGCCACAGTGGTCTTAGTTGCCGAGCCATTTCTCCAGCCCACCACTATCTGAGAAATAAATACCTGGCATCAGTATTCTAAATATTCATGTCTTACTTAGTCATACACATCTATTGTTTGTTGTTCAAGTGAAGTCATGCTGTTTTCTAGAACCAAGTCTGCCCTCTCTTAGGACAACTTTTGAGTTTCTCCTGGAATCCTTGACAGAGAAGTATCTTAGTGTACATTGATCCTATTACTTAGAATAAAGAACTAATGTATTCTTTTACTTGAGAATATTAGATTTATTCTATTAAAATTATGCTAATCATTCAGTTTTCATTTGGAGTCTTTAAAAGAAATGTTTGTGTAGATATGTTCATAATTTAATCTTTTATATTTGGGGTGGTGAGTCATATTTTACCTTGGAGAAAGATTATTTCTGATCATTCTTGTTTTACTGTCCTGATTTTCTAAGGAACTAGCGTTTGACCCATATGAATCCTATGCTCGGGACATTTTACGGCCTGGATTCCACGACCGCTTCCTGAGTCAGCTGTCAAAGCCCGGGGCAGCGCTTTATTTGCAGGTAGAGTGATTATCAAATCCGATTTCACAACGTCAGAAAAATAAGCTCTTTAAAAAAAGTTAAGCCGGGCGGTGGTGGCGCACGCCTTTAATCCCAGCACTCGGGAGGCAGGGCCAGGCAGATCTCTCTGAGCTCGAGGCCAGCCTGGGCTACAGAGCGAGTTCCAGGAAAGACGCAAAGCTACACAAAGAAACCCTGTCTCAAAAAAAAAAACAAACAAACAAATAATAAAAAATAAATAAAGTGCAATCACTTCCTCTTGCAGTCCATAGGCGAAGGCTTCAAAGAGGCTGTTCAGTATGTTCTGCCGCGGCTGCTGCTCGTTCCCGTGTACCACTGTCTGCATTACTTTGAACTTCTGAAGGTAAGAAGTTCTCACTGGTGTTTACAAAGCATTCGGGGTCTTTTTTTTTGCCACTTCATTTGCAAATTATTATCTGAGCACCACATACACTAGTGTATATTCATTTTCTTTGTCCAGCTGAGAAGCAATTGTAAGTAAATCTGCAGAAGAATAGTATGTTTATTTTATTTTTAATCATGTGGACCTTTTGCTTAGATGGGTGATTCTTTGAAAACAATCATGCGTGTCTGCATCCAAGTCTCCATTTGAGGACCTCAGTAGTCGCAGGGACTCTCATCAGAGACCCAGTATGAAAATAAGGCTAAAGTAGGACTTAGTTCAGTAGATTTTCACAGTTCAGCTTTGCAGTTATATCTGCTAAACTCACTGTTGTTATTTTAGAAGCAGTGAATTTGCACACTAGTAAAAATTCTCCAATTGATCATAGTTAAAATATTAAGAAGTAATGCAATTCTAAAGGATTAAGTAGCCACATAAAACTGTAAAGTTTATTAATTTATAAATAAAAGCAAGAAGCTTCGATGAGGATTTGAAAGGCTATAAAATCTGAGCGGCTTAATAAGAACAATGAAGAACAACAAAGAATAAGAACAAGATGAAACTGTGGCTGGCACTTGCCACACAGCCTGGCAGGTTGAGTTTAATCCCAGGAGCTCACAGAAAGGTGGAAAGAGAACCAGTGCCACCAAGTGGTCCCTGACCTCCATGTACATGAATGCCTGTACATGTGCACACATCCACACAGGTATGCATGCGCGTGCACAGAAACTTAAGGGACAGAGAGGTACCTTAGCGTTTGCCTCTCTTCTAGAGGACCTGGCTTTAGTTTCTAGCACCCACACTGGACAGCTAACAAGCCACCTGTAACTACAGCTTCAGGGAGAGCCAGTGCCTTCGCTGGCCTCTCTGGGTACATGCACACACATAGCATATACTCACAGGCACACACACACACACACACACACACACACACACACACACACACACACAATTCAAAATAGCTTTTTAATGAAAAGAGTTAGTTGGTTATAGTTGCTCTTACCTGTAAGTCCAGCACTTGAAGCTGTTGTGAGTTCAGGCAGCTGTGGGCAACAGAGTTCAACTTTATCTTAAAACAATCAGAAAGGCCAGTGAGGTTGTGCTTGCCACCAAGCCTAATTACTTGAGTTTGACTCCTGGGACCCACATGGTGTAAGAAGAGAACTGACTTCTGCAAGTTATCCTCTGACCTAGCTACGCAAGTGCACACACACTCTAAAGAAAGGATTTTTTTTTTTAAAGAATGCTATTTAAAATAATCTGGGTATAGTGAATCAAACCTCCAGTACCTGCATTTGAGAGACTGAGGCAAGTGGATTACTATGAATTTGAGGCCAGGCAAGGCTATATAGAGAATTCTAGGCCAAACTGGGCTACAGTATGAGACCTGTCTTGGGGGGTGGAAGGATGATTTTCATTATACAGATAATTAAGATTTCCAAAAATTATAGCTGTGGTAATCGAATTTTAAGACGATCCTTTAGGACTTTAGGATTTAACATTTTTCTACTGATTTAAGAACCAATAGCCCTGTATCATATTATGACTTACATAACATTGCGAAGTGAACAGTATGTGGGTAGTACACAGAAGGGAAACTAATTGACCCACAGACTTGTCTTTTGTTCCATTCTGATTCTTTCAGCATGAATGCACTGCTTGTATTCTTATTTATTTTGCGTGTGTATACATAAGTAAACGCACACACATGCGCATAGTGTATGTGAGGCCAGAGGACAACTTGCAGAGTTGGTTCCCTCCTTCCACCAGGTGGGTCCTGGTGATGCAACCTAAACATGACTACCTGTCAAGCCTCCTTGCCAGCCTCACTTGTACTTCAGTTTGTGTTTGTTGGTGTGCTGTTCAGCTTATTTTCACTGAGCAGAATTTTCAAGGTGTATTACTGTATATCGTGTGAGTAGGTGCTACCTATTTGTGTGTGTGACAGAAGTCATCATTGGGTGTCTTCATCAGTCACCACCTTGTTTGGAGGTGTCTGACAATGTCTATTATTGAACCTAGAATGTGCCAATCCAGCTAGTATTGCTGGCCAGCCATTTTTAGAGGTCTGCCTGTCTCCACCTCACCAATGGGTTTTTGTTTATTTTTTTTTTGAGATGGAGTCTCTTTATAGCTCTGGCTGTCCTGGAACTTAAAAACATACACCAGACTGGCCACAAACTCACAGAAATCTGCCTGCCTCCGCCTCCGCCTCCGCCTCCCAAGTTCTCGGCTTGAAGGCGGGTGTGTAGTGTCTGACTGTCAGTGGGCACTGGAGACCTGACCTCAGGTCCTCACACTTGCACAGCAAGCCCTTTAGCAACTGAGCGTCTTCCCAGCTGCTCAGGTTCTGTTTTGAGATGCTGGTGCCATGAAACAATCTAAGTAAATGGAGTATTGAGCAGTATACACTAGCATATTAAAAGCCCTGCAAAATTGTATAATACAGTAGTATATTGGTAACTCACTTAGGGAAGCTACAGGAGAGGTTCTGATGTTCAGTCAACCAAAAGACTTAAGTAGTTTCATCACTAGAGATGTTTCTTATTGTCCTTAACACGTTTCCCCCACTTTTCCCACTTTCCTGCCTGTCTAGATCTCTGATTTTCTTCTGTATTCACAGTCTTTATTGGCCAGCTTGGATCCCATCCGTGACAGCAACTTTGATTCTTTTCCCTCCTTTACTGGCAGCACCTCATGATTTAACATCAGAATTGAATCTGTGCTCAGCAACATGTCCATTCACTATGTCATCACCTTCATATCACTTGAATAGACACAATAGCCCCTTCCTTATATGGTCTTTGTACTTCCTTGAACTCTCAGATCGAAAGGTACAATTGGTTCCCTGGCACTTGCAACAGGAAGTCTGAATTCTTGAGCTTCGCTGCTTGCTAGCTCTTAATTTCATCTCAGGAGTTAGTCCTGCCCACGAGCTTCAGCCGCATGCCCTGGCTATGCTGGTTCGGTGCAGGGCCGCACGCCCTGGCTATGCCGGTTCGGTGCAGGGCCGCGTTGGTTTCCTGTTTGTCCCACTGGCCTGGTGGAGTTCCTCCTTCTCTAACTCTTAATCGGCTCCCTCCAGAACATCCCTTCGTTCCCTGGGCTTCTCTGTCCACCAACCTGACTGTCTTCAGAACTCCTTCTAGAGTGAGTCTGCCTCATCTTCAGACAGTGTGATCCTTGAGAAATAGAACAAAGCCATATGCCTTTGAATTCTCATGCCTAGCCTAGTACTTGACATTTAAATCATTCATTAAATGCTTGTTAAATGAGTAGCAAAAATAAGTATTTTCTTAGAATTCCTATCAATGTGTTGTGCTGTATTTTAAAAGAAATTTAATTATAAATTTTATATGTACATGTTTATCTGGGGAACTTAGAATGCCTTAAACTTTACAAATTCATAGGGTAAAATATGCTAGTATTACTGTCAGACTCAGAAACAGAGTAATTTGGTAGCTCCTAGAGGTTGGGGACATTGGGAAGATACTTGTCAATGGATATAAAATTTCAGTTAGAAATGAAGAAAGGAAGAATTAGGATTAATTGAAATATGATTAAAATGAATTTAATAAGCTCACTCAGGAAATCTTAAAGCACACAGATGTGAGAGATTAAGCTAAGGGCTTTGCCTAACTTCTAGTTAGTTCACTAACACGAGTAGCCTAGATAATGGAGGAAGATAAGGAAAATGAAAGAGACTTCTGACCTCATCAGAACTGAAATTTGCTGGAGCTCTGCTCTTATATAAACTCGCTCTTTTAAGCCTTTCTCTTACCGGAAGAGTTTTGTCACATTCCTCCAGTCAAATGACCTTGGTGGCCAGCTGCTCAGGGCCTGTTCGCCTATTGTGACTGAGACTGCAATTCCTCTGTGAACTCGGAAAAGGTGGCGTCACCTCTAGATGAACTCATATACATTATATATACAACATTATAGCCCACTCTAAAAGCTGAGGGAAATTGTAATTGGGACCAGATCCCCTTAAGCATTAGCTAGGGCTAATCCCATATTAACATAGTCCTCCTGTCTCTGAGGGCTCGGGTGACTTCCTCACTGGATTGAGTCTTTTCTCATGACAGGAGGAATAAATTCAAGAGATCTATTTTAGTCTAGTGTAGCACAAGCTTCAGGATCCAGGGCCTGGAACAAAGATGTGAGGCTAGCCTCGGCTACAAAATAAGATCTTACCTCAAAATGAAAAATACATACATACATACATACATATGAGAGAGTGTGTGAACATTATGATGAGTACAGCAAATAATAATGTTGTCAGTTTTGAAAATTTCTGTGAGTAGATTCTAAGAATTTACATCTGAGAAAAATATTTGGAAGTACATATTGTTAAACATCTTATTTTTATCAAGCACCTTGGTGTATACCATAAATATATACAATTTTTACTTGTCAATTAAAAAGTAAATTTTTTCAATTAAAAATTTTTTATTAAGCTTTTATTTTTGATCATGCATATGTGTATGTGTGAGTGCGTGTCTGTGTGTGCTGTGAGTGCAGATGCCCTCAGAGGCTAGCATTTTAAACGCCCTGGATCTGCAGTCACAGACAGTTGTGAACCTCCTGGAGTGGATGTCAGGAATCAAACTTGGGTCTGGAATCAAACTCTGGAAGAACGATGTGTACACTTAATCACTGAGCCATCTTTCTGACCTAAAGTTTTACTAATTTTAATACTACTCAAATTCAAAGCATTATTTCCACCAAACTAGACAGTCAGTCCTTAGACCTGTTGACAAGCTCGAGACATTAAAGACTTCCTTCTGCACTTGTGAAACCATCTGCTCCCATAACGTGATTCTTCTATATGAAGCTTTGTTTGCTTTATTAAACAAAATTAGACTGGATTGTTAGGACTAATTATAATGACCAAGATTCTGAATATTAACAAAGTGGTTCAACAAAATAAACAACTTTAATTAATATCCTGGAGAATTACCCCCATTCTCTTTGCAATATGCTGGGTCCATGTAACTTAAGGGAAAGTAAGTTTCTTTCATTTTAAAAATCAGGTTAAAGTCTGTTATGTGTAGTATGTACGCACTAGTATTTTCTAAGGCTGACAGCAGACTATAAACTTAGTGGCTGAAAACAACAGTACTTTATTCTTCTGCTCTGGAGGCTGAACTCAGGAGCTGACAAGGCCTCCATCTTGGAAGGGTCTAGGGAAGAGTCCTCTCTTGAGTCTGAGGAGGCAGCCTTGCAGGGTTCTCCTTGGCTTCACAGGTAACCTCACTCGAGGCTTTGCCAACTCTCCCTGCCTCATGTCCATCACTTCCCATTCTTTGTGTCAGCCAGCGTCCAGGCCTCCCTTTCCTTAATACAGAGTCTTCAGATTAGTGGATTTAGGGTTCAGTCGTAATCTAGCATGACCTCATTGGATTAAACCTGCAAAGACCTTAGTTCTAAATCGGTAACTTTTCATGTCATTTCAGTTCATTGGGTGCATTAGTGAAAAAGTCTTTGGACTGACAGTCATGAGCAGTCAGTCATGAACCTGCCTATTCACTTAAGTAAATGGTATTCATTTTATATTATGTTGAAGAAAAGTAGTTTCTAGAAATAAAATCATGAATTCATCTGTTCCTTTTTAAAAGGGAAGCCATTCTAGTGATTCTGTGTTTACTAATAAACTGAACTCATAAAATTACACTGTGGAGGTGGGGAAAGGGATGTAACTCAGTAGTAGAATGCTTGTCTACTATGCACGAGGTCCTGGGTTCAGTCCCCAGTACCACAAACCCAAGAACCTCAAGATTAAGTACCATGTACAACTTATTTTGTGTTAAAATAATGAATTTTTGTTCTTCAGAATATTTCTGTGAATATTGTTTTTGTTTTTGTTTTTTTGAGACAGGGTTTCTCTTTGTGGCCTTGCTGTCCTGGAACTCACTCTGTAGGCCTGGCTGGCCTCGAACTCACAGAGATCTGCCTGGCTCTCCTCCTGAGTGCTGGGACTAAAGGCGTGCGCCACCACCGCCCGGCTGATCCTTTTCCTTGGACAGCTCTTTTATACCATCTGTCTTGTAGGATTTCCTGGGAGCTCCATTGTACATGCATTATACCTCAATAACTACTTTGCTTCTTTCTGTTAGTAAGGGGGCCAGGAGTAGACGTGAACAAGCCTTACTCTTTAGCCCAGGCTGGCATAAAGCTTACTCTGGAGCCCAGCTAGCCTTAAAGCTGTGGTGATCCTTCTGCCTCAGACTCCGAGTGCTCTATTAGTTGAGCTACCACACCTGGCTTCCCCACTGCTTCTTTCTGAGGAACCAAAAAGTAAACAAGAGTATGAGTGGCTCCTTTCCTGTGAAAAGATACATTTTATCATCTGTGTAGGACATGCACATCCCCACTGTGCTTTAGAATATGGTTCCTTAGATGACATTCAGTGTCTGTGCCATATAATCTTAGTGGAGAGAGTGCACTTGATAGCTGTGTTTGCAGTGTTGGTACCAGCCACCCATGGACTGTAGCAAGAGATGCTTCTGCTCTCACTTATATATGAACGACTACTGCTTTGTTTCTGTGGCAACAGTAAGCCATCTCTTTAAGGATAATTAGCTTCAATTATTTTGTATCGTTTCCCAGTTTAAATCAATGTAAATAAAAAGAAAAGAATGCACATACAGAAAGGTCTTTATTAGTTGGGTGTGGTGACCATACACCTTTAATCCCAGCATTTGGGAGACAGGCTGATAGATTCTCTGTGAGTTTGAGGCCACCCTAATTGACATAGTGAGACTTCTCAAAAAAAAAGGTCTTTATTATGCTGAAATGTTGGATGCTTGCCTGTTAACTATGAAGGCAAAAAGAACACTGAAAGTATTCCATCAGGAAACTTTATGGAGATGGAGCTATGCTAACAGTGCTCTGCTAGCACTAGGTTCCAGCCCCAGCACTGTGGGAGCCGGACATGGGGTCCCAAACCCTAAAGGGAGGCAGGAGGATCAGGAGTTGAAAGCCAGCTGAAGGCACACAAGACCCTGTCCCAGAAAAAGGAAGAAAAAGGGGAAAAATAATGTTGGGTTGTGGTTTTAAAAAATACTAATAGTGGAGAGATGGCTCAATGGTTAAGAGCCACTGCTCTTTCAGAGGACACCTGTTCAGTTCCCAGTACCCACATGCCAGGTGGTAACTGTCTGTACTCTAGTTCCAGGGGGATATGACATCCTTTCTGGTCTCCAAGGCACATGATGCACAGACATACATGCAGGCAAAACACCCACACACATAAAATAAAAACACAAGCGGTATTTTTCATATGCCAATATATTCCTTATGCAAAATGCAAGTTAAATGATACGTAAAAGACTCTGAAACATGAAACATTTTTTGAATAGAAAATCAAATGATCACAGTTTTTTCTTGTATATGCTTTATGTTAGAATTTTGTACATTAGGTGTATAAAATACCAAGGCAGGAGCTGGCGAGATGGCGCAGTGGGTGAGACTACTTGCTGCTCTTCCAGAGGACAGTTTAGTTCCCAACACCCATGGTGGGTGGTTCAGACACACCTGTAACACCAGCACCCCCATCTGACCTCTGAGGGCACTGCACTCACACGTATAAGTACACACACACACACACACACACACACACACACACACACACACACACACAAACACTTAAAAATAGATCTGTATTTGGGACAAAATACAGAGGAAACAATATTCTGTCTAGTTGTCAAATCTTGCTCTGTATGCTACGGACTTGAATGTCTCTACATTTTTAAGGACTGTTTTTGTACATTTATTCATTCATTTACGTAGGGGATGAGCAGAGGGATGGGGCACATGTTTTTGTACATTTATTCATTCATTTACGTAGGGGATGAGCAGAGGGATGGGGCACATGTTTTTGTACATTTATTCATTCATTTACGTAGGGGGTGAGCAGAGGGATGGGGCACATGTTTTTGTACATTTATTCATTCATTTACGTAGGGGGTGAGCAGAGGGATGGGGCACATGTTTTTGGAGATCAGAGAACAACTTAAGGGAGTCGGTCTTCTACTGTGTGGGTCCTTGAGATTGAACTGAGGTCATCAGGCTTGGCAGCAGCTTGACTTGCTAAGTGATCTTGCCAGCCTTGAACTTTATTTTTTTATTCTACACTTAAGACTATCTCTGTGTGCCAGGCAGTGATGGTGCACACCTTTAATCCCAGAACCCGGGAGGCAGAGCCAGGCAGATCTCCGTGAGTTCGAGGCTAGCCTGGTCTACAGAGTGAGTTCCAGGACAGCCAGAGCTGTTACACAGAGAAACCCTGTCTGGAGGGTGGAGGGTGTGGACATCTCTGTGCTTGGCACTATGCTAAATAAGTCCTATGGAGTCAGAAGCAGCTCTGTGCTGTTTCTTTTCAGGACTGTGAGTGCCGAGTGCATACATGTTCCTTCACACCGAGAACCAAGAACCTGGTAACAGATAGTAATGAGACACATTCTGGAGCTCAGACTGACCTCAGACTCCCAAGTGCGAAAATTACATGCATGTGCTACCAAACCTTGTAGAAACAGCGAGAACTGCTTTTTTCTTCAGGGACAGTTTCTTGGGTATCTGAGGCTGCCTCTGCCTGCTAAGTACTGGGATTACAGACATCTGCTACCATATCTGCTTTATATGCTGTCAGAGAATAGAATTTGGGGCTTTATGTGTGCTAGGTAAACACATTACCAGCTATATCCTCAGCCCAGAAAAATACTTCAGAAATAAAGTTAGAGGCTGGGGAGATGGCTCCATTGATAGGAACACTTACTTGTTGCTCTTGGAGAGGATGCAGGTTAGCTCCCAGCACCCACATAGTGGGCTACTACCACCTGCAACCTCAGTACTAGGCATCTGACATTTTCTTCTGACCTTCATAGGCATGAAGCACACATGTAGTACATGTTCATATATGCAGGCAAAATATTCATACACATAAAATCTAAAAAAATGTGTTTATAGAACATTTCAATTACTGAAGTAGAAAAAGTTGAATGAATGTGACTTTTACCCTTAAATAAAGTGAGGTCGTTGTTTTGCCCTTTGGACTTCATAGCAGTTAGAAGAAAAGAGTGAAGATCAAGATGATAAGGAATGTGTGAAACAAGCTATCACAGCTCTGCTTAACGTCCAGAGTGGCATGGAAAAAATATGCTCCAAAAGTCTGGCGAAGCGAAGACTGAGGTGAGTATTTTCCCTTTAAACCCTCTTCCTTTCTGTCCTGAAGGCTGTGGTATAAATCAGGGCCTTAGCTCCCTCCTCAAGTAAACAATGGAGAAAACGGTGTGAGTGACAAGCTTGCTCTTTCACAGGAAGTGACATCAAAGCCAGGAGAATTTGTTATTGTTTGAAAAACCTTTCATATTTGTGCATTTTCCCTGCATACTCCCAGACAAGAGCTCCTGAGGAGCAGCTGGTGAGCTGAAGGGGACAGAGCAAAGTTGACGGGTAGATGCACCCCAGCGTCACTGTTATGTCAGTCAGACTAGAAGGTGTTTGCTAGTTTAGTTAGGGACTATATAACTCGGGACATTAATTCAGGTAGCAGGTCTTCTGCTTTCTTATTTATAATGTGCCATATGCTCTTATCTTTCCGTCTTGTTCCTTTAAAAACACAATTTACTTTCATCTATTTTTTTTTTTTAACTGCATTGGGCTACTTTTTGATATCTGTCTTTCTAAATATTTAGTACTCAGGCAGAAATAATCATTTTGTACCTGTATTTATATAGTTAGATATCACTGTTATTTTTATCACTGTGAGAAAAATGTCTGTGCTGTTGTAATTTCCAGAGTTGTATGATTGCATATATTATAGTTAGGGAGTTAGTACGCACCATGTCAGCAATCTTTCAAGTTCTGTTTTACCCTGCCACCTTATCTGCGTGAACTGTAGGTTCTGTCTCTGTGTACTAATAGTGTTTCTTCCTTCACCCAGTGAGTCTGCATGTCGATTTTATAGCCAGCAAATGAAGGGAAAGCAACTAGCCATCAAGAAAATGAACGAGATTCAGAAGAATATCGATGGTTGGGAGGGCAAAGACATTGGACAGTGTTGCAATGAGTTCATAATGGAAGGAACTCTTACACGTGTAGGAGCCAAACATGAGAGACACATATTTCTCTTCGATGGCTTAATGATTTGCTGTAAATCAAATCACGGGCAGCCAAGACTTCCTGGTGCTAGCAATGCAGAATATCGTCTTAAGGAAAAGTTTTTTATGCGAAAGGTACAAATTAATGATAAAGATGACACCAGTGACTACAAACATGCTTTTGAAATAATTCTGAAAGATGGAAATAGTGTTATATTTTCTGCCAAGTCGGCTGAAGAGAAAAACAACTGGATGGCAGCCCTGATATCTTTGCAGTACCGGAGTACCCTGGAGCGAATGCTCGATGTGACCATGCTGCAGGAAGAGAAGGAGGAGCAGATGAGGCTGCCTAGTGCTGATGTGTACAGGTTTGCAGAACCAGACTCTGAGGAGAATATTCTGTTTGAAGAGAACGTGCTGCCCAAGGCTGGGATTCCAATTATCAAAGCAGGGACTGTGATTAAGCTGATCGAGAGGCTCACATACCATATGTATGCAGGTAAGAGACAGGAAATCTTTGATTGTCTTTCTCTGCTCAAGCTGATTGATTTGATGGGTGCATTATGATGCCTGAATTAGAAAACTAACAGCAGGCAAAGACTTCTGACAGAAGCTTTGGCTAAAACCATCACTCTGTTTCTCCAAGTCTTTACTTCTTTACCTTATTGACAACCATTATTTTAAACCTAGACTCTTAGTTAGAAGAGAAAGGTCACTAGTCTGAAGTTATCCAGTAAAAAGCAGTAGGACAGGATGAAGCATGAGTGAGTGAGTGTCTAAAAGTGTCTGCCCTGTGTTACTGCTTTTCTTATTCTATCACTGGACTCCAAACTAAGTGGGATTTTAAATAGTCACCCATCATCAGAATTGTGCTGCTGGCAGAAATATGTACAGTATTGCCTTTTCTTAGTCTCCATTCCTATACGTATTTAGGAAATCCGGAAACCATTTTCAGTTTTTTGTTCTTAGTTGTTATTTATGCAAACAGAAGACAGACCAGTCTGAACAACCTAGAAAGATACTAGGCAGGATTCAATACAGCGGTTAAGAGGTAAAGGGCATATGTATGTGAGTTGTTTCATATGCTCCCGACACACAGTGGGATGCCTGGTCATTGTCACAGCTTAGTGCTGTGGTGGAGTAGACAGCATTGAACTCACACTCTGTCCCTTCATGTCTCAGAACCATAGTTTTTCATCTCAAAAATTAACATCAAAATAGCTACCTTAGTGTGTTGTTGAAAAGCATAAATGAAATACTGAATGTGAAAGCTATTTAAATGCATATTTTCAAAGAATGTTTTTTCTTTAAAAGACATGTGTGATTTAAAATCAGTATAAGTCATAATATGGTATTCTTAAATACCTGAATGTGAAAATTAAAATCTATCCCCATACTTCTCATTTAAATATATTCCTGTTTTTAGGAAATGTATGTTTCCGGGGAAAAGTATTTTCCCATTTTTTTAAAAGTCCTATAAGCAGGCTCCCTGTTTCCTTTGGAAGGTGTCCTGGGACTAGTGAGGTTAGGCTTTTAAACAGCTGTTTGTTTATCCACTTCAGTAAACCGAAGACCATTTAACAAGGCTCTTCTGCTCAGTTTATTTAATATACAAGCAGAGCTCTATATGGCTGGGAACTACCAAAGGGAGAGAAGTGAAATTTGAGTAACTTTTTTATTAGTATTCTCAAACCACTTTATAATGTCATATATACCACTATCCACATTATGTCTGGGATACATAAGCTAGAGCTTAGTTTTGCTTTCAGTTATTTGGACTCTTAACAGGTAGCTCTTTGAGGGCCTTTTCCATAGTCAATCGATAGCATTTACTATTACTAATCATCCAAAGGTGAGTTTCACCATGATCTGGCTTCTCCGAACACGCATTATTCAGTGGTAGGTGCATAGTAGCTGAGACATGTTGAATAATAAGAGGAGCCTCATTTGGGGTTTTAAGAGTTACAGTTTTCAGTAATTTTATGACCTATCTATTCACTTGATCTTTATCAACTATACTATTTAAAATTATAGCTGGGCGGCGGTGGCACACGCCTTTAATCCCAGCACTCAGGTGGCAGAGGCAGGTGGATCTCTGTGAGTTCGAGGCCAGCCTGGGCTACAGAGTGAGTTCCAGGACAGGCACCAAAGCTACACAAGAGAAACCCTGTCTCAAAAAAAAAAAAAAAAAAAAAAAAAAAAAAAGAAAAGAAAGAAAACCAATAATTATAAAAATACTTTGTTAACCCAAAATTTGTGGATTTAAAATACTCAATTTTTTGACAATAAAAGTTCAAGTTGTTTACCTTGCCACATTGTCTTTGTTTTTAAGTCCTTGTGAATTAAAAAATCTGTTCATTTTATCCTCAATACTGTTTGTTTGTTTTTTAAGAAAGGGACAAAACAAAAACCATAGAAGTCACAACAAAAAATTAAGCAATACTTAATTTTCCCTACGGCACAGTCAGTGAGGAGCACTGGAGACTCAGTAGAGCAAGCGCTTCTACAATCTGTTTTTATGATATTCCTGTACATTTGTAACTAATGTGTTTAACAGAATTAATTTATGACTAGCAGTTACAAGCTACAACTAAGTGTTTTCTGGGAAACTATGCCTTTTATTTATTTTGGCAAATCTTTTTTTTTTTTTAAATGAATATACTTCAGTAAGCTAATAGGTTTTACGTGGTCCGGCAGCTTTCATTCCTTATGTGTTCAATGCTACTAAAGTCCATTTTTGTCATGATATTATCACATACATTTGATGACTTATCAACTTATAGCTTTTGCATAAAGAAATATTTTCTATGGTCTTTCTTAATGTAACACTTAAATTTCTAACTTAGTACAATTTTGATGAAGTTAAGTGTACTGGAATTTAACTTAATGACATGATTCTACTTTTTTTTATAAGATTTTTTAATTTTTATGTGTATGTCTATGTACCATGTGTGTACAGTGCCGGTGGAGTCCAGAAGGACTAGAGTTATAGATAGGACTTTGTTAGGATTCAAACCCAGATCCTCTATAAGAGCAGCCAGTGCTCTTAACTTCTGAGTTATCTCTCCAGCTCCTGTTTTACTTTTTAAAGCTAAAAAAAAAAAAAAAAAATTTTAAATCCTTCTAGTATTAAAAAAAAGTATGTTATAACTAAGTTTTTTGACATCTTTTGTCCTGTTTTGAAATTTAATTGACTTTTATATTATTTGACAGGTATAACTGGAATCCACCAGCAACTTTGATAAGTTCTGAGCTTGACGTACATGAAATTAGTGTTACTAGCCATACTTTGATGTCTGCTTCCTGAAGTCTTTACTTGCAGTATGGAACTTTTTAATAGACCAACTACTCTATAGAGTCCATTCTTGATTATTACAGGCAGAATAGAGTGTGCTTTCGATAGACATTCATGGATTTATAAGACATACAAGCAGTAGTATAAGGCCTCCTCCAATGACAACAGATAGAGTTATCACTTGTCTTGATATAAACATTAGTCTGTTGTTACCTTTTATTCAGTCTCCCCAAATAAAAAGGGGATTTTGGATTTGGTTAGTTGGTTATTAGGTGTTTTTGTTGGAGAACATGTGGGTTGTGGCTTACACCAAAACAAGCTAAACTTAGTAACTCACTCTTTTTATTATATAGTGAAAGGCACTGTATATAATACACGAGGAAATTTAATTAACCATGATGTGACACAGACAGCACTTAGATATCAAGCATCTAGACTACTAGGAGTTGCTCAGACATACTGAAAACACAAGAGGAAACTGACTTGCATATCATTAGCTCAGGGTTAACTTGGCTTCCGCTGACTTGATTTCTCAAATGTTACAACAATCAATTACAAATGAGGGCGACACACCTTTAGTGCCAGGAGCTGTCCATACCCTCAGTTTATAAACAAAAGCCCAAGACCCCCAAGAGTTGTTTAATTTGCTAGAAATCCTATCAGTTAATTCCAGAATGAAGCCTAGAAATTAACTGCTTTATTCAGCAGAATATATGTCCATTTCCCACTGACACTTTCAAACTGAGTTTTAAAAAGTTATTTTAATATGATAACACTTTTAAAAAGTTATACATGATTAATAATAAAAACAAATGGAGTTTTAATTACTCATGATAGTTATTCATTTGGGACAAATACAGGTATATTATGAAGAGATATAGTTTTCTTTTTCATTGAAATAGGTAATAAGTTCTGAGTATTGTGATGTATAGATTTGCGTGCAGTTAGATCCTATCCGTCTCTTATCCCTGAGCATGAAAACTATTCCATCACTGGCCTGTACCCTTAGCCCCATCGTTTTCTTTACTTTTCTGTGTTATTGAGGGAGGACAGGTAGGCAGGCTGGTGTTAAGTTCATCAGCCCCCGAGTGTTGGGGTTACAGGTGTTTGCCACCAGGTGTTTTCCTGACAAAGCCCCATCACTGGGCTGTCAGAATAGCTCGTTCTGTACCTGGAAAGCTTTCTGGAAGAATGCACTTCTCTCGAGGTGAGTTAGGGTACGGGGAACATCCCCGAATAATGACTAACTGATGTAGTCTAACTCTCCGCTTGTCTTTCCTCCTGAATTCTGGAAGGAAACCACTGGTTGGGTGGGTTATTTTAAGTTTGGCAGTGCTACAGAGAGACAGTTTCCTTACCCTGGAGTGAGCAACCACCAAGGAGGGTCACAAGGGAAAGGGGGGCCGGAAGTTCATTTCTTAGGGCTGCTGGAGACAATGAAATGCAGCTAGTTAGGAGCCAGAGCGGCGCTGGTGGGAAAATGGCTGGTGGCAGTGCATTAGTCTGGTCATGAGTGGTAGGAAGTGGGTACCACTGAGGCAAGGGTAATGACAATGCAGAACACACATAAGTGTGAAGAACTGTTTCCTCCGTGTGGTCAACTTCTTTTGTGGAGGGAGGAAATTGAGAAAACTTCAGCTCTTTTTCTTTGATGTATTTACTGCTGTCTCAGCACTCATGCAGCAGATGTTCAGAATTCTCCGATAGGTTTGGGTCTGTGTCTCCCTCCGTGAGTTCAGTTTAGGCGCTTACCTTTTAAAGACTGGACACGTTTTGATCTATAGGGCGGTGCTCTGCTATTTTTAAACACTGATTTTTTTCAAGTGTTTGTGCGTCAGCATAGCGTCTGTTTCCTTTTTTAAGGAATTCAAAAGTGATTGTTTATAAGTCCTTGCTGAGGAGCTTATTGTTTCTTGAGGTTTTAAATGGCTGCATTAAAAGGGAGTATTATCACATGAGCAGACATCCTGATTAACAGTGTTCCACTATGATGGATGGGGGATGGGTGTTCTTCATAAATAGATTTATAATGTAATAAATATTTCATAAATCTTATGACCTTGCCATATTAAATGCCAAGTGTTAGGGACAGAAGAAGGAGAATTGGTGACCTAAAATCTAATATGCTATATTCTGAACACTGGATATACTGTAGATATAGTTGAAGTTCAGAGGATTTTGAAAAATTGTGCACCAAATGACAAAGAATTATCCAGGGGTGGGGTCAGCCAGAAGGACAGCAAAAAATAGTAGCCATGGTCTGGGGATGTAGCTCAGTTGATTGAATGCTTGCCTGGCACTCATGGAGCTCTGGGTTCAATCCCCAGCATGCACCTCATAAACTGGTGCTGGCCCCTGTCTGTCATCTCTGCCTCTAGCACTCAGGAGGGCGAGGCAGGAGGATCAGATGTTCAAAGTCATCCTCAGCTACATAGTAAGTCCTGGGTCAATCTGAGATACATGAGACCCCATCTCAGAAAACAAAACAAAAAATACAAAAATAACTACAGATTATTGTTGAAGAAACATGGACCTATGCCAAGAACTTGAGATTGACTCTGTAGGTATTTGTCTAAAGAAGGTGTGGCCAGGAAGAGACAGAGAAGCTACAAACGAGGCAGGAAAAAGTCAGAAGAATGTGACCTCTGGTGGGTTAGAAAACTGCAGGGGATTATGTCTGAGTAATATGTCTCTAGAGTAGCCTTTGCTTACACACCGGAGAATTTCAAATCGGGCTGCTTTTTATTAATGAATATTTGTTATGCTTATACCTTAAAGCCAAACTCTGCCTGACTTTCTTCTTTTTATGTTTGTCTCCTGTTTGTGAAATACCATGTCAGAATATGAGCAGGTCCATAACTGTGCCACAAGCAAACAGCAATGTATTAGTTCCTGTCACTGCCTGTTAAATGGAAGAGACGGTACTTTATTGTCTTCGGAAGTTATATAATCTGTCCTATTGCTGAGGCTTTTTTTTTTTTTTGGTTTTTTTCTTTTCTTTTTTTCTTTTTTTTTTTCGAGACAGGGTTTCTCTGTGTAGTTTTGCGCCTTTCCTGGAACTCACTTGGTAGCCCAGGCTGGCCTCGAACTCACAGAGATCCGCCTGGCTCTGCCTCCCGAGTGCTGGGATTAAAGGCGTGCGCCACCACCGCCCGGCTTTTTTGGTTTTTTTCAAGACAGGGTTTCTCTGTGTAGCTTTGCGCCTTTTCCTGGTAGCCCAGGCTGGCCTCGAACTCACAGAGATCCACCTGGCTCTACCTCCCAAGTGCTGGGATTAAAGGTGTGCGCCACCACCGCCCGGCGAGGCTTTTTTTAAATATCAGATTCACTTAGTTCTTTGCATTGTCTGTCATAAAGATAAAGGTCTCCTGTTACTGATGTGACATAGCATGTGCTTGAGTCATTGAGATGGAGAAATCAATGCAACAGCAACAAAAATAGCTTCTGGAATATGCATGTATAGTTTTTCCGTATAAAATTTCAAAATACAGGTAAATCATCTCAAAATAAGTTTGTTATTCATTAGGAATTTTTCATTGCTTTAGATTAGAAATAATTTTGTGTGTGTTTGTGTGTGCGCAAGTGTGCATGCGTATTAAAACCAGCATGGGAATATGGGTAGCTTTTAATTCCTTTTTTTTTTAGTGCTTAAGCTTTTGCCAGTCTTCTTAGAAGAATTTTAATTCTTCCACATACACCTCACCCTCCCTTTTTTGGCAAGGCTGCTTTCAGCTTCCAGCCAAGACAAGAACAAATTAAGTTTCAGTCACGTTAGACCACACTACAGCCGTGGTTACTGCAGGGTATTTATTCCATTTGCCAGTGCCACACTACAGCGGTGGTTACTGTGGGGTAAAAGCCTCTTTGACAGTGTCTTAGCAAGGACAGCTGCTGCTTTCTGACCAGACTGCTCATTTCCAGTGACTTCTGGTGCCTCTGACCAGCTTAGCAGTTACAACTGCATTCTGATGTAATCATTTATATGAACTTATATAATGATTCTGTTTTTAGATCTCACAGCTAGGTAAGGCTTATAGGAATCCTTTGATCTGAGGGGAAAACAGCACCAGAGCTGGAATCACATGGCCATGTACTCTTATGTAGTTGTCCTGACCTACTCTCCTCCCAGAAACTGTGCAACATAAATGTAGGATGTTACGTGATGACGTCGGGAACTGATGTGGTCCCATCTGACTGATGTGGCCCGGAGGCACAGCATGCCTTTCCCAGTATAAGCATGTTACTGAAGTAAAGAAATGGCTCAAGGAAAAGCAAAGTGTTTTAAAATAGATTTGGCTTAAGATGATGAAGACCCCACTTTAAGAAGTAGTCGTACTTTTCTTAAAACATACTTTAATTCACTTGGCACTTGCTTCTCTTCTGTCTGAAACCCATAGCTTTTAGCCTGATGTTGGGTGGCATTTGAAAAAAAGTAGTTCTGAATGTGGATGTTAGATCATCAGCCTGAAATAAACGTATGTTTTGAGGAGGAGTGGGTCCACACTCTCAATGCGGACCACAGCCCAGAGATGCTCAGAGACCTCATCTAGGATACACAGCTCTCTCCAGCAGGGACAGCCGAGCATCCCAACTGTGGCTGCCCTGTGGCTTCCTGAACACATGCTATTTTGAGAAGCCTCACCTTACAAATAGATTTGCAGAACAGGAAGAAGGTTCTTGGAAGGGAGGGTTGTGATGGAACCGATAAATATCTCTGTTTTAAAATCTCGTACAGCCTTCTGTTTTTAAATCTTTTCTTCTGGATGAGACATTAGTCTTTAACTGAGGATCTCTGTAACTGAAGACAAACAATAAAATACCAACAAAAAGGAAATTATTAAAAGATTTTATGTATTTAAAATACTTTTATCAGTAACCGCTCTAGCTTTAGGAGACATAAACTAAAGGATGGAACATTAAATAAAACCAAAAATTTCTTTAGCTGGAGGCATGGTCACACATGCCTGTAATCCCAGCACTTGGGAGACTAAAACAAGAAGATTGTGTGTTCAAGGCCAGCCTGGATAGCTAGCTAGGGCCTGCCTCAAAGCAAAAAACCCCCACAATAATATCCTTTTGTTCTATAAATTTTTCTTCAAATTGAAAAAAATATTAAGTATATAAATATTTTCAACTCAGGGCTGTTTGATAGTTAAATCAGATCATTATCTTGATGATAATGTATACCAACAGATTGGATCAGAGTTCTAGCTTGTCATAAATCCATGAATGCCTTTGAGGTAAAAAGTTACTATGTGATCTCTTAAGGCTAAATTTAGGGTGCTTCTTAGAATCAACTTAGGTAAAAAATTTCTAAATATACACTAATTCCACTAAACCTTGTCCTAATAAAAAACTTCTTATAAAACTTTGGTCAATAATGTCTAGGTGTTTACTGCCATCAGAATTTCCCATGTCTGTAATGTAAACAGGGAAATGTTCCCACAGAAGACTCAAGTTAACTGATGGTCTCCCTTCATTTAAAAATTTAGGACTAAGTGTGGGTAGACCTTAATGAAATCTGAATTGTAGAAGTGAGTGGATTTTTTGAAACTGTCTTACTATGTATCTCTGGCTGGCCTTGAATTTGCAGAGATCTGCCTGTCTCTGTCTCTGCCTCTGCCTGAAGTTAAAGGTCCATGCCATCACACCCAGAGAGTGAGTGCTGAGAAAGGGACATTCCCTTCTTTATGCACAAGACAGGCCTGCGTCTTTTGTGCTGGGAGAATACTGTCAAGGAAAGATCGGAGGAGTCCAGCCTGAACAAGTGATCTGACTCAGTGGGCCTCCATTTCATTCCATGGAGATGCGCATGCAAAGTAGGCCTGGAAGAAGGGTCAGAACCTCCTGCTCTTAGAGGGTTGCAAAGAGATAAAAACAAGAGGTTTTACGACGATTTTGTTGTTGTTGTTGTTGTTATCTCTACGTTCACACATGTTCATGAAGTACGCCACAAACAAGCTGTGTGTGTGTGTGTGTGTGTGTGTGTGTGTGTGTGTGTGTGTGTGTGTGTGTGTGTGTGTCTCAGAGGACAGCTTTTGGGATGTGATGACCCTGACTTCAGGGTCATCAAGCTTGTGTAGTGAAGGACTTTTACCTGCTGAGCCATCTCATCATCTTTTCAATAGCTTAGAGGGGTGTGAAACTTTTTTTTTTTTAGCAGTTATAAATAAGGCCTCTGGCAATTGAGACCATCTAAAAACTACAGAGCTTCCCCTACTACTCTGTAAGATTGAGTTTCTAGTCTTGGCTCTGTTAACATGACCTATAGGAAGTCATTAAACTGATGTCAGGAAGTGCGCAGGTCACTGCTACTGCCATATCTACAAGGTAGATAAACTAGCAGGTGACACTTTGCCATCCTGGTAGCAAACGGGAACCTGGTTCAAGTCCTGCCCTTGCTTTTTCCCGTTGCACATTCCTTTGCCAATGAGAAGTTTGAGACAGGACAAGAAGTCAGTTGATTATATTTTACAATCATTGTTTTGTTTTTGTTTTTCTAAAGCTGCTTTAGGAAGAACAGAAGCTAGAAATACCTTACAAAGTGCAAAGCCATCTACACAGTTAAAATACTTGGGAACTTTTAAGACTGAGTCTTTGACCACTTTTGAAACTGAAAATAATAGTTTTAATCATTGTTTATCTGAGACTTTAATACTTTTCTTTTTCTTCTTAGATCCCAATTTTGTTCGGACGTTTCTTACAACATACAGATCTTTCTGCAAACCTCAAGACCTGCTGAGTCTCATAATAGAGCGGTCTGTCAATTTTAAATGTTTAAAGTCTGGTTCTGAAAGGGTTAAGATTCATGTTTTTCATAAATGTGTCAAAAAAGCTTATTGTAGTTGATTGAACTCTTAAGATAAAACTACTGGCTTTACAAAAACATGCTAACTTTGATTATTTAAGTAATTTCTCTTTTTTTTCCATTGATTTAGTATTTAAAATTCCAATTTTTCAGGGTTTAGGCTGCACTGGGGATTGAACCATGGGCCTTTGGTTCAATCTAAGCAGTATTCCCAACCTAAACTAATTAAGTTAAAGAACTATATAAATATGTATGATGTAGACTCTTACACATAATCTAAGAATTTGGGAGGTAAAGGCAGGAGGATCAGTTCAAGGTCATCTGACTAGACATAGGGAGTTTAAAGCTACCCTGAAACCACGTCTTTAACGAGACACTATGCTTCACACGTTCTAAGCAAATTTTCAAATAGACTACATACTGAATAAAATGGATCTTATTAGTGAGCAAATGCTTTTATCAAGGAAAATGGTTTTCATTTACCCAAAGAGCAATCAAATTTTAAGCATTAGTCAGCCTTAAAATTATGGCTACTGATTTTAATCTACAGACTAAAAATGAACATTAGACCCATTTGTTTTAGATTTTACTTGTGTTTTATTTTACTTCTAGCTAGTATTAGCTCTGCTGGCAATATTAACTTCTTTTTAAAAAAATATTAGCCTTTACATTATAAAAAGCCTTATGGATTTTCACTGATGTGTATATCTGTAGTAATTTTTTATAGTATTCTCTTGATTGTACTGGTAAGTATCAATAAAAGTTTATGAATCTGGATTTGATATAATATTTTCATTAATTGTTTTTCTGTTTCATGTTAGATTTGAGATTCCAGAGCCTGAGCCAACAGAAGCTGATCGCATCGCTATAGAGAATGGAGACCAGCCTCTGAGTGCAGAGCTGAAGAGGTTCAGGAAGGAATATATCCAGCCCGTGCAGCTGCGGTAAGTAGTAAAAACAGATGTGGCTGCAGTAAAACCAAAGCTTCTCAGATGTGTTTCAAAGTGGACATGTTCAAGAACTGTTCCCAAGCAAGGTGAGGGGAAGCAAACGGAATGGATTAATTCAGAGTCTCATCTGAGTTCTTACAAGCTTTAGGAGACTGTTTACTTGGTAAGAGCTGCTCTTGCTTTATATGTACACTCACTGTGAGATCTCATGTAATCCAGTTGTGTTAATGCCACAGAGTGTTAAATGTGTGTCGGCACTGGGTGGAGCACCACTTTTATGACTTTGAAAGAGATGCAGACCTTTTACAAAGATTGGAGGAATTTATTGGAACAGTAAGAGGTATGTTTTTTTAATTTCCTACTTGTATATGTGATAAAATTACCAATGTGATTACCCTCAATTGATACCATTATAGCTGGTTTGAAAATGTTAAACTTTCTCATCAAACATCATTTTGGCTGGGTGTGGTGGTGCACACCTTTAATCCCAGTGCTCATGAGCAGAGGCAGGTGGATCTCTGTGAGTTCCAGGATAGCCAGGGCTATAGTAGTGAGACCCTGTCTCAAAAACCAGAACAATAACAAAACACAGGATTGACACTTGTAAATTGCTCAACAGTCATCCTGCTGACTCAGCACACTTTTTGTCTGTTTTAGACCTGCTAGACCACTTAATTGAAACTATGTGTACCTACTGTACACGTTGGATTTTTTTTTTACCACTGTAACACCATTGATAAAGGTGCATAGGTAAATAGAGCAAATCAGAGAGATAAGAAATAGCATATTACACCGACAGACTACTTTTAATGTCACCATTAGCCAGATGTGTAAGTTTGATTCTTTAGACTTCAGTTTCCTCAGGAGAAACTAGGGTTGATTATCTCAAAGTCTCTTTTACTTTAAAAATGTGTGATTGTGTGGCTTTAAAAGTGCCGTAGACAAACTTGGTTTTATATCCATTGTTCAGTCTAAATGAAAATTGGAAAATAAAGGGTTAAATAGATTACTTTCCTGTACAGTACAAAAGACAGCCATATCAAACAGGAGACCAATACGATCAATCAGTCCTCATATAATTGGGTTATAAAATACAATGTTAATCACATGTGAATGTGTGTAATTTACTTTTATTAATCTTTTAGTTTGCATGGAATATACCTTGGCTGGAAGGATTATAAAAATAGTATTTTAAACTAAGGTTCAAAATTTTGCAGGTGAAAAATCAAATCACTTTTTACATTCATTTAGTAAAGGTCTAGATATATGCCAAACTATTAACAATGACTACCTGTCTGGAGAAAGAGGAGAGGAAGATGGGGGAGGGGAACTCTTCGTATTTATTTGGCACATTTGAACTTTATAGCAATGATTTATTCATGTGTCACTTGTATTACTTTAAACATTTTTTAAAATAAAGTATTAAAGATTATTTAAATGTTTGTTAAAATGTATTTCAGGTAAAGCAATGAAAAAATGGGTCGAATCCATCACTAAGATAATCCAAAGGAAAAAAATTGCACGAGACAATGGCCCAGGTCCTAACATTACATTTCAGAGTTCACCTCCCACAGTTGAGTGGCACATAAGCAGACCTGGGCATATAGAGACTTTTGACTTGCTCACCTTACACCCGATAGAAATTGCTCGACAACTCACTTTACTTGAATCAGATCTTTACCGGTATGTTGTTCAACATTCAAGCTGAGAAGTTATTTCAAGAGTTCATTTTAAAAATGGAATACATTGTCTGCCTTTTAGGGGTGTCTTGAGATGTCAGTGAGACGGTATATGATAGATTTGTAGCATGAGGGCACAGCAGACAGCTCCGGTCTTTTTGTCCCCTTGGTCACCCTTGACCTACTTTGTGCTCTTTCTGCAGTTACCCCTGCTTGGTAAGCTCGGTTCAAATCTGGGCAGTACCAATTGTTGGCCTAAGTTTCTTTGTGTAACTTTGGTCTTCTGCTTGGTTCCTGCAAGGAAAGTGAGGCCAGAGACTGTACTAACTTGTAGGACTGAGGTTCCAGTGTATGCCCGAGGCATAGCACAGGCTGAGCACAACGCAGGAACATAGGAACCACTGCTGTAGTTACGCCACAGTACCACACACAGCTACTGCTGTATTAAAGTTAAGTCACGGCCAGTTATAGCCCTTTACAGTTGAATGTTGTTCATCAGTGAAACTATCTGAAAAATATGATTCTGGTTTTAAATTCGACTTAAAATCTCAAAAGTATTATCACTAAATGAGAAAAGGAGCTAAATTTATAAATTCTTCCACCTAAGTTTGTCATGGTCTCCAAATGTTGATTAGAATTTTAAATTTCATTTTCAGAGACTATTTTGCAGGATGGTTTTTCTTTTCTACCCACCTTAAGAGCAAAAACAAAAACATGAACAAAACAAACCAGAAATGAATTTTAGTACTTGCTATACCCTCATTGGTTACTTATTAGATACTATTTAAATAACCACCTGCCATCCTAAGTTAGTAAATACTATATTTTTTTTAAAGATTTATTTATTATGCATACAGTGTTCTGCCTGCATGTATGCCTGCAGGCCAGAAGACAGTACCAGGACCTCTGGAAAAACAGCCAGTGCTTTTAACCTCTGAGCCATCTCTCCAGCCCCCCGTAAATAATATTTATAAGTGCTAGGAAAGACATTATGTGAAAGGATGCAGTAAATAGAGAACCACTGTGGTGATATGCTGTAATGCCGACACTCAGGAGGCAGAGGATTGCCATGGGTTCCAGGCCAGCTGGGCTAGATAGTAAGAACCTAGCCAGGGCTACATAGGAAGACACTGTCTTTAAAAATGAATAAACGAGCAAGCAATAAATGCATTATACAAGAGTATCTACCAAAATATTTTAAATCTGAAAACATAAAAGAAAAAAATTGTAAATATCTTATTTTCACCAGCTTTCTGTTGGTGGAAGAGGAACGCTCATAATAGTTGTTTAGTTTTTTCTTACACAATAGATACACTGAAGGGGAGATGTGATGTGGATTTTATGTTGATAATTTTAGAGCTGTGCAGCCATCAGAATTAGTTGGAAGTGTGTGGACAAAAGAAGATAAAGAAATTAATTCTCCCAACCTTCTGAAGATGATTCGGCACACTACCAACCTCACTCTGTGGTTTGAAAAGTAAGTGCTGTTGACATTTTTGTTTGTAGCAATGGTTAGGGGATGAATTCCGGGGCTGTTTTGTTTCTCTATGTCACATGTCTTTTGTTCTTTCATTCCTTTTCTTAAAGTGCACTGAATATTTTCCTGGTGTGCATCTTAGTCTCATTAATATTTGAGTTTCTAATGGTTGCCTGCAGCTAACCACATGCATCTCCTTGAGCAGTGGGGCTGCAGATTGGCGCAGCTTCATTCCAGCAGATGCCTTCCCCCGTGTGTCTAGCTCCTCCCCTTTCTGCAGTTGGATACACCTTATTAATGGTGCAAGTTCAGCAGTGCATCCTTCCAATAACTACTTTGCCGTCTGCTATCACCACCTTAACCTTGAATGGCGCTTTCATCCTCTTTTTGTTCTGTTGTGGGCAGGGTATTACGTTTTTGTACTATAGACCCAAAAGTACATCCATACCCATTAAATCAGTTGCTTTTTAAACCAGGTAAGAGAAAAAAAATGAGGAAAAAAATGGGCATTTAGAGTGTTTTTATTATTCTATAATTACCTTTCCTGATGTTCTTGGTGTAGATTCACATTACCATCTGGGACCACTGGTTTTCAGTCTGAAGAGAACTTCTTTAGTGTTCTTATGCAGTGGCTCAGTAACAACAGATGTGCAGGGTTGAAATACTCTGCCCTTAGTTTTGAACACTAGCTCGATCTTCAAATGAGCTCATTTTCATTCTGTCAGTTCATATCTACTCTTGAGCTCTCCAGTTTTCCATTTCCACGATTCCGTTTGGTTCTTTCTGTCATTTGTACTACGTTCATGATCCTCTTTCTAGATACATGTTGTCATGACACCTTCCTTGTCATCTTTACTGCTCTCCTGTGGTTCTGTGAACATGTTCTCTGATAGTAACTTGAAATCCTCCTGTTAATCTGACAGCCGCTCACTCCCACAGGCAGTGTCCGCTCCCTGCTTTTATTCCGGTGTGTAGGTAGTACTTGCGGTTTCTTTATAGACTTCATAGCGGACACAGCAATGTTCAGTTCTGCCCTCTCTGCCTTCGACTGCTTGTTTCATTGCCACTTGAATGTGAAGTGAACTAAGCAGGTTAGAGCAGGGGATGCCATAGTCACTTGGGGAAGGCGGCAGGTTCCGGGATGGCTCACATCCACGCCTCCCAGACTGCGCACCCCAAGCTGTTAAAGGTTGAACTACTAATTGCCATGTTCACTCTTTTGTTGTGAACAGTTCCCTGGTAGCACAAACTGCTGTGCAGAATAAGCCACTGAAATTCTGGCTTCCTAGAAGGTAAAGTTTCTAGGTCCTTAATCAACTGATACTTGCTCTAATCCCAGGAGGTTCCCTCTTCAACTGTCTTCCTGGCTCTCTTGAGCAAACTAGGTAATGCACAGTTGAGGCTATATATCGTCTTTGTTTCTCCAGATTTCTTCTCAAGTGTCTTTCATGACAACTCCATTGCTCCTGAACACATCTTTAGGTTTAAAGCGTCCACCCTTTGTTGTAAATGGTAAGAGATTAGGAGCTATCTGTGTGAAATAGTTCTGGAGAGGAGAGCATTGCAAGCTCTTTCTAATGTAAGAGCTTAAGGTGAAGAGGCAGGAATCATACTGTGGCTTCAGGTCCTCTTAACCAACCTTTGGCATGGAACCACTATATCAGGAGCCAGACAAAGAGCTATTTTCTCAAAGTTCTAATTACCTACAGCTTCAGCCCATAAGTTGGCAAAAGGAAGGGATCTTCACAGGTGAAATATTAAATATTATAAAGTAAAATAAATACTAAACTGCTCCAGGTGGTGGCGGTGGCGGCGGCACACGCCTTTAATCTCAGCACTCGGGAGGCAGAGCCAGGCGGATCTCTGTGAGTTCGAGGCCAGCCTAGTTTACAGAGCGAGATCCAGGACAGGCACCAAAACTACATAGAGAAATCTTGTCTCGAAAAAACCCACTAAACTGCACTCAGATAATGAAGTCCTGCTCCTCAGGGTCGGAACCTAACAACTACCTCTCCCTAAAAATCCCGAGCTGTAACTAGATGCTCTTAACTACAACATCTGGAATAGATTCTCCAGAGAAAGGGAGGCAAAGAGGAACAGTCTTAGTTGAAATAGTCCACTCTCTTCTTCACGGAATTATAGATTTTTCCCAAACAGACAATCTCTCATTGGCAGCTTGTTCTTAGGGCCATCTCCAGAGACGTTGGAGTACTATGAGTTGGGGTGGGTAGGTGCGGTTTGTTTTAATCATTTTCACTGGAGTATTATAGAACCAAGAAGTGGTTTTTATATTTATATGTATATTTATATAAATTTGTAATTTATATATATTTATATTTTTATAACTAGGGACAAAAGAGAGACCTTAGCTTCGTATACTGGCTATTATTTTTCTGAGTAAAGGCAATGTATTTTGTAAAGATGTGATTCCCACAGTACAGGGAGTAGAAGAACAGGCAGCATATAAGACAGGCTGGATGAAGGCCTGAAGCAGTCCAAGTCACACAAAAGGAGAATTCGTTTATATTGTCAGAGACAGTATACCTCTAAGAAGTAAAACTAGAATTTTCTCCTAAAATGTTGCTCTCTGATTTTATTTTAAAGTTGATATATTTTCATTTACAGAAGCTCTTTTTTACCATAATAACTGTAACATGTCTCACTGGGAAAGAGAAATATAACTAATGAGATGTAGAGCACTGTCCCTGGGCCTTTCCCTAATCAGCTAGCCAGAATATACTTGTATAGAATTCTTTAAATATATAAACATGTTATGTTTAATTTGATAAGCTGTTTATTTTGATGGTTTCAAGTATAGTGGTTTTATTCTTAGTATTATGTTAGCCTCATCAAGAAATAATACAATCTGTGGCTTTACATTTTAAAAATTTAGTAAGATAATTTAGTTTTGTACTTAATTTTTCTTAGATTATAAACTATTAATATCACTGAAAACTAGATTTAATTTTTTTAATGACAAATTATTAATAAGTTCTCTAAAACAGAAAGAGAGAGTAAATGCTGATCAAACATTTTGTGTGTGTGTGTGTGTGTGTGTGTGTGTGCTTGAGAAGAGGTCTCACTTTGTAGCCCAGGCAGTCCTGGAAGTCCCTATGTCCTGCAGGCTGACGGGACAGCAGTCCTGGAAGTCCCTATGTCCTGCAGGCTGACGGGACAGCAGTCCTGGAAGTCCCTATGTCCTGCAGGCTGACGGGACAGCAGTCCTGGAAGTCCCTATGTCCTGCAGGCTGACGGGACAGCAGTCCCGCCTTAGCCACCCTAGTGCTAGGGTTTGCACTGTTGATCCGCCATACTTAGCTGGGTTTTTTAACTATTTGATGGGAAAATAACAATATAACATATATTATATATTTTGTCTTACTCTGTATAATAAACTAATATATAGATTCTCAATATGTTAAAAACAAAATGCCTTTTTTAAAAAATTGCTTCTAAGTAGTATGTTTTGTTTGCTTCTTGTTCTGGGGAATTGAACCCAGAGCCTAATGCATAGTGTACACTATACCATTGAGCTACCTCTCTTGCCATTTATTTTTTTATTTTAGTAAAATATTTCAACTGACTTTGCAATATACCAATGGTTATCTTAAGAGCTATTTCTACAAACATTGCCAATTATTTCTATATATTAGACATCAAAATTAAGCTGGATATGGTGATGTACACTTATAAGCTATCACTCAGCCATCACTCAGAAGGCTGAGGCAGAAATATTACCAGTTCCAGGCCAACTTGGGCTATATAACAAGGCTTTGTTCAGGCAAACACAGAAATGAATCACTGAAATAGGACTGCATATACACACACACAAAGGAAGCAAAGTTCTAGAACACACATTGCTAGAGCACACCTAAATGACGAAGATTCACACACATTCAGTAAGATCTTAGTTATTCTAATACTGATAAATAGAGGATGTGTTAAAATACTGGGGATGGTTGTCTGACTATAGTAGCCTGGATGTCAGAAAAAAGAGGACCATGCTCCACCAGAAGCCTGCCTTTCTCTGCAGTCTCCTATCAATCCAGTGCATCACTGTAAATGACTTTTCTGTAGTCACATGGAAGCCACACAGGCACTCTCCAGATTACTGTTTTCATTAAAACTTTTTGAATCATAGCTTTTTTGGGAAAATTCAAATTTTTAATTCTTTTCAATTTCTAGATGTATTGTAGAAACAGAAAATTTAGAAGAAAGAGTAGCTGTAGTGAGTCGAATAATTGAGATTCTACAAGTCTTTCAAGAGCTAAACAATTTCAATGGTGTCCTTGAAGTTGTCAGCGCCATGAACTCATCACCTGTCTACAGGCTAGACCACACATTTGAGGTAGGTTGTACCTGTGTTTTCAAATGAACTTGCACTGCTTAGTGTAACAGTAGGACTCTGCATGGCATGGCCGCTGTACTCTGAGCATCTGTGATGATCAGCATAAGACTGTACTAAAGCGGGTCATCAGCATGGTGTCCCGGAAGCTGAGGAGGGGATTCTAAGGCCCCATCTCTTCCACGGGGTATAACTAGTTAGTGGGTGCTGAGAGAGCAAGAGACACCTTTTAGTGGTGAGGTCCGTGTTCCATAAACAGTCTCGCCCATGCTCCTGTAAGCTCCCCTGATGAACTTAGCAGATCACTGAGGGAACATGACAGCGGAAGGGAAAACTGGTTGGGAAGCAGAAGGGCTCCAGGGGAGGAGGACTGGCCAGAAGGGCTGTGGGTGAATGGGATCAAAATGCATTGTAGACATGTATGAAAGCACCATAATTAAGTCTGCCATTTTGTATAATTATGATATGATACTTAATATTTAAATGCCCCATTTGTTTTTCCAATAATAGGTTAAAATATGGACTTACCTAAATTTCATAATGAATGGTTTCTCTTTTAAAATTAAGTGTTTCCATTCAGTCATAGGTTCCAACTTGTTAGAAGAAAAAACATTCATCTTTTTTTTTTTTTTTTGGTTTTTCGAGACAGGGTTTCTCTGTGTAGCTTTGCGCCTTTCCTGGAACTCACTTGGTAGTCCAGGCTGGCCTCGAACTCACAGAGATCCGCCTGGCTCTGCCTCCCGAGTGCTGGGACTAAAGGCGTGCGCCACCACCGCCCGGCACATTCATCATTTTATTTTCTTACTTTTGTGTGTGCACACACTCAAGTGTCTACCATGGGCACATGTGGAGGTCAAAAGGGTTTTGTGGAGTGGACTCCCTCCCACCATCTTGATGGTGTTCTGGGATAGGACTCAGATCACCAGGCTTGTGCAGCAAGTGTCCTTACCTGCTGAGCGAGCTTGCTGACCTACACTCAGTGGTGGATTAGTCACACTCAGTAACTGTCACTTATATGATATGAGGTGTGGCAAGATACACTGTCGCATGCACATTTCTAAGTTTGTACTAAGTGTATGAAAAAGGCTTTAAAAGAGGAAAAAAGAAAAACAGCATTAACCAGGCCTTTAATCCCACCACTTGAGAGGGAGAGGCAGGTGAATCTCCATGAGTTTGAGGCCAGCCTGACCCACATAGTGAGTTCCAACCTGGCCAGAAATACACAGTGAGAGCTTGTCTCACAAAAATATAACTTAAAAAATAAAAACAGTACTAGCATTCTTGGAGTCGAACTGATAGGAATGGGCCACAATGGTTAGTTGGGTATTTTTTTTGGCAAGATTTGCAATCCATTGTATAACTGAGGCCTCCTAATTTTTTTTTTTTTATTATAGCAAATACCAAGTAGACAAAAGAAAATTTTAGAGGAAGCTCATGAGTTGAGTGAAGATCATTATAAGAAATATTTGGCAAAACTCAGGTCTATTAATCCACCATGTGTGCCTTTCTTTGGTAAGTATTCTTCCTAATTTTTATTGTGCTTCTGGATAAAACATGGCATTTTATTAAATGAGTATAGAAAATAGCACCTGAATCCCTTTAGAATTTCTCTGTTAGGACTTTAAAAAAATCAAATCTATTACAGATTGAGTATCCTAAATGTAAAAGTCTACAATGTTCAAAAAAATGGAAACTTGTGTTAGTAATACCACAAGTGGAAAATCCTGTATCTGACCTTGTTTCAGGGGTCACAGCCAGAACATCAGTTCACTACAGACCCTGTCAAATAACCTTCAGCTGACAGACGTGGTAGCACACATGAGTGTGAGGCCAGCCTGGGCTACAAAGCAAGTCCCTATCTGAAAACAAACAAAATACATCCAACATGAGGCCATAGATGTAAGGCAAGTCAGTAAATGAATTTTCTCTTTAGACCTGGAACTCACACCCAGGATGATAGCCATGAGCACTCCAGATGGAGAGCAAGGCCGACCCCCGACAGGCAGGCGCTGTTACGGCAATCCTCCTGTCTCCTGTCTTTGTAGTCTCCTGGGACCCCGTGTTATTTTTGTGACGGTTGCAGCCCTGTTTGCACTCCTGATGGTTAGGATAAGGGATGTGCACCACCGTGACTCGCCGTGTGGTTAGTCTTGACAAAGTAGAAGGAACATGACCGTATCATTCCCTTGTATTTAATCATTTAACAAAACACACGTCTAGATGGTCACTGTGTGTGCCTTTGAGACGGTAGCTCAGCACATTAGGATTTTATTTTTACCAGCCCCTTATCTCCCTCCATTGCACTGGAGGATGAATGCCTTTCTTCCTTTCAAGACTGACTCTCCCATCTGAATTTATTGCTTCTCTTGGGTAGAGACTGCAGACTGTATCTTCAGTCTGTTGCCTTCTTGGAGATTCCTTTTTCTCCCACAGTTACTTATTCCCCACATTGTATATTCTCAGTATTTTTTTCATGCCCCACCCCCACCCCTGTACTTTTCCCCTACTTCAGAGCTTGTACTCAGGCAAATGCTCTTTCTGCTGGGGCTCTTTCCACCCCAGCTCTTGAATCAGCCTCTCCCCTGCCCACATACATGCTCTGGTAAGCCTTCTTCTGAAGGTTAGTAGAAACTGATCTCTCTTATGTTTGACTTCTTCACGATTTGGCAAATTTTCTCCTAACGTTATCTTTATCTATGTTTTTTTTCCTATGGAGTTTTAAGTTGTAGTACATAGAACAATGGTAATCCTGATTTTTTTTCAATGTATCTAGTCTCTCATATTTTATTGTTGCAGCTTTATAACTAAGTATTTTTATATTTGCTTGGTTTTCGTTGTTGTTTTTTGTATGTTTGGTTTTTTGAAACAAAAGTTTCTCTCTATAGTCTTGGCTGCCCTGGAACTCACTCTATAGACCAGGCTGGCCTCGAACTCATAGAGATCTGCTGTTATCTGCCTCCTGAGTGCTGAGATTAAAGGTGTGTGCCACCATGCCTGGCCTGCTTGTGGTCTTTTTGATGTGTAGATGGTATGTAATTGCATGCTATATACGTTACTTTTTTGCCATATCCATCTAAAGTATATTTTATACTTTAATCTTCTTATATAATCATTTACAGTGGCTGCATGCTGTCCATAAAGTTAATGTGACTATTTCATCATTACCCTGTGACTCAATGTATTATTTCTAGTAAAGTCAACAGATCCATTTACATACTCTGGAGTGATGTAGGAATAGGGAAAGCAACACTGTGACATAATAACCAAGAAGGGTGGGCTTAACTTTTGGCCGATGCCTTTCCTTAACTTCCTAGCAGTAAAAGGCAACTCAGGGGTCTGTGGCCCCTGGCTTTCCTTAACTTCCTAGCAGTAAAAGGCAACTCAGGGGTCTGTGGCCCCTGGCAGTTTGCTCATACTTTGATGCACACACCTCTGCAATATAATGTTCACCTCTGCAATATAATGTTGTGCTTACAGCACAGCAGCTTAGTTTTTTGCTCTTTCAAATGAGCAAAACTCTGGGAGAGTATCTTGTCTATTCTTAGTACCTAACCATGGGCCTGACACATGGAAGCATTCACCAGATTTTTTTTAGTGAATGAAAGAACCATATTATTCAGAACAAAAGATCATTTGGCCACTTAGACCACTATTTGATAGACATGCAGTCACATTTAGATCTACACATGCATACACACATACACAAACATATGTTTCTTTCTTAAAGAATCAAACTGGGGCTGGAGAGATGGTTCAACAGTTAAGAGCACTGACTGTTCTTCCAGAGGACACAGGTTCAAGTCCTAGTACCCACATGATGGTTCTAACTGTCTGTAACTCCCTCTTCTGGCACCAACAGGTACCAGGCATGCACTTGGTGCACAGACACACATGTAGGCAAAATACACATTAAATAAAATAAAAAGAATATTGAGGTCTCTATCGTATGTGCACATATACAAATGTTCCTTATAATTAAAAAGTCACATGCTTAAACATTTATATAGATACAGAATTTGGACAGTACTACCATGACTATATTCATTTGGCATTTATCAGGCATAAAATACTTTTCCAACTTTTATCCTGAGATTTTCCAAAGTGCTACTTGTGAACATCCTGTTTTTCCATTTGGTCCCTGTACTATTTCTTCAGTCACCTAAGCTCAGAGCTCAGAGCCTTCCTGCTATGCCCTGCCCCTGTCTAAATCAGAGAAATTGTTTTAAAATTTTATGGGGGGGGGGCTGTGTAGGTGCACGTGTGTGTGTGTGTGTGTGTGTGTGTGTGTGTGTGTGTGTGTGTGTGTGTGTGTGTGTGGGCATTCTCAGAGGCCAAGAAAGGGTGTCAGATTCCTTGAGACTGTTGTTAAAGGTGGTCAGGAGTCATCTGACATGGGTACTGGGAACCAGATTTGAGTCTTGTCAAAGAAAAGCAAGACCACATAACCACTGAGCCATCTCTCCAGTCCCAGTCTACTAAATTCTTAAAGAGTTTACCTCTTAAATTTGTATGCCCTCTACTATCTCCAACCACACAAAGTATTATAGCCTGTATATTGCTCTTCTTTGGCATTCAATGTAGCTAGCAATCCTAAAATGCAAAGATGTTTCTACTCATTACCCCGAGATGAAAGTTAGCCTTTTTCCTTCTTCAAGACAGACTCCTTGTGTCATCTAAGATGGCCTGATATTCCTGCATCACATGCCCAGAATGAAAGTTAAACTTCACAGAAGACATTCACAATCTGAGTACAAACATTTCAACTGGAGACTAATCTGGAGAATTGATTTTGGCTGTCATTGAATATGCACACTCTTAAGGGCACATTTGTTAGAAAGCACAAGAACTTATGCTTACTAAAATACATAGTAACTATTTTATGAACATACCTTGAAGAGTGGCCTTGGTGCCGAGAACAGACAAATAAATCATCTGCCCAAACTGAACACACATTGATGTCAGTCTTACTTTATTATTGCTGACTTTTTAATTACTGGCTTGAGTCATTTCATCTTTTAAAGAACGTGACCCAAAAAACTTGCAGTATTTAGGGCTGGTGAGCTGGCTGTGGTTCCTGCTGCTAATCCTGACAACCTGAGTTCAATCCTGGGACTCACATGGAAGAGAACCATCTACACACACACACACACACACACACACACACACACACACACACACACACTCTTACTTTAAAAAGAAAAGAAAAAATGACATTATTTAGAAGTACTCCTCTACTGCTAAGCATTAGAACCAGTGATTTTGTCTGTCTAACATCCTTCCCGTCGTCTTCAACTCCACACAATTAGTACATACACCCTTAGGCTCTAACCATGAACAACCGCTCTGAGGATGCCTTCCACGCTTCATCACATGAGTGTCACGTTGCTGTCCTCCCTTAGTTCTACCCACTAAACTCTTAACTCACTCCTTCATTTAATGATCTTTTTTCTAATTCCAACAACTCAAGACAGGATAAGGCACCTCCGTTGTGCTCTCACAGCATCGTAAACATTACTACTAGCACAGCATTTCCTATAATCCAGTACCTGCAAAACTGTACCATAGTGCCCCGTCTTCAAAGCTCTGAGTTCTCTGCAATCAGCCCACTCCCTGTGCTGTGTATTTATCTGCAGTACCTAATGTCGTAACTAACACACAGCAGAAAGGCTGTCCATTGATACTCAGTGAGTGAACTTGGGGTCCCACACATTGTGTTCTGCCCCTCCCCTCAGAAGAGCAGTGTGTAATCTGGGAGGGAAGTTATTCAGATGTCAACATCGGCAGCTCCAGCTGTCACTAACGGACACTTTCTTTTTGGTCAAGCCTAGTGTAAATTGACATAGAAACTCCTCTGTGTCTCCATTTGGAGATGAAGAGCAGGAGCAGAGACTAAGGCAGTGATGGAAGATAGCACAGGTAGAAAGTACAGAGCTGGAAGAAACGAACAGAGGGCTGGCGAAGAGCTCAAGTGGGACTGGGTGTAGCTCAATTGGGTTCAGTCCCTGGCACCGCATAAACCAAGTATGGTGATGTGTGCCTGTAATCACAGGGCTCAAGAGTTGAAGCCAGAAGGGTAAGTTCAGAGTCATCCTCAGCTACCTAACAGGTTTGAGGCCAGCCATATCACCTGGTGCTCTAAATCTAAAATATGCACAAATTATATGTCACCCTGTGCTTGAGAGACTTGAAGCCCTTTAGACATTTCCACAAGAAAGCCTGTTCAAACGTGATCACCTCCAAATAGTGAGACTAAGAATTGAATAGGCAGAAAATGTAATCTTCTGAGTTGAGGGTTCCCCCTTTGGCAATACTATGCATCAGTGACAACAC
The DNA here is from genome assembly GCF_007827085.1 of Peromyscus californicus insignis. Taxonomy (NCBI): domain Eukaryota; kingdom Metazoa; phylum Chordata; class Mammalia; order Rodentia; family Cricetidae; genus Peromyscus; species Peromyscus californicus. The sequence goes on along the minus strand of NW_026294492.1, from coordinate 30,253,601 downwards.
GGTTAAGTTTCTTCACTAAAAGTGTCCTTTTACACGTCATGTAATAGTGGTTTGAAGAGTATGGAAGGCTGGTCATTCTTTCTTTAAACAAGAAATCTATTTCTGAAACTTGATCTCCTTTTCCTTGAATGTTTATAAAATGTAAGTTTTTTACAAAAGGATTTAAAACAGTCACTGAGCAAGTTGTTTTTCATAGACTAGAAATCTAGGCCTTGGTTCTTTGGTTATTATGACTGTCTGCATAAATCCCTGCAGTTAATGAGAAACCAAAAAGAAACTTCTTCCTTCTTTACCCGTGAAGTAATTCCATGGTCTTTTGTAGGAATTTATCTCACTAATATCTTGAAAACAGAAGAAGGCAACCCTGAAGTTCTGAAAAGACACGGGAAAGAGCTTATCAACTTCAGCAAAAGGAGGAAAGTGGCAGAGATAACAGGGGAGATCCAGCAGTACCAAAACCAGCCTTATTGTTTACGGGTCGAGGCAGATATCAAAGTAAGTTTAAGTGTGTGAGGATCCCTAGCTCTGAGCAACTTTACACAATGCCTCAGAAAGGCCAACTTTATTTTGTAGAGAAGAAAAGGGAAAATAAAACTTAGGATATAAGAAATTTTGAATTATTGACTAAGTTATTTTCATGAATTTGAAATCTGATTAAGAATATTTAATACTAATAATTGTTTTTTGTATTTATTTTAGAGGTTCTTTGAAAACTTGAATCCAATGGGAAATAGCATGGAGAAAGAATTCACAGACTATCTTTTCAACAAATCCCTTGAAATAGAACCACGGAACCCTAAGCCTCTCCCAAGATTTGTAAGCATTCATATATTCGCAGCTTTATACCTTTTTACAGTTGTTGTCTACATCTGGGGGTATCTTCAATACCATTGTGGGTCCATACCATGTGTTGTGTAGATCAGTTTTTTGTAAAAGCATTTAGGGATGAGGTATAAATGTGATGGTTAAAGGTAATTAATAAGGCCAGGCAGTGGTGGCGCATGCCTGTAATCCCAGCACTCGGGAGGCAGAGCCAGGCAGATCTCTGGGAGTTCAAGGCCAGTCTGGGCTACCAAGTGAGTTCCAGGAAAGGCGCAAAGCTACACAGAGAAACCCTGTCTCGAAAAACCAAAAAAAAAAAAAAAAAGGTAATTAATAAGAATAATCAGGAATCCCCCACTTGGTTTCAAATAAATGAACATTAATATTAATTTCAATAAATTTTCATATGATGTAATAAGTGTAAGCAAATTTATAGTTTGCTACTTTTAGTTTTAATAAAAGTTGTTTTTCAAAGGCATGGAATTTAAGAAATTTATACTAATTTACTTAACAATAAATATATTTACTTGGGATTTTTTTTAAGCAATTATTTATTAGAAATTTTAACCATGAGCCATTAGCCTTAGTAATGCAAAGTTTGTACAATGATACTTTTAATGGTTCTTTTATTTTGTAGTAATTTGCTAGTGCCTGGCCAAGTTTATGTTTGATATTACTTCTCACTGATCTGAATATGTTCACTCACTCATAGAGTCAAAAAGTAAATATAAATCATGTCTAAGTGGTCACAATAAACTGTATAATGTTTGTGACTCACAGCCAGATTTTTTAAACTCTAAAATAGCTTCTAAACATAAACCTAGTATGTATGCCAACTCTAGTGAGACATTCTGACATCACTGTGAAGTGGTCATTCTGCGAGGAAAGAGCCCCAAAGTTAAAATATACAGAGGTTAAAGAAAATGCTGGCAACTCAGTCCATCTGTAAGTAGCCCATGTCCAAATGGGCTAATAGCATCACTGTATTACAACACACAAATCATGATGAGTATCCTGGCTTTTCCAACAAGATTTAATTGCCCCAAATAGTATGTTTTAAAAAATGGAATTTGCAGGGAAGGGGGCTGCGGTGCGCACCTTTAATCTCAGCACTTGGAAGGCTGAGGCTAGCCTGCTGCTCTACAAAGTGAGTTCTAGGACAGCCCGGACTATTTGAGACACAGAGAAACCCTGTCTCAAAAAAATGAAACAACAACAACAAAAAGCCAGGAAATTATACAATGTATTAAAGAAAAATTTCCATCCCCCAAGATGCTACATTAACAAACATTCTGGTATTTATACTAAACTCAGTTAAATACATTCAGTTTCTAATGATTCACAGAGCCAAACGTTCAGCAGAATGAAGTGACAGTGCTGGAACCTGGGATACTCTGATCTGAATCATTGGGAAATCTTCATATTGATAATTTATAGTTTTTCTAACTATTAGTTGAACAGAGAAAAACCTTCCTTTTACCCATGATGTTTTAAGTATTGTGGTTTGTTTTTGTTTTTGATGTCTATAGCCAAAAAAATACAGCTATCCCCTCAAATCCCCCGGTGTTCGTCCCTCAAACCCAAGACCAGGAACCATGAGGCACCCCACACCTCTGCAGCAGGAGCCAAGAAAAATTAGCTACAGTAGGATCCCGGAGAGTGAGACTGAAAGTACAGCGTCTGCACCCAATTCTCCAAGGACGCCGCTGACACCCCCTCCTTCCTCCTGCGCGTCCAGTACCACAGATGTGTGCAGTGTGTTCGACTCTGAACACTCAGCAAGCCCTTTCCACTCAAGTAAGTGCTCACATTTGAAGTGCTTCAGAGCAGTGAAAAAATCATCTCTGTGATCGTGTGTATGTTCGTATGCATGTGAAAGTATACACACCCCGATACCGTTTCAAAAGATATTATAATTCTTTAAATCTAAACTCCAGCCACTTGGGGTTTTTCAAAGCTGTTGAAACAACACTCTGCATTTACCCAAATGCACCTCTCCTATGAAGCCTATCAACTCTGTGGTTTGTTTTTTAATTTTATTATTTTATGTGTATGTGTGTTTTTTCCTGTGTGAATGTCTATGCACTATGTGTGTGCCTACAGGGACCAGAAAAGGGCATTAGGTCCCCTGAAGCAGGAGTTGAAGATGGTTGTGAGCTGTCATGTCGATGCTAGGAAGTGAACCCCAGTCCTATAGAAGAACAGCAAGTACACTTAACCATTGAGCCATATCTCCAGCCCACAAAATGATTAATTTGAATATAAGGTACATCATCCCCTCTCCACCAAATTCTGCATTAGCTTCTGATTTTACACTATGTAAAATTCAAATTCCTAGAAGACCCTTCCTCAAACTTCCTGTAGTATCCTGATAATATTTAGATCTTGTTGGTACTATGAAAAGCAGAGCCATACAGATCACATAGTTACTGCTATGTCATCAGTGTCCAACAGAAATATAAGAGCCATATGTATGACTGTAAATGTCTAGTGCCACATTAGAAAAAGCAAACATAACTTAAAGAATGTCTTATTTAACCTAGTTTGTAAAAATTGATTTCAGCATGAAATCATATAAAAACTTATTTCAAGACATCTTATACTTATTTCAAGACATCTTATACTTATTTCAAGACATCTTATATTCTTGTTCAGAATATTTAAAATCCAGTGTGCATTTCCTATTTATAGCACATCTCAATTCAAACAAGCCCAAGGATGCTCAGTAGTCACAGGCTTATCCAACTGACCCTCTATAAAATGCCATTCTCTTAGGTATTTCATCAAGAACTTTGCAGCTCCCCTAACAACACGTCACATCTATTTATTGCTAGATCAATCTTTGAATCAATTCAACTTGAATCCTCTGATGAGTGTTTGCACCTGTTCTTCCCCTTGGCATTCATGGGGCCAGCATCAGGGCAGCATCACATCACAATTGAGGCAGAACTGCAAAGCACCAACTTTTGCTTTAGGAATCCTGGTTTATCATCCCAAGTCTCATAACCTTCCTGGTCCTTGATAAAATACTTTTTTGCATGCCTTGTGGAACTTTAGGTTTCTTTTAACCCAGAGAAACTAACTAAAAATCTATAAATCTTTGCAGGTATATTATTTTGAAATTTGTCCCAGAATCCTGTGTAATGATTCCTAGTATGCATGCATCTGTAGTCAGCCAGTGGCGGATCTTGTCTTTATACCACATAAAATGTGTTTATTGAGAGTTTACTTGGCTTTATTTAGAGACTGAGGACCATGAAGTTACATTGTACACACAGAGGACCATGAAGTTACATTGTACACCGAGGACCATGAAGTTATATCACACACAGGACAATGAAGTTACATTGTACACACAGAGGACCATGAAGTTATATCACACACAGGACAATGAAGTTACATCACACACAGGACCATGAAGTTATATCACACACAGGACCATGAAGTTACATTGTACACACATAGGACCATGAAGTTACATTGTACACATAGGACCATGAAGTTACATTGTATACATAGGACCATGAAGTTATATCACACACAGGACCATGAAGTTACATTGTACACATAGGAAGCTGTCAGATAAGATCAAATAGACATGGAGTAAAAAATATATTTTACCCAACTGGACTCTGCTCTTAACTGCTAAAACAAAACCCACCATTTTCCTGTCTGTATGACTAAAATTCATTATTAAATTACTAATAAATGACTAAAATTCATTATTAAAAACTTAGCTATTTGCATGGTTTTTCTCCCTAGAGGAGATACCTTTATCTCCATATTATAAGGATTCCCAAATAATTGAATTATTGAAGGTACATGAAAACTTTCAGTTGTGAATTCTGTTTTTCTTAAGTCACTAAAACTGGAAGAGGAGAGAAAACAGATAAACACATTTTCTCTAGTAGTGTTCAATCTAAGTGATTAGTCAAAGGAAAGGTCATCATTCTGGCATGCTGTATTCTGTTCAGTGGCATGGATCAGAAACTCAAGGTTCTAGACAAAGTGGGGAGACTGTTCAAGGAATGATAAAGCTTTGTAATCATAAACTTCAGGATCTCGATTTCTTATCAAAAAGAAACTGTTACTCTTCCCTTTTCCCTTAGTAAGAACTGAAAAGAACTCACTTTGAAATAAAATAACTTAGGTTGCTAGAGAACTGTTCTCATATTTCATCTGTAGCCTATTTGTCTTAGAGATACCTGCCTGCTTTGGACAAACACATCTGAAGCTAAAGCTGTGGGGTTGTAGAACCCTGAGTTGCCCCCCACTGGGGTCCCAGAGGAAAGGGCTGCTGTGCCTGCAGCCTGCTGTCACCTGAGACCGTCCACTCACCACAGTCAAGTCAGCCCCATTACTGACACTCCCAAAAGGCAAAAGTGGACTAGAATTTATTGATTGTCAGCTTCTTGAGGCTTATCTCTAAAGAAGTATACTACTTCTTTTTTCAGAAAATTAAGAGGCTGCAGACCTGGCTCATGGTTTAAGAGCACTTACTACTCTGGCTAGAGGACCTGTATTCAGTTCCCAGTACCCACAAGGCAGCTCATAATCCTGAAACTCTAGTCCCAAGGAACCTAATGCCCTCTTCTGGCCTCTACAGGCTCCAACATACACATACACGGTGTGCACACACATACACAATTAAAGTAAGTATTTAAAAGAAAATTAAAGTGAGAAGTATGAAAGTAGATCGATACTAAAGCTACATACTTCCCTTGACCTCTCCTCTAGTTCCTCAGAAGTACTTTAAAAAAATCAGAAAAACTGCGTTTTCATCTACTTACTAGAAGATGCTAACTTGCTACTTACTTATGCACATAAAAAGGAAATAATGTGATATGATACTGGCTTATGAAGGCAATCAACTTAGCAAGAGTCATCATCAGGCTAACTGAACTTGGAGTATACAGTTACCCTCCTCCTGACCAAAAACTGGAACAATCTCCCAGATCAGCTGGGTTATTGCATATTGTATAAAAATAAGTGAAAGGCGGGGCTGGAGAGATGGCTCAGTGTTTAAGAGCACTGGTTGCTCTTCCAGAGGACCTGGGTTTGATTCCCAGCACCCACATGACAACTAACACCTGTCTGTAACCCCAGTTCCAGGGGATCCTACACCCTCACAGAGACATACATGCAGGCAAAATACCCATGAACAGTAACAATAATAATAATAAAAGAAACTACAGAATTAAAAATAAAGAAGTAAAGGGGAAATCTGAATTTTTTTTTTAATAATCAGGTCAGTGTAGTACTGTAAGTATTATTTTAGCCACTGGATTATTTTCTCTTCCATGTGTTGGTAATGAAGTAGTGTAGCAGCGATGATTTAGAACTAGCCTCAGTATTCTAACCCTATTTTCCTACATTTAAATGCAGTGCTTCTCAACTTGTGGATCAAGACCCCTTTCACAAACCTCCATCTCCAAAATAATTATTTACATTATAATTCATAACAGTAGCAAAATTACAGTTATGAAGTAGCAACAAAAATTTTATGGTTGGGGTCACCACAACATGAGGAACTGTATAAAGGGCTGCAGCATTAGGAAGGGTGAGAACCACTGTTATAATGTTTGTTTTGTTTTTTATGTTTTAAGAAAAATTTAAGACTTAAATTAATTATTAATAACATTACTGTTAAATAAAGGCATTAATTTTTCTTAAAAGAATTAATATTTTTGAAATTAGGTATTCTGAATTTATCAAGGGATTTCCTAAATTAAAAAGTATGTAAGAACCAAATATATACTGAATTTTTTCAGTGTTTATGAATATAAAAGCTTGTTTTAATATTCAAAACTCTGAATATTTTATAATGACAAATATATGTTCCAAAAACATATTTTCAAAGGTATATGATAATATTTGTCTGACACTCCCTTTAATCTCTAGTAAATGATTTGAGTCTTCACCACTTGAATTGAGTTTTACAGTTTACACACCTTGGCGGCGGGGTGGGGGTGGGGTGGGGGTGGGGTGGGGGTGGGGTGGGGGTGGGGTGGGGTGTGTGTGTGTGGAGGTGAGCTAGCTCAGCGGGTTGAGATGCATGCCACCAAACCTGAGAAGCTACATTCAGACCCTGGAGTCCTCAGGGTGGAAGAGGGAACTGACTCCTGCGAGCTGTGTCCTGTCCTCTTCAAGTGAAAAAGCCTTCTAATAATAGAGCATCAGACTGTTTTCTAATGGATGGTTTTCATTTATATTATGACATTAATTAGTAAGAAACTCATCAAAATTCTCAATATGAGCCGGGCGGTGGTGGCGCATGCCTTTAATCCCAGCACTCGGGAGGCAGAGCCAGGCGGATCTCTGTGAGTTCGAGGCCAGCTTGGTCTCCAAAGCGAGTTCCAGGAAAGGCGCAAAGCTACACAGAGAAACACTGTCTCGAAAAACCAAAAAAAAAAAAAAAAATTCTCAATATGATAGTAACTCCTTTTTTCTCTTCTCAAAAGTACTAATGAGTTTTTCCTAAAAATATTTATGATGTTCTTTCAAACTAACACAGCAAGAACAGCATTATCATCATACATACATTTTTAGAGATGAGTTGAGAATATTCGTGGGAGAAAACAACTTTTTCCTGTTTCCTTTTTACAGGCGGCACTACCGTCTTTACCCAGGTTACACTGCCCCATGGCCCACGTCAGTATATCTGATGTAATACCTAACTCCTGCTCTGGCTTTAAAAGCAGGCCGAGAGTCCCCCTCCCTGCTGACTCTCCTTGCCTGCCCCGTCTTAGAAGTGAGGCTTCACTGCTGCTGTCTTTTGATCATAAACAATTGGCTTAAATTTATAGACTTTTCGTGCTTTTTACAAAACCTTTTGTTCTTGAACCTATCAAGTGAGCAGCTTCCACATTTAACATTTCTCTTTTCCAACTGTACAATTCTGAAGATACTTCTCAACTTTAACAAAGAAGCAAGAGTCCGCATGCGCAGTGGGGAAGGGAGCTGGCAGCTCCGTGCACTGTCCAATCACAGAGCACACTTAGCCTGCCGACAGCACAGAGTGCAGGGAGATAACTGCATTGAACTGTGTAAGGACGACCTTTCATTACAGCTAGTTACAAGTTCAAAATATTTAGGTAATCAAGTATTATTGTAGTTAATTGCTTTCAGTTCTAAACTAACAACTCACCATAAATTCTACTATTTTTAGTTGTTTTAAACTAACAAATCAATGGCTTTACTCTTTGTACAAATGATTTCAAAATATATACAATAAAAAATACCAGTTATGAGCTAATTATAGTTTCTTAAGAAAGCCGGGCGGTGGTGGCGCACGCCTTTAATCCCAGCACTCGGGAGGCAGAGCCAGGCGGATCGCTGTGAGTTCGAGGCCAGCCTGGGCTACCAAGTGAGTTCCAGGAAAGGCGCAAAGCTACACAGAGAAACCCTGTCTCGAAAAACCAAAAAAAAAAAAAAAGTAGGTGACCAAATTTTGGTCGTGGTCTGGGGAGATGGCTCAGTGAGCAGTGTTTGCTATGCAAGCATGAGGACCTGACTGTGGATCCCCTAAATCCACACAAAAGCTTGGCATAGTGTCACATGCTTAAAATCCCAGTGCTGGAAAGTTGGGGTGAGGGTCAAAGACAGACCAATCCCAGGAGCTCACTGGCCGGCCAGCCTAGCCAATCAGTGAGCTCCAGATTGAGTGAGAGACCCTGTCTCAAAAAATAAAGAGGATAGTAATAGAGGAAGGTACCCAACACTGACTTCTGGCCTGCAAACACGCGTGCATGCGCGCGCGCGCACACACACACACACGCACACACACCAGCAGATATATAGTGTCGACCATTTGACTATAAGTGCACAAAATCCTCTCTACATTCTGTAGTGTTATAATATTCGATGGCAGGAGCGAACATGATGCTTAAAGGAGTAAAAAGAGCCGCCAAGGACAGTTTTGAATGTTTAAATGTGTTCCTATCTTTTTATTATTATTTTTTATTATTATTATTATTATTATTATTTTTTTTTTTTTTTGGTTTTTCGAGACAGGGTTTCTCTGTGTAGCTTTGCGCCTTTCCTGGAACTCACTTGGTAGCCCAGGCTGGCCTCGAACTCACAGAGATCCGCCTGGCTCTGCCTCCCAAGTGCTGGGATTAAAGGCGTGCGCCACCACCGCCCGGCCATGTGTTCCTATCTTTTTATAGTGTTTCTAGACTAACAGTAGATACAGTGACTTTCAAAGCATACTTATTCACTAAATGTTCACTAGATGGGTTCTGGTTTTATTTACCTCTTGTGTCACTTCATCAACTTCTTCTTCAATCAGGTTGACTGTGTCTTAGTACAGTCCTGTTTTCATTACCACTCCCTGCCCCTGGCATCTTGAATAGTTTCATCATGGTTAAAGTGTTTTGGATTAGATGTGATGATTCTAATTTTGTTTACATGCTAAGGAGAGTCTGGACCCAAGCAAAATGTGAATAGACTTTGAGGGCACCAGATTCTCTCCTGTACATCCTGTACAAGATGTTTCAATAGAGCTGTCACGATCAGAAACTGTTCAGTCCAGCATAGTCCCTTGAGAGCAATAAAACTAGAGAAAAAGATGAACCAACCACAGTTTGACAAAAATGACCATTCCAAAGGTTTTCAAATTACCTTTCCAACAGAAATCTGAAAATTAGACCTAATAAAAAATTCCAATTATAGACTAACAATGGTAATGTTATTTTGTTTAAGAAGCAACATAATTATTTTAGGTGGCTTTTTCTTTTTAAAAAAATTTGATAGGAAACTGCTGCATGCTTTTATAGCAGTTTATTTTAATAATGGAATGGTATTGGGTATTGGTTTATTAAACTGCTTTTGATACTTCAACAAATTTTTTTTTTAGTCAGTACAAGCAGTTTCCATCTAAGTTTTCAGGAGTAATAAGTGAAATAAAAGTCCTATAATCATGTTTTGTTTATTTGTTTTTAAAATAACACCCTACAGGATCCGCTTCAGTCTCCTCTATAAGTTTAGCCAAGGGCACTGATGAAGTGCCTGTTCCCCCTCCTGTCCCCCCTCGAAGACGGCCAGAGTCTGCTCCAACAGAATCCTCCCCATCTAAGGTAAAGTGGAACACCTTGTTACCTAGAAATTGGAATCACTAGCTGCAGTCAGTTGTTTAGGTCAGGTCTATTCTTACTGGGATAAGCTCACATCTCAGAGTATCTGGGTTTAATAGTTTAAAGATTACGTATAAATTTAGCATGCAAGATGTCTGTTTCTTTTTATAAAGGTAGCTTTTGAGTATGCACATGAAACTCCTGTACGTTTATAGCTATGAGCATTATAAGGAAAAAAAAAATCTTAATCTACAAGGTAATAGTAACTTGATCTCATGCAATTCTTTTATATTTTGCTTGTGAGCCTAGTCTTCAACTGCTAAAACATCTCTCCAGCCCTCATGCACTTCTTTTAAAACTTATGACCGGGGGTGGGGGTGGGGGTGGGAGTGGGCATGGAGTTTGTGTGAAGGTATCTGAGAAATGAAACTATACTGGCTATCTGCTGAAAGCCATTCTCTGAGCCAAATAAGAAGGAACTTAAATTCTAGGTTAGAAGAGATCTTAAAGACTCGTGCTAACTAAATTTCCTACTGGTTTAAATCTCATGCCGCCCCCACCCCTTATCATTTGTTTTATTTTGACAGTTACCAATTTATTTGGTCTTAAGCTACCCAGCAAACAGAAGTACCAGGATAAGTCAAGACCTTGTAGATTTCATGAAACATTAATACAGTACATTTAAAACTTAATAATTAGGGCTGTGGTAGTTCATTTGCCTAATGTGTACACTGCCAAAAAACTAATGGGTAGTTTATGCTAAATCAGAAATCATAGTGCTTGTATGACAGGCAGCCAGTAGTAAACAACAAACTTTTTACTTAATCTTGACAAAATTGGATTGTTGGGTTTTTTTCCTCTAAGAATGGGTAGAACATCTCAATACATACGATAAAACTCCCTGTTCTGTACACAGTGTTCTGCCACTAATGTGTCTGAAAATTCCAAGTTAATTCTTAATATATTTATAGTATTCTTCAGATTAAGTTATTAACACATGTTCTATTCTTTTTCATTTTTAGATTATGTCTAAGCACTTGGACAGCCCCCCAGCTATTCCTCCTAGGCAACCCACATCAAAAGCCTATTCACCAAGATATTCTCTATCAGATCGGACCTCTGTGTCAGACCCTCCTGAAAGCCCTCCCTTGTTACCACCACGAGAACCTGTGAGGACACCTGACGTTTTCTCAAGCTCACCATTACATCTCCAGCCTCCCCCTTTGGGCAAAAAGAGTGATCATGGCAATGCCTTCTTCCCAAATAGCCCTTCCCCCTTTACACCACCACCTCAAACCCCTTCTCCTCATGGCACGAGACGGCATCTGCCATCACCACCGCTGACACAGGAAGTGGACCTCCATTCCATTGCTGGGCCTCCTATTCCTCCACGACAAAGCACTTCTCAACTGATCCCCAAACTTCCTCCAAAAACTTATAAGAGGGAGCACACACACCCGTCCATGCACAGAGATGGACCACCACTGTTGGAGAACGCCCATTCTTCCTGAGTACTTGCTCTGTCCTGGGATGCAGTTTCCTAACCCCAAATCCATTGCTGGCGATGGATGCACTGAACATGCCAGCACTGAGGAGTTCAAACGAGAACTCCAAACACTAAGGACTACTTCAAGATGTGGTGTAAGACAATGAATTTTAACCTCTACGTAATTACAAAATAAGACAGTAGTCCAGCTGAGAATGTGGAGACTGATCTAGAGGAACTGGACAACTGATTGCACCTGGAAATCACGTGAAGGGACTCTTCTGGCCAATAGGCAAGAGTCCTCACTTTGTGAAGTAATCTTTATCATTAAAGGGATGGAAAACAGTCTAATGTCCAATAGGCCCATATGTTGACAGTTTTTGTAATTCAAAATATTATGCACTTTTAAAAAAAATCTTCAACAGGGATCTTCTCCTTTGTTTTCCTTTGCTTTACTCTTCTACTTTAGAATATTTTCGTAAAAATCATTCAGAGGACTGTGAGAAAAGGCTGTGGTACCTGTCCTTGTTGAAATCAAGGCCAGCACTGTGCTACAGTCCTGTTTACAGATTATTACAGTGAATTGAATGGGTACCGAGGCTTCACCAAAGAGGTACTTTTTGTTATTGTTATTATTTTAAGAATAATTATACCAATTGTAAGAACATTCCCTACCTACCCCCACTCACAAACAAAATGTGGTGGTGTTGCCTTCAAACAGGAAATGTCATGTCATTAACATGACGGAAGAAGAACTTCTTAAAAATGTAACTGTCAAGTATACTATTTACACTTAGGAGACTGTTCCTCTATGCTAGACTGGCATCCCCCCACCCCCTTTGTCCCACAGGAGTTTACTGGTAACATATGTCCTGGCTCGTGGCTGTCCCTCTAACCATACTACAGAAATACAGGCAACCAATGTGAAAAGGAGCATTCTCTGGGCCTCACTGATACCATTCATGTTTTACTAATAGTTGAGTACTCGTCAGCATACTTAGAATTACCTTGCATTGCCTAAATCATGTGTGTATAGTGAATGTTATATAATATACCTGACAGGTCTGTTTTTATTTAATTAAATAAAGATAAACTACTTTGTTTGGCTGGCATATATTAAATTATTATATGGAGAAAATGATTGATTCTTATTTCTTTGGGTTGAAAAATATACAAACACTAAGCATAAAAGCACATGAGGTACGCCTGGGTGTCTAGTTCTTACAGAATAATCTGAAGTTGGAGTTTGGAATATAGGGAAATACTAGCTTAAAATGGGATGAGCATCTTTGAAGCAGAACCTTGCAGATTTTTTAATTTCTTGAGCAACCATATTTGTTAACGTTTATCATTCCACTTTACTTAAGGTCTTTGGTTCTATCAGAGCTACTCCTTAGAGAATATCTACCTGCATCATTAGTATCATGTGTTTTATTCATGAAGCCTTGTACTGCTCTTCTGAGTCTAACAAATACTGTGACTGAAATGCATGCAACTTGAATAGAAAAAGTTGTATTATCTCTACTATGTCTGTGAACTGTGTAGCATTCCATTCTTAGACAGTCATCAATTCATCAGTATGTGCATGTGTCCTCAAAATAATGAAGCAGCAGTTCAGTAATTGTGTTAACTCTGCTGCATCATGGTGGAAACGTAGTACATTAATAATTTCTTGTGATATTTATTAGAACATTAAATGGACATCTCAGTAGTCCAGTGCGTAGTTTTCTAAGAAGGACGGACATTAATTGCATCGTCATTCAGCAGTCTTCCTTACTGTGTCTTGTTTATTTGTTAGAGTTGACTCTTGTCACTTAGTGTCTAACATTCCCATTATGGTGGCCATTTCTCTTTGGAAAATGTCTTCTCTCTTAAAAGTGTCCTCAAAAGTTCATTTCAAATCCCTTCTTGGATGCAAAGTGTCCAGAAGACCATTCATTGAACAAATGACCATTCATTCAACAAAAGTAGCTAGCTAGGCCTACTTACTAATGCTGCTCCATACGATTGTAATGACACCCCCAAATCTCCCATGACTTATTAGACCAGCCTAACTGCCCCTAGAATTTCCCATGGCTTACTGATTACCCCATCCCTACTTCAAATGAGAACCTAAGAAAAGCAACTTTAGAACCCATTCAGTATCTCTCCGGCAAGAGTTGCTTTCAACAGGGTGATGACCTCTTTCACTCTGCTTGAGCCAACGCAAGGGAGGGAACTCTCAGATTTGGAGTTAATTCTATTTCTCCCAACGGGAACTATTCTCTACCCAGGTGTTCTAGTGGACAACTTCACCGTGCAGCCATTTTAAATGCATCACGGATAAAGGGTATTTTTATTCTCAAATATGACATTTGGGCAAAAATATGTTCTGTGACAGTAAGTGATTTTAAAAGTTCTCATTGGATGCCCTAAGGTGGAAGTGAGAAAGCTGTATCCTTAGTCATAACTCAAATGTCCATTTTCGGAGACAAGAAGTGGCCGAAGACAAATGCCCCATCACAGAACTGCATCTGAATCCAGGACATTAGGAGGCAGCCAGGGCGGCAAAACTTGCTTAACTCCATCCGCAAATATGGGACATTTCCTCCAGAAAACAACGTGCCAGCAAGTGTTTGCTTATCCTTGTCTCACAAAGTAAAGGGAGTTTCTCTTGATGGGCTCATCACCAGTAACAGAGATGTTTTTCACAGCTAAGCACTTTAAAAACAGAACAGACAAGTGCATGTTCTAAATTTATTAAAAGACAGGCTGTCTATTCTTTCTACACTTTCAAATGTGTTTGAAGAGTACTAATGACAAATAATCAAAGCCTGCCTAATTAAAATTTCTTGCTTAAATAAAGGCTGTTAGGCATCAAATTGTGAGTTTAGTAGGTTACTATTCTCTGACTCAAGGATGTTTGAATGGATCTGAGTTGAGCCAAGAGTATGCCAAATAAACACAATCAGCGGAACATTCTACTAAAGTACTATTTAAGTTGGAGGCTATACTATGATTCCAAATTCTTCCTTAATGCAAACCCAAAGTGGTATTTATCATAATGATCATGTAATTAAATTTTGCTCACATGTTATTTCCTTATCTTAAGATAATGGCCTAAATTAGGGGTATTTAGTGGCTCAGGAAGATAAATGGGGATGTTGTCCCAGCTAGAGTACTTACAGAGGAAAACCTTTCTTATCCTCTCTTCAGATTCAGAACCAAGGCAAGCACTTATTTCCTGGTATTCTGCTGCTCGGCAGGCTGGCATGCTCTAACCATCTCTATCATGTTGGGCAGGCTGGCATGCTCTAACCATCTCTATCATGTTGGGCAGGCTGGCATGTTCTAACCATCTCTGTCATGTCGCCCTTGTGCAGGTGCAGGTTCTGTGTACTGCACGTTAATCTTTTCCAGTAACTTCACATCATGAGGTTCCTGTCAACTTGGCTGAGAGAGAATTCCGCAGTAAAATGCAAAGGAAAGGGATGACTTTATTCAATTTTTTTCATTTGAAACAGTACTAACTTTTAAAATGATTTCATAGTCCCTTATACATGAGCCAGTGAGGTATTCTGTGTTCTAATTAAGAAAAAAAAAAGCATGAAGTCTACATGATAAATCTAAACAAAAACTTGTTTCATGCCTTATTTTCCATTTTTAACACCATAAAGTGCATTTTCTGTCAACTGTGAGCAAATTTCCCTTTTGCCTTTAATAAAAATAGTGCATTAAGTAGCCAGTTGCTGACAAATTATAAAGCAAGTTAGCTAAAGGTGGGTCACAGTGGATTACCACTCAACAAACCAAGACATACAAAAGATGCAAGTTCGATGTGGTGTGGCTTAGAGTGCACCCATGGCTGATGCATGCCACTTTTCAGTAGCTGCCAAATGTGCCTTTCATTAAGAACATCTCTAATTTTTTTTTTCAGATCAAGTCAGCATTTGGGGGCGGGATTAGGGTAGGGGACTTGGGGGCGCAAATATCTGGTGAAACCACCAGAGAATTTGTTTGTCAAAGTGACATGTATAATTTTAGTTGAGATGTGTCTGTGTAGATATGTGTATCTGCCTTTGTTTAGTAGCACGGTTATTCGCTAAAATAACTGTCAGAAATGCTGTCAGTCTTACTTTGATGTAAGAACGAAGTGTGGTCTATACATCCAATGGTCTTTGTACCTAACCATGTTTGTAGGTAATCTTTGTACTCTATGTGCAGCAGTATTTGGTCTGTGTTCAAAGTGAAAATAATGGCTGTTATTTTTCTGGCATTACTAAGATAAATTGAAAAATAATAAAGAAAAATGCCTTACATAGCCCACAGTGTATTGTTTTTGCATGCATCACTTTAGAGAGCAGTATTTTGAAGTTCATATAGAAATACTTTACATTTTATCATAGTCTTCCTGTGAGGACACTATTTCCTGTAACAAGTTAAAAAGGAGACAGTAAGTTTAGTGTCAGATCCTATTATTGTAACAGGGAGGCTTGGGATGGAAATTAGTAAGGTGGCCTTTGAGTATTCACGGGATGAAGTTTCAGAGGGCAATTGTATTTCTAAAAGAATGTGCCTGGGTGTTGCAGGTCCCTGTCAGGCGGCTCCTGCTGGGACCAGCTAGTGTCGGGAAGATCAACTTTACAAGTCCTTCTCAGTTTGGCACAAAAAGAGCTTAAGGAAACTGAAGAACTGTGCAAATAATAGGCTCACTCAAGGTATAATGTAAAACAAAAATATTAAAGATTATTAGATTCAGTCCACTTATTTTTAAATAAAGGTAAGCCAGACCTGGTGGTACTGGCCTTTGATACCAACTACTCAAGAGACTGAGTCAGGATGATTAAGAGTTCATGGTATACCTGGGCCACAGTGAGTTCAAAGCCATCCTAACACCTATCTCAGAATACAAAAGAGGTGGGTTGTAGCTCAGTGGCAGGGACTTGCCTAGCATGTGTGAGGCCCCAGTTTCATCCCCCGAACCACAAAAAAAGAAAAGAAAGAAACAAGGCAAGTGAGGATTAGGCAAAACGTCAGTTTGTGACTGGGACTAAGACTCTGTTCCTCTGGAGGAATGCCATCAGGGATGCTGAAAATGCTCATTCCTAGCATGCATTATTGAATGTACTCTAGGTAATCAGGTTTACTAACTGTAAGTAATACTAACACTGAAATTAGAGATTTTGATTTTGCTCTTCAAATGTTAATTCTGAACGTTAACCAAGAGATTCACCTTTTTACTTTATCATCAAAAAAGGTAAACGCTAGGTCATCACAGAGGAGGGCGCTGAGGTCCTCACCTGAACCCGCCTTTTTCCACCTTTGACAGAATACGATTTCAGAAAAGCAGTTTATGGCCCTGCTAATCTTCTAGGACCTTTCAGAATTAGTGGAGGCAAGAAAAACTACCAACTGTTTCGTAGCTGGTTTCACTACCTTAGTAACTCGAGATGGAAGATTCACTGTGACAGGGCAAGTGGCGCTGAGGGCAGGCCTGTTTACCCTGCTTCCACGACTGAGTACATGAATGAATGGCTCACTAATACACGGGCTTGTAGGAACTCCAAAGGTGATGTGGCTACAGCACAGTGCCTTTCTCAAAGCACTAAATATGACAAAGTATAAAGGACATGTTTGCAGTTTGCGTGCTTTAGAAAACCCTTAAGAGGTCCTTTATCCTGACATCCTATGATCGGATTCATTATGGCTTCCTGTGCTGTTTGTCACTACTCAGATTGGTTTTGAATGACCTTAAATTATAAGCATCTGATAAGAGCTCATTTGACTATTCAGCCATTAACAAATATTGGTCTTTTTACAGAACTGATGTTAGAAACAGTACTGAAGAGAAATCCATTTCATGGGATTTATAAGCTAGTGAGAAGATGTAGACAATATTTTATAAGTAGAATAGTATACATTAAAAATGTAACTGCTATGAGGAGAAAAAGGGTCATTGACCGGAAGTGTGAAATTTAAATGTGATGATCAGTTGGCCTTATAGAGATAAATAAAAACTTTTAAGAGGGGAATGAATGAGACATCCAAGTAACTAAGAGAAGAGCTGATTGGAGAGTCTGAAGGCAGAGCATACTTGGTATACAGAATACAGAGGTAGCTAGTGTGGATAGAGAAATGAATATGGATAGACTAGAAGGAGGTGCATCAGGAGTTTAACCGTTGTAGATCATTTACAGCTTTAAAAGCCATTCCAACACTCCTGAGAGCCCTCAGAGGTTTGAGCAGAAGAGTAATAGGATCCATTTGTTGTGTATGGAGAACACTTAAGAACAGGAATAGGGAGGCCAGTCCAATCGGAATGGTTTGACAAGGGCAGTGGAAGTGAGGGGAAGGTCAGAATTAAGAATGAAGCCAGCCAGTTTACTGACAGACTGAACATGGTATAAAAAACCGAACTGTCAAGGTTTGGGGCCAAAGCAACAAGAATAAAGACTACCATTAACTGAGGTGGGAAAGATACTGTGGAAGAAGGCTTAGATATAAGCCTTTGAACATTCAAAAAGTAGATACGACATCTTAAGTCAAAGGGAAACAGATAGAGATACTAGTCTGGAGTTTGAGAGAGATCCAGAGTAAAGATATAAAACTGGCAGCCATTTTCATAAAGAGCTCTGTGTTGCTGGGGATAGAACCTTTACCCTTGTGCATTCTAGGCAAGGGTTCTATCACTGAGCTACGTCTCTGGCCCAGGAAGACTGCATTTTCACAGCAGCAGACTGATACAATCGTCAAGGAACTGCCAATGAAGAAAGATAAAAAGCAGGATTGTGTTGAGTCCTTAAGGCCTAGTAAAAGAGGAAGTGATCTTGCTACTTGATAGAGTAAGGTGGACCATATGTTTAGCAATGAGGACATTACTGATTTTTTGTTGTTGTTTTTATTGGTTTGTGTGTGGGGGGGGTCTCACTATATATTCCAATCTGCCTCAATATGGTGATTCTCCTGCCTCCACCTCTCAACTGCTGGAATAATAAATGTGAGCCATCACCTCCAGCCTCAGTGATCTGCACACAAGAAGTTTCTGGGAGTGATTAGGCAAAGGCCTGGAAGGGTCTAATGAGTTTAATAAAAAATATTGCAGGAAAGGATCAGAGTGGTTTTCTCTTGTACGTTTTACCGTAAAAGGAAGCAGAAAACTGGAGAACAGAAGTGGCCAAGAAAGATTTCTTCTTATTTATGGGTGGGGAAAAGTAAGAGCATGTTTGTATGGTGCTAAAAGGTTTGCCCCTGATAAGAAAAGAAACTGTGATAACAAGGGGGGCTAGCGAGCACAGTGTTAACTCAAGCACAGATGTTATCTGCTAACAGTCCTTTATAATACAGCCCACTGTCTTCAGAATAAAAACTTTACATACACAAGAAAGAAACAATGACGTTTTCCTTCCAAGAATAAGGAGTATTCCACGTTACTGTATCGGAAAGGAAAATGGTTAAGTTTCCTGTTTTATAGAAACAATAGAGAACAAGCTTAGATGACTTAAAGACTGTTTGCTGAGGGGCTGAAGAGAGAGCTGAGCAGTTAAGAGCACTGGCTGCTCTTCCAGAGGACCGGGTTCAATTCTCATCACCCACATGGCAGCTCACACTGTCTGTAACTGCAATTCAAGGGGATCTGACACCCTCACACACACATACATGCAGGCAAAACACCAAGGCACACAAAATAAAAATAAATAAATCTTAAAAAAAAAAAAAGACTCTGCTGAGCTCGCAGGAAATAACAGATATTGAAAAACAGGTTCTTTTGTTTAAGGATCTTGACTATTTTGAACAAGGCATGTGTAGCATTGCCTAAATTCCTATCTCTGTCTTCTTATATAATCAATATTTAAATGTTAAATACTGCTTTCTACTCTTTCCCCTTAAAATATATAGCTCTCAGGCTAGGGTATAGCTCAGTGAGCAGAGTGCTGGTCTAGCACACAGGAAGCCAGCCCTGGCTTCGTCCCCGACACCACATAAACCAGGTGTGAGGGTGCATGCCTGAAGTCCTACCTCATGGGAGGCAGAGGCCGGAGGATCAGGAATTCGGGGGCATCCTAAACTACATGGGATGAGATACATGATATTTAGATAGAATATATATGCACACATATCTATGTACGTATATATGCCTATATTTCCATCAAATTTTTCAGCCTTATTTAACTCATGTCCCTGTCTCCCCTTTTTCCAAATCCCCCCATCATGTGAGTCTTACAAATCCAAGAATGCTTAGCAGCCACGAGTCCTACACTTAGGTCTTCAGATCATCATTTAGGACAGGGAATTCTAACTGTACTGGAGGCAGTGCTGTTGTGGGCTCTTGAGGAAACTTACTAATGGCAATGTTTTGTGGAAAAGTTTAGTCCGAACACTTGATAGCTTTATTGTTCAGTGTTATCTAAGACAGACAGTCGTTCTTGAGGACTTGCAATCAGTTTTCTTGAATATGCAATCAATTTGCCAGTTTATAAAGAGTGCTTATCAGATGTATACATATTTAATAATATTACTATCTATATTGTTTATTACTGTGAAATCATAGGTGATAAATCTAGGAATACAAAATCCCAGTAAACAAAACCACAGCCTAGGTACACTTAAAATGCAGATTTGGGGACTCAATCCCCAAATATTCCACTATAATGGGGCTGAAACAGTGCCTGGGAATCTGTATTTTTAGTGTCACCACTGAGATGACATTAGACTTGATGGAGGTAAGCAATAAATCATAAGACACCGCAAAAACAGCATTCCAGGAATTTCTCTACCAATCTAGTTTCAAATCTCCGATTAGCTTAAACTGTTACATGAGGAAATAGCCCACCAGAAGAAGGCTAGCACTGTGACCCACAAATCTCTGGTTCTCAAAGGGTGCAATTCTGAAGTCGGAGAAATGAGACACTCCTTGCTTGGGCTTGGGTGTAGATCCTTCAGGGCTGTAAAAGACACCACTGGGACCGCCTAGCCTGTGCAGAAAGTTGTACCTGCTGAGGAAGTGTTTCTTTCTGCTTATCACCCAGGCGTGTCCTGCAGACACCAGTGATCTGGTGTGTACAGTCCACTTCGGAGGGCTGGAGCCCTGAGCTGGAGCAGCTGCCCCGTTCTGTCCCACCCTGACTCTGTCCCTAATCCATCATTACGTCAAATATCATGAGTCACTAATGAAAGACCCTGCCTCCCCTATCAACTGATACTGCTACCTAGAAATAATACTATGAGCCAGAAGAAAGAAAAGAGAGTGACCGACTTCTCTTGTAACTGGAGAGGTTTTTTTAGTATCTGGTGGTACCTTAACTGATCCTGAAGACAACTAACTCTCTTACTTCCTTTTTGATTGGCATTTTTTCCTTTAGAAAGGCGAGAGACGGAGATGACAAGGCTAATGGTCTGTCAGATGAAAAGTAGAAACGATCTGTGGAACACCTAAAACAAAAAGCACTTGCCTTTGAGAGGACTCGCCTTCTTAACGGGGAGACAAAGACAACAAAAGATGAACTAGTCTCACCGTCGGGGATCTCAGAAAAAATGAGGGCTCAACCTGGATCTTTACAATCAGCTCAGCTGGAAGAGCTAGAGCAAGGGTGTGAAGCGGGGGTCAGCTGGAAAGTGCATGGCTCACCGGCAAAAGCAAAGCCCAGTGTAGGTGATGCTAGTTCATGCAGAACTTGGAAGTGTGAGGGGCAGTTGGAAGACAGAAGCTCTCTACAGAGTAAACCTAGACTGACGTGCTGAGGATCTGGGCATCTCATAGCAGACAAGAGTGAAGTTTTGCTAAACTGTGTTTGGGAATGTGAATGAACCAGATACATGGGAGATAAGAATGTTTAGGGGTGGTTAGAAAGGCACCCACCCAGGGTCTGGTTAACAGGAAATAGGGGCCCAGAGTGGCAACATTATTATTAGTTTAATAATATACAACAGTGGTTTGCAGATGTAGATGGACTATGCTATCAAAATAAAACTGGAGAGGTGTGCAATGTTTAAAACTTTCTAGTACCCCACTGTTTTGCTGACAGGTTATGGAAGGAAAAAGAAGTCTTATTTTTATTCCTAGTTCAGTTGTCTCTATTCACTTTCCACATCCAGTTGCTCTGGCACGCCTTTAAGCACTGCCCTAGAGCAATTTTAGCCTGATAAAAATCTGACTTCAGTGGTCAGGGAGATGAAAAGCTCGGCTTACGTTTAAAAACTGAAACTCTCGAAACTTAGTAGTAATCTTTTACACATTTCATATACTTATTTGTATGCTAATGGATATGTTCCTACGCGATCATTAGACAAGGAGAAAGGCTGCAATACTTACAAATGAGACTTCTATCTCACCCTGCATTCTACTGATGCCCTGTCTGCAGGAGTCAGTGTGAACATCAACACTGTTTACAACTGCCTAACAATGGAGTCAAACAGCTGAAACTTCTTTTGTTTTGTTTCTCTCTGTTACAAATCTGATGTTTGGGGCCTATGGAGGAGAAGGATGCTGGCCCTGTGGGGCATGTCCAGATGGAGACAGCACATTTTATTCCCCCAGGACCAGGCAGGCCTCACCACAGTAGAGTGAGTTCTCTACTTGGGCTATGAAAGTGTCTATTCTTTACATCCTCCTAGAAGAGCTGAGTGGTGGGTCCCTGAGTTTTCATTCTGGTTTGTAGTAACCGCTGTGTAATGTGGCCATTACTATGCTGGGGCCAGCTTCAGTCCAGACCAAAGGAAAGGTTTGCAGGCTGGAGATGGAACTCAGTGATTGAGCAATTGCCTGAACACACAAGACCCTGGGTTCAAAGTCTCTGAAAGAAAATGTAGCTAAGTCAGTGATTCTTCCCTGGTCTATCTGGTCATGAGTGGGTCTTTGTAGGCATGAGTGGGTCTCTCTGGGCACGAGTGGGTCTGACACATTATCTACTGGATCTAAGACCGCCGCCATCCTCAACACCCACATAAGGAGAATGTTTGTTTTTGCTCCCACCCATTCCCTTGACTGATTTCCATAACCATAGAACAAGCTAGAGAGCAACGTATCTTTAAGTTTTGAAGCTTCTGAGTTATAGTGTAAGGACCAATTATCTAGAGCTCTGATTTGCACAAGTAAAATCCAGTTCTGTTAATCCTTTGCCTTAAAGGGTGTTGTATTTTGTTTTGAGGTTTGGAAAGATACGAAGCAAGACACAGCTGGACCCTCACATAGGGCTTATTAGTCTAAGCACAGTGGGATGAATTCATAAGCTATGAATTCAAATTCCTAGGAAGCACAAAATTCACATCCATGCTAAAAATGAACATGCTTATTATTATACTTGGGGAATGACTTCAAGGTGCAAGGTTTTGTTCTTACAAACATTTATTTTCCTCCAAGTTTATGTTTTTCTGAAATGATGTGAAAGGGGTCTTCGTTCCCCTTTTCCCAAGTGTTGAGGTTCATTAAGTCAAGTCTTAACCATAGACTAATCTTCATCTCTTCAATAGCTTGTATGCTGATTTAGTTTCGTATGTAAATATTTATATTAGTTTTCCTCAGGGATTTATACATTGATATATATATATGTATATATATATTCCTGCAGAGATATAGACAAGCTTTCCCCTCCTCTTACCACTTGATAATACAACTGTAAGTGTGTTTACACAGCTGTTCCTTGGTCAAGGTCATTTGCAAGAGCAAGTCGGTTTCTGAAGAAATCTTGTTTGGTGGGTGAAGGATCCATTGAGGGGTTCTCATTACTTTTTTCCCTGTATTCTGATCCACTGGACCTAAAATCTCAGCACACAGATAAAGTACAGGTTGATTTGGTTTTAATTGTTTTCAAATATTTTATCTACCCAAATTGTTTTGCATTTGTAAAACAGTTGCCTGCTAGATCTGGAATCATTTTCACTCCCCTGAATTTCAAAACTTAAGATCTGTGTATCTCAAGTCTGCAGTGAACATACAGAATCTCTCTCTAATGCTTCATGGGGACAATTGTGACAACTGTGTATGTCAGTGTAAGTTACCGTGTGGAAGCATTGGAACAGGAATAAAGGCTCAAAAATATCTATCTTTGACTCAAGACAATAACTACTCGGCAGATTACCAAGGCCCTGAAATGAAAAAGGTTATCATGGGCCCTTGCTTCATCTAGGCATGACATTACAAACTCTTGCTTGTGCTTGTTTTCATTTTTAAAGGAAAGATTTATTGAAACCAACCACACATATTGCTACATTTGGTAGAACGCAGAAATCAATACAGTTATCTCAAGCACCACACAGGAGCCCACGACTAGTCAGGAGTCAACTCAGTCCATTTGAGCCCCCAGTTGAGGGTGCGTTCTTCCTTTCTCTTGGTTAAACCAGTTGGGCAATCCATTCCAGCTCTGTACCTTCTCCAGTCTGTTCATGTCAGAAGTCCCTAGAGGGAGGAGTCTTTCTAGATATAACCTCTCATACAGCTAGCCTGGGGCCCTCTCACTATTTAATTCCAGCTAGAATGGGTAAAACTAGCCCACTAACCAAGACCCGGTGTCAGAAGTCCTGGTGTGGGATGTCTGAAAGAGAAGCTCCAGAGCTCCTGTTCAAGTGACCCATGTCTCCATACCCTGCATCAGAAATGCTCTCCCTGAACACATACGCAGGATAACTGGCCTCCCAGCTCTTTCACTGTCATGGTTTGAGTCTTTGTTCGGGAGGTTTTTGTTGGTTATTTTTTGGGAGGGTTGCTTTACTTTGTTCTGTTTTGGTGGTACTGGGGATTGGCCCCAGTGCCCTTCACACACAAGCAAGTGCTCTATTGCTATATATCTATACCCAGCCCAAGTCCTTGCTACTAATAATTATTCTTACTAATTATGAATCTATATCTACTGAGCTTATTGGGAAGAATTCAAACATCCTTTTCTAGTATAAAGTAAAAACACTGGACCTACAGAAAGACTAAAGATGTCTGAAAAGGTGATGAATGGACTAGATAGTTTTACTTCTCAATTTAATATCAGAAAAGAAGCCAGAGCTACCCAGCATGCTTTTACTTGATTAGAAAGGACTACTTTCCCACTGTATCCCAGTAAATGGAGGAGAAATACTCTCTCTCAGCTCCAGTACACCTGGATACTTGTGAGATAAGAAGAAGGTATCTAGGTAGGGTGAACTTCTCTTTTCAAGGACCAGCCTCAACTTCCTGGAAACAGACTCACATTCTCCCTAAAACTCCAGGCTTCCCTCCAGCTCAGATCATCCCTGGCTGGCACAGTTGTGCCCCAGACATTAGTAAGATGCACCTCGGCTATTCATTGTCTCCCTGTCTTCCGGTAGCTGGACGCCTAGAAGCCCTTGCCTTTTAGGGCAGGAAGTAGGAGTTAACTGCACAGTGTCTTCTCAGTTGTCCTCCCCATTAATCTACTGTGAGACTGCACCTCACAGTTTCCCTCTTCCCTACGCCTCATCTCTCCAGACCCAACACGTCACACTTGGAGGTTCCCACATGCAACTGGAGTTTACCTGGAAAGGGGAAAGCTCTGATGTCACCACCAGCCCCAAGGACCAC
The DNA here is from genome assembly GCF_007827085.1 of Peromyscus californicus insignis. Taxonomy (NCBI): domain Eukaryota; kingdom Metazoa; phylum Chordata; class Mammalia; order Rodentia; family Cricetidae; genus Peromyscus; species Peromyscus californicus. Next base: position 30,228,718 of record NW_026294492.1, on the reverse strand, counting down.
AGAAATCTTCACCAGTTGAGGTCCCATTTCTGAAACAAATGCCAAAATCGCCCTGTCTAGTTTCCACAAACTCAGCTCAGATGGTTGTTCTTTTTTAACTGCTCTTCTTACAAACTGTACCTCCTCTTTGTTTCCAGTACAAAAGTCTGTGCTTCTGAATATTAACTACTAAGTAGCTAGTGGCTAACTTGCTAACTGTTTTTCAAATCCGGAACTCTACTGCAGCAAAGCTCATTTTCACTTTTTTCAAGACAATCTGAGCTGACACTGTAATGCTCACCATTCTATAGGTATACCTGGACTAGTCTAAGGGTGTCGGGGTAAGTAAGTAGGGGAAAACCTGCAGAGTCTAGACGGAGATAGTGTGTTTTCTTTTCATTCCCTTTCTCTGTAAAACACAGAAATGGCTTTTGAACACCCTACGCCCTCTGCAGGGCAAGCTGCAGGGCCTATCTGAGCAGATACTAGAGGGGCAGTGGAGAACCCACAGTGAAGAGTACAGTGGCTGTCAATGTATCGTGACACACAGTCACCCACATTTCACAGAACTTCCTGTTAACCATCCTTCAAGTGACAGAGAAAAAGAAATAGCCAAGGCGGGTAGGTCAGTAAGTACAGCTGAGCTACAGCTCAACCTGAAAAACTGGAGATGAGGAAGGGAGGTAAAAATCCAGTACCACAGACGTCTCTGACATACAAGGGTTGGTTCTCTCATGTGAAAGACTATCCTCCTCGACAGTGTTAGGGCATTCACATGAAGAGGTCGGAGGAGGTTGAGGAGCACCTGTTTTGTTAGCCAAGCCAGTCAACCATGGCATTCACAGGGTGGTGAATGAGCACTCTAATTATATGCCATGGACTATAACGTGTAGCTAAGCTACCCTCTGAACTACAAGCTCCAAATGGGTAGGAGCTATTTCGTCTACTTTTTGTGTGTGTGCTGGGGACAACCAAATACACTGGAGACACTTAAAAATAACTGATTTCAGATGACCTGCTGGGAAGCATTCCCAACCAGAGTTAGGTGACCTCAATTACTTATCCTTTCAAGCATCCCCTCTTGAATTTGCAAATCACATAGGAAATTAAATGAGATAGGATGGAACTGCGAAGTGGGTAAGAGGGAGGCTGGGGCTTGGGGTGGGTTCTGAAGAGAAAATGAGTATGAAATGATCAACTGATTCTTAGAGTCCTGCCTTCTGTTACATGGACTGTTCCGCAAAAGAGGCATAGACACGAACCACTGAGAAGACACCAAACAAAGAGGACTCCCTGACATGCAAATCTGTGGGCCCTGCAGAAGTATTCCTGACCGTGTGATGAGGAAAATCGATTTTGATGCAATTGGTGGAGGGGCTAGGATGGCTGGAATAGAAATAATCATCTAAATTATGAAGTACTAAGAGGAAGAGAAAGGGTGTCGTTAGATGGTGTATTCTTTATCGTCTACTCCCCACCGAGTTGATGATGAAGGCTGGAAGCACCGTCTACAGGCCTTACCCTACACTGTCTTACGTGCTCTCTTCCCGACTGCTACACCCCAGTCAAGAGTACTCAGTGACCCAAGTGTAAGAGTTGTACACAGACCTGAAAAGCATTGGCCTCCGCTCTAACAACAGTCTGGGTTTGGCTGACAGTGTCCATGTGTATTCTCCTAGGGGGACAGTTCCCTTCCATCTTATTCAGTCAAACATCGGCCTTTCATAGCAGATCTCTTCCCCAGCTTCTGAGAATCCCATTTAAGATGTGCAGTCACTTAACATGCTCAGATTTGAACTAGCAGACCTCATTCTGACCGATTCTGTACAGCTTTCGGGGATCTATGACCTGGTATCTACCCAGGGCAAATGGGCCTGGGATGGAGACAATAGAAGGGTTACCCTTTTATCCTCAAATATCGTGGGCACTTTTTCAGAATATTTTTTATGATGTCAACTTGACTCTGCCTGTGGAATCCTTCGGCCCTCCCAGCCTCAGAGGGAAGAGAACCCTTTCTCGGGTTTTCTGTTGCATCTGGCTCCATGCCTAGCTTCATCCCGAAGCAGCATTCTGGGTGTGTGGGGCCACCAGCCAAACAAGCCCCTATGGAACAAAAAGTGTGTCAGTGTAGACAGGACTGAACCTCCAGAGGGCTACAGGGGAGGAAGGCGGTAAGCCCCGGACGGAGCACAGCTGCCTCTCCGGGGCCTGCCGTGTGGACCTGGGCGGCCAGGCTCTGGGGTGGCCGGTACCCAGGGTTAGTGACTTAAGGTCACTGGGCTTGCTGCCAACTGACTTCCTGACACTCAAAATGGCTGACTTTGTTTCTACCTGCGCCTCATCTTTCACAATAATCTAGGTTTAAGTCTTTAACACTCTCCATATAGATTTTTCTAGAAGAGAGAGTTTATCTTTCATCCTACACATTCCTGAGTTCAGAGTGCAAGTTCCTATGCAATGGCTGGGACCATGTCATTCATGGTCCTTTATGCATGCCTGGAATTATGCACAGATACAAGAATGGTGTATTTACATTTGAGTTAAAGGCACAGGCCCTTCCTGCTACCCTGGGGCCTCCCTGCCCTTTCTCTCTGTAATACCATACAGGAGTGTGGTCCTTAACAGACTTTCCACAGTCTTTAGATGAAAAACCAGAAGAAGCTAGCTAAGCTGCTTCTTTAACCCTTGCCAAGACTCTGAAGAGCTCCCTAAGTACAAAGCTGTAGTAGGAACTGCCTGCGTGGTGTTGACTGTCCTAGACCAGACCTTCCAAGCCAGGAAAGCCTGCCAGAGGAAGAATCATCGAAGTGGCTCCACCTTCACCTCCACTCAGGTAACACTTGACATTTTAAATAGAGAGGACAGTGCCATTATTGTTGATAGTACTATGACAGATGCAGACTGGTCTATGAGAATCTACTGGTCTTTTCTCTAAGAAAAATGCCCCAAGTTGCAGGACAACTGAAGGCAGTTAGCCAGTGTGAGTCTAGAGAGGCCCCGGTTTAAGTTGTCTGCAAGGTCTGTGGGGGCAGGGAGCTCCAGCAAGATTGTACGGCCTTCTCTTTGGGGGACCTTTAAAACTACAGGCCCAACACCACATTCATCTAGTTTGGGGAGACTATTCAGACTGAGCTACAATAAAGCCAGAGTACACATAAAGCAAATATACATACTGGAAAGGACTGATGATTTCTCCAGCAATCTCCCACCCAGCGTAGGAAAACTTTGCAGAGAACCCAGGCAGAGTCATCTAGCTCCTATTTCAGAGAACTCACTCTGTCGTGAGTCTGCCAGGTTCAGACAGGTGCATTTCTACAGTGTTCCTCCTCCTCCTCCTCCTCCTCCTCCTCCTCCTCCTCCTCTTCCTCCTCCTCCTCCTCTTCCTCCTCCTCCTCCTCCTCCCTTGTGCTAGTTCTGCCCTCTCAATACAAAGAGGCAGATCTGCCCCCTATGCGTCATGTAACTAATAGGCCATTTTGTTACATCTCTTTGATGAACAGGAACTTGTAAAGGAACCAAGGGAGGATCTATTGCTGACTGTTTTCCAACAAATACTGTTCAGTCATTATAAATGGTAGTGAGGAACAAATCGTTATTTCTTTTGGGGAATCTTATGACTTTAAAAAATATCCAACAGACTCAAGCCATGTGCATCCTTAGGAGTTTGGAGTTCTTCCGAAGATCTAGAGCCTAAATCCCCAGTTTAGACTGGGAACTTGTCTACTTCTTCCAACTCATGTCATTAGCAGCTATAGACCAAGGAAAACCTAAATCCATAATCCAGGAGAGGAATAAACAGTTCTTAAGCCCCAGTCCCTACATAAAGTGACTTGAGGGTCCAGCAACAGTCATGCATGCACTGGGTTGCCTAGCAAAACTGGAAGGAGACTGTAGGGCTGTGGTTAACTGCAGGGAAGGAGACAGACTGTAGGGCTGTGGTTAACTGTAGAACCGCTGTTCTTCTTTCCTCTTCCTCCTCCTTCTAGTAACAACAGGCAAGGACCAACAATCAGATACCCACTAATCTCAGCATCACCCTCCCATTGGAGGATTAGACAAATCATTAAAAAAAAAAAGAAAAAGAAAAAAAGAAAGAAAGAAAGAAAAAAGGAAAGCCAACTGTAGGCTTTCTCTACTTCCTCTATCATCAAGACCAGTAACTACCTTCCTGGAGAAAGTGGCTTCCCAGTAAGTCTCCAAAGGCAACAATAACACCTTCATTTAATTTTTCTAGTAATTAAAATATAGACTTGAGATTGAAAAATGACTTACAATGATCTCTAAAAAGAGGAAGTAACTAACGAGGAGCTGTCCCTAAGGGAGGAAGGCAGGCCTGAGGACCTGTGGAGGTAGACACAGCAGCCACCCAGGCAGGCAAGGGCTAGACTGCTGAGTCACATGCTGCTCAAAGGTTAAGGGTCAGCTCTCTCTTCCTTACATTTACGCTGCAGCCTGGCCCCACCTCCCAAAATGCAACACAGCACTGGCCCAATGTCTGGGAGGTAATGCTTCATGCAATAAGAAGACTTAGAAAGACCAAGGAAGGAAACATCTTTTGTTTCCCATCTAATATGGACACTCTGAAAGTTTTCACTAGGACCTGAGGCAAATCCACTCATTCAGGGAAAACCCTTACAAGTTCCAACACAAATTGCTCAGAGCCGGGATGCTGAGGCCCATGAGGGCAGAACGCCGGCACGCCTTCGTCACTCTCCACATGTGGAAGGTCTAACTGAACACCCAGCTCCCACAGAGGCTCTCTCTGTGTCAGCCCAATGGCCAGGGGGCACCCTCTTCTCGCTCCCCTCAGGACACAGCTCTGGGAATGAGCAGGAAGGATTTTAACAAGTGGCAGGGGGGCTGAGTTTGCTTCTGTTCAGAAACTGGGTACAAACCCTGAATTTGAACCAGTTGTGTGAGACCGGGCTACTCAGTACTTAATACTGTAAAAACCTCCACCCTCTGCCAAAGGGCAGAGCTACAACACTGTTTTATCTAAGGGCTACTCACTTCTTTTTAAAGAGCTTGCGGAAGGAGCTGCGGAAGCCCCCTTTCTGGTCTTGCCTGGGGTTCTGATCGCTGAAAGAAGTCTGCTCACTCTCTCTTTCCTCCTTTGGACAGAATCGGGTGGCATCCTCTAAGTGCATCTCCTGAAAACACAAAAGAGGCATGGTTTTTTACTCTTTTCCAAAAAGTCGCTACCCTGGCTGTGGGACTCTGCCGCCTGCCTCTCCTACCCCCATGACTACCTGTGGGTTCCAGTCCCAGCCAAAGCACACCTAGGGTGACGGAGTGAGGAGGTGGGAAGAGAAACACTGTCCGAGTGTAATTCTCTCTACAAATCAAGGCAAACCGTCCACAGCAGAATACACCGATGAAGAGAAGTAAATAAAGGAAGTTGGCTAACAACAAAAGGCACAGACTGTATGGCTGATGGGATAGCTCAGCATGCAGAAGCACTTGCTACACAGGCCTGAGGACCTGGGTTCAATCCCTGGAACCTGCCTAAAGGTGGAAGGAGAAAGTGGGTCCCTCAAATGCCCTCTGTCATCCTCTGCCTTCTATTGCTGGGATAAATAAAGCCATGATCCAACAGCAGCTTCGGAAAGAAAGGTTTATTTCATCTCACACTTGCAGATAACAGTCCAGCACTGAGGGAAGTCAGGGAGGCAGCTCAAGGAGGGCAGTGGCCTAGAGACAAGAACCGAAGCCTAATCACGGACAGACCTTCCGTCCTGGCTTACTCTCCATGGTTTGCTCAGGCTGATTCAGAACACTGCCTGGGCGCAGCACCCCTCCCGCCCCCCACCGCCGCCACAGAGGACTGGACCCTCCCTCCTCTATTACTATTCCATGAAAATGCCCCTACGGACCTGGCTCCAGCCATCTGATAAAGGCATTTCCCAGCTGACACTTCTCTTCCCAGATGACTCCTGTTTCTGTCAAGCTGACAAAAAAAACCTAACCAGGACATGTCTGACCTTGATATACTTGCCCTGGCACACACAATAATAACGAATATATTTTTCTTTTATGTGTACGGGTGTTTTGCCTGTGTGTATGTCTGTGTACCATGTGTGTATGCCTGGTACCGAGGGAGGCCAGAAGAGGGCATTGGAACTTCCAGAACTGGAGTCACAAACAGTTGTGAGCTACCATGTGGGTGCTGGGAATTGAACCTGGGTCCTCTGGAAGTGCAGCCGGTGCTCTTAACCACTGAGCTATCTCTATAGCCACCATAAATAAAGAAAATAAACTCTGCACTGGCATCACTTGTATCTTGCTGAATAAGCCAATACTCGACCCCTGGTATTTCTTGGTATGCTTCTCCTTCTACAAAATAAGAAAACTTAATATTAAGGGGTTTTGCTACTGTTGTGGCTTGCTTTACTTTTGAGGGACACAGAGATCAACAGGATGCTATCAACAATGTAACCATAATTTTAAAGTCCTGTTCCTAATTCTGTATTTCAGTGGAGAGTAGTTTTTAAGAGGTCAGACCTGTTGAGAAGTGTCTAACTGGTGTGTCTAAACTTTGCTTTCATCCTACTTATGTAACTCAGTGCACAGTTAGAGTACAATTAAAAATAAAGACACTTCTTGTACGCACTTATTTTTAAGTGCGAGATGTGTTACCATGTGCACACATACTTATTTTTTTTACTGTGTACTTGATATTTGACCTGTGTTACGTCTGCATGAGGGAGTTGGATCAACTGGAACCTGAGTTACAGGCAATTGTGAGCTGTCATGTGGGTGCTGGGGATTGAATCTAGGTCCCCTGGAAGAGCAGCCAATGCTCTTTACTGCTGAGCCATCTCTCCAGGCCATGTGCACACATACTTAAATGCATATGTAAGTATGTGTTGGGTATGCACACAAACTTACACCCTACATGAACAGAATATTTTCCTTGAGATGATGGTGATTTCAAAGCAATCTAGAAGCAGCTGCTCAACTTGAGTGACTCTAAGAAGTCAAAGCAGAAAGCACACCAGGACAGCTGACTGCCTGCTGACAGAGGAGCAAAGCACGGGCAAGAGGTCTGCCTAGGAACCGTCTAGATCTGACTTTGAGACCTTCACTTGTGGTTGTAGTAGCCAACCTGCAAAGTCTGAGATGCTGCTAAGAAACTTCATAACTAAAACACGGAGACCAGCATCCTGGCGGCTTAGTGCAATGTTTCTCAAAGCATGCTCCTGGCACCCTAGGACCATCTACACTTGCTTTTTCCTTAAAAACACAGATTCTTAAGCGTGGAGTCTCTGAGTCAGAATCTCTAGCGTATACATAATCGCTGTACATACTTAGATATGAAAACCAGTTTCAGGCAAGCTTCTGCCCAATGCACTTACTGTTTATGGCAAACACCTAACTGTGAGTCCTAAATAGTAGTTTCTGACTCAGTAGGTCTGGCTCCAGTTTCCGGATTGATAAAATTTATAAAATATAAAATTAGGCTGGGTGGTGGTGGTGCACGCCTTTAATCCCAGCAGATGGGAGGCAGAGTCAGGTGGAAACCCTGTCTCGTAAAACATACATACATACATATATATATGTATGTATGTTTTACATTGCATCCACCACTACCTCCAAGACCACATTTTGGGAGGTGTCTGTGGGGACTAACGCAAGGCTATACTGCTAGCCAAAACACCTGCTCAATGATAGAACATCCCGACTTAGAATTTAGGAGACCATAGAAGGAAGGAGCTTGGTTTTGTCTCCTGTCATGTGGACCTCCATTAAAGTAGTCTTTAACTAGGATCCACACCAAATTCTCCGTTCATTATTGTTCATAAATTGTTTAAGGAAAATCTGTCTGTGGAACCATGGTCTTACTACCGTCTTTAGTTGGTACAGTATTTCATACTTTACAAAGCGTACTCTCAAACTACCTTGTCGGGTCTGATCTTGATGACGCTGTGAGGTAACCTGCTTCCTAGAAATTATGATCACATTGATTATTTGGGATGAGGGATGGGTCCACAGGCCAGGGCACATGTGGAGGTAGAGAACGATGCAGGAATCAGCTGGCCTTCCACCACGTAGGTTCTAGGGGTGGAATGCAAGTCATCAGGCATGGGGACAAGTGCCTCTGCCTGCTGAGTAACCTCACCAGCCAAAACTTCAGTGCTTTTTCTTTGCGTGTGTGTGTGAGTTCAGGCACGCAGGTGCCAGGCAGCCTTTGTGGAAGTCAGAGGCAACTCGCGAGGAGTTGGTTCTCCCCTGCCATCTTGTAGGATCCGGGCCAAAGTCAAGCCTTCAGGTTAGCAGCTCTACCTGCTGAGCTATCCTGCTCTCCACTCAATGTCTTCCTTTTTACGTCAACTTATTGTTATCTGTATTGGCGTTCTGTCTTCTACATCTGGCACCATGTGCATGCCTGACGCCCGAGGAGACAAGTAGATATCAGATCCCATGGAGCTGGAGTTTCAGACTGTTGTGAGCTGCCATGAGTGAGGGTCCTGGGAATTGAACCTGGGTCCTCTGGAAGAGCAGCCAGTGCTCTTAACTGTTGAGCCATCTCTCCAGCTCCCTAAATATCTTATTTTCATAGATAAGAAAACTGGAGGCACAGGGGAGCCAGTCCAAAGCAGGCAACTACCTGGTATCGGAGCCTGGGTTAGAACCTAGAGTTCCTACTACCCAGTCAGGTGCGTTTTGCACTAAAGCACACTGTCTTTCTTCCTGCCTCTCAGTGAAGACACTAAGACCGGCTTTAGGTCTTCCGGTCACAGGTGGGGTACAGCAGACTGAAGCCAAATGGTTTTGCTCACCCCAACAACTGAGTACTGACCCCTTTAAGGATATAGTTTCACAGGGTTATCTTGTGCACCTGATGTCCCAGTCCTAGCCCTACCTTAAATACAGATACACACACATTAATACACGTACACAAACATGCATGTGTTACATACACATGCATAAACATGTATATCTACACACACAGCCCCTTTTCACATGAACTCTGCATGATTCTTCCTTGGTGTCTCTTGACCTGATTCGGGTCTTCATGTGTTAGGGAATGCTGGCATATTGTTATTGCTATGTGTTCACACATGAATTAGGGCAAAAAACTCACATTTTTATGACCATGTAAAATAAAAGCATTCTTTCTTTTTTCTTTTTTTTTGGTTTTTCGAGATAAGGTTTCTCTGTGTCGTTTTGGTGCCTGTCCTGGATCTCGCTCTGCAGACCAGGTTGACTTCAAACTCACAGAGATCCTGAGTGCTGAGATTAAAGGCATGTGCCACCACCGCCAGGCATCAAGGCATTCTTAAAGCATGGACTACAAGTCTTCTAAGCTTGATGTAAGGTTCTGCCTGCATCCCTGTTTAATCTGGTACTATTAATTCCCTTCTATTTCCCCTTTTAATGAACTCTCCAGATTACCTAAGATTGATTTGTCTCAGAAATTTTACCCAAGATATTTTTTTAAGGTTTAGAGTCAAGAAACCAGAGACAGAAGAAAAATCTCAGATTCCTGGAGAATGTGAGCGGTTTTGCTAGACTACAGTATTGGGTGTTCTCTGCAGTTTGATTCCTGGAACCCAGGTGGGCAGCAAACTCCAGGGCTTGCCATGATCCATTCCCCTCCTGTTTCTGGGGCCTTCTTTCCATCTTTCCCAGCATGCAAAAAGGAAAAGCATACTCAGTTGTTCTATGCCCGAGTCTTTTTTTTTTAAGCTTCATTACCTGGCTCTTCCCTCATAGCTTCTAAGCAGCTTTTTAAAATTAATTCAGATATTCAATGTACCTAGAGTGCATTCTCTAACATGATCACCCCAAGAGGTTTTAGAGATCCCTCCTATATGCCCCCAGTTCATGGTAACTCCAGGTGCTAAGCCTGTGGGGCATTCTGGACTGTTTATTTCTGAAGCTTCAGTAATTAGCGCACGGAGCTGGTACACAGCAGGCACTGTGTTGCCTGGGAAATCAGATGAGTCTGTAATCAACTTGACCCACTCTCTTGAAATGAGTGAAAAGGTGGAGGCACAGGTGAGTGCTATCATGTTAACGAGCTTAATCAATGGTTTCTGTCACATTGAAAACCTGTGTATCTGCCCAGGAACTGCCTGCCTCTCCGTGGTTGTGGGTTGGAACACACTTTTACGTACTCCAAGGCTTGGAGACACCAGGGACAGCCATCAACATGCCTCAACATTCATCGACGCTAAAGGTGCATTGGCATCAATACAGCCTTTGCTAAGAAAGCAAGCGGAAAATGAATTCTCTTTGCAACCAGCTTCGAAGCCGAGACACTGAGACGGGGCAACTTTGCAAACTTTGCATCCTCCCCGGATACAAAGAAAGACAGGTGGAAGCGGCTGGCTAGCACGCGACGCTCTCGGGATTTTGCACGTTTGGACCAAGAGGTGCACCGAGCAGGCCGTGCATCCTAAAGAAGAAATTAGTTCGCTTCATTTTTTTTTTTTCATTGTCTAGGTGTGCGTCTCTCCCTTCCTCCTGGTGTGTCTCACCTCTCTCTCTCTCTCTCTCCTTGCCCTCCTGCTCTGGGTATGGTACCCGCCCCGCCACTCGCCTTCGAATGCCACCCAGGCAAGTCACCACGCGTGCACGGGCTCCGCCGCCTCCGCGCCCTCCCTCCCCGCCCAGGGAACCGGGGTTGGGGGGTGGGATGGGATTGGGGGGGGTGGCCCTGAGATTCTAGGACCCCCCCGGGGTGGGGTGGGGGGGGAGCGCCGAGGCGGGGCTTCGGCTCGGTTTTACTTTACCCTCCTTACTTCCAAATAGGTCTGTTTTTCGCTTTGGGACCTCTGTTGGGGGAAGAAGGTCCGCGGCGCCCCGCGGGAGGCGGCGGCGGCGGCGGAGGCGGTGGGGCCGTGGGGGGCGACGGCGGCGGCGGCGCGCTCGACCTTGAGCGGCGCGCGGCCGCCGCTGCTGCTGCGCGTGCTGTAGAGGCGCGGGGCCACGCCCTCGGCGGGCGGCGTGCGCGGGAACTCCTTGAGCGAGCGGCTCAGCGGCTTGGCCTTGCCGTGCGCCTGCGCCTGCGCCTGCGCCTGCGCCGCCGCGGCCGCCTCCAGCTTGTAGGCGCTGCTGCTGCTGGCCGGCGACGTGGCGCTCTTGGGCTGCAGCGGCTGCAGCGCGTGCTCGGGCCGCTCGGCCTCCATGGCGAAGCTGACGGGCCTCAGGAAGCAGATGTCCAGGCTGGACTCGGAGGAGGCGGGCGAGCAGTTGTCGAAGAGCGCCGGCGCCTGGAAGGGCTCCTCGTCGTAGGGCGCGGGCAGCGCGAAGATCTCGCCCCCGTACTCGAACTCCTCGTAGCCGGCGGGGACGAAGCCCCGCGCGTCCGGCAGGAGCTCGGGCGGCCCGCGCAGCGAGCGCTCCACGTTGCCCAGCGGCTCGGCCGGGGACGGCTCGAAGTCCATCTCCGGGATGGATTGCAACGGCCCGGCGAGCGCCTTCACGTCCTGCTCGGCCGCGCAGAACTGCGCCGGGGCCAGCAGGCTCTCGGGCCGCTCGTGCTTTCTGCCCTCCATCTCCCAGTCCCCCGGCTTGCCGGGCTGCATGCTCTCCATGAGGCTCTGCTGCTGTTGGCCTTTCTTCGCCGTGGGCATCAGATGTCTTTAAAGGGGGAAACAACACAAGACAGACGATCAAACAGTGCTGAGCTCTCTCCAAGCGCGCAGCCCGAGGCCAGCTCCTCTCCTCCCCTGCCAAGTGCCTTCGTCGTCGGTGACCTACCAAGCTCCACTAACTAACTAGGGAGCTCTCTCAGGAATCCCTAAATCCGCCTGGAAGAGTGGGAACAGCGGCCAGGAAAGGCATCTGTCTCGACTTCCAAGCTAAGTCACTTAGGCATCTCATGGCCGACAGACAAAGGCTGACGTTATCACTGGCCCGGTGGAAGCTCCGAGCCTCCCTGCCACCAGGCAACTCCGAGACATCCCTTTTCAATTTCTCTCCCTTTGCTGTGGCAGCGTCACATACAGAATACTGGAAAGTGAACTTGATACTGCCTCTAGATCTTCCCACATGAACAATTGTGTTCCGAAATAAACTGTTGAACTCTGGATGGTGATAACACAGGATAACAGGATAATCAAGAGTAGCCCTGGCTGTCCTGGAACTCACTCTGTACATCAGGCTGGCCTGATTAAAGGCGTGTGCTACCACCGCCTGGCTAAATGTGGGACCTCTGCAAAAGCACTATATACTTTGTTGTTTTGGTTTGGATTTCGTTTTGTTTTGTTTGAGGATAAACTCAAATGTGTAAAATTTACATTTCTATAATAAACTTTTTAAAAGTTTCGTGGCTGTAAAGTATCTTGATTGTGATCTCAAATGAACACCCACAAAACATTAATACAATGTAAAAGCTACCTGAATTTACCCAGGGTCTCTAGAGTTTTGTTGTCTGGGAGCATACAGCAATGTTTACAGTTTAACAACATAGCACACCCATCAAATAGGATTTTTGTTGTTTTGCTTATTTAACAGACAGATATAAATGAACTACTGTACGCTGACCAAAATTTTTATTCTATTTATTTATATTTTAATTCTTCACCAGAAATGTATATGGACGCATATGTGATACTAACACTGAGTATCTTTTTTTAAAAAAAGATTTTATTATTTATTATGTGTACAGTGTTCTGCCTGCATATATGCCTGCATACTAGAAGAGGGCACCAGATCTCATTACAGATGGTTGTGAGGCACCATGTGGCTGCTGGGAATTGAACTCAGGACCTCTGGAAGACTAGCCAGTGCTCTTAACCTCTGAGCCATCTCTCTAGCCTCTAACACTGAGTATCTTAAGGGATTGCAAGACATCGATCTTACAATGAAACTTAGGACTCACATTTACAGATCTGAAAAAAAAAGTGACCTTACACCAATACTCTTATTTTGGAATATTGATACTTTTATTTTCCCTACACAGAGTGTAGTAACAGCCATAGTTTTGCCTGGGTATAATGCAGACCTTTCCCCCTCTGTTTACTGTACACTGCTTCAAGAGCTGAAGGAACTCACAAAGTGAATTTCTACTTTCCACCCGTTAGCACTTTCTAACTCTGCCTCTTAGCGTTCTCTGGGATCCAAGCATCAGATCAGCTGCTCGGCTGTTAATATAGCAACAGATGCTCACGTGACAGCAGGGGCGGAACTGGGCGCAGGAGGGTAGGGCTGGAGCATTTCTTCTGAGTGGATCCCACTGTCACGGACAGCCTCTGGGCCCCCGGTGGGTGAAGCATCTTGGCCAGCATTGGCACACTGGGAAGCCAGCCCTTTGTACAGCTTTGCCATAGACGACCTAAGAGAACGGAAATAATAAATCTCAGGTTGCACATTCTAGGAGACTGGCTCTCTGAACTCAGAGATTATGCTATGAAAAATAGATTTGCCTCTCAGATGAAGCTCTCTGTGATGGGTTCTCTATCCCCGGAGCCCTCTATAAGCCAGGTTGCTTACATAAATAGCTGGCAGTTGGTTGAAAAGAGCTTGGGGATACAGGAAGGTACTGAGACACACCTGTCAGGAGGACACTGGGTCAGGAGATGCTGGCTTTCTAGCTGGAAACCCCTAGAGAAATGATAGTGTTCTCCAGATGGACGGGGTGTTTAAGGAAATCCAGAAGCTCTGCTATGGGTTGCTTCTATTCCCTGAGGCCCAGATGATGCCCACTCAAACTGTGACATCTATTCAGACACACCCCAACACTTTTATCCCCACCGCTCTTTAACACCTAACTTACTCTTCCTTGTCCGGCTCTAAGACTAAGCCCCACGTGACAGGTTTTGTTCACTGTGGTATATTCACTGGGCACAACAGTACCTAACACACAACAGGTGTTCAGTGAACGTTTATTACATTCATGAAGGCAACTGTATTCAGACCTTTAAACTGCAACTTTGAACCTGGAAAGTTAAGGGAAGCAACACAGGAGGGAACAAGAGAGCCAAGGTGCTTTTCTTCTAGTTACTTCCACCAGGCCATAGTGTCTCCCTCCCGTGGCCAGCCTAACCGCCCCCCCTCTCTTTCCTTCTGCCTCACTTCATCCCATTCCAGCCACTCAAGTGCCTGGTCTGTCCCCTCTTCGCAGAAACCTTTGTCAGGCGCTGCACCGTCACAACCTTACTTTTTGAGCTTCTTCCGTTTCTGAATAAGCAGCTCTTCGTTGCATTGAAACAGCAGGGTGTAATGAGAGATAAACACGCGGAGGCGCTGGACACACACGAGCAGGAGATAGTAGTCGGGGTGTTCCTGCTCTGTGAACCTCAGAACATTCTGGATGGAAGGGGAAAGGAATCAGGGGTGCGCAGTTAGGCTGAGAAGTTGCTTAATCTCTTCTGTACCTCACTTTGAGCTACTGTGAGTTCAAACCAAATCAATAGAAACAACCCAAACACTGGTCCATCTATCCAGTCGGCTGGTTTATTTCCCAAAGGTTCAAGTGCTGGAAGCTTAATGTACAGTGTAATGATTATTTTTTCTAAAGGTGGTGGGACCTTTAAGAGGTGGGACCTAATGAAATGTGATCGGGTGCTGACCTTACTCATGAAGGAATTAACGCTGGTTTTAAAAGAGTGGGTTCTTATGGGGGAAAAATAGTTACAGGAAAGTCAGCCTGGGCACCACCCCCTTATTTCACACTGTGTGACCTGTCATTTTTACCTATGCTCCCACTGTGTTTACCATGAGAGGGGTCACCAGACACCAATGCCAGCACCATGCTTTTGGGTCTCCAAAACTGTGGGCTAAAATAAACCTCTTCCCTTTGGAAAATACTCAGCCTCAAGTATTTTGTTATAGTAGCACAACATGGAACAAAAGACCGTCTGTGCTACTATAGTGGGATTGAGGAAGCTAACATTCAATGACTATATTATTTACTTGTTGAATACTTCCGATTGCCAGAAGTTAAGCAATTTTATATTCATTATCTTCTTTAGTGTTTACCACAACCCAGTTAGATAGGAACAGTAATTCCCTCTATATAATAAGTAAGGAAACTGAGATACTGAATTTGGTGATCTTCTTCAGGTCACACATCTAATAAATGATAGAAGAAGGATTTCAATGCAAACTAGAGAGCAGCCCCCAGACCTTTTTACCTAGTGTTTGCAAGACCTGAGCTTCAGGCTGAGGTTTTTGCCTACTAGGTGTGTTATCGTGAACACAGTACTGTGACTTCTTTGGTCCTCCATGTCCTTATGAAAAATGGTAATAATACCTGTTTGGTGAAACTGTTGAAAGGATCCATAAGATAATTACTGTGAGAAAATGTTTTTAGGACATAAAGCCATATCCGGGTGAAAAGCTCAATATTGATTCTCCGCTGCTTCTAGCTGAGGTTAATTACAAGCATTTCTAGGATGTTTTCACTGAACTATTTAAGATCAGTCAACCCTTAAATCAGAGCAGATGGGTATCAGGAGGAAGAGGTGTTACTAGTAAAAAGTTGTTAAACTCAACTCCACATCCTCTACAGGCTCCATAGGAAAATTATATTAAGAATTTGTTCATCGGCTCCTCATGACTCATTGGTAACATAAAGCATGAACAATGTATGCTAGAACTGTGACCCAAGTCAAGTAGAAGCCATCAGGATAGTAGTTTAGTGGGTATGTTAAGCAGAAATTAAGAAGTCAGAGGTGACATTTAGATGGTTGTAGAACCAAAGAGGAGGGGACTGAATAAGGTACTTAGATGTTATAAAGAATGTTTATAAAAGATCCTGGACCCCCAGAAGTGAAGATTGCTGGTACATAAAGATAGAACTTCAAAGACAAGTATTATAAATCAAAAAATTCAAGAATAGATTTTAGCTCATTCCACAGTATGGTATGGTGTAGTGCGGTGTAACCATAACAACCTAAGCCATGTGACTGCTTTTTAGAAATACTAATGAGTCCTTGAGCCTTTATAGTATTTTGCTAATTTGGAAGCCAAAAACAATGTAAAAGTCTGTTGGCTTGTTCCAGCCAGGCTCACCTGGAGATGTATCAGATATTCCGGGATGCGTTGCACTATGTGAAAGAACAGGGTGTAGATGTCGGATTTAATCTCCTCATCACCCTGAATGAAAAAAAGGTTGGAGTGACTCTTCAGCACTGCAAACGCAACACCAGAGATTCCTCCCACCAGGCAGGAAATGCTTATTTCCAAAGCATTTTCTTTCCAGATTGTCACGAAACATTGCTCTCTCCCCCTGGAGAGGCCGCATGTTCAGGGTCATGCCCAAAGAGACAACTCTTCTCATACAGGGAACATAACACATACTTCTTTTAAATCGATCCAAGTTTCCAAACCGCTCCTTCCTTTCCCAGCCCTTCTAAGTTCAGTGCTAGACAGCAATAGGCACTCAGTAAGCTGGACTTGAATTAATGAATGCATGACGGTTTTCCAGCAAGTCACCTGCTAATAGACGCTAAGAGTGCACCAGAGCCTCTCAAGAGTGGAGACAGGAAAGTGCTCAGATATTGGTCAGTAAGCCTACAAGCAGAAAATACAATGGTCTCCCCATCTGTAACGTCCTTTCTCTTCCTTTTTGCAGACATTCACTGAATGCTAGCATGCCTTGGTTGGGAGGTGAAGTAGGAAGTAAGACATGGATTCTCATCTCCTGTGAGATGCAATTACTCTCAGCTTTAGGGCTCTGATACACAATTTGCTTGTTGACTTAAAAAAAACAACCACAACGTACATGTAGATATGCATATCAAACTCTAATATATCATTGAAGGGGCCGTGCTTAAAGGAGCGTGATGGAGCCACGTGACAAAGGATGGTTGGAACCCAGTACTGAGACTCATATTTTCTGAGCCTGAAAACAGCGCACACGCTGCGTGCTGAAGAACTCTGGAAGGCCTATTTGCTTTGTCTGTCATTCAATGGGTCACTAAAGCATTGCACAGAGCAGAGCAATGGCTCTGATCCTTGATCAGACTCCTTTAACCCAGAAGAGGGGCATCTGTCACATGTTCAAGGCACTCCTCAGCCTGGAAAAGAAGCTCGCAGGGCACCTACTGTACCATGGAGTGGATCAGCAACGTGATAGAGATGGTGTGTAAAAGAAGGACAGCATGTGCCTAGAGTCAACTTACCTCCTTCAGAACCACAACATGAACCAAGGAGATGCATTCGGGTAAATCCCTCAGGTAGGCAACATAATAATCCAAGAAATTATTCTTTAAAACAAACACAAAAATGCATGGTAAGAACCCGAAAACAGGAATGACATTTTTATAGCAGCACGAACATAAAAAGGAAGTAGAATTCAGAGAATATTTTATTTATTTATTTATTGTTCTTTCGAGACAGGGTTTCTCTGTGTAGTTTTGGTGCCTGTCCTGGATCTCTCTCTGTAGACCAGGCTGGCCTTGAACTCACAGAGATCCGCCTGGCTCTGCTTCCCGAGTGCTGGGATTAAAGGCGTGTGCCACCACCACCCGGCTCAGAGAATATTTTAATAATTTATCAACTATGTTCTTTATTTGCTCTTGGAGGTTTTCTTCATCTTCTTTATAAAGATTTATTTTATGTGTGTTGAGCGTTTGTCTGCATGTATATATGTACCCCATGTAAGTGCCTGGTGCCCTCAGAGGCCAAAAGGTATCAAATAGCCTGGAACTGGGGTTACAGATGGTTGTGAGTGACTGTGTAGATTATCATAACCAACCCCGATCCTCAGCAAGAGCAGCAAGTGCTGCTCTTAACCTCTGAGCCATCTCCCCAGTCCCTTGTTAATCTTTTGAAAGAGTCTTCTGTTTCCTTGATGTTTAGACGTGTGTGATGGAACGTATACATGTATAATCTTAGCACTTGAGAAGAAGAGGCAAGAGAACCAGGAGTTCAGGGCCATCCTCAACTACATAGCGAGTTCAAGGACAGTCAATGATTCATGAGACTATGTCTATAAAAAAATAGTTTTGGTTTTAAGATAAACATTACTACAATGTGGGAGCCAAAATCCAACAGTTCTACCTTCGTGACAAGAGAGTAGTGAAGTCCAGGCGGTGGTGGCGCACGCCTTTAATCCCAGCACTCGAGAGGCAGAGGCAGGAGGATCTCTGTGAGTTCGAGGCCAGCCTGGGCTACAGCGTGAGTTCCAGGACAGGCTCTAAAGCTACACAGAGAAACCCTGTCTCGAAAAACTTAAAAAAAAAACAAAGAGAGAGAGAGAGAGAGAGGAGAGAGAGAGAGAGAGAGAAGGGAAGAACTTAGGGTTGTGTAGGTTAAAGTACTCTTAAATTGTTAAATGAGAAAAATACATATTTTGTATGTATAATTGCTTTTCACAGTATTCATCTATAATCCATATGAGAAGCTTCACACAACCCAGCAGTTCTCAATGTTTTCAGCTAGTTGCCTATTTTAACTAATGCATATTCACCAATGCAGTTTTCCTTCAAGAAAACAGTTCATAGCTTCCGAAGTTATTTCCCCGTATGTATAACTCCTAGCTCCAAAAAGCATGCTGAATGCAAGCAAAGGTGATACTAGAGACATGGCATTACATGTACTGTCTTCTACATAAGTAAATAAGGTGTAAATTTGTATTGTTTTCTGCTGCTAAGAAACGTTGATGAAGATGCAGGCAAGCACTGATTCATGGGCCAACTTTAATTGCCTCACACACTATTTAAAAATAAGAACATTTTACATAAAACTCTCAATCTCATTTCTTTTAAAACAACAATCTAATAACTCTAGTCTTTCCTAAATAATAATTGGACAGATCTGAGTAGCTATTCTTTGTATCAAAACAATTGCTGTCTACTCCATCAAATTCCCATCAATCCACATTGTTTTAACTCAATTCATTGTATTATATACACCATTGTCTGATCCTGGGGACATTTGGGTTTTCAACTTCTGGTCTGAATATGTTCTTGGTATAACATTAAAGAGAGTTCAAAATTCAGCACTTTTTTAAGGAATTGAAACAAGAGACATTTAAGACAAACAGCCATCTATCTTATTTAAAAATCTATAAAGAATGAAAATTATATATGAAAAAAATATATACTCTACCTCATGTTTATTTTATATGATATACACAAGCATATATGATATATATTATCAAGCATGTATATACTTGTATATATGATATATATGCACATGTATATAAAAATCACATGTATAAATCCATATACACATATATATGCATAGTCAATAGAGGCCACAATAGTATACTACAAAGTCATGAATCAGGAGGTAGGAGACGTAACAGGGTTCCAGTCATAGATAACCAACTACCTTGCCAGCCGGGTGATTTCAGCAAAGCCTTTGAATCTCCAGGAACCTACCCCATTAACTGTAGCATGAGCAGGTTAGACTTGGTATCAGAGCTTCTAACTCTGAAATGTGCTAATTCTTGCTTCTCCATTAGGAGAAGCAGATGAGTGAGACACAAATCCATTCAGAGTACAGAGGGGGAGACACCTTACCTCATCATTTGTCAACTTCAGGAATAAATCTCCAAGGACTCCTTGGCGTGGCCATTTCAGGACCCTCTCCTGCAGGGCATGAAGCAAATCCAAGTGCTGCTGGACAAGGTAGCGCAAGGAGCCAGGGAAGAGGCTTGAGACAGAACAAAGGGAGAATTACAGAGAGAACCCCATAAGAATAAACACAGCAGGCGCCATTTTCAATCACTCAAAACACCCTCACAGATCTGTATTTAGATTTTACATTTCTTTTCAGCAAAGAAGCTATCCTCAGACAATTAGATAAGGCCCCTTATGCAAACGTGAATTAACCAAACAATAAAGACTACATCACAGGAATGACCTGCTAAAAACCACCCTGGGAGCCGGGCGGTGGTGGCGCACGCCTTTAATCCCAGCACTCGGGAGGCAGAGCCAGGCGGATCTCTGTGAGTTTGAGGCCAGCCTGGGCTACCAAGTGAGTTCCAGGAGAGGCACCAAAACTACACAGAGAAACCCTGTCTCGAAAAACCAAAAAAAAAAAAAAAAACCACCCTGGGACAGTTTCATGTATGCCACACTCTGTAGAAATCCTAAAGGAATCCTTTTCAGTGTTTTCGATTCCAAAACATTGATACCCAAACAATCTATTCTTAGCTACTGGCTAGAAGACTGCCACTTGAGTCAGTGGTAAGGTTTGGCTAACATTGGCGGCTGGAAGCTCAGGGGAGTTGAGACATAAAGGAGCTTGCAAATATTTTTCCTTCAGCTCCAAAGAGGCAAACTGGGCAAGGATGCTCTGTTGTCTGTATTCTGCAGACTACAGGCTAGTCAACCACTTCCTCGTGTTTTATAGAGCCTCTTTCCTACTTCAAATCTCTTTCCTCTACCAGCGTGTGCACCTGATTGATTGATTGATTGATGATTGATTAATTTTGATTTTTTTCCAGACAAGGTTTCTCTGCGTAACAGCCTGGGCTGTCTTGAACCTCACTTTGTAGACCAGGCTGGCCTCCAACTCACAGACATCTGCCTGTCTCTGCCTCTCAAGTGCTGGGATCAAAGGCATGCACCACCACGCCCGGCTGTGTGTCTCATTTTTAACCCCCAGAGGAAATGAAGAAGTGAGAAGTCAGAGGCTGGGGGTGGAGAAAAGAGAGACAAAGAGAATCATCTAAGCCTTAGATTCTAAGGGAAAGGGGAGCCCGGACTAGAGAAGGATAATATAAAGAGTGTCTCCAGAAGCAAGTCAAGAAGCAGAAGACTATGGAATTAGCTACACAACAGCACGGCTCTGAGCTCTTAATTGATGGCTCAGGGAAATTCCCAGTAGATTTCCTTATGCTTCCAACACAATACATTAACAAAGATATGATGGCTTACTTGTCTCTCTCACAGCTGAACTTA